>NC_090926.1:520587897-521837897 GCF_040938575.1 Ambystoma mexicanum
ATCGTGTGAGAGTGCTGAGGACATGGGATTATCAGTACGCCAGACGGCGGTGACAGAGCAAGGTTCCTGTGTAGGCTGGTCAGTCCACTGGATAGCCCAGGGACGAATCAGAAGGTTTATGTACAGGATTTGGTGAAGATGCCGAGAATAGTTGTTCCCACTATTCTAAAGGGTCGAAGCGCCAGTACAGGCCTTCTCGTTCGATCAGAGGCAGCCAGCGGGTCTCACAGGACGACCGCAGGGCAGGGTGCCAAACCATCAGCGGGTCACTAGCGATTCCTCGACTCGGCTTCTTAGTTGCAGGATACTTGGCTCCTTATCCTTTGTTCGTGAGAACTCAGGAGATCGACATGGTGGTGGTCTTTCCAGCCTCCTCTTATGCAGAGTTCCCTTCGCGCCAAAACAGAGAGGACCCAATCGGAGATCTGCTCACAAAACACTCACACCATACGTGGACCTATCACGGACCACGGTGGTCCCAGGCATTCAAGACACTCTAGACTCTCTGGCACCCAGGATGTGTATTGGGAACAGACATCCCAGCCCACATCCTGGAGGCACACACAAGGCATGCAGAAGCCCGCGAAAGCGTTGTGTTTCGCGGGAAAGTGCAAGACCAAATAAGGACTGCCCCGGGTCGGCTCAACCTGGGGGAAGATGAAGGGGCAAGACGGTCAGCGGACAGGACAAAGAACCTCGTGGCATGTCCATTTTGGAAGCCAGGCCACCCATTTGGGCCAAACGCGGGAAGCGCAGTTAACATGGCAAAAAGGGGTTCAAAACACAAAGAAACGATAGCTGCCACCAGTCCCATCCGTGACACACTTGCACATTTCATGATAAGTCCAGCGAGAGTTTCTAGGGCCTTGGGAATGACTAGAGACACCAAGAGCACGATAATGTAAGTTACGGTGCACTCTTGTTTCATGTTGCTTAAAAGCTGCAACATGAGGAAAGGACTACGGGAAACGAAGTCTCCCGGTACTGACTGTCGTAAGGGCATGTCAGTTTCCCCACAAGAATAGAGCGAAAGCCAAGAGGAGTGCGGCGAAAGGCTGCACTTCTCCGCCAAAGTCTAGATCAGGGTGTAAAACAACAGCAAAAAGTTTGGGGGTTGCCACATGGAAGGAAAATTACCTATAATTATGAAATCTTTCCTAACACACAGGTGGGGAAGAACTCCTCTTCGATAGATGAAAATGGGAGCATGGATCTGGTTTCTGGCTCCAGCTCATGTGCCTGTGCCAAACACATCACCAATCAATCAATTGGTCAATCAATCAATCCAACTTTGTATCGGACAGATTCTTCTGATTTACTGAGGGAGCCGGAACTACTGCGGACAGCCGTGGGAGAAGGAAAGGAGAAACGGCATAGTTAATAGAGATGGCCTTTCTACAGCACAGAGGCAGAGGCACAGGTTCAATGGAGGAGCAGAAAATGTGTGAGGAGTGGTTGGCCACAAGTACACTGGAGGAGAAATATTGAACGGATTCACTCTGAGTGGGGTGCCTTGAGGAAGACATGGCGTGTTGAGGTAGAACAGTAGATGTGAACAGAGAGTAGAAGATGTTGATAGTGGCATAGACTCCTTCCTTGCCTGGTATTGCAGAAGGGGCAAGCTAGGCACAGGCAGTTGTGAAATCTACCTGAACTCATAGCACACAAAGTTATGTTAGATATGATAGACAAAATCATTTGATTGATTGAGGTAAATCTGATGATAGGCCTACAAGTTCTTAGATTGCCACTACAATTAACATTGCAACATAGAAAATATGTTCATTATACATGGAACATGGAACTTAGTTGTTTAACTTCAAGAGATCTGTTTGTGTAGACGGCAGCTCTTTTCTGCACCAGGAATGCCCAGATCATTTTTTCATCACTTTGATCCATGCTTGGAAAATATTATGTGCCCATAATGTGTGCACAAGAACCTGTTTCCAAATAAAAAAAAGAAACTTCTAAATTTGATTTTCATATTGGGGATTCCAGCCAAACATATGGACTTGTATTGTTAAGCTTTCTTCAAAGTATGTAAAAGCAATTACCTAGATCAGGTCACCGACTCATGAACTGGCAGCACTTCCGGCTCTATGAAGAATATGTCTGTTGCATTAAACTGCCTACTAAAATGGTCCTTTTCTTCAACAGAATGTCTTTCTCAGCAAATGGATTCTGCTGAAAAAATGAGTCAATCGACCCAGGTATGCAGTTCAAGATGTATCTCAAAATTTGCACTGATAAAAATGCACTTAAAAGTGACCATGAAACTTATATGTTTAATTTTAATTTCAGAACTAATTGTCAACATGTATATAAAAAGTATGCATTAAAATGCATTCATTATACAAAGGTCACAGTATTTGTATATATCGCCATCATGCATGCGCTAACAAAAACATTAATGCTATTTCAAGATTCAGAATACTCTGAATACTCTGAATATATAGTTCTCAACAATATTGCATATCCAGCCAGAAAATTATATGAAAACTGAATATGCCAGTGACTTTAATTTTGCATTACTGAGTGAAGGTCTAACACTTACTCTCATGAAACCACAAAATACATAGGGCCGATAGAAGCTTGGAAGAGGGCCCTAGTTGGTGTGAGAAAAATAAAAGAGAATATTGCAGACTCTGTCCATTTCAACATTGCTGCATAAAATGATACTGCATGGGTGGAGTTTGCTAGGTGTTTAAACCTAGCACAAACGAAGAAAAGGGAGCTTTGGGAAGGAAGAAAAAACAAGACAGCCTATTTGGTTTCAAACTGACAGTATAGCTCTTTAAATTGCAGTTTTCAGATAAGATGGAATATAGGGGCATTTCTCAAAACAGACCCAGATCACTGGAGATGGATTTGTGGAGGAGGAGGGCAAACCGAAAGGAAGCACTTATCTGGTGGTGCTGCCTGAAGTCAGTTGTTGTCTTTACCTGGTGTGTACCTTTAAAGACAAATCAGAATAGAGTTCCATGATACCGAATTAGTTAGGAAATGGCCCAATAATTAAGCCTGGCAATTAATAGAAACTAAACGTATTACGGGTAACCCTGTTTACCACCAGAGACGTTAACACGGGCAATATATTACCAGGTATATGTGCCTGGCATGTATAATGAAAATTGAAAATATAAGTAGTGCCATCATGATAAGGAGCTTATCCTTCAATTTTAGAACTCTGGAGGACTTGTACAACCCACATTGAAATTTGGAATGCAAAGTCCTTAATTGTAATTTCAACTCTTATTGTAACTGTCGTTTAGATATCACCTTTTACCATTACTATAGTAATTGTGGTGGGAATGCCCTCGGGACCACAGTCCATAGTATGGGAAATATTCATAGATGTTTATAATGCCTGTGTGCATATGGCCAAGATTAGGGATTGGTTGGGTGTGCAAGGCTCCGTTAAACAACCCAAGAGATCAGGCATATGTGTGAGTGCTGATGGAGGTCATGATTGTGCACAAGTGCAAGAGACTTGTTATGCCTCCAGCTAAACCAGAATTTAGCCGTAGGTTATCACTGTATTCCAATGGCACAGGTGTTGAGGAAAGTCTGGGGTGGGTATGATTAAAAACATTAAGTGTCCAGCTAGACCGAGTTTTGTCTTTAGTGGTAGCTGCATTCTAATTTGTGGGGATGGATATCTATGTCTGTGTCAGATGTCCATTGAATTGGTGAGTTTCATACGTGCCTGGAGCTCCAATGGAGCTCATCTTTGATGTTGCTGTATCATTAGATAATCAGTGGAGACAAAAGGCCAGCTACCATTTGTAGACTCCTCTAGGCACTATTTGTACGGTGCCCTCAAATATTGGGAGTGCAAGCAAGCTACTGTGAGATCAAGGGTAGAGGATTCAGAAATTCTTCGACCAGCTACCTTGAAAGACTTACTGAAAGTATGTTTCCATTTCATAGCGCTACTCACAGCCATCGTCTAACTGCAGGGTCAGGATACCAATATTGATTTAGGATCTACAGGTGCAATGAAGGTTACCGGCATAGTCCTTGAGCTTAATGGCTTACATGCTGTCTTACTCGTCTCTTCTAAGTGCCAAACATGTGTAAGACTTAGATATTGAAGTGCTGTGCATGTTGTAACTCACAAAATTCGGTCTAGGTGCAACTCACATGTTTTCCTACAGGTGCAGATTTTAAATGCAATATCATTTCCTTTACCACAAAAACCATCTCAGTGCAACAACGATTCCCACTGCAAGTTCCATCCATGTGCAATACAGATACCATTCCCCAACTATCCATCCAGGTGTGACACATTTCCTGTCCCTCATGAAACCTTCTAAGTGTAGTACATTACCAACCCAGAGCAATGCATATAAGTATAATACATTCCCTATCCCTTGAAAACCATCCAATGGTAACACGTTTCCTACTCACAAAGGTCAATCTAATACCTTTCCTATCCCTCACGAACCAGTGCACTACATTGCCTACCCCCCACAATTCATCAGAGTGTGACCCGTGTCCTATCCCCAGCAATTCATCTAAGTGTAAGATCTTTATTATCCATCACAAACATCTAGGTATAACACATATCCTACCCTCACCAGTCCATTTAATTCTAACATGTTTCCTCTTCATCACAACCCATCTAAGTGCAATACATTTCCTACCCCCAGCAATCCAACTGACACATTTCATACCTATACCAGTTAAGTATTAGCAGCAATGGCAACAGTCTTCAATGGCCATAGTCAGAAGAAGATTGAGTAGTGTAGATGGTCATTTGTGGTTACCAATTTGATAGGCATGCTGCAGTGATAACAGCCGCACTGCCTGGGGTTAATGGTTTGCAAGATGGGCTGCTGCGACAATGGGTGGTACCACCTGGGGTGTTAGGTTGTGTCCCTGAAGAGTTTTCACAGTTAAAGATGGCAGATGACTAGTCTGTGTTATGCTACACTTTGCAAAGCGGACTAGTATGGACAAAAACATGGCTGTAGCTGGAAGAATGATTATGTTGTCATGGAGATGGGTGAGGGAGTCCCTTCCACTACATGCTTCTGGACGCAACTGTTAGTCCCCTCCCCCTCTCTGTTTGCTCAAAGGGAATCAAGTGGCAGTAGTCCTGGCTCACAGTTCTCACAGGAGAGAGCGTGTTCGCGCCAGGCAATCCGAGCTATCTCCGGAGTTTGGATGTACGCAGGATAGGTAACCGGTAGTCTCTGCCATCTGTCTGGAGCCAGCTCAACATTTCATAAATCCAGCATCCAGGGACATTGATAAAAAGCTGTCTTTAGCACGGCAAGCAGTTAGTTCAGTCATTCACCGGTTGCCATTGCTGATTCGACTGAGTGGTCGTCAAAGGCAACTCCCTGTCGGGCAGACAGGGCTTCCATATGTTACCACAGCTCTCCCTCACTCCTGGCAGGTAGTGGGGAACTGTCCACTTCCAGCCTTTCGGTACCTTCGCCCCAGATAGAGGAGTCTGTTAATGTTAACCTCGCTTCTGTACTAGAGCCCGTTGAGGGCCCTGAAATTGACTTCATCCCCAGTTCCTGGAGTCTCTGGGAGAATACACTCATTAAAGAACTGAAAATGTGCCATTCCTTGCAGGACTTCGATGTATGTTTAGTGTCCATGGATATCTCAGCTGAGAGCTACCATGCTCTTATTGTTGAGAAAAATTGGCAAGCGGCTTATATCTGGCCTGTAAATCACCAGCTAACTTGCAAATTGTAAGGATATTTGGCGTGTTACAGTACACAGTACAGCAATACTGCACAAGTAGCACAATTTTTTTTTTGCAGCACCACCACTTTGCAGCACCACCACCACAAGGGTGCGGTGCATTGCTATATGGGTTAGCAGATTAACAAGGAAAGACAGGCTATTCAGTCAAAAAACGATTTTAACATATAAGATGCAAAGCTATTTTTACAGTTAAAAGCACACGTGTTCATTTAAAAATGCACACTATTTTTCACCTGAAATGCCTATATTGCTAGAGACACATTTGAAAATTAACAGCTAACCTATTAACAATTAACCTGACTAATAAAACCTTATTTTAATATAACCCACTAATAAAATGTGTTCTCTACTGCAGAATTAGGCATACTTTGAAAACCAGTTAAATGAGTGTGCAGATTTTTTTTCCTCTCTTCTCTGCCTGATTATCCGTGTTGTTGTGCACAGTAACTGCAGGAGGAAGGAAGTCAGATTTGCAACAATTGCAAATGTATAAGCGAAGCTATTGTTGAAGAGTAGGAGGATGAGAGATGATGGATTTCATTGGAACACGTCATAAAGAGGGCTGAGAGGAAAGTTTTAGTGGGCAGTAGCAGGGAAAAAGACAGGCAGACATCTTTCTGCACTACTGGGGAGAAGACCTGGCTGTGGGGGTGTCCTGCTGCAGTCGAGACTGGGGAAAGCTGAAAGAATTACCTTTCCACTGGCAGAGGCAGTCCTATCTGAAAAAGCTGAGAATTCCAGGCAATGACCCCGGCTTGAGAAGGCAAGCGTTCATTTTTGCTGGAGTTAAGCCAAGAGAGCCACATTCACAGAGAGAAGCCTCTGAACAGATAAGGTAATTACCTAACTGGGGGAGCTGTGTGTGTGCACGAAAGCATGCAGTCAGTGTAGAAAAATGAAAGTCCCGTGCGTGTCTTAATCAAGTGATAATGTTGCAATTTAAGTTCTGTTCCCCGCCACTATAATTGCAGTGTGTCATAGAAAATGCTTTGATTGTTCCATTTTATTGCTGTAAAGAATGAGATCATGTCTAAATGCAACTTTTATAATACAGAAAATATTTGAAAACAGACGGGTGGTTTATTTTCTATTTACCATTACAATGCCAATGATGTGGGGAGATTTTTAAACAGCGCAATGGTCATTTTAAGACAGATGTGTGTATGTCAGAATCAGTATGAATAATTGTGAGTGACTGTAGTATAACTTGTTGGAGGTACATGAGCCAACGGGAAGAGAGACTCTCTGAACATAGCTCCCTACCGTATATAAGGTAGTGGAAATTACCACAAGACTACCACATATAGCTCTCTGTCGTAAATAAGTCAGTGAGTTTGCCCATGGTGGCGCACCAACACTATCACTGGAAATTGTGGTATCTCTAGAATGCAGGTCTGAGGTCTCTCTAGTGATCACACGAAAAATCTAAGCGAAGATAAGGGATTCTGGACATTGGGGCCACAAATAAAACAAGGGAATTATGCTCACCAAAATACCACCAACCACGTATACCAAATATGCAGGTCTGGGTGCTGAAATAATGCATGTCCATTGTATTATTGTTGCACATGGCCAAATCTGAATACAAAGAGTGATTATTGCTAAGTTATGTTTCGGCGGTAATAAAATACCGTCAGGCCCCAAATCTCCACAAAATACCCTACATATTTATGGTGCGTTGCAGGCCGGGAAAGTGATCATAGAGTACCTACTGGGCGTGGCAAGCGTGTCTCACACTGCCATTTGCACATTAAAGGGAACCCATTTTATAATAGCAGTGTGCCACTAAAAACGAATTTCAGAATGTCACAAAGGGAAACCACATTCTCAGATCTAGTGCAATATTTAGAGGCAAAGTTATTTGCACATGGGAATTGGTCTTCGAACAGTACCTTAGAATGGAGTAACCGCATTCAGGGTGAGGTGCAGAAAGAAAAACTAGACAATATTTTTGCAGAAGGCAGCATAATTCAGGTCTGCCTTACAAGATTATTGAATGCAGCCGATAAAAGTGCAGAGAAAGACTGTTTAATACGGCTATGCGGCAAAATATGGTTTATTTTAAACAAGTCCCTGCGAATGCAAGAGAATGATACTCAGCTAATTAACAGGTTAAAGACTGAATTAGATGGGGCAAGTAAAAATCAGGAAATGTTGAGAGCAGAATTGGATGTATGCCAAAAAGACATGCAATTAAAATGCAGAGACTTTGATACTCAGTTATCCAAAAGCAAGAAACAATTTGAAGATAGTGAGCAAGAATTGACACACTTAAAAGCCTTAGTGGATCACATTAGGCAGGATAAAGATGAGGTTGTTTCAGAAATGCAGATTTTACAAAAAGAACATTGCGAAAAAGAAGGTGATCTCCAGAGTGTAGAACAAGAAATGATTAAAATGATCCAAGAAAGAGACAAGAGAAGTAAAGAGTTCAATGAATGCCAAATGCAAATGTGCGATATGCAGGAGGCAATTAATAAAATGAGTGATGAAAATAATTATTTGCATGATGAAGCCAACAGACTCCTTAAAAAGTGTAAGGACTTAGAACAGCAAATGTGCATTCCCAGGTCCCAGGAGAGGCGGCAGGGTACCACATTCAATGGAGTGGAGGTGAATTCTAGCTCTGCCCAAAGAGCTAGTGCCCCAGTGACAGGACCGGTGACTGAACTTGGTTGCAGCGCCCTTGGGGGATTTGATACTCCCATTGGGGGCAGCCAACAATCTCATACACCTGAAAACAGGATTGAATCACAAAATAGTGCAATTCCATGCATTGCAACAAGTAGCCCCATAAAAATAATGAAATCCATTAAAGCCCTGATCAAACCATTTAAAAAGGGAGGTGAATGCTGCATTGAGGATCACTTAGAAGCGGTGCATGACATTTTTAAAGCGCTCCAGATACCTAAGGAACAGTACAGACAATATTTTCATTTAACTTTAGATGCCCCGACGGCCAGCATCATAAGGGGATTAAATGAACAGCAGAATATGACATGGCTGGAGTTTGAAAAAGAAATTAGGCGTCATTTTTCTCCTTTTCAGTCATTGCAGGAGGCGAAGAAAGTCGCGTACACTATTACTGCTGGACCTAATACATCACCTCGCCAATTTTTACAAGACTTAAAAAGAGCATTCTCTCGCTTTGATGTATCTTTTGACTCAAATTCCAATGAGTTTAAAACCGCATACTTCTATGGGCTACAGAAAGACATCATATCCCAATTGGTCCGTGAATTTGACCGTGACAAGTCCCTTGAATGGATTGTACATCAAAGCACCAAGCTATATGAGGTACTCTATTGTCAGGGTAGAGAAAGTGATAAAATGAAAGATACTAGGCCTAAATCTAAAGAACCCTCAGCCACAGTAATGGAAATCAGGTCAGCCAAAATGTCCCTTGAGTCTGCTCAAAGCCAAGGTAAAAATAATGTGACACCTGAACAAAGGGGTAATCAACAAAGATCGCCATTTCCTGTACCAATGTTCCAATCACATGATCCTAGTAATAGAGAGAGCTACATCAGCCCTAGATATTTAGGAGATAGACCCCGGGTAAGATACCGGTCTGATATGGCAGGTATGAACAATAACCAGAGACAAAATCAAGATCAAAGAAATGATGGTCCCTACCAGTCATTGGGGACACAGAGCAGATTTGATCCCAGCACCATGATATATGGTAATCAGGATAGGCCCCGATATGTGGATCGATTTACTGATAATGGAAATCAATATAGGGGCCAGTACCCACAATCTGAGAGACAGGACATGAGGCAAAACGTGAACTACAGTCCACGCCAGTACAATGATTCCCCACCAGGGGACTATAATCAAAGGATGGGTGCAACCCGCTCCCCTCCACAAATGAATCAAGAGTTCAGAAACCATCCCAACCGGTATCAATCACCTGAGAGGTATCAGAATAGATCCAATCAGGGGGAAAACAACCAATATCGACCTAGGCCACAGAAAGAGGATCCTAGAGAGGTGGAAAGGTTCCAATGCCTTGAGGCCCAAGTGAAAATGTTAGCTGAGCAAATAGGAAAGCTCTATACAGCGCAAAAACAACCTTCCAAAGAGGGGGCTGATGGCCATAGCAATGACCGGGGGGCTTCCGAAAAGTGACTAAGTACTCATGATAACTGCAGTGCCAAAATGACAGATTGCTCTGATATAACTTTGCATAACGACTCTGAGATGACTAATGGATTAAAAATGAAAGTACCAGTAAATGAAATTGTGATAGAAAGTGCAAATACTTCTAAAAAAGAGGTACGGTTTAACTTAGAGCTAAATAAAACAGTAAAGATTTGCACAAATGAAAAAGAAACATTAGGAATTCCAAAAGAACAAAGGGACAGATTTAAGAAAAATGACTCATGCATGGGGAATACCAGTGAACAGGGAGTAAGTGGGGATGCCATAGCTCCTTCCCTGGGCAAGCAAAACAATGACCAAACACAGACAGAAAAAGGAAATACTCACAAGGAGGGTACAAGTCAATCACCTGAAAAATTCATTGAGCCACATATTTTTGAAGAGGCTGAAAGGGCTGGTATTACACTAAATGATCACAAATGCACAGAATTAAAAAATGACAAATTGCTGAATGATGTTGTGACACATGTTCAGTTGGAAGGTTGTAATGTGGTCTCTGATGTTACCCAGATGGATGGGCGAACGGTGGCCACACTCCAAAAAACCTCTGAACATGGAGAAATGAATAAAATACCTCGCACAGAAATGGGTAAAAAGGAGGGAAAAATGTCTTTTCATTTACCAATGTGCTTAGCCAAAAGTGAAAAAGACCTGAGAAAGGTGAGCCCTGAAATCAGTAAGAATTCACATTTCTTATGTGTATTAGAGGAAGTTGAGGACAGATATTATGCACCCATCACTGTAGAAGAAAAATGCCACACCTTTGCTATGATTGACACTGGCGCACAGGCCACAATTATGTCAGAGGAGCTGGTAAAGAGTATCAATGAAGGGAGGCCTCCACAGAGTCAGATCACAGTGAAGGCAAATCAAGGCCCCGTGCATAACTTTAATGGGGAGGAGGTGCCCATCATAGGTGTAACTGAGGTTGACATAAAAATAGGAAAGCACAGAATGAAACAAGAGGTATTGATCACATCTATTTGTGAAATTCCATTTCTGATGGGGACAGATTGCCTGAAAAGATTGTCTCCTCTCATAGATGGGGTGAATGGAGTGCTGTGGTCCTTAACCAAAAAACCATTGAGGCCTAAGAAACTAAAATCACAAAACAGCAATATAAAAGAATGTCACACCGTTGCCAAAACAAATGATGCTGTGGAGGTATATCTCCAGAATAGCTGCATACCTAGTGTCACTGTTATATTAATGTGTCAAGACAAAGATCAGAGCGACAATGAAAAACTACCTGTACAAATATACTTGGACCCAAGGAAAGATTGGCAGACTGCCATAGACGAACACACATTACGTTTCTATTTAAAAGAGAATACATGCAAACAGAATATTGTTCCTAAAACAGATTCAGAAAAACACATTACCACTCTGGCAGAGATACACATGGAAGATGAGCAACCATGGGTTCACGCTGGTATAAATGATTATCTTAAAACAATAAAAGCCACTTTAGCGCTTGAACATGAAAGGAGTTTCATTAATGAGAAATTGTTGCAAAAAATTATGGAGAGGGAAGAAATCCCGAAATTTAGGATTAAAAACCAATATGTTTCTGGGTTGGACAGTCCAGACTTTGAAAACCGAATTACAGGCAGATGCATGCTTAAAATTAGCATTGGGCAGAAAACAATTTACCATAATGTATGGATAGTGAATGGAGCACAAAATGAATTTTACATGGGCAATGACATCATGCACAGAATGTGTATGGTGTTAGATTTCCTTAATCAAAAAATATGGTCACGCCTAGGTGGTCCGGCACCTGAATTTGAAGACAAAAGAAGGGCTTATCATTGTGCACAACTAGTTCCTTATGCAGTCGAATTACAAATGAGGAAAAATACTATTGTTCCTGCATTTACAAAACAGTTTGCAATAACACTGAAATGCAAAAATGGACAGCAGATGAAAGGCTCTGATGCATTTGTATGCCTGAATGAATCCATAAAACAGCAAGGCCTGGATTATGAATACATTCCATTGGTAGACATTGGTGAGGGATCTGTAAAAATCATGGTAAATAATAAAGGTTGTCAGGATATTCATTTAGAGGAAAACTCCCCATTAGGAATGGCCATACAAAAATCACATTATACGGCAGATTTAAATAACATGGTGATTGGGAATATTCCTGAAAAATATGTAGATGCCAAGGGCGAGTTGCCAGAACACCTGGACTCTCAGCCCAAAGGAATATTTAAAATTCACTCTGTGTATCCTTATGATTCAAATGAGACAGTGTGCTGCCATCAAGAGGATTGCATAATATTTAATTTAAATGAAAATGAAACAGGAAATCAGCCCATTGATGTGGAAGCTGATATGCCAAAATATTTGAAAGTGGCAGCTCTACAAAAAGACACAGCCACACAGTTAGAGGAAAGCGCTGAGATTCCTTTACCAGAAGAGTTTCCAGAATTTTCCAGAATGGTAGAAGAGCAGATCTCCTTAGCGGATGCATGTAACAGCGATGAGGATCGACGCAATCTGAGGGAAATATTTATGGAGTTTAAGGATGTATTTGCAAAAGATGCTTATGATTGTGGTTTAACTGATTTACATGTGGCCACACTACCAGAAGGTTGTAGCAGAAATCCAGTGTTTGTACGCCAGTATAGACTACCGCTGGCATGTTTAGAATCATTGGCAGAGATTATTAAAAATTTGGAATCACGGGGAATAATTAGGCCCATTCATAGCACATCCAATACGCCTATTTTAGGTGTGTTAAAGCCAAATGGTCAATGGCGGCTGTGTGCAGACTTAAGAGAGTTAAATAAAAGAGTACCAGTATCTAGATGGCCACTACCATTCATTGATCAGGGCCTAGCTCAGATACATGGTTCAAATGTATTTACCACGTTAGATCTCACATCTGGATATTGGTGTGTGCCATTGGCAGAGGAGATACAACAACACCTATTTTCCTTTACATTTGACAGGACTCAATATGCCTGGCTTAGAGCTCCGTTCGGGTACATCAATAGTGGGAGTGAATTTGGCATATTTTTGAGAAAGGCCATGCCGGATGCAGCGGAAAGAGGGACAATAGTTTATGTGGATGATGTCTTGATAAAAAATGAAAACCTTAAAAGCCATTTTGATGAAATAAGACATGTGCTTGGCCAATTGCAGAAAGCAGGCGCCAAAGTATCTTTGCAAAAAGCACAATGGTGCAAGAAAAAAGTGAACTTTCTAGGGCATGAAGTGACTGAACATGGGCTAAATCCACAAAGGAAGAAAATAGAGGCCATACAAAGATTAAAAGATCCTAAAAATGTGAAAGGAGTAAAAAGTTTATTAGGGATGACAGGCTATAACAGAAAGTTCATTGAGAATTATGCAGAAATCACTCAACCATTGACTAAACTGCTTAAACTAAATACTCCCTGGAGATGGGAAAGAGAGCAGTCTGATGCAGTGGCTAGATTGAAGGAATGTCTTGTAAAGGCACCATGTTTAGCATACCCCATAAAGGACAGGGATTTCTTTATAGAAATAGGCTTTTCTGAACATTGTATGTCAGCAGTGTTATCACAAAAACACGATTTGAATCACAAAACCATTGCATATGCAAGTAAGGCATTTTCCCAAGTTGAAATGAAATTTAATGAATGCGAAAAGGCCCTATTAACCACTGTGTGGGCGCTACAACATTTCCGCCCCATTGTTCAGGGAGAGAAGGTGATTATTGAAACAAATCATCAACCTTTGCAATTTTTAGAGAGTAAAAGAATTAGATCAGGCAATCTAGCGCAATCCAGAATCACTTCATGGACGCTGGCATTACAAGGTTTTCCCGTAGAAGTAAGATATGGACAAAATAAAAAGAGCCCAATTGCTCAAGGGTTAGCTGACTTACATGACTGTGCAGATGGACAAATAACAAATGAAATGGATGTGGAAGCTAGTTTACAGGAATTTGAACAATCACCACACAAAGCTTTTGATGAAAAAACATGCAAGGATCTGCCAACTGTATATGTGGATGGTTGTGCTTTTCACATTGAAAATGACAGTAATAAACAATTAGTGGCAGGAATAGGAAATGTCTGGTTGAAATGTGAAGGCGTTCCTAGTATAGGGATGAGGATTGGAGATAGGAGCAGTCAGGTGGCGGAATTGGCAGCCATCTATAAAGCAATTGCTACTGCAGTTGATAAAAAGTTCAGTGAAATTGTCCTGGTGACTGATTCTGACTATGCACGGAATAGCTTTGTGGAATATTTGCCTGGTTGGAAAGCAAGAGGCATGGTTACATACAACAAAAAGCCACTTAAACATGGAAAAATGATACAAGCCATAGACAAATTGGTGTCAGAAAATAATTTAACAATATACTGGAGAAAAATTCGTGGGCATTTAAAAACACCAGGAGAGGATAAGGAGGGAAATGATAAGGCAGACCATCTGGCTAAGATTGGGGCTGTGATGGGAGAATTGCTACCTATTGATTATTTAATGGGTGAAATACAAATTGATGCAGTCACACGTTCTAAAGCACCAAAGGAGGTAGATCAACCGGTGGTGCAGTGGAGTCATGACACGCCAGACCAAGATTTGATTGAGGCACAAAAGAATGATCAAATTTTAGGAATCTATTATAATCATTTGATAGATCCTGAACAAAATCCTTTAACAGAAAATGATTGTATGGGAAAAGAAGAGTTGAGGGTGTTATTAAAGAACAAAACACGAATTAGATTACAGGATGGACTCATGATTAGAGAGTCCATAACAGGGCAAATACAGTGGGTAGTACCCCTTTCATTCAGAGGACTAATGCTACACCATGCACACGATGCCATAACTGCAGGCCATAGAGGTTCACAAAAGACATTAGAAATACTAAAAGATTATGCTTACTGGCCACATATGTCCCAAGATGTGGAATTATATACTAGAGGATGTCTAGTATGCGCCCAATTTAAACCTGCTTCACCAATGCATAGAGCACCATTGATGAAAAGAGGCCTAACTCTCCCATGGTCAGATTTGCAAATAGACTATGTAGGTCCTTTAAAAAGGTCGAGCAGGGGACACCGCTATATTTTGAGTGTGGTATGTTTGATGTCAAAGTGGATTGAGTGCATTCCCGCACCAGATTGTAGTGCGCAAACAGCAGCCACATTGCTGGTGAACCATGTGTTCTCAAGGTTTGGGTTGCCACAAAGAATTGAGTCAGACAGAGGAAGTCATTTCACGAGTACTCTAATGAGTAAGGTATGGCAAATACTAGGTGTGAAAAGGAAACTACATATCGCATATCGGGCGGCGTCTTCAGGTACAGTTGAAAGAAGCAATAGGTCTGTTGTGGACATTTTAAAGAAATTTGTGGCAGAAGCAGGTTCCAGCTCGGATTTGCGTTTACCATTGGTTTTGATGGCAATCAGGTCGACTCCTGCCAAAGCGACAGGTGTTAGCCCCCATGAGGTCTTAACAGGTAGGAAAATGGTGTTACCACAACACCTACTATACAGAACACATGAGCAAACTCTAGTGAGTGCATCCACAGTTCATGAATATATTGATGAACTGAGGAGGCATTTGCAACATGCATTTGCTTTTGTGCAGAGAAATCTGGAAAGAGCTGCTGACAGTGCTAAGTCATATTATGACAAAAAGACATCAGTAAAGGAATACAATGTAGGGGATCAGGTGTACAAGTTTCATTTTGGAAAAAGTAAACAGAAAAATTCTAAATTTCTGGCAGCCTGGCAGGGGCCATTTCGAATTATAGATAAAGTCTCTCCTGTAGTGTATAAAATTTTGAAAAATGAAGGTGAAACAGCAATAGAGCAGTTTGTCCATGTAAATCAAATCAAACCATGCCATCCCAGACATGAGATCAGGCAGCTTGAGCATGTGGAAACGGATAGAGTCCCTTGAGAAAATAAATGGGTGTGATCAGGAGGCAGTGACAAAGAAGTTAAAAAAAAGTTGATTGTTAGGATGGCACATAAACACTGTAATATATGTGAAAATATATAATATAAATAAATAAATAAATAAATAAATAAATAAATGCACATATAACAGAAGCTCGTGGTTGGTGTGCAGAGAGAAAGTGTATTAAATATTGAATGCTGTTTTATATGTGTTTGTTTTCTTTTAACTTGTGTTTAATTTCAGAAAAAAAGAAAAAAAAAAACGAAGTATTTTTACCAAGCATGTTTTATTTTTGGCAAAAGGTGGAAATGAGTATTGTGCTATGTACTTAATCTGTTTATTTTCTATTTTGATTTAGACAATTAACATTATTTGATCGGAGGTTCCGGGATCAGAGGCCACGGGAGACGATGGAGTCCTGGAGTCCCCTGGATGAAGACCAAAAGATGCCTGCCTCCAGGTGGAGGTGAAGACAAAATAACCGGAATGCCAAAAGAGATGACTACTGTGGATTCAAGATTGCCAAGATGAAAGAGTACTCGAATGAACCGAATAACATCGCTGGCCGGGATATACCAAAAGAGACAAAGCAAAAGTTCCGGCATATGAAGTTCCACGTATTTATTATTTTAATTATTTATTTTAACTTGTTATATTACTTATTTGTTTTAGTTAGTTGTTTTATTTCATTGTTTTTAATTGACTTGGAAAATTTAAACTTAAAGTAATGCCACTTCCACTGAGAAGGCAAATGTGGAACATTTTATGAACTGATGGACTCAGATGAAATGTTGATTGCAAATTTTCATTGATGCACATGAATATTCATTTTGTTGGATTGCTATATTGTAAAAAAAAATAGAACAAGTTGTTTTTAGGAATTGGCTTGGATTATAGCCAAGTTCTAAAAACAAAAGGAGGGTATATGTAAGGATATTTGGCGTGTTACAGTACACAGTACAGCAATACTGCACAAGTAGCACAATTTTTTTTTTGCAGCACCACCACTTTGCAGCACCACCACCACAAGGGTGCGGTGCATTGCTATATGGGTTAGCAGATTAACAAGGAAAGACAGGCTATTCAGTCAAAAAACGATTTTAACATATAAGATGCAAAGCTATTTTTACAGTTAAAAGCACACGTGTTCATTTAAAAATGCACACTATTTTTCACCTGAAATGCCTATATTGCTAGAGACACATTTGAAAATTAACAGCTAACCTATTAACAATTAACCTGACTAATAAAACCTTATTTTAATATAACCCACTAATAAAATGTGTTCTCTACTGCAGAATTAGGCATACTTTGAAAACCAGTTAAATGAGTGTGCAGATTTTTTTTCCTCTCTTCTCTGCCTGATTATCCGTGTTGTTGTGCACAGTAACTGCAGGAGGAAGGAAGTCAGATTTGCAACAATTGCAAATGTATAAGCGAAGCTATTGTTGAAGAGTAGGAGGATGAGAGATGATGGATTTCATTGGAACACGTCATAAAGAGGGCTGAGAGGAAAGTTTTAGTGGGCAGTAGCAGGGAAAAAGACAGGCAGACATCTTTCTGCACTACTGGGGAGAAGACCTGGCTGTGGGGGTGTCCTGCTGCAGTCGAGACTGGGGAAAGCTGAAAGAATTACCTTTCCACTGGCAGAGGCAGTCCTATCTGAAAAAGCTGAGAATTCCAGGCAATGACCCCGGCTTGAGAAGGCAAGCGTTCATTTTTGCTGGAGTTAAGCCAAGAGAGCCACATTCACAGAGAGAAGCCTCTGAACAGATAAGGTAATTACCTAACTGGGGGAGCTGTGTGTGTGCACGAAAGCATGCAGTCAGTGTAGAAAAATGAAAGTCCCGTGCGTGTCTTAATCAAGTGATAATGTTGCAATTTAAGTTCTGTTCTCCGCCACTATAATTGCAGTGTGTCATAGAAAATGCTTTGATTGTTCCATTTTATTGCTGTAAAGAATGAGATCATGTCTAAATGCAACTTTTATAATACAGAAAATATTTGAAAACAGACGGGTGGTTTATTTTCTATTTACCATTACAATGCCAATGATGTGGGGAGATTTTTAAACAGTGCAATGGTCATTTTAAGACAGATGTGTGTATGTCAGAATCAGTATGAATAATTGTGAGTGACTGTAGTATAACTTGTTGGAGGTACATGAGCCAACGGGAAGAGAGACTCTCTGAACATAGCTCCCTACCGTATATAAGGTAGTGGAAATTACCACAAGACTACCACATATAGCTCTCTGTCGTAAATAAGTCAGTGAGTTTGCCCATGGTGGCGCACCAACACTATCACTGGAAATTGTGGTATCTCTAGAATGCAGGTCTGAGGTCTCTCTAGTGATCACACGAAAAATCTAAGCGAAGATAAGGGATTCTGGACATTGGGGCCACAAATAAAACAAGGGAATTATGCTCACCAAAATACCACCAACCACGTATACCAAATATGCAGGTCTGGGTGCTGAAATAATGCATGTCCATTGTATTATTGTTGCACATGGCCAAATCTGAATACAAAGAGTGATTATTGCTAAGTTATGTTTCGGCGGTAATAAAATACCGTCAGGCCCCAAATCTCCACAAAATACCCTACAAAATGGAACCTTTACTCACAAACAGCTTTGCCCGGAATAGGCGTTGTTCCTTTGGATAATCCCCTAGGCGTAATGAACTGTCAGCCATACTGTAAAGTGAACCGTGCCTCACAAACAGACTTGCCCTTAATTGATACTGCTACCCACCTCAGGGCTCTCTTTAGACGGTCATGGATCAGGGCTATTCCTCCGAGGGATGAAGCACCATCATCATTCTCTCCATCCTTAGGAGGCATACAATGACTGAACCATGACCCCACCCTGCCAGGGTGCACTACTGTGCCTGTGGAAGGATGCACAGTGGCCCTCCTAAATCCTCTAAGCCCAGACCGGCTAACTTGAAGGGTCTGCATTTAACAAAAATCCAATACCTATGCCTAAAGATGCTATCAACAGATACCCTGGTCATGGAAACAGAAAAGTTATCATTACCAATGTCACAATCTCCCTTCAGAAGGAACCTAGAGAGGCAATTCATAACAGAATTCTCGCCTGGCTACGCGCAAGATCTGGGACTGGGGTTATGTGTTGCGCTGATCTGAAGTTTCTGCCTAGAATTGAACTGGACGATTGGTGTGCCCAGGGCAATAGGGAATGCATTGTGGTAGGGTGCGGTGCCAGTACCCTTCCCTCTTTCTGAGACTATGCAAATATCTGCCTATGGGCTCTCCAGACTTTGGACTAGTGGTTTAACTTTTTGCTATTTCTCAATGTTTTTATTTTTATTTTCCCCTCCCATTGTTCTTTTTTTTTTGTATGTACCGTTTTGTATGTATTGTTTTTCTTTTGTCGTTTGCTAGCACTTTGAGGCCTTTGGGCATGAGGCACTTCATACGAATTCTAAATACATAAATAAATAAACTGGAAAAGAAAACATGTTTTTAGGTCCTTCCTGAAGGAGAGGTAGTGTTCGTTGTGGTGGATGTGTAGTGGAAGGGAGGGGGCTTGGAGAGAGAAAGTGGATCCACCCAATCTGGTGGAGTTGTGGGGTGATTATGAGAGGGAGTTCGGAGGCTGAAAGTAGAGATCTGGTTGGATGGTAGCGAGTGATTTTGTCCTAGAGGAACTCTTCTCCAGTGTGGTGGTGGCCACATCCTTTGAATGGGGCCCATTTTCTGATAGGGAGCCAGTGTAGTGTTCTGAGGGTGCAGCTAATATGTTCTCTAGGTGTTTGTCTTTCCTGAGCTGATGTGCTGGGATGCCTATATAGAGGGATTTGGTATAATCTAAAAGTGATAGAATAATGCCAAATATTGCAGAGAGTCTATGAGGGAAGAATGGGTCTGGGAAACCTTGTCTAAGGTTGTGTAAGTAGAAGTTTCATGTTCTGGGCAAGGAGTCAATGTATTGAGAGAGGGATAGCTCTGAGTCCATTTGGCATCCCAGATTTATTACAGGGGTGGAAACTTCTGGTGAGGCTCTTGGGCCATGTGGTCAGGGTATTGGTTAGATGATGAGGGCAGTATTTCTGCATAGTAATATTTCAGTTTTGCCAGGGTTGAAGAGAAGGTAGTTGGCTGTCATCAAATGATCGACTGCAGAGAGGCAAGAGGAGAGGTGGGGTCTGGAGGAGGTAGATATTTTGGGGATCTTGAAAATGATCTGGGAGTCATCTGCATACTTGTAGCATGAACGGTTGTGAGAGCGGATAAGTGCCGGCGGTAGGCTATGGTACAGATTGAAGAGAAGGGTGGACACCGAGGCTCCCTGGGGGACTCCTACTTGGACAGGACATAGGATAGAAATTAAAGGGGGAAGGAGCATGATTTGCCTTTGATTAGAGAGGAATGGTGAGATTCATTTTCTGTGCAGAGTCTCTGATGCCTAGTGTGTGAAGCCTGTCCATGAGAAGTGTATGGTCAATGGTGTCAAAAGTGGCAGAAAGATTGTGCATGATGAGTGCAGAACGTCCCTCTGTGTCAGGTATTACCAGATGGACACAAGGGCAGATTCAGTTTGACAAAGGAATCTAAAATCAGATTGGACTGGGTCGAGGAGCAAGTTGGCTTCAGAGAAATGGCAGAGTTGCTTGCTAGCCACGCGGTCAAGGAGTTTAGCAATAAAGCAGGTGTTGGAAACAGGTCTGTAGTTTGAAGGATGGAAGGGGTTGAGACAGGGTTTTTTGTGAATGGTTTAGACTTAAGAGGATTTGAATGCTTCTTCGAAGATACCAGAAGAGAGAGAGTTGTTAACAATTACCCGAGCAGCATTGCAATCACATGGTGTAGTTAGGATTTGTTTAGAAGTATAGCGGGACAGGGATCTCTAGGGGAGCCAGAGGGCTGGCTTAGTGCTAGAGGTTTGAGGAACTACGGTTGGGAGACTGGTGAGAATGAGGGGAGGACTGGCCGAGTGGGCGAAGGAGGTATAGGACAGAAGGAACGGGCATGGCACAGCTAGTTTTGAGTGGATGAGGCAATGTTTTTCCATAGCAATGTTGTGAAAGTGGCCAGAGAGTGTGTCACAGAAAACCTTTGGAGTGGGATGAGGCAGGGGATGAGCAGCTATGGGTCTGACAGTCAGTGATGATGTTGTGTAGTTCTCTCCTCGAGTTTTTGGAGTTAGAAATCTGGTTTCCATAAAACATTTTTAGGCTTTTACTATTTCAGTATAGTGTTCCCTATTTAGTTGTGTACAAGCAATTTTGCTTTGCAAAGTGGGGATTAGCCCTCCAAGTTTGGCTTAGGTGATGCTTTATGGTTTTGAGGGATTTGAGGGAGGGTGTGGTATTGGTGAGCCAAGGATCGAAATATTTGATGTATGGGTATCCATCCTGCGACGGGAGAACTGGAAGAATGCTTACTAGTGAATTGGTCAGATCAGGGTTTATAACTTTATTCCAGCGGGGTAATGTGGGCCGGGGTATAGAAAGAGGCTTGGCCGGGCGGAAGGGTGAGAGTAAGGTGCACGTGGGAGAACAATATACATTGCGATTTGTCGATGATAATGGGCAAGGCAGGATGATGTAGAGTTGGTCTGATGTGCTAAAAACGGCATCAAGGGTGTGCCCTGCAGTGTGAGTTGGGAGGGAGATCAGCTGAGTCAAGCTGAGAGCTTCTAAGTTTTCAGTTAGCAAATGGGTCATTGGGTTGGCTGGGATGTCAAACCAGATGTTGAAATCTCCTAAATTAGTGAGGTATGGATTTAGGATTAGAGTGGCTGATAGGGAGTAACTGGGGGAGTCGGGGAAGTTCCTGCTATAGCCTGTAGGCCTATATATGAGTAGGAAGCTGTGGGTTAGGTTGGTGAGGAGACAGACATTTACTAGTAATGATTCAGAATCAGAGTAACAGTTTAGATACTCAGTTGATTTGATTAAGAGGTGGTGTTTGTGGAGGATGGCTAGTCCTCCTGCTCTGCTGGGCATATTTTGAACAATCAGGGAATAGCTCAGGGGGAAGCCTCATGTGTGGTGGGTCCATAGGACAAGGTACAACAGGTGTGCAGGCAGAGGAAAAAAACAAAAACCAGCAAAACAATTGAAAAATGAGGTTGCTGGGCTTGGGCAGGCAACTTACCCCAAAACACAAGGTGGCAATTGATTGAGGGTCTGAGCCAGCAGGCATAGACCCTCGCTGGTGTTTAGGAAAGGCTCCCAGGCAATCAGTGGTCGGTGGCCAGGAAGGGAGGTGGAAGGCTTGGAGGAGGAAGGGGAGTGGGCCAGGAGGGAGTGGGCAAGGGGAAAACAGGTGCGCAGGCATGTAGAAAAAATGAAAAACAGCAAAACAAAATGAAAAAGAGGTAGCTGGTCACGGGAAAGTAATTTACTGCAAACCAAAAGGTGGCAATTGGTTGAGGGTCTGAGCAGGCATAGACCCTCGCTGTTGTTTAGGAAAGGCTCAGCAGCCAATCAGTGGTTGGTTGGTAGGAGTGGAGGCAAGAGGAAGGGAAGTGGGCCAGGAGGGAATGGGAAAGGTAAAACAGGTGTGCAGGCAGAGGGAAAAAATAAAAACAGCAAAATAAAACAAAAATGAGGTTGCTGGTCCTAACAAGCAACTTACCTCAAAACACAAGGTGGCAACTGGCTGAGGGTCTGAGCCGGCAGGCCTAGACACTCGCTGGTGTTTAGGAAAATCTCATGGGCCAATTAGTGGTTGTTGAGCGGTAGGGGAGGCGGAAGGTAAATGCCACAGTGACTACAGCAACTGAGGTCTGTAACTATAAGAACAGATGCCACTCGGGTGTTGTGAGGGTGAACCCGATTCCTAGAGAATAGTAAGAGAGTTAGGTGCTGCTGTCCAAAAATAAGCAGAATTACTGAATCAATTATTTTTAATATGTTGCGAACCAATAAAACACTGGAAACACAAGTCTTTCAAATTGTTTGCAGCCAATTCAAAACCACAATCCAGGATTCAACCGTTTCTCACAGATATTATCTAATATTTTAGGTTTGAATTAATTCAATAATCAAAGAACCATATTTTAGGGCAAACCTATGATGCCAATACTTGTCAAAGGTTTAGGGTAAACTAAATTAATTGGTTTGTTTCAAACTATATTTTCTGAACTATTTTGAATACATCAAATGATGTCAATCCGATTGTCTCTATTGAGAGTATTATTTTCTGTTGCCTAGACAGTCATTCATCTGTGTTTTTCTACGAATGAATGTTTGCGTTAATGGCAAATAAAACACTAGCGATGCAACAGTAGGCAGATTGTGTTTCACTTTCTGTAAACATGCATTGATATTTGATATTTAATGTTGTGGGTGGCTTCTCAAGCATTCTAAGTTAGAAAACCTCATTTAATTCCATGATTTATTATTTTAAATAAAATTACATATTTAGATTAAAAATAGACTGCTTCTTGTCCAGATTGTGGGGTGAGATTGTTGCAGTGGGGATAATTATATAAGGGTCATTTCTCAATAACAAATTAATTATTAGAAAACATAAATATATTGCATGGATAGATGTCATTACAAACCTGAGAACATTTGTCGGTGGCTGTGCACTGTCAGAGAACCTGAGCACTTTAGTGGGTGGGTGCACTCTGTGAGAGAACTTGAGAACTTTAGCAGTTGGGTGTGCACTGTGTGAGCATATGAGAACGTTAGTGAATGGATGCACTACGTAGAGAACACAAGAATATTTGACAACTTGTGCCTGTGAACATGAGGTGGTACTCTGTTTCAATGTTCTTTAGACAATAGAATGTTTAAGTCAGCAACTTTTCAGAACCTCTTAGTCACATAGATATCCGATCTCCACTTTGAGTGTTGCAGTCATTTGCGATGGCATTTCACTTCTCACGTAGCCTGTCCAACATCTACAAAGTATAGTTACAATTTGTCGCCACTGAAGTACCTGCCTTTTTGTACTGGTTTGGCATTGGAATGCCAGCTGAAATGTGACCTGATATTCTGGGACACATCAACCATTTGATTCACAGGGTGATAATGCATCTGACCACAATATGAAGTATATGAGCAGAGCAGACAACTTCCTTTTCTTGCCAATTCATTAGTCAGCAAGGACATTTCATTCATTGCAACATCCACATGCATATTACAAGTCCATAACCACCGTGCCACAACCTTTGCTGGCTTCTGTCCTGAATCCCTTACATGCACAATATGTCCTGGTGTCAAACTGCATACAGCTGTTTTCCCTGCCCCGTCTTAATTTGTATATGTAGGAAAGGAGCGTTGTTGTGAAGGCCTTGTAGTAAGTGTCCTAACCACTAGCCAATTGTCCATGTTGAAGCAGATTTCTTGTCCTAAGGTCTTCTGTAATGCCCCCACTCTGTAGCCATAAACTTATCATACCATTCTGGTAGTGCCTTGCAACGGATTCAATGGCGGCCAGGATGCACCCAGCAGTAATCAAAATTACCCATAAGCTATGAGGATCCAGGGTGTTCCACAAAAGATTTGGGAAAATGGCCTGTTGTCAATATTATAGTCAGGTTACCATCAAGCAGGCACTGTCTGTCATGTAACTTGTGATATGTTTGGACAAGTTTAAATATTTCCATAACACTGTCCAGTCACAATGGGTGATCGCTGCTGCTTATTACTGCTTGAGGTATAACTTGGTAGCCCAATCCCATGCACAGTTTAATTATTTTCATGGGCAATTGTGCGTGCTTGTGGTAGTATACTGTTTGCCTGATGATATTTGAAGGGATGAACTTCAGATCTTTCGTTTTCTTTGCATGTCTATGCATGATGCACGCTGCATATGGGACGACATAGATCTGGTACCCCCGATCTTTCCTTGATACACCCCTTTCCAACGTAGTGTGAACGTGATCAGGTTCAGTTGCTGTTTATTTTGTGTATTACTGCAACATGTTTTATTTTTGTGTGAAATAACAACACATATTTTGGGGTGTGATGCTGCTGGCAGTGTGGTGTTGGTGTTATGGATACTATGTTGTGATGTAATGCGGTTTGTGACATAAAGGCGGTTTTTGATAGATGTTGTACACATTTGTCGGAGAACTTACATAACTACTGCACCCTCTTAATCTGTAATGTCATGTTTTAATCCTTCTCAGTTTCACTGATTTCCTTGCAGCAGTGCACTGTCCTGTTTAGACACTGATGGATCTTAATCTATGCCTTGGTCATTATTCCTTGTCATGATGATGATGATCATCATCATCATGTTCTGATCTATCCAGATGGTGACGACAGAGACCTTGTGTTTTCAATGTACTTCCCTTGATCAACTGCCCTATGTCATGTTCTTCTATAATGCACAGTATATACATTGTGCACCCATTTCCTTTCTGCCGTTGATATGGTGGAATGAAATGAAAGTGTAACCTCTTCTGCTGATGCTGGTGGATGTACAGCATCATGGTGGAATACCCCAGCACGTAATTGTACTTGTTCCCGTAAAGTAAAAAATGACTTTTGATGTGGGAAATTGAATCTGAATTGGATAGTACCTTGAATTGATCATGTGCACCCATGGCTTCTCCGGTGTGCAAAGCAAGTGTCTCTGCACATAAGAAAATACTTTGAACAGCACATTTCCTCTTCACTCTGGCATGTTTAGGTGATGATGAAATGTTGCACTAAGTTTTGCTTCACTCATCGACTGGTTTATCTTCATCCTTGCAGAATTGCTTTGCTGTCCTACCACACAAATGACATGCCTGTGACTCTCTCACAAAGACCCCTCAGGGATACCTTGCGGCTTCTGCTCCATCTCCAAAGGTGTCATCTGATGACATGTTTCTCGTCCACTCACTTTATAAATAAATACACTTTTTGGAGAATCATCTGCCTCCCTGAATATCTTCTGCCTCTTCCCACCAAAATCATGTTATCATGACTCTCCCAGGGGTAGTAGTTACACATTCAAAACACCTCCTGCTTGTCCACAAATATTTCACCAATGGCATGTGTATCTCCACTCACCTCAGGGGATGGTTACTGACTGGCCTGATACCCACAATGCCAATCCAATGCTTGTCCTCCTACTGAAAGCTGGCGAGTGTGACTCTCCCAGCAAGCTGCCCACAGGAAATAAAGTCATGTGCAAGTGTTTCTTGCAGTCATCCTAGCTGCACTCATCCACATGGATTAGCCCCAAACTCACACTAGAGGGTAACTGTGTATTCATGCACTTACAACTATTGAATGTGTTACACTGCTCTGCATAAGCATAACTTACACCAAATAGAAACCTCTGCCTATTCAGCCACTCTCTCAATCTCCCTACACTTCTTTCTAATCCACTACTTTAAAGTGACTCAAGTGCAGTTACTCATTATCAACATTTCCTAAGCTTGTCTTCAGAAACACCCTCCTGTGTCTTCAAATGACTGAAAAGGAGTTAGGGACATGTATCCCCCAGTTGCCCATGTGGTCAAATTTTCAAAACGTTTGTTTGGATTTCAATCTCGTCAAATCACTTGGAATTCAGGCGATTTAAGCTTCTATGGTAAAAGGTCATCCAGACATCTTACTGATAAATACAATGGAACACTATGGCATTATAAAGAATAGACTACTCAACTATCCTCTACCTTGGAATGCTAGAAGGCCTCACAAAAAAACGACAACACATCCAAAATACTGTAGCAAGATTTCTCCTGAGACTAAATAATAGAGGCCACATGACACTTGCCCTGATAAATCTACACTGGCTACCAGTAAAGATAGTCATTCACTTAAAAGCGCTCTGCATTGCCCATACATCACTACAAGGACAAGGAGCCAAACTCCTCTTAGCTAAAACCACCTGTTACCAACCAGGAAGAGACTTATGAAGGAGCAAAGACATCCAAATAGAAACAAGACACTATGAGAAAAGTAAATTCGGGTGAACCACCTTCTCCTATCCGATAGCCTAACTATGGAATTCGATACCGAAGGAAATAAGAACGATGGAAGACCACCTAACATTCAGGAAACAACTAAAAACCTAGCTGTTCAACTCACTAAGATAAACATAGATGTGTGTCTCTACAAACCACAAACCTGGACCAAAGCAAACAAAGGACAATACAGCATGAAGAACTGACAAAAAACAAATCAACACCCAGAGTTCACCAGAAACCAACTAACAACCCCCTTCTATTTTCCACATCTGCACATCTCCCACATCCCACACATGCTCAAAGAGCTAGTGAAACAATCTGCAAACCACACGCCCCTCTCTAATCATACTACAAAGCCAATACCTGCAGACAACAAACAACTCAGACACTGTATGCCACCCTTGTGGACACAAAAAGTTGTGGCACGACAGAAGAAAGACACAGACTCTAGGGCATGATCCACAAATCGCTATTAAAACAAAGGTTAATGCCTAACTTTGTCTATCCCTATGGGTGGTCCCTGCCTATAATTCTAACAAAGGTGCTTATCATTCAGTTGTGCATGCCAAAATAGAAATAGTCTATCATTCAACAACTCTCCTAACTGACCCTGCCACTATAATAACTAACATATATCCAAAGAATGTCTCCTTCTCCTTGAGGGTATTTTAATACCAATCTGTAGACTTGCTCAGTCTCTTGTTGCTTCTTTTGTTAGTCTGTGTAACTCTTCTATTATGTTCAATATTTTACGTGTCTCCTTGAGATCCCCTTTTGGGCTTCTTTTCCAAGGTGTATATTCTTTGTTCCTAGTTCCGGAGTATCCAAGAGGGATACTATTGGTCAGTTGGCCTTTCACTTTGGGTGAATTAGAACTCCACTTGCTTTGTCCTATTTGCTTATTTATCTTTCTCTCTCATACATTCTCTAATTCACAATGTCCTTTCCTTTTGACATCCTCTTCTTCTGATATTCCATTTCTTATAGGTTTACCCTGCTAGCAGGGTATTGTTATTCTTTGTTTTAATACTTTAACAATTTAGATTCTCAGTGCCTCTAGTCCCAGTTTCCTGAAAATGTATGTTCAGGAATTTCAGAGTTAGTTGGTTGTGTCTCTTTGTCTTCTTTCTGAAAATGTAGGGTCAGTTGGTTAAAGGACAAGTCTCCCTCACAATTTCTACTGGGGCAAGTGATATGCATGATATAAGGATCTCTCTTAGGTTCACTGTTCTCTGATAACCTTCTTTTACATAGGGGAATGTCTTCAGGAGACTTGTTCCTTGGCGACTCCCTCACAATCCTCAGACGCGGTTTGCTTTGCCTTCTCTGTGGTTACTGAAGTTCCCTTTCAGATTTGGTGCCTCAGTTTCTCGTCTCTTGCTCTTGCCCTGTGGTTTTCCCGTGTCAGGGCTGTGCCGTGACATTGGTGTATCAGCCTCTCATATCAGGCTCGTGCCATGGTGCTCTCTTGTGTCAGGGCTGCACATTGACTTAGTGCCCCTGCCATGTTGCTCTCTAGTGCCAGGGTTGTGCCGTGACAATAGCGTTCCTGCTTCTTGTCTGAAGCCAGTTTCAAACTGTTGGTTATCCTCTCTGGTGCACTCTATGCCTCTTCCCAATTGTACTAAGTGTGGGACCCTCTCTAGGGTACATATGCATTACTCTCTCTCTCTCTCTGCTCTCCATACATTTACCATTATTTTACGTCCGATATTTTACGTCCTTGTCTCAGTGAGTTGTATAGTTTGATTTAAAGGGACATTTTTGTTTCTTATAGGATAAGGGTATCTCTGTGGAATTTCTTCATGCCTGTCTTTATCTTTACATGATTCTGATGTTGTAGAGCATGTCATGTAGGCTATAGTGTGTACAATTGTAGGGGCCTCCTAACTGGACGGGGAGTTTTGTCCCCTCAGGAGGTGTATCTTTCCTACTGAGGTCCTGCTTGCCTCAACCCTTTGGGAGTGTGTTGCGCAACGGCCTCAAATACTAGTACACATAATCAAAGCCCTTCTAGAAAGCTCACATGCATAGACACCAGTTTCTCCTGGTTGTGCATGCAACAACAGATGAGCACAACCTCAATCCTATCCCTTTCTCCCTTACTAACCAACCCTACCCGTTTTTCTTACATGGTCACGTGAGTGCCTGGAGGCCATGAAAATGGTAGTGCTGCATGGTGTAAATGAACATAACATTGTATTGCTAACAGCTGATTTTTAAATGGCGTTGAAAACCTTTAATATCATAGCAATGACTGCTGCTATGATGCAATTGAAGAGGGGCCACAGTTTAATCTGATATGACATGGCATCAGTGGCTCAACAAACACACATCAACAGGTCAATTAGCCATGTCTAGCAATTATGGAAAAGTAAATAGAGAAAACAGATTTAAGATCTTGCTGGCTTTACCACCACACAGAACTGTACATTTGAGATGTCGAGGCCTCGTTGTTACAGACATAGTAATTAAAAACTGCACTGGTTGACCAATATCCAGTATCCATTTATTTCAGATGTGGTGCTAAATCAGAAAGAATAATTGTGGACTCCCCTGTATTTTAGGAAATTATTCAAAAAGACAGAGAATAAAGGACCAAATGGGAGATTTGGCCGAATTTCAGCTGTTCAAACGGCCGAAAAGTTCGACCAAAATCCACATTTGGTGGTGGGGACTGCCGGGGTGTCCCCCACACCATTGCTCACTATATTGTGATTGGTAGTTGTGGGGGTGTCCCTGGCAGCCGGACACGAAAAAAAATTAGGAAAGGACCCTGCAGCACCGGTTCCCGAAGTAAAAGCGAATAGGCGTTGGAGGGGCACAGCGAGTCGGCGGCACACACCGAAGTGTGCCGCAGCAAGGTAAGTAGAGGGGTTGGGGTGTGAGTGGGGGGTGTGATTGAGGGCGGGGGCCAAGTTGGAGATGTTCAGAGAAGAAAAGACTGAAGGTCATTTCAGAAAAATAATCTTGTCTTTTCTCCCTCGAACATTTCCATCACAGGCTTTCAACCCCGTATTTTAGCAGGTCTTGCTGGGCTGCTCCAATTGGCTTGGAATCAAGCCTTATGTGCCTATGGTTTTCCATAAAGGTAAAGGAACAGCAGCCTGAATATAAATACATGTGATGGATGCGCTGTGTAATGTCAGCAGACTTTTCATTTAGCACCTTTCCATTTTATAAATATTGTGCACAGCCAAAGGTTTGTTGCCTCTGTTTTTCCTGTGTTCCTGTGCATACCCTAACATAGTCGCTAACCAATGTATGTTGGACATGTAAGAACATTAAGGGAACGTGCCACTAGCAATACATTGTGTGTACATGGCAATGTACTCAACTTGTTGCACAACCAAAAGGCTGTGAACCATGTTTGGCACATTGAAGGATTCACATATTGCATAACTGCCTGCCGTGCAATTTGTGTACAGGCACTACATCGGATTAACAGCTAGGGGCTGTCGCTTTGATATATCTCATTCATACAGTGCACAGAAACAGGTCATACAGGGCATTCATATGCAGATGCACCAAACAATGTTTGGTGCATCCGTGGGCAATGTTTAATGTATGCGAGTGATAGTGTTATGCATAGTCCTTAAGCTGGTGATCATTCATTATGTGTTTCATTAAACACAGTCCACATTCAGCTCCCCAGTGCATAGTTCTTGACACACACAAATCACTAACAACACAGCAGAGCAGATCAGCATTGCTAACACGAATGACATCAAACAAGCATAAAAGCATACAAACACGCACACACACAGAGCAGGAACACATGGAAATCCTCAATATGTTTCCACCACTCTCAATAACTGATTAAGCAAATATAGATGTGTGCCTTGAATGAAGGCTACAGTGAAACGCTGTCTACTGTTCCCTTTAAAGCATTGAAAGGTCCTCGTAATAGTGCAGAAGGACATCGGGCCTCATTAGGACTTCGGCGCTAAACCATGGTGCTATTAGCACCATTGTCGATGCCGGAGTCCGCCATGGCGGAATGGGGAATTACCACCCCATTCGAGGTTGGTGGGGCAGTAATTCCCCATGCTGCCATGGCCCTTCCCCATTCCCATTTTTGCCCCATAGGGCACAATGGGAATGGGGAAGATGCTAATTACAGTACTACAAATTGCAGTACTGTAATTAGCACCAAGGTCCCTTTGCTGGTCCCTACTTTAACGGCTGGTAAAACCTCGTAATTAGGCGCTAGGTGTTTAGCGGTGCCGCAGCTTTTTACAGCGCCATTAAACACTTAGCGCCTGGGTCATAATGAGGCCCATCGTCTACAAGTGTTCAAATTGTATTTTAAAAGTGATTTAATTATCTAAATATGACAAAAATAAAACAAGTGTTTGAGATAGAAATTATCACTACTTGTTTCAGGATATTCTAACATCCATTGTAAATATGGTATATATAGAATGGGTGCTTGTTTACTTCCTGCAAGACAAGTTTAACCAACCAGATATCATGATTTTTAGCAACATTTCCTTATTCTGCTGAATTGTTAATCTTTTCTCTCGATCATTATTTCAACTTTTGAATATTTCCCATTCAACCTGAAGTTAAATTTCGATGCCAAATGCATCTCACTAGTATGCCAAGTGGTGACCTGGTGCTAAGAAAAGGCAAACATTTCAGAACGAATTATTCACTGAAATCTATATTTACTGGCATTGCAGTTACTTTCAAAATGTCAAGCATTCAACAAGAGGAGGATTAAAGTTGACCTTGAACGTCAGGTTAGACGCTTGTGGCCATAATGAGCCAAGATCTATTGTCATGAGAGTTTTCCCTTGATGTTATCTATGCGAAAAGTGACTGATAAATCGGCCGCCTTGTTATCATTGGAGCTGGGGCGCAGCCAATGGGAATTTCTTTTATCCCCATCAAATGATCAGAAGATTGTGCCTGCCAAAACATCTCACTGATCAGAAAGAAAGGGAACATTTCTTATCATGGATCCGAGATCCTATCAGTGCTAAGTGAAATGTAATATAGTTAGCTGTAACATTGCAGAATTATCTCGCAGCAGAAAACGGGATTAAGAGAATATTTTGAATCACGGGTTTCTAAAGAGAGGACGTGTTTCAAAGAAATATGAAACAAAAACTGGCAGACTTGAACGCTCAGGTTGCACTTAAGCATTTTTATATGGAGAACTACAAAACGGAATTGCATTTGAAGCACTACAAAAACGTGCCTTCATCTTCGCACATTGACTAGCACAGTGGTTTTCATTTCACGTGATATATGTTATGTTGTTCCGATTTATCATATATTGCTCTATTTTGTTTGAAGCTGTGTCTGTCATTTATGCCAAAATCTTTATTTTGTTGTTGTTGATTTTGATTTCCCATCTGGTTTCGGAAAGTTTGGCATGGCTAGAGTGAGTGAAATCAGCCCTCCAAACCTTTACAATTTTCCATCACAATGGAGAGCACTGTTATAATACCTGATGGGCGGGAAATTCAATGACCATGTGTTTTTTTTTGTTTTTTCTGTGACCCATAGTCAATTGTTATGAGATACGTCTGCATCCTTTAGAGAAGGTCTAATAAGACCCACACTGATAAATTGCACATCGCTTATCATCATAGTGCAAAGAAGCTAAATGAACAATAAATATATATTGCTCAGTCCTGAAGCATAAACACAGATATTGCACACACCTTGTAATTCGCTTTCCAATATGCACACATGTTAAACAGATTTGTAATTGATTTAAATGGTGAGATTGAGAAATATAGTCACTGACAGATTATTAGAAACAGAGATTCCTGTTGCCCTACACCAATAACAAAAGTCAGCAAAATCATGTTGCTCACATTCTGATTCACCTGGATTGTCCAGTGACAAACCTGTCAATTTCCAGGGAGGTGATGTGTAGGTATACGTGTCACTGGTCATGGCCCCGGTAGGCAGAGGGAGTAAAAACTAACCAGATTGGCTATCCCAAAGCAAGACAATATGGATGTTTGTGGTGGGGGACATTCTTAAAGACATGTTGAGGCTGGCATGAAATATACCTAATAGTGGCCCTGGGCCACACCCAGCACGAATCAAGGTTGTGAAGAAAGAGTTGGGCAATATGCTCCCCAAACAAATTACATACGGATTTTTGGCAGAAGGCCCTGAGGGCCACTGATGATCCACTGACCAGCTTGGGGATCACAATGCACCCAGAAGCAAACATTGGCTGTTTTTAATATAGGTGATCACATGCCACCAGCAGGTATGTAGGCTTCAGCTCTATCTCTGACCTGGCACAAAGTAACAATGTGGGTAATCGTAATGGGGGTAACACTACATGAGAGGCCTCTTGCCATTTTGGGAGGCTTGCCAGAACAGGGTGTGTGGCTAAAGCCCATTTCCTGGCACGGATAGTACTGGCACGTTAAAGGGCAATGTGGCTGGAGAGGGCCTGGGGCAGAAACATTTTTCGCCCTCTGCGTTGGTCATGGTGAGTGACCAAATCAAGGGTCTTGGTGAAGGACGAAAAACCATGCTTTGCTATTAATTCAGAAGTAGATTCATGTCCATGAATTATACATATGTATTATATCAAACCAGTTTCCATATTTTCAAAGGCTTTCTGTCTTTCCAGAAGCAGCATCATCAACAATCTCTTTTTTGGGTTACCACTGATTTCGTAAAATCAAAGTTCCCTTCAAAAAGTCAAGGAAATGTAAGGTAGGGCCAAAACCCGAAACAAGCAAAATCTATCCACGGAGCAAAAATTAGTACACAAATTGCAACTAAAACAAAGTTTGCTACATGTAATCTCGGCCGGGAAAAACGACAAGCTTCATTCAATGGCGGTATATATTTATTTTTATTTATTTGTATTTTAAAAACGTTCACACAGCCCGGGGACATCAAGGCGCTTTTAAAGGAATATGTCTCTTAGCTGCGTATTTATAATGCGCTTAATACCCAGAGGTTTCTAAGCACAGAACTGGAGATCGAACCTGTGTTGCTTCGTGTCATCTTGTTTCCAAGGGGAGCACGTTGCAGTTGCGCTATCCTCCCGGGATGTATAGGAGCGAGTCATGTAAGAAGAGTTTACATTGTTTCAGGACAAATGAAAAATCATTGCAATCTTGTTGTTTGATGCTAATAATCCCCTGCAGAAAACCATACATGTGTTGGCCCTATTGACTCAAACCTTCCCTCGCGACCAGTCCAGTAACATCCCTCTAATAGTTTCCCTTTCTGCAGTAGCCATGCACAAAGACAGAATCGGCGGCCCTACAAACCTTACTGTAGGAACATCCTTAACCAGTATTTTCTCTTGCATTTGGGGCATTGGACTTGCACCCCAACATTCCGAAAATGTGCTTTAATGCTTATTATTGAAAATATGCATTTCCTTACAGACTTCCAAAACGCATGATCAGCGGGACAGAAGAATACAATATATGACAGAATGCTGTGGTGTGCATAAGAAAAACAGCAGATGTCAATAGCCTTATGTCTCACATTGTAGCGATGTTCAGGGGTTGATAGGATTCTGTTTCACACCCACTATATGCAATAAATTACAGCTCCAAAGACTCATGTACAGCCATCTGCCCCAAACAATGTCCCATACTGCTTGGTTGAACAACAGCTCGCAATATATGTCCCTAGCTAGTTCTATGTTTTACTTTATTTAATAATTATATTTCCTAAGGAGTTTGTACCATTCTGACAGATGCATTGGTACACTTGCACACTTTTCACTCCCTATACTACATAGAAGTTACACCTCTGATTTTCAAAATCAAAACACTCTAAGACTATTTCAGCACTGCGAATGATTAAAATTAAATGTATGACAAATATATAGAAACCATAACCTGATTTGGTTCCATAATATCTTTACCGGGGACCATTGAACTTGTCCACCTTTATTTTTAAACATATAGGGCCTGATTCATGGAAAAGTGCACATTTAGCCGTAAGGGCAGCACAATGAGAATGACATTGCTCAAGCCTTCGCTCAGATGTAAATCTGCGCCTTCCGCATATTCATGGATCCAAATGCACATTTCAAGCAGACACGCAAAGGGAATCGAGCTGCGTGAGGAATGCCCACAACACGCCCCCGCACAAACCAAAAACATAGCCAAAGATCAACCTTACCACAAACCTCTGTGACCACCTCCGATACAACATCCAGCACTCAAGCTACTCTGTGTGAGGTTCTATGTAAGTAACGGCTGCACCGCAGATACTCTGCGTGAGGTTGCACGTAAGTAACAGCTGCACCCCAGCTACTCTCCGTGAGGTCCCATATAAGTAATGGCTGCACGCCAGCTACTCTGCATGAGGTTCCACGTAAACAATGGCTGCACCCAAGCCACTCTGCTTGGGGTCCCACGTAACTAATGACTGGATCCCTGTGAACCAACCCCCTACTCCCACTGTACACAAAGTGCTGGCACATACCCCGGCTGCACATCAGCCCCCACAGGTGCAGAAACCACACACCAGCCCCCCCTCACCTCTTCCACTATGGCAGGCAGCCCCCTCAAGTCCTGAAACCACCCATCAGCCTCCCTCACCTTCACCACTACCCCAAGCAGCCCTCACAACACTCACCAGTCCTCCTCATCTCTGCTACTACCCCAGGAAGCCCTGCCACCACCCATCAGCCCCCTTAACCTTCACCACTACCCCAGGCAGCTGCATCCAGTCCTAATATCACCCACAAGCCCCCCTCACCTTTTCCACTACCCCAGGCAGCCCACACACCACCCACCAGCCCCCCCAACTTCATCACTACCCCAGGCAGCCCCCTCAAGTCTTGCCACCTCCCACCAGCCCCCTTCACCTCCGCCATTACCCCAGGCAGCCCTCACACCACCCAGCAGCCCCCCTCACTTCTGCCACTACCCCAGGCAGCCCTCACACCACCCACCTGCCCCCCTCATCTTTGTCACTGCCCCAGGCAGCCTGCTCAAGTCCTGACACCACCCACCAGCCCTCCTCACCCCTGCCACTACCCTAGGCAGACCTTACACCACCCACCAGCGCTCCTCAATCGGCCACTATCCAAGGCAGACCTCACACCACTCACCGGCCCCCTCACCTCCACCACTACCCCACTCAGCCCTAATGCTACCCATCAGCCCCCTCACCTCTGCCACTACCCCAGGCAGCCCCCTCAAGTCCTGACACCACCCGCCAGCCCCCTCACCTCTGCCACTACCCAAGGCAGCCCTCACCCCACCCACCAGCCCCCTCACCTCTGCCACTACCCCAGACAGCCCCCTCAAGTCCTGACACCACCCAGTACCCACCCTCACATACACCAGTACCCTAAGAATCCCTGACACAACCCAACAGCCCTCCTAAACTCGGACACAAACCCAGCCTGGCCCTGGCACATCACACCCCTAACAGTGCAATATCGCACCACAAATGAATTCAGTGCTACTGGCCTGCCACAAACATGAAGCACAATGGCCACATACCTACCCATACACCCAACAACTGGGTGCACTGATGCAGAATGAAGGTCCCTTAGCTCATCACAGGACTTCTGGTACATCACAACCAGTGTCACTACAACAGTACAGCTGAATTTAGCAGCAGCTACACAGTGAACCCCCATGTACATGTCACACAGTAACGCAATGTGATGCAATGTGTCTTCTCATTGTGCACATGTGTCATTATAATTGCTTCAATTGACACAATTGAATGCTGTAGGTGAATGAACTAGGAGGACACTATTACAAGACATCACTGACAGGGTCACATGTGATGTCAGCGCTTAGTAGCAAACAACATGCAATGAATGAAGGGACTGAGGTCGGAAAGCACCACATTTTAAGTCCATGCAACTAACATAATTTGAACAGGCATGTTTTGGGGTGATGCAAAGGAATCCTGAGAGTGTGTGTGCCAAGCATATGTATGATGCGTACAGCCACATTTAAACAAACTCACATGTGATGAAGAAGCAATACAGTGGCAGAGGTGCTGCATGACATAAGACCACACACTGTTTGTTAACTGATGTGTGTTGGCGGGTTTTCATGCATTGTGTCCCCCCTCCAATCCAACCCCATACCTAATTGTTGAGTTTATGCCACCCCTCCAAAGTTTGGCCCCCAACCCACGTGAGAGTCCTACAACAAATGCATTGCAAAATAAAACGAAAAACACATGAACACAGAGACAACAAAAACTGTGTGATGAACAATGAGAAACGCTATTAACAATATACAGTGTCAAAAATCTCTATGTGGAAAGGGGGAAATGTCCAAGGTAAAAAATGAACCTAAACAATAAACCACAAAATCAACTATTTGAATGGGCAGCAGGCTCAATACTGTGCCATTATGTCCTCCAGGGCAGAGTCACATTCCTCATTGTCATGGATGGCTTCCAAGTGGTCCCTCAACCTCCTCTCCACCTCCTCCCCATCCCTGCATGCCTCCTCCACAATCTCAACCCTCCTCAGTGTCCTTCTTTCCACCACCTCTGCCCTGGCCCTGGCAACCCATGCCACCCTAGCTTGCTGCCTCTCTGTCATCAGCTGCATTCTCAAATCCATCCAGATGCACACCATATGCCTGAACTGGTGGCACTCCTCCTGCCAGTTGTCCAAACCTTGCTGTGCAGCTGGCATATCTGATGCTGTTGGGTCCTGTGTTGCTTGCCCCTAGACATTCCTATCATGCTGCTGTCTGGCCAAGCATACTTTGCACATGTACCCCCTGCCATCTTGATGTTGCATGATAGGGGGGCACAGTACCAGCACTGTCCTGATGTGCCAGCGGCCCCACTGATGCCTGTTCCTGTGCGTATGCCTGGGCAGGCATGGCGACCACCTCTGCTGTACTTTCTTTTACTTCCACCTTAGGCAAGGATGTGCCGACCACCAGTTTGGCCGGTGTGGGTAGGACAGGAGGAGAGGGGGCTGTGATGGGAATTAGCAAGGAAGGACTCCCAGAGGACGACTTGGGCACAGAGGAGGCAGTGGAGGAGGGGGCAGATGAATGTGCCAGCGCAAAGGGACCACCTAAGAGCAGCGCACGTGACAGCTGGGACATTGGGATGAATGTGCCAGCGCAAAGGGACCACCTGAGAGGTGACAAATCTTTCTCACACCATCACAAGTCCCACCCACATGCCTCGCAATCCCAGCCAGCAGAGCATGCCACATCTCAGGGGTGATCTCTGTGGCCCCAAAGGCAGGCCAGACTGTGTGTAGGTAACCAGGTCAGTGGTCACAGATGCATCAGATGGAGCATGGGTCAGGAGGTTGGTCAGAACCCTCCAGGGTGCACTGCACATCCTCCTGTCTCTGGCCAAGGGGTGCAACCATAATGCCCTCCTGGATGTCCCGACCCGACTCCAGGTCCTGGCCTTCATCTTCCTCCTCCTCCACCAGCACCTCCATCTCCCAGGAGGACTCCAGATAGCCTTCCTCTGTGGATGGCCCCTTAATCCCTTCACCCTGGCCCACAGCCACTGAGGAGTCCCCCTCTACAACAACCTTATGGGATGTACCTCGAGCAGCTGCACCCTCTGGAACTATCGCTCCCTCAGCCAACTCGCCCTCGGATGATGTAGCCTCCAGTAGGGAAGGCCAGGGTGGCTTTTTTCCTGCATTTCCACTCCACAATGATGTCTCGGCCCTCATGACAAACTGCAGTAACTGTAGAAAATACAAAAAAAAGATTGACATCATTAATCGTTATCAATGGATGTATTGCATACACCAAATTAACAAGAGGAATCATGCATCATGTCACAACATACAATATATCTTCCTTTTCTCGATCGAGATTCTACAAAACTTTGTCTCTGCTCTATCCCTCTCTTCCTCCTTTTCTGTGCAGTCTTCTGACTGGCCACCTGATGTACCTCAGAGTCTCACAGGTCCCCAGCACCCTCTTCTGTCCTCTCACACTGGCGTCCGGGCCTGCACTTGCCTCATCATTACTGCCAATGGTCAATGACCGTTGAGCGTGGCATCTCTCAGCATTTACCTCAGCTTCTGACTGACTGGGCCCACTTTGTCTCCCCCATTCCCACCACCCCTAGAGTTGTTCCCCATCACCCTCTCGACCTCTCCTGCACCTGCCTGCACACTTGCTCTATCTGACTGCACCATGCCTTGAAGATCGTCTATCTGTTTTTCCCTTGTCTCCCCTCCTTTCATGCTGGCACCTTAAAGCACTTTGAAAAAACTGCACAATCATCATCAGACATATGTGCTCTCATCTTTACTGTTAATTGTATTATATGCACTTGGTCTGTGCACCCACTCTGCCTGTGCAGACTTGTATCGCTCAGAAATTCAAGGGCTCTGAATGACTATTGTTTTTTTCACCTTGTTCCTCCCTCCTTGATTGCTTTGAAAAACTTGCTTTGTGTATAGGCGCTTTACAAGTAAAGAATACCATACCATACCAACCATGAACTGACACACACAAAGCACACAAACGTTTGTGGCCTGACAAACTACACTGACAATGAGGTATGATTGTGGTGCGAAGGCTCAATCACAGTCATGACCCATGTGCATGTGAGCAACACACATTGTACAATACCCACCAACACATTCCCTACAGCAGGAAACACCACCATACCAATCAGCAACCAACACAAAACCAACCTGTATCCATGGTCATGGAAACAGAAACAAGGCACAAACACAGTCACCAATGTCCACATGCCACACTATGATGTGGAAACGGGCAACATGTACTACAAGCCATGTCTGACATCAATATGCACCTGTCAGTTAGCCAACCATACTATTATTGCATGTACACACATACACCCGTGTTACAAATTCAGTAGGATATTTCACATCCCAGTCCTAGAGGTGTCAATGTATGAACCCCACACACACAGGCATCAAAGCACATGTGTAACTATCATCAGATGTGCCTTCATGGATGCACTGTTAGTTATGCCACAAATAGACTCTGACATTATGCATATCACTCACATGCCCACAACATAGCATGTCTACACCGGGCATGTCCATGCACTTGAGCCATGTGCACACACTGCATGTGCACAACAACAAGCCAGGAATGCACAATCCGGCAATCCTCATGCAAATGGCAGCATACAATGTCTGATGCCACAAATGCTTGCATTGGAATGAGTCAGCAGTCAACTGCATCTCACAACACATACAAGCCACAATCAGGATGTGGCATCTTCTAATATGCATGCACCCTGGAGCATTTTCCCACATAGGTACTCACCAGTGGCATCCAGACAGCTTTTTCAAGCAAAGATCTGGGAGTGGAGGTCTGGATAGAATTTCCCAAGTACCTGCAGCACTATCAGACTGAATTGGTGGCAGCCAGCATGGTACACCTCCATGGTGGGTTCCATGGAGAGGGCTGCCATCACCTTGCGGCAGGCCTTGAGCTCATCTCAACATTTCTATACCATCTTCCAGGGCCGACTGCCAACGTCTCTGTGTTGATGGCAGCCACTATGTCATCCCAGATCCTTTGCCTTGTGTTGGTGATCAGTGGTGTAGCTGGGTTGAAGAAGGCATCATAGGCACCCATGACCTGATACACCAGAATACCAAGTTCAGTGTTGGTAAAGTTGGCCACTCTGTGCCTCAACTTTGGTGTTCTGCCCTCCCCAGATGACATGGATTGGGCAGACATGGCACTCCTGTAGCGGGTATGGGATTCTTGGGTCCTGGGTAGGTATTGTGGAGCTATGGTTGTGTTGGCAGAGGTGGAAGTCCCGGAAGGAACAGAGGAGTTGGTTTCAGGGCCAACACAGGTGTTCAGGCAAAAGTGGGGCAGCTGGCTCACCAAGAAAGTGCAGGTTGTAGTCAGGCACTCACTCCCGAGCAGGCAGCAGCACTATAGAACTGAATGAGGCAAAGCAGGGCCACAGGAGGCAAAATCAGCAGCAGTTTAGGCAGGAGAAACAGTGGTGTGTGTCACGCATATGTATCAGAGTAAAGGCCATTCACACATAAGTTATGTCCTGTGTGCGGTGAAGCTGCACACCTACGGGCCATGCCTACGCAGCTCATGGCAATGACACCATAACATAAGTCAAGCGACTTGCATCACTAGTTGTGTATGTGAAGGTTACAATCCGGATGACCTACAAAGTCGTATGTGTTTTTGCTACAAAATCATTACCTTCAGATATTGCATACTCATTTTTCCTTGGTGGGGCGTGTTTGCCTCTGCGCATATGACATGTATTTGTGTACTTTCTGAGGCATACAGTGTGTTGTGTATACAATGATTGTATATCTAGGTGACTCCTTGTATGCGTACTACTCTTTTTACTTGACGGAAGCTTTCCGGGTACCGCATATGCATTTTTTGTGTTTGGGGATGCCACTACGTATCGCATACAACTTTTTCAGTTATCAGAAGCTTTCTGGCTACCGCTAATGCATTTGTTTTTCTAGGGTGCCACTGCATATCGCATACCGTTTATTTCCCTTTTGGGGTACATTAGGGCCTTGCTTGACCGCACATCTACATTGTACATCAATTAGACTGTTCCCTGATTAGTATTGCTAGGACAATAACTCCTGTGACATGAGTGGAAAGGCCCCAAGAGGGAAAGGGGGCAGAAGTGGTCAGGGCGGGGGTTGTGGTGGTGAAACATGTGCCCCAGCCCATGTTCCCCAGACCATGCTAATATGTATATTCCTTAGGGCATATTAGATTTTTAAATGTATTAAACGTGCAAATGCACTGAGCATACACTCACCCACATACAGAGTAGTACTTTGTGGCAAGAACACCTGCTGGCCGATGTCTTACAGCCTTAGTAGAGTGCGTACATCATCAATGACATTCAAACTTAGAACTACCTACGGAAAATGTAAAAGAAACCTAATCATAGATTCAACCTACTTATGGTTCAAAGCACCATACACTGAGTTTCCACCACCTGCTCCTTTCCCGTTTTCAGGTTATGTGGACATTGTATCACCTTATTAATGAGACCTAAGTACATATACTGTACACCGACCCATGGCGTGTTTGTAAATAAATGTCAAACCAATTTCATATGGGACCAATTTGGCAGTTCATTATATGGCATTGGAATGACTATGAAACGGTAATGGTGAATCATGATACACTTGATATGTTTGCATTGTTAATGCACTGGATACAATTATCAAATGGTCCCTGCATAAGGTTCAATTATCACATGGTCCCTGCTCGATGGCCATTTCGTTAGCACAATCTCTGTTCTGTAAATAGTATAATGCTATTTCCTTCTCTCTTCACGTGTCTGGTGCCCACTTAATATACTCATGGCAATCTCTTCGATATCACATAGATTTGGCGGTCAGAATATCTCTTTAGAATCACTCACCAGAGTTTGCTTTTAATCGCTTTTGTCTAAGAGTTTGTGTCGCCATGCAATGCCCAGCCGTTCTCCAAGACGCTGTTTCTCTCGTCCCACAAAAATAAACAAAGAACTTTGTTGATGTTCACGAATCCGTGTTAGAAACAAAAGATGGACTTTGCTTCTATTCGTGTCGGGTCCATCAGCGTAGCCACATCACACTGTCTCACCGGACCGATTACTGGCACACTATTTCACTCGTAGTGTTGAAACAGAAACATAAATTGATATGTATTCAAATGGGGAGAATGTTTAATAGTCCATAGTTGAAACTAGAGGCAACCCTCACTACCAATCGTGTCAGATCCACAACATGGATGAGGGGCAACGTTCACCCTTCCCACTATTCGGACTCACAAGGAATTTACTCAACTCCATGAACATAAGACCAGGGTATTAGTATCCCGTTTCTTTTGTGGCATTTACAACAGAAACGAGAAAGTGTGGTTATTCCTATTGTGGCTGTACTACACACACAAATGATGAAAAATGACCCTGATTTGAATACATATCAGGTCCGTAATAGACAATTGAAATAGACATCGATCATTTATCTTTTTTCTTTTTTCTTTTTTCTTTTTTTTCGTTTTTTTTTCTTTTTTTTCTTTCTTCTTTTCTCTGTTGGGCCATATCAGTAATCAGGCCCAGGACCCAGATGGACACCACTGAAAATATCACTCTCAGATGATATATATAAAAATCACCTGTTTCATTAATTATGAGATTGCACAATTAACGTGATGGGGTGTTAAAAATACTCCATAGATTAGTTATAATCATATGTAAGGATGATAGATATTAGTTCTCTCCCTGCTTAATTCGATTATTTAGAATAGTCCATTCCCTAAAGATGGGTATACAAAGGCCATATGTAGGCATTCAATTTCTTGGAATGAGGGCGTTCCATTCCACTGAAACATTGAGCCCATTCCGGACCGTGTCCAGGGTATGGATCCATCGTTGTTCTATACGATGCAATGCTGTTACTATATCACCCCCTCTTGTGTTGTTCTTGATGTGTTGAAGAACAACAAACCACTTTAAATCAGTGTCCTTATGTTGCAGTCTCATGAATTGCTCAACAAGCGGCTTATCTGCCACTTTATTTCTTATGCAGCTCCTGTGTTCAGATATACGCTGTCTCACCTCTGGTGTTGTTTTCCCAATGTAGAGGTGTTTACAGGGAAAACTGATAACGTAGATCTTTGGCCGGCTACAATACCAAAAACCTGATGGGAGACAAATCAACCCATTTATCAAGCCCAACGCGTGTGACACTGTCGGCCCTCACACATAACATCTTGCCATACAGCCTGACGCACACCCACTTGCGACATCACAGGACTCATCGCATGATATGAAGGGAGCTACAACATATTTGCAGATAAAGGATGATGGTCTCTGTCACCACAGTCCATGCAGCATGCTGAGGTGACTCAGTTTAAGAGGACTATCGTCCATTTTGGCATCTGTCTCCAAGAACAAGCTGTCTGAAGGGGTGTCTCACCTTTCCTGTTTCATCTTGATTACACTGGATTGCACATAGTCACACTCCTTATCTATCCCCTTTTCTGTTTCCTTCTTCAGTATTGGACAAAGTCACCCATGACATAATACCATCCTTTCATGTTACCAGTCCCATTTGCTTTCTAGTTTTGCTAATTATAACTTTTCCATTTCCGTACATTGCTCACCCAGATCTTCATCTGTTCCGCAGCTTCACTCACTCAATCCATCTAATCTTATTTATCCTTCTCTTTCTTCTTCTCCCCTGTCTTCTTTTTACGTTGGACTCTGGAATGCCTGCTCAATTTGTAATACATTTCACTCTGTTCTTGACCTCTTTTTTTGCTTCAACGTTTGTTTTCTCTGTATCACTATAACCTGACTATCTCCCTGTACTACTGGCCTTCCTGGTAGTCTGTGCTCCTATAATAATGAGTTTGCCCAAAGCTCTTGGCAATCATTAGGAGTTACCTCATGTGGAAATAAAATTGGGGTTATTTTACCGCAGCAGAAATAACCGCAATGGAAATGACTGGATGAGGAATGTACGTAATGAAAAATTGTTGGGACATTTCCCATTCGGTCATTCAAGGTAAAGCAACCCCAAATCTAAAGAAACCCTAACTCCCTCTCACCCCCCCAGACCTGCCCACACCTACACACCCACACCCCGACCCTACTACTTTCCTTTCCTTCAGTCTCGCTGGTCCCTGTGATGCTAGTTCCCTTTCACTTCCGTCACCCTTTTTCTGGGTCAGTTGGAGGGGTGTCCCTTGCAACTCCCGCTCACTATACTCTATAGTATAGTAAGTGGGGTGTTGAAGGGGACCCCCCCCCCGCAGCCCCCACAGCCTTTTTTCTTTTGAGTCAGCTCTGGCAGTGTCCCCTGCAACCCCCCACTCATTATTCTATATATTGTATAGTATAGTGAATGGGGGTTGCGGGGGACACCCCTGCAGCCCCTGCACCCTTTGTTTTTTCTTTTCTTTTGTTACCTACCCCTCCAAAAGACCCAGACCTAATATACATACCACAGAAAGGTTGAACTTTTGGCAGTTTGAACTTTTTGTGGTATGTATATCAGGCCTTTTGGTGGGGTAGGTAAATTGGATTCGGTCTTTTTGGCCATATCCGTGGAATTAGCATGCCAGTATTAATGTTTATCGGCATGTTTTTGCACCGGCCAACTATCATTTTGCTGGTGAGGTGCCTGAATTACCTCCAGCTCCAGGCACCTTACTGGCAATAAATAGCGAGTATTACCGGCTAATCCCCCTATGAGTCCAATGGGACAGCATGGACAGGGGATTTACCACCATCACTGGCAGTCATAATCCACCATTTGCCGGTATCCTGGCAGAATTACCACCAGGATACCAGCAAATTCATAATGAGGGCCCTACTTATATTACAATCTGGATTATCTTCTTACATCTATATTTCTTCTATACTTTCCCTTAATTTTCCTTGGTGATTTTAGCCTACATTTTACTACAAACCATTCATCCTCTTCTTTTCTCCCTCTCATTGAATCCTACCATCTGTATTATGTTCCCCTCCTTCATCCCATATGTAGAATCATCTCTTCAGTTCATTTTCTCATGTTTTCTACCTAATGTGACATCATACCCTATTTACCCCTTTGGTCATCTATTTCTTACATTCTGCCGCACCATAACTTCTTCTACTAATCCTACTCCTGTTTCTGCTTCTTTTTCAATGCCATCCTTGCTTCTTTATTTCTTTCTTCACTTACCTCGTCTTTACCACAACTCCATCTGATCCAAGATGATCTTAATCTTCATTCTAACATTGAGTCAACTTGACACATATTACTCATCCTTACCCTTTAGTCCATCTAGTAAATCCTGTATGATTCCAGAATAATAGCAAATTAAATCTTGACAGGGTGTAAGTTGTAAATTAAGTCTTTAACAAACCCTTTGGACAGCCCATGAATGACCATAATCCTATGAGAGGCATATGTTGTTTCCTAGGAATGACCTCACTAGACTAAGATATTCATCTGATTGATCTTTCAATGAAAGCTGAGATGGTTTCACAATCACAATATGTGTAGAATAAGTGTAGAATTATTTGTGTTAAACCAACAACTTTAGAAGTTGGAGTCAGTAGACTATATAAGGATAAACAAAGAGGATTTTAGGAAGAGAACCAACTAAAATCTAATAGTCAATTGGATTGATTGCAGACAGCTCTGATGTGGGAGAGAGCATATTCGATTGAATCACAGACCTTATCTTAGGGCACTGATTGCAGAAAGGATCACAGAGCTGGACAGAGTTGCCTGACTGAAAAGGACTTTCGACACATATCCCAAAACCAGTGCCAAAAGAGGGGACATCTGTGTCCCAGCTCTGTGTCCCTGACTGCCTTGGTTTGAGATAGATGGAACCAATGTTAGTACAGATGCTCATAGAATTGCACTTATTTTTCAGAGAATTGAAACAGATCATATAGCCCTATTATATTTAAAAGTGTATCTTGGAAAACCCTGTTTGAATGATAGATCACTGTGAATGTGACTATAACAAAAAGTGTACGTGCCTCTGTGAATTAAATTAAAGTTGATCCCTCTGGTGTAAATTCTGTTGAGGGTCTGGAGTTTGTGAATAGGAATCCACAGCAGTCATTGATTTGTATCGATACATTTAAATGCCAGAATGTGTATAATAAAAAATCATTTTGACTGAAATGTTATTCTGAAAACAGACTAACCTGTAAATAAGTGGCGAGTGTTTGCTCAGGACAATAGAAGACTGGCAAGATATTGGAAATTGAATGCATTTTTATGAAAACATGGTGATTATTTATCTGCTTAAAGATGCTTTGTTCTGGCTTTACATCCTCTTCTGCATTATGCATTATGATATTTGCTAGTATAAAGGATTAGCCACAATTGTGTTGTGTTGTGCTAAGGATTAATTGATTTGTGACTCAGTATGCTCTCTTGTAAATCTTCCTATTAAAATACTTGATACTGCAAAGAAGTTTGCTTCGTGTTTAATATTCCTTGTTGGGCTTTTTAATAAGTATTTCCCAGCTCAGGTATGGAAAATAAAGCTAGAATGACCATTTCAGGTCTTGTTTCGGGTGGCTTGGTGAATTGCCTACAACCACCTGATTGATTTAATTAAATTCAAATGATATTCAACAGCAATTAAATGGTTGCAATCTATCTGAATCCTCCATCTTCCATAAATACATTCTGCTTAAGGGCACAGAAACTAAACATCATGTTCAGTAGGCTGTGGTCGATCAAGCTCAAACCTTGAAAATTGTTCTAAAAATGTGGCGCATGTTAATCTTTGAATTTGTAGGTGATCTTAAATGTGATCAGTATAATTTTAACTTACTCAAACCAAACCATTTACAGGCCGATTCATGGAATAATTAGCGCGGCGCAAGTGGCCAAAAACGTGCGATTCGCAGTGGAATAGCGAAAATCGCAGTGGAATAGCGAAAATCGCACAAAAAGCAGCACACATCGATTCATGGAAGGCCGTGCGCGAGAAAACCATCGGACGTGCGATAAGAAAGAGCGCGGCGCACGTTGGCGCACAGGCCATCTAACGGCATGCGCCAGGTCACAGCGAAAATCGCACAGTCCACAGCGAAAATCGCACATAGCGCGGCGCACGCAACAAAAGTAGGTGGAACACGGGGCGTAACACTCGGAATGGGGAACAACTTGCCAAAATGTGGGCGTCACGGGGGAAGCACAGGGTAAAAGTGCGCAGAACGCCCACACGCTCGCCTACAACACGTATTCATGGAATAGAATAGGTCAAAAAAGCGCACGCTCAAACCAGCGCACAGGCACAAACACGACCACCACAAGAAAGCAGGCGGTAGCGTCTCAGCGGCTGTAAGAAATGTGCGCCAAAAGGTGCGCCAACAAATAGCACCCATATACTGCCATGATGAATGTCCTATACTGTGGCCCTCCAGGACAAATGACGTGCAAAGGGGTACCCACAAACACGGACACGCTGAAAAAAAATACGTGTGCGCGGGAAGTCTCACATGCGATTTGGCCGTGTACGTGGATTTCAGGGGTGCGCGGGAAGGTCCACACGCGATTACAGCAGGGTACGTGCATTTCAGGGGTGCGCGGGAATTTCCACACGCGAATAGCCTGGCCGCGTGTATTTCAGGGGTGCGCGGGAAGTCCCACACGCGATTACAGCAGGGTACGTGTATTTCAGGGGTGCGCGGGAAGTTCCACACGCGAATAGCCTGGCCGCGTGTATTTCAGGGGTGCGTGGGAAGTCCCACACACGATTACAGCAGGGTACGTGTATTTCAGGGGTGCGCGGGAAGTTCCACACGCGAATAGCCTGGCCGCGTGTATTTCAGGGGTGCGCGGGAAGTTCCACACGCGAATAGCCTGGACGCGTGTATTTCAGGGGTGCGCGGGAATTTCCACACGCGAATAGGCTGGGCGCGTGTATTACAGGGGTGCGCGGGAAGTCCCACACGCGATTACAGCAGGGTACGTGTATTTCAGGGGTGCGCGGGAATTTCCACACGCGAATAGCCTGGGCGCGTGTATTTCAGGGGTGCGCGGGAATTATCACACGCGATTTGGCTTGGTACGTGTATTACAGGGGTGCGCGCGAAGTTCCACACGCGAATAGCCTGGCCGCGTGTATTTCAGGGGTGCGCGGGAAGACCCACACGCGATTACAGCAGGGTACGTGTATTTCAGGGGTGCGCGGGAAGTTCCACACGCGAATAGCCTGGCCGCGTGTATTTCAGGGGTGCGCGGGAAGTTCCACACGCGAATAGGCTGGGCGCGTGTATTTCAGGGGTGCGCGGGAAGTTCCACACGCGAATAGCCTGGGCGCGTGTATTTCAGGGGTGCGCAGGAATTTCCACATGCGAATAGGCTGGGCGCGTGTATTACAGGGGTGCGCGGGAAGTCCCACACGCGATTACAGCAGGGTACGTGTATTTCAGGGGTGCGCGGGAATTTCCACACGCGAATAGCCTGTGCGCGTGTATTTCAGGGGTGCGCGGGAATTATCACACGCGATTTGGCTTGGTACGTGTATTACAGGGGTGCGTGCGAAGTTACACACGCGATTAGGCTGGTTGGGTCCTGTCACCCTCGACGGCCCCTGCAGGCAGCCCACAAAACAGGGGACTACCCTGCACACCTGCTCATGTCTCCCACCACCCCCACCCCCCCAGTCACCAGGGGTACCCTCCACCAGGCCCCCACTCATGTCTCCCACCACCCCCACCCCCCCAGTCACCAGGGGCACCCTCCACCAGGCCCCCAACCATGTCTCCCACCACCCCCACCCCCCACCATCCAGGGGCACCCTCCACCAGGCCCCCAACCATGTCTCCCACCACCCCCACCCCCCACCATCCAGGGGCACCCTCCACCAGGCCCCCACTCATGTCACCCACCACCCCCACCCCCCAGCAGTGCAGGGGCAGCCTCCACCAGGCCCCCACCCATGCCTCCCACCACCCCCACCCCCCCGCCACCAGGGGCACCCTCCACCAGGCCCCCACTCATGTCACCCACCACCCCCACCCCCCGCCACCAGGGGCACCCTCCACCAGGCCCCCACTCATGTCACCCACCACCCCCACCCCCCCAGTCACCAGGGGCAGCCTCCACCAGGCCCCCACTCATGTCCCCTATCACCCCCACCCCCCCGCCACCAGGGGCACCCTCCACCAGGCCCCCACTCATGTCACCCACCACCCCCACCCCCCCGCCATCAGGGGCACCCTCCACCAGGCCCCCACTCATGTCACCCACCAGCCTCACCACCCCAAGTCACCAGGGGCAGCATTCCAACAGGCCCCCACCCATGCCTCCCACCACCCCCACCCCCCCGCCACCAGGGGCACCCTCCACCAGGCCCCCACTCATGTCACCCACCACCCCCACACCCCACCATCCAGGGGCAGCCTCCACCAGGCCCCCACTCATGTCCCCTATCACCCCCACCCCCCCGCCACCAGGGGCACCCTCCACCAGGCCCCCACTCATGTCTCCCACCACCCCCACCCCCCAGCAGTGCAGGGGCAGCCTCCACCAGGCCCCCACCCATGCCTCCCACCACCCCCACCCCCCCACCACCAGGGGCACCCTCCACCAGGCCCCCACTCATGTCACCCACCACCCCCACCCCCCAGTCACCAGGGGCACCCTCCACCAGGCCCCCAACCATGTCTCCCACCACCCCCACCCCCCACCATCCAGGGGCACACTCCACCAGGCTCCCAACCATGTCTCCCACCACCCCCACCCCCCACCATCCAGGGGCACCCTCCACCAGGCCCCCACTCATGTCACCCACCACCCCCACCCCCCCCGCCATCAGGGGCACCCTCCACCAGGCCCCCACTCATGTCACACACCACCCCCACCCCCCCAGTCACCAGGGGCACCCTCCACCAGGCCCCCAACCATGTCTCCCACCACCCCCACCCCCACCATCCAGGGGCACCCTCCACCAGGCCCCCACTCATGTCACCCACCACCCCCACCCCCCCGCCATCAGGGGCACCCTCCACCAGGCCCCCACTCATGTCACCCACCACCCCCACCCCCCAGCAGTGCAGGGGCAGCCTCCACCAGGCCCCCACCCATGCCTCCCACCACCCCCACCCCCCCGCCACCAGGGGCACCCTCCACCAGGCCCCCACTCATGTCACCCACCACCCCCACCCCCCCAGTCACCAGGGGCAGCCTCCACCAGGCCCCCACTCATGTCACCCACCACTCCCACCCCCCCGCCATCAGGGGCACCCTCCACCAGGCCCCCACTCATGTCACCCACCACCCCCACCCCCCCAGTCACCAGGGGCACCCTCCACCAGGCCCCCACTCATGTCACCCACCACCCCCACCCCCGCAGTCACCAGGGGCACCCTCCACCAGGCCCCCACTCATGTCTCCCACCACCCCCACCCCCCAGCAGTGCAGGGGCAGCCTCCACCAGGCCCCCACCCATGTCTCCCACCACCCCCACCCCCCAGCACTGTGGTGAACCTGCCAGCAGGCCCCCACACATGTCCCCCTGGCCCCAGGTCCTGACGATACACAATCATGGCAGTAATGGCCAGCATACCCAGCACAAACACCCAGGCAAGGATTGCATCCACCCACATAGTGAATGCAATCACATGACACAACCCCAATGCCAAGTATGCAAAAGAACACATGTCCGTCACACACACATACACAATGGGTGCAAGTGAATGTCAAAACCCATATCATGACATGTAACAAACCAATGAGAAAATAACACAAGTGTAAGAAAATATAAAAAATGTATTAAATACCAAAAATAAGTGAACTTTTCAAACATACAACAATGTGGCTAAGTAAATAAATGGTCCATGTCCGAGAACAAAAGTGATAAACAAAAAAACAAAGGAATAAAAAATTAAAAAGAATTTGTCCAAAGCAATATCATGTCATAGGAAATTAATGAAAAACCATTACGTCATGGTGAAAACAATAAGAAATTAAAAAAATGTATCTCCCAAAAAAACAAACTATATACAGGAATGTTCCAGGGTCCATGAGCCCAACACCAAAAATGAAACCTACCACTAACTAATGAAAAATATATGTACAAAAAAGTGGCCATCGTCCGAGCGGTCCAAAATAATAAAAATAAATAAAGGAAACCTAGCACTAACTAACTAAATAACTATATACAAAGGCAGCGGGCAAGTCCTGCGGCTCACTTGGTGATGTTGCTGGCCAGGGCATCATCGAACTCCATGTCGATGTCCTGGAGGCGGGACTCTGTCCTGGCCCCGAGGTCTCGCAGGGACAACCCCATGTCCACCTCAAACTCCCTGCGAGCTTCCTCGAGGCACTCAGCCCGCCTCAATGCCCGACGCATGGAGAACTCCGCCCTGACCATGGCGAGCCGCTCCTCTTCCGCCCGCTGCCGCTCCGCACCTATCCGCTGGCCAAACTCCTCCCACACGGAACACACCACCATCCCAGGGTTGCCCTGCCCTCCGGCCGATGCCTGCCCCTCTGATCTTGATGGCCCCGAGCCATGATGCCTCCCACGTCGAGCCCGCTGCTGCCTCCGACGCCACTGCCTCTGCCAGCACGACGGCATCCAGGCTGATGGAAACCACCGACGCCGTCGTGCACGTGCCCTGCCCGATGATGCCGTCACATCTTCCATCTGCTGGGGTCCACTTGCTGTGTTGTCCACCCCTGCTGGACCTCCGACTCCCAACTGTGGCAGGGATGGGATCCCCACCGAGCTGGCTGCATTGGTCGGGGCAGGTCCACAGGGGGCCCTGGTGGCATCTGGGCCGGAAGACGGCAAGGAGAACGACCGGTGGATAGCCTGCACAGAGGAGGAGAAGGCCGTCAGATTGGCCAACACATGCAGGAAACCCCCGAACATGGCCGATCCCAATTGGGCCACGTCGGCACGGTGCACTTTGTGATGACGTGCATGCTCCTCCCGGGAAGCACGCACGTCATCACGAATCACAGCCGTGCGCATCGCGACCCCAATCAGGACCTTCTCCACGCGGCCAGGGGTTACCACGTCCGCAGGTGGAGGGGAGTCAGGTGACATGGACATCCCCTCTACCTGCGGACGGGCCTGGGACGGGGCATCCCTGCTGGTGCATGGTGGTGCACTCACAGGGTCAGGGACAGTGACATGCACAGGCCCCTCCACGGTGACCTGTGCTGCCTCCTGCCCCTGGCCCTAGACTGCACCACTTGCACCAGCAGGGATGCTCCCACCAGGCCCCATGTGTGCACCAGTGTCGGCCTCCTCCTCCTCTGTGCAAACCACCAACCTGGATGGCTCCTCACCGTCTCCCGCCGTAGCAGGCCCCTGTGGGGGCTCACCCACCCCTTCCGCTGCAGCCGTGGGGGCATCCCCGCCGCCTTGCTCCACAGCGCCGTCTCCGCCCTCTTCTTCACCAGCCGCTGCGTAGAGGGAGACAAAGGACACAAGCATCAGGCTACTGTACAATGGTCCCCTAGACAGGAAGCAATAGCAGATGAGCACCACTGTCAAAGTACACTTCCATCATGTCCCTCCACAACACATGGGTCAGTCCAGGCAAAACACACACAGTAACAGGCACGGTGCATGCCATGGACATTTCCATGCATGTCCAATGGACTCTAGAAACATTCAATGATATGTAACTCACATGCATCATGGCTCATGCATATCACATGCACACACTTCACCTCAGTCACATCCATCTTGCCCCAAACACACCGAACACAGGCGAAACAAGGGTAAGTTGGGTGCGTCACTGAATCTGTGCATTGTCACACACATGTGTCATGCATCCATGGCATGCACAAGTCACAGACACGCAGGTCAGGCACACAGACATGGCTACCATATATGTACCTGGCATCAGCACCCATCCTTCACCCCCATCCATGTCCAGGTACAGAGACTGGCATGCTCTCATGTCCAAAATCTGCATAGGGCTCCCCATGCCGCATTTCAACACATGCAACAACCATGTGGGTCACACATCACTGGTCGCACATGCATTACCATGATGTCCCTGCACACATACATGCAAACATGGCCCATGGCACACATACAGGCAAGTATCATAGAACCAGCACACCGCAACATGCCCTGTCTCACACAGTAATGCTTGGACACATACCGCTCAACTCCAGACGGGCCTCCCTCTCAAGGACCTGGGCGTGGAGCGCTGGGCGTACGCGTTCCAGGACCCTCTTCTGGATGGAACTCATGCGGCCCCGGCCCCCCTCCACAAGGCGCCGGGCCTTCACAAGGGTCCTGGACCTCAAGTCCTCCCAGCGCTTCTTGATCTTCTGGACGTTGCGGGTTGCCACCCCCTCCGCGTTGATGGCAACCACACAGTCGGCCCAGATCCTCTCCCGTCCTTCCTTGCTGGCGCGGGACGATCCAAAGAGGGCATCATACTGCCCCAGGACATGCTCCACCAGGACACCAACTTCGGTGGCAGTGAAGCTGGTGCCCCTCTGCCCCTCTGGCCTGGGGTTGCCACTGGTGCCAGATGTGGAAGTGCCCGACATGGCAACCCCAGAGGCAGGTGTGGGTGGGCAACTGGGTCCTGGGGCTGGGCTGTGGAGCGATGTAATCCCAGTTGGGAGTCTTCAGTTCCAGCAGGGGTGGACACAGCAACTGGACCCCTGCAGATGGCTGATGTGCAGGCACCAAATGGCAGGGCACGGTGGCAGCAGGCAGGCAGGCAGGCAGGCAGCAGCAGATAGCACGTGGGAGGCTGCTCGGGGCACTGGGGGGCAGTAACTCGGCCTTCTGGGCAGGAGCGTGGTGTTCCGTGTGTTTTCGGGTGGCCAGCTTGATACGCAGTGATTTGGCACGTGAAAATCCTGCACGTCAGCGTGAAATCCGAGGAAAGGCCCTTAGCGCGTAAGCGCATCAGCACGCATACGCGATTCTATTGGACCAGAGTCCCTCAGCGCGTAAGCGCGTCTGACGTGACCCGCACGGGCGTTCCCCACTCAGCACGTGATGACGGAACACACGTGGAAATACTGCACGTCAGAGTGTCATCGCGCGATTGTGTATCCCGTGTATTTAATGGGTGCGCGGCCACTTACACACGCAAGTACGTCAGCGAACCTGTATCCCGTGGTGCGTGTGAATTTCCACACGCTATTGGACTGGGAACTGGATTCCAGGGGTGCGCGGGTCACACTCTGTATCCCGTGGTGCGTGTGAATTTCCACACGCTATTGGACTGGGAACTGGATTCCGGGGGTGCGCGGGTCACACGCTGTATCCCGTGGTGCGTGTGAATTTCCACACGCTATTGGACTGGGAACTGGATTCCAGGGGTGCGCTGGTCACACGCTCGCCTAGAACACGCGCAAAGCATAAAATTGCGGACTTTAACAATAACAAGCTCAGACACCAGGATGAACATACCGTTCCTAGCAGCAGTGGCAGTGGGCTACCAAAGGAGGAGGAGGAGGATAGTCAGGGCCAGAATATTCACACCCAGAACCAGCCTTTTCGGGATGCCTGATGACCAGGTGTATGGGAGGTACAGGTTTCCACCACACATCATACTGGACCTGGTGAGTGAGTGGGAGGATGACCTCACATCACCCACCCTGTGCTCCCAAGCACTCAGCCCCCTGGAGAAGGTCGTCAATGTACTGCACTTCTTAGCCACTGGATCATTTCAGCGGACAAGTGCCATAGTGGGTGGGGTGTCACAGGCCACCCAGTCACGCTGCCTACACCAGGTCTTGAACATCATGACTGCACGCCCATCAGTCCGCAGGCACATATACCTGCCCAGAACACCTGCAGAAAGGCATGCTGCCGCCCTGGATTTTTACGGAGTGGCACGATTTCCCAAAGTGCTAGGTGCCATCGACTGCACCCATGTGGCTCTACGTCCCCCCAGGGCATCAGAGCACATCTATAGGAACCGCAAGCACTGGCATTCCATCAACGTGCAGGTAGTATGTAATGCCAAGGGAATCATCACCTCAGTATATGCCAACTATCCCGGGTCCACCCACGACAGCTTCATTTACCGAATGTCCACCCTATGCCGGGACATAGATGCTGGGCGGCATGGCGATACATGGCTGCTTGGTGAGTATGTATGCCACTGCACATGCATGCATGTTGGATACTGAGCAAGGTCACAACCCCACCAATGATACCAATCACCACCTCCACAGGGGACAGTGCCTACCCTCTCAGCCCCCACATGATGACGCCAATTCGGAACCCCACCACGCCATCCCAGGTAAGATATAACACAGCCCACATTACAACCAGGGGCATAGTGGAGCGCACATTCGGAGTGCTAAAGTCACGCTTTCGCTCCCTTGACCGTTCTGGCGGGCAGCTGTTATACGCTCCCCCAGTAGTGTGCAGGATCATAGTGGCAGCATGTGTCCTGCACAATGTTGCACCACGCCGGGGCCTGGCCGTGGACATGGTGGTGGCCCCACATCCCCAACCACATGCACAGCCGCTGCGCATGGGAGGGGAAAGGGCACGGGGGGAGGCAGCCCGTACACAGCTAGTGGCTAATTACTTCACATAGAAATCACACCCCTGTGGAGTGCACACTGCCCTGGCACATTCCATCTGACAATCAATGATGACTCAACCTGACACTGATCCTGAATGTCTGGAGAATGAACCGGGAATACCATGTCAGCCTGAGATTGTTCACCTGGAAGTGTCACAATGTGTGCATCCCTACCCACACAGACACCACCAATGCAGTTTTGTGAAGTTACACATTGAAGCAGCTAAAATGAATACCCACTTGCAAAATGCAACAAGAGGACAGTGCCATGTCAGCCAACCCAACCCCAGCACCGCCACACGACACACCGTGCCATGTCATGCTAATTGCAGGTAAACAAAGTAATCCCCACAACATGACATCAGTCTCACTATGTACAGTGGCACTATTAGAAACCTGCAACACCTGAAATGCTCACAGCAATGCCGGACCAACAACATACTTGAGCACGTAGTACCATTAACATTACATCACAAATGTTACATATTAGTAGTCTCACCACCTGGAAATGCCTGCACTCCCACCACTACCAACTGTGCAGTGTTGTCGCCATGTAGAGTTGTAGGTGCACTGCTGCCAACATGGTCCCCATCTCCAGACTAGAGGTCCTTGTGTGGACATGAGGAAGGGACCTGCAAATTGGGAGGTAGACACAGAAGAAGAGTTACACATCAATGCAACATGCAGTGTACAACACAACAGCAATATGCACTATGAATGTATACACAGTATTGACTACAGACTGGCCACACAGCTCATGGGAGTCCAACGTCACTGTGTAATTCACTGTCACTTGGGCACACCCTTTGCAAGCCCATGGAAACGGGAAGCAGGAGGGGTGTGTGTGACTCAAACCCAAGCATCTGAACCAAATACATTACAAGCCTGCATGTGCCCAGCCACAATGCAGCGTATGCCCACAGGAACCACGGAAGCCAACAGATCGAAGCCAAAAGATCGAAGCCAACAGATCGTCCCAAAAAAATTGGGAATAAAAGAAATCAAAATAAAAATAAAAATAAGAAACAATCAAAAATGGCCATTGATGGGCCCGGGGGGGTTGGGGAGGCCACCCAGGAGGTCCGAGGACAGGATGCACACCAGAACCCACCTGCGTGGATCCTGGGAAGATAAAACACCTCCATGGGCTCATGGCCCACACGGCTACCCTATTGTGGGAGTATCACTGCTGTCGCTATTATCACCCTGTGCAGCTGCATCCGGAGGTGGTTGCACTATGGGAGGCAGCCCACGCAAGGCCCTAGTCTGCTCCTCCATGGCTGCAAGCATGCGGGTGTGGTAGGTCTGGTTCTGGAGGATGAGTGTGCGGAGGTCCCCATGCAACAACTCACGGGATGCCCGGACCTCCACCCTCGTTGCCTGCATCTCAGCTGAGAGCGTACGGGTGAGACGCTCCAGCTGCTGTTCTGTCCTTTGGTGTGTTGAAGCCTCAAGCTCAACAAGAGTCGTCCTGAGGTGTAGGAGCTCCTGCCTCAGGGCTTCCCTGTGGCCCTGGGACTCAATGGAGATGGCCTCCTGCAGAGTCGCCAGTGCCGCCCGCCTGTCCCTGTTGGACCCCAACATGTCCTCCCTGTGTGACTGGCAGATGGAGTCGGTTGCCTGCTCTAGTCGCTCCATCAGCCTTTCTGGGGGGACAATGGAAGTGGCCACCCTATCCATGGCCTGAGCCATCATCTCGGATGATGCAGCCTGTTGGGTAGCCATACCGTAAATGGATTGCTCCCATGCGGTATTGCCGGGTGGCGTACGGCCACCACGTCGGCGGGCACCACACCTGTCTGGGGCAAGGCGAACTGCGCCTTGCTGTGCCGGCACTGCCTGAGGCTGCAGGACTGCATTCCCCCTCTGATCTGCTGGCCCAGGAACAGGATCAGATGTCACGGAGTGTGACCCTGCATCCGTAACCACCGAAGGCGTAGCTGCCAACACTGACATCCCCATGGAGGGTACTGACCCTGGTGCAGGTGGGTGAGACAGAACAGAATCCCTCCCTGGAACACTCACCTGCGACGGCACGTAGGTCTCATCCAAATCAACACCTGAGTACAGCTCGGGGGAGGTGCAGCCAGAGACACCCCTTGAGAGCACGACCTGCAGCACTTGTGGGTTCTCCCCCACCACCACACCACGTCCCTCACTGGTGGTTGGTCGGCCCTGGGACACCTCCTGGGTCTGCACCATCTCCACAACCCCAGCAGTATCAGGTGCGTCTTCCCCTGCAAAGACATGTAAACAAAGAAATGGAAACAGGCATTAGCACCATGGCACACATTGAGGGCTGAGAAGCAAGAGAACCAGTACTTGATTGACACATGTCCCACATGACTAAAACCCTCCCATGCATGCACCCTCACTGCGTCTGAAGTGCAGGCAAATGGCACACACTGATGACACCAAGATGGAAGATGAACACATTTTCTGCATGCTGCCTGGCAGTGGCATCACACATTGGCCTGTGATTGGCAGGTGAAACACACATGCCATCACACAGATGGCATGTACCATTGCTATTGAGTGAAGATGGAGAGGAGGGCAGCACCAATTCATTCAGTCCAGTTCCCGCATGTAATAGCTTTTCTAATTCTAACAGGTCAGATTTTTCACCTGGAGCTGCCAGTCTGAAATGGTCAAATTGCACAGGGACATGTGTGTACAAATGATATCCAGGTAACAAAGTCACTCCACTTTACCATACCCATGTCAGACATGTGACTAGTGGACAGCGACATGCCTAGTGAAAGTGGTGGAATGCAAACAAACTGACTGAATGAACAGTGAAAAAGAAGCAAATATGTTGTGTCAAGGTGACACTTCAAGGGCAACTGGCGTGCAGTTGTGCTAGATGTCTACTGTTGGCAGAAGGGATACTGCTATGGCCAAATGCAGCTGCGCAGGAAGGATTGCATGAAGCACATGGCTGACCCATACGACTCAGGCGCACACACTCTCACCTGGCACCCGAACAGAAGCCCTCACACACACACCATGCACATGGATGACACACACATGCATGTGCACTCACCGGACAATGCCTCGTAATCAGCCAGATCTCCCACGCCTTGGATCTGTTCCTCCGTGACGTAGGTCCCAGCGACTGACTCATGTGGAGTGAGTTCCATGTCTACTACTGGAGACCCACCTCCAGTCACTAGAGTTGCGGCATGACTTGAGGCCAGCTTACTCTTTGCCCTGCGCTTTAGGTCATTCCAGCGCTTATAGCAATCATTGGCTGTGCGCCTCACGATTCCAAGGGCACTTACGATGTCCGCAACGGTCTGCCAGTGTGCCTGGCGTTGTGCAGGTGTGGTCTTGGATCCTGCAACAATGACCATCTCGTTGTCATGCCCGGACACATACTCGACAAGTGCATTCAGTTCGTCATCCGTGAAGCTGGGCTTCCTGGACGGGCCGGACTGTGTAGCCGTGTCTGGGGCATCAGCCTGTGCCGGACGAGCACTCTTCCTCTTCCGCTTGGAAGGTGGTGGTGATCCTGAGTGTCCTGCGCCGCTCTGGACACTAGGGGCAGGAGCCCTGGTGGACTCTGTATCAGGAGTGTGGGATTGCACACTCAGCATGGGAGTTGGTGCAGGCATTGGCTCTAGTGTGATGGTGTCAGGGGGAATGTCAGCAGCATGGACTAGGACCGACACTGTCCTGGCTGGGTGTGTGAGGGCTGGGGTGGATGGAGCCGCAGCTGCCCCTGCAGCCTCTCCGCCCTGCCTCCTTGGTGCAGCAGATGACCTTGCTGCCCCAGATCCACGTGGCATGATGGCATCAACGTGCACCAGCGCACGTGTCGTAGCCCTGCTGACCTGGAAGTCAGCCATGGAGTCAGCCAGGTCTGGTGCCACAATGGGCTGGTCCAACAAGGGCTGAGCATGGATGGTGTCAGCCACTTCAGCCTCAACGGGAGGGGGGGAGGGGGAGGAGGGAGGGGGGGATGATGGGTGCCCTTGACTGGTCCTCCACACATGGGGGGACAGGCTCACCCTGCAAGTTACGACCACGTCCCCTACCGGATCCACCACGGCCACCACTTGTGGCTCTTCCACCTTTGCCACCCTTACGGAATCCTCGCCTCCCAGCCATGGCACTGATATTAATGTGCGTATGGGAGTGGCTGTAGACAATTGTCCTGGGCAATTGGGGGTCAAAGGGGTTGGGTACCAGATGGTAATTGTACCCTAGTGCTCTAGCACGGCTGATTGTAACCCCTGGGGAAAGATGACGGGTCACGCAACGCACAGGAGGCCCAAAAAAGGGAGATGACGTGCACGCAACCCCTCCTAGACCACGTGTGCAGAAAGAAAAACCTGCACTACGCTGTGGCACCCAGTAACACAAGAATGAACGTATGCGTGTCACACGCAGCCTAGAATGACCTCTGAAGGGGTAGGCTACACACGGGGCAAGCACAGAAGTTGGATACGTGCGTGACTCACCGTCTGCCAGGTAAAAGAGCGTGAAAAATGAGCGCGTTTGGCTGGCTAAACCCCCGCCAAAAGAAGATGTGTACGCTGTCTGAGAAGACAGGACAACAGTAGAAGGGGACACTGTTTGAGGGAACAGGCCCAGGTAAACCAGTAAAAGAGAAAAAAGAGAAAAAGCTGTCAGAGGTAACAGGGAATACGAACTGGAAACGCCGTGAAGTAAATCGCGTGTGAAACGACAAGAAGTACAGAATTCACCCACTCGCTCTCCACGAAAAGCACGTACAAGGAAATGGTGTTCTACATGTACCTTATATACTGGCCCACACGTACAGCGTCACTTACGCGGCGTGTACGTTCACCAATCACACGCTTTGTCACTCCTGCGTGTAGATCCATTTTCACCAATCACATGCTTTGTCACTTCTGCGTGTAGATCCATTTTCACCAATAACACGCTTTGTCACTTCTGCGTGTAGATCCATTTTCACCAATCACACGCTTTGTCACTTCTGCGTGTAGATCCTTTTTCACCAATCACACGCTTTGACACTGGGACGTGTCACGCAACAATTTCCTGCACGTGCAGGTGACTATAGGCGCGCATATGCTGTTGACGGGTTTACGCGCTAAGGGCCTTTGCTGACGTGTGGGATTTCACTCCCTATCAGGCTGTCCACGCGTTCACACACGAGAGACCACGCTCCTGGCCAGGAGGCCAAATTACTGCCCCCCAGAGCCCTGAGCACGCTCCCACCTGCTGCTGCCTGACTGCCTGCTGGCCACGTGCCCCACAGTGCTGGTGGGTGGGGGTGTTGGGAGACATGGGTGGGGGCCTGGTGGAGGGTGCCCCTGGATGGTGGGGGTGGTGGGAGACATGAGTGGGGGCCTGGTGGAGGCTGCCCCTGGTGGCGGGGGGGGGGTGGGGGTGGTGGGAGACATGGGTGGGGGCCTAGTGGAGGGTGCCCCTGGTGGCGGGGGGGTGGGGGTGGTGCAGACATGGGTGGGGGCCTGGTGGAGGCTGCCCCTGCACTGCTGGGGGTTAGGGGTGGTGGGAGGCATGGGTGGGGGCCTGGTGGAGGCTGCCCCTGCACTGCTGGGGGGTGGGGGTGCAGGGGGACATGAGCAGGTGTGCAGGGTAGTCCCCTGTTTTGTAGGCTGCCTGCAGGGGCCGTGGAGGGTGTACAGGGAACACCTGTGAGGACCCACCCAGCCTAATCGCGTGTGACTTCCCACGCACCCCTGTAATACACATACCCAGCCAAATCGCGTGTGATGATTCCCACGCACCCCTGTAATACACGTACCCAGCCAAATCGCGTGTGATAATTCCTGCGCACCCCTGTAATACACGTACCTGGCCAAATAGCATCCCTGTAATACACGTACCCAGCCGAATCGCGTGTAAAACTTCCCGTGTACCCCTGTAATACACGTACACAGCCAAATCCCATGTGATAATTCCCGCGTACCCCTGTGATACACGTGCCCTGGCTAATCGCGTGTGAAACTTCCCGCCTACCCCTGTAATACACGTACCCTGGGCAATCTCGTGTTCAACTTCCCGCGTACCCCTGTAATACACGTACCCTGGCTAATCGCATGTAAAACTTCCTGCATACCCCTGTAATACACGTACCCTGGCCAATCGCGTGTTAAACTTCCCGCGTACCCCTGTAATACACGTACCCTGGCTAATCGCGTGTTAAACTTCCCGCGTACCCCTGTAATACACGTACCCTGGCTAATCGCATGTTAAACTTCCCGCATACCCCTGTAATACACGTACCCTGGCCAATCGCGTGTTAAACTTCCCGCGTACCCCTGTAATACACGTACCCTGGCTAATCGCGTGTATAACTTCACGCGTACCCCTGATATGCACGTTACCCGCTTTGCGTTCCTTGTTTGGCAGCCCTGTAAACTGGTCCAGGGTTAGCGCAGCCCTTTGCGATGATTTTGCGATTTTGATGGCGTTTCCTTGCGCGAGGGCGTTCTTGGGGGCGTTACTGGCGCTGCTGCAGGGTCGCTGCGATACTCTGCGCCACGGCTGGTTTGGGAGCCTAAAATCCATGAATACGCTGTGCGCGGAAATCGGTTTTAGCGCACGTGCCTGGCGCAGTCAATCGCACGCGGACACTCTGCGCCAGCCGCTTGCGACACTTTTCTGCGAAATTCTATGAATTACCCTGTTAGTCTTTTAATGAAGATGACAGGACAATATATTTCCCATATGCCTATTAGAGGTAACAATTCAATTTTAAACTGGGATTTTATAATTTGCTGGGTCATGACATTCACCTATAATTAATGTGTTGTGCGTCTGTTGCTGCCAAAATTAATTGATATCATGCATAATTTTACATGCATAAGGAACACTTCAACCTTAAAGGTAATTAAAATGAAACTGTGATTTTTTAAAAGACCACTTCTTTCCTAAATGCAATTAAAATTAAGCTGTGTTTTTTTCAAATATGCACATCACTTGACATATTTTTGTGTGTGTCGGGAGCAGAAATTGCTGTTAAGCACATTTCTTTTTAATCAACATCATATTTAATTAATGTACACGTTCCCACACTTGTACAATGCCAATGGTATTATTTGATTATGAGATCACCAATGGATGGCCAGTTCACATGCTGGCTGGGATAATTCAATCTGCCCTGATAAATTAAAATAATGTTTGACAGTGTATTATGCAGTTGTGTGTAGCCAGTTCAGTATGGTTTGGGCATATACCTGAGCCACTATGAGTTGTAAGTCAAACAAAAAGTTGCTTTCCAGTCCTCAGGTTATGTGCCACCCACAATATTTGAAATACTTTACTCCTTTCAAAGGAACACATATGCTAACAGCTTGGTGGAGGTATACTGGTGATTGAAGAACGCAAAACAGACAGAGAACCGCACGTATAGAGGGAGAGTAGATAGAGACAGGGAGACACATGGAGAATAGAGGGTTGTCTGTGCTCCACTGATTAGTCTTGTGAGTGCCTAAGGGGTGGCTTGGCTGTCCCGAATCAGGTCCCAGACCGCGTGTTACTGAAAGTGAATATAACTGAAATTATATAGTGTACATTAATTTTAAAAAAACTGAGAGTTGCCAGATAATTTCGTTTTTCATGCCACATTTCTTTCTGTGGTTCACAAAAAGCCTTAGGATGAAGGGACCTTGAAGAATGTGGCAGTTTCAATGCACTTAGCTAATAAGTGTAACAGATATTTTGTTATTTATTATTATTGTTTTATTTAATTTCGCTTAGTTAACAACACTTTTCGCATCATATCAAATAATACCTTGCACACATAAAATCCCCACACATTTAATGTACATCATATATACATCGTCAAATTTACACCAAATGTACACTGATATTCTAAAAAAAATCCTGAAACGTTAATATAAAATCTCTATCCATATGAGCATTATCAATAGCAGCCTTACAAATTAGTAGCGTTACAAATTAGATACCGTCCAATCCACCCTGAGAACTCATCATGGTTTGCATTGACTCCACACAGCGCTGTATTATTTTCCATGCAACATTTTCTTCAAAATGTCTTAGTTTTTATAGTATCTGGGTCTTGCATAACAACCCCAAATAGCACATATACACAGCATCCACAGCTTTACACATTATCATTTTATGTCCGTTTCCATATTATGCATATATGTGCACAGCTTTCACTATCTGTCTTCCTCTGAGAACCCCATTTTAGGGCATGTAGAACTTAATGTAGGGAGTTGATTAAGCCACATCAGAAGTATGAAGTGACGTAACACGGGCGAATGATATGATTCTACATATTTTTGAGTGAGAAAGAAAATATGTGGTTTGCATTCCCGCACATCCTTTATGAGTTTTTACATTTGCCAATTGTACATGATTATCACACCACTTCCACACATTTAATTTAGTGGTATATTATTTTGTTAGATATGAAAGGCCCTTGTCCCAATTGAGTTCCCATTCAATCTTCTTAAATAGACCTTAATTTAATGTGTACAAAATCACTTGTAAGGGTTAATATGTGGGTCTTCATATTATTTCTCAATAATGCAAGCAACGGGCATTTAGGATATTGTATTGCTTTTATATATGAGACTGCGTGTCAAATGTAGATAGCCATTTAGAGATGTTATCGCCAGTTCCAGGCATATGGATTCTATGCCTCCATATTTGACCTCAAATTATTTTAACCAGTTTTGCTTTTTCATACATGTGCTTTCCAGCCCGTATATTAATGCTGGTATAATGCTTTGTTTATATTTTAGAATCAGTAGTTCAGAAAGGAAACCGGGGGAGTAAAGTCAAGACCAAGAGAGTCAAGTAAATTGTGTAACCTGTGGATAATTGTTAAAGCTAAACTCTGGTGTGTATATATATTAAAAAGAACAAAAAGAAAACACTTATAGAGAATTCACACGACTTGAACTCAACTTGTTCAAATTATTTCACCATGACCTCAAGTCATTACTCATTAAAAACTGCCTCCACTTAAACAAGTAATTGAAACGGCTCTAGTTAGCAAACCGTTGCAAAAAAAAAAAATGATAGTAACGGCAACAGATGAAATACTCTCCCTGTAATCATACCGCCGCACTATGTCAAAGGGAAATCATACATACCTATAGTAATGTTGGCGGCTTTCCAAATGTACATGCAAGCGTGAATACTAACTCAAGCAGTTCCCATAATCCACTTGGGCCTCATTACAAGTTTGTTGGTAGCCATGCTGGTAAAACCGGCAGTCTGCCGCCAAACTTTTTCCGACAGCCAGGAATGGGCAATTATCAGGGTATTACGACCCCAGTGGACCCATTAATTGCCCATTCCTGGGCATCAGAAAAATATTCTTGCTCAAATGGGAATTTGGAAGCCGGATGCACCAGCACCATGCATGAATGGTGCCGGTGCATCCGACATGCTCTGCTCGCGGGTAGTTTACCAGAACCGTTACCACCAGACCGGCAAACCTGTAATGAGGCCCATTGACAAATTAAATTCTCTAAAAGAACATGCACCTGTGGTCACAACTTCAATAGCTATTGGAACAGGAATATCATACACAACAATTGAGGCAGCTCAATTATATTGTGACTCCTTTCCTAATGATGGGGATGCAGCGGATTTGAGTCACAGAAATAAGAGACCAGAACCCTGTTCTGTAGCTGCACAACATAAATTACGAGAAGAGTACAGTGCTCTGACGATATATGGTCAGGTTGATGACGAGCACGAGAGTTCATGAACTCCAATAACAGTATGCGTGTGGACGCTGAAGAGGTAGTGTTTGTCCATTCGAACATGGGTGACCTAATACAATTGCATGATGAAATTGGTAATGACCCATCGCCAAGTTGGGGAATCCCGGAAATAGCACCATCACTGCAACTGATTCGGTCAAGTCTCGTGCCCATCAGATCAGGTTCTCATTCCCTACCGCATTCTCCTGATATATTTAGTAATTCTGTACATCAGTCATCCTCCCACTAGCTGTAATTTATTGCTCCTACTCCCTGTTGGATAAACCTCACCTCAAGATCAATTAGTGCCAAACACATAACTGAAGACCACTGCATTTCCCATGCTCCACAAAGTGATCCACTTGCAATGAACACCACACTTGCTGCAATGAATATGGCTTTATTGGCCATATCACTATTATATGAAGCTTTGGATCAAAAAGTCAACCATCAAACAATTATCCTCTCACAACTGGTCACTAATAAAGAGTATGGTACAGTTGCTGATAACACAAAGGACCCTGGCAAATCGTAAAAAATGTTTAGAAATTGCAGCCAAATTACTATAAGCACCCAAACTGAACGTGATATACAAGATGTCATGGCACAAAATAATGATTTGAATCACATAAAGAAAGTCGGAATGTCGCTTAGTCGTTTAAAGCAAAATCAAACTGAAATACATCACTCCCTTTTTAGTAATCTGGTAACCGCTACTGTAGCCATGCTGAAATCCATGAGTGATGAGATAGACAGCAAACTTCTCTTAATTTCCATGCAAAACGAATGAACAGGAAAAGATACCCGTGCAATCTGCATTCAACATGTTCGGCAAAAGGAAATCTGCTTTGGAGGAGAAAAAAAAATCTTGAAAACAAAAGAAACACCAGGAAAGCCCAAAAGCTAACAAAAATGAAAACAAAGACAAACTGGTTCAAGAGGTAGAACGTGCTGTTCAGCAGAAATTGAGTTTCATTATATGCAGTCTGAATATATAATTTTTCTTAGGATGTGCGTTGGGAATGGGGCATGTTCACAGCCATCCATACATACCCTGAGAACTGTTTAAAATGATATGTAGGGAACGGAAACATCTCCCTGGACTGCAATCCTAGCCATTCGATTCTCACATTCAAATTCTTCAGTTGTCCAAATGAATATACATAGTTCAACGTTGCAAACAATTTCATGTTAGGATGAGTCTTCCAAAAAAGAGCCAGTTCACTGTAATTATGTTTTTTCCTTTAATAGCTGCTTTTGCAAAACACACAGCCACTCCCTCCCAATATATCTGCTTTTTTTCACTGATAAAAAACCCTCTCCTGGCAACTTAGTTCTCACCCAGAAAGAAGTACACATAGAGACAAGAGTGACTCTGAAACAGAAATAGTGGGAACAAGACAACGTTGCAGGGAGAGAAAGACAGTGAAAATAAAATGGATGGATACAATGGTGACAGTTAGTACAACCTTATTTGTCATCACTTTGCAAATATAAACAATATTGTACTTGACAAAAATGTTTAAAACACACCGAACTAAGACAAATAAAGTTTAACGTTGTGATGTCTACTGGGTGCTTGACAAAATGACTGAATTAATCCCTGGCTACTCTATGGTCCCTATTACTAATGTCTCTCTCACCTCCTAATGGTGTTTAATTCAGGCAATAACAAGCTTATCGTGGTTTGTTCTGAGTTGGATTGCACGGGTGCATATTGACACTGGAAGTTGATTGATGACATGAACATCAACCATTTCTGTCACTTATACTGCCTCCAAGGTGGAAATGAGGAAAAGTATCTATCTGCAATCACTCGTATCCCTGAAAACAGATCTGGGGGTGAGATCCCAATAGGTTTGCTCTACAGGGTGTTCGCTCAGGTTCTGTGCACTTTGTTGTACCATTCTAGGTACATTGTGTATCCTGATGGCCAGGGAAACAGCTGGCAGCATGACCGCTATGTGTTCATTACCCTTTGGCCCGTCGCCTTTGCTACCTGCACCTTGTGGGATGGGTTGTAATGTTGTGGGTGCACACACATTCGAGTTTGCTGATAACTGACAGACTGTTCTTACGTCGGGACCAGGCAGGAATTCTGCTGCAAATCCTTTCTGCTTTGGGTCTCCTCCCATACATGGGAGAGTCCCATTTCACATTCCTCATTCCTTTTCCAATAGTTATATTTGATTGGGGAGACACTCTTCTTCAATATCACCCCAAGCTTACATAATGAAGAATCGCAGGCAACCACAATTTTAAGTTATGCCCACATTCAGTGCAATACTTTGAAGAAAGCTAGCAGTGCCAATGTCCTCCTTTTACTGATCACGCTTGACACCATCCATGCTGAATATTTTGTTTTGGATTATGCAAAAATGTAATATACATTTAAATGTTTGGTTGAATCTGCTTCATTTTGAGTAATAAGTTCCTTCTGCCTGCTACTTGGAAACATCCCTCAATGATATTCTGTTGTTATGTTATTGTTGGCATTTCATGTTGTGGAAGTTGGGTTTCACCCTATGGGGTGTTTTATGAAATTTGCACCATTTGCAGATGAGTATGCTCCCTAATTGGTAGTGTATTTGTTTATTGCAGGTTTATTGATTCATGTTTTCCTCCATCTGTCTCTATTGTGAGAGGTATTTTTCCTCCACTATCAGTCCTCAAGGGAGATGTTTCTTTACAATAGCATTATTGTTGCTGGTTATTGCAACCCTCCTTGAGTCAGATACCCCTTCCATATAAGCGGTGCAATGTTATCACACATATCACTACGAGGCGTCTTGGATCAAATCTTTTTTTAGAAAACCCTTTGTAAATCCTGAGAAGGTAAGGAGTTGTAGATCCATTTGGCATTCCCCATTGCAGTTGTAAATTCGTTTATACATAAATATGCAGATCAAACCTTTTTAAGCAAGGTCCCATTTGTTTTGCCTGTTGCAAATTATCTCATTTGTATTACACTCTTCTTTATTTTGTCCTGCCAGTTTTACTTCACTGAACTCAAATGATCATGCATATTGTGTTCCATGTAGTTATGGTTAAGTTGCTGTTTCCATAGGACGAGCACCTTTTGGGCGGCTTATAACTTCGGTCTCCCTGGACGAATCCTCACCAAACTTTGCAAAAAAGTATTTGGGTCACTCTGAATTTTTTTGCAAAGTTTGGTGAGGATTCGACCAGGGGGGGCAAAGTTATAGGGGGGGTCACAAAACTTTTTTTTTCCCCATAAACTGAATGGGAAAACATTTTTGCTCGCCTCTACAGCCCAAACCGCGGGACGGATTTTCACCAAATTTGGACCACGAGCAGCGGCTTGGTCCCAAATGCGTGCTTTTGCAAATTTGGTGAAAATCCGTCCAGTAGTTTTTTTAAAATGACCAAAAAGTAGGTAAAAAAAAATTAGTGATATCTGTGTTCGGTCCGCGGACACACTTCCCTGTTCACTCCGCGGACAGTGTCCTGATTGGCCAATCGGCTTGCGTGATGTTCGCGGACATGCAACGTGTTCGCTGATTGGACGGCGTGGAGCGCGAAGCGCGTCAGATTTTCGGTAGCGCCCGCCATCTTGGATTCACGGTCATCCGCGGATAGCGTGGTGAAACTTTGTTCAAAATTTGTATTTAGTAGAGTGTGTTGGTGTGTAGAAGTGTTTGGGGAGGGTGGGAGTGTATGAGATAGGATGAAAGTTGTGTTTTTTTAATGTGTTAGACGTTCATTTTGTGTTCGATTTGTCTGCGGACATCACGGGTGTTCTGAAATGTTCTAAATAAACTGAATGGGGGGTGTTCTGAGGACTCAATATGTGTCTGTTTTGTTCGCAAGCAAACTGAAATTGTTCTAAGAACACTCGCAGTGTCCTGAAATGTTCGCAAATAAACAAAATGGGGGTGTCCTGAGGACGCTGTCCGTATTGTTCGTTGTCAAGTTGAATATGTTCTAAGAACACTCGCGGTGTCCTGAAATGTTCGCAAATAAACAAGATGGTGGTGTTCTGAAGACGCTGCTAAGAACACTTGCGGTGTCCGGGGAATGTTCGTAGGGGGTAGTCCTGAGGACGCTGTCAGTATTGTTCGCTGTCAAGTTGAATGTGTTCTAAGAACACTCGCGGTGTCCTGAAATGTTCGCAAATACACAAAATGGGGGTGTTCTGAAGACGTTGTCGAACTCTCGCTGTGTCCTGAAATGTTCGCAAATATGAATGGGGGGTTGTGGCTGACAAGTTGAATGTGTTCTAAGAACACTCGCGGTGTCCTGAAATGTTTGCAAATAAACAAAATGGGGGTGTCCTGAGGACGATGTGCGTATTGTTCTCTGTCAAGTTGAATGTGTTCTAAGAACACTCGCGGTGTCCTGAAATGTTCGCAAATAAACAAGATGGTGTTGTTCTGAAGACGCTTCTAAGAACACTTGCGGTGTCCGGGGAATGTTCGTAGGGGGTGTCCTAAGGACTCTGTCCGTATTGTTCGTTGTCAAGTTGAATGTGTTCTAAGAACACTCGCGGTGTCCTGAAATGTTCGCAAATACACAAAATGGGGGTGTTCTGAAGACGTTGTCAAACACTCACTGTGTCCTGAAATGTTCGCAAATATGAATGGGTGGTTGTGGCTGGCAAGTTGAATGTGTTCTAAGAACACTCGTGGTGTCCTGAAATGTTCACAAATAAAGAAAATGGGGGTGTCCTGAGGACGCTGTCCGTATTGTTCTCTGTCAAGTTGAATGTGTTCTAAGAACACTCGCATTGTCCTGAAATGTTTGCAAATAAACAAGATGGTGGTGTTCTGAAGACGCTTGTAAGAACACTCGCGGTGTCCGGGGAATGTTCGTAGGGGGTGTCCTGAGGACGCTGTCCGTATTGTTCTCTGTCAAGTTGAATGTGTTCTAAGAACACTCGCAGTGTCCTGAAATGTTCGCAAATAAACAAAATGGGGGTGTCCTGAGGACGCTGTCCGTATTGTTCTCTGTCAAGTTGAATGTGTTCTAAGAACTCTTGCGTTGTTCTGAAATGTTCGTAGGGGGTGTCCTGAAAATGCTGTTCGTATTGTTCTCTGCCAAGTTGAATCTGTTCTTAGAACACTCATGGTGTCCTGAAATGTTCGCAAATAAACGAAATGGGGGTGTTCTGAGGACACTGTCCGTATTGTTCATTGTCAAGTTGAAAGTGTTCTAAGAACTATCGCGTTGTTCTGAAATGTTCCTAGGGGGTGTCCTGAAAACGCTGTCCGTCTTGTTCACTGGCAAGTTGAAAGTGTTCTAAGAACACTCATAATGTCCGCGGACATTAAAAGTTTCCATAGACCATAGTTGAAATGTTTGACTCTATGGAGTCTGGCAACAACCACGGCAGCATATCACATTCATATTTGCTTATAACTTTGGGTGAAAAACAAATGTATAAGGAACAAAGGTGTTAGATACTATGGATGTGATATGCTGCTATGATTCTCCTTATTATTGTATACTTACTGTTTGGTCTAGTAACCGGAGTACATGTATTTCTTGTTTATTTCTGTGATAAAAGAAAATAGCATGTTAGTATTAGTATTTTGTAATGACTTATTACATTGTATAATCAATATACTTTTTTTTTTTTTTGGACCCTCATAGTTAGTAGATTACAAATCAGAGTACTGTGCAATTTGCTCAGTTTCTGTATTTGTTGCTAAAATCATTGGGTCTGTGGGAAAAAAAAAAAATCCATGTTGGATTAAAAAAAAAACTTTTTCTGTTATGCTGTTATGCTACAGTTTATTTGTTTGTTTGTTTTCAGTGTTTCTGGCTAATGCTTTATACTTTGGCTTGTTGCATTTTTTTGGAGCAGTAACATATTATTTATTTGTTTTGATATTATAAAATTTTGGAGCAGTTAGATACCAATTGGAGTATTCTAACTGTCTATTTTTTTATATATTTTAGTGGTATTGATTTATCTATTTGGATATTGTTAAATTTTGGGACAGTTAGATACCAATAGGCGTATTCTAACTGTGTATTTCTTGGTCTAATTTAGTGGTATTTTTTTTAACACAAGTTTACTTAGGGTTTAAATACAGTTTAGATATCAAATTTTGGTTTTAAGAACATCAAATAAGCGTTTGTAAGATTTCCTGGTAATCTCTGCTTTAGAGTAATGGTACTATCATTACATTCAAACCATCCACATTTCTTTTGTATATATGCCCTGAATTGGTTGTGGCTCCTGCGTGGTAGATTATACCTATTGTTGTGAAGTGTTTTCTTAAAAAGTGTAATTTGACCATGTGTGAATCCAGTCAGCTTGCAGTTGTTTTTGGTACCATCTGCATTGTAACGTAGAAGCATTAGTATTATGTGTTTACTATGTGTTTGTATTACTAACGTGGAGCGATTATCTGAATTGCAGGTAGAGCATAATCTACCATGGTTTGCATTTTGTACAAGTCGCTGAAATAGAATGGATTCACAATTTGGTATTGATATATATATGAAGCGTTCATTGGGGATTTCTTCTTGTGTCACATTGTTGCAGAGAGTGCATGTATGTTTCCACATATATCAAATCTGAAAGATTTCATTTATAGGTATGTTTTTGTTTTCAAGTACCTGTAGTAAGTACATCAGAAATTCTTGTGGATCTTCCTGTGAGTTTATAGTGAATTTCACCATTCCAGCACAGTAGTCCAATTGTTGTCTTATTCCATAAACACTATACGTGTTGTCAGGATTGTTTGCTGCATTTCTGTGAAGTACTAACATTTGCAAACACAATGGGTCTGTACTGTGTAAGTAAATGTTGTCAACAATTGGTGGTAATTGAAATAGAATATTCATTGCTTCATTTGCGTAGCAATTTACACCAACTATATTTGAGAATTTAAATGGTCCAGGTAGTTCTGAATCTAACTGCTTTTTTTGGAGTTTTTCTTCCTTCTTTAAAGAAGTACCTGGTTTACTTTCCCTAATTGATTCTTTTTTGCTTGTGGTACTTGATGAAGTATTAGTTTCTTTTACTCTCTTTGGAGGATTTGCAGTGACATCTTTTTTTTTTTACTTTTTGTGGAACAGAATATGTGTTTAGGTGGGCGGTGTATAGTGAGCGAAGTCTATTGTTTTCTAAAATGCAAGGAATATCAGCGTTTATTTTACTTGCATCAAAGTTGATTAGAAATAGACCGTCAAGTGTACGTAAGCGTGATAGTGCTACATAGCTCATGCCTTCTTTAAAGACTGTCTTACCAATATCTATCATTGCTTTGTCTAGGGTAAGATCTTGTGATTTATGAATCGTGACTACGTATGCAAGAGTTAGAGAAAATTGTTCTCTGCGTACATACATTTCTTTGAAGAGAATGAATCTAGCTGTTCAGCGTCCTATCCTTTTTACTTCTGAAAGTTTGTCAAAGAGTATATTGACAAACTGAATTTTGTTGTCGCGTGGGTATGTTTGAAAGCCAACAACTGTACCCAGTGCTCCATTAACTAGTCCTTGGTCCACGTAAAGGTTACGTTTTAGCATTACTCTGCAATTTAAGGATAATTTTAATATATTTTCTAAGCCTTCTGTGTTTGAGATTGATTTTTCTAAACTATTTAGTCTTGTTGTGGCTTGGTCACACATGGGTAGTGTCATACCATGTACATCTAGTTTGTCTGTGGCGCTAATTTCCATGATTGGTTGCATTTCTTTACTTAGCATGATTTCATTGAATTTGAAACAGCTTGCAAGAGTTGGCATTAAGGCCATACAATTGACATTTTTGTGGGCTAATTGTTCCAATACATCTGTAGCACATGCATTATCGCCATAAAGTGCATTAATGTGCCGGGTTTTCAATATTGCTTCTGTTTCTTTAGAAAGTATACCAACTTTGATACTTTTTAAAATGTTGGCATAAGTGAGATCTGCAGATTGCCGCATGTTTTCTGTTAATTCTCTGTATTGGAAATGTTGCCAAAGGTTGACATTTCCAATGCTGCCAACAGTTTTACGGCAGAGTTTGTGTTCTAATGTTTTAAAAATATACTCAACTTTTACTGGTGTTAATTGAAGCAGATCTCCATGAACAATAATGTGTTTTCCTGCAAAGAGTCATAGGGCCTCATTACACGGAAGGCGGTAATCCAGGGTGCTATTAGCACCCTGGACCATGCCGGTAAATTACCGGCACGGCCTTGGCGGAAAGGGGATTTACCGCCCCATTCCAAGGTTGGAGGGGCGGTAAATCCCCTTTCCGCCATTGCCCTTCCCCATTCCCATTTCTGCCCCATAGGGCTCTATGGGAATGGGGAAGGCGCTAATTACGGCACCGCAATTTTGCGGTGCCGTAATTAGCTCCGAGGTCCCATAGCGGGTTGGTACTTAACGCCTGCAAGAAGCAGGCGTTAATTCCTCCAACCCGCAAAGGGACCTCGTAGTACGGCGGTAAGGGTTAACGGTCACCGTTGCCATTAACGGTGACCGTTAACCCTTACCGCCGTCCGTGTAATGAGGCCCATAGTCTGTTTTGAGTACTTCTTGCAATCTGAGGTGAATCAAAGCTAACATCAGGTTGGAGACCATGCTCACCTCATCTATTTGTAGCATTTTCATTTGTTTCAATACTCTGCGTAATTCCATTGCAGCTTCTCCAGAAAGTTTGTAATAGTCTAATTTGTTCTGGTGTTCTACTGGTAATAGTAGTAATCGGTGTAATGTAACACCACCTATGTTGTAGGCAGCTAAACCTGTGGGGGCAGTGACAACAGCTGACAGTTTGTTGTTTGTCAATTGTTGAAGGAACTTACTAATGATTTTGATTAGGAATGTTTTGCCGGAACCAGCTTCACCACTGACGTACAGTAGTATAGGTTTATAATTATGGCAGGAACATTCTTTATTTTCATGTTTTACACCATGTGCAATTTGTTTTGTTACTTCTTGAAAAATGCTACTTTGCTCATTGTTTAGTTTTGATTGTAGTATAGTTAAGTCTTCTTTATCTTCATACTGACACATGGTGTTTTCTACTTCTATCATAGCTAATTCTGCCTCATTTATTATTAGTGGTTCTCCCAGTGGTTCTTGGCTTCCTGTTACAGAAGGCTGACTACTGTCAGGAGTGTAATTATCTAGTTGGGCTTGGAGTTCTTCTTCGTGTTGCTGTTCATTGTGCAACATTGTTTTGTACTGTGTAAAGTTTACATCAGTTATAGTGCTTTCATTTGCTTTGACAGCATTCTCATATGAGTCATAGTTATCTAGTAATTGTTCTTCTTTTCTCCATGGTTTGAAGAGTTGTAGCAGGGACATGTAATATACTTCTTTATGTTGAGGAGTCTTTAATGACAATTTGATATGATTAATTAAATTTGGTTTAGTGAGTTTAACTAAGCTGCCATCACAGTTTGACACTCTATATTTACCTTTTTTTTTCATCAGGTTTCATATTATTTTTGTATGTGTAGTTTTGGGCTATGTGGTATAGACACATGTTTTCCAAAGTATTACTTCTGTTTGGGTAGTATGTGTCCAATAAATTGTTTTTTTAAAATGTCTTGGCTGTTGGGATCATGTTTGGCTATTGTTTCTATATCTTCATATGATTTTAGAACTCTTTTTCTAGATTTAGCTGGACCAAGACTTAGCCATACTATATTTTCAGATTTACCATACAATGCAGTACCAGTTAAACAATCAGCTGCTTCATATGATCCACATTCTCTATGGGTGAGCATTTTTATGCTCAAGCTGTATAATTTCTGAGACACTGTTTTATCTGATGACAGGTCATTCCAGAGGTCTTGGAGCTCTGTCTTTTCTGCTTTAGTTAAGTATGCTGTGACATATCGTGCTACTGCAGTAGAATTGTCTGCAATGTACTGCACATCTATGTTTGCATTCCATAAGTGGGCAATGATTGATTGCATTATAATCATTGATATATTTTTCTACTTCTTTTCTTTTTATGTAATATGTATTTTTAGGTGGCTTACCTTTAACACTATGTCTAACTGAAGACATGAGGTTGTTCACTTGACCTGTATTTGAAACTGGTCTAGGGAAACCAAATCGGCATTTGGTGTAATATTTCCCTTTGTTTTTGTATTTGCGACAAAAATATTTTCCACATGTGTGTCTTTGAAATTGTAAAATGTGTGCATGAAGATCACTATTTGTGGCTTCTGATGGAATTTCACAAGTGGCATATTTTTCAATAAACTGTAAAACAGTGGCATCACTGTCATCACTGTCTTGACCAAATTTAGGAGCATCTTTAATCCATAAAAGCATGTGGATATGTGGTGCTCCTCTGGCTTGGTATTCTTTTCTCCAAAAGAAGTGTTGCACTTCTCCAAGGGGAGGAACAGTTTTATTACAAATAAAATGTAGCATAGCAATGAAGCGATGGTGAAAATATCTTGAAACATTAACAGGATCCAAAGAACAAAGTTCTCCAGGTGTTAATATATCTATGTTTGTTTTGTTTTTATTTGATATGCGTAGAAAATCATGTAAATCTTCCCATGCATATTCTGCACAACTTAATGTAACAAACCAAGTGGGTGGGCCAAGGTTTCTGATCATACAACGTACATCTCCATGACGTCGAAACAAGTACTCTTTAGTACCACGCATATTTGCTAATAGATATGTAATATTTGATTGTAAAACCTCATCCTTTTGTTGCACTTTTTCTAATAATTGTGTAGCTGTCATATTTTGAAAGTGTGATCCTGATTTTAATATGTGTGCAACTCCGTAACATAAAGTTGCTAGTTCACTTTCAAAGAGTAGGTGGAATATGTATTCCACATTTTGTCTAAATCTGGGATCTTCAGAATACATCCGTAATGAGCGGTATTCTGAAGCTGATATTTGAATAGGTCTATCATCATACCTTCCTCCTTTGCCAGTAGGAAAGAGTAGAGGAAAAGCACGTGCTTCTATACTTTTTTCCCATATGCTGATTGGCAATCCTTTTGTTTGACGCATTTGGTAAGTTTCCAGTACATTTCTACGGTGTCATTACAGTGCAAAGGATGAATTGTATAATGGTCTAAAGTATTTGATATTGTAGCAGGATCTAGTAGCTCAAATTGACCAGCTTCTTGTGTTTCGTGAATTATTTCAGTTGTATCTTTCAAGTTTTCTTCAATATTAATTTCTTTGTAATATTCATTATTCTCTTTAAGATATTGGAAGGCTTGTCTAACTTTATATAAATCTACCAGCTGATGCCATATTTTTTTGTCTTTTGTAGGTACTCCATTTACTAAGATAATTAAAGATTGCTGCATTGGACGTTGCACTCCTAGAGTATGCACATTTTCTTTTAGATCTAATGGTAAATAAACTACTTTTCCACGAATGCCTTTTACCAATTAGAGGGAGGTCATTTTGCTGGTTTTGGTTGAAGCCGTATTATTGCTTGAAATTGGTGTACTGTTTGAATTATGATGCTCTCATATAAATTAAGTTGTTGTAGAGGTTTTGGTACTGGGTATAATTCCAAATTATTTGTGATAGCACGTGAAGAGGTTTGGTTGTTGTCAAGTTTTGTAGTGCAGTAACTGCAAAGTATTAAGGGCTCAGTTATTTTGTATTTGTTTTCTGCTACAAGGTAGAGAGCTAATTCAAACCATTTAGAATCTTCATTGTCTTCTATTTTGTATGATAGGTCTACAGTTTTTGTGTTACTTTTACAAAAGGTTCTACGGCAACATACACATAGATGGTTTGGTACTTCAGCTGATGTACTTTTAAATTTTAGTATTTCTTTGTATGTGTTTAGCAAAAGGTTGCCATGTGTAGAATTGTTGCTTAATTGGTTTAAAGCTATTTCATTATGTAAATGGCTTTCACTTCCAAAATATTTTTTCTGGATATAGTGAATTTCTTCAAGTAGGTCTTTTGCTGTACCATGTAGAAGGAAGTTATTTAACTTTGCTAGTGCTAAACCAGGACTTTTAGCATAGTACAGTTTATAGACTATATTTCTTATAGTTGAATGATGTGTTGATATCCTTTTGATATCATGGAAAGTGGTTTTACAAGTAGGTCCTGTAATGCAGGCCAATGAATGTCATTGTAGTCTTGTGTACTTGCACACTGGACAGGTATCCATATTTTGCAGTAATTTAATTTTGATTTTGTCTTTGCTTTTTTACATATTTATTGAGGAATTGGCGTAAAGATTTGAAACATTGTTTGGGAATGTTACACATTGACGTGCATGGCCATTTGTACACTAGACGTTCTGATTCAGTTTAATGGAGGGGTAATTCTAAGTTTTCAGGGCATATTTTTGTAAGGAGTACTTCTTGTTCCATTATGGTATTATTCACATTTTCATAACCTCGACCACTGCTATGGCAATTGTATTTGTTTGCATTTGTTTGTACGCTTCTTCATTAAAATATGGTTCTGTGCTCGTAGTGTGATTCCATTCAACTCTGCAGATACTTGAGAAGTTCTTTCTGTTGACATTTCGCTTATTGAGAAGTCTTTTTTGTAATTTAGTTATTAGTTTTGTTAGTGGTTTCATTTTGTTTAACAGTAAAATAAATAACTTTGTTTTGAGAAGAATTGCACTGTCCATCAACGCTTCTAAGATTAATTTCCTACGATAGGTTTTAAGCATTGAACCTGATTTCTCTCCTGTTTTTATAAGATTTTGAAGGACTTTGTGACGGTACATTTTGGCTAAAATACTTTTCTTGGTATGCTTACTTTGCACTATATTAGTTTTATCTGTAGTGATAGCTGATTTTCTGTTAATTGTTTTTTGGTTTGTTTTACATTTTGAAGAGGAGACAAAGTTTTTGTACTTGAAACTTCTTGTGTTTCACTAAATGACTGTATTAGCTGTTTTGTTTCAACTTTTTTTACAAATTCTGCTAGAGATGGATGCTTGTTTTGGACACTTTTATTTTCATTTGCTCTACTTTTGCCTTGCTTTCTAAAGATGTATGTAATGGTGTGTGATTTTGCATTGGGAACTACAACTAGTAGGGATAGGTATTCTTGAATTTATGTGTTACTAAACTGGGGTTCAGATGACAAAAAAAAAGTAAGCTAGTGGTGTGGAAAAGTACAAATAGTGAATCTAACGTATACAATTAAAACAGTTGTTTGTTGTATAATATGAAAATTGTAGCGGTTCAGTTGGGTATTTTGTGTGTCCAAAAATAGGAATTTGTGAGCCATTCTGGCTGTAAATCGCTGTTTACGACATGGAGATTTGTGGCCAAAATGGTACACAATGTCTAAGTCTAGGCACAGAAATAGCTTGTATTAACGTTATAGTATGTTTGAGTAATAATACAAATATTATGGTGATATTCTACTTACTTTTTTTCTTAAATTAACAGGTAACTTCTTAGTTCTTCTTTATTCTTCGAATTCGGCTGCTTCTTTTCAGGAGACTGGTCTTCACTGCAATTGTAAAAGCTTCAAATTAGTAACTTTGTTTGTATATAGCGCTGTTTTTAATTTAAATATTGATTTTTTTAATTGAAATCCTCAGTGCCTTCTTTAAAACCATTAAACTAATTTATTTACATAAGATACATTGCATCAGTTCAGTACATATGATATGTTCTTATTGAACAAATTGTATTGAATGGCTAACTGTAGCAAAAAAAATATCTTTACTATGTCTTGTGAAATTTATAATATACCAGTGAATATCACTATTTCTGTAACTAAGCTGTTCTAGGTAATAGTGCCTCAATGTCATGTCTAAATTAAAGTAATTAAGAAAATAAATAAATAAAAACAAAAAAATATGAAATTGTATAAGTATTTTTTTAAAGATTTAAACATAGATTGTGCTTGCATGCAATTTCGTTTGAATATATGTAGTCTATATATTTCATTTAAAAAATGTTAGTTTAACATGATTTGAGTGTGTGTGTATAAAGAAAGTAAATAGTATAAAGGTTTACAAGTGATAGTTGATTTTAGGAAATTGAAAAAAATACAGTAAATTCATTTTACAGATTACACAAGCTAAAAGTCTGTTTGAAAATGTGTTCATCTACTGTACAGAAAATATGCATACCTGAAGTTTGTGTTCATGCATATGGATATGCATGGAGCTGCAAGTAGAAATCTTGGAGACTTGTACAGTATTTCTGGTAGATGGTGCTTGTCAATGATATGACACTTGTACTCAGAGAGATTCACAGTACATTTGCAGTGCTGATCTATGATGATGCAGTTAGATGTAGAGGTCTGGAATGTGATTGGTGCATGGTCATGTGACTTCTTAGCTACATCCAATGAGGGAATGGCAGAGAGAGTGAAGTGTAAATGGTAGAAGGGCTGTTCATGTTACGATATGTCCGTGGACATGGCAGTAGTTCGCGGACATCGGGAGTTACATCCGGGGATTTTTGTGTTCAGAAGTCATGCAAATGAGAATGAGTACTAAAAGGGATTGGTCAGGAAAGTTTAGTGGGTGTGTTGTGCCAGAAGAGAGTTTCTCATATACTGTTTTTGCTGACAGAACAACAGATAGCTATGTCTGTGTATTTTAGGAAAAAGATTGTATGGATTTTGGGAGATTCATGGATATATTGGTTGAAGGTGCATGCAGAAAGCTGTGGAGTAGCTGTAGATCTTGGATTCCCACATGTGGAAGTACACTGGCATGGAGTACGTGGAATGTAGTGTTTGGACTTGCTACCTCTCTGTGCTACTTTGGAGACAGAGCAACATCCAGACACCCAGGACATCAAAGATGACCTTTGATGTCCTGGGTGTTAGTCTTAGCAGTGCACGGTGGTGGTGCGAGTTATGGTTGCTTAGCTTTCCATAACTGGCGAATTTCAAGGGTTTTTCGGTTTTACTTGGAACCATAACTTCCCTTTGACAAAGTTTTTTCACTGAATTTCATAGGTTTTTAGTAGCGCAACTTAACCATAACGTCCCTTTAGCAAAGTTTTTTCACTGAATCTTAAATATAAGCATTGCTTAATGGAGATTGTATATAGCATTGTGGTACTGTTTCATGATTTGTTTTTCTCTTCTATGTTTCCCTACTGCAGGGAAAATATTTAGCATGCATAGGATCTCAGGTTCTCAACTAAATAGATCTTATTATCTAGAGAATTCTGAAGACAGGCCACAACAAGAAATGCAGTATGTTACATCAAAAAGAAATCCTTACTTAGAGACAAAACAATAGGAACATGTGTATGGGTTGTGGGTTCTACTAGCAACGTTTGCAGTGTACATATTATTGAGCAGGTTTCTCCTTTCATAGCCAATAAAGTCAACTGAGGAAGAGAGAGTAGACTTGCACGTGTCTCTAGGGGATATTAATGGTTCTCACTTAACCTTGGTGAAACTTTACCATCCTAAAGCTAAACAGAATCTCTTTCTCAACTTCATACATTCTAACTGTGTCCTAAGTCATTATATTCTGGTGAAAATCATTAACAATATATTTGACTTTGAGCTAGAAGGAAATGAATGTATGCACACATATCTGTTTTAATATTGGCATGCTAACTTGGGTATTACATAAATGTGTATACAGATATACTCTTCTGTCAGGTTGGACAGGCATTCTATTCTGCCTCAAAACATAATTTCCTTATACTAACACAACATTTACCTTGCGCAACATGTTACATCTACTTGAAAGGGAAAGGGTAACACTTACTAGACTGATCCCTCCCCTCTTTATGTGGGCAAATCTTGATGGTATCAGGTTAACATACCAAGACATGGTTATGAAACAACCATCACTTATAAGACATTGTAAATGATAATACTGTGGCTTAAAACATTAAGGACTAGTATTCTATGCAATAACAAAATCCCCTTTACCCTTCCCCTTCACATGCTTTATGATGCAGCCACAAAACATTAGTTGAGAGAAGGTTCAAGTGTTCTCAATCCTGTAGAAATATCATTTTCGAAGAATGTGTTTGCTTTGGATAGTGGGCATGCACCTACAATCACAGACCTTTTCTCGATAAAAAATCAGCAGGGTTCTTGATTTTGGGGAGAATGAGGAGGATGATCATCAAACCCCAAATAACTGACTACTATAATATCCTCACATCAAGAGTGGTATGCTGTTTAAATAAGTATGTTTGGTCCATGGTTAAACATGCTTTAATGTTTGTGTGAATGTTGTGAAAAATTGAATGAACACCAATCACAATATACATTATGCACTTAGTGATTCAAGCAAACGCCCTTTTATTTCAGACATATTCTTAAAATGTTAGGTTCTTTGTATTATGATTCCAACATAAAGCCTTTTTTTGTACTGGATGTACCCTCCCTATTTCTCATAGGGATGTTTTGAAAGAAAAATATGGGAAATGCAGTATATGTTTATTCCAAATGTTGATAATGTGCCTTGCTCAGTTATTACTACTACAGTATATAGTGAAGGTGGTCATTAGAAATAACCATTGTCAAATTTGAAAATAGTGAGTTTAACATGTTAGTTTAGTTAACCCCTAAACTGCAGGAGTGGGCAGAGCCTACAATTATTCCTTGTGGGAAATCAGGACGAACATACTTCCCCTTAGTAGGTGGTTAAATAATTTCCTTTTTTAATAGCGTCTTTTCCCAGTACTGCACAGCATTATGTTTCTCAAAATACCCCTTTTTTCTTGGTAAGGTAACTCTATGATTAAAAGTATTTTCTTTTTCAGCACCCAGATCATATTATCATGTTGGATACTATCCACTGATTGTTTGATAATGCTGCCGAATCCTCATGTGGTGGAGTACCCACAAACATTATTATTTATCAGTTTTAGACCTCACAATGTTGGACACAGCTCTCTTATAGGGTCTGTCAAAAACCAAGGAGCCCCTGTTGAACCAATTTGAATTACCATCATCCTGTATGAAGAAAGCATGATGAGTGTGTTGGTGGCACTCCTGCAGGATACACACAAGGACAATCTAAGCCTCTATGTACCAGGATGGCCCCTACCTTCAGAGATGCCTCTGTGGCTGTTGCTCTCATTCTATGTTTAACCATAAAAACAACAACCTCTCTCCTTAAAGATATCTGCGTTTTTTTTTCTCTGGCAATGCTGCTGCCTGCAATGTTTAGGATGGTTCTGACACACATTGAATAAGCATTGTGTTAGAAGATGTGGGTAAATGAAATCCTGGTAGAAATTGCCACTTCAGTTGACTGCACTGAATGGCTTTTGGCCTGCATGCTTCCCTAAATGACAGGGAAAAATAATGTTGCACTGGCACATTTTAAATTCAAGCTAATACATAATGGGCATGTGGTGTAACTGGGCATTTTGTTTTTCTAAGTCAGCTTGTTCTCAATAAGCCTTCCAAGCTTTGTAGCTACTGTCAAATTGTATTCCTTATTTTGTGTTGGTGCCTGTCCTGGTTTCTGATTTAAAAAATCTAGTTACCCTACATATCACAACCCATCACCCCCTCTCTGACATCCCTTTCCAAAGTCAGTGTGGGGCCTTTCCTCATATCCCACACAAAAATGATAATTCAAACATAGTGACGCTTCCTATGCTCCTTAGCTCAACTTTGATTTCCCTCATACCTCATATCACATCACTCTCCCTCTGAAACCGAGGGAGAGGGAGGCTGCAGTGTTCAGACAGAGAGAACATTATAATTAGAATGAGTGAGGAGGGAGAGATTGAGAGAGAGAGAGAGAGAGAGAGAGAGAGAGAGCGAGAGAGAGAGAGAGAGAGGATAAATACAGATAGATAGGTCTAGAGAGGTAGGGGAGAGAGAAAAAGAGTGAGGGAGAGTGTTCAGTGAATGTTTGCTGCACACAGCCAGTGCATAATAAAGATAAGCAACACAAGAGAACTACCCTCCACCCTCAAATGCTCCCTCATAAATGCTTGTTCCCTAGGACCTCATGCTATTGAAGTACATGATCTCATCATAGAATCGAAGCTGGACATACTAGTCATCACTGAATCTTGGCTCGACCAAGCCTCTGGCCCCAACCTCACCATAGCCATACCCCCTGACAATTACATCATTGTGAACTCCCCTACCCATACCAAAGGAAGAACCCTTGATTGGATCATTTTGCTCAACTCAGATATCTCCATTGACTCTATAACCCCTGTAGACTGGTCAGACCATCATAATATAATGTTCACCATCAACTCATTTGCACCCCTCGCAACCAACTCAACATTCTCTAATTCCTATGAAACCAGAAACCTCTGTAAACTCACTCCAGAAACCCAAGAACCACTGCTCTCCAAAACACTAGACACACTTTCCATCACCGATGACAACCCCAACTCACTAGCAGACGCTTACCACAACTGCCTCATGTCAACCATTAATGTTGTAGCCCCACTCAATACTAAAACCAAGCGTTCAGAAAAACGATCATGTTTTTGGTTCAATGATGAACTGGTCACTCTCAGGAGAACCAAATGGGCCCATGAACACATTTCTAGAAAACATCCATCGCCAGAATCTGAAACAGCCTATCAGGAAGCTAATAGAACTTACAAAAAAAGCCATCATCACACAAAAAGCAAATGCCTTTAACACTCGGATCAGCAATGCTGCATCCGATTCAAAAGAACTTTACATAATTCTAAAAGTATTGGAAAATCCAATACCAATTACCAACTGCACCAACTCCAGCAAAAAATGGTGCACCACTATCCAAGACACTCTTGCTGCCAAGATCAACCTCCTTCAAAACAAAATCCAAACTAAAAAACAACTCCTAGCAGATAAACATACCACAGACACTCCCCAGCCTACCTTTAATGGCAACACCAAACCAACTTTCCAGTTCACACCAGTCTCACAAGAACTAGTGTTCAACACCATATCCAACCCTAAAGCATCTAATTGCAAGGGAGACTCTGTCCCGGCTAAAATAGTGCCAGCTAGCATCAAGGAAGCTTGGGTTACCCCATTGCTAAAAAAGCCCAACCTTGGCCCTATTGTGCCCACGAACTATAGACCAATAACAACGGTCCCATTCCTATTAAAAATCCTTGATAAAATAGCTTACAATCAAGTCCAAGCACACTTGGAACAGAACAAACTCCTTGGCATCAGACAATTTGGCTTCCGCCCTAACCATAGCACGGAAACAGTGCTATTGGATCTCAAAATCCAAATGGACTCTATCAGAGATTCAGGAAAGCTCTGTATCCTTCTCCTATTGGACCTATCTGCAGCGTAAGACCTTGTGGTCCATAACAAACTCTGCACCACCCTAGCTAAAGATTTGAACTTCTCCAAGGACGGCACCACATGGATCAAATCCTTCTTAGCAGAACTAACTTCTAGAGTGTCCATAGGCAAAGAAGCTGCAGACCCCATACCAGTCCCCATAGGTGTACCACAAGGATCTTGCCCATCTCCCACTCTCTACAACGCTTACACAAATCTCCTCTTCACAGCACTGGATGATATATTTGTCATCTACATCAACTTTGCAGATGACACCAAGAGCATCTTAACACTCACAGGGGATTACATACAAGACACATCCACCATAAATAAAATCTATTCCATAATCCAAAACTGGATGTCTTTAAACAGTCTCTGTCTTAATAAAGACAAGACAGAGATCCTCATTGTGGGTTCACAAGCCAAAATAAACACCCTTCAGCCAGACTATGCCACCATCAACATAGACGTCACCATCATCCCATTACTCAAACATGTAAAAACATTAGGAGTGTATCTATATTCAAACCTCTCTTTGACCAAACACATCAGCGCACTCTCATCCTCCACATCCTACACTTCTAAGCTTATCTCACCCAGCCGCCAATTCCTGACCCCTCCAATTGCATCACTCTAGTAAGGGCCCTGATCTTATCAAGACTCGACTATTGCAACATACCATTTCTAGGTACCTCGGCCACCAACCTCAATAAACTGCAGATGATACCAAATAAAGCCCTTAGGGATGCCCTCGAAATAAGAAAATCTGATCACATTTCCAAAACCAGAAGTGAGCACAATTTGCTCCCTATCAAATCCAGGATCTTATTCAAAATACTGTGCACCACTTTCAAATGCCTACACGAAAATGCTCCCATCTAATTAAACCACGTAATAACAAAAAAAAAACAAGTACCAGATCTCTTAGATCTAATAACCACTCACTACTCGCAATACCCCATTTCAAAAAGACTAGAGAAGGAGGCGCCAGCTTTCAGCACTTAGCCCCCAACACTGAAACACTCTACCGCTCTCGATCAAAAATGAGACAACACTCAAGGGGTTCAAAAAATTGCTGAAAACCTGGCTATTTAATCAACAATAATAACATAGCCACCTCAACTTGATGTAAATATATCTTCTCATGTACATATGCTTGTGTTATGAATATTTGCCCTATGTTCTATCTTTGTATTGATTGCCATTTTTTATTGCCAATGTAATAACCAAGCTGTCTGTAACCTCGCCGTGATACCTAAGGGTCTGGGCGAGTAACAAATGCAATAAATAAATAAATAAATAAATACATACATAAATAAATAAATAAAATACATTTTTCATAAACTCCAAACTTATACCGAGGACATTAACATATTGGAGGTGGGTCAAGGCAAATTGAAAACATCTTCTGTTGAGGAAAATGGGCCTCATTATGACGCTGGTGGACCCGAAATGAACGGTGCCGGTACGAGACCGGCACCGTTCATTACAGGATGCGTGATTACAGATGTCTCGTAAAACCAGACATCCTTTCTGGGTCCCGCGAGGGGACCAAGGGTCTAATAACGGGCCCGTTATTATCTCCTTCCCCATTCCCATTGAGCCATATGGGACCGGAACCGTTTATTACAGGATCCCTGATTCTGAGGTCCACTAGCGGGACCCGAAACAGATGTCTGGTAAAACCAGATGTCCTTTCCAGGTCCCGCGAGGGGACCAAGGAGCTAATAAAGGGCCTGTTATTAACGAGCCCGTTATTAGCTCCATCCCCATTACCATTGAGCCCTATGGGGGCTCAAATGGGAATGGGGAATGGTTTGTGCATGAGGAATTACTGAATCGTCCAAGGTCGGAATGACCCTGTAATTCCTCATTCACAGAACCCGGACCCGGACACGATTTTGGAGGCAGCCAGGGCGCTAAAAGCACCATGTCTACCTCCAAACTTGTAATGAGGCCCAATGAGTGATAAACTCCATCTTACTAGACAAATGTTATGAAATGCTCCAAATTACTAGCTATAAAAGAGAAACAGCAGCTTTCAAGCAGTTTTTTAATAAGCATTCTCAAGGAACACAACCACTTTTATCAGGTCTACCAACAATGCAGCTGCCAATTGCAGAATATAGTATACCTCCCTATGCATCTCTAAATGGTAATACAAATAACGCCATGGATGTGAACCGCTCTCCCTCTCCTAGAGAGGGGATTCTCCAGCAAGTGTTGGCAGAAATTGACCCTATTATGCCACCAAGTAAAAATGTTCTAGCATAACCGTCTTTAAAAATGTAAGCATTTTCTGGCTCCTTACCTGAAAGTGTGTGCACTTCCAGACTCCACGGGCCTCATTACGAGTCAGGCGTTAAGGGGTTAACGGCGCCGTAAACGGCGCCGACCCTTAACGCCTGATTACAAGGTCCCTTAGCGCCATGGTGATTTTAACGCCTGCTTTTTGCAGGCGTTAAAATCCATGGCGCTAAGGGACCATGCTGCTAATTACGCCACCGTAATTTACTGTGGCGTAATTAGCGCCTTCCCCACTCCCATTATGCCCTATGGGGCAAAAATGGGAATGGGGAAGGGTAAAATGGGAAATGGGGATTTACCGCCCCACTCACCTTGGAATGGGGCGGTAAATCCGCCATCCACCATGGTGGTAAGGGTACGACCCAGGCGGTAACTTACCGCCTGGGTCGTAATGAGGCCCCATGTCCAATGCTCTGATAAGGATCTTTCACACAAATTGAAAATATCCACAGGTTTGTGCACCAATATCTTGGCAAACACAAAGGCATACAGATATTTGGCAAGGTTTTGGCAAATGAAATCACTAAGATATTTCCTATGTTAAGAGCATATGTGTTTTATATCTGTAAGATTGGGTGTGGACAACATAATCATAAACCTGAACATGTTATGCTTAGTGAATCATGATGGGGTTATAATCCTCCCTTGGGATGCTGAACATACTTTTGAGTAGATTGCCCCCTTCACCTTGCCCTATTGTTAAAATATATTGTTTTTTTTTGAACTTTTAGTTAGAGTTAATGTTCCCATATACAAATCCGTTGGCTTCAGCGTTGGTTATGGTGATTAATCTGATGCATGCACTTTGTCCCCTTTTCCTCGCCCGTCCACATGCACTTTCCCTGGAGGCCCTGTCCACTAAAATTAGAACAAAACAAGATGGGTAGGTCACAAATGTGGCCGACACTAACCAGATGGGCTGGCCATTCTGGCATTGCCTTTCTGCCCTATATGCTACTCCAAACCTGGGCAGATCCTTTTATCAATTGTATTATTACATCATCATCAAACACGTGTATGTTTTTACTGTGATTTGTCTGAATAATCCTCCAATGCAGAACGGCTGATGGGTTGTGTAGAGTATATTAATTGTTTCCATTGCATTGCTTTCCCCTACAGTGAAATATATAGGGACTCACATATATCAATGTGACATTGGCAGTGACGATATCACTATTCAAAACATGTTATGTGTTACAACAAAATTCACATTTTACGGCAATGACTGCTGATGACTCATCAAGCCACAGTGCATACCTTTTAGCAATGTACAAATCCTACACATCCTAGATTGGATGCAGAGGGCGAAGGATTGCATATACATCGAAGTCTTGTGTTGTTTGTATGGGCTATTTTTAGCACGTTGTATTGTTTGCCAAGATTATAATTGAGATGGCAAGGGGTAAGTACATTAGGATCTGGGCACTCAAAGCACATCAACACGAAGTTTAATTGAATTGACCTGGTTAATTAAATTGGTATATTCGATCGATTTATTTCAAGAAAATTGCTAATTTCGTCGGAGTGCACAACTGTTTTCGGCCTGTGATTTTGCGTTTGCCTAACCTTCATTCTATTGACACCTGCAACATGCATACTTCTCGGTTGTGTTGCGTTGTGTTCAAATGCATTCAATGCTAGATTTCATACCATAAGTGCTTTTAATTGTCAGGTTCTTGAACAATCCCACAAATACTGAACAGTGTGAATGAATGCCTCCTCCTTGAGCAGTGGAGTAACTTTGCTGAAAATGTTCGGGGAACATGGCATCTAAAGTAAAAGGGGCCTCTGCCAAATGAGTGCGACAAAATGGTGTGCCACGAAAGTTAGAGGGGACAAAATCACTTATCCCCTCCATAAAACTACGCCCATGTCCACATGTGTAACATTGATGTGACCGCACACGTTTACAATGGTAAGTTTAATTGGGAAACATAACAACATTGTGCAATTTAATCTTCGGACGAGCGTTGGCAAGAGTGTTTTTTGTTGTCTGGCAGCACCTCGAAATGTGATAATACAGTATCTGCATAAAAGACAACTTAACCTAAAGCTCCATTCCTTAATCATTATTAATATTGGCGTGTGCGTTATCATGCACTACATTTTTTTCACGGGTTTTCTGTTGCATGAATCAGTGCTGTTTTGAAGTGAAAAGTGCCATAAAGGGCAAACATCAATGCCACATTCTTGACTACCTCCCTATAGCTCACGGAGAGGGGAGACGTGCAGAACATGTTTCCAACGCTGTGCTTCACACACAATCCAAATTCATCAATACACACAGAAATGTCTTGTATCAGAGAAAGCATGCATTGAGCTTGCCTGTTTGTGTTTTTGTTACAGAAACATCAAATTATGTGCGCTAATTAAAATATGATAAAGCATGGATTCCTCTCATGTCCTCACGCTGGTAAGGGCCCCTGCTTACCCAGGCATATATTCATTTATTTTGGTGGGATTTCACTGCACACAGAAGCACCTTGGTGATCCAGCACCCAACAGCCTTTCTGGGCCCAGCCTCCCCACCACCCTCCATGGACATAACTGTTCCCCATTGGTCCCCGGTCGGAAGCGTCACAGCACATTAGAGCTAGCTTCAAGTCGGACCAAAACCTACCCGCTTCCTACACAAATCAAAAACCACTACACATCCTGTCCATGAAGTGTAGTGTTCCCTGCCTAAAACAATGAATACATAAGTATATGTTTGTAGAGTGCTCTATGGTCAATTATAGATTGCAGATTGTGAGTGGTCCTGTCATAGTCATCCGTTCTGCAGCATTCATACCTATTTTGGCCCTGCATTTCCAATCCAATGTGATGTAACAGTTGCTTATATACCAAGAAACTGATGTCTTCTTTTTAGTCATCCAAATGTTATGTTTCCTAGGAAATCTTTTCTGTCTCATTTAAATATTTATATTGGTTGAAAACTTATTTTTCTGCTACTAGTTGAGCTTCATTATATAGTCATGGTTCCTAGTGAGTATTATAAAGCTGTGTAAATGTGCAAACATCACTCCTCTGTGTATATTTATACATTTGGGGGGTGTGTTGTGCAGCAAAGCATTGTATGCTTTACATTTAGGAAATGTAATTTTGCGCCACATGATAACTCAACCTTTTTGGTGCAATTGTTTTCCCTTCCCACTCAAAGTGATTTATCTGAAAGGCAGATCACTGGAACAACAAATCAGGAACATGTCTGGGGATTGCTGATCAGGTTATGGTATCATAACACAGCCCTTAGTACTTGTGAGCACTCAACTCTCGCTCTGCTGTTAAACACTCCTCTGATATCTGTCTCCTTCTTGAAGACTTTGATCTTGGTGTTATCACTCTGACTGAGACGTGGTTCACTGCCAGGTCTGTCACTGCTTTTGACAACGTCCTCTCTGAGGGCTACAAGATCCTCTCAAAGCCCAGGCCGAACAGATCTTCCTGAATGGGTACCTGCTACTCTTGTTCCAATTCAGATCTACTCTTCCTTCGAATGCCTTGCCTGTAGGTGTGTTGTCTCTCCAACAAGCACAATTTTACTGGAATAAACTTCCACTTGAACTCAGGCACTCAAAGTCTTGTCTGGAATTCAAGAAAAGACTTAAGACTCATCTGTTCAATATTGACCCTGATTCATACTCCTATTGTTTCTGATGGATCACCCGTCGTTGTTCTTGGCTCTCTGTTGTAAGTCCTGTCTCTGTTTGTGTGCGCTTTGATGCCTAAGGGCGAGTAGAGCTATACAAGAATTACAAATAAATAAATAAACCCTCTTGTTGACTCTTGCCACGATCTGCAGTACACCTGGTCCCGTCTCCCTCTTCACCTCGGAGTGGTCTGACTTCACCTCTCAACTTCTTGCCTCCACCACCAAGCTTCTCTTCCTAAGAGACTTCAATATTCACCTTGACTCTCCTGATTCTCCCTCTGGACTCTTTCTGCAGACTCTGTGACATTCTTTCACTTACCATTCATCCCTCTGGTTTGACATACTCAGTCGGACATACCTTGGATGCTTTCCTCTCAGCAGAGATCCCCATCTCCAACCCTCTCACTACACCTCACTCCTGGACTGTCCATGCTCTCCTGGCCTCTCACCTGGATCTCTTAGGTCTCCTGGCTAACCCTCTGCATGCACTGCTTGTCTCCTTCTCTGTCATTCGGGCTAATGAAGCGAGTGTTAGTTGCTGCTTTTCCTGCCACTTTTATTCCCCTTCCCACTCCTTCCACAGACTCCCACACTGACTCTGCCCTTGCTAATCTTCACCTCTCTATCACCAACACCCTGGACATTTTTGCCCCTGTCATGAGGATTTGCATGAAGCCTGCCCCAAGCGCAACACCTGGTATGACTCTGACCTGTGCTCTCTGAAACGCAAGTGCAGAATTGCTGAGCCGAAGTGGCGGGCATCAGGCACATCCTCAGACAGACAGGCCTGCCACCTGCTGCAAAGGCAATGTAGACTCTCAATCCGCTCGAAGAAGAGGGCCCATATCCAAGCCTACATCTCTGGGGCAACTAACAACACTGGCAAACTGTTTAAAATCTGCCAATCCTATTGCTGTCTAAACTTCTCCTCTGCCATCCCTGTCCCAATTTACTTGTCTGGCCTCCCATTTCATAACGAAAACTCAGAACATCACGTTCTCACTCCCCTCTACTCCCCCCCTTCCTCCTTCCCCAACACTTAGGCCTCCCTTGTCCCCCTCTCCCTACCTACTCTCCTCTTTCTAGGCCATAGCACTGATTGACGTCTCTAGAGAAGTCCTCTCTATGAAAGTCTCCTCCAAACAGGTGCTCCCCTGCTCCTCCAAAACTATCAAGGACAACATTGCCTCCCTTGGGCCAGCCTTGGCCGATTTCTGTAATCACTCCTTTGCCACTGGCTCCTTTCTGCTACCCCTCAAGCACTTTCTTGTGCATCCTTTCCTTAAAAAGCCCTCTGTCGACCTCTCCTGCCTGTTTAACTACTGCCCTTTTGCCATTATGCCCTTCCTGGGCAAACTCCTGGAGTAACTGGTAATCTTCCAACTGATCCAACACTCTGAATCTGTTTGTTGTCTCCACACCCACCAGTCTGGCTTCAGAGCAGACAGAGCAACAGAATCTGCTCTACTGAACACCAATGAAGACCTGCTCTCAAATCTAAAATCCCACTCTCCATCCATTCTTATCCTTCTGGATGTTTCTTTTGCCTTCGACATGCTCAATCATGCACCCTGACAAACTGGCTCTGTGACACACTTTCTCATCACAGGTCTGGCACTGGACTGGTTGACCTCATTCCTTTCCGACTGACCGTCCCACCCTCAACTAGGCACTTTTCTCTCCCCTATCACACTTTCCATCTACCTTGCCCCTCTGGCCCAAATTATCTCCTCCTTCTATCCTCACTTCCAGTTTTATGCAGATGACACCACTCACCTCTCCTTCCAGCTTCCCTCTACTGCCTGCTCTTCCTCCTATTTCATCCCTGACTGTCTGACTGCTATGCAGGCATGGTGTGCTGCCAATGATCCCATTCCTTAATCCAAGTAAGACTGTGCTCCTTCTCATTGGGACCCCAGCTCCCCCTCCCTCATACCCTCTGGCTGCCCTCAATGGGTCCCCTCAACTCACCCTCTTGTGAGGCAAAAAAACTTGATGTCATCCTAGACTCCTCCCTCTCCTTCTTCCCTCACATCACAGACCTTGCCAAGAAGGTCTACCATCAGCTGCACCTCCTCAGGGGCATTCTCCCTTTCCTCACCTACCCCCAGAAACTCAATGTATCCAGAGCTCTGGTCCTCTCTAGGCTGGTCTACTGCAACAGCCTCTTCCTCAGTCTTCCTTTATCCTCCCTTCGACCGCTTCAACTAATCCAGAATCGTAATGCAAGACTTATCCTTGGTCCCAGGCCCAGGGGCTGCATCTCTGCAGCCTTAAAATCTCTACACTGGCTTCTGGTTGCTGCTAGGATCAAGTTTGAGACCCTTTGCATCCTCCACAGCTTTTGTGGGCCTGTGACTCTGCTACATCCTACTCTCTCTCCCTAAATACCTCCCTGCAAGAGCCCCTTAGACTTCTAGCTCCAACTATCTGCAGAAGCGACATTTCTCTAAGGAGAGAGTGGTGTGAAGATTGTTCTGCTCCACAAGAGCCTCCCTCTGGAATAGTTCCCCTGCCCCTGTCAGGCTTGAGTCAGATCTCCTTAAGTTCCGGAAGCTCCTCAAGACCCTCCTTTTCTCTTCTTCCTTCCTTCTCCCCCTCCCATGCTAACAACCCTGTCTGCCACAGTGGCTGGCTGCTTGGTTCCCTCTTAGATATACAGAGCACAAGCCACTCTCTGCCCTTAGCATGTTGATCCTCACCAGCTGCACCCCTCGAAATCCCTTGCAATTGCCCTCCTGGCCTCCCTTTAGCACTTGACTAGCCCTTTTGGATTTCATGGAGACCGTCACTCCCACCCTCTCCCTCGCACTTCTTGTTACTGCACTTGCACGACTTGAATGTCACAAAGCCTAGTAGGACCATTATTGTTATCTTTCACCCTTATCCCCCCTTTTTTCTTTCTTGTGGCACCTTGAAACACCATTTGTTGTATAGGCGCCCAACAAATATCCAATAAAAAATAAATAAAGGGGTCTATGTTAGAAGGAAAGACAAAGTGTTTATGCTAATGTGTTTACATTTGGTGAATAGGTAAGGTTTTCATCTGTGCAACTTGACAGAGGTGCCAAAATGCTAAACATGTGTGAGTGTTGTCCAGTGAAGCATTGGGCCTCATTACAAGTGTGGCAATCTGGAAATAAGGGTGCTAGTAGCAATGTACCAGCACCCTTTCCAGACAACCACCAGACCTGATGGGCGCAATAGTCCTGGTAGGCAGACTTGCCACAGAAGTACAGGTACTGTTAGCAATGACGCCCATACTTCCGTCTCCCCACTCCCATGGAGTCCTATGGGACTCCACGGGAATTCAGAACAACATTTTCCAGGGCCTGACTTCCCGATCCGGTGGGGTTTGTAATGTGGCACCAGGATATCAGGCACTGGAAACAGTGTTACAAGTCTGGTGGCAACCCGCCGTTGCTACTGGTGGGTTACCGCTGGACTCGTGATGAGGCCGATTGTCGTCTTTTCAGTCTATATACTGGGGCTCAGTTGCATCTTGAAATCTCTGTAAGCTGAGATTTCGTACACATGTACTTTTCTCTACCCTATTTAATGAACACCTAGAAATAGTTGCACAGTACTGCTGTGGTCATATTGATATGCTTACAGTGGCTCTAGGAAAATCAGGCTTTCTGCAGCAGACATCTCAATGTAGGCCCTGGTTTTGAAATCTAGCTCCTATCTAATATGTTCCTGTCATAACATAACAAGAAGTAGCATTATCACTCCTATTAATCTTCCCCTTGAAAACTGTATTTCTTAGTAAATCTGTATGCCCTGGTAAATTTGTCTAGCCTTGTTGAAAATTAGATGTTTGCAACCAGCGCCTCACGATAAAGTGATGTTTTATTTTCTTAATACTGTATATTTGTACGTTTTTTATCAAAGGAGCTCTGTTTACATTTACAAATGTGGAGAATTATTTTCCAGTAAAGAATTACCTTCTTTATATTTTGCAAATACAATTGTGCATCCCATTCAAGGTCTCCATTTGTGTTCACTTCTTTGGTTTTTATCCTGTACACTAGGTCACAGCTACAAATTTAGGGCCTGATGCATAGAACATTTTCCTATGGGATTGCACCATTATAAAACGCTTCCATGAATCAGGCCCTTAATCTCATTAGTATGGTGTCCAGTAAGTGCAGTTTTCTCTCCATAATAAAATAGATACCTATATATGCCTCTATATTACAGCTCTATGATTGTGAGTGATAATGTCATAGCCAGGCTTTCTGCAGCATTCATGTCGATTTAGTCTCTTGCTTTTCTAATCCTAATTGTGAGCTACCAGTTACTTATATACCAAGGAACTGTTTTTTTTCTTTTTAGTAAACCAAATTGTATTTGATTCCTGTGTTTCCTACGACATCCCTTTTCTTTCTTGTTCAACCCTTATTTTCAGCTACCACTTTAGCTTCATTGTATAGTAATGCTTCCTAGCGAGAATTATAAAGCTGTGTGAATTTGCAAACAGCACTCCTCTGTGTATATTTATAAATGTAGGGTGTGTGTTGTGCAGTAAAACACTACTTTTACTCATTTCTCTCTTCGCCCACCCACACACCATATCCCCTCACTTAATACCCCATACATGGTAATTCCACCCACCTTCCCTATCCCCACTATCTCTACCCCTATCCACCTTCCTAACACAACCCCTCCACTCTAACCCATCCTCTCTAACTCCACCCACTCTACATCCACCCACCCTACCTCCAACCTCCCTACTCCTGCACACCTAGTGTACTTCACCATACCCTCAGACTCACTACCCCACACACCCATCCTACCCCACATCCTCTATATAATACCCTCAACCTCGTTATGACCACAACCCAGATATTTCAACACTACCCATACCTGAGCATGTTCACACAATAGTGCTGTGTGTGTGTATAATATATATATACATTCAGTAAAAAAAATGTTGTTAAAGGGACGTTATGGATCCAAGTAAAACCAAAAAACCCATGAAATTTGCCAGTTATGGTAAGCTAAGCAACCATAACTCGCGCCACCACCGTGCACTACTAAGACTAACACCCAGGACATCAAAGATGACATCACAAATATTATTGATGACATCACTGATGACATCATATGTGCATTTACCTTTTAAAGAAGGGGGTGTGAATGTAATGTTGGCAAAAAAGTATCAGGGATTATCGGGAAATGTGTAATAAACGACATACTTCATTATGCAATGTAGTGTTCTAAAGAACATTCCATTGCAGTGTTATTTCTAGAACAGGAACATACTCATACAGAAATGTAGGTATTGGCTGCAGTATACACCACAGAGGTGCTATATTTGTAATTTGCCAAAGTTATATAATAAAACGGTGAATGTTCTGTATCAGACCTTTCCGTACTGTGAAACATGTACTAAGTAGCTACTAATGCATCACTTGCTACATATTTCTACTAATACACACAAAACATAAATAGACTACAATGCATACAAATATGGGGCTTATATATGGAGAGTAAAGTAAGCAAACAAGAGGCAGTATCATTAGCAACTGTGTATAATCTACATGATTGTATTCACGCACAAAATGATTGCTGTGTTTCAGGCCTGCTTCTTCCTCTATATATTTACATCATAAGATGCAATTAAATTCTAAGAAAAGTAGTGTAAGAACATGTGAGAATAGCAATATCTATATATGTAATACCTTTTGAAAGTTAAGTTTCGGACTGTCAGTAAATAAAAGCACCTGGCCTAGATATGGCAGTGAACAAAAAAGAAGGGGCTAGACATGTGATGTCATCATGTCATCAATGATATTTGTGATGTCATCTTTGATGTCCTGGGTGTTAGTCTTAGCAGTGCACGGTGGTGGTGCGAGTTACGGTTGCTTAGCTTACCATAACTGGCAAATGTCATGTTTTTTTTTGTTTTACTTGGTTCCATAACATCCCTTTAACAAAGTTGTTTTACTGAATTTCATAGGTTTTAAGCAGTGCAACTTAGCCATAACGTCCCTTTAACAAACTTTTTTTACTGAATTTTATTGATTTATAGTAGAGCAACATAACCATAACGTCCTTTTAACAACGTTTTTTTTACTGAATTTCATGTTTTTAGTAGCGCAACTTAACCATAATGTCCCTTTAACAAAGGTTTTTTACTAAATTTCATAGGTTTTTATCAGTGCAACTTAACCATATTGTCCTTTTAAATGGATGAAGGCCATTAGCATCCTAGGTTGCCAAAGCGGGAACCCGGGGTGCTAAAAAAAATGTCCCGACGTAGGAAGGAAAATCCTTTACCAAGATGGCCACCATGGAAAGGGAACGCGGGGTTCCATAACACGTTTGCGCGGTCTTCGCAGCTACGTCGTTTCCACAATGGGTGTGCGTGATCTTCGCAGCTATGTGTTTTCCACAGCGCGTGTGCGCAGTTTTCACTGCTACATGTTTTCCGTTAATGTCTGTGTGCGGTCATCATTTCTGTGTGTTTTTCTTCAATGCATGTGCGTGTTCGGATGAGGCACGTATGTGCTCGGATTCATCCGTTTAGAGCACGTGTACGAGTTTGAAAAAGATACAGTGATACATGCTTCATGCAACGCGTCTGCGCAGTCTTCTAAGCTACGTGTTATCTACAGTGCATGTGCGTGGTCTTCGCAGCTATGTGTTATCTACAGTGTGCGTTTGCGGTCTTTGCGGCATCGTGTTTTCTACAACGATTGTGCGTGGTCTTCCCAGATACGTGTTTTCTACAACACGTGTGCATGCTCTTCGCAGCTACGTGTTATCTACAGCACGTGTAAGCTGTCTTCACAGCTATGTGTTTTCTACAGCGTGTGTGCGCGTTCGGATGAGGTGTGTGTGAGCTCGGATTAATCTCATTTATGTGTGTTTTTCTTCAATGTGTGTGCGTGTTCGGATAAGGCGCGTGTGAGCTCGGATTAATCTGTTAAGAGTGCGTGTGCGAGTTTGAAAAAGATACACTGCTACGTGCTTCCTTCAATGCATGTGCATGCTTCATTCAATGCATGTGCGTGGTCTTCTCAGCTACGTGTTATCTACAGTGCATGTGCGTGGTCTTCGCAGCTACGTGTTATCTACAGTGTGCGTGTGCGGTCTTCGCAGCAATGTGTTTTCTACAAGGTGTGTGCCTGGTCTTCGCAGCTACGTGTTTTCTACAACACGTGTGCGTGCTCTTCGTAGCTATGTGTTATCTACAGCGTGTGTGAGCGGTCTTCACAACTACGTGTTGTCTACAGAGTGTGTGCGTGTTCGGATGAGGTGTGTATTAGCTCGGATTCATCTAATTTCTGTGTGTTTTTCTTCAACGCGTGTGCATGTTTGGATAAGGCGCATGTGAGCTCAGATTCATCTGTTAACGCGTGTGTGTGGTCTTGTCAGGTATGTGTTATCTACAGTGCGTGTGCATGGTCTTCACAGCTACGTGTTATCTACAATGCATGTGTGCAGTCTTTGCAGCAATGTGTTTTCTACAGCGCGTGTGCGCGTTCTTCACTGCTACGTGTTTTCCATTAACTCCTGTGCGCGGTCATCGTTTCTGTGTGTTTTCTTCAACGCGTGTCCGTGTTCGGATGAGGCGCACGTGCGAGTTTGAAAAAGAAAGTGTCTTTGCATTTTGACTGGCGCGGTATAAGTCAAGAGCAGGTGAAGTAGTTGTGTGCATGCGCTTTACTGCGTGAGCGTGGTCTACACCGCTACGTGCTTTCTTCGTGTTCGGATGTTTTTTAGTTAACACAGTTTTTTGCTTCTTGCAGCCATATTCCATCCCATCCTCATCACCCCTTACCTCCCCAAACATTCTTTGATAAGTTTGCTGAGTGCAATGTTGTATTTTTTAAAAGGTTTTACCATGATGTCTGTGGACACCGGCCGAGAATCCAAGGTGCCGAGCATCTCCAAAAATCTGACGCACTTCACACTTCACCCCAGCCAATTGGAGAGCACGTCACATGTCTGCGGTCATCACACATGCCGCTTGGCCAATCCGTGTCCTGTCCACAGAGCAAACAGGGAAGTGTGTCCGCGGAGCGGACATAGATATCACTAATTTGTTTGACTTACGTTGTGGTCAGTTAAAAGAAAACTGCTGGACAGATTTACACCAAATTAACAAAAGCACGCTTTTGGGACTAAGCCGCTGCTCCTGCTGCAAATTTGATGAAAATCCGTCCAGTGGTTTGGGCTGTAGGCATGAGCAAAGTTTTTTCCTATTATGTCTATGGGAAAAACAGAAGTTTTGGGACCCCCCCTATAACTTTGCCCCCCCCGGACCAAACCTCACGAAACTTTGCAAAATAATTCAGAGGGGGTAATATACTTGTTTTGCAAAGTTTGGTGAGGATTCGTCCAGGGGGAGCGAAGTTATAAGCCGCCCAAAAAGTGTTCTTCCTATGGAAACAGCAATTTAGCCATAACTACACGGCCACTAGAGTGGCCGTATAATATATATATATATATATTTATATATATATTGAGTGACCGTTGCTTTTATATAACTTTCCATTTTTAGAGCTCTAGTGGTGACTTGTATGTACTAATTATGTCCCTTTACAGAAATGGTGAAAAATAGCAACAAACGAATTAACAGGTACAGGCCAGGAGGAAGTCGTGTGCAGAAAATAAAGTATAAAAATCTCATAATTGCGATGCTAATGTTTTTAATGTTTTGAACAAACATTCTCTTATGGCAATATAAAAATGCATGTTAAAGGTTTTGAAAATGTCCAAATTCATATAGAACAGATGGTGTAAATAGAGCTAACCAAATTTCAAGACACACTGATATTACGGAAAACGTATCGTTAACATGTAATAAGAAACAATAGATCTTTTAAGAAAAGAGAAACTAGAAGGACAAAATGGTGTGAATCTGAAAAAGAAGAAATCCGAAAGAATGTCACTACTGGAATAAAACCATTAGGACACAGTGCCATACAAGCAACAGAAGAAACTCAGGTAAGGATGTCTAATTCTTTGTGCAATATTGATATGTTTTCTTGTTACGTCTTAAAGAGATGTTTGCAAGTATTCCACAAAAATGATAATGTTCAAAGACAAATCAAGATGTTGCAGAGAATAGATGACTTTGAAGTTTGTGAAAAAACATGACTTCTAGGTCACTCTGTAGCTTGTCTTGATGAAAGCAGATGTAAGAGTCAGTTTAACCATCATATACAAATGCTGGCTGCACATCATAGCAAAATTAGATATCTTCTTGTTAAATTGTATCAGTGAAAAACATCATCTATGTCCTTTGCACGGTTAAATAAAACACTGACAACTGGAAATGTAGAAAGTTTTCTTTCTACACGTCAGATGATAAACACTAATTTAAAAGAGTATGTATATGTGGATGCCCAGCCGCGACCCAGCCAAATCTCGTGAAAAATCTACGTGTTCCCCTGCCGCACCCAAGCATAATCGCGCAAAAACTCCACGCGATCCCCGGCTGCAACCCAGCCAAATTGTGTGAAAATTGCACACGTTCCCAAGCTGCACCCCAGCCAAATCGCGTGAAAAATCAGCAAGTGCCACGGCCGCACCTCATCGTAATTGCATGAAAACTGTGCGTGATCCCCAGCCGCACCCCAGTGTGATAGCATGATAACCCCAAGCGATCCCCGTCCGCACTCCAGCCAAATTGTGCAAAGATTCTGCGCATTCCTCAGCTGCACCCCAGCCAAATTGTGCGAAAATTCTGCTTGTTCCACAGCCGCACCCCAGTATATTCGTGCAAAAACTCCACATAATCCTCGGCTGCGCCCCAGCCAAAATGCGTGAAAACCCTGCATGATCCCCACTCTGCAGGCAGCCCCCTCTAAATGGGACACCCTATCCCCATCACTCGTCACCCCACCTTGCATGCAGCCCCCTCCAGACATCACCTGCATACTGGACGCTGACATAGTGAAACATCATCGATCCATTGATGGCATGTTGTGCACCTTGACTGCTGTGTTGTGACACCACCCTGAATATCCACTGCAAAATGTATCCTGCAAACACAAAAAAAGGCATACACCCACCCCACATCCTTAAGTGTGGCAGCTGCTCAAACACAATTGCTGTCCTCAACCATCTCCCAACATACACATGTAACAAGTCAATAGTAAAGTGAGGCCCTGCTGGCCATGTGACAATGTCATGTCACAAATCCCCATGGAGAAATAGGCAGACAATGACATAATAAAAAGCAGCCTCAATGTGTGCCACATGAACAGACACTGCTGAGGCATGTCAAAGTCTGACCCTCAATGGGCTGCTATTACTAGAACAGATTTCCCAATAAACACATCACTGTACCTCCCATGTGTGAAGGATATGATATCAAATCAAACAAACTGATATGGCATTCATAATGCGCCTATACTCAAGTGTTTGAAGGCGCAACAAGTCAGGGGAAGGGGAACCGAGTGAATACAGAAAGAACGATCTTAGTAGGCCAGGTGACACTGATATGGCGCAAGTAAATGGGAAGTGGGGAAGGTGAGAAATGCGGGGGAAGGTGGATGGTGCGGTACAGTACATGGGAAGGACATCATAAGAAATACAATAACAATGAAAAGCATCAAAGTGCGGGCAGCTGGTGGCAAGTGCAAGACTAAGTGCCGACATCAGGTGTCAAATGCAGCAAGGGGGATGCAGGAGTTCAGAAAAACAGACCAAGTACGGGGGATGCCAGGGAGGCAGTGTGGGTGTGCAAGTGGCGGGCAAGGGGACCTTGGCCCAAGGTCAGAGGGTAGCCAGGTGACCGGTGCAGATTCAGACAGGAGTTCAGCAGGGTAGAGGAGGATAGAAAGAAGAAGCAAAGAGGAATGACTTGAGACCTGATTTAGTACATGGCAATAAAACCAAGACTGCCACATTGGTCTGCCGATGTGTAAATCCAAAGTAATGCCAATATTGATTGCAGTGCAGGAGGCAGACCAACATCAGAGACAATGATAACTGCACAAACACACGATGGTGAAGGGGAAAGCACGAAATGTGGGTTACACAGCATCAAGCAAATCATGTGCCAATATCCTGAACATGTAACACTCCCACAATCACCCCACCCATCTCCCTCACAAATAAAGTGAGTGCCAATACACAGTGATACTGCACATGTGAAAGCAAATGGAATTGCACGGTTCACACCAAAACTCACCCTTCACACTCCTCCACCGTCAGCCACATGTGTATATTCACCGCGCAAACGGATAGCAAACATGACATATGCATGCAAGTAACCACACACATGAACAACGATGGTCAGAACCAGGGACACTAAATGGACAAACAAACCGGCACACTGCAAAAAAAACAGTGAGAAACAATGACTGTGAGTTAAGAAAATACATTATATTCAACAGTTGTATTGTGCACATACGCACTGTAAATTAAAGTTCAAAATAGTCCATGAAAAAAGTAAAGAATGCTAAAATGTCCGTGTCCATGAGAAATATAGACAATACCATCAACAATTAAACAAATACCATTACTGCATGGTGAACACCAAAAAAAAAAAAACATGTCATCTATTTACACAATTTTCATGGAGTAATGTCCACAGTCCACTCCAAATCATAAAATGAATATAAGGAAAACCACACATGAAGAACTATGTACAGAAAACGGATTAATGTCCCAAAGCTCCAAATAATAAATAAAATCAACAGAAACTTAAATCTAAAAAACTATTTACAAAGGCAGTGGCCTAGTCCTTCTCCTCACCATTCTCCCTCAATGTCAGCCAGGGCATCATCGTACACTGCGTCCAATTCCCATAGGCGGGCTCCGCTCTCACCTCAAGGGCTTGCAGGGACTCCAACATGGTTCACTCCAACCCCTCCCACTCTCTGTAAATATCCTTGAGGAATTCAGTTTGCCCATCTGCCTGATGCAGTCTAATCTCTGCCCTGGCTATGGTGTGTCTCGCCTCCCAAGCCCGCTGCCTCTCTGCCCTGAGTTGCTGCCCATACCGCATAAACACGGAAGATATCCTTAATCGAAGTCCACATTTGCGTTCTGCCTGACGCCGGTAACCTTCCCCCTTTCGATGGTATGTCCTGAGTCCCAAAGCCTCCTACTCAGAGCCTGCTGCTGCCTTATTGCCTGGTGCCTGCGTTGCATGGCCAGCCTCTGGGCTGATGAAATTACCCAGGGGCATCTGACACGTGGCCTGCTCCTGGGTACCTACTCTCCCTCCATTGCAACAGCTCCTGTCGTAGCCTGGATCAGCGTGGTGATAACCTCGGCTGATCCAACGTTGACTCCCAACTCAGGCAGGGATGTGATCTCCACCAGATGGGCCTACGTGACTGGGACAGGTACATAGGGGACCCTGGTGGTATCTGGGCTGTAAGGCACCAGGGAGGGAGACTGGCGCACAGAGGAAGAAGACAAGAAGAGGGTTGCATAAGTGGCCAGCCCGTGCACCCTATTTGAGACAGGGAAAGAAGCTAGCCAGTTTAGGAGACACCGGACTTCAATGTGATGATGTGCAAACCCACAATTGTAAGCCTGCACATCATCACAAATGGTGCCTGTATGCCTCGCGATACCAACTATCCCCAGCGTCTTCCTGCCCCTGTGTGAGCTCATCTGCCCCCCCATTGCCAAGGGGTCCACGTCCACTTTCGCCCTCTTGGACCTCCCCTCAGCAGATGTGGCCAATGTTTGAGACGCGGCACCAGTCTCCTCGCTCACCGATGTTTTTGATGCCAGGGGGTGTGACTGGGCCTTGCATCTCTGCCTGGTGGAGACATCCTTGCTGCCTTGCTCCACAGCACGTGCTCTGCCCTCTTCTTCCAATGCTGCTGTGGATAAGGGGACATAGAACACAAACATCAGCGTACTGTACCTTAGAGTGTGTTGGACAAAACATAAGCACATGAAGTACACTGCCAAAGGTCACAACCATCATCACCCTCCACAACCACATGTACATGCAATGTACATACATGCACATACACGTCTGTCCTTCACAACAGACAATCACATCCCTGGACATGGAAATATCATCACCTACAAATTGTGCATGCTACACACACATGCGTCATGGAACATACACATGTCATGCACACACACATCACCTGACAGTCCTGAAGCAGTGCACTGAGCCCATGTCCACAGAGACATGGAGGTAGATGTTGTCCATGCATCCAAGGGGAAGGGATGTTCCCACATAACCCATGCCCCCAGCGCCCAGGGTCCGGGAGCTCAGGGCCAGCTGCTGTCCCCACCAGCCTGGGTTATGTAGCTGCAGTCCCCACCACCCAGGCTCAGGGACCACCAACCATTGTTGTAGTGGTCATGGCCAAGGTCCACGGAGAGGCAGGGGCAGATGTTGTCCGTGTGTCCAAGGGGAAAGGACATACAGTGAAAGGACCTGGCACCAGCACCCAGGTACGGCTACTGCAGGGGCATCTACTGTCCCAGCATCAGTGGGTCATGCCATGGCCCAGGCCACTAGTGCTCCAGCCCCTACTGACCCAAGTGGTCCCAGCCACACAGGGCCTGCACGACCTTCCAAGAAGGTAAAGCGTGCAGTAGCAGAAATGGCTCAATAACAGTGCACAGCACAGGAGACCGCCATGTCAAGGAAGAGGAGCTTCAATAGTGAAGAAATCCAGATCCTTGTGGACTACATGGGTGTACACTACTGTGACATGCTCATGCAGGCAGGGAGCACACATACGCCTACTCATCCAGAACAGGACTGTGAAAATTGACCTTATTCTCCAGCCAGGTATCATATCTCTACAGGACTGTAATCATGGCACTGGCTCCCAGTGGCTACGATTATTAAGTTCAAGACCCTCTGGGTGCTGCTGCCACAATACCTTCAACTGTATCTTCCTAAATATCTTCCTTCTCAAACTCTTCAATCATCCCTCTCCTACTCCGTCAGGGTCAGTTGCTTCTCCTAGCAAAGAGTTGGTGGTTGATGTCCTTCTTCGGGTGGGGCCTCCCTCTGGAACAGCCTCCATGCCTCCTTGAAACTTGAGGTGAACCTTCTCCGGTTCCGGAAGCACATCTGATACTTCATCTTGGGTTGTGCTTTCTCTCCTCCTCTCTCCTGCTGAACTCCTGGCTGAATATGACACTGCACTGGTCACCTGGCCACCACCTGATCTCTGGCCCGTTCCTCTAGCCAGCCCGCCAGTTGCACCCATGCACTGTCTCCATGGCATTGCCCGCACTTGGGGACTGTTTATTTTATCCCTACAGCCCCCTACTAGCACTTGACACCTGATGTCTGCACTTTGCCTTCCACTGCCACCAGCTGGACACATTTTACTTACTGTTTATGTTGTTATGTTTATTTTTAACTGCTGTTCTCATGTACTGCACTGCCCCCTGCCACTTCCCCCACACCAAGTCTCCCATTCCCCCTTCCCCTGCACTTGCACAATCTCAATGTCACCTGGCCTCATAAGATCGGTTTGGCTGTTCCACTCTATTCCTCCACCCTTGCCTTGCTGCACTTTGTAACAGTTGTGTACATGCACTTTATGAATAACATATCATATCATGTCAGATACATTGTACATGGCTTTGGCACAGTAGTCATCAAAAACCGTCTCATGCTAATAGACAGTTCCGGCATGCCTATTCAACGTGGCATCTGGGTATTTATATCAGTGATGTTAGTGACTCAACTATGCCAGTCAAGTGCTTGTGTCTGAGGTAGGTGCTATACACCATGCACTGCATGTGGTGTTAAGTCCATCCACACTTATCTATGGGTGGTTTCATGCTATCCATACCTTCCATTGACACTGGCAATGGGCGGGACATTGTGCCATGAGTGACATAGCGTGTTAATGTGTTGCAGGACACCATTGTGATACCTGTGTGTGTGGGCTATGCTATTCACATGACTCTTCATGTATTTTTCTGTCCATATGCAGGTGATGAGGCACTGGATGCAGAGGAGGAGGTTGAGGAGGAACAGAATGCTCAGCCACAACAGAACACCAGTGGAGGACGTGTTGTGGCAGCCCATGAAAATCCACTGGTGCTACAGGCCATCTGAGGCATGAGTGGGTATTAGTCCACCTCTGGTGGTGAACTGGAGGTGGATTCCTCTATGCTGTCACAGGCGAGTGCATGAAGTGTTGATGCTGTTGTAGCCCAGGCATCTGCATAGGGTCACATCCCCTCACAGGGCCAGTCAGCGTTGTCACGTACATCTGTGGTGGGTATGGATGCAGGGTCACACTCCACAGTATTGCTTCCTGGTCCTGGGACAGCTGAGCAAGGGAGGGATGCAGACCTACAGCCACAGACAGTAGCATCACATCAAGGGCATGCTCCCTTGGGTCATGCAGGTGGGCCCGCACACGTGGTGGCTGTGTTGTGGCCTGCAAAACAGCATGCCCCACCTCCCCACCCGAGTCCAACATGGACAATTTACGTTTTTTATTATTTGTTTTTCCCCCTTCTGAACCTTGCAGACTTTACTGCCTATTGTTCCCTAGTTATTTTCGTTGCTGTTCTTATCCTCACTTGTGCATCTGTTATTGCATTGTTCAGAGTTAGGCTTCTGGGGTTCCAAGCAGGCAATCTGTGCACCATCCCTTCCCTTGTCTTACCTGTGGTCTTTTGTGATTTTATGTTACAGTGTGTTGCATTCTGTGGTCTTCAAAGGCATTCACTGTAGGTTCTGGCTGGACCCATACTGGCGTGTCTTGTGTTAGTACACTCCTTATTTCTGCCTTAGGGTCCAGACACAGAAGCCACTCCTGCTTCCCCTTTCCATGGGCTTTCAATGAGTAGTGCCTGTGAAAGTAACTTACACAGAGGCATTGGGCTTCCCTTATATCTGTGGGCAGTCTCCAGCCCAACCTGTGTATACACCCCTAACGGGATTCCTCATGGTTCCCATCCCTTTTTGATTGAACATTGAGATCCATCCTTTGTTCCTGTTCTGTCGTTAGGAATGTCCTTGCCTATGTCCATTCTTGTTTGACTTCCTGCTGTATGCACTTACCTGCACCCTTAAATTGGCAGAGCCATGCAAAACCTACCTGTGCAAGTTATGACACATTGAGGGAGTTGTGGAAATATGATGAGTCACTGTCAGACAGATTCAGTGTTAGGTCCAGTGTTTATGGAATGTTGTACTAGGCAATTACTGTCCCTGTCAACATTATTATGGAATTGTATAAACGTGTCTTATTTCTCACCTTGTTCCATGCATCATTGAGCACTTTGTGACAGTTGTGTTATGTGTTGGCCATTTATGTATCTCGTTTGCCATTGCATGCCATGGCAGAGTGTGCCGATAATTTTGCATGACGTATGAGAGGGTTTATGGACACACTATCAATTAGATGTATACTTTGACATGGTGTTAGTGGCACACACGAGATTGAATTTGTTCTAAGGGATGCACACAATGTAGCACTTCCAAGGACACATTCTCATGGTGGTTAGGTGGGCACAGATAATTGTCCCTTTGTGATCATTGAATGACACCTGGAATGTGCCAGGGCTCTGTGCACATCACAGGGGTTGGATTTTAGGTGAAAAATGGTGCCACAAGCTGGGTACAGGAAACCTTGGCATATGCCCTTTGCCCTACCATGCGCAAGCGACCTGCATGTGGTTGGGGCACCACCATGTCCACTGGTACAGTGCGGAATGTTGGAACATTGTGCAGGATATATGCTGCCACAATGATCCTGCACACTAGTGGTGGTGCACATAGCAACTGACCACTAGAGTGGTCAAGGGAGTGGAAACGTGACTTGGACACTCTGAATGTGTGCTCCACTATGCCCTGAGTTGCGATTTGCGATTTGGGCTGTGTTGTATTTTACCTGGGGTTGTGTGTCAGGGTTCCGTATTGGCGTCATCATGTAGGAGCACAGAGCATATTCCCTGTCCCCTGTAGAGGAAAACATGTTTGTCATTGCTGTGTATGTGTCTGTGTTGCCATGTCTCCCAGCTTACAGGACCCGGTGTAGGGGTGACATTCTGATTATGAAGCTATGATGGGTGGACCCTGGATAGTTTGCATATACAGAAACCCTTGGCATCACATACAACCTGCACGTTGATGGAATGCCAGTGCTTGTGATTGCAATAGATGTGCTCTGTGGCCCTAGGTAGCTGTGGAGCCACATGGGTGCAATCAATCACACCAAGCACTTTAGTCAAGTGTGCCACCCCATAATGATCCTGGACCATGGCCTGCCTTTCTGCAGGTGTTCTGGGCATGTAAATGTGCCTGCGGACTGAGGGGCGTTGCCGTCATGATTGCCACCACCTGGTGTAGGCAGCGTGACTGCGTGGGCTCTGAAATGCAACCAACTATGGCAGTTGTCGGCTGAAATGGCCCAGTGGCCAAATATGCAGTACATTTAGCACTGTTTCCAAGGTGCTCAGTGCTTGGGAGCACAGGGTGGGTGATGTAAGGTCAACTTCCCACTCCATGACCAGGTCTAATATGATATGTGGTGGAAACCTATACCTGGCATAGACCTGGTCATTAGGCATCCCAAAAAGGCTGGTCCTGGGTAGAAAAATGCAGGCCCTGCCATACTCCACCTGCTGCGGTGTCCCACGATCACTGCTGCGAGAAATGGTACATTCATCATAGCTGTATACGCGCATTGGTTGTTTGCATAGTGACGCTTGCGCCAGCTTTCGCTTGGTGGATGTGTTTCCATATTTGTGTGTCGTTTTCCGCTTGCTGGAGAGCCCTGGTCAATATCATGAATATGGGTTGTTACAGCACGTATGGGCGTTGCAAGGATTTTACTGTGGTACTTCCCTAGTTATGCCCATACGTTCGCTTGTTGCTGCCCATTCCCCTTTTTAGGTGACTGCGCAAGATGGTACACCCCTTCGCTAGGAGGCTGGCGCAAGACGTTCGTAGTGTTGAAGTGACGTGTTGAACCTCGCAGGTCTCTGGTAACCCCTGCGCAGTGTGTTCCATGAATCGACAAACGGGCGCTTGTGCGAATTTTCATGCGCAAGTCCCCCTTTTTGGCACAATTAATTCCATGAATCGGGCATTATGTGTTTGTAGACACTGCGTCAGGTTTTACCAAAGGAAATGCATTCCTCCTAGAAATGTCTTGAATGACATGGTAGCACCTACAATTCCTGTTCTCCTTCCGAAATGTTTGTTGTGATTGCATTGCAAACGGTTCATCCTTTCCAAGTTATTGTTGTATTACAAACACAGATGACACAACTGCATAAGAAATCATTAGCGCAAGGTTTAAGAGGCAAAGCTATGTATTTGACACTTAATTTGCCCAGAAATGCCAACACTCTAGGATTGAACCTTGGAATTGCAGAATCTGTGTTTAGTAAATGGTGTTGCCCAATAGATGAGCATGTTTTTCAACAACTTATAAACATTAGAAAGGTCAAAGAAGCTTAACAGTTGCTACTGAAGCACAATGATTAGTTCAAAGGCAGTCTGACAATACCATACTTGTCTACGCTTAATGTTTTGTCATCAAGCAATAGCAGTGAAGCTCAGTTCCAATGTCTAACTGTTGCAGAAGGAAATAGTTTGTAAGAACATTTCAATATTCATCCACTACACTGACATGAAGTGATGGGTGACAGTCTAGAATTATATCAGATGAAATCAACAAAAGGTGCACAAATCAGTGTATGGGAAAAACAACTTAGAAACATATTGTTTAACTATTCTTTCTCCTACTAGAAAAGGAAGATGATTGGATGATCAGAAGTTTCCAATTCGTTTTTCAGAATATCGTTATACAAGAATGTATTCTGAATATTCCCAATGATGCACAAACATTGAATACATTTTTTCCCTTGGACTTTGAACAGGAATTTTCAATGTTATGTTATGCTGGTGCTCACAAACATCAGACAGACGCTAGATTTCAAACTGCTTCTGCATGTGAGATGCTGCAATGGGTGAAAGAAAAAAATTTAATTTTTGAAGGTACATTACCAGTATCTTTGCCATACTGAGAGGAACTAAGGACTATTGGTATAGAAGACACTCAGATTTTAGATGCATGCTCAGTAACTTTGGCCCTATAACTTGGTTTGTTTCTTTAAGTTGCACTAAATATGGTTGGGAAGACTTTGCAGAGTGGATATGTGATAGCAATCCATGGAAAGAAGACATAGTACACATGACACGAGGAGAACTGTGCCATGGAATCTATAAGTGTATTGTGATTCTTCCATCACCAATTTTTAGCCATGTTACACTATGTATGTAATAAAGAAAATGACCCACTAGCTACTGTGGAATTTGTCTTTTGGAGAAAAGAGTACCAGGCACGTGGGGCTCCATACATACATATACTTTTGCGGATTAAATATCCCAGTTTTGAAAGGACATAGATGGCTGTTCGAGGGAGTTTATAAACAAATATGTTTCTTGTTTAATCCCTGCTCAGCATGTTAATGCTGATTTACGGAACAAGGTGGAAAGGTTCCAAAAGCACATGTGTGGAAAGTACTGTCAGAGAAAATATAACAGTAAAGACAAGCACTAAACTCATTTGGCTATCCTAAGCCTGTTATACCAGTTAATCGAGCAAATAATCTAATGTCATCTGTTTGACACCATGTTACTGGTAAATCCACCAGGAATACATACCATTTAAAAAGACATGAGGAATGCCAATTCAATAATGATTACAATCCTGTCTTTGCTCAGATTCGGAATGCAAATACTGATGTACAGTATATTGCAGATGATAAACAAGCTTTTGCGCGTTATATATGACAAAAGCTGAAGGACATGCATGATATAATCCAAGATAGGTGTTTACATGTTTTACAAAATGACAAGCATGAATATTCTTGTGTCCAATGCAGACCTCTATTAATGTATGCTAGTGAACAAGTGGGAACAGGAAAATATTGTTTGATTCACGTATTGAGAGGAATGATGCAAAATGTAACAGATTGCTCTCTGTCATGTATTGTAATTCCTCCAACAGGTTTAGTAGCATTCAACATAGGGGTGTACTTTACATTGATTGTTGATACTACCAGTGGACCGTGATAATAAACCTGAGTAATGAAAACTTGTATCACATGAAAGGCTTAAGACAATGAAATACCTTGATTATAGTTGGGATAAGCATGCTGTCTAACTTGATTCTAGCTTTCGTTCATATGTGAATGCAATAGGTCTTGAAGACTAACTATGACTTTTTGTTTGGAGGCAAAAATGTACTTGTTTTTGGAGATTTGTCGCAAATAACTCCTGTGAAAGGTCAACCAGTCTTTGAGGAGTTGCTAAATAACGATAGCCCAAAAATATAGTTAGCACTAGTCAGTTCAACCTTTGGTATTGTTTTGAATTCCAAGAACTTACCATTAATATAAGGCAATCTGCAGACCTGGAATTTGCAGACATGCTTAATAAGATGTATATAGTTATCCTTGAGGAGAACATGAAAACAGTCTTAAAATAGAGACTGATTTCTGACATGTTTCATAAAGGATGCACTGCACCTGATGGTGTGATGACTCTTCAAGAAAAGAACATGTCTTGTGTTGCTTTGATGTGTGCACTTGGAGAGTGTGAGAATATCAACTCTATAATGCTGTTCTCTGAGAAGGAAGCCATTGTAGAGATAAAAGTGTACAATGTTTTAGATGGCCATTTTATGGATTCAGAGTTAGATAAAAGAGCAAAGGGACGATTAATCCAATTAGACAATTCAATTTCTAAATCAGCAGGTCTAGAATCAGTTTTAAAACTGTGACTCAATGCACAAGTAATGTTAAAGAGGTACTTGCATGTAGAACTTGGTCTAGTCAATGGAACAATTGGAAGAGTGATTGCATTTCACACGTTTCCTCACAGTACAAATACGGAACATGTTGAAGTTAAGTTGAAGTTGAAGTTAAGTTTGATCATGTAGAAGAAACTCATTTCATTTCACAGACCAGTGCACATTTCATGCACATTTCATGCTTTTTAAGAATGCCTTTGTGAAAAGCACCAAATTTCCATTGTGGTTTGCATATGTAATTACTATTCATAAATCACAAGGATTCACTTTAGAAGCAGCAGTAATGATATGGTCACACAGTTATCAAAGAAGGAATGTCATATGTATCTCTGTCACGTGCATGATATGTAGGACTGTCGTATGAGTGCAAGCACAGAAGTCCACAATGTGACAAAGAGTAAATTACTTGAGATGTTACAGAACATTTTTTTTTATATCTTTCTGTCTCTGATCAGAAAAATGTGCATTTTTCTGATCTTATAATAAAAGTATTTAATGATTTGTGACTTTGGTTGGAATATACAGTCAACTCTGCACAATCTAGTTTTAATAAGCACCATTTAATAATGTTCAGAGATATACTATAGATGCTAAGAACATTAGCACTCTGGTTTTGAAATTTCAAAAAATTTCCCCAAAAACATTTAGGATATGCACAATCATTTTTCATGATGAACATTCACTGTGGACATTTCACAAACTGGGTGCATACCGAAGTGGATTGGCTTGTGTGCAATGACTCTTTAGTAACACAACAAGCTTGATTGCCAATGGTTTAAAGAATTATTTTTTAATGTCGCTTGAACCTACTTTTAAAATATGTTGTATATTCTTTGTGAATATAGACATGCAACATGAATGTGTAAAGGGGTAACTAGGTAATACGTCTTTTCTATAAGGATACATATTTACTGAATTGCAAAATAAAATCACTATGAAATAAATGTATAGAAATTACAAAAAATAAACATTCTGCAATCTTCAGCATCTGATGTATTACTTAAAACACTGTATAATTTAATATGTATATGTGTTCTCTATAACTACCGGGTTATATAAGTGGTTCCATGTACATTATTTTGAATGCTATGGAGTGTAGATGATGATAACTCTTTACATCTGAAACCAGTAAATGGTAAGTAATAGAGCAACATAAAAATGGAAAGTACACTATTTAAAAAGAAATTAGTTCTGACCACAAACTACAATTTTCAGGAAAGGTTTACCTATATTGTCACTTACTTCTTATGTTTTTAGGTGGCCAAAATAAGGACGCACAAAAACTTTAGAAGACGTATTGTAATAAAAATAAAAAGGAAATCAGCCTAGTTTAAGTACTAGTTGGTGGAATCTCTGAGGTACCACTATCTGAAGTGTTTAGTTTCTTCAAAAGTCAGAGGAAGTGGTCTGTGGTTACACTCACAACTTTTTTCAAAATTAAATATTAAAAAGAAATATCAATTATCTTTTGCAGAATACATTGAACACAATTGCTATTAACTTCTCATGTGGGTAGGTGGTCAAAAAAAGGACACACACACAGCTGTGAAAAGAAAAATGTTAATGGCAATTTAGAGATAATTAGAATATTTTAATGTAAACTTCTAGGTAATAGAAAAAAGGAATTCCACACTCCATGTTGGGACGGAAGTAGGGTAGAGACATTTCTCTGAAATGTGTTTCTAGGTCTTTCTTTGACCTGACAATCAATCTAACTTGTAGTTATGATTAATTGTAAAGATGTCCATTTTAGATGGCCTTTTGACCTTCCCACTTGTGGAACACTGCCTGGTGTAAATATCAGTTTGTGGTATCTCTTAGGTACTTCAGAAATGCACTTTACCATTTGGTTGAACACTTCAGGATGGTATTCTGCAGCTACAATCAAGCTTCTGTGCAAATAGAAGTATGAAATAATAATAGAAATAAAAAAAGTTGCAATTGAGCATTTTAGATGTCATTATTATCTTTGTATGTGTGTAGGTGGCCAAAACAAAGACACACAATGATTATACAGGAAGTATTAGAATTACATTTCTAAGATACTTAGTGTAGCTCATAGTAAGTACTCTTGTGTTGACATATAGGGAACCTTTAATTGTCGACCTAATATTTGAAACAATGGTATGACAAGACATTAAAAAGATGAACATTCAACATCATGGCTAATCGCCCGTTAGTGTTTTAAAATATACATTGGGCCTAGTTGAAGCCATGGATAGTGGCTCCCTTGTGTGTTAAAATAGACTGTGGACACAGCCAAAGGCCAAAGCCACTTTCTATTGCCAGTTAGAGTTGTAATGCAATCAGTGATGTCATCAGTGATGTCATAGATGATGCAACTAGTGATGTCACCACTGAGGTCATCAGTAATGTCATCAGAGATGTGTTCTGTGATGTAATCATTGTGGTCATAGTCTGTACACCAGGGGGTGCAAAGCTAAGGGGGCTTTAGCTGAATTTTAGGCGTTTTGTTGCCTTAAGTTTTTACCTTAACGTCCCTGCAACTAAAGTTTTTTTTCCTTGAATATATTCGATATATTCTTTTGAAAATATTCAAGGAAAAACATTTGTTGAAGTGCAGTTAAGGTGACTAAACTTAACAAAAAAAACCTTGAAATTCAGCACATTGGGAAACTCAGGACCGGCTATACTCAATACATTCCTCTTGATCTCTCCCACAATGTCATATCACCCATAATGCCATTTTGTATTGCATTGTGAATCCCTTCTCTTATAATGTGTATGTCTTGTTGGGCTTTGCTATGGGAACATACCAAGTTAAGCCGGTCCTGGGTTTACCAATGTGCTGAATATCAAGGGGTTTGTACATTTAGTTTATTCACCTTTACTGCACTTCAACTAAAGATTTCCTTGAATTTCAAGGGTTTTTGTATACCAAATATTTTTCACCGCAAGTGGACATGGCCTTCGGCCGTGCCCAATGTGTTTTTTTTTGGCAACACTGCCCATGGCATTCAGCCATGACCATTGTATATTTTAAAACACTAATTGTCCACTGTATTGTTTAAATCACTCCACGCTCCCTAGCCATGGACTTTACCCATGCCCACTCTCTATTTTTTCGGCTAGGGGTACTTGAGATTTTAAAACACTACCAGCCTTCCAACCATTTAAAACACTGCCATGTCCAGTGATTTTTCACCCCTGAACTCACTGTATCTGTATAAATACCCATTAAAAAAGAAATAAGTTTTCCTCATAACCGTGACTATAATACCAATGAACTAGATATAGCCAAGATTATGTGTTGTTTTCATAGCCACGATTTTTGAGAAAAACAGCGAAACACAAACAATGTTGCCCTGGACCTCCACTCATTCACCAAGTGCCACTCTGCTCATGGGAATGTCCCCCCACTCCCACCTACTCCCATTTGCCTCCCCAGTCTTCTCCCATACCCCCTCAAACACTTGCTGTGCCGTGTAATGCACTTTGCTTTCCCAATCTTGTTGTCTCCAATAGCCGTGTTTATCGGGCCAGATAACTGCAGCTACAGGGAAATGTTGGTCATGCAAACCGTCCTTAGCCCACATGGCGCCCCCACCCCAGATCTACCCTGATGCCATTTCACAGTTTGTCTGCTTCCAAATGCCATTTTTCAGCTTTTCGTTTTCAGATAATCAGGGGTATAGCTGCGGCTATGACTCACATTGGAAAAAAAATGTGGTGGCGTTTCCATTTCTAGAAATTCTAATCCTGTAAAGAACCATGGGAGATATATGTATTTTTTAGGAGAAGGGGGACGCCCCTGCTCCATCAAATATTTTAAAACGTACAGGACACAATAAACCCAAATTACAAAAGGATGGCGAGTCAACTCTTCATGCCCAAGTTGTTTCAGACCTGGTGCAATTCTGTCCATTTTTAGCAGTTTGACAAAATTTGAAATTTTTTGTCTATATAAAAATGAATGGGGATTAGGCTGAAAGTGATTTTTTTTATTTCCTTAATATCTTTTTTTATCTTTTGACAAATATTTCCCAGCATGTCCAGCAGTCTGAGTGGGAGGGGGAGGTGCTGTGTGCGTACAGAATTGTCTGCAACATTTGTGCCAAATTCATTGTATGAGTCAAAATGTATAAGCAATTGATTATTTTGATTTCCTATGGACTCTCTATGCACCTTAACTATAGTCCATCAAACACACCAATATTCAAAATAACTGACTAAAATAACGCTTACAAAAATGTAGACATATGGAAAGAACACACATAATGCCAAACATGAGGATGAAGGCTCTCAGGTTACCATAGCATGAGATTGCAGCAATGCCATTTTAAAAAAATCACTACACTGGCTTCCAGTGACTGCGAGGATCAAGTTCAAAACCCTCTGCATTGTCCACAAGGCCTTCTGGGGCCTTGGGCCAAAATACCTTCAACTATCTCTTCCAAAATATCTTCCTTCTCGAGCCCTTCGCTCATCCGCCTCCAACTGCCTCAGAGTCAGCCGCTTCTCCAAACAACAAGTTGGGGGTAGATCTCTCTCCGCTGCAGGGGCCTCCCTCTGGAACAGCCTTCCTGCCTCCCTGAAACTCGAGGAGAACCATCTCTGGTTCCGGAAGCACCTCAACATCTTCCTCTTTGCCTCTGCCTTCTCTCCCCCTCTCCCCTGCTAAACTTACTGAAACTGCACTGAATCTGCAACTGGGCCACTCTCCGCTCTCGGTCCTTGGCCCAGCCACTCTCCACTGCACTGCCTCCCTGGCAACCCCCTGCACCACGGGACTGTGTCTACATCCCTACAGCCCCCCTTCCCAGCACTTTTCTGCACTTATCTCACACTTGCCACTAGTTGGCCCTTGTTATTTATCCTGTATGCTCTTAACCCTGTATTGCACTCTCCCCTCTCCACCTCCCTTTTGCACTTTCCCTTCCCCTCTACGCTTGCACTTGCGCGATATGAATGACACCTGGCCTAGTAGGATTGTTGTCTGTCTCCCCTTGTTCCCCCGCCTCGTAGCGTCTTGAAACACTTGTGTATAGGCGCGATACAAATGCCATATCATATCATATCACAAGTGGCCTGAACACACAGGGTTGACATGATTGAGTGTGATATCAATTTGATGTGGATTGTAGAATGGTGTGAACTGTCTGTGAGCATATCAATCAGGTGTGGCTTATTCATTCAGATGACCCTGCCACCAGATGGCTAGACTCACAATTAAAATGTTTTTGGCATCTGGGGTGCAAGAGCTAAATACAAACTTTGTCTGTAATGACGACCTTTTGAATAGATGCAGTCAAACAGAGCAAATGTGATTTTTGAACCTGCTCTGTGCTATGGAAGTATAGGTGCTGCAGACCAGGAGACACACGCACCAGGGCGCATGTGTGTACTATGATTTTGTCATCAAGCTGTATGAAAGGAACATCTAATTAGCAGACAGCTCTTTCATTTATTATGTAATTAAAAAAAAAAAAAACGTTTTTTACACCCTTGCCAGATGGCAGTCCTTCACATTAGGAACAATGACATCAAGACTCAAAATGACAAAATGATCAGAATGATCATTAATCATAGGTTTACATTTTCCACTGAGGCCATTCCTTTGCACCTACTAGTAACATTATTTCCAAAACTATTAGGAATGATCAGCTTCTTTGTGTTGTCAGATAGTTTTAAACTGTCTTTGAAAATATGTAAACAATCTACTGAAAATGTGTATTACATTACTCCCTAACTTTGGGTTATCCCAATTGGAAGCATACATAAATCTAATTTAGATGTGTGGTACGCTTCCCAGGTGATCTCACAAACGGGTATGAGATTTAAGCAAATATCAGAAGCATACACTTAATTGTCTCCAACACCGAAATCCATCATTGGACAATTAAATAGCATGTGTAAAAAAGAATCCTCCTCCCAGTTGATGTGCCAGACTTGCAATTAGTGATTGGTGAAAACACCCAAATCAGATTTCAGCCAGTCTACACCATGAGTGCTTGGATTAGCACAGGCAATTAGAGCCATTTAGATCTGAGGTTGTAAATGAAGACTATTCGATGGTTTGACTCAGCTTGAATAATACTATATGTTAGCACTCAACTCTGGCATACTGGTAGCCTAGGAAATAATGACATAATGGCATTGTTTCCTGCCTGGGGAAATTCTGTTGAAGGAATAACTGAGAGACACACCCCCAGGCCTCATTCTTAAGCAATCTTAATGAAAAATCCTCTTTTATTTGAAACACGTTTCTTCATTTTGTATATTGAATTCTTTTACTTTGAGAACATGTCTTTTTTTTGTATACGTTTTGATTTAAGTATCTGAATGCAAAGGAAATAAATAAGGGCATGATTCATCAAGCCAGATCTCAGTGAGCAAGTTGCTGATTCACTGAATTAGTTTCTGAAATAGTTAACTTAATTTTGGAACATTGTCCATAGAAGGCATTCTATCCGTTTTAGTTAGATTTATTTTTTATCTCAAAACTGTTTCCTACAAATTAATTTTGTTTTTCCATTTAATTAAGATTGATCATTTGTTTGGTTTTCTTTTTCATTCATGTTATTTTCTGAGACAATTTTATGCATGTGTGAAATCATTGTTATGTGAATGATATGTTCCAGTTGTAGAGATTTCTATTTTAACTTCATTGTTTCTTACATACTTGTTCTCCTGGAAACAGGTATTTGTTTACTTTTTTTTAACAAGCAATTCATTTGTTTCAGGTAAAAGTTTGATTAGTTTCTCTAAAAGCTGATTTCTTTGTCCCATTTATTTTAAATGTGGGATTGGCTAACACAGTGTAAGTGGAATGAGGGAGACAGTACAGCTTTTCAGCAATGGAGTGTAATTTCAATCTGTGCATCAGTGTATCTGCAATTCACAGTGCGTTTCCATCTTCAATGGGGTAGTTTTCTTTGAATGAGCGTCTTAACAATGTTTAAGGGATCAATTGCTTTGTGCTGGAGAGCCAGGAGAAATTGTGTGTGTGAGGGAGGGGCCTCTCTTTGAGGGAGAGTAAAGTAGCAGCATTTGTGTGAGAGAGAACTTTATAACAGAAATGAATAGAATACCTGGACCAAGACAATCATCAACAGATTTTGCTAAAGACCGAAGAGGTGCCTACAAAAGCTTCCAAAGGGCCACCAAAACAAGTGAATGATGTACAAGTGCTTGCGAAGATGTATGGAGAAGGCACTTCCATTGGAAGTGTATAAGGTGACAAGGGCATTCCCACTGCAAGTGAGGCATCTGTAAAAGGAATATGTGTGCCTAATAGAACTGCCAATTCACAATCAACATTGGAGGATCCACTCCTAATACATTACAAATAAAACATTTGGCAATTTATGGAGTCATAGCAGAGAGGAATAGCGTATCTGTATTTGATCAGTCCTCACATGAACAACATTCACTTGAAAGAGAAACAACAGGTGATCTAAGTCACTGGATGGATGGATTGGATTTGGATGTAAAATGTGTAGATGCTGATCGCATGGAACATATGGCACAAAGAGAAACTAAACATAATAATAGTCAAAACACTTAAAAAGACAGTGTGGCAATGATTCAATGTTGTGAATCTAAGACTGCATAGTAAGTCAGCAGTGGTCTGGCAACACCGATGTTTAGACACACTTTAATATCAAACTGATGTACTATACTTAACTACAAAGTGAGTTTTGGAAAACAGTCAGCGAGAGTCACTGAAACTTTGCTTAAGCATAATCTTGGACAGTGCCATCTAAGGTCTATTTGAAGCCATCAAAGAGGCAGCACAATGAGTTGTGACACAAGACAACTGTTGGTGAAAAAGAGAAGAATGATCACAGTTTCAACTATTGAATTTCTGCAATTGAATGCAAACATTAGAAAAACCGTACATCAGCCTTGAGGGTAACCAAACGACAAAGGGCCTGATTTAGAAAAGTGTTTTTCAATGGTGCAATAATTTAGAAAAATGCATTCTACATCAGGCTCATACTGTCTATTGTATAATCGATATGTGCACCAGCTCCAAAACAGCAGTTAACATGTGCATCACTGCACAATGTGTGCCATTGCAACCTTCAAAAAAATACATCTTCTCTTCTGAGGCCTTGACTCCAAAATGCTGCTCAAACAACCACACTTGGGAAAGTGGGCGGGAAATTGCTGCTCTCTGCATCCAGTCATTTTGAAACCAAACACACTGCAAATATTACTTAGGAACGACTGCAAGTTTTCTGAGCTGCAAGCTATATCTGAGTCACTCCAGTCGCTAAATCTGCATGCAATTTGTGTGGTATCTGATAACAGGACAAACATAGCATAATGTGAACCCGAGATATTCCACCATGTGCCATGCATCATCTATGAAATCGTCTGGTACAGCACTTTTCTTCAACAAACTGTTAATTTTAAAAAGAGACATCACCACACAATTTGGTACACACAATGAATTACATCACATCCTTCCTTTAGACAGGGTTTATGTGCCCACCCGCCTTTCCATTATTCCTCTTTTGGCTATGTAGGGTATTTTGTGGAGATTTGGGGCCTGACGGTATTTTATTACTGCCGAAAAATAACTTAGCAATAATCACTCCTTGTATTCAGATTGGGCCATGTGCAACAATAATACAGTGGACATGCATTATTTCAGCACCCAGACATACATATTTGGTATGCGTGGTTGGTATGCGTGGTTGGTGGTATTCTGGTGAGCATAATTCCCTTGTTTTATTTGTGGCCCCAATGTCCAGAATCCCTTATCTTTGCTTAGATTTTTCGTGTAATCACTAGAGAGACCTCAGACCTACATTTCAGGAATACCACATTTTCAGTGTTAGTGTTAGTGTGCCACCATGGGCGATCTCACTGACTTATTTACGACAGAGAGCTATATGTGGTAATTTTGTGATAATTTCCACTACCTTATATACGGTAGGGAACTATGTTCAGAGAGTCCCTCTTCCCGTTGGCTCATGTACCTCCAAAGAGCTATGCTACAAACAATCACTCTCAACTGTCCATACTGAATATGATCATGCACACATCTGTCTTAAAATGACAATTGCATTGTTTAAAAATCTCCCCTCATCATCAGCACTGTATTGGTAAATATAAAATACACCACCCGTCTGCTTTCAAATATTTTTCTGTATTATAAAAGTTGCATTTAAACACAATCTCACTCTTTACAGAAATAAATAAAATAGCACAGTAACAGCATTGTCTGTGATACACTGAAAAAAGAGTGGCGGAGAACAGAACCCAATTTGCAACATTAACATGTGATTAAGGCACCGGAATCTCCTTTCCTACTCTGACTGAATATTCTCGTACACACCAGATCCCACACTTATGTAATTACCTTATCTGTTCAGCCGAGTTTTCTTCAGCTGTTCTCTTTCTGAATGTGGCTCCCTTGAAGATTAACCCCAGTGAAAACGAACGCCTCTCGTTCTCAAACCGGGGTTATTATCTGGAATTCTCAGCTTTTGCAGATAGGAATGCTCCAGCCAGGAAAAAGGTCCTTCTCCCAGCTCTGCCAAATCTTGACTGTCCTTTCTCTCTCCTCAAACTCCCCCCAGCAAAACCCTAATCACTGCCTCTAGCATGATACTTGCTATGACGCTGCTCCAATCAGAATCAATCATGCCATCTCCTCCCTCTCTACACAATGGCTCATTTTTATATTAATACTTTGTAACCAACTGATTTCCTGTTCTTTCGAGCCCTTTTGCTTCCTGTATTTATGTGGACAGAGCAGCAGAGAAAAAAAAATGAATGTGCGTTTAAAAGTTCACTTTCAGAGTAGGCCTATTTCTGCAGTGGAGACACATTTTTATTAGTGGATTATGTTAACTTCAGTTTCATTAGTCAGGTTAGTTATGAGTAATGTTAGTTATTAATTTTCAAATGTGTCTCTTGCACCATAGGCATTTCAGGTGAAAAATAGTGTGCATTTTTGAATGTGCACGTGTGCTTTTAACTGTAAAAATAGATTTGCATCTTATATGTTAAAATCGTTTTTGACTGAATAGCCTGTCTTTCCTTGTTAATCTGGTAACACATATAGCAATGCACCATAGGCATTTGGTGCTGCATCAAAAAAAAACATTTGCTACCTGTGCAGTAGTGCTGTACTCTGTGCTGTAACACGCCAAATATCCTTACAGCTACTATGCATGCTATTTGTAAGAATATCTTACTATATCTGTCCACTTCCATGTCCCACAATTCTCCCAGCAGTGCACCTCTAGGGTTCAGTGGCACACGTCTTTCCAGTACTGACTCCACCTCCCTTTGCACCATGCCCCAGTATTTCCTTAACACTGGAAAGTCCCAGATCATGTGGAAAATTTGCCTTTATTTGTGTTGCATTTATCATCCTCTCCTCTCCCCATCTGTCTCAATCTCTCCTTAGTGTAGGTGATTCTATGTAAGCATTTATATTCAGTCACTCCTTGGGGGCTATCACCACCTCCTTAGGGTGCTACAGATCGTCCCTCCACTCACGTGTCTAACACATTCCCGTCCAGTGGGTAATCCGGTGGGATTTTGTCCACTCGTCTAATGTGTGGTGCCAGAGTGTGTCTAATTTGTAGGCATCTGTAATGTTTTATGTGTATCCTCCATTCCTCACTCAGCTCCCGGAAGTCTCTAATGCATGAGGACCCCACCACTTCCCCACTCTAGCAATTCCCTTTTATTTTCATTCTCCCCACCATCTCAGGTGTTATATCACTTTGATTAATCTCTGTTCCCTTTCTCTGGTGGGCAAAGTGAGGTGTTTAGCTCATTGCTATCACTGGTAACTTCATGCACTGGTATTTCCCATAGAGAATCTTGTCCCATCCTCACATCCCAACAGCACCAATTCTATGTCCACTAAGGTGTCCTTGGCCTCTAACTCTACCCATTCATTTGCTATAGCCAGTGGTGATGCCTAGTAGTATAGCCTCAGGTTCACAGCCCCAACCTGCCTGCCCAGGTTGGGACTCTGTTTTTTTTTGTTCCCATAAGAATTCCCTTAGCATTCCATCTATTCTGTCAAATTCACCTGCTTCTATTGCCCTTCGGGAGTGATGGTATATCCCAGATGATCTGCACCCACTAGCACCTCCCAAATGCCTTTAAGATGTCCATGGCACTTGGTAAGGAGCTCCCAGGGATAGTCAAATACAGTAATTTATTGTTAGCGTATAGTGATATTTGTTCCTCTGCCCCTCCAGCCAATGATTTCCTGTCAGCTCTGTGTCTCCCATGACCCATTCAACCAGTTATTTCAGCACTAGAGCAAATAGCATGGGGGACAGTGGGCACCCCTGTCTTGTACTTCACTCCAGAGTATACATTTGTCAGATAACATATTATTTACCTTCACTCAGGCTGCTAGACTGTTGTATAGTATTTTCACCCAGCCTATGTACCCATCCTCATTTCCCATTCTCTTCATTAACTCCAACATGTACCCCCATTGAATTGAATCAAACAATTTCTGGGTGTCTAGTGCCTGATGTACATTCCTGTGGACCTATTTGGGATAAACACACATTGGTCCTCCTTCACTATCTTTGTTATCATTTTTATCATTCACTAGGACTTTGGCCAGGATTTTGTTCTCAAAATGTATTAGAGAGATGGGTTTTTATGGCCCACATTTCTCCCTCGTCTTCCCCTCCTTTAGTATAACCACTATATTTGCTTCCCTTAGATTTGGCAGAGAGTGCCTTTTTAAAGTAGAGCAGCAGCATTTCTACCTCGGTGGAAGCAGCAAAGAAAATATGGGAATGTTTTCACCATTCTGTGAAGCCACAGCATAACATGAGCAAACATTCAGGTGTACACATCCTGCCAAGCATCAACTTGTGCAAGGTGTGCTTCCAAGTTGGCACTCAATTCTTTACATCTTTGAAATAATGTTAGAGAAAAAGAAGGCAGTGGAGGAGCAGGAGTACACCTTGCAAAATGAAGTGTCAGCTACTGTTGAGCTTAATTCATCACAGTGGCAAATATGTGGTCTCAGGAGGATAGCTCAGGTGCAACGTGCTTGCCTTGAAAGAAGAATATCGAGGCTTAATACCACATAACAGAAATACGCCAGTCAAGGTACAAGAGCACTTTCATTTAGCAGAACAGCTGTCTGACTATCAACATTCCGCAATGTGTGCAAGCAGACACCGTAAAATGAGGGAGTGCTGGGCATTTCAAAAACATGAGTATTGATACAGTTTTCTCACAATACCAGACCCATCGTCCAGCCCCTCGTTGTGTAACACATTTACCTAGGGTACATAGCCTTTCCCCAAAACTAATACATGTTAAAACATCCTTGAATAGCTGGTTATTTTCTTTTAAACACTTCATATGTTTTTTAAACATTGGACACAAAGTTAAGAGTCCTTATTTCATTTACTTATATTTGTGGACCATTTGTTCTTAAGTTTTAAGTCAGCTTAGTTTCAAGGAGCGAAAACAAAGATTTCTGCAAAAGCACATGTTCAGCTATTCATCATTCTGTTTCGCTATTTGAATGGAGAAGACACTGTTGGTACAGATGGCATCTAAATTTCTGATTAGCATGGCTCTTGCTTAACACCAAGGTTTCCTTTGTGCAGGTCAAGCAATCCACATTAGCAGTTTCAGCATGTTTATCTACGTTGACACAGTACCACGTTCATTTTGCTCTGCTGGAGCCAAAAACACAAATTCTAACATGGGACAGAAAGCAGTTAATCAAAATGGCGGATAACTTAAAATGGGAGCATAATCAGCCTATTTTAGGTTCATTCAAATGCAATTTACAGTGCAATGTGAATGTGCTTAAATAAAATATACTTTTACAAACCCCCCTTTTGGCCTAAACCAAGAGCATTACTCAAACATTAGCATCATCGGCAAACCATGTATCATCGTCAGAACATCCTGAATCACTATCTCCAAAAACATTGATCGCCATTAACTCCTTTATAGCAATGTCTTGCATTACCAAGGCATTAGTAATCTTTCCGTGCATATGTGTCTCAGGTTCTAGTGTACCAACTACTTGCGCACAACTTCCCCCATCATAGAATAAATGACAGGAAGACACTGTATGCAACAGCAGCAAAACAGTACAATGCCAAAGATCACCATTAGAACTGCAAATATTGTCCAGCCCCAAGATCGTAATAAATCCCAAAACCATATGCTGATATCCCAGTTTCCCTCTAGAATGTGTACTTCAGTACTTAAGGTGTAACAAATCTTAATTGCCTTAAATATATTGGGGAGGAATCGGGTCAAAAACACAACACGCAGATCCCACCATTTTGCACACCCCTCCACGCTAAGCTACAATGATGTCTAACACCAGCCTATTTTAAAGAGCCACTAATCTAATAGCCTTTTGCTCTAGTGTCATGTTGTATAGGATGTCAGTGGTTTCATTGATTGTTTTCTCTAAACCCTCGCCAATTTTCTAGTATCTGGGGAGTGTATTGTCTGTCCCCAAAATGGCACAAAGGATTTAGCAACATCACCCAGAATCTCTGAGGGAGTGTCACCATCCTCATCCCGCATGCGATGAGTTCTATAAACTTCACATCTGGTAATAATATAACTAAATAACAAATACCCTCCCAATCTCGTGGCAATCAAGGATATGCCTCATTATCGCAAAGTAAACAGGGTCTCCTAAATATAGAGGTCTATCTTCACTAGTTAGCGGAGCATGTTCATACATACCTCAAATTTACTCCTTGGTTGGGAACCGTCTCTTCGTATGCAAAATGGAACAGAGTTTGGGCTATGGTTTCACAGCATAGGAAGGAGGCATGGCATCCCTATTACCTATGGGAGCCATTTTAAAGGTAAACATTGATCGGACAGGTCTGGAAAGTCTATTGAAAGGCCTAACAGAAACAACATTTAGCTTGCTCCTATTCACAAACAGAGAACCTCCTAAAGGTGCTAAAATTCATTTTTCAAACTCATTGAGATTAGTCCCATCAAAATTACCAATGAGACTATTGTTCCATCGGCCAAAGAATAATGCCCTAAGTGAAGCATAACATGCAGTAGTTCGAGGGAGAGGATGTATATACCAACCCAATCCCGTTTCCCCATGTTGTGGCAGATGTCAACATATCCAACAATTAGTCTTATTCAGAATGGCAATGGTTGTGTTCAGGATCATGAAGAGGGTTTATGGTATGATAACCCCCTCTACGTTGGAGTTCTGGAGGACGAAGCGTGTGCGAATGCTAGTATGGTTGAGACACAGCAGAGACACTTGCAGTTGGCAATAAAACATCAAGTGGATGTACACTCTCCAGGTACCAAAACCCGAATGTCAATGTAATTACAATACAAGCTATTATTGTTATCAGTATCCATTTGGTCCTCAGGGACCATGACCCTCGATGGGCAGATTCATTATCTGCAAAATGATCAAGATCATTTTCAGTACGAGTGGCCCCTAAAATAGGCATAGTTTCTCAGCGTACGTTAAGAAGCCTCACTGTTAGGCTCTTTTAGTTCATCCGTGGATGACACTTGATAAAATGGCATATCTTGATTGAAGCTAACTTTGCCATTCCCTACCTCTAATTGTATGCAGCAGAGGAATTACGGGGGACTGGTTCAACTGTGGTTACTTTTGGGTTTCTTGTGGGCACAGAATCCTAGCTGTCCTTTCCTATTCTATTATATTAATGTAATGTCAGCAGGCCCTAAATCAAATCCTGTTCCGTGATTGCAGATTGTACCTTACAACTCCAGGTACTGAATGATCGGTGAACAAAGCGTTGTTGTCTCCTGAAGAAGATGAAGAAGCAGAAACAAGATTGATTGACGGTGAAGAAGAAAATTAAGAAGCAACAATCTCCCCAGGTCCCACGGGCTCAGGAAGGACTTTCGAAGAAGAAGCAACAATCTCCCCAGACCCCACGGGCTCAAGAAGGACTTTTGTGACACCCTTGGTGTCGATCAAAACAGGCTCATTGTGAGCATTGGGATCATCAATTCCCTTCTCCTACACTTTGTTATAGGGTAGAGGAAAAGGAATCCTCTTCACATGTGTCGCGTGGATCCAGTGTTTCTTTTCGGTCACTGTGGATTGCGTACCCAAAAGGATCTTGTGTGGTCCTTTCCAACGAGGTGCAAGAGAGGTGCCCCTCTTGAGATTCTTCACCAGGATCCACTGACCAGGTCAGAGTTGATGACCTGGACCCTCGTATTTTATAGTGAATGCTGCTCATACCTCTTGGTGAATCAAACGCAAGAGTCAACTGATCACAACAGTCAGACAAAAACAGGTACTCAATTTCTTTCCACTGCTTGCGCCTTGGTGCATTGCGTACATTGGCTGGTTTCTCCCAGTGCAAATCTCTTAGGGGTACAACCATGTCTTTGATTGTGCGTTCGTCTGATTGATGGTAAGGCTATTAGCAAAGCGTCAGGCCATTGCAGATTGCTGTGCGCACACACCTTGGTAATTTTATTCTTTAGCATTCCGTTATGGAGTTCCACAAGGCCGGCACTCTGAGCATGTCCGGCTGAGTGGAAACGTTTATCAATCTGTAATCCCGCACATACTTGCAGGATGACTGCAGCAATAAAATGTGGACTATTATCGGACCAAATTACTCTCGACAAGCCAAACCTAGGAAAGTATTCCTTAAGCATGGTCTTTGCCGCTGAAATTGCTGTGGCATCTTTCAGTGAGAAAGCCTCAACCCATTTGCTAGAGGCACAGATCACAACTAGGGCATATTTATAGTTTTGGCAATGTTCCATCTCAATAAAGTCAAAATGGATCACCTCAAAAGGCAGGGAGGGGGGACCAAAAGTGCCCTTTGGCGTTGGTGTTCCCTTCCCATTGTTATGTTTTAAGTATATTGTGCAACTCTGGACCAAACGTTCAGCTGTTTTCTGGATATTAGTGTTATATGAGATGGGATCTAACTGTTGGCAAATCTTTTTGGCACATATGTGTGTTGGGCTATGGTTCGCTAGGCATTGGGTAGCATCCATCTTTGCTTCTCATTATCCACCCAACAATCTTCATCATCTAAACCCGCTGGACCCTCAGCCCACAGTTTAATTTCTTCTGGGGTAGCTTCAGCCTGATTTCTTTTATAAAGCTAATCCCTTTGTCCATCAGACAAGTATCTAAATCCCATCTTGTTGGATTGAGCACGTAGATCTTTGAGTGCAAATCAATAGCAGTCTGTTTGGCTATTCTGTCAGCAAAAGTGTTCCCTTTTCCTACATCGTCCGTCACTTTGTGGTATGCCGCGCACTTCATTATTGCTAGTTGCGTAGGAAGCACAAGTGCTGACAGCAACCAGACTATCGGAGTGCCATGTTGAATTTTTGTTATATGTGAGGTCAAGAATCCTCTCTCAACCCACAGTCGACCAAAATTATGAACCACCCTAAATGCGTACTGACTATCTTTATACATATTTACTGTAAGCCGCCAGAAATTTCACAAGCTCTGGTTAGCACAATAATCTCTACGGCCGGCACAGACTTATGCAGAATGCGTTTAGTCTCCACAATAGTGGTCCACGTGGTGATTGCATAAGCAGCGGTGGATGTACCGCCCGGAAGTTTAAAACAGGAGCCATCACAGAATAGCTCCCCTTGCAGATTCTTTAATGGTGTATCAATTAAATCAATTCTGCCCTTAGTTTCTTGTTCTGTAATAAAGAGGTAATCATGTGACATTTCATCACTGTAATCCTTCTCTTGTGGAGAAGGCAATAATTCAGCCAGATTCAATAAACAATTAATTTGGAGATGTGGTGCAAATAGAATCAGCTTGTATCTTGTTAATCAGGCTGATGTGAGATGTTGCATCTGTGTTCTGTTTAATAGAACGTCTACGGAATGGGGTACTATCACGGTTAAAGAATGACCTAAAACCATACCCTCACTTTGTTTTATGGATGCAGCAGCAGCAGCTACAGCTCCCAAAAGCGCATGCAACAGGGTCTAAAGTTGAGGAAAAATGTGCCGCACAGCCTATTCTTGCCCCCATGTTCCTGTGTCAAAACAGCCAAAGCACATCCATCACGTTTATTCACATACAAAACAAAGCCTTTTTCGTAATTCGGTGTGCCCAAAACTGGTGCTGAACACAGCTCAGCCATAAGCAGATTAAAAGCGTTCTGGCAATCCATGTTCCACGGTAAAGGCAAATAAATGTCCTCTTTGTCATTGCCAACATAGGTTTTATCAATAAAGAACAATTTGGGATCCAATGAGTTCAATATGAGGCCATGCCTATTAAAGCTCTGACTTCTTTCTGTGTATTTGGAACAGACATATCAGAGATGCTTTGTATCCGTTTACGTGTCAGTCTTCTTCCCTCCTTTGACAGTAGATAAGCCATATAGGAAACCTCCTGTTGACAATACTGACACTTCTTCAACAATGGCTTATGCCCAATCAGCAGCTAGAAGTAGATCCTCAACATATTGCAACACCATGCAAGTGGAAGGTAACTCAAGCGTATCAAGCAGTTCTTTCAACGCTCTACTATAGATGTTTGGACTCTCAGTGTACCCTTGCAGCACACAAGTGAATGTGAACAAGCATCCTTCTATGGTGAACGTGAACAAATATCTGCAATCAACATGCACAGGGATACTAAAGAAAGCATTTTTCAAATCCACAACACTAAAATGTGTAGCCATGGTTCGACTCTGTTCTGCTTGATTTATGGTTGGTTCAAAATGGCGCGGGCGCACAATGCATTCTGGGAGCGCTTGGAGCCATGTTGGATATTTACTTCACTCCGCGGTGAAAGGCTGCACACATTTTGCTGAAGTGTTAGATTCACAGTGCTGAGACGAACATGCTTTTTCAAACTTGGTATGCAGTCAAGGCCATTTCTGCTGGGAAAAGCTCATGTTGTCATGACTTGCTACTGTTCTCCGTGGAGCATGTTTTTAGAGCAGGGAGGCCCTGGGTTCCTTGGGGGGAGCTCTCGATTGACCCAGCTGGCAACCGACGGCTGTTCCTCAACTGCGCAGGTACAATTCCAGAAGGTTCGAGAATTAACTCCCCTTTGTGGAGTTCCTATATATGAGGAAACCCAGAGGGGGTCGGGTGAGACTTCAGCCAGAGAAGGGCGCTCCGTCTGGCCTTCCTGTGAGCTGTGGCACTCTCGGCATGGCTGTCCCCGGAGTCTTCCAGCCTTTTCTGGACGAGATGAGGCCTTCAATTATGCTCACGGTGATGTATTTCTTTTGACTTCTTCTGTGATCTATGTCCATATTAGTTTTATGAGTTATTTCTATGTACTTGTAATCTTTGAATAAATAGCCGTAAAGAGCTGATTATCTTCCAAAGAGTGCGTGGCTGTGAGTTATTGTGTCTGTCCGTTTATGGGTTGAAGTATTTTCTCTATAATTGCATTGTTGATTTATGTTGTTCCGTGCACTTTTAAGGGGAGAGCAATACAGACTCATACTCAGAATTGTGGTAACACCAGGCACATCGGAAACTGTGGAGCAACAACCTTATTAATTGTGCGCAAATCAATAATAAATCAAAAAGGATCACATTATGCTCTTTCTTGTAAACTGGTAAAATCGGACTATTACACACACTCCCTGCAATTTCCTCAATTACACCTTGGTGTACGAAATCAGAAATAATACTCTTCAAAGCATGTTCACCTTCAACAGAAACCTTATACAGCGGAATACACTGCAATTTAACTCCTGGTTTCAACACAATTTTAATGGGTTCAATTTGTAAAATTTCAGCGTCATTATCATTAACTGCCCATAAACATGTTAGAACCTTATTCAATTCAATTGGTAAAGGGATAGACAAAAATTGTGGAACAGAAGTTTGTTGGGCAGAAATTCGTTAAGTACACTCCATTTGAAGAACAGTAAATCACAGCATTCAATTCCTTTAATAAATTCAATCCCAAGAAATTTTTGCCCCAATTTGTCATCAATATAAATGGACAAGAATCAGTGAATGGTCCCAGTGAAATTGGTACCAGCAGAGAGACCGGACTTACTGCTGGCGTAACAGTGAAACCTACAGAAATGTTGTTCAGCCCAGACAGTGGAATATCTGGAACCCGTGAATGATCAATAGAACACTTCTGTGTTCCTTTATCTATTGAAAAGAAATGCTCCCTAAGCCCCACCTTCATTTCAATGCAGGACCCTTTCTGATCGACGGGAATAGGTATCGGTTCCAGACCCTGCTTTGGGCTGTCCTAATGGAACAGTATATCGTCAGATCCAAAAGCCTCAGAAAAATAGTCATTCAAAGGATTATCAAAAATATTCTCAGTAGTATCACTATGTTGCTGATTATCTTGTGATGGTGTCTGTTGATTCTGTGCAGACCGACTTCTACCAGGACCCCCTATTTCAGGACAGCCTCTAGATCGTCTACCATGGCACCACATGTGCTGTTTGATCTCTGCTGAAGGATCGAACATTTTCCTCTCCGATGAGCCTCATGTCTACAATATGCACACTGGTTCATATGTACAGGACACAGTTGTGTGCCACCCTGTCATGTAAATGGACCTCTAAACTGTGCATTTCCACCTCTGGCTATTCTAGCTATTTGCTGCAATAACACTCTAGTTTTCAGGTCTCCCTTATTCTTTTCCACCTTCTCTTTCTCTGTATTAAGCCTATTTTCATAGTACTGAGCCATGTGTAAAACTTTCGATTGTGATTTTGCGCGCCATGCACTCTCGGAAGTCATGATCTGGTATTGGATTTCAGGCAATACTCCATGCACAAACTTATCAACAAACAGCCTCTTTCCTGGATCTGTACTTAGGTCTTCACCACTAAAATCTGAAAATACTTGCTCAAATCTGTTAAAATACTCAGTTGCACCCTCTGATTTCAATTGCATGCAAGCCGTAAGCTTATCCCATATGATTCTTTTTTCAGGAGCCAGAGTTTTCAATTTAGTCACTATTCTATCTGGCAACATCAGTATAACCTGTGGCGGTTTCTCACTGGCATTCCTTTCCCCATCTACTCGTACTAAGGCATCCCATGCATCACCCATCCCTACCTGATCATCTACAGTTCTAATCTGCTTCCACAAATCAGCAGGAAGGATCATGGGAAACAACAAATCTATATCACCCAGCGTGAAAACTGACGAATGCAAAACAGATTCAATTTCTTTATAAAATCCTGTTAGATTCTTCCTAATATATGGAATTGATTGCCTAACGGTATTCACTTCCTGTCTAGAAAATGAAACATGGACAAACTGTGAGACATAATGTGCTTCAATAGTAGTGGCAGGTGTTCCTGCTGCAGCATTATCTGGAATCTCTACTTTTGGAACACATGTTGGAGGAACCTCCCTCATTGGCAATTGTAAAGTAGGCAAATCCGGACATCTATTAAACAACAAGGCTAAATCAAGTGACAAAGTAGTCAAAGCAGTATTGGGCAATAATGCTCTTTTATAAATAACCATCAAATCTGTGGGACAACATTCCTTTCTCTTCATAAATTCATCTTGTAGATACTCTACCATCACCTGTAACACTTTCCTTTGCATTGCCAGAGCATACTCACTTAACGTGTCATGCACTTCAATGGTAGAAATTGAAACATCTGAAATCCATCTAAGAGCGTCTCTTGTGCAATTGCGCATTTCTTCACTCATTGGGTTCAATGCAGGAAGAAATTGCTTCTGCACATATGAAGCTTGCCGGTCAATACCATCCATTTCATCTTCCTGTAATCGATCTAGCTCCCTTTTGAACTCAAATACCTTCTCTACATGCTCATATACTTTCTCTGCAGTGTCCCTTGAGCGGGCAAGGACATTCAAATCCCTCAACCCCTGTGGGACATTCATGTCCATTAAATCACTTCATATACCAACTAAATATGTTCCCATCCATTCTATCAAAATATTCTGTTCAGGAATACCACTTGGTCAGGAATCGCAACTAAAACAGATGATTCATCCCCCTCTTTTATGTACTTTTTAACCCATGTGTACAATTCTCTCTTTCTGCCTTTAGATACTGTGCCACAAGTCACTATTCTTGGAATATGGGGACGGCAACTGTTGGCAAGGGTGGAGGTGCAGGAGGGGGAACAACAATGGGAGGAAGAGGAACAACAATGGGAAGAGCAGGAACAACAACGGGAGAAGGCACACAAACAGGTGGTGGAGTTGAAACGGTTTTACGTTCATTCAACATTTATTAAGTAACTCATCTGATGTTTGAAAATCCTGAGAGAGATATATTGTTTGCACATCTAGTTTAAAAGCCCTATCCATACTTCTAATAGATTCTGACTGTACCCGCTGATGATGCAATAATGCTTTCTCAGCATTTGTCATGTGTCTATGTGCATGCTTTTCTCTACTTCTGAGTTGCTGCATAGCTTCCTTCCTCCAATCTCTAACTGCATCAAATGCTGCAGGCCTAGCATTTTTTCTCAACAATACAGATTCTAAATGCTCTAGGCGGGCAATTTCAAAACTACGATAGACTGGCCACGGAAGTTCGGAAACATGTCTGGTCTGTCTGTGCCAAATTTGATTAAATACTATAGTTCCTAGACAATACTTACAATACATAAAATAAGCTGGCGAACCATCGGGTGGTGCTGGTTTTTTGTTTTTTTTCAATGGTTTTCTCTCTCTTCGGAACAATACCCTGAAACATGATGACAATTTCCCAGGCATATCAAATCACTGTCTTTACCTGGCGACGTTTGTATTTGCAAAAACAAAACTGCAACCAATATCAGGACTTTTAAGAATCGGGACATGACTCACCTGATTTCAAATTTCAAAGCGGTCTGATCGGAGTCCAAATGGTTGTGGCTGGCGTTTTCGCAAAACAGGCCTCGATACGGGGACCCTTATGATGTCCTACTAAACTCTGCTCACCATCAAGGGTTGGGCGTGCATTACTGTGGAGGAATCGTGTCTCAGTTTGCAGTGGACCCGTCACTCTACAATCCTGGTCCGGCAGCCTCGTCTTCATCCATCGATGTGACATCAATCCAGAGGGTACCTATTTGGACGCCATCTGAAAGATTAAAAAAATATTGAGGCTTAATACCACATAATAGAAATACACTAGTCCCGAGTACTAAGGTACAAGTACACTTTATTTTAGCAGAACAGCTGCCTGTCTCTTAACACACCACAATGTGTGCAAGCAGACACTTCGAGATGAGATAGTGCTGGACATTTCAAAAACATGAGTATTTATACAGTTTTCTCACAATCACACATCGCCCAGCCCCTCTTCGTGGAACACATTTAACTAGGGTACATAGCCTTTCCACAAAACTAATGCATGTTAAAACATCCTTGAATAGCTGGTTGTTTTCTGTTAAACACTTAATATGTTTTTTAAAACATTGGACACAAAGGTAACAGTCCTTATTTCATTTACTTATATTTGTCTACCCTTTATTCTTAAGTTTAAAGTCAGCTTAGTTTCAAGGAGCGAAAACAAAGATTTCTGCAAATACATCATTCTGTTTCGCAATTTGAAGGGGGAAGACACTGTTTGTACATATGGTATCCAAATTACTGATTAGCATTGCCCCTGTTTAGATCCAAGGTTTCCTTAGTGCAGGACAAACAATACACCCTAGCAGCTTCAGCATGTTTATATACGTTGACACAGTACAAAGTTCATTTTGCTCTGCTGGATCCGAAAACACAAATTCTAACATGGGACGCAAAGCAGGAGTTAATCAAAATGGAGGATTACTTAAAATGGCAGCATAGTCAGCCTATTTCAGGTTCATTCAAATGTGATTTACAGTGTGATGCGAATATGCTTAGGCCAATGTTTACTATCAGATGGTATTCATGCAAAATATACTTTTACATCCTTGGAAGCAAGACAACACAGGAGCAACACAGGTTCGATCCCCTGGTCCGCGCTTAGAAACCTCTGGGTATTAAGCACATTATAAAGGACCTTTCATATCATAACTAACACACCTTTTGAGACATTTTGAAGAAGCCACTTGCACCATTTTCAGGAAACATGCAACAAGTTGAGACACAAAAAACGGTGCGATTTAAATAAAGAAGATATATCTAGCATACTATTTGCCAACAGAATGCTTCAGCTCCTTCAAAATCACAGAAGAGTAAACAAAATGATGGACAGGAGCACTTTTAGCTAGCAACCACACTTGACCATCTCTTTAAAAGGACACAGACACCAAAGTGTCTATAAAATGTATCTTATAAAAAACAATCCAGTCAAGAATGGAGAGAAAAGAAGCAAATGTGGCCTGGTCATTACAAATCTGGCCAGGCCTGAGGAGAGCGCAGGTGCAACGCATTTGTCTCGGAAGCAAGACAACATAGAGCAACACAGGTTCAAGTACCGGTCCCACACTTAGCAACTTCTCTCTGGTTTTAAGTGTGTCAAAATTATTATTCATTTATTAATCAATTCTGTCGAAGAAGACCCATTGGACAAAAAACATGTTGACAATTTACTGTTTTATACCAAGACAACAGAGTGAGTCTAAAGTGTATTATGATAACACAATAAAGTGTTCCTTGATAATGAATAGTACCATCCTTCATGACAGCATATCATATATTAATTTGTGAATGTACGGGTGAACTTTCATGTGCATAGATAATGTACCATTTGACAATCGGTTAAAAATTGAGGCACAAAAGTACACAATTTCTCAATGTTCTTTTTTGATAGCAATTTCAGTTTATCATTTATGCACAGGTACAGCCTTTATCATATCAATATCAATGAACAGTTCATTGGTGCAAACGCATTGATAAAGGGTACTGCAGTTCTTACTCTTTATATCAAGATGGCCAGCATGTGGGCTGGCATCGTTTAACAGTAGTGCAACATTAAGCATTTCATTGTCAACCATGAGAATAAACGGACATATAGCATTTGTTAAATGTGAGGATTAATGAACTTGAAGCTTTAGAATACAATCTTTACTTCAACAGGATGTCACAGAAGAGGATAGAGAGGCAAAGGATGACTTGGGAGAGAAGATAAAAGGTGTAGCAAACTAGGGTACACAAATGAAAGAGGGCCATGGTTTAGATGCCCACTGGGACATTTCCAGAGTTCCCTGTAGGTCAGTCCACCACATCATAGTATGCTTCATCTGAATGCATTGAAATGCACTCTCCGGTATGTATTATCGTTTCTAATGAATTTCTATGTCCATATTCCATTTAAAGTTGTAGAAGTGAGACATATATTTTTACAAATCAATGAACGGTACAGTATTATTTGCATGGTTAGACAGTATAATCCAGTGAACATGCTCAAAATATAATATTTTCTTTTAGACAGGAAGACATGGGGCCTCATTATGAGGCTTGTGCTACCGCAATAAAGGGTGCTAGTACGGGTCCGGCACCGTTAATTACGGGATGCCTGATTACGAGGTCCCCTAGCGGGACCTGGAACAGACGTCTGGTAAAACCAGACGTCCTTTCCGGGTCCTGCAAGGGGACCAATGAGCTAATTACGGGCCCATTATTAACGGGCCGGTTATTAGCTCCATCCCCATTCCCAATGAGCTCTATGGGGGCTCAAATGGGAATGGGGATTGGTTTTGTGCATGAGGAATTACCGGGTCCTCCAAGGTTGGAATGACCCAGTAATTCCTCATTCACAGAACCCGGTATTGGAACCCGGTATGGAGGCAGCCATGCCCTCATTAAGGCCATGTCTGCCACCATACTCGTAATGAGGCCCATAGACCATTTCTGCTTTCTTCTCAATTCTGTGTGATATTAACCCCCCTTTGTCAAACAGTGAAGCACTTCATTTCATTTGAAAGATAGACAGTGCCAAACAGCACAAGAGGTTTAGCACATGCAGATAGACACTGAGTGACACTGAGGGTCACAGAACTAACAACAAAGCAATTACCAAAAACAGAAATGAAAGCACATAAAGGAAAACCAATACTCAGTAGCAGAGTCATTATGTGTGCAGCCAGACCAAACTTATCTTGGGGGATAGATGCATTCTAATCGCTGATGTGTTGTGCAAAGTATGCAAAGCAGGATGGACACTATTTTATTGTGGTGGATAGCTGCATTTTGCATTGTAACTGCTATGTATAATAACCATGCATCTACTCCCTGTAACTAAGTTCCCCACAAGTAACAGCGCTCCGATGTCCAAGGGCTGTTTGTGTGCTATACAAGTGTATAAATAAATACATAAATAAATGGCAATAGTGAAACAATGTTCTGTGTTCATAAACACATATTTGCTGAGCAACCTATGTACTACATAATGAAGACCACATTTCCAAGCACAAACACTTCTGCTAACTCTACTGAATCGTGCCGTACAGCAGCCACTGCTATTAAGCAACTGAGACTGAAAGCCACTCAGCCAATCTTATTCAAACATGCCCTTCAGCAGCCTCTGTACTTCAGAACCAATAACTAAATACGTTCCTGTTCACACATGAATCTCTAACAAATACTGCTATTCCAGTACTTTGAACCACACAAAACTGTGCATATACCACACAATCCAGACGTGCAACTCTACCAAATCACCAAAACCCTGACCACAAGCACCTTCTGATAATCGATTGCTATTAGCCAGAGTTTGGAAATAACATTATTACCCGGCACGCCGCGTCCACAGGAAACACTGAATGTGGATTGTCTTGTTTCCGAGCCATACCACAGTGTAATCCCGTCGACGCATGAACATTGTTCACGTGCTGGGTACACTCTTTTTTCAAGGCAACCTAGGAAAGGGAGAAGTAACCACACATAGCCCCTTCTCCTTTTTCAAAGGTGGCCTTTTTTTTTTTTATTTTTGTCCCATATGCTACGCTCGGGCCTGTAACTTGAGGCCCCTGGGGCATTACCATAGGCGGTAATGGCCCGCCAGCTAAGAGGTTATTGCCACATTACTTATTCTCAATAGAACCCTGTGCTGTTCCCTACTGCATTAAAGTAGCTATACAATTCCACAGTATAAGCCCCTGAAATGCACTGTTAGAACCCCTTAATCATGAACTTTAACACCCCGTATTCCATACGTGAGTCACATATAGCTGGGTCAAGGAGCCTTTCACATGACCTGCAGCACATACATGCATTCTAATATCCTGGCCCACATCCAACTATGCCAATGCTGTTCTCCGCCCTCACCTGCAATGCATCAGATCAATGAAAAACATTTTGAAATTATAAATTGAACAACCAGTGCTCTGACTCTTAGCTACAGCACGCCCAGCTATGTTTTCACGGTACCCCAGACCCAACTCAGCAGATACATCTGAATCCTGACTCGTAGATCATCTCCTATTTTTAAAGCATCAGGACACTGGGACCGACTGAAGGCTGCAATGTTGCACCTTAGCCCTGCCCTGCAGCACACTGGCTTTTGGAAGCAAGAATAGAAAACATCTCAGCAAATACACGTCAATCCCACACCAACGTCTACCTTCAGTTCCAGCCCTGACCGTGTATCTCAATCCCTACTTGCATAACTCATTGCTCTTCCATTATGTTGATGGAGAAACAGATCTGTTCAACCTGCTTCACCTTTTCTTGCAGAAACTCATTTTTTTAAATTTCTGTCCACACACGTCTCTGCCAAGTAACACCAGCATTGAAACTCATGACCCATGCGCTTCCAAAGTATTGGCAATACACCTTCAACTTCATTTAGACTTGCAACAAAAACTTTATAATCCAAAGGGTGATATTTGGGGCAGGAGAGGGATTCTTGCAACATGAAAAATGACTTGAAAGCTACTCATTATCGTATTTTGGTTGATCGTTGAAGTGCAGTGTTAGTTTTAAGGGTATCTGGTCATTGCATCTAGTGCCATTACATCAAAATGTTTCCATCTAAAAAATGTCCATCTAATGCACATTTTTGGGGGGTAAAGGGTTATTTTTTGTTCAGGTGCATTTTAAAGGGTAAAAAACCAGGGATGGGGGGGAATCCCCCAAAAAAAGTAGAAAAAATGCATTAGGTGGACATTTTTCAGATGGAAACATTTCGATGGAATGACATTAGATGCAATGGCAATCAGTGCAAAGACCATAAACCGTTTTAAGGGATGAGGGAATTCAGCATTGTGTTTCAGGTGCTGAGAAATAGAAAGGTTTGTGTGCATTTTCTTTGGGTGTCTCCTAAATCCATCCGGAAAACATACATATGGACAAAGCTAGGACGACCTAGAGTTTTATCAGAAGATTGCAGATATGCTGAACGCATTGATAATGTGGGCAGGGGATTTTAATATGATCCTAGATAATCGGATGGATAGAACATCTAGTGCCCCACTTGTGCTGACCAAGATGGCCCAGGCAATTCATCAGTTGTTGTTACACTATCCACTGTCAGATGCGTGGCATGATGTACATTCCGATAACTGAAAATACACTTTTTATTCGTCAGTTGATGAATCTGGGACAAAGATTTCTGGTTGCATGCCTCTGAGTTGATGCCGGCAGTTCAGGACTGTAGAATTTACCCTCAAACTCTTTTGGGATCCTCTCCAGTTTTGCTTTCTTTGGTGATTGCACAATGTCCTAGACCACGACCTTCATGGAGAATGGTTCCAGCCATGCTCAGAGAAACACCACTGGTTGAGATACGACACAACACATTTGTTGCATCTTTTAAATTAGTGACCGGTCAGTGCAGATGTATTTGACGCTATGGGAAACATCACAGTCTGGATAACAGCGGGCCTCCTTTCTTCATCCACTGGAACTCTATGAGAAGTCAGGGGCATATTGTGGGTGGTGGAGACAAAATTAAGAGAGTTGGAGAATGAGTATGGTAGGACATAATGTGAGCATTTTTTGGGACAGTTTTGAGATAAGCTGTTGACGTTTCAGGTACTGGCTGCATTTGAAATGCATTATATCTCCAAACCCATCAGAGGCCAGGTGATATGGCAAAGGTGATCTTCAAGCAGTTTATTGGCCTGAATAGCTCGGGCTGAAGGCTCCAGGAAGCCTATCATTAGTATTCAGGGGTGAGATGATAGAGTTATGGCGCTGTAGGATGATATTAATGCAATATTTCGCACATACTATTCAAACCTATACACCAATCTGGCATCAGACGAATATCAAGTCTGTTACTTGAACAGTATTGATCTCCCTACATTGTCTGAAGCGGCATGTTGGCTCTGAAGCTACATGTGACAGTTGAGGAGGTGGTTGCAGCAGTGATGTTACTGGCATCGGGAAAGGCTCCCGGTTCTGATGGGCTGGAAATAGAACTATATAAGGAATTTCAGCAGGTGTTAACCTCCAGATTGTTGCAGGTGTGGGAAGAGTAACTTGGTAGAGGCGAGATCCCTCATTCCCTCTAAAAGGCACTTATAACAGTAGTGCTGAAGCCCAACAGGCTGTCCCGTAATGTTGCCTCATACCAACTGTTATCTTTAAAGCAGGTGCGAAGGTGTTTGCCAAGATTTTGACGATGCATCTTCTTCAAAACACTACCCTTCTAGTACAAGTGCCTGAATCAGGTTTTATTCCCACCAGGTTCACGGCATTAAATCTGTAGTGACAGTTCTGTGTGATATCACAGATTAATCCCCAGGCTAAGGTCATTGTGGCGTCTCGTGAATGCATTTGTTTTGGGAGTTAGGATTTGGTCTGTATTTCTCTCGATGTATTTGGATACTATATGCTGGACCGATGGCTATAATTTATACCAATAATATGATATCTGCCTGATCTGACCAGGCATCCAGAGCAGCACCCGCTAGCAATCTCGGAATGTTGCGGCGAGGTAACAACAGTGCCGGTAGCACTACCGGCGCCGTTGTTGCCTTACTGCAACATTTGTAATGAGGCCCATTGTCTCCAGGACCGAGCAGTCCCTGTATGCCATAACCATGATGTTTATTTGCAACAATATGAGCGGGAATTCTGATGTTGCTGTATGGGCGGATTTCAATATTAAAAATGGTGGTTGTCCCGAAACTGCTCTATTTCTTTTGTAACATCCCTATATGGCCTTGGAGGTTTTTCATTAATATTCTTAGGTCACTAATGACAGGGTTCCTCTGGGGTTGCGGGCAAATAGGATTAGCTGGTGAGTAAATGACTGAGCCCTATCAACGTGTGTGGGTATTGCAGCTCCTGACTTTGAGTTATATTATCTGGCAGCTGATGCTCAATTTGAGAGATACTGGTATGCGGATGGGCCTGAGGTGATACATTTGCTGCTTGAATGCTATGGGGCATCACCAACTGCCCTGAACTCAGTCATATTCAGCGACTCACATATTGACTCCGCACTTTTGCCCTGGTTAGAACCACAGTCAATGCCAGCTCCACAATATTTTCTAATATGGAAATCAAAACGCTATACAAAAGGTTGAGCCCGTTACGGAATTTCCCTGGGATCCCACCAACGTTCGATAAGGAACTTAGAAGAGCTTGGGACATGCCGGGACAGCGCACAATGTGTGATATGTTTCTGGAGGATCGTCTGGTGTCCCTAAAGGACTTTTCTCAAAAGTTGTGTTGTGGTTCCCTTAGGGTACTGCAGTACTATCATATGTAGACAGAATTTCATAGTCAATGGCCCTCTTTTCCAATTGAGCCAGATACTCACAAATATAGTAGCAGGTGATGGGCTCAGGTAGGCAGTATTTAGATTGTATGAATTTCTGCAGACTCACAGTATATCCAAAAATATGATATAGGCCCAATGGGAAACAGATGTGGCAATAAGTCTGGACGATGATACATGAGGTAGATGTTGTCAGCTGACTACAACTGTCTCCATTATTGCTGGTCTCAGACTGATACAGTTCTAGATATTGAACCATTTGCACTACACCACAGACAAGCTGGCCACATTTGTTCCAGGAGTGGGTGGAGAATGAGGGAAATGTGGCAATGTTATAGTTGATTTTATATGCATTGGGATTGCCCCCGGTCCAAGCATTCTGGCACAGAATGGCAGCAATAGTGGATGACATGCTAGATATCCCTCAATCATTGACAACTCTCTAATGATATGATATGATATGATATGATATGATATGGCATTTATAACGCTCCTATACACACGTGTTACTGGGGAACATAGGTAAAGTGTATGTGGTTACACATCTCTTCTTCAACATTGCATGTGCTGTAGCAAAGAAATGTATACTTAGGCGTTGGTTGTCCAAACATGCCCCTAGCAGCTTTGAATGACTGCACAAACTTATATTCATTAACGAAAAGGAGGAGGGCTGTGTGTTTACAACTGCAGCAATTTGTAGACGAAAGTATATATGGAATACACTTAGTATATGCTTAGCAGATGTCCGCTCTGATGAGGGAACGGGGCGAGTGAAACATCGGAATAAAGTGGATTGTAGAACATGTCTCGCGGCTGTCACCTGTGCTCCTGTCCAATATGTTGAGCTATGTAATCTTTGCATGGTATAATACACAGTGCTATGTTTGTCATGGTCTGCATGCCTGTCTTAGAAATAAAGGTTACAAACAAAAGAATGTCATTCAAACTCACCCCATTGAAAGAAGCACACTGCTTCCCATCAAATCTGATTTATAATGTATTGTACATTATTGTGTGATCAAAAGAGCATTGTTCCTCCCTATGTATATATATGTGAATAAACCAGTATATATTTCCGTTTTTTGATGCGCTGCTGATGTTTAATCGAGGGGCGTCAGACATTCACCCACATTATATGACTTCCATCCATTTCTGTACAGACCCATTGTCCATACAAGACCAGGTTTGTTTATTTGACAATGTGGTCGCCATTGACCCTAGCACACTAAACCCGCAAGTCACAGCTTTGCAGTTCAGTTCTAAGTATGTATGCTCAAGTGATTCCACAGAGAATCAAGTATATGCAAACCCAAATAGGATCAGGGGAGTGTGTAAAAGAGTGCAAAACAATATTTGAGTGGAATGTGCAATTACTTAAATAGGGCCTCGGGCAACGTTAGTCGAGTCATAGGCACAGTCCACCTGTAATGTAATATTCTTCAATCTTTATTCACGTTTACATTTATTGTTCATTATTTTTTATCGACACAACAATCTATATACAATCTAGAGTTGGCATACCAAATCGATTATTGATAACGAGAGTATTCCATTTTGTGCAAGTACCAAAGCGCCTAGTCCAATTGCTTCCATAACAGTATCTCTCTAACACAATATAATGTATGCACTCACTTCTAATTTGAGTTGGTTTATCTGCTTTTGGGGCAGTTGTACACTTCTCTGGGGATTTAAAATATCATCCACACTCAAAAGAAGTCTCTTCAAGGTCCTTCTTGTCTCGCTGGGTTAGTGTCAAGGCCTTTGACTTGTCTTCTGGCTTTGGATTCTACCTTGGTTAGTGCTCAGACTGCTACAATAGCATTTTCCAACTTGTCTCTGGGATAGGCACTCTGCCTTTGCTTCCTAAACATGTTCTGTGGTCAGGGTCACAACCTTTGCTTTCTTAGGTGTTCCTTGAACCCTTTTCTTTGACATTGCTTTGATTTCTTTCCATCCCATTTATTTACTTGGCCTGGGCCTCCACCATTTCTTCATCCACTCTTTTTCTTGGTCAGAGGTTCATCTCTTTCTATCCCAAAAATGTCTTTCTCCACAATTTCTGCCTTTACTTCCAGTGCCTTGTCATGACTCGCAATCTGAGGCTTTTTATGTGTCATGTCGTCTGTCAGGTTTGTAATGCCCTGAAAGTGCAGGATGGTAAAGTGAAAGAAAGATGAAAGAAAAATATCTGGGAAAGTGGAGGGAGGTGAAAAAAACAAGAAATGTTGGCAACTGGAGGATGGTTATCTGGATATCTTTGCTTACTTGTGGTTTAGGGTGAATAAGCATTGTCTTTGAGATCCAGGGTCAATTCCCTCACAGTGAAACAGAGATTAGATTAGATAATAATAGTAATTAATCAACATACCGAGAATGAATCACTGCCATTTTACTGAATCATAAGCTGGTCAAGTGGCCCCACCAGTGCATAACAGAGGGGATGAAATATTATAAAAACTAGTATGGGCACCATTCATGGTGCATGGTAAATACACCCCGGTCATAACATCATGGAGAGCCTTGACCTGGTGGGGAACACATAGAAATTCACGCTAGAGCGCTCTTCTGTGGAAAATTGTTTCTTGGCATATAACGTGAAAAAAGGAGCAATTGCCAACGACTGATTGCCTCATTAAATGTGTTCCTCTCCTATACTTTCAGTGATACCAAAAAGCACCTCTTATAGGTAAGAAGCCAATCGCTCTTCAGCTTCCTCGGACTGTACAAGTTCTCATAATGTTTCATAATATTATAAGAATGTTGTTGTGAAGTTACTGACCCATGTCATTCTAATGCTGTGATACTACTAATTATAATAATACTACTATTAATGATAAAACAATAATAATAATAATAATAATAACAATAATAATAATACTATTAATAATAATAATAATAATAATAATAATAAAGATCAAAATTATATCCACACAAACCCACTCTCCACCTATTCTTAAACTGGGTGATCTGGCCCTCCCCCCAGTCTCTGCCCCTGATTGCTTGTAGATTACTAGATGCCTAGTCGCCTGCCTTACCCTATCCACCTGCTTAGCTCCACAAAACCTTGTATTCATCCTTTGTGATCTGCTTATGTCTTTGTGTATTTCCCTCTCTGACTTGTAAAGATCCTCCACTGCTTTCCAAATCTAGGTCCACACTCAATGAATACCACAACAATATTACTACTACTACTACTAATAATAATAATATGAATAATAATCCTCATCATCTTCAATACATTGAATTGACTTATCTTACTACCTTAGCATCATGAGCTTACAGTCCAAGATCTTAATATCCATGTCTCCTTTCTCATTATAAAATCTGACCAAAAGTTAAAATCTGTATTTCTGTCTCTTCAAATATTGGGGCCGATTCATGGAACAAACGTGTGTCGAAAATCCCAGCGCAAGCAGGCGCAAGGTGGCGCAAGCGTGAGAAAGCAAGCGCACGCGCACGCGTGCGATTCAAGGAAGGCGCTGCGCTGCTTTCTCACTGGTGTTGCGCCAAATCCGTGCATGGCGCACGCTGGCGCAAACGTCTCCAAACAGCGTGCGCTAAGCACACAGCGAAAGCGCACATAGCGTGGCGCACACAACAAAGTAGGCGGAACAGGGGGCATAACATGCAGAATGGGTAATAACGCGTGAAAAAGAAGGTGTAACAGGGGAAGTACTGCAGGGAATTACACGGAACGCCCACACGCACGCGACCAACCCGTATTCATGGATTCGAATACGGGAAACCTGCGCACGGCAAAAGACGCACACAGGGGTCAATGCGTCCGCCACACGAAGGCAGGCAGAAGTGTCCCCGCGCACAGTATAAAAGTGCGCACAAACAACACACACGTACATACAGCTACGATGAATGCCCCATTTGTCGCAGCGCTGATCGTGGGACACTGCAGGAGGAGGAGAATAGGCAGGGCACGCATTTATTCACCACAGACAAGCCTTTTTGGGATGCCTGACGACCAGGTCTATGGCAGGTATAGGTTTCCACCACGTATCATCCTAGACCTGGTCAGGGAGTGGGAAGATGACCTAACATCCCCCACCCTCTGCTCCCAAGCATTGAGCCCCTTGGAGAGGTGCTCAATGTCCTGCATTTTCTGGCCACTGGGTCTTTTCAGCGGACTACTACCATAGTGGGGGGGAGGAGTCTCACAGGCCACGCAGTCACGCTGCCTACACCAGGTCTTGGCAATCATGAGTGCATGCCCCTCAGTCCGCAGGCACATATGCATGCCCAGAACACCCGCAGAAAGGCAGGCCATTGTCCAGGACTTTTACAGGGTGGCACACTTCCCCAAAGTGCTTGGTGCCATAGATTGCACCCATGTGGCCCTACGTCCACCTAGGGCCACTGAGAACATCTACCGAAACCGCAAGCACTGGCATTCCATCAATGTGCAGGTGGTATGCGATGTAAAGGGAATCATCACCTCTGTCTACGCAAACTACCCTGGCTCCAACCATGACAGTTTCATATACAGAATGTCCGCCCTGAGCCGGGCCCTGGAAGCTGGCCAGCATGGCGACACATGGCTCCTAGGTGAGTACAAATGCCTGTGCACATGCATGCATGTCACACACACACACAAATACACAAAACCCAATAATCACAACCATTATCATCTCTACAGGGGACAGTGCCTACCCTCTGAGCAACCACATGATGACGCCAATCTGGAACCCCACCAAACCACCCAAGGTAAGATACAACGTGGCCCATATTGCAACCAGAGCCATAGTGGAGCGCACATTCAGAGTGCTCAAGTCACGCTTCTGCTCCCTTGACCGCTCTGGCGGGCAGCTACTCTATGCACCCCCAGTAGTGTGCAGGATCATTGTGGCAGCATGTGTCCTGCACAATGTTGCAACACGGCAGGGCATACCGGTGGACATGGTGGTGCCCCCACATCCCCAACCACAGGCACAGGCGCTGCCCATGGGAGGGGATAGGGCATGTGGCGAGGAAGCACAGACCCAGCTTGTGGACAGATTTTTCACCTAAACTCCCCACCCTGCGGAGTCCACACAGGCCTGGCACATACCAGGTGACAATCGATGATGACAAAGAGACAGTCAACTGTCACAACCTTACCACCCTGAGATTGTTGCCATGGAATTGCCATATTGTGTGCATCCCTAGCTACATAAAGACACGCAATCCTGTGTGACCAAAAGGCACACTTGCAAGGTGTGAATCACACAGACCTGCCAAACAGGCCATGACTATCACTGGTATGTCACTCAAACCCTCCAAAACCACAACATGACATGGCAAGCAATAGCCATACACCAACACAGTAACAATAAGGTACACATTGCCATGTGAAAAATGTAAATTGGCATCAGACAATGATGCCTGACATGGAATCAGATGAAACGACTGACCAACAACCTCCCACCCAAAATAAGTCATACCCAAATGTATTCCAAAAGTTGTAGTTGAAACATAACAATGAATGCCTGTCTACATGCACAATGTGCATTGCAAAATCAACACTGCAGCTACTGTGTGCCGTGTCCACCTCCTGCAACACACTGCTCAGCACACAGCACATTGAACAGCCATTGTGTGTGATGCACACCTTGAGCATGGCATCTAAGCGACAAACTACATAAAAAAAACAAATTAGGCATGTACAGGATCCACAAATAGTCAGAGAACATGTGCTGCAGTGACACAGTGGGCACCGGAAGGCAAACAGAGTGTACACGTGGACATGGAAGGGTGGTTGTACATGTAGTGGATCATAGTGCGAGCGTGTGGGTCAGTAGGGACATGCACTCAACATATGCATGTGAAATCAAGTGACCATCCGTGTTGTCTACACATCACATGTGAACATTCACCATGTGTATACCCCAGCATGTCAAACTACAACTATCCCCTCACACTTGAAAGGTAAACACAACACACGAACAGGCATTGATCAGCAGAATACATCATGTACATAGGAAAGCACTATTACAATTTCAGGGTGCCCATCACACTGCAGGGCAAGGCAACTATCAACAACAAAACATCCCCCCTCCCTCACAAATCACCACGACCCACTGCATCTGGGTCATTCATCGTACATCCTTGAATTCCACCTGGCCACAGGATCACCCTTCCCCTTTGTCACCATCTCCCACCTTGTGTGTAAAAGGTTGCCAGCACCCTCAGAGTCCACCTAGATTTACAAAAGCACAACATCCAAGACAACTCAAAGCAGGACAACACAGAAGCCAAGCAAATACCCTGCAGGCAGTAAAACAAACCAGAACAGCCTCCAGTAGATGACTTCAAGTAGCAGTACGCCACAAAGGACAAGTACGACCACAATGATGTCAACAACCAAGGTAGCACAGTAAAACAATGTCACTACAGGATCTGAACCATGTGTGGTACATAACATAGAATGATGCAACACGAACGGATGTCTACTGTCACAGCACCCGTATACAGGCACAGGAGTGGCACAAATCAACCACCCCCACTGTGGTCTGGGTGCCTGCAAGGTCTAACTCACACAGGCCTCTGAGACCCTGGAGGGGAAGGAGGGTCAGGAATATGCAGTCGGCACATGCATTGCCATACTGCATAACGGGAATGAGGGGCAGGAGAGGGGAGTAGGATTGACACAGGAAAGTAGGGAATGCACCAAAATGTAGTACACACATTAACACATACACAAATCGACAAAACTTGTTCACATGCACATAGCAGCAAATTACTCAAATGGAAGTCAAAGAGAAACTTATCTCTGGGGTGAGTGCTGGCCTCCTGACTGCGCACTCTCCGGTCCGGTAACAGGAGCAGTTCAATGCTGCAAAGAGAGCCACAGTTAATACTCTGTGCGTGCCCAAAACACAGAAACACACTACCAAATATGCCCCAAAGTAACAAAATACACTACAAACAGACAAACTTGTGTGGATGCTTCATACCCATACGTAACATTACCCCTCTGATGGTTCATACACAGTCAATGCAGTAAGTCAGGCACCGGTGGGTGCGTGGCAAATGGAACACCAATGTGTCACGATTGACACAACATGCAATGTTCCCTGTGTAAGCAGACAGACGCATATAGCAAGGTCTGACTTCAGAACAAGTCCTATACCACCATGACCAAAATAAAGTAGCCAGTGCATGATCAATTTCTACTTGGAAATGAAATGCACTGCACCCGAGTCTGGCCCTTGCTGTCTGTCCCTGTGAGCTGCTTCATTCCATGTCTTGGAATGCTACATGGCTAATACAAGTGTCTCAATGGACCATGGTGGAACGGAGGGTATGTGCCACTGCCCCTGCAGGTGCCCCAGACAACGTTCAATTCAACTAGCCATCTGTCCATTAACACATCTGAGCTGTATTGTGCGCTTCTACACCAATATTTGTCCAAGTTCACCATCAGTGCTGCTACTAAGCATGCATGTTCAACTGGCCAGGTGGAAGGTTTGAGGTGTTGTGACCCCCCCGTGCTGCTCACCTTGCCTGGAGTCCCTTGAAACACATCATCGATTTTCGGATGTATGATCGCAATCCCTGTGCCTCTGCCTGAGCACATATGCACATGTCGGCAGCACCAAACGCGTCCTGACTCCAGGCGTCCAATGGCCCATTTCTGCTGGCAAAGGTGGTCTTGAGGCTCATCCCCCTACAGAAAGTGCATGAAACACATGATTAATGCTTAATATTCATCTGTGTGTGTCTCTTCAGGCATTACATGACTGGACCATGTCAGAGACATACATTAGAAATCACACAATCAGTCTGTCTTTCACAGCAACAGTGTGGAACACAGTATCTATGGCATGATTTGCAACAAGCACATGTCCATTAAAGATAAGAAACATACTACAAAATGCATAGCAATGAATGTACACATGAATCATTAAACACCCCATCTAGCAAAAGAAGAACAGTGGACAATTACACCCCAATCATCCCCACTAGGGGTGTTAATACAAGTTCCACAGCAGCAGACATGCCACAGATATGACAGTCCATTGCCCTTGTGTAATAGGCTGTTACACCGAACCATCCTTGCGAGCCCATGGATAAGGGAAGCAGGAGTGGCATATGTGAGTCAAGGACCCAAAGCAGCAAACACATACACAAGACAAGCTTGAAGGGCCCAGCTGGAACAGACAGTGGATGCTTTCGAAAGCCACAAAGCACCACACCGTCACATGAAAGCACAATAGACTAGCAATTTTAAACTATATTAAATAATTACACTAACTATGAAAAACCTACTTTAACTATTTAAACTAACTATCAAACAGAAACTTAACTAACTAAACTAAAAATCAAAAATGGCCACATACGACCCGGGGGGGAGGCACCAAGGAGGGGGGAGGTACAGGGTGCTGCTCAACACCCACATGCGATGATGCTGAGGAAAAAAAAACCTCCGTGGGATCAACGCCTGCACAGCCTGACCTACGCAAGTCAGGCCTTTGGTCGTCCCTCCACCTGCCACTCCCTTGGCTCAATCCACTGGTCCCACTGGCCAGGCTGATCAGGGCGGCATCAGCCAGCTAGGGTCTGCGCCACAATACAAGAGGAGGAAGGTTGCACTTGCAGCACAGGCTGGGACCCCACACACAGCCACGACCTCCTGCACGTTGAGGAAGAAGCCTTTCTGCAACCAGGAACTGGACTACCTCGTGGACTACATGCGGGACCACAGCCGTGACATACTAGTGGGTGCCGATTGCCAGACTACGGCTGCCCAGCGTGATACCCACTGGAAGCAAGTTGTGGAACATGTGAGTGCATTCGGCCATGAGGTGCGCACGGCGCAAGAGTGCAAAAAGCGTTGGAATGACCTCAAACGCAGCACTAAGGCTAAGCGTGCCTCAAATTACAACTTGGCTCTGGTGACTGACGGTGGGCCTGCACCGGAGGAGGAAGTCCTCACTCTGCATGAGTCACTCGTTGCAGAGTTCATACCATCAGAATCGGTCGAAGGAGTGGGAGAGATGCCGGACTTTGATGCACAGTCCAGTGAGTATTGAAGCGGGTTTGTGGAGGACGTGTGTGTTCTACTTGTGTGATGTGATGTGCATGACTGCCACTACATGTCACGTGTACATGGTTATGATGTGTGCGTAATGCAATGCTTCCCTGATGCATGTCTACTCTGCTGGATGGTGGACATGTGGATCAGACGGGGACTGTCCACATCACCACTTTTGCATCATACTCACATGCTGGTTACCAGTTTTCCCCTCCGGTCCATGTTCCAGCTCACTGGCACTTCTGCATGTAGCGTGGGGTGAGCTTCCTCTCAGCCAAGGAACTATGCATAGCATGACTGACGTGCATGTGTACTCTGCCTGCAAGGGGGTACCCAATGTAGGCATGCTCCCTTGCCCCTCAACCCCCTGCTCTGCACCCCAATTCCACCTTAGCACAGGTCTGCCACAATATTGCCATTGGGTACTCCCCTGTTCATGCCTCCTGTGTACATGCTAACATCCAGCGGCCAATTTGCCAGACATATCCATTGTGGTACATCCCTAGTACTTGATGCAGGGTGTCTCACTTGGACTGTGCAGAGGTCAGATGCCCCACAGGGACATGAGTGCCCATTCATGCTCCATGTGCATTCCACGCATGCCCATATGTGTCCATGACTGGATGATGACTGTAATACAAGTCCAGGATGACCTAAATTGCATGGCATTTCATCTACCTTCCCATGTCAACTGTGGCTCAGTACTGCGTTGCACAGATGTTAAGGTTATGACAATCTTTGAGGGTCACAGGCCTCAGCCTGTTTAAAGGCCAATGGCTCTGTCCAACTGGTGTAGTGTCTTCTTCACATGTGGGTGGACTCCAGAGGTTTCATCGCATGTCCTGCTTACTGTCCCATCATCATTTGCAGTGTTGTCACTTGACTCACATGAAGCTGTTGATGCTAGTCAACACTGTCTGTCAATACACAGGTCTATGCTCAGCCTTTTGAGACCATGCTAGGCATCCCTGCTTTTGCACTTGGGTGGAGGGGTGCTTTGCTTGTAGATATGCTACCCATTGAATGCACATTTCACGTGATGCCTGAAGTTGACCTTGCACTGCCTTCACATTTTCTCACACACTATGGAGTCCTTGTACATGTAGGTAGTGAGTAACATACATATTCGCTGCACTGCATAGACCCACTTCAGTGCAAACTGCCACCTTTCAACAGGTGTAATCACAGAAGCAAATTCAAGTTGACCCAGCATGCATGCCAGGTTCTATTTTGTGTGTCACATGTCTGCCTGATGTGTTTGTTGTCGGTGTGTGTGTGTGTGTTGTGTGCTTCTAACATGTGTAGTGACCTTTTTTCTCTCTATTTTTCAGATGATGATGCAATGGAGCAATAGGATGGCATTGCCATGCGAGGCACAGGGTTGTTCTCACTACAACAACCTGACACAAGTGGGGGTCGTGGGGTGGTAGGCCACGAAAACCCCCAAGTGCTACAGTGCATCTTGTCTCTGGCTGCCTATGAGTCCAGCCCTGAAGAGCACTCTGACAACCATGTCGAGTTGGATGAGCATCCGGTCCATATGTCAGGGGTGAGTGATTCTGATGTGGACACTCCTCTGTCTGTGACACCTGCACTGAGGGGTCAGACAGTCTTGGAACCTCCGCCTCTGGTGGATCAGGACGCAGGGTCACCCTCCACACCAGTCACTGATGTGCCTGGGACATCACGTTGACAGGGGCATGTAGTCGTGCAGCCGCGGGCGGTGCCAACACAACGAGGACACCCGGTCCTTGTGTCCCGCAGGGGTCAAGCCCAGCAACGTGGTCACAGTGTGCAACCACAGTATACTGAGTGGGAGCAAGACATGACTGCCAATTCTGAATTGCAGGGGGCAGCAATGGAGAACATTGCTGAGAGAATGGAGTGTGTGGCCCAATCTGTGCTCCCCCTGCTAGGCAGGTGCTTCTCCAGCAGCAGGTGGCACGGTCCACGGCCCGCTCGCTCAGGCTGTGCATGGCGGCCTCAGACAGGGCACACCAGGCTGAACTGTCGTCTATGCGTCAAGCAATTGCTGCTCATGCAGAGGCACACATGAAGGGCCTGAGGGAGGAGCATGCTTCCCTCAGATCCACTCTCGGTGTCCTTCTGATATCCCAGAGGGAGCGGGCAGAGGAGAGGTTTGCACAGCTTGAACGTACCATCTCGACTGAGCTACATGCTTGCCGGGAGGTGCAGCGGTTGTCAAGCCAGGCGTTTGCAGGAGGAACTCTGTGTTACATGTGCTACCTTGCAAGAGGAAGCACGTGTATCACGGGAGGTTCTGCATGCAGACCTACATGTCATTACCACACAGAACCAGGCTCACCCGTCCGGCAGACCTGCTGCCGACAAGGGGCAAGCTGCGGCTAGGTGTGGTCATGACAATCTATCTCCCACGCATGTCACCCTGCACCCCCACCCCCCAGCACTGTGGGGCACCTGCCAGCAGGCCACCACTCATGTCCCCTTGCACCCCTATCCCCCAGCACTGTGGGGCACCTGCCAGCAGGCCCCTACTCATGTCACCGTGCACCCCCACCCCCCAGCACTGTTGGGCACCTGCCAGCAGGCCCCCACTCATGTCCCCCTGCACTCCCACCCCCCCAGCAGTGCAGGGCACCTGCCAGCAGGCCCCCACTCATGTCCCACTTATGTCCCCCTGCACTCCCACCCCCAGCATTGAGCGGCACCTGCCAGCAGGACCCATTCATATCCCCCTGCACCCCCACCCCCCAGCAGTGCAGGGCACCTGCCAGCAGGCCCCCACTCATGTTCCACTCATGTCCCCCTGCACCCCCACCCCCCAGCACTGAGGGGCACCTGCCAGCAGGCCCCCACTCATGTCCCCCTGCACCCCCACCCCCCAGCACTGAGGGGTGCCTGCCAGCAGGCCCCCACTCATGTCCCCCTGCACCCCCACCCCCCCTGCAGTGCAGGGCACCTGCCAGCAGGCCCCCACTCATGTTCCACTCATGTCCCCCTGCACCCCCACCCCCCAGCAGTGCAGGGCACCTGCCAGCAGGCCCCCACTCATGTCCCACTCATGTCCCCCTGTACCCCCACCCCCCAGCACTGAGGGGCACCTGCCAGCAGGCCCCCACTCATGTCTCCCTGCACCCCTACCCCCAGCACAGAGGGGCACTTGCCAGCATGCCCCACTCATGTCCCCCTGCACCCCCACCCCCCAGCACTGTGGGGCACCTGCCAGCAGGCCCCTATTCATGTCCCCCTGAACCCCCACCCCCCAGCAGTGCAGGGCACCTGCCAGTAGGCACCCACTCATGTCCCCCTGCACCCCCACCTCCCAGCACTGTGGGGCACCTGCCAGCAGGGCCCCACTCATGTTCCCCTGCACTCCCACCCCCCAGCACTGTGGGGCACCTGCCAGCAGGCCCCCACTCATGTCCCCCTGCACCCCACCCGCCAGCACTGAGGGACACCTGCCAGCAGGCCACCAATCATGTCCCACTCATGTCCCCCTGGACACCCACCCCCCAGCAGTGAAATGCTGATCTCATGACACAAACTAAAAGTCAACTATGTACATCAACACATACACTGGTTGGCATTGCTTGTGTAAACCCACATTTTCACATGCATCAACCCAATGAGCGAATCCCACACATGGAACTAAAAAATGATATGATATGATATGATATGGTATTTGTAACGCGCCTATACACAAGGGTTTCAAGGCGCGGCGAGGCAGGGAGGGGGGGAAACAAGGGGAAGACAGACAAACGATCCTACTAGGCCAGGTGTCATTCAGATCGCGCAAGTGCAGAGGTAAGGGGAAAAGGAGAAAGTGCAGGGGGAGGAGGTGGGGGGAAAGTGCAGTACAAGGTAAGTAGCGTAATAAAATAATAATAAAATAATAAATAATAATAAAATGAAAATGTATTATGTACATGAAATCAAAAATAAAATGAAAGCATACCAAAATATGAAACATGAAATGAAAAGCATGTGAAAAAGATGATTGAATGAAAATGATAACCAATCCAAAAAATGTTGAAAGAAAAACAGTCCAAAGTCACCCTCCAACAACGCAAATCCAAAGGAAATGTAAAAAAAGATCTCCATTGCTTCATGTTCATAATTTAAAAAAAAGAGAAATCAATCCATAGTCCAACTATTTACAATCCATTGTCCGGAAAAAATAAATCCATTGCTCCATGTCCATAATGCAAAAAAAAAAAAAAATGAATACATGATGAAACTATATACAATCCATTGTCCAAGGATGTAAAGTGTCCATGATCCCAACCAAACAAATGAAACCTACCTAACAAACTACCTAAAAACATAACTATATACAAATTTGTGTGGCATTGTCCATTGACCACAAATAAAAGGAAAACGAAAAGGAAACCTAACTATTTACAAGGGCAGCAGGCTAGTCCGACAGCTCACTTTTGGATATCCCGGGCCAGGGCATCATCGAACTCCTGCTCAATGTCCTGGAGGCGGTCCTCTTCCATGGCCCCGAGGGTTCGCAAGGACGACGACATGTTCTCCTCCAACTCCCTGCGAATTGCCTCGAGGCACTCGGCCCACCTCAGGGCCCTCTGCATTGAGTTCTCTGCCCTGACCATCGTGAGCCGTGCCTCTTCTGCCCGCTGCCGCTCCGCATCTATAGCATGGCCTAACCGCTGCCACACAGAAGACACTTCCAGTCCTGGGTCCTCCTGCCCTCTGGCCGATGCCTGCCCCTCCGATGTTGATGGCCCTAAGCCATCATTGCTCCCACCTAGAGCCTGCTCCTGCTGCTGCTGTCCATGTGCCATGTCTGATGGTGCCTGCACATCCTCCATCAGCTGCTGGGCCGCTGATCACGACTCTGGCAGGGATGTGAGCTTCACCAAGCTGGCTGTGTTGGTCGGGCCAGGTCCACAGGGGGCCCTGGTGGAATCTGGGCCGGAAGACAGTGTGGAGAACGACTGGCGCGTAGTCTCCACAGAGGAGGAGAGGTCCGCCAGAGTGAGCAATACATGTAGCAACCCACCAACCAGGGCCCCTCCCAGCAGTGCCACATCACGACGCTGCTCTCCGTGATGGCGTGCGTTATCCGCCTAGGAAGAGCGCCCGTCATCACGAATGACACACGTGCGCAACGCGCACCAAGCAGGACGGAGCCCATACGTTTGAGGGACCCCTCGTCCGCAGGTAGTGGAGAGCCAGATGACATGGCACTCTCCCCTACCTGCGGACGGGCCTGGGATGGGGCCTCCCTGCTGGTGCATGGTGGTGCAGTCACAGGGTCAGGGACAGCGACTTGCACAGGCCCCTTCGCGGTAACCTGTGCTGCCTCCTGACCCTGGCCCTTGACTGCACCACTTGCACCAGTGGTACTACCCCCACCAGGCCCCATGTGCGGCTCAGTAGCAGGCTCCTCCTCCTCTTTGGAGACCACCAACCTGGATGTCTCCACAACGTCTTCCGCCATTGGAAGCCCCTGTGGGGGCTCACCCAACCCTTCCTCCACAGCCGTTGTGGCAGACGCAGCACCAGCCCTCTCGCTCCCGGATGATGGTAATTCCTGGGAGGGTGGCTGGGCCTTGCGTTGCCGCCCAGTGGAGGGGCGTCATCTCTACCCTCTTCTTCACTTGACGCTGCGTAGAGGGAGACATAGAACACAAGCATCAGGGTACAGTACAAAATACCCTAGACAGGAAGCAATAATACATGAGTGGCACTGTCAAATGGCACTTCCATCCTGTCATTCCACAACACATGGGTGAATGCACACAATACACATGCAGAAACAGTCCTGGCACCTGCAATCAACATCAACATCCATGTAGATGGGCCCCTGTAAACCAAGATGTTGCCTTCAAAGTCACATGCATCCATGGCGTTTCAAAGTCACACACACACTTCTCAGGCACATACACACACATGTGCACCATACATGTACATGACATCAGCACCCATTCCTCACCCCCCCTTCATGTCCAGGAACAGAGACAGCCATGCTTTCACGTGTGCATTCGGCATAGAGCTCCCCATGTTGCATTAAAACACATGCACCAACCATGTGGTTCACACATAACTGGTCTCACATGCATGACCATGATGTCCCTGCACACACACTTAAGTCCTCCCAGCGCTTCTTGACGTGCTTGATGTCGCGGGTTGCCACCCCCTCCAAGTTGATGGCAACCACTATGTCGTCCCAGATCCTCTCCCGTCCTTCCTTGTTGGCACGTGATGTTCTGAAGAGGGCGTCATAATGCCCCAGGACATGCTCCACCAGGACATCAACTTCAGTGGCAGTGAAGATGTTGGCCCTCTGCCTCTCTGGCTGGGGGTTGCCAGTGGTGCCAGATAGAGATGTGCCCAACATGGCAACCCCAGAGGCAGGAGTGGGTGGGCAACTGGGTACTGGGGCTGGGCTGTGGAGCGATGGTATCCCAGTCGGGAGTCTTCTGTTCCAGCAGGGGTGGACACAGCAACTTGACCCCTGCAGATGGCTGATGTGCAGGCACCAAATAGCAGGGCAGTTGGTCAGCAGAGAGTAAGGCAGCAGCAGATGGCAGGTGGGAGCGTGCTCAGGGCTCTGGGGGGCAGGAAAATGGCCTTCAGGGCAGAAGCGTGGTCTTCCTTGTGTGCAAGCGTGGCCAGCTTGATACGGGGTGATTTGGAACGTGAAAAAATTGCACGTCAGCGTGTAATTCGAGGAAAGGCCCTTAGCGCATAAGCGCGTCAGCACACGTATGCGATTTCATTGGACCAAAGGCCCTTAGCGCGTAAGCGCGTCTGTGACATATCACGCACGGGCATTGCCCTTTCGCGTGTAAAACTTCACGCGAACCCCAGGAATACACGTACCCCACTCGCACAGGGCTCTTTCGGGTGTAAAACTTCACACGAACCCCAGGAATACAGTACCCCACTCGCACAGGGCCCTTTCGCGTGTAAAACTTCACGCGAACCCCAGGAATACATGTACCCCACTCGCACAGGCCCTTTCCCATGTGAAACTTCCCGCGCACTCCCGTAATACACGTACCCTGCTGAAATCGCATGTGAGACTTCCCGCCAACCCCAGTTATACACGTACCCCACTCGCACAGGCCCTTTCGTGTGTGAAACTTCCCGCAAACCCTGTAATACACGTACCCTGCTCCAATCGTGTGTGAAACTTCCCGCGAACCTCAGTATTACACGTACCCTGCTCGCACAGGGCCTATCGCGTGTGAAACTTCCAGCAAACCCCAGTTATACACATGCCCCACTCGCACAGGCCCTTTCGCGTGTGAAACTTCCCACGAACCCCCTTAATACACGTACCCTGCTCCAATCGCGTGTGAGACTTCCCGCAAACCCCCCGTAATACACGTGCCTGCTCCAATCGCATGTGAAACTTCCCGCGAACCCCAGTTATACACGTACCCCACTCGCACAGGCCCTTTTGCGTGTGAAGCTTCCCGCGAGCCCCGTAATACACGTACCCTGCCCAATCGCGTGTGAAACTTCACACGAACCCCAGTAATACATGTTCCCCACTTGGCGTTTGCTGTTTGGCAGCCCTGTAAACTGGTCCAGGGTTAGCACAGCCCTTTGCGCTGGATTGGGGATTTTGATGGCTTTTCCTTGCGCGAGGGCGTTCTTGGGGGCATAACTGGCGCTGCTGCAGGGTCGCTGCACCACTCTGCGCCACAGCTGGTTTTGGAGGCTAAAATCCATGAATATGCTGTGCGCGGAAATCAATTTTAGAGCACGCAGCTGGCGCAGACATTCGCACACGCACACTGTGCGCCAGCCGCGTGCGCCACTTTTGTGCGAAATTCTATGAATTACCCTGATTGAGTTCTTGAGAGCAGGAGATAACACTACAAATAGTGCACACCTCAAGAACTACACAATAACATACTAATAGCCAATCAATCGAAGGCATGCTTCTGTGGTTGCACTGTCAGACTAATATATATTGAGTTTTAGAAGTGATGGCATCCTTGCATCAGTCAACTACTGCTGGTGTCAAAGAAGACAGGTGAGTTCTAACAGAGGAGTGCACGGAGTGCAGGGGCCTGCTAGTGTGTGCTGAAATGATGGAATAGAGAAATACTCTGAAGAGCAAAACACAAGCTAAACACACTTTTTAACATCCCCAAATAGATCTTTAAATGAATTTCACAGTGCAGGATGTTACTGGTAATCCATATTGCAAGTAGACAACCACAGGGGTATATCTTGCATGTCAAGTGATGGCTTGGAATCAAAATCATTAAAGGAAATGTATGCTGACTTCATTGACTTATCTTCTATGTATATAAAAGTAAACCATTGCTTGTTTGTTGGTTTGTGGCTTGGCAAAATATTGGTGTATGGGAGGTGAAGGCGTATGTGAGGCGAAGGCAGATGTGTATGGGAGGCAAAGGCAAGGTAAATGGACATGAGAGGCGAAGGTGAAGGCAGGTAGCATTCTAGAAGTTTCCAAATTGTTGCTATCTAAAGTGGTGCAACAGCATTTCTGTTAGTCTCTTACAAATAGTGCTAAAGTGTTATTTAATGAGTGGTTGTGTGAATGAGGCATCATTGCTGCTAACAATGATACTGTCAATGAAATTAATAATCAGATTCAGGATAGACTTCCGGTCACTGTTACTGAGTACAACTCAGTTGATTCGGTGGTGGGTGCCGACAAAGCCATAAACTATCAAACAGAATTCCTCAACTCACTCGACCCTCTGAGAATGCCACCACATCACCTTTCGACTGAATGGTGGCTCACCAATCATACTGCTTCGCAATTCCCACCCAACTAGGATGTGTAATGGCACAAGGCTGTGCATCCACACAAAAATTGCTGCCCAATGTAATTGAAGCAACAGTGTTGATTGGACAGGGAAAAGTTATTTCGAAAGACATGCCACTCAGTTTCAACCGCCTATAGTTCCCAATCAGGCTGGCATTCGCTATCACAATCAGCAAGGCACAGGGCCAATCAATTAATAGCACAGGTATCAACTTGGAATCTCCATGTTTCCCCCATGGGCAGTTACTTTTTGCGTGTTCTAGAGTGGGTTCCCCCGAATCAGTTGTATAAAAAATGTTGTTTTTACACAAGCCTTACAATGAACATGTACTTTGCAAACACTGAACTTTAGGTCCATAGTTATTGACACCATCAGTATCATGCCACCCATCATTCTGCTCCCGAATCTCTGTGTTCTTCTCACATACATTTATAAGTTTCAGAATTCGTTTTTAAGAAGAAAAAAATGAGTTGTGTAGTCTTTATAAGAAACTATTTTTAAAATATAAATAACCAAAAAATGTAGTGAGCATTTCTTTTCACCCTTCTTTTGGAGCCAAAACGTGTAAAGCTACCTTAAGGTATTTCTAACAAATAGTACCTATGAGAAAATGAAATCCTGGGAAAAGCCGTATGTATAATCTAGTTGTAAATAAACACATATTGTCAGTAATTATGTCAACATTTACAAAGGCAAAATTAGTTTTACAGATTGTACAACGCTGTAAGGATGTTGAGTATATGTACAGATTCATGTTTCAAAAGTATACGTATGATAAAGAAGCACAGAACATTGTCCGTGAAAATATTCAATATATCTGTTTTTTCACCAGTACCAAATTTGCGGTCACTCAAAGGAGATATTACATTCTTGATCAAATGATTATCTCACTTATCATCACATTTTAGTTGGCTTGATGTGCACCTTTTTCTGCTTGACAGATGGTCCTTGCAAGGTTGCATGCTATCAAAGATTAATTTAAAAACAGTGTAATGCCCTCCGTTTCACCTTACGCCAACATCAGACAGTTTAAGATTCCATTTCAAATATGGCTTATTCGAGCTGTGTCTCAACACACTTGCCACACACCACCACATCGAAATGCATACTGTCAGAAGAAATGAATAGTGGCTATTCAACAAATCTTGGTCCTTTCTTTAGACAGTACAGAGAGTTAAGTGCTAGCTGTTGGAATCAGTATTCAACCTGAAAGACACAAAAAGGTATTTAATAATAGCAGGACTGCCTCAGCCTTCCATCCCTCAAGTGCTAATCAACTACTAAGCACAAGCTCAAGGAGACATCAGGCATCATTACAAGTTTGGCGGTAGCCTTGCCGGTAAAACCGGCAGCCTGCCGCCAAACTTGCATTTGTGAATGGTGCCAGTGCATCCGACATGTTCTGCTCACGGGTGCCTGTACGCCCGCCATGTCCGACCTGGCGGGCGAAAAAGGCACCCGCAAGCAGAGCTGATAGTTTGCAAGTCTGGTAACTACGGCACCGGCAAGCTTACCGGTACCTTAGTTACCGGACAGGCAAACTTTAATGAGGCCCATCATTTTCTATTCCTGAAATATTAATTTCTTTTGGGTCATTTTACAATAAGCTGGAGCATAAAAGTAAAGCCTAACATCTTTTTACAGTGTTATCTTCCACTCCAGCCCATGCTGCTACCATTCCGAGGTGTAGGAGGGCTGCAAAGCAGAAATAGCATCCGCCCTGTCCCGTTCCGTAAGAGCATTTGGTTTTGCGCCTGCTTGTGATTTTCATGCAGTCACAAAACCAGTGGATTCTAATGGAATATGCCTCTCATTGGAACCGTTATAGGTCAAAAGACCTATTTAATAATAGAAAGACGGCTCTGTGACCAAACTGTCAGGGGTCGGGGTCGAGGCATTGTTTTTTTTTCTATTTTTGTAGGCTGCTTAAAAACAAGTGAAATCAATTGGTCTTTTGGTTAGATGACCTCCAAAAGTAAAAGAAATGACATAGAACACATTGGAACCTCTTATAAAACTCTGCCTGCAAAGCGTATTTACAGCTGGTGTTTTATTTCTCCCAAAGCATGCAGTAAAAAGGAAGAGTAATGGCGTTTTTGCCCTACTTTACGCCTTACAATTACAAGCTACTTCGAATGTTGAATATTGCAGGAAAAGTATCAACAACATGTATGTGTAGCATTGGTGGTCCCCTGTGTGTAAGCTTCAACAAAGAGACATTTTATGGATTTAGTTATTGGATTGCCTTAGCCCAAGGGGTATGAACTTTGAGTTTGACTTGATGTGCTTTGTATAACAAACTTTATGAGCATGACCTGATGAGTTCTATGTAGAAAGGCTATTGTTGTAGCAGGCCTTAGATTGTAAGCAGAATAGATTCCTGGGAGTACATTGTATAAGTACAGCTATAAACTGCTAATCCATTTTGAGTGTGAAGGGCTTGGAATCCCTGTCCTGGGAGTTCCAAGTGCGGCAGATTGAATAGGCACCTCACCCCTTAACAAACAATTGATGTTGTGCTTAGTGTAACAAGCCTTATGAGCATGACCTGAGGTGTTCTGTGTAGAAAGGCTATTGATGGAGCGGGTCTTAGATTGTTAGCAGAATAGATCTCTGCGAGCACATTGGATAAATACAGCTATAAACCGCTAATCCCCTTTGAGCGTGAATGGCTTGGAATCCCTGCCCTGGAAGCTCCAAGTGTGGCAGATTGAATAGGCATCACACCATTTAATAAACAACTGACCAAGATGGTGTTAACATGTATGAAATACCCTAAAGTGCCCCATTGTTTCACCTTAGCATTAGGTGCATGGATCTTCAGACTCCTAGATTGGCGTGGCGGTACAATGCTTAATCTGGACATTGGCTAATATGCATAAAGTACCTTACATTGCTCTACCAGTTCATTTTAGCATCAGGTACATGAATCAGCAGATTTTGTTGATGTGTTGGTTTTTAATGAGTGTGTTGGCATAATGCTAAACCTTGGTCATTGCACGAAAGGCCATTTTTTCTCATTTTTTCATCTTGGTTTTCTGTAACCTAGTGTGACTAGGCTCACCTCATTATTAGCCTGTGTTGCAGTAACTTGGTAGCCATGGGGGCCCCAGCAGACTTCGATCTGCACCCCCCCATGCCTACCACCACTAAGCCCCTTACCACCACTAAGCCCCTTACAACCACCTATGATGGATTGTATCCAATGCTACATGCATTATCTCAGTGGACGTTTGGGCTGCAGCAGAATGCTTTCTGCCTTCAACCCGTGCCGCTTGACCCGTTAAGAGGTCCGTGTTGTAGCTTGTCTAGCGCAGCTACATACCTGATGAATGCTATATTGCAAACATGTGAATTGGGCCTTTGGCCCTCCACACTCTTGGTACGGTAATACATTGTGGCATTTTAATGCAAGTCAGGGGACATGTGTCTTGCATGCCATCACCGAAAGATGCCCACATCAAGATGGCGGCCCTTGCGGCGTTGCCAATGTAACCATCAAAAACATTGGAAAACCAGCTCAGCGCTTTGGCGTCGGATGGCTGGTCGCTGCTCCCCGTTCCGAGGTGAGTGGCACTTTCTCCTTTTTGAGTGAACTCTTAGGGTAATCTACGCAAATAATAAATATCACGGATCTGAAATAGCCATATCACGGATCTGAAACAGCTTTATTGTTTAACATACCGAGACACCCGTACCGTGTGTGCCACCTACCCGTAGTGTAGCGTTGCCCCCGGCAGGTCCGTACGCTCTTGGTGGGGGTTCCAATGCACGTTTAAATAATGTATTTTATGATATGCATTAGTATCCGCCCGGGGCCATATTTATTTAAGCATTCACTTTTGACCAGACGGCTTCTAGCGTAGCCAAGTAGCTAAGGATCCTCACAATCATCTCTCTTCATGACTGACTAAGTGAGTGACCTTAGGGGCCACATGTTATCAGACAGCTTGTCTATCCTCAAGGAGCCGTTTACATTGAATCCTCTCGTCTTTTTAGGGGCCTTCGTTTTCAACGGTCTGACCTACCTCTGTACTTGGACGCAGTGTGTGACTGCAGTCCAGCGTGATTGAACTACCAGACAACTACTGTCTGTGGACCACAAGGTTGGTGGTTTGTTTGGTTTCTAAGATTTTTGATTGAATTTAGACTCTGAGCCCCTAGTAATTATCCCTTTTTTAATTCTTTAGGCACTTACATTGTGGCAAACCATGAATGTTTGGAACCATTAGCTACCATAGCCCTGAAGATGGATTTCTTGTAAATCCGAAACGTGTTGGCAACAGAGTAGACCCCAGGGTGCTACTCAGGACTTTTTAAATAGACTTAGATCATCCATGTGTTATGTTCTAGTGTGAAAGTTGTAAACACTAGTCCTTGAATGTACTTATGTTTTGGAACTCCATACTCAATGGTGCTTTCTATTACCCATATTTAAAAGTTATGTAGAGTGATCTCTTCGACAAGTAGTCAGGTCTTTTAAAGAGTCACTGGCCCTCATTCCGAGTTTGGAGGTAATTTCCATCCGTTACCGGCATGGCACAAATAGCGTGTCCGAGCTGGCAACAGCCCGCTAAAAGCAGGCTATTACGACTTTGTGGCCACGAGCCTTGTGCCATTCCGGTAATGTACCTAGCGCCATGCCTCAAAAGGGCCCCAAAAAGCCCTTACCGGCATGAAGTGCACCGTACATAACACTACCGCCATAGTCCAATGCGGCATTAGCGGTGACCGTAAATAGCGGTGACCGCTAATTACGGTCACCGCTATTTACGGTCACTGTTAAATAGAGGACCCGGAAATAGCGTCATCACACAGGAACGGGAAGGAGCATGGTGGCCATCTTTAAAAACACAATCCATTGCCACCCTCACCACACAGGACCCCTGGGACACTGGTGTTCGTCCAGAAAGTTAATCTAACCATCCAGGAATGACTAAAGCACCCAAGACGGCATCTGCCCGCCTCCGAAAGGAGCGCTTCAGCCAAGACGAACTCCAGATGCTCGTAGACACCCTACACGAGCATGCTGCGACTGTGTTCAGCAGCAACATGAGGAGGGAGGCCGTGTTGCGAAAAAAAATAATTTGGGCACTAGTATGCCAGAGGGTCAGCGCAGTGGGCAACACCCCCCGCACGGTCAAGGATTGCCGCAAAAGGTGGGATGATCTGCGGCTGAGGGTGTGGAACATTCTTTCTGCAAACCGTGCCCAGGCCTTGGAGACCGGAGGAGGACCAAGTTCTCCAATTAAGCTCACACCGTGGGAGGAAACATGTGCGAGCATGATTGGGACAGAATCCATACAAGGGGTCAGAGAGATGGAGTGTGGCGCCACGTCATCAGCTGATGGAGGTGAGTGTCCAAAACAAAAGTTGCTAATCCAAAAGTGATGAAAGTCAATGCCAATGGGCCTCATTACAAGGTGGGCGCAAGTGACAGCATCGTTAAGGACATCAGTGCCGGTAATCCCTTTGCACCCTATTCCGAGGTCCCTTAGCGGGTCCCTTACTTAACGTCTGGTTTTACCAGGCGTTATGGAAGGGGCCCGTTAAGGGACTTCAGAGCTAATAACGGTACCACAATTTGCGGTACCATTATTAGCGCCTTCTCATTGTGCCCTATGGGGGCTCAAATGGGAATGGGGAATGGCTTTTGTAATGAGGACTTACCGGTCCCGCAAAGGTCGGAATAGACCGGTAAGTCTCCATTGAACGAGGGCAGACTCAGTACCGGTATTGGAGGTAGTCATGGCGCTAATAGTGCCATGACTACCTCCAACCTCGTAATGAGGCCCAATGTCTGTCCAAAGAGTGAGGCCATGGTCGGCACCACACACACTCCCTGTGAAGTATGCCAAAGCAAGTGAGATAAAAGCTGGTGCCTGGTGCATGCCCGTAACGTACATGATACATACCACACAAAGTAGCAAATCCCATGAGGCACACAGCGTCCATGATCTAAATAGTGTGCATGTCAGACAGCACAGTACCTGGCCAACATGAGTGACACCGAGATATGCCTGCAAGTACCACCCATTTATGGAATGACGTGCCGTTCCCTACACAAATGCCTATTACCCAACAATTGTGTGGATGTGCAATCGTATAAATGTATGTATGCTGGATATCCAAACATCATTCATACCGTCCCTCTCTTTCAGCCCCACAGGCAGTGAGCATGACAGTGAGGAGCAGGACAGCAATGGCCCCTCCACATCCAGGGGCCAAGCCACGGGGCGCAGTGTCCCAGCAAGGAAGCTACCACTGGGACATATACCACCAGCGACAGCAAGGCCCGTGGAGGGCACACCACCCCCAGCCCCACCCTCACCGCACTGCCTGCAGACTCCTGTCCAACGCCACATTCTGAGGAGTCCAGTGTGGCTGGGGAGGTGGCAGCCACGGCCCCCCTCGCAGTTGAGGGCAGCCACAATGATATCTGGGGAACCATTGAGGATGACTCATTGGAAGTAGTCCACACCCCAGCACATTTGTCAACCCCCCAGGTATCCATGAGTGACACTGGTGATACCAACACACCGGAGCAGTCTGGGCAGGAACAGGCACAGGGACATATCAGTCCTGTATACAGTCCTGGGGAGGATGAGCCGGCTGGACATGGCAGCCCGATCCCCAGCAGGGCCACTGGTGCAGCCGCAGGAGCACAGTGGGATGACCAGCTCTCTGCCCTAATATTGGAATTTGTGCATGAAACAATCGGCAGGCCAGGGAGGAGTGGAAGGCAGATTTGAGGGCACTGGGCCAGTCCATCACAGAAAACACAAACTGCCTCTGCGAGGTGCTCGGTCGCATAGCCGATGCTTTGGAGGCAGCTCTTCCCAGCCAACAGCCTCAGCATGAGGACACACCGTCCACAAGCAACTCCACACAGACCAGCCCGCTCCACCGGTCGCTCCGTGCACTGCGCCGATGGGAAATGCCTCCCCCTGGCTACAGGAGTGCAGAGTGACTGTACTGGCAGCCTCAGGTGGGCTCCGTGGACCCTATGGGACTTGTGTGGGGTAGTTGTGGGGGGAGGTGGGTGAGGGTGTGTGGGGGAGTTGTGGGGGAGGGGAGAGGGGCGAGGGTGTGTGGGAGAGTTGTGGGGGAAGTGGAGGGGGAGGGTGTGTGGGGGACTTGTGGGGGAGGGGAAGGGGGTGAGGGTGTGTGGGGGAGTTGTGGAGGGAAGGGGTGGGGGAGGGTGTGTGGTGGAGTTGTGGGGGAGGAAGAGGGGGGTGAGGGTGGTGGAGGGTTTGTAATTCATGTTCATATTATTACTTTCAATACACTGGTTGTGTTAGAAGAAAAAAAACAGAGTGGACATTCATCATTGCTCATGTGTCATTTAATCTTGCACAGTGCATAGTGTATCCCCACACCCAGTGCCCTATGTCATAACATTATCTCTGCTGACTTGTGTGTCAGAAATATTGTGCGATCACTGACTGCCGCACAGCACGTCCCTCCTGTGCATCGGCACTGTGATGATGTCCTGCCACTTCTTCCTCCTCCCCTTCATCATCATCAGGTGGTAGCAGTTCCATGTCAGGGGGCAGGGGCACGTTCCGGCGGATGTACATATTGTGCAGCATTACACATACCATGGTGATCCTGGCCACCTTCTCATGGCTGTAGAGGAGTGCCCCACCTGACCAGCTGAGGCAGCGAAATCGTGCCTTCAACAGGCCAAAGGTCTGCTCAATTACCACAAGCGTATGGGTATGGGAACGATTGTAGTCCTCCTTGTGCCCTTTCTGTGGGTTTCGGACAGGGGTCAGGAGCCACGGCTTCAAGGGATAGCCACCATCACCTGCATGAGAGGGGAATGAAGGTTAATGTTCGCACATTCATTTTGGACAACTGTACTAGTCTCACATGGCTGCATGTAATTTGTGCCCACATGCACATGTCCCTGGATGCATTGACCCCATGTCAGGCCCCGCTATGTGTCCTGTGCAATGCACTAATGGTGTGGGTTGCATCTTCAAGATGATTCATGGTGTGCACTGACATCTTGTTTCACGTGCATCGTATATGCATACAGCAGTGTTGGTGTAAAATTAGTGATGTGTTGTGCTCTGTGAGATTTAGTGGTAGGGAGCGTTGCCTGTAGTGTCTACAATATCGGGCATTCTCCACTGATCGTTTACATGGTGACATGCAGCACTCCTATGGGTGTGCCGGACCAGTGACACACTGTGGAATCCCTGGTTGGCTCAGTTCAATGCACTCCCAGGGATGATTGTCCTGTGTGGTGATATGCTGGAGACAGCAACATAGTGCATATGCACTGCATGGTGCAGGATGGCCTCACGGTGAGTGAGGGCCACTAATGAGTGCTGAATGTGTTGTTGGATGTGGGCTGGTTACCTGTTAGTCATGTGGTGATGGGTGTCGGCCTTACTTCATCACTATGGGATTTGGGTGTCATGTACCGTTTCTGATGCTTTGGGGCACAATGTTTGGTGATGTGCACACTGTGTTCTGACATCAACCTTCCCACCCAGGTAGAGTATGCATCCCCCCTTCCCACCCAGGTGGAGTATGCATCCCCCCTTCCCACCCAGGTGGAGTATGCATCTCCCCACCCTTCCCACCAAGGTGGAGTATGCAACCCCCCTTCCCACCCAGGTGGAGTATGCATCCCACCCCTTCCCACCCAGGTGGAGTATGCATCCACCCACCTCACAAACCCGATGCACTGCCAAGGCCCAGTCAGACAACTTGCCAAGCAGCCAGGCACATCGTCCAGCATGTCGCTCCATGAAGCGTGGTAGCGTGAGTTCCGCAGGACCAAAGAGTCATGAGCTGATCTGGGATATCGGCACAGCAATGTGTGATGATCTTGCTGGCGTTGCATACCATCTGCACATTGATGGAGTGGTATTGCTTGCGGTTGCGATGCACCACCTCCATGGCATGCGGGACCACCAACTCCACGTGGGTGCAGTCGAGGGCACCTACACAATTTGGCATGCCTGCCAGTGCATGGAAGGCATCTTTTGTATCGAATATCTCCTGGGGAGTCCGTGGTAGGGATATGTAGTCCCTTGTGTGCTTGAGGAGGGCATCCAGCACTTGGTTCAGAATCTGGGAAAATAGGGTTGTGATATGCCATGCATGTGCCCCACTGTGTGCTGGTAGGTGCCTGTGGCAAGGAAGTGGAGCACAGACACTACCTTCAGTAGAGGGGGGATGGTGGTGCATATTTCTATGAGGCTCTCTATGTCGTTGTGTATCAGGTCCACTGTGGTGGTGATGGTGTCACGGTCAAGCCGGTACAGGGTGTGGATCTTCTCTGGGGTTAGATTGAATGGACTGGCTCTGATGCGAGGGATTGTGGGCTGCCAGGGTGGTAACGGTGGCTTCACTGGTGGGGCATGCTGGGCACATCTCACCCTCCTTCTCCTCCTGCGTCTCCTCTGTGGCGGCTGTTGTTGTTGATGTTGAGGCATTGCAAGCAGGGCCTCCAGCTCCAGTAATGCTGCTACTATTGGTATCATCTTGGTGTGGGAGGGAGTGTGGTGTGTGGGTGTGCTCCTTTTGTATTGGCCCTGACTCCATTGCCTCCACCTGTACTGATTGTGTGCACCTGTGGCAGTTGGTAGGACTGCTCAGGGCTCTTTAAGCCTGGTTGGCGATGCCGGTATTTACGCCATGCCAGTATGCACTTTTCCTGCCTTCATGAGGCCGTTATTTACATGTCTGCCTCAATTGTGATCCTCTCCGATTTACGGCATGCCGCTAATGCCGGCTTGGTGTGTCACACGCACGCCCAGACCGCTATTTACGGCATCGTACTTTACAATGTCGTTAATAGCGGTCTGGTTGGTCAGAATAGCCCGTAGCAGTAAGCGATGCTGCTAATCCTTTACCGGCATCGTTTTTCCCTTAACTCCAGACTCGGAATGAGGACTACTGTCTGTATTTTTTGATATGTCATTTGTGTTGATGTTGATCTGAAATATCTGACAAGGATCTTATGTGGCTGCTTTGAACATATCCTGCAGAAAGAGTCAACTTGTTGTATTGATATATTGATTGATACTCATCTTTATCCTTTTTTTGTATTAAAACACTTGTGAAAAATATTGATATTTTCATTTAAAGAGCACACAGTCAAGTAACTTGATACTGATTGTATTTTCACTGACAACTATCCACTCTCCTATTGAGAGGTACTATCTTTGCTGTTTTTTAATTATCTGATTTCAACTAAAACTAAGGTACAGTCTATACTCCTATGTTTGTCCTGCTTTGTGGGATATCGGGAAGATAGATTTCTGAAGTATGATACAGGACTCTGTCCCATTTAGAGTGCATATGGGGTTATCCTGTGGCAACGCACAATGTCGTTCTTCAGGCCCTTGTGTGTATTTACAATGTTTTCACAAAATGACCTCCATAAGAGCACGAGTTTTGTTTCGAGATCTATTTATTATGTTTTCACTTTTGAGTACAGACCCCTGCACCGAATGTTGCTTATTTGCACAACTGAGCGCAAAAGGGGAGCGTAAAAAGGCATAGTACATTCTTGTATGCCACCTTTTGCACTCCAATGTGAGAATGAAGTAAACTCTACCTGCCATGCACGCCATTGCAGGTGGCGTTTACGATGATTTTCTATGGAGTGTCCCTGATTTTTGCTTGTGCAAAAAGCTGGCAGACTCCGTAGGGATTCCCAGCATTTGCTCCACCATGAAAATGCATGCTATTACACATCCTGAAGTATTTGTATGGTGGAGAGGAACGGAGCAGCTGAACCATAAATTACGATCTTCCCCGCCTCTGTCAAACAAAAGTAAGAAAATGGGGCATAACTTAAATGAAATGAAACATGCATTGTACACAAAGGTACAGGGGAGTGAATGTGAATTATATGGTGGCAAAAGTGGAGTCCACTCTTGATTTTTTACTACAACATGATTGCTAAAATGCAACCATGCCTGAAGAAAAATAAACTCCTAGAAGATAGGGTGGACTGGAACTGTGAGGGGTGCTTTTAGACATCAATTGATGAAATGTCTGCTCTGGCAGTGAAGAGCACTTCTGCAGGGATAGTTACTGTAGTGGAGGAGTATGGATACCCCTACTCCCGTGCATGGACATCAAAATTACAGGCAGTTGAGAAACCAAGTTTGGGACCCGGATCATCCTGTGACAACAGAATATTGGAGAGTGGTTAGTGATAGGGAGCTGCAGGTGGTTAAATGACATCAAGAATTTCAAGTCTGGTCTGGATCAGGTTAACCCTCTGTGTACGAAATACAGCAGAGTGATTTTTTTTTGTAATACTGTAATGGGCCTGGAGATTAGAAATTAAGATTATGGTGTTTTGGAGTCTGGCCCTACCTATCATGCAGTGTCAACAAATGAGTAATTGGGGGCTAAGGATTTGATTGTTGCAGTAAGATCCCTGCCATGGGCAGTGCTGGGCCATGTCTGATTGAAAGTAGAAATAGAAATATGTAAAATGAGAGTAGAAATGTGTAACATTAACGGACCCCCTGACTGTGGGGATAAGATTACACCACATTATTTCAAGAGAGACCACCTCATGCACACTCAGTAACCAAGTTGTAGATTTGGGAAAAGAGGGGGACAGACAGCCACTTAATTGCTGAATGGATTCATAATACAAATAGAACAACTGTCCAGAAAGAATGCAGCAAGGCTGTCCTCACCATTTCAGGAGCAGACACCCGAGGCAACATCCAAAGGAGAGGGCTCTTCTGAACAATTTCTTTTGGTGATAAAATATCACTTTAGTACAGGAACAGGGTAGTTTTGTCAAATGTCAAGCTGATCAGCCTCACCTGCATTAAATGTCTACTAGCGTCTGTGAAACACAGGTGAGTCTATCTAAAGTGGAAGCCACAGTACAGGCACTTCAGAATCCGGTGAATTAACTCACACAAAATATCACATTATGAGAAGCACGGGTTGACGATGAAAGGGAAGGCTTTAGATGGCACACGCTATGGTTGGTTTACTGGAGTGAGTTGTGTGTCACAATGTAGAGGAATTTCTGTAACAATCATCTCTACAGACATTAGTGTGGCTTGTGAATTAATCCAGCTGTTCTATAGTTCCCCCACAGAGAATTGTCCAGGTGGCTTCCCAGTGAAATCACACCACTGTCAATTCTCTCAAGGATGTTCAACTATAGGTATCCTGATGTAATGCTCAAGGAAGTGAGAGCTTGAAGGAACATCTGATACCCGATCAGCAACATCTTTAACTCACAAGAATGGCTCATGGAAGTGAAGGTAATTGGACATGGTGAACCAACGAAACGTTGTCTATGAAGTCTGTTAATTTCACATCCAAATAAAGGTAACAGATAATAGCAGGTCTAAGTTACACAACAAACACCAGGAGGCATAAGTCTAGTCTAGCATAAGTCTAGTATACATAACATACTGTAGAAAGAGAAGAGACATGAATAGAATGTCAGTGTTGTTCCCAAATTGAGAATCGTGTGCCAGAGGTTATGCTATGCAGATAATGTGAAGGAAATAGCCATATGCCATGGGTTGTAATGATTGAGGAAAAAGGGTGTGAAGTATTTCACATAGTTTTTGAGGGCACGTCATGGGTGAAGTATATGCCTTTCAAGTGGTGGGAACATAAGATGTGCTTACATTGTACAGAATTTTGACAAATTATTTTTCCTACCCAACACGCTTTACTTGAAGGATAGGAGAGGAGCAACAGGTATTAACTAGGTTGGCTGTGGCATGAGAGGGAGAGCATGCAGTGCTATTGAAGTACTAGAAGAACTAAACAAATTAATATCACGAGGGAAATCAAGATAGTCCAGATGCAATAAGACAAACAAAAATGCATGACACGAGTTTCTCATTCTGAAAAAAAAAAAGAATCGATGGACCAACACATAAAAAACGGTCTGGTTACTTCATGGTTTTCCACATTTAAATATATCCCAGAACTATTTCATAAAGTTACCACATACAACTGAAGATCCAGCACTGCATGTGCAGCATTTCAAACTATTTATTCAAAAATCAATGGCAAGCAAGTAAGTTGGCTGATTTATGCTGACAAAATTGTCTTGATTGATCGGACACCAATTGGCCTCCAGAGGAAGCTAACGGCCTTAAAGATGTATCTCGACGAGAATGTTCTAGAAATGAATGCCAATAAAACAGAGAGCATGCAACTGAAGAACCTCACGGGCAAAAGAAAAACACTAAGAACGTTTTCAAGTGGGTGCTAAGAAAAGAACTATTGAACGTTGTAACCCAAGCTACTTACCTAGGAGTGCTGATAAATTCTAATATTACTGATGAACCTATGACCATAAAAATCAAAGCCAAGTGTAAAGCTCTAGTAGCCCAAGGAGCAGAACTCAATAAGAAGTTTGGGAAGTTCTCCCTGAAGCCGGTTGTAGAATTTAACTTAAAGTGATCCCTGCCCTGATACATGATGGCGAAACAATGTTGGGACGTCCATTTGAGCTCTGGTCACAGTGTGAAAATCTATTCCGGAAACGTATTTTACAGCTTCCACAAAGCACTCCCATCACTTGCATACACTACGAGCTCGGCCTAACCTCAATCAATGCGAGGGTAATATGGAACACCCTGGCCATATACAGAAAAATAGCCGGAAATGACGTCCTTCCTCAGTTTAACATTTTAAACCCTTCAACTGTAAAAAATCCAGACGGTGTCTTTGAAAACTGGCTAATAAATTGTGAAAAAATCCTGAAGCAACTAAACTCCAGCAAAGACTTATTGGAAACTAATCTGGCACCTGTGACTGGATAGAAACAGACTAAAAAATACAAAGCCACGCCTGTATGATTGACTATATTCTGGAGACAAAGGCCTTAAACAAGTTACCTAGATATTTGGAGATCTTCCCATGCAATTTCCTCAGGAGGATCTTCTTAAAGTTTAGATTAAATCCTTTTCCTACAAAGGAATCACTAAGTCAAAGAACGAAAAAGAAAGACACCACCGACACCACCTGACGATATTGTCGGGAAAACAAAGAAACTTTAAGACATCTAATAATCGTGTGTCCAAAACAAAGAAGCCTCAGAACAAAACACTTTTAGGCTGAGTCTAGGAAATATAGAACGTTGAGTGGCAATGACTTGTGGCTCACAATGCTGGAAGGGGAAGATAGGAGGCTGGTGTTTGCCCTAACCTTCTTTCTAAAAGACCTGAGTCTGGTGATGGAAGAAGATGAAAGAGAACAGCACCACTGATTAAGGCACCACAATCAGGAGCAAGAAATTTGCTAGGGGCCGCACACGAGTAGGATAGACAGAAGTTCTTTAGACTTACCTGGACTGGACTGGATTGAACCTTCACAGTGTTGGAAATCAAAATGGAGTGAAAGAGGAGATGCCTTGTGATAAGGAATAGTAAACGCACTCCTTGTGCTGAATAAGGTACCAAAAGCTGTGATGGTGCGCGACTCAAACCAAAAAAGTGGCCCCTCGGCAAGAACCCTTGATCGTTTCTTCTTTCATCGCTTTCATTTTCATTGTTGTATCATGTTTCTTCTTTTTTTTAAAGTTTTGTAATAAACTGTACTAAAATAAAAAATATATAAAAAGAGTCAAAACAAAATGGAATGCTCGCACGCACGTACAAAAAAAAAAAAACGATGGAAGACCCAATCCTCTACCAAGCTTGATATTGCTGCAAAGGTGTTTTTTTCACGTATACCACCAAGATTACTATGCACCTATTCCAATGATTGCTGTCTCCACCGAGTGGTCGGAAGGGGTCTCATCAAAAAGAAGCATGTATACTTTTTTGTCCGTTTGTGGGATGTTCTTCAGCAACAATGACCACATCAGTTGTGGAAATGCGGAGTGGTTCCAAGAAAATGGCATTTTGTTGTCCATGGTAATGCAGTTTTATTTGCTCATCTACAGGATGCGCTGAAGAATTTACTGTAATAATATGAGCACAAAAATACACAAAATTAAATAAAAACCAAAAAAAGGTGTTTCTGTAGTTGCAATTTATTCCCTCACACCGACAAGCAGCACGAAAGCCACAACCGGGGACTTTCAGGATGGTGGTAATGGAAATGGGACTGTGGAGGCAGATGGATTGCAAATAAAGTGAAAGGGTTAAATGCTCAAGCCCCTCACTGCTCATATACCATTTTTATTTTACACCAGTAAAGAAAGCACCACTCCTCATTGTTTGTAATGTACTTCTATTAATATATGAGAATATTCAGTTACTGGTGGTTTTTTAAGTTGAACATCATTTATTTATAAAGTAAAGCAAATCTATTTGCACAAAAACATAAAATGAAACAAGTGCACATCTTTGCACAAACGATTGTACATATTACAAAATACTGTTACTGCTGTAGATAAATATCAAACGAATGACAGGGGTTAATACATAAATGCAGATTGAACAAACAAGTCTAAAAATATTGGCACATAAACAGTGATAAAACAGTAGAAGAGGAAGAGAAGAAGGAATGTTCCTGCTTTATTGGGGCATGGCCCTCCCCATCCTTGGGGAAATGCATGTGCACATACTCCCAGTTTCAGCTTGCTACCCATGACATTGGGACAGTGGGAACTATCACACCTGCTGGTTGTGGTCACAGGAAGGGCCGTTCTTAATTTTCTACATTACTGTCTACGCTGAGCCGGACTGACATGGTTGCGATTACTTGCAAACACAATGTAGCCCATTCCATTTGGTCCAACATCACTTACATGCCAAACCTATGTGGCCTGCTACAGTGTTCTGAAAAGCTGCAAACAGATTGCGGAGCAGCTCTGGAGTGTGGCATTTGTGGAGAACTTGCACCCAGAAAACAGGCCTACATTGTTCAAAAACCTACATACATGTACAACGGCCCATTGGGTGTGTTTGTAAGTGTGTACTTTCCGAAAAACACTTGCTAAGATCCTCAACACTGTACTTTGCCATTGTCCATGGGTCTGCATCATGTCACTGAAATAGGGGCCTACGCGCAGCGTGGGTGGGGTGGCATGGTGACGTCACTGGTGCTCTCCTTTAGATTTTAGGTGGAATACGTTGTGAGCATGTGCATACCGTTGCCACTTCTACGGTGAATAATAGGTCCCAATACGTGTGCCAAGCATTTTGGGAGACGCTGGCTGTTTATAGGGTATAGCAGGTGGGATGTTTATCTGTATAGGTACATCGGCCGTGTGTGGGCGCTGCAACCTAATTAACGTTTGTTCACATATGCTACACAATGGTAGTGTTACCAGGACACAGAGGAACAGATACACATGCATGTGCTTGGACAACTACCAAATCTCCCCTCCCACACATCATTGTTGGTGGAGGACAGCATGCAGACATGCAGAGTATGCTAGCGTCATACGGATACCTCCATTGTCACTGTTGATAGGCCGGGCAACTTTGGTGTCCGTAGGACACCTACCTTTTCCTTAAATGCGTTCATTCCAATGAAAACTGTGTGCAGCTTAGTGAGAATGGCATTTCAACAAAAAAAAACATATTACATATACACGCAACAACCTTTCATTTATTCACATTCATACACACCATTAGCAAAGGGAAGGGGTAGAATAAGTCGATACTTATTGTGGGGAATTGGGGATTTCCTCAAGTTGGTTGTGAGTGGAGGAATACATTGAGGTATCACCTTAACGTCTCCCATCACACAGATTTTGAGGGGATGGCTCCCTTTGATATGGGGAAGGGGTACACGTGCAGGTCTGCTAGAGCTGTTTCATTTTGTTAATAATACACCCTTGCACGCAACCTTTAAGCCTGCACAATTGTTCACCAGTTTTTCCACTTTGTCTTCCAGCCTGTCATTTTTGCTATGCACAGAGATTCTTTCCTTTGCTATGGCCGTATGCTGTTGTGGAAGAGTTGCTGCTTGTGCTGCCTTGCTTTCCTTTCCAATATGTTCTCTGACAGAAAAGAAAATGTGTTTGCTGTACATATATTAATATATATTACATAATGTATGCTTAACAGTACTGTGCATACCAATGGGGTTAGTAGCGTAAGTCATTGCGTCATGAGTGGAATTTTCTTCCAGCCACTCTAAGGTGCTTGCAATTTCTCTGTAATAAATGAGACATTATGCTTCTCTACTATTGTTTATTGCAGCACCAATGCAGTTAGTAGGCAAACTTCAGTGTGTTTAGTACATTGTAGTGACGTTCTGGTCTTGGTACTTTCCAGTCTGTACTCTCTGAAAACATGCTGTTAAAGGGACGTTATGGTTAAGTTACGCTACTAAAAAACTATTGCCTTTACTGTGTGTATAGCAATGCATTGAGCAATAGACTACTAACCTCATGATAGTTCTTCCAATGATCTTTGAAAGTTTTCTACCACCATTACAATAACAATCCTTTGTGAAGGATTTCCATGAAAACTAAATGCACATGTGATGTGATCAGTGATGTCATCAATGAGATCTGTTTTTGGCATCTTTGATGTCATGGGTGTTAGTCCATGCAGTGCACACTGGTGATGCAAGTTACGGTTGCTAAGCGTACCATAACTGGTCAATTTCGGGGGGGTTTCTATTTTACCTGTAACCATAACATCCCTGTAACAACGTTTTTCCATTGAATTTCATAGGTTTTTGCTAGTGCAACTTAACCATAATGTCCCTTTTACAACGTTTTCTGTTAGTGAATATATACAGGGTTCCTGCTACTTTCCCTGTAATAAACATATTGGGCCTCATTACGGCCCAGGCGCTAATGGGTTAACGGTGCCGTAAAAGGCTGCGGCGCCGTTAACCTATTAGCGCCTAATTACGAGGTCCCTTTGCGGGACCCGACCTTAACGGCTGGTTTTACCAGCCATTAAAGTAGGGACCCGCAAAGGGACCTTGGTGCTAAGTACGGTGCCGCAATTTGCGGCACCGTACTTAGCGCCTTCCCCATTCCCATTGAGCCCTATGGGGCAAAAATGGGAATGGGGAAGGGCCATGGAGGAAGGGGGAATTACCGCCCCGCCAACCTTGTAATGGGGTGGTAATTCCCCCTTTCTCCATGGCGGAGTCGGTAACTTACCGGCATGGACCATGGTGCTAATAGCACCATGGTCTTCCGCCAGGGTCGTAATGAGGCCCATTGTCTTTTTTAACCACTCTAGCAAATGCCATGCAGTGCAGCATTCATCACCTGCTCACATGAAGCAGCAACCAATTACAATGCTCTGCATTTCAAAATGTCTCTTTTTACAAGCATTTTGATGAAAGTTGAAAAATGCATATGTGCATGTACAGCAGCACTTTGTCACTTTTCCATCAAATAATGGAACATCAAAATAAATAGATCTGTAAAGCATTTTTAAATGCCACTTAGTGTTTAACAGTTTAATATCTTGGCAGGACATGCATACATCCCAACACTGCTCATTCCAGAGTATATGTGCTTCTTAAATCTGTCTTTTTTTCTTTGCATTCTGTCAGTTCCAATTCACTTCACCCATTATAAAATTGCAAATACAAGTTCCAGAATGCAAAGGAAAAACCCCTACTAAACTTCACAATTCCAAACTGTGACATGTATTACAAATAAGCATATGTAATGCTGTGCTTTTCTAAATCATTTTTGGACGCCTTTTTAAGAAAGTAAGAAATGCATATCTGCTTTTCCAGCAGCAGTGTGTCACTTTTTCATAAAACAAAGGAAATGCATGAAAAATTGGTTTGTACACTATTTGTAATTAGTGCTCAGTGTATGCCAGTTTCATACATTAACAGTGCATGCATACTTCCAAACAGAACCCATTCCAATCTTCAGCTGCTTAAACAGTCCTACTTTTGTCTATACAATCTGTGAGTTGTACTCCAACTTTCAAAATGGGAAAAGTGGAACTACAAGTCCCAGAATGCAAACAAACTACAAAAACACCTACAGATTATAATGCATCATGTTGGCCAGTAAGCATTCCATCCACCAACTGCCATTTTAAAGTGCACTACAAGTCTTTTCCATCAACTTTTCTTTGCTTTTACACATTGTTACAGAGCTGTTGCAAATGCACATACACATTTCTTAAATGTTTTAAAAAATCTCCTAAACGCAACCATGTTTAACCATCCACCAATTTTATTAACTTTTTCCCCACCACTCCTCCTTCCATTACAAATATAACACTTGCTTCCTGACAGTACTTCACTGTTACCACATATGCCCACTAACTTTCTTTTACAATTACAGGAAAGAAACACACCAGTGCAATCAAGAACCGAACAACAAATGTCATGTGCATCTGACAAAGTAATTACATTAATGGACCAGGTATACGTATGTTATTATAGCAACACAGTACCACTATATATATTACACCAGACCACTTTTTTCAAATGAAGATTTCTTTCACTCTAGCCCATTATATCTCACCATGCACACTCCTACTATTCCCATCTACACACCACCAGAGCAAAAATCCCACTCTGTTCCTTAAAATGGCACAATCACCATACAGATTCCATCGCACTATCACTGCACTGCCTACCTCAATAACTCAACACCATCACACCTCAGTACCCTCTTATTCCCACAACCTTTCCAACCACACTAATATTCCACTTCACTATTAAACAGTGCTCTATTCATATCTACAATCACACCCACCGAACCGTGCACCATACATGCCACATACATACATGCCCAACTTTGCAATACAACCTTTCTCTTTTTCCAACATACTCAACAAAATGCCTACTAAACAGCAACGCTGTAAAAATGAAAGAAAAACTAGAGCAGATAAGACTAAAAGTATGCCACATAGTCATCCACCTCTAAAACAATGTATAGAAAACCTTAACACAAAAGAGCTAGTAACCTCTTTCAACACAACTAAACCAACCATGACTAAAAAATGTAAGGGGCCGCTTGCAAAATCAAAAAGTAAAAAATGATGTACAAAGAAAAGTGCACCTACTAACAAACCCAATCCTCTATCTACCAGTGTTAACATATGGAGGGTAAAGCAATAAAAAAAAAAATAATAATGTTACAAAAAATATTCCACCATAGAGTTATACACAATCTTATAAAAACATCTGAAAGTGACAATCTTCCCTTAAAAACTACCACAGGAGAGCAATCCGACAAGCTATAATCGACAAAAGCAGAAGGCTGCAAACTCTCAAAGTGGTTAATAACCACTGAACAGGTCAACAAGCCGTTTTCTTTTGGAGAGAAGGGTGCCTGCTACCTTTTTTGTATAATCGACAGCACCTTTCTACTAAAGAGAACATTGTTTATATTGATTTTAAACAGAATGAAACCACTAATTAATTAATCAATCAATTGCATGTACTTCTGAACATGCGCAGTGTCAATATAGAGACCTTTTAAAACTTCTGTGATGGTGAATGGATTCACAGAAGCAGTACAGAATCATACTTCAATGAAGAATCTTATAAACAAGAACAAGAAAATAAAATGCCATTGACAATAGTGGTCGAGGATTTGAAATGGTGGATCAAACCATTATGGCAAAAGAAACCCATTTATAAAGAAATCCCAACAAACTTTGAACCAAATGCTCCTTTCACCCAATTTACAAATGGACATGAAGCTCACTGTGTAATTTACGCCAACAATCCTTTAAATCTTTACAGCAATTCCTCAATCAATATGTAAAATTAAAAGGCAAAAGTAAAATGAACACTCTACAAAGCCACACTGGTCTGCAAGGACCTTCATTATCCTGCACTGTAGGAACAGTGTGCAAAAGCACTTTCCACCACATCAAAATGTTAGTGACACACCATTCCACTATACGGAAACTTGTGCACCGAATATACTATACAAAAAGTCCTGCTCTAGAACTGCAAAATGTAATAATTTTCTCCTACATAGAACAGCCAAAGCAATTCTTCAAGAAATAGAACACATCCAATGTAAATACTATGGAACTGAAGGTGACTTAGAGAATTCTGTACCTTCAGAAAACATTACCAACATCCTGATGAACCCCAACATCCTAATAAAGACATACAAAGCTAAGTTTCAAAACACATCTGTTGAAATACCAAACCAAATATGTGTCTGTTGCCACAGAACGTGTTATAAAAGAGCACAAAAATAGTAGTTCTAGTTTACAAAATAGAAGATGATTAACAATCCCAATGGTTCCATTTAACCCCTCAAGAGTGAGCATGATCTGCAACACAAAGCTTGACAATAATCAAATGCTATCACATGCTATCACTAATAACACAGTGCACCCATTTCAAGCTATAATACACCTTCAACCAAAAACACACAAATTACCTCCATCCGGGCTACTAAATGGCATCTGCGGCAAAATAGTATATTAACCATTGGACCTAACAGAAAATGTTCAAACTCTAGGACTACAATGGCCAATAGATCAATCTTTGATTATACTAGTTAATGGTGTACCAACAAAAGACAAACAAATTTGGCAACAACTAGTCGACTTAAACAAAGTTAGTCAAACTCTACAATATCTATTACAAAATAATGAATACTGCAAAGAAATAAACATAAAGGAAAAATTAAAAGAAACTACCTACATTGCCAAAGAATCACCAGAAACTGGCAAATTTGAACATGAAGATCCTGTTACAGCAGCCAACATTTTAGACCAGTCTACCATTCACCCACTGCACTCCAAAGACACAATTGATGATGCATTAGAAACATATCAAAAGGATTCCATTGAGCATATGGGGAAAAAAACATAGAAGCCTGTTCTTTTCCTCTACTCTTTCCTACAGGAAAAGGAGGAAGATATGATGAAAGGTCCACAAAAAATTAGTCCATCAGAATATCACTCTTTACACATGTATTAAGACCCCAAATTCGGGCAAAATGTCAAATATATTTTCCACCTCCTCTTCGAAAGTTAACCAGCAACTCTATGTTATGGAGTTTCACACACATTAAAAACAGGCTCTAACTTTTTAAACATATCCGCTGCCCAACTACTTAAAAAATAAAAGACAAAGATTACGTTTTGCAGTCAAGTATCACAAATCTCTTGGAAAACATGCGTGGTACAAAAGAATACTGGTTCTGATTGATGTACTTTGTATGCTAAGGAACCTAGCCCACCCACATGGTTTGTTACTTTAAGTTGTGCAGAGTAGGCATGGGATGACTTGCATGACTTCTTACACATTGGAAACCACAATAAAGACAGGATAGACATAAAAACACGAGTAGATCTCTGTTCTCCTGACTCTGTAAATGTATCAAGGTACTTTCACCATCGCTTCATATCCATGCTGCATTGTATCTGCAATAAAACAACCCTTCTTCTCAGAGAAGCTCAACGGACAATGCCCCATCTAAACCTTAACTCCCTCAATGCCCGCCATTCTCATTCACTAGAGAAGTGGAAAACATCATCAAAGGCCTTAAGCCTTCAAGATGCCAAGGCAACACATGTCCAGACCATGTTATTAAGGACTGTGCCAAAGAACTATCTCCCTTTATCGCCACTATGATAGACGTCTCCTTTAAGACTAATCTTGTCCCAAAAGAACTCAAGGAGGCATGGGTCATGCCTTTCCTTAAAACACCCAATTTAGACCCGAACACACCAACAGACCTATCTCCACCGTCCGCTTTCTCTTAAAAATTCTGGACAGAGTTGCCTACTTACAAATCCAGAAACATCTGGAAGTCAACAACTTACTTGGTCTACGTCAATCAGGATTTTGACTCAGGCACGGCACCAAGACCACCCTCCTGGATCTATACATACAGATGGACGAGACAAGAGACAAAGGCAAGCTAGCCATGCTCCTCTTGCGAGACCTCTCTGCTTCATTTGATATGGTGGACCAGCAGATCCTCAACGACCACCTAACCTCTGCTGCATCCTTCTCCACCAATGCCTCCTCCTGGATCAAATCCATCCTCTCCAACCGCACCACTAGAGTCTTCTCCCCCTCTGCCTCGGCAGATCCTATCCCCATCCTCTGTGGAATTCCCCGGGGATCTATACAACACCTTTACAAAGCTCCTCTTCGACCACCTTGATGACATGGGTGTCATCTCCACAAACTATGCAGATGACAACCAGGTCTTCATCACTCTGTCAGGTCACTATGCCAATGACACCAAACTAATTAACAACATCTTGGAAATCCAGGCAGGGATGCCAACACACAGTCTATGCCTTAATGACAAAAACGAGCTTCTGATCGTAGGCACCCAAGCTCGGCAGAACAAACTTGACCCACAATACTCGTCCTTCATCATTGATGGTAATACAATCAAAGTTGCAAAAGAAATAAAGATGCTCAGCATCTACCTCGACTCCACCTTATCTCTAAAAAAACAAGTGAGTGCCATCGCCTCCTCAACAGCCTACATTAAAAACTAATCAATGCCTTTAAGTCTTACTTTTCCCCTACCAGTTGCTTGACATTAGCTGGAGCCCTAGCTCTATCAAAAATAAATTATTGCAACACGCTCTTCTTAGGCACATCTGAAACACACCTCAATAGACTTCGGGCCTCATTCCGAGTATGGCGGTAAGGGATACCAGTCACCGTTAACGAGACCGGTGCCGGTAATCCCTTACCGCCACATTCCGAGTTCCCTTTGCGCCCTCGTCCTTAACGCCTGCTTTTAGCAGGCGTTAGGGACGAGGGAGCAAAGGGGCTTTTTAGCCAATAACGGTGACCGTAAAGTACGGTCACCGTTATTTGCAATTTCCCCATTCCCATTGAGTCCTATGGGGCTCATTTGGGAATGGGGGAGAGCCCTGGGGAATGGGAAATTACTGCCCTGGTCAACTCGGAATAGGGCGGTAATTTCCCATTCCACCAGGGCGATGCCGGTACGGGTCCGGTGCTGACCAAGGCGCTACTACCGCCATTGGTTAGCGCCGGACTCGGAATGAGGCCCTTCAGGTCTTACAAAACAATTCCTTAAGATCAGCCCAAAACATCCCAAGATCCAACCACATCTCCAGCCACAGACAAAACTCTAACTGGCTCACAGTGCATGAAAGAATCTCACTCCACACCTTAGCAATCACCTACTAATGTATTTCAAACACTGCTCCAAAATACCTCTCAGATAAGTTCTCCCTACATCACGCCACCCAACCTACCAGGTCATCCCACACGCACCGCCTCACAGTCCCCAGATTCAACCTCAAAACCGCAGGAGGAGCAAGCTTCCCTTTTTAACCAGCCAACCTCTGGAACTCGCTACCACCCTCAATCAGACTAGATGCATCCTTCAATGCCTTCAAAACTAGCATCAAACTCTGGTTTACTGATAAGGCTTACAATCAATGAGCCGTAATGATCCTGCATCACAATGATCTTGCATCACAGCCCGTTGTTTGCCTGATATCCCGTTGTTCCTCATCTCATTTTACCTGTCTAAATGGTCAGACTATTCTGTAACCTAAGTCGACCTTCTCACCATTACTGTGTATAGTTGTACTTATCTTGAAGATCCGACCAATTTGTAAATTGTAACCCAGGTTGACCATTCCGCCATCACTGTGCTTATGCTGTATGTAAATATGTATGTAGAAATGTTTTCTGCCTGTAACATGCTAAGTTTTCCAGCACCCAGCTACTTTAGGGTTAGGCGCGCGATATAAATAATAAACAAATACAAATACAAAAAATATCATACTTACAGCAATATAGCAACATTTGTGTCCAATTTACAAAGTTTCATCTTAACTCTTTGCAATTTCCTACCTTCTAGCATCATTTTTAACACTTCTACACTTTTTCCACTGTTTTTGTTTCCGTCGAAATCTACGAACCTCTGACGTGATTGCGGACCTTCCAGATAGTGCCACGTGACCAAGAACGCGTGTTCGGGTCATTGCTTCGAGAACAGTTTGGAACTACATTTTCTACTGATCTAGGGACTTTCAAGCTCAACATGTACCCTTGCACAGCTTCTACATCTATTCTTACTGATTATCCATTACAAATCTAGTACAAAGCACATACTTGGAAGAATAGTAGCAAAACTGATATTGATCTTAAAAATGGCATCAGCTATTGCCATCCCGCCTCTCCAAGAGCCACAACCATCACCAGCTGGAGGACCAACAAAACAAAAGCGCAGTATTTCCAAAGACAATGAAGAGGACCAAGAAGAGGAGGTAGAGGAAGTACCTACCGCTAGTACCCAGAGGGAATCATGGTTGTGGCAGTTATTTACCACTGTTGGGAATGTACCAAAGTCTTAAGCTGCAAAAGTGAGTACTCAGTAGGTGAAGACCTGGACATTACTCCTACAGGACCAGCTCCATGTGCCGCCACACCAAATCCAACTATCGCAATGTTCTCAGAAAGATTGTTCCTTTCTTAGCAAGTAGTAGGCTGTCTTCTTCCACATCATCTTCCTCAACCATTACTGTAACCATACAGCCTACTTCTTTGGGACTCAAAATCTCACCAGCTACCTTGCCTTAAAAGAGGCTATTAATCCATATCTTTGGAAGACAACAGTCCTCTGTATATACTGCAACACACCACTCTGCAGGGGGAAGCGAAGTGCTTTTGAAGCTGTAATCAAGTAGCATGAGAAACTCTGCCCACTATCTTAGAAGTAACACACGCGCAACATCTTCCCCTATCCACCTGCCCCTCCATATTAGTGCTTGGTGCCTCTTCCCTCATTTCCCTCCTCACCTTATGTTATAACCTCTCCTGCACATTTTTTTTTAAACAACAAAAGAAAGGAACCACCTTTCACAGTTAAACAATAGAACTAAAAAATAATCTTATAGACTCCATCTACTTTACATTTCTCAGTAAAATACACAGGGCCTCATTACGAGGTGGGCGCCCTACTCCGAGTTCCCTTTGCGGCTCCTGGTTTTTCAGGCGTTAAGGACAGGACCCGCAAAGGGACTCTAGAGCTAATAACGGTACCGCAATTTGCGGTACCGTTATTAGCGCCTTCCTCATTCCCATTGAGCCCTATGGGGGCTCAAATGGGAATGGGGAATGGCCCTGGTGAATGGGGAATTAACGGTCCCGCCAACCTTGGAATGGGCCGGTAATTGCTCCATTCACCAGGGCGGAGTCAGAATGGGCCTCATTACACGGTAGGCGGAGGACCAAGGTGCTATTAGCACCTTGGTCCATGCCGGTAAAATACGTGCACCGCCTTGGAGGAAAGGGGAATTACCGCCCTATTCCAAGGTTGGCGGGGCGGTAATTCCCCCTTCCCCCATTGCCCTTCCCCATTCCCATTTTTGCCCCATAAGGCTCTATGGGAATGGGGAAGGCGTTAATTACGGTACAGCAAATTGCGGTACTGTAATTAGCACCCTGGTCCCTTTGCGGGTTGCTTTTTAACGCCTGCTAAACAGCAGGCGTTAAAGTACCAACCGGCAAAGGGACCTCGTAGTAAGGCGGTAAGGGTTTACCGGTACCGGTGCCCTTACCGGTACTGGTAAACCCTTACCGCCGTCCGTGTAATGAGGCCCAATGACTTTGGAGGCAGCCATGGTGCTAATAGAGCCATGGCTACCTCCAACCTCGTAATGAGGCCCATAGACTCAATACGTTTTTCCAACATTTCCATTAGAATTTTGTGTTATGCTAATGGGAATAATGTGGCTTTCATCCCCCATTCCAGGTACTGGAATGGGGGATAACGGGCCGGCAGCCCAAGTTATCGGCCCAAGCTAAGTGTGTCTGTGTGCGCCCAGATGCCTGCGGGCTTCGGCGCTTTATAACTAAATAAATAACCAGGGCACCAGTCCATTATCCTCCATTGCAACCCCAAAGCGGGAACCTGGGGTGCTAAAAAATAGATTTTCCTTCCTACAGTGCGACACCTGCAGCGTTACACCGTAGGAAGGAAAATCCTTTTCCAAGACGGCCACCATGGAAAGGGAAGGCGGGGCTTCCCTTTCCGTGGCCTCCTGCAGAAGGTGAAGAAAGAACCCTATGACCATATTACCACAAGCAGATTTGTTTTTCCTTTCAAACAAATCCCACTTTCTAATAACTTTACCAAATAGCTGGTCCAAGGTGGGCATGGCCACATTAACCCAATTTTTTGTCCCTCACGGTCATGGCCAGTAGCCAGATTGTCCGGGCCATCACTTTATACCATGACCCGAACAATCTGGCCAATGCCCATGGCCCCAGCTATATACCTCAGTCACCAAAGGAATTTCACAATTTTTTGTACCAACAGTTGTCACAAAATAAAATACGGGCACATTTGCAAAACTATGCTTTAATGTCCTTGCCAATGCTCCTTACACAAGTCTGTTGGAAATCTGCCCATGTTTTATTTGTTCAAAATTGTCAAAATGTATGTGCATACAATAGTCATATAACTCAGCCCCCACTTGAAAAAATCCATTCAGTCTTTACAGAAAAATTGAAGGTTGGGTCTATAATCTATCCGAAAACATTTGTCAAAATTCGTCAAATGGCAACCAAGTTATAAGCCATCTAAAAATATTGAGACCTCCCTTCTAATTTAGCCGCCTCGTGATAAAATCACACCAAACTTTACAAAAACATTTATATCTAGATCTAAAATCTTTTTGCAAACCTTTGTGTGGATTTGTCAAATTACACCACATTTAATAGCCTTCACAATATTTGGCGACCCCCCTGTAAGTGTGTTCCCTCTTGACAAAACATGCAGTTTCATTGAGTGGCGCCAGAGTTATAAGCCATCCAAGAACTGCTTTTCACCAACCCTGTAATGCAGAAGTATGCATAAATGTCCCCGAACATCGAAAGTGTTTGCGAACATCACAGGACTACACCCAAACATCCAGACTGTTTGTGGACCTCGGGGGCAAAAAAACCCTGTTTTTTTTGTTTACTTATGCCATATCCCATCACATCCTCAGAGATAGTTTTATGAGTTTGACATGTGCAATAATGTGTTATTTTTAATATGTTTTCATCGCGATTTTCACTGACACTGGCGGATGTCTGCAAATCCAACATGGCAGGCATTTACAAAAATTTGACGCACTTCACGCTTTTCACCATCCAATCAGGGGGCGCGTCCGATGTCCACAGACATCACGTCACCCTCTAGGCCAATCGTATTCCTGTCCGCGGACCGAACAGGGAAATGGGTCAGCTGAGTGGAGCCAGATATCACTCATTTTAGGGTACCTACATTTCAACTGTTTTAAATAAAACTGCTGGATGGATTTCCACCAAATTTACAAAAGCATGATTTCAAGACCAATCGGCTGCTCCTGCCACAAATTTGGCAAAAATCTGTGCTGCTTTTTGGGCTGTAGGCGTGAGCAAAACATTTTTCCTTTCAGTCTATGGAGGAAAAATACATTTTGGGACCCCCTACAACTTTGCCCCCCTTGATGAAACCTTACCAAATTTGCCAGAGTGGGCCATATACTTTTTTTGCAAAGTTTGGCGAGGATTCATCCAGGGGGAGCAAAGTTATACGCCACCCAAAAAATGCAGGGCGCACACCTCCTCTGGCACGTTCTCACTTTCTCACCGCCCAAGCCAGGTTCACCCTATGTGCATCACACTTCCGAACCCCTCATCGATGCCAGCCGTAATCTCACACTTTTGATGGAGATCGGCACACGCAATTCAAATACTCAGGCTCCAATCACCTTGTATGAGCCCACACGCATTGCCAACACTTCGGATTGGCCCTGCCTCTGTGAACCCACTGTTGATACCATGTATGAGCTCTGAATAAGTGAACCCTCTTTTATACTATGTATGAGCCCTGCCTATGTGAACTCACTGCTAATAGCATGTATGAGCCCTGCATAATTGAACCCACTGTTGATACCATGTATGAGCCCGGCCTAGGTGTACACACTGTTGATACTATGTATGAGCCCGGCCTAGCTGAGCCCATTGCTGATACATGTATGAGCCTTGTCTACCTTATCCCACTGTTGATTCCATGTATGAGCCCTGCCTACCTGAGCCCACTGTTGATACAATGTATAAACCCTGCCTACCTAAGCCTACTGTTGAACCATGTATGAGCCCTGTCTACCTGAGCACACTGTTGATACCATGAATGAGCTCCAGAACTGGCCGCCATCATGAGACCTGCCCCTGCACCAAAAGCCGAATCCCACAAGCTCTCTAGAGCCAGAGCATTCCACTGAGTCTAAACCCCTAGCTTTAGCCCACAACTCAATGTCCTCTGGCCCTATGAATTACATAACTGCTGCCGCAATCAATAATAGCCCTACATCAGCCAACATCCAAGGAGGTCTGAACAACTCTAGATCCCTTCCATCTCATGCCCTCGACATCTCAAATCTCATCACCTCCAACTAACTCGTCATTGTAGCCATCATGGAAACGTGTCTTCTCTCAGCCACCAGCCCATCCCTCTTTCTAGCTATCCCAGGGGGCTATACCAGACAGACCTCTTGCCAAAGGAGGAGGTGTGGCCCTTATCACCAAAATGCACATGACTATTAAAGAATTGCCCTGCCAAACCTTTCATTCAGGAGAATTGCCCTCGATCAAACTCTTGTTCCCCGATACTCACTCACTAACCATCCACATCATATTCAGACTACAGGGCCCAGCACAAACCTTTGATGAGGACATTGGCCTACTTCTCGCTAACAAAGCCACACCTTCCTATAGAATTCTTATCTTGGGTGACTTCAATCTAGGCCTCAATTACCCTGCAGATACTAATGTCCTGGCCATAACTAACATGATTGAATCATTAGGATTCACACGACACATCACATACCCCACACACAAGAAAGGATGCATGCTAGACTGTTTGTCAGATATGAACTGTAGGACTAACATCATCTCCAACCATCCTTGCCCTTCATCTGATCACAATGTCATCACCTTCTATATCCCAAAATACACTACACCCAAAATCCAACTGCAACTGCCCCCAGCCTCGTGGTTAAGAAACACATGCAACGTCACCCCAGAGAATATGCTCCCAATACTATGCCCCATCACAGACCATCAACACTTAGCCTGTGACCACAACCTTATGGTAGAGCTTTACAATCATGCTCTCCTTCCAGCTATAGACAAAGTTGCTCAACTGAGGACTCGCAAACCGAAACCATCAGCTCACCTAAATTCCTGGTATACACCAAACCTCAAAACTCTACGGTCCAACAATTGAGCCACTGAGGCCACTTGGAAAACTAAACCCTCAAAAGCTAATAAAGACCAGTCCATCACAGCAGCAAAACAGGCCATTATCCAAGTGAAGAGTCTTATATACAACGAGCGCGTAGCTGAAGCTAAAACACGCCCGAAAGAAGAATTTGCCAACTTGCTTGAACTCATCCCCTGTCACTCCCATAGAAAGTTGCCTCAAGGACACCACATTGTGCATGAATATCTTAAAAGCACTCCTGGAAAAAATTGCCCAACTACAAAACAAGAAGGTCTCCTAACAAATGAAACTACTCTTGCCAGATACTCCGGCTGACACTGACACATTTCTCAATACCAAACATAATATATGCAAATTCAGACCAGTCTCAATACTAGAAATCACCCAAATCAATTAAAAAACTGAAACCCTCAAGATGCCAAGGCGACATCTGCCCTGTCACCACATCGCTCATCAACAACTCCTTTACACAAGGTATCATCTCAAACAATCTGAAAGATTACTAGGTCCTCCTGTTAGTTTCCAAATCTACCTGGGGGGTGTGGACGACTATGGCCCCCCTGCAAATATATCTCAGGGTGATTGTCACTGTGTTACTGCTAAGTTACTATGCTATGGACACACAAACATACCCTTATGCCATAACCCTAAGAATAGACATAAAATGAAATAACATAAGGCACAAAGAAAACACACAAGTCAGTCTCAATTATAACAATGATATACATGTATTCATGCACAGCAAGGATTCTAATGCAAGCAATCTTATAAGCTGGATCTATAATGCTAATGCAGCCTAATAACAACAATGCAGCCTAATAACAATTTGCGAATGTCAGCATTCAGTATTCCTCTCCAATCCACACCACACATCACACTCTCTCTCTCTCAGACAATCCCTGTCTGATTTCCTCTTCTATCAAACCAAAAGCTTTGTGTGAGTGTCTGTCATAATTCCCCATTGGCACGTGCCTTATTCAGATCAATTAGGCCTCATACTCAATCAATCAGTAATACTCCCATCTGCATGTGCAAGCTTCCCAATCTTGAATGTGTCCCATCTCTCTCCTCTCCAGCTCCCTCACAGCCAGTCAGTAAGGGCCTCTCTCCTTGTCCTCTCAGTGGTCTGTTCTCCAGCCAAAGCTCCCTGCTAGAATGCTCCCCCAAGCTGCATGTCAGTCCATTCTCCAAAAGCCTCTCTGCCAAAACGCCTCTGAATAACACCGCCAATGCCACACCAAACGTCTCCCTCAATGGCACTGCTTCCTTTCATTCCAAAATGCCTCTCCCTCTCATACCTCTTGTGCTCATTTCAGGCTCCCAGTTATAGTGTCAAATGACGTACTCTTTCTCCATGGTTACCTGTCAAATCTCTCTTCTGTCAAACCAGCATTTCTTCAAGCCAAGTGCCTGAAAGTCTGTGTATGCATGTTTTGTTCTGTTCTATTCCAGTGTGTTCTGTCACTGTGACATTGTACATCATATCTTGTCTGTGTTCTATGGCCTTCTCCTGTCTGTGTTACTGTGATACGAAACACCATCCTCCCATTTCTCTTCATTCACTGTCAGCGCTTAGCTAGCTAGAATCCCTTTCTCTGTGCATGTCTAAAACACTCACTCCCTGCCTGCCCCCATCTTCCTGTCTGTCTGCGAGCAACCCAGGGCCTGATAAAACCAGATTCCCTTCTCCTTCTACTCGGGCAAGAGCCACCTAATCTGCCTGTTGACATTTCATGATTCATAGTGTAACTCAAAACAATCTTTGCAGACCGTGGCACTGCTGGTCTGTGTCTCAATGGCTTCAGAATGCCAGCTACATGCTCTATATAGTGCCTAATGCATTCACTCACAAACCAAGTGTTATACCATGGCTCAATGCATACTAAGTGCACACTCATGCGTGTCTCTATAATGCATACATAATACATAATAACATATGTTTAAACATGTCTCTACAAGGCACCTAATAAACCAAATGGCTGAATAATATGTGGATAACTAATGTCTCTGCTCAGAATGAAATGATGGATACATGAATCCCTAAAGGAGTAATGAACTTGTAATGAATCACTAAATGAGTAATGAATTTCTAATGATGACATACCAGGCCTCTTCATATAATATCTGGTTTTACACTCCCGCTCCGTTAAAAAAAACCTCACTAGACTCTAACGTTCCTACCAACTACCGTCCCATCACTACCGTCTGCTTCCTCCTCAAAATCCTAGACAGAGCAGCATACTTGCAAATACAGGAACACCTCGAGTCAAACAATCTCCTTGGCCTACTCCAATTCTGCCCAGGATATGGTACAGAGTCAGCACTCTTAGATCTGAAAATACAAATGGATGAGATCATAGATAATGTGAACCTAGCCATCCTACTCCTGCTTGACCTCTCTGCAGCATTGAATTTAGTGAATCAGAAAATCCTATGCCAACACCTCTCTTCGGAAGCCCACTTCTCTACCAAAGCCATATCCTGTATCGAATCTGATTCCACATAAAGGGGCTTTTCCAACCTAGCGGCTGCCAAGCCTGCCCCAGTCCTTTTTGCCATGCCACAAGGCTCATGTGAATCACCAACATTTTATAACATTTTTACTAAGCCCGTGTTCGACTTCCTGGACAAACAATGTGTCTCCTACATCAACTATGCGGACGATACGCAGATCCTCCTGCTTATCTCCGGGAACTACAAGAAGGATACCAATATCCTCAAAACAATATATCAAATCATCTAAGCATTGACGGCGCAACACAAGCTTTGTCTAAATGATGATAAAACCGTTGAAATTCACTGGAACAACGTTGTCACAGGGACGTTATGGTTACAGGTAAGTCCGAAAAACCGCTGAAATTCGCCAGTTATGCTAAGCCAGGCAACCGTTACTCATGCCACTAGTGTGCACTGCAAGGACTAACACCCATGACATTAAAGATGACATTACAAATCTCATGCTCCTGTGAGAATGACCACATTGGTTATCGATATGTGCACCTTCTCAATGGAAATGGCATTTCTTTGTTGCCCAGTGGAAATGACATTTTATTTCCAATCTACAGGCTGCACTGAAGACGCTATTGTAAGAATGTGAGGGGAAGTACAACAAACAAAAACACTTATAAAAACCAGAAAAAAATAGGTTTCTATGGAAGCACCTTTAAAAAAAATAGAAAAACGGCTCTTTTGAGAGCAACCACTACCAACAAAATCCCCTACCCTGGTTGACATTTATTACCCCACTACGATGCACACAGCATGATAATTATGCGGACATCGCGATAGATGCAAGGTTGCAGGTACCACATCCGGCCCTTTTGCAGATGGCGGCCACAGCAATTGCCCTGTGCACGCTATGGCATTGCTGAATAAGGTTTCCTGTGTGAGTTTTATTCACAAACTGTGATACAAATGCAGAAGTTGTGGTTATGGCTCTGTGCTTCACGAGTCACAGCGTACGGTTTTGGAGGAGTTTGGAGTACATTGCTTGCAAGTGAATGGAACACACTGTACATTCACTGCTCATTTTGGATTCTCCTATGTGGATTTGAACTGGTATAGAGTATCTGCAATGCAGTGACTGTTTTTGGTTTGTCTTTGTCAGACTTTGGTGACGTGTGATCATGCCGCCATTATTGTTCTTCATTGTGGAGGGAAAAGTGCACAATATGTTACCGGAATTTCCATACCATTTGCGATGAAGGAGGCACTTGCCCAGTTCATGTGCATGTTTCCGATCTAATGCGTAATTTTTTATCACATCACGCAGACACAGACATGGCTGAGTTATTTTTCATTTCGTCCGGGAATGGAGAAAGCGTGGGACATTATGAAGACATTTATTTGTGCCTTTCCAACTCTGAAAGCAGCTTTTTCCATTGAATATTTTCCTCTTCCAGTTGCTTTGCATTTATTTTGATCTTGTAACACACCACACAGAAGGAAATGAAGGCACGGCCCAGTAGGGAAGGGGCACCACCTAGAGGGATAACATAGGGGACGTGCACAAAGAGCGGGAAATGTTGGGTGGTCCTCACTTAAATAGGCATTAGTCAAAAAGTTACACATGCTTCTGTTGATAAGACGCCTTCCGACCTCTGGCTGACAAAAACATTCATTGGAATAGTTACATACTGGACTTGGTGGTATACATGAGAAGAACACCTTTGCAGTGGGAAAAATGCTCTTCACTGCTTTCATCATCTTTTTGAGTTGACGGTACACACGTGAATAAGCCATGGAACCCAAAAGCAAGGCTCCATAGTGCACTACCACAATGTGTACAGTGGCGAAAGTGGCCACTCATCAACATTCTGCAAGCAAATGGCTGGAATTACGCACATCGACACCACACCACAAAGCCTACATTCCTTCAAATTCAAATTGCCATTAAAGCTTCTTTCCACTGCATACTGGAGGAGATCTAGCACAAAGGAATCGCCCACTATGAAAACTGTGTGTCTCGTCATCTCTGCCAGCCTCAGTATACAGAGTTATGAAACAAAATATGACCGCCCTTTCTTGTAACGCACACTCTGACCACCTGATTGGACAGTTTCCACAGTCGCATCTCCATTGGCCACCATGGTGAGAAGCGCAGATTGTGGCACGTGTGCTCTCCATATAACAGTAGCAGTTCTATACAACAGTCCCCTGCGTACACACCATACCCAGAAATGTTATTGTTCAATCCCTCAGCCTCCAAAAATCCAATTTCCATGGCCACCGTCCTGAAAATCTCCGGATGAGGCTTTTGTGCTTCATTTGTGCATGGAGGAAGAAATGTCAACCTGGGCAAGGGCTTTCGTTTGTAGGGGTGACTCTGAAAAGAGCCGTGGTGGGTTTTATTTTTTTGTATTTTTTTATTTTTTTATTATTTGCTTCCACACAAAGAGCTCGGTTTCGGTTTCATAGAGTTGTGTGTTTTCTTTTCGTCCTCAGATTCTTAGAGGAACCTTTTGAGTGCATCTTGGAGATGAGCAAAAAAAACAGCATTGCCAATGAACGACAACTAAATGCCATTTGATTAAAAGACCTCCGCATTTGCAGAACTAATGATGGCATTGTTACTGAAAAACATGCCACGAGTGCAAATAAAATCAGACATGCTTCTGTTAAGCTGACAGCTTCCAGCCTCTGGCTGGGGATAACAGACAATATTAGTGGTCCATACTCTTCTTGGTGGTATGGCAGAGAAAACCATCTGGGCAGTGGGAAAAAGCCTCTTCAGTGCATTCATCAGCCATTTGAGCCGATGGAACAAACATGAACAAGACACGTAACCCAAATGGAAGCCACCATAGTGCATTACGACAACATGCACAGTAGCGAAATTGGCCAGTTGTCTGCCAAGTGCATGCCTTTTTGCAAAAACTGAGGTCATCGACAGCGCACCAGAATGCGTCCACTGCTTCCAAACCAAAATTTCCATGAAAGTGTCTTTTCTGGGCATACTTGTACTGATCTATCACAAAGGCATCACCCAAAGTGAACACAACATGTTTCTCCATGTAAGCCAGCATCACTATGCACAGTAATGAATACTGGCATTACCGCCCCTTCCTGTGGCCCACACCCTAATACCTGATTGGATAATCCCCACAGAGCCATTTCCTTTGACCAGCATGGTGAGAAGTGCAGAATATGGCATGTGCAGTTCCCAAAGTACCGTGAGGTCCCCACCCCAGTACAACAGTCACAGTCCTTCTTCCCTTTCCACTATCCTCTTCCCACCACGCCCGTATTGGGTATTGTTAAGTAGTCACACACACATCCACCAATGGCTCCAAGAGGTCAGCATCTAACATTTGTACCGTTACAAAAATCAGGCTGCAAATGTGCTGTTATTCAAAAGCACGTCCAGTGTAAAGTTCAGTGAGACATTGCAGGATTTGTGCATGCACATTCATCCACATCCATCCCCAGAATATAAAGGTATAAAGATTGTTTTGACATTATGTTTACAACTTTGTTATAAGTACCTCTGCGCACAATATCTGCCACTAAGCGTCCATTATGTTTTTCAAAAGCATACTGGTTTTTCCCCCATCTCCTACCATGAAGTGGCACTTCAATGGTATCTGCTTGCAACATTTTCATTTACCCATATCATACAGTGTATTAGCAAAACCGGAACTCTCTTCTTTACTTCTGACAATGCTACAAATTGTGTTTCCCACTAATCTATCTCCTACTTAAATCATAAAAATATGGCACCAAAGCCACCACTAAATGTGTCTTACCAACCTAGAGGCAGTTCCCAAAAGGTGAATGTGTGCATGACTGTGGTTCTTTGTACGCTGCCCTATTGCCACAGACTCTTTTTAAATATGCCAGCTTCTACTCTCCGCCCTCAGCAAATCATCCATAAGAGGACTCCACAACTTGTCCTTGGTGCGAAGGCCAGGGATCGTACCTCCACTGGACTAAAATGGCTGCAATAGCTCCCAGTGGCTTCGAGGAAAGAAAAGAAAACCACGTACATATGCACAAGGCCTTCTGGCCCCTGGGACCTCAATACCTTCCACTCTCACTTCCTAAATATCTGCTTGCTCGAGTTCTTCCCTCATCCGCCTCCTACTTCTTCAGGGTCAGTTGCTACTGCACACAAGCAGTTGGCGGTAGATGTCTTTCTTCTGCTGGGGCCTCCCTCGGTAACAGGCTCTCTGCCTCTCTGGAACCTGAGGAGAACCATTTTAGGGTCTGGAAGCACCTCAAAACCTTTCCATGTGCTTCTTCCTTGTCCCCCCCTTCTCCCCTGCTCACTTCCTGCCTAAAACTGATTGTGCACTGCTTTCCTACCCAACCTCTAATTTGTGCCCCAGGCCACCTCCCCCAATGGTTTCACCCCTGCACTGGCTTTCTGCCAACCCCAGCACGTGGGGACTGTTTTCTGTAACCCTAACAGTCCAACCAACTATGTTTCTGTGTGGCCTCTGTTCTGCCTCCCTTTCCTTGTTACGCCTTCACACACTTGTTTGGAGGTGCGGTACAAATGTCACAGCATACCATATCACATCATATCATATGATACACACACTGCATTCATGACAACAGGATGCCTGCCACTTAACTAGACACGTTAACTCCTACATTTCTCAGTACAAACAGACCTTCTGCCACAGTGTTTGATGTGGCACGTCTAATCCTCAAAGTACCACGGAATCCGCAGAGTTACCGTGCTAGGAACAGGAGATAGATGGGGTGGTGGCAGAGTAGGGGATTGTTTGTTTAGTATGGTCTCTAAAAAAGCAAATATTTGTGTTTGGGTTTTTTTTGTCATGTTTTTGTTATGTAGCTGTGTGCATACATTTGTTTTGTGTTTTCTCTCTATCGCTGTTTGCTTCTCCTCCTGACATTTCTATCGACTGAAGGTCAACATTTCTCTTACATTTCTACAGGAATCTCTGCAATGCTTTGTGCAGAGTGGCAAACAAAACAGCATTGCCAATGGAGGTAAAAAAAATACCATTTCCATGGAACCGCTTTCATAGTTGGTGCAGAACATCCCAGCATTGCACACAAAGTCACACATGCTTCTGTTTATCCAACACCTCCCAACCTCAAGCTATGGACAAATTACACCGTCATGGTCCCATGCTCCTCTTGGTGTTATCGATGAGAAAATCACCTTGGCAGTGAGAAACATCTGCATCACTGCTGTCATCAACTTTTTTAGGTGAGCAGGCAAACGTGAGCACAACATGTACCCCAAATGTAGTGCACCAAAATGCACATCCACCACATCAATAGTACCAACAGAGGCCACACATGTGCAAAGGAGATCCATGCACCCAAAACCCCACTCAAAGACTGTGCCCCAAAAAGCCTCCACTCCTTCCAACTGAAAGTTAGCAGAAAATCCTCTTTCCACGGCATACATGTGCAGATGTTGCACAAAGGTATCACCCACGATTAGCACTCTGCATCTCGCCATCTCTGCCAACGTCACTGCATCGAGTTTTGGGTGAAAATGTTACCACCACTTCCTGTGAACCACACCCTCCACACCTGATTGGATAATCCCCACAGTTCCATTTGCAAGGCCACCATGCTCAGAAGGACAGAATGTACCATGTGCCTCTTCCCAGCTACAGTGCGGGCCACAACTCAGAAAAGCTGACAGTCCTTCTTCCATTTCCACTATTACATTTGCAACACTCCCTCATTAGGCAGTATGAAATAGTCATACAAGCATGTAGCAATCACATGCAAGACCACTGCATTGAACACTATAATTTCTGTACAGCACTCCAGACGTACCATTACACACTCACAGTACACGTGTACTTAGTGATGCTGACGATTTCTTCTCATGGTGCAATGTGTTAAGACACTTCTTCAAGCAAGTGTATTGTACAGGGCAACCCATACCAAACAGAAATATTAAGAAATTGGTCCCTAATGTGCAACAAGTTCACTGACCTCCACCATGTGCTAGTGAACGCATAGTACCCCCCTTTGATTTTTCAACCAAGTTAAAATGTTCTCGACAAACACTCTTCAAATGTCACCATCCTCAGAGAGATGCAGAGTTAACCCTGTATGGTAGCTTTAGGTGGTGCTGGATGTGGCCAAGTCCTACTCAATTGGGTGCAAAATCTAGGCCATGCCCAAACCTCGCACAACATATTGGCGCCATGAATGGGAACATTTGTCACGTGCCGCAATCCACAAATGTACCATTTGATGGGTGGTATAAAGAGCAACCCATAACAAAGGCACATGGAGACTTGTGGCTCCCTATTGTGCAATATGTGCAACACGTGCTCCGCAGTCTGTTTGTGGCTTTGCTTCGTGCTGAAATTGCTTTCTCATCCATTCTGCTCTGCTATATTATGATGGCAGCCATGGCTGCTGCTCCTGTTTCTAAGTCAGCAGCATCCGCACCCTGACCCTCACTGCCACCACCTCCTTCCAAAGGGCCTGGACAAGGCAACATATTTGGCGATGTACATGTAGATCAAGAAGAGAACGAGAATGAAGTAGAGCAAAGCCCCAATGCCTGCAGGCAGCGTGACTGCTGGGTGTGGAAACTGTTTACCAGCGTAGGAGACATGCTGAAATGTTGCACTAACCTAGTGAGATGCACTCACTCAGTTGCGGAAAACCTGGCTTGTACAGTTACGGCACCGCCTCAATACGATGACATGTCAACGCGAACAAGAAAACAGCAGTTCGGGCGGCAGTGTCCTTCGAACAAGGCAATAGGTTACTTTCTTCAACAGCATCCTCCGAATCTGCTCCTGCCACCACCAGGGACACTCCTGTGGGGCAACGGATACCTAAGCAGCGTTGCAGGCCATATGCACCACAGCAGCCCCTTACCTTTGAAAGGTAATTGTATGGTGCATGTACTGTGACACGCTACTCTGCAGGGAGGAGCAACTTCAAAGTGTTTTTGAGGAGTCGGTCCGAGAGCATGAGAATGAGTGTCCCCTACCTAATTGAGGGCCACCCAATATCGTCCTCTCTCTGCACATGCCCTATCGTATCCCTGTGGTTGGTGCCCCTTCCCTACCTTTCCTTCCTTTCCTTCTGTTTCATAAGTTACAAGACCAAGAAAGATACAAAACAACCAAAAACGAAATAAAAGTTAAAAAAAAGGCTATTTTCAGAGCCACCTTTCAGCCACTTTAAAGATTCAGGTCGACGCGCAGCCAATAAGCTCCGAAGATTGTGCAATGAATGAAGGGAGTGGTAGCTCAGTCAAAAACATTGCAGTTGTTTCCGAGAGAAAGTGCTGGCTCTAAAAAGAGGCTTTTTGTGGGGATTCATTGTGTTTCGAAGGGTTGAAACGAGCAACACCTACTAGAAAAAGGCTTGTTGTACTTGCAAAAAGGGCAGCAATGCATTTTTCATATTTCACAAACAAAGCTGATTGGCAGCATCAGTAAGATGATTCTGTGTGAAAAATGGTTGTGCTACTAAACGTAATGTTTGCATTGTGGAAGTAGGTCATGCCAACATCTCGCAAAAAGGCAAAAACAGCCTTCTTGACATTGTGCCTCACTTTCTCCATTTGCGAACCAAAGCAAGAACAACGTAGCCACATCTGTGTCGGCACAATACGAGAACATAATCACTCAGGAGTTCGGAAACATACCCATGAGCTAGCCAAGTGCCTACTTCATTGCAAATTGCAGAGAATTTCTGGTAACATGTAATAAACTGTTCCCTCCACGATGAAGAATAAGAATGGCTGGATGATTAAGCATCACTAAAGTGGCAGAAAGAGGAACCTGAATCATCCACTTCATTGCACATACTCCATACCAGTGCACATCCACATGATAGAATCCAAAATGTGAAGCCACTCCACAGTGCATGCAATTTCAACACATGTATGTTGGAGTCCCCCAATATCCATGCACTCTGCCTCCTGACCCACACAGCCATAAACATAGGCTTCTGCATTCCTCTCTAAAAACAGACCTTCTGCCACAGTCTCTCAGTGTTGCCAACTCCTCAATAAGGAAAGTAGCTGTTCGGTGTCCTAAAACTATCTAGAAATAGGTACATGACGTCATCCCCTAATTTGCATAATTGGCCATGTGCATGATGGTTAATTGTCGAGGGCATGGTCATTTTAGCCTCTCATTCATTTTCACCCAGCTAGCTACCTAATTATATGTGTGGTGTGGTCTGATCACCTACAGATGACAGTACATAACATAATGCATAAGTGCAGTACACCATGCATGCCGATATGTCATAGCCGGTAGTAAATACCTATCAGAAATATTAATACCTATATATTTCTTCTTTATGAAACAAAGGAAAACGGTAAAAATGTGTAAAATTCCTCTGCAGGGCCCTTGTCCATTTCCAAACCAGAAACTATTTGAGCCCTAAATAGCTGTACACGTTGGAACGCTATAGGAACCTCGAAGTGGCCGAAATATGTCAATTCCAGTACTGACACAATGCACTGCTCTGCCAAAGCACCTCACTTAGCTGCTTCCGATCTGCAGAACCCCCTACTAGTTCAGTGTCACGGTTGGACTGGAGCATGAAATTGTCTTGGCCACCAATGAAAAAGTGGGCCACATTTGCAAAGGGCTCTTCCTTCTTTTTGTGACAGAGTTTTTTGATAGTATGCAAGAACGAGTTTTTGATGAAATGCGATGCAAGTTGTGCAGTTTACAGAGTATTTATTCAGAAACAATGGTCAACTAGTAGCCGCATGGCTACCGAGAAATCTAGCAACTTTTTTCCATTGGTTTGGTAAACAATACAAAAAAGTGAAAGTTTCCAAACCAAAGGAAGAAATTACCTAGATTTCTCGCTACCAGCTTTTACAGAACAAAGTTGCTAGGAGGGCATAATTTCTCACTACATATGTGGATACACTCACCAAGTTGGCAACACTGCACTCTCTGCTTACACATCACACCCAGAAACCTTATTGACCAATAGGTTAGCCTCCACAGTCAAATTCCCATGCCTGCCATCCTCAAAAGCCCCGGATATGGAACGTGTGATCCTGAAAATACTGCGGTGTCGACGGACTTATTGTGCTGTGTACAGGAGTGGGGAACAGATGTCAACCAGGGTAGGGGATTTCAGCTTTAGTGGTGGCAATAAAAATAGTCTTATTTTTGTAGGTGCTTGCAAACAGTCACCTCTTGTTGTGGGGGGTTCATTTCTTCTCCTACATACATTCCTGCAGATTGTAAAAAAATATACCATTTTCAATGGTGATAAAAATATGCCATTTGCATGGAAAAAGTACACATTTCTAGAATTAAGGATGTCATTGTCACAGTAGAACATCCCAGCAGTGCACAAAAAAGCAGACGTGCTTCTGTTTATAAGATACCTTCCGACCTCTGGCTGTGGACAAATTACAATCGGATAGTCCAGTTCTTATCTTGGTGGTATGCATGAGAAAAGCACCTTGGCAGTGGGGAAAATTCTCTTCACTGTTTTCAGCAATTTCTTCAGTTGACACAGCTAATGTGCACAAGACATGGGGCCTCATTACGACCCAGGCGGTAAGTTACCGCCTGGGTCGTACCCTTGCCACCATGGTGTAAACTATGTTTACACCATGGTGGATGGTGGATTTACCGCCCCATTCCAAGGTGAGTGGGGCGGTAAATCCCCATTTCCCATTTTACCCTTCCCCATTCCCATTTTTGCCCCATAGGGCATAATGGGAGTGGGGAAGGCGCTAATTACGCCACCGTAAATTACGGTGGCGTAATTAGCACCATGGTCCCTTAGCGCCATGGATTTTAATGCCTGCAAAAAGCAGGTGTTAAACTCACCATGGCGCAAAGGGACCTCGGAATCAGGCGTTAAGGGTCGGCGCCGTTTACGGCGCCGTTAACCCCTTAACGCCTGATTTGTAATGAGGCCCATGTAATCTAAATGTAGGGCACCACAGTGCACCATGACAACATGAACAGTAGCGACAGTGGACACATTTCTGCTAAGTGCAATCACAGCTCTGAAACTACACACACACACTGCACCACAAATCCTACACTCCTTCCAAATCAACATTTTCAGCAATGCCTCTTTCCTGGGCATATCTGTGCAGATTTTGCACAAAATCATCACCCGCTATCAACCATGTGCGTCTCCCCATCTCAGCCTGCCTCACTACACAGAGCAATGACAAAAAGTATTACCACCCCTTTCTATGAAGCACACCCTTAACACCTAATCAGATACTCCCCACAGTCCCATTTTCATACCCAGCATGCTCATTAGTACAGGCTGTGGCACATGCACTTCCCCAACTACTGCGAGGACCACACCCTAGTAAAGCTGGGACAGTGCTCCTTCCCTTTCCACTATTCTTTTTCCAGCACTCCCTCATTGGGTACAGTTAAATCGTCACACACGCATCCACCAATGACATCCAAGACCTCTGCATCTAATAATATAATTTCTGTGCAACCTTCCATATGTACCATTAACCACTCAGAGTACACCTCTTGTGTGATTGTAATTCTAAATCCAGATTCATCCACATCGGCACCAATAACCACAAAGTGTGGGTAGCAATATATTTTATCCATTACTTTTGCAACTCTGTTATAAGTGCTTCTGAGCAGGGTACCTGCCACTAAAGCTCCATAACATACTCAAGAGGCATACAGTCATTTCTCCCATCACCTACCATCAAATGCCACTTGAACTGGTATGACCTTTGAAAGTTTTCATTTACTCGTATCAGCCATTGCAATATCCAAACAGTAACCCTCTTCTTTGCTCCTGACAATTGTACACCTTTTTCCCACACTAACGCATCTGCTATAAAAGTCGCAAAATTGTCGCTGCAAAGGAGCACCAAATGCATCCTACCAATCTAAACCAAGTACATAAATTGCATGCACAAGAACAGAGTGCCTGCCACTTACCTTGTGCACTTCACAGAATGTAACATTACTTAAAAAAGCAAAACAATTTATCTGTGCATTGATAACTGTACCAATCGTAAATGTGGATAAATAAAAGCAACACACAAAATAATTGATCTACTCATGTAGGAAGCATATATGCGCTGAAAAGGTAATAGAATTTCACACACAAAAACTTTTTTCCTTTCCAAGCTGTACACCTTTCCGAACCTTTTTCTCACCCTTCTACAACTAGGAATAATCAATTTGCAAAGTGAAAACTCCTACACCAATGCACACACTTGCTAAACCGTATGTCGTATGGTACACTTACAAGTGAGTAACTTACCCTCTTACCAACAATGCTGATGCTCCCAAGTTCCCATTCATATACACAGCCATCCAATTACACACACCAAGTCTTCCTGCCAACACATCTCCTACTCTTTTAAGTAATATATTCTCCAAATGCACTCAGTATGCCATTAACAAACAAATATTTTTATCTTCTTTCACAGTTGCAGTAAGCACCTCTGTCCTGAAAGCCAGTGGCGTGTCAACTTGAAAATGCAACCCAGAGTAAGCCTACTTTCAACAGCCAACAAAGTAAGTGCAATGCTATCGTGGAGTTTCAACTCTTACTGAGACGGTGCACTGTTCTTGTATTTTCAGGTACACTATTGCATCAACTGGTGTTTGCGTCATTGTTACTCATTGCATCTCAACAATTCCTCACTTTGTGTTAGCATGCCGCCAATATTATATTAACTCCCACATAGCAATATAGCGTCCCCACTGTACACTAACATACCATTACACATAACATTACACAATCACACACCTCTATCTATATTCCTACCCTCACATTCATCTATTAATGTAAAGCTGCACACATATACATCCCACAAAGTGCACACCCACACTTTCCTTTTTTCTGCAACAGCTACAACAGAATGCCTAGCAAAAAGAACTCTGTAGAAAACAACAAAAAAGTAGACCAGCTATACCTAAAAGCATAGAAAGTAGCCATCCACCTATAGCAGTTTTTGTACTGAAAGTTGAAAGGGATCAGCTAACCAAGCGGCCAACAACTCAAACTCATCAGTGAGTTGTTTTTCTCCAGAGTTCACGGCTAAGCAGCTACGGATTCTTCTTCTTCTTTTGACAAATACTCTTTCGATGCTGTGATTTTCTTTTTTTAACTATACAGCATTAACTGTCTTCTACTCACTTTTGTAAAAATCAAATTGATCAACACAAAAATAAAAAAGAACATAACAAAAATAAAGTTGAAAGGGAACAGTTAATGCAGTCACTAAAGAACACTAAAGCACCTACCAGTAAGGAGAATGTAATTCATCTCTCAAAATGTAGACATGAAAAGAAAGGTAGTAAAAAGAGTGCAACTGTCACTACTGGTAATAGAGCATGCACAAATGCTAATGTCACCACAATGAAGTATTCCAAAAAAGTTATTTTACAATAAATATTCCTCCACACAGTCCTTTACCCTTATAAGTAGAGGAGAGAAATGACGCTCAGCCCTTCAACTTTACCGCAGAACAGTAATCCTGGAAACTCTTGTAGGCAATGCACTACAAACGAAAAAGCTTTCTAATAATTGTAAACAAAATGAAACAACAGCCAAAATTAATGTGTAAACTACAAGCACTACTTTCGAAACAGATGCAATATCAGCATAGATACCTTTGGCAACAGCAGTACACGTGAGTAGAGTCACACCACCAGCACAGAGCCATATTTCAATGAAGAATCATAGAAACAAGAGCAAAGCAAGCAAATTACCATAAATGCCACTGCATGAGGGTAGGAAAACAGCGACAATAGCATAATGGAACAAACAACACTGCTTTCACAAATATCCCCATCACACTTACATGCCATTGTCGATGGTACAGAACAAATATGGCCCATCTACAAATGGTCTTGCACATAAATGTGTAATGGTCACCACACCTCTATCAAGTTGTAGCAGCAGTTCCTCGACCACCATGTGAAAGGCAACGAGAAAGGAGAAAGTAAAATACTACAAACTATGAACTCCAGTCTAGTGTGCAAATACAAAGGAGTATCCAGATATTCGTTAACCTGCATTTCTGGAGTATCTTCCATCATATGAAATTGTTAGCACCACACCATTGTAGTGTAAAAAATCGCATTTACAAAGTGTACTAAGCAAAAAGTACTCAGAGACAAAACTGCCTGTTCCATTTAAATTGTCCAATACAAGTGGTGTAAATGATTGTGCAAATGTGGCAATGAATGATGTATTACAAATGCCAGCAAATGTTGAAAACATTTATGTAAACAGCTCAGAACAGTTGTGTTTACAAATGATAGTCCTGCACACAAATGCTGCTAACAATCCTAGAAACAGTTACAGAGTGTCAGGAATAATACAGGAATTGCACTGCTGTGCTAAAATGGTAAATGTACGTTAAACAGACAAGAAGATCCACAGGAAGTTGAATGTAATTAGTACAAGTATTGGAAATCAAAAACATACCCACAAATGAAATCTTTCAGACTTCCTACATGTGGAAACATACATGCACTCTGCAATTATGCCATTCAGGAACAAGTCCTTAACAAACGCTTTCTCTATGTACCTATACCAAACTGTGATGCCATTCCATTTTAGCAAGTGGTACAAAATGCAAAGCATAGCACATTGTTTAGGCCTTGCAATTCTGATAACCATTGCACCTTACATATACAATCACATAGGCAACATGGATGCTTTCAACATACAATGCAGATGGAAACAAAAATAACTGCAAGCGTACAACCTTCACACACTAACCAGTATCACTTTCCAACAAAACCTTCCCACCAATTGCATAATCCACCACACAGGCGACACAACCAGTTCAGTTCACTATACTGCATTCATTGAAAAGTACGTACAATCTTTGAATGAGTTGTACAGTCATTTGTTTCCTTTCATGCACGAGAGGGCCAAAAATGTCCTTCCCAAAAGGCACTAAGTGCGTAAGATGGCCATGCCACCCATGTATGCGCAGCCATTGCACACACAGTCTGCCAACATACACCATTGATTTGTAAGACATTTCATATATAAATAGTAGATAGGGCCCATAAATATACATTTATGTATTGTGGCAGCTCTACATTCATGTGTAAGGCAGTAGCATGTCTCCATGTACGTACAAGTTAGTTCTACATAACTGCAACTATGTGTGGGTGGCTGTGTACATTCTTCATATTTTAAATGTGTAATGCCGAGCAATTTCTTTCATGTCGCAATAGCTTATTGCACTTCCTAAACATAGGGTATCTTCAGGGTCTAACCATAGCAAACGCAAGTGGTGGCATGTTGCTCCCTAAAGTGGAACAAGTGCGATAACCTACACCATATGGAAGTGGACACATGACAGATCACTTCTCGTGCTCTACCAAGTGTAAAATGTCATTCACAATCATTCTGTAGAGGTGACCACCCTCTGAGAGATGCAGAGTTCTAACTGTGTAAGAAGCAGCAACGTATGGTTATAACAACTTACGCAAAGGAGTGACGGAGAACAAAAAATGACCCTGTAAACATACTTGCAGCATCCATTTACCAGTTTGACAGGGTTGGCATTCATGGCTGAATTACGCTGCTCTTCGGCTATGCCCCCAAGATCCTAGGCCTTGGCCACATCCACTGAAGCGTAATGCAGCCATGCATGTTATCATGTGGCCAGGTACCAGAACTCACAAATGTAACACAGCTACCGGCGGTCCTACCCAAGCCCGAAAACATAATACACCCATGCATGCAAACATGCAACCAGTTATCAGAATCATACCATAGCCTCCGCTCCCCTACCCACTTCAATTCCCATACCATTTTACTACTTCCAACCAAACCACACAATCTTCACAACATTGTCTCTGCATGCAACACTCTATTAACTACAAAGAACCAATACATCATAATGTAGTTCAGTACTATACACATCTATACAAACAGTATTGCAACAGTTCACCCATTGGACACACAGCTGGACTGTTGACTCCATCATCTCAAGCCATGCATCCAAAACTGGAGGATATGCCAACAATCACCACACCCATGCAAACAACAATATGTACAATGCTGACAAACCACACACACAAGGCAACGATGTGACACCTACTTACAACCAGTGGACATAGTTTTCAGTGCAAGGCCTCTAGCCATGCATCCAAGGCGCCACAAGCTTACCACACACAAAACAGCATACTACACTCTGTGTAAAAATGCTCATGTCATGTGCTATCCACTCGCCGTCTGCAATTGAGCCTGCCAGTAGTCACCACAGAAAGAGGTTGCCTCATGACCTATCGTGCTGTAACAAATGCTAGCTGCATTCATCACACAAGGTACTCGTCTGAGGAGGTACCCACGATTTGGCGCAGTACGCATGGATACCGCTGCCACACCATCGTCTTCTTCCACCTAATAAAATATATCCGACAAAGCACTTCTCACACCCCCACCCATTGCATCCCCTCTTCCCATCACCAGATGCTGCAAAGCTTGTTTTCCAGCCCCTTTTGGCACCGCCCTATCCTCAGATCCAACATGGTGGCATTACCCAAAATTATGACGCATTTCACGCTTCCCCCTAGCCAACCACCTGGCGGGTCCAATGTTCATCGACATCACACCACACTCTAGCCCAATCAAAATTTGACCGCAGTGCAAACAGGGAAATGGGACCGCGGAGCAGACCAGATAGCACTATTTTTTTGAGAGATCCATTTTACCTTTTTTTTTAAAAAGTACAGGATGGATTATCACCAAATTTATAAAAGCACGCTTTCAGGACCAAGTCGCCGTTCCTGCCACAAATTTGATGAAAATCCGTCCAACTGTTTTGGCTGTACGCATGCACAAAGTTTGTTTGGGCTGTACGCATGCACAAAGTTTTTGTCCATTCAGTCTATGGGGAAAAAAACACATATTTGGGACCCCCTCCATATCTTTGCTCCCCGTGAAAAAATCCTCACCAACCTTCCTGGAAAAACTCAGTGCAGGCCATACACTTTTTCTGCAAAGTTTGGTGAAGATTCGTCTACGGGGAGCGAAGTTATAAGCCACCCAAAACGTGTTCTTCCTATGAGTTAAGCAATTTAACCATAACTACATGCCCACTACCGCGGGCCGTGTAATATATATATATATATATTAGTTCCCAGTGGCATCTAGGTGCTGGCATTGACGGTATATATATGTATATAATAGGGTGGAGATAGCCGCCCTATAGTTAAGGTGAGTCGGACTCCCATAGGAAGCCCTTAAAATTCGATTGTTAATAACTTTGGATTCAAGTAACAGATTTGATCGACATGTAAAAAGTGATAAGGGTTTCGCGCCACCCCCCCAGACTGCAAAGTTTCGTAAAGATGCATTAAACATTGAAAAGTTATTAAGAAGATAAAAACATTTTTTAACAACGTTGCAGCCTACTTACCTTAAATTTTCCCATAGACAAACATGGTCCATGTTTCCTAAAGCACACAGCCCAAACAACTGGGCGGATTTGGACCAGGTCTGAAACAACTTGAGTATGAAGCATTAAGTTGCGGTTCATGCTTGGTTTGGGGTTATTCCATGGCTAGTGGTTCGGTAGTGTTTCTAAATGGACAGTGGGCACGGCCGAAGGGCATGCCCACTGGCCATGGCTGAAGGCAATGTCTAGTGGTCTGGTAGTGTTCTAAGATATACAGTGGTCATGTGCAGAAAAGATTTGTGGAAAAACACAACCCTTGAAATTCAAGGAAAACTCTTTAGTTGCATGGAGGTTAAGGTGAGAACATAATGCAACTAAACTCTTGAAATCCAGCTAAAGCCAGCTTAACTTTGCTCCCTCTGTTGCGCAGCATATGACACCACAATTATGACATCACAGTTCACATACTACATTAACATTGTCATTAGGCATTATGTGATTAATATGTTAGCCCATGCAAACTTTGATTTTCTTAATAACAATTTTGGCCATGGACTTGGCCATGACGAAGTCTGCAGTCACTGGCCATCAACAAACACCATAGCTAGTGGTCAGTTTAACAATGTGCATTATTAAAAGCCATGCCTAGTGGCCTGTCACAGTTTTAAAACATACAGTGGGCAAGGATGAAAACTGTAATCAGTGGTCATAGATAAAGGCCATAGCAAGTGCCCATTAATAATTATTATATACAGTTGGCACAGACACCGGCTGTGGCCACCAGCTAGTATTGTGTTGAAGACCATGGCTCGTGGCTGGTTAGTGTATATAATACACTGTGGGCACGGCTGAAGGACATAGATAGGGGCTGGTTAGTGTTGTATAATACACAGTGGGCATGTCCGGAGTACATCACTTATGGCATGTTAGTATTTTAAAATATACAGTGGACTTGGCCAAAAGATGTAGAAACTGTTCATGGTCAAAAGCCATGGCTAGCAGCCCTTTCACATATTACAATATGAAGGGGGCACAGCCAGAAATGGTGGCCACTGGCCAGTATTGTGCCAAAGCCTATGGCTAGTAGCTGATTAGTGTATATAATATGCTGTGGACGTAGCTGAAAGCTGTAGCCACTGGTGAAAGCCAAACTCTATGGTTGGTAGCCTGTTAGTGTTTTAAAACAGACAGTGCACATGGGTGAAGCCTGTGGCCAGTGTCCATGACTGAAGGTCATGATTAGTAAACATTAATGTGTTAAAAAATATTTTCCCATGCACACTGACCATGGCGGAAGGCCGTGCGTAACGCCGGTTACTATTGTAATGTAATTAGTGATGTCATCAGTGATGTGATCTGTGATTTATTTATTTATTTAAATCTTATACACACACACTAAGGCCCAACGGTGTCTAGGCGCTGGCATTGACAGTACAGAGATAGAAAGAAAAAAAAAGCTCTATGCAGATTTGCACACTGACTTGTTGGGTTTTAACTGCCCTACGGAAAGGAAGGTACTACTTAATGACTCTGAGTGACACAAGGTATCTTAAACTCAATCTGTGCCACAACCAGAAGTCAGTGGAGCCGAAGTAGCAGTGCTGCAAAGGAGGCCACACGAGCCGCTTTAAGCGCCAATCTAGCTGCCAAATTCTGGAGTCCCTGCATATTTTTTTTTCTGGTATTTAGGTTGGCCTAATTAGATTCCGTTGCAGTAGTCCAGAGACCCAATTATGGTTGACTTCACGATCATAGTTCAGCTGTCCGAGGGTAACAGAGGCTGGATCTTCCTCAGAACTTTAAGTTTCCCAAAACCTGCCTAACAGACAGCCAAAATCTGTGCTTCCCGTGAACCACTGGGTAAAATCCTCACCCAAGGCTCTTTACAGATACGCATGCCACTGGGCAAGGGCCAGGTGAGTCAGGCCAGAGTTGAGAGATCCAGAGATTATTAGCAGTTTGGGGACCAAACACCGGAACCTCCATTTTATTTCCATGCATCTCCACTTGCATGTGTTATCCAGGCAATTACAAAGTTTAGTAGAGGGTTCAGTTTGTGGGGAGTCCAGCTGAAACGCTACTTGATTGTCAATGGCATAACTCAGACTCATCAATCAAGTCTGCCAATAGGCGCACATACAAGTTAAAAAGGAGGGGAGCAAGGCTGACCCTTGAGGGACCCCACAGGTAAATCTAGAGGTTGGGGATTGGCAAGCCTGAAACAAAATGGTCTGGGTCTGTTCGGCAACAAATGACTCAAACCATGCCAGTGAGGTCCCCTTAAAACTGGCTTGCTCAAGAGGGGTGAATAGAATCCCATGATCCACAGTTTCAAATGCTGCGGAGAGCTACAGGAGAATTAATACTCCAAAATCTGTGCAGTCCTGGAGAAGGGTTAATTCATACAGGAGTGATCATATGGTGGACTGTGAGCCCATCGATGGTCAAAATCCAGAATTAAGTGGATGTAGGGAGTTGCTGTTTTCCAGAAATTGTGAAAACTTCAGTGTGATCACTGCCTCCATAAGTTTCATCATGGCTGGAAGTAGAGATATGGGTCTTTAATGAGCTGCCGCCAGAAGATACAAATGTGTTTTTTTAAGAAGAAGTATGACTACTGCATGTTTCAAAGTGGCTGTAATTTCCCCAGCAGTAAAGCAGTACTGTAGGGTCCATGTGAACATAGAAGTGGTCCTCGGTGGAAGAGCCTTAAAATATGCAATGGTACTGCATCAAAAGGTGAAGCTGATTTCAGACCATTCAAGACCCACCATGTAACGTAATCATCAATAGGCTCCAAACAAAAAGGCCCGAAATGCGTCATACAAACATATCAACGCCACGCTATACCATAAACAAGGGGTGATGTGATTAATTTGGAAATAGAGAGACAAATCAATTTGAGTAGAACTCATTAACTAAAGAGTTGTCTTCGATTTAGACCATTGCCGTATAAAGGTTGATATATTGGTTTGTTTGGAATGAAAAATTATGTGTACACGGTTGACTCACATACCCTGAATGTGACCCAATATTGAACTACTACTGTCTGTGAATAATATTTGCACTGTATTAGGTGATTAAATTATACATTGAATTGTGTTTTACACACTTGTTTAGCCTAACTTTAATTACTTACTGACTGTGGTCAGTTGATAGTGTGCCCTGCTGTTGTCCCCCATCATTTGGTGGACCTTTCCTTTGCACTTTTACATGAGTCTTGTAGCCAAGACACAAACAGGGACACCGACATTGCTAAAGTATCTATTCAGAACTTTGCTGAAAATTGACATACTGCATCAAAGATTGAACCTTGAGAACACCTAAAGCCTGATTCATGGATTATGTGCGCCGTATAAAATGGGATTTGTGCGCCATTCTGCCCGCAAATCCCTGTTTATCAAATGGGGATTTGCGAGCAGAATGGCACACAAATCCCGTTTTTTTCGGCGCAAATAATCCATGAATCAGGGCCCTAGTGTCAGAACCTCTATGCTCTTTTTTCTGATAACTATACGGTTCAGGCTACATCACAATTAGAGGTTGCACCTATCCACAAATTGGTGTAGTAAGGTCATTCTCCAAATTTGAATAGAGCCAAAACATTAGCCTTTACAGAAGAAGAGGTGACCAGAATCCTTAATTTGATTAAGGACACTGACCGTGAATTGTGTTCCGCAAATAAGCCAGAAGAATGAGTAAATAAACTAGAACACATAATCCGCAGAGAAATTACCCTGAAGCTTCATGCCACCGCATTATCTCAATATCCCAGAGCCCAATGCATACCAAGAGGACTGCCAATCGAATTGGAACCAACGCTCTTAAAGAAAACCCTGAGTTCATAAAGAAGTCGAGACGTATACTTAATAAGTGCTCCTTTGTTCTCATCAATCTTACAATTGAAGAACTCTCAAAAACTTTACACTACAGCAGTACCCGTCTAAAAGAAAAAATCAGCTTTTTCAAATTGTCTCGCAAAATGAAATTCAAGCTATTTTTTCTATTCAGACCATTGGCCTGAAACACAAATATCAGAAACAGAAATCTGGAAATGCAAACAAAAAGTTTGTTTATGCCATGAGTTCAGAAACACTATCTTGGATTCATTCCAAAAACTCGTGATTTCCCGAAAATCAACTTTTGAAGAAAATCTAGATCTACTTTTAATAACAGAGAACAACAAGTACTAGATTGCCTCTGGAAAAATCCAGAAATAATGATAAAACCAGCAGACAAGGGCAGAGCTCTTGTCCTGATGGACACAATGAAATATAAAATGGAAATTGAACAACAACTAGCAGATCCAAACACTTTTCTAGAGGTTTTCAATAACCCAACCGAGTCAGTACTGAATATCATTAGAACTGTTCTAGAGGAAGCAGTCACAGAAGAACTGATTAGCCATCGAACCAACCAATTTTTGATGAATCTACATCCATTAATGCCGGTGATGTATACTCTTCCAAAGCTACACAAGAACCTTCCTAACCCACCGGGCAGACCAATAATAGCGGGCACAAAAAGCCTTCTAGAGCAGTTAGCTCATTATATTGATAGGGCTATCCAACCTCTAACCCGTAAATTTCCTACATACATCAAAGACACAAATGAATTTAAAGTTACAGGATATTCAGTTCAATATCAACACAGACTATTTCTTCACAATGGATATGACTAGTTTGTATATAAACATAACTCACCAAGTTGGCCCCAAGGCCATGGAAAGGCTACTGCTAAACACACAGCAAACATGTACAGCGGATCGTGTACTGATCCTTAAACTCTTGACGATTGTATTAAACAATAATTTCTTCATGTTCAAGAACAGATATTTTATTCAGGCCTCTGGAACATCAATGGGAGTCTCAATGGCTACCTGCTATGCCAACACATATATGGCCTACCTTGAAGAACAACATGTACTTTACAACATGAAGTGGAAGAAACTTTTTAAATTATGTGTGAAATACATAGACAACCTATTTGGAATCTGGAATGGTCAGAGGGAAGAGATTGATGAACTGCTTGAATTCATGAATACAATGCCTCCAAGGATCAAATTTACCTCAAAGGTTAGCCAATCTTCAATTGAGTTCCTTGATGTTCAAATTTATCTTAAAACAGGAAAAATGCATACCACAGTTTTACTAAGAGTACTGATCCTAACAGTCTACTACAAGCAGGAAGCTTCTATCCCATGAAAACAAATCTTTTCAAGCATTACCATCAGTCAATTCCTGAGATATAGGAGAATTATCTCAGAGGAATCAGACAACATCAACACGGCGCTAACATAGCGGAACTTTTTCGTGACTCCCCATTGTTTGCTTACAGCAAGAGCAAATCGATTACAGATAATCTAATAAAAGCAGACTTGCAGCTAAAAGGACCAAAAATGAAAACCACAAGGGGACTATTATGTGCAATAATTGCAACAGTTGTAATAATCTAATAAGAGGAAATTACATTACACACCCCCATATGGGGTATAAAATAAAACTACATAACACATCCACACGTGAACACAAAATATTATTTATGGGATTAAAAGTCCATGCAGATACTTTTATGTAGGGATGATCACATGAAAAGCTAAGATCAGGTGGTCTGAACATAAGTCTAATATTTTGCTGTTGAAGGAACCTGCTGATGATTTTGATTAAGAATGTTTTTCCTGAACCAGCTTCACCACTGATGTATAGCAGTATAGGTTTGTACTTTTGGAAGGTACACTTTTTATTTTCAAGTTGTACACCATGTTCAATTTCTTTTGTTACTTCTTGGAAAATACTATGCTGCTCATTATTCAGTTTTGATTTCAGTACAGTGAAGTCTTCTATATCTTCTTCATGGTGAGACATGGTGTTTTCTACTTCTGTCATAGCTAATTCTGCCTCATTAGATATTAGTGGCTGTCCCAGTGGTTCTTGTTTTCCTGTTACAGAAGGTTGTCTACTGTCAGGAGTGTCCTTATCTAGTTGGGGCTGGAGTTCTTCTTCGTGTTGCTGTTCATTGTGCAACATTGTTTTATATTTTTTTTTATATATTTTTCTCCATGGTTTAAAATGTAGCAGGGACATGTAATATAGTTCTTTATGTTGAGGAGTTTTTAATGACAATTTGATATGATTAATTAAGCTTCATTTGGTAAGTTTCACTAAGCTGCCTTCACAATATGTCACTCTGTATCTACCTTTGTTTTCATCTGTTTTTATACTATTTTTGTACGTGAAGTTTTGGGCTATGTGGTATAGACACATGGTTTCGAAAGTGGTACTCCTGTTTAGGTAGAATGTGTCTAGTAATTTTTTTTTAAAAATGTCTTGGCTGTTGGGATCATTTTTGGCTATTGTTTCTATGTCCTCGTATGATTTGAGAACTCTTTTTCTAGATTGGGCAGGACCAAGACTTAGCCATACTATATTTTCCAATTTTCCATACAAAGCACTACTGGTTAAACGGTCCGCAGCTTCATAGCAGCCACATTCTCTATGAGAGAGCATTTTTATGCCTAGGCATATGATAGGACATCCCAGAGGTGTTGAAGCTCTGTTTTTTTCTGCTTTGGTTAAGTAGGCTGTAACATATCATGCAACTGCAGTGGAATTGTTTACAATGTCCTGAACATCTATGTTTGCATTCCATAAGAAGGCAATTATTGCATTGTAATCATTGATGTATTTTGCTTCTTCTGTTCTTTTTATGTAATATGTGTTCTTAGGTGATTTAACTTTAACACTATCACTATGTCTAACTGAAGACATGAAGTTGTTTACTTGACCTGTTGCTGTAACTGGTCTAGGGAAACCAAAGCAGCATTTGGTGTAGTGGTTCCCTTTTTTTTTGTATTTGCGACGACAATGTTTCCCACATGTGTGTCTTTGAAATTGTAAAAATGTTTGCATGAAGGTCACTATTTGTTGTTTGTGAAGAAATTTCACAAGTGGCATATTTGTGATAAACTGTAAAACCGTGGCATCACTGTCTTGACCAAATTTAGGAGAATCTTTAATCCATAAAAGCATGTGGATATGTGGTGCTCCTCTGGCTTGGTAGTCTTTTCTCCAAAAGAAGTGTTGCCCTTCTCCGAGGGGAGTAACAGTCGCATTACAAATAAAGTGTAGCATAGCAATGAAGCGATGATGGAAATATCTTGAAACATTAACAGGATGTAGAGAGCAGAGTTCTCCAGGTGTTAGTACATCTATGTTTGTTTTGTTTTTGTTTGATATATGTAGGAAATCATGTAAATCTTCCCATGCATATTCTGCACAACTTAATGTAACAAACCAAGTGGGCAAAGGTTTCTTATCATACAACGTATATCTCTGTGACGTCAGAACCAGTATTCTTTTGTACCATGCATGTTTGCTAACAGAGTTGTAATGCTTGTTTATAGAACCTCATCTTTTTCTTGCACTTTTTGTAGTAATTGCGTAGCTAACATATTTTGAAAATGGGTACCTGATTTCAATGTGTGTGCAACTCCATAGCATAGAGTTGCTAGTTCACTTTCAAAGAGTAGATGGAATACGTATTCCACATTTTGTCTAAATCTCGGATCTTCAGAATGTATTCGTAATGAGCGGTATTCGTTTGCTGTTATCTGAGTGGGTCTATCATCGTACCTTCCTCCTTTCCCAGTCGGAAAGAGTAGAGGAAAAGCATGTGCTTCTATACCTTTTTCCCATATGCTGATTGGTGATCCTTTGGCTTGTCGCATTTTGTACGTTTCTAGTGCATCATCTATGGTGTCTTTAGAGTGTAATGGATGAATTGTATAATGGTCTAAAATATTGGATACTGTAGCAGGATCTAGAAGTTGAAATTGACCAGTTTCTGGTGACTCTTGAATTATTTCAGTGGTTTCCCTCAGTTTTTCTTCCATATTAATTTCTTTGTAGTATTCATTATTGACATTTAGATACTGCAATGCTTGTCTAACGTTATGTAAGTCCACGAGTTGTTGCCAAATAGTTTTGTCTTTTGTAGGTACACTTTTACTGAGACAATTAAAGATTGATCTATTGGATGTTGCTCTCCCAGAGTGTGTACATTTTCATTCAGATCTAATGGTAAACAAACTACTTTGCCACAAATGCCTTTCACTAATTCGGAGGGAGGTAATTTTGCTGTTTTTGGTTGAAGGTGTATTATTGCTTGAAGTGGGTGCACTGTTTGAATTATGATACTCTCATATATATTGAGTTGTTGCAGGTGCTTTGGTAGTGGGAATAATTCCAAGTTATTTTTGATAGCACGTGAAGGAATTTGGTTGTTGTCAAGTTTTGAAGTGCAGTAACTGCAAAGTATTAAGGGATCAGTTATTTCGTATTTATGTTCTGCTATGAGGTAGACAGCTAATTCAAACCATTTGAAATATTCTATTTTTTATGTTATGTATACATTTTTTGTGCTACTTTTATAAAAAGATATGCGGCAACACACACACACGGTTTGGTACTTCAGCAGATGTACTTTTAAATTTTACATTTCTTTTTTGTATGTGTGTAGTAGAAGGTTGCCATTTGTACAAGTGTTCCTAGTCTGTTGTAAAGCTATTGCATTTTCTAGGAGGCTTTCACTTCCAACATATTTTCTCTGGATATGCTCTATTTCTTCTTGTAGATATTTGGCTGTACCATGTAGAAGATTGTTATTGAAATTCCCTAATGTTAAAGCAGAACTTTTATCATAGTAAATTTTAGGTACTAGATTTCTTATAGTTGAAAGATGTTTTGACATTATTTTCATATGATGGAAGGTGCTTTTGGAAATAGGTCCTGAAATGCAGGCTAATGAATGCCCTTGTAGTCCTGTTTATTTGCGCACTGGACAGGTATCCATGTTTTGTAGGAGTTTCATTTTGAATGTGTCTTTGCCTTTCACATACTGATTGAGGAACTGGCGTAAGATTTGAAAGATTTTTGTCAATGTTATACATTGATGTGCACAACCATTTGTACACTGGACATTTTGGTTCAGTCGGATGGAGAGGTAATACTGAGTTTTCTGGGGATATTTTTGTAAGCAGCATTTCCTGTTCCTTTATGGTATTATGGTATTATTAAGTTTTTCATACCCTCGTCCACTTCTATGTATGGCAATTGTGTCTGTTTGCTTTTGTTCGTATGCTTTTTCATTGAAATATGGTTCTGTGTTCCTGGTAGGACTCCAATCACCTCCACAGATATTTAAGAAGTTATTTTTGTTGACAGTCCGTTTATTGAGAAGTCTTTTTTGTAGTTTAGTAGTTAGTTTTGTTAGTGGTTTCATACTGTTTAACACTAAAATAAATAACTTCCTTTTGAGAACGATTGCACTGTCTATAAGAGCTTCTAAGATTAATTTTCTATGGTAGGTTTTCTCTCCAGTTTTTATAAGATTCTGAAGGACTCTGTGGCGGAACATTTTTTATACAATACTTTTTATTGGTATGGTTACTTGCCAGTACATCAACATTTATAGGAGCAGTGTTAGCAGTAGTGGTAGCTGAATTATTCTGTTTCGTTTTACATTTTAAAAGAGGAGGCAAAGTTTTTATACTGGAAGGTTGTTTTGTTCGCTTAATGACTGTATTAGATGTTTTGTTTGAACTTTTTTTACACATTTTGCTAGAGATGGATGCTTATTTTGGACACTTTTATTTTGATTTGCTCTACTTCTGCTTTCTACGGACTTGCTTTTTTGTAGGCATTCTTTGGGGTCTGTTGAAAAAAAAGAAGGTATGGGCTGGGCTGCCCTGCAATGTATGTGTGCTGTGTGCATGAGTGTCTGAGTATGATGGTAAGGATGTATGTGGAGGTGTGTGATTGTGCAATGGGCAGCTACAACTAGTTGGGAAGGATAATCAACCGAGGCATGTTTGCTTTCATTCTTAGAGCTGGTATGTTCTTTTGTAATAATGAGAAAATTGATTCTAGTAATGCTGTTTATTTTAAAGCAGATGGCATTTCTGTATCTTTTATGGGAAATGCCATGCTGTTTTGGAATATAAGGGTTGCTTTGGAGAAGCTTATGTGAAGATTTTAGGAGTAAAGTAAGAAAAAATAAATACAAAAATCCAATAAAACAGCTCTTTTCTCTTTCACTCAAAGGGGAAATGGGGTACATTATTTAAATGTAAATTCATCACGCTCAGATTTTTTGATATGTCCGTGGACATGGCGGTTGTCCGCGGACACCAAGTATTACATACGGGGATTTTGGGGTTGAGAGGCATGCAAATGAGAATGAGCAGAGCAAGGGATTGGTCATTAAGGTTTACTGGGTGTGTTGTGAAAGGAGAGAGTTTATCAGAAAGTCTTTTTCCTGAGAGAAGAACTAATAGATATGGCTGTGTGTTTCAGAAAACAGATAATGTGGATTTTGAGAGACTCATGGATACATGGGTTGGGGGTGCATGAAGAACGCTGTGGAGTGGCTGCACATCTTGGACTCCCTCATGTGGAAGTGCACTGGCATGGAGTGCATGGAATGAAGTGGCTGGATTTGCTACCTCTCTGTGCTAATTTGGAGACACAGCGTCATCCAGACATAATTATAATTCATTGTGGAGGGAACAGTTTAGGACATGTGTCTCGTATTTCTTTGCAATTTGCAATGAAAAAAGGACTTGGGAAGGTCATGGACATATTTCCAAATTCCCAAGTCATTTTTTCTCGTATTGCGCAGAGACAAATGTGGATGCGTTCTTCTTCATTTGGTCCACAAATGGAGAAAGCGAGGTGCAATGTCAATAAGTCTGTGCCTTTTTAAGAGATGTTGGCATGTCCTCTTTTCACAATGAAAATATTATGTTTTGTAGCAAATACATTTTTCGTAGAGATGGTGTACATCTTACTTATGCTGGCAATCAGATTTTTCTGCAAAATATACAAAATGCTTTGCAACCTTTTTTTGTAATTACATTAATACATTTTGCAGCAGGTGTTAATCATTTAAAGTTTTTGAAACACAAAAAACCACCACCAAAAGGCTCTTTTCAGAGCCACCACTTCTTCCCATATAAAAGTGCAATGGTTCTGATAAGGCAGCACCCCCAAAAAATAAATGTCTGCGGACTGTCCATGGACTTCTAAAAAATGCACAGGGCCCTGCACTATTTATTTATCACTTCTATTTTTAAACTGTGAAAGGCAGCTCTGAAAAGAGCCTTTTTTGTTTTGTTTTTGTGTTTTATATTTTTTGGGGTTTTTTAAACATGACACACAAGGAAAGGAGGGGAAAGGAGGGTAAGGGAGTGTCACCAACCACAGGGATAAGAAAGGGCAGGTGGAGAGAGGAAGATGTAGGGTGGGCCTTAGTTAGGTAGGTAGCAGACCTTCTCATGCTTCTTGTGCACAGTGTCAAAAGCACTCCGAAGATTCTCCCCTTGCAGACTTCTGCATCGCAGTACATACACAATATTGTGACCCTCAAAAGGTAAGAGTCAACAGCATCATGAATGGCATGTGAGGCAGCTGGAGGGTTGTGCTGTCCCACAGGAGTGTCTCTTGTGGTGACTGGAGTGGAAATGGAGGATGTTGTAGAGGAACCCAACCTACTATGTTTATCACAAGGTACAACCTTGCGAATAGCCCCACCGTGGAACAACTTCAGGTGTTGCTTCATTGATGTCATACCAAAGCTGAACGAACCAGGCCTCCCACGACTCAGCACCATTTTGCACTGATTGCAGGTGACCTTATTCGTACATGCTTTTGGAACTCCATCAAGAGTGGTAAACAACCGCCACACCCAAGTCTCACGGCGAGTGCTGGTAATAGGGACATCCACTACCTCATCCTCTTTGTCTTCTTCATCTGTCTCCTCTACATCCTCACGCCTGTTCCCCTCTGCAGGCCCTTGGGGAGGTGGTGGTGGAGGGGGTGGGGGTGCTGATGCAGCTGAAGCAGCCATGGTTGCCATCTGGAAGACAGTAGGCAGAAGTCACCAGCAATGCAGGCAGTCAATGCAGGTCTGAAGCAATGCTCTGCCAGGCAGCCAGAAGCACAATGAGGAGCAATTCTAGGGTGTGGCCTTTTATAGGGGTGCTGGTGCGTGCTTCGCGGACAGCCGGGATATCCGCTGACACTTCGAACACCAAAAAAAGGCTCAAAAGTATGTAGATCCCCAGGGACATAGTCTGGGACATGTGCAATGGTGAACTTTTACTGCAAAATACTTTGGATTGCCCAAAAAAGTACTTTTAAAATGTTCGGGGACCCGGACAGTGTCCGCAAATCAGGACACACGGTCAGCGTGAGTGCGGTCACATGATGACATACCGAACACGTTTGCGAATAGGACGGCTGTCTGCAGGACACCAAATGTGCAGGGGCGGTTGTGCACATGCGCGCAGGGGTTCTACGGACAGTGTTCGGGTCCTCAAACTAATTAAAAGTGTGACACACGTGCAATGGACAGTTACGGACAGCTGTAATGTTCGTAGGACATGTGGGTGTGGTGCGCATGTGCTTAGATGTTCTACGGACAGTGTGGACACTCGCATTTTAATTACGAACAGTACAAACAGGTATTTGCTCCTTAGGACACCTCCATTTTGGTCAATCGCGGACATTCCGGACATCGAGTGTGTTCTAAGAACAGTTCCATCTTGATTGCGGACAGTACGGACAGGTATAGTGTCCTTAGGACACCTCAATTTTGGTTAATTGCGAACATCCCGGACATCGAGTGTGTTCTAAGAACAGATCCATCTTGATTGCAGAGAGTACGGACAGGTATAGTGTCCTTAGGACACCTCCATTTTGGTTATTTGCGGACATTCTGGACATCGAGTATGTTCTGAGAACAGTTCCATCTTGATTGCGGACAGTACGGACAGATATAGTGTCCTTAGGACACATACATTTTGGTTAATTGCAGGCATTCTGGACATCAAGTGTGTTCTAAGAACAGTTCCATCTTGATTGCGGACTGTACGGACAGGTATAGTGTCCTTAGGACACCTCCATTTTGGTTAATTGTGGACATTCTGGACATCATGTGCATTCTAAGAACAGTTCCATCTTGACTGCAGACAGCATGGACAGGTATAGTGTCCTTAGGACACCTCCATTTTGGTTAATTGCGGACATTTTGGACACCCGCGCTGTCCGCAGACACCCTAACTGCTTTTTTTTTTAAAAAGACACAGAGGACTGAATTACAACACACAGAATATTTTTTTTATTATATACAAATATAAAATGTATTAAAGAGATGGGGAAGCATAAACTAATACAAATATAGGGGAATTAGGGGATTGGAGAGGATGGATGGGAGGGGATGAAGGGATGGAAGTCTCATCATAACGTTTTTCTTGGTGGTGAGGGTTTGGGGATAGTTGACTGGGACATGGAGAGGGGGAACACGTACATGTGGGACAATGATATTTAATTTTTTCTTTTATGTGGTACTCCACAAAATGTTTCAAAAGATTGAAATTTTCCATAAGCATATCCATGTTTTGTTCCCTGTGCTGCAGAGCATTTTTTAATGTCTGTTTTGCTATATTATTTTCGCTGTTTGCATGGTCTGTTAAAAAATAAAATGTGTTAAGTACACATAAAGTAATGATAATTAATTGGCTTATATAGAGAAGTGTCTACCATTAGTATCACTGTCTTCACTCATTTCATCACATGGGAAATGTTCTTCAAACCATTCTAAAGTACTGGACATTTCTGTGTAAAAAAAAAAAAAAAAAAAAAAATATATATATATATATATATATATATATATATATATATATATATATATATATATATATATATCACTTTTAGTGTACCTAATACAGAGAGTTAATGAAGCTTACTTACAAGTTTCTGGTAAATTTTGTTGTTACTGTTGTGTAGGTCTGCTGTTGCTTCTTGCTGTGCAGTTTCTATGAGGTCATTCTGTTGGAGGCATATCTTTTTTGTTTTGGTATAGTCCATTTTAGTACATATGCAATTTTTTCCAGGTTACTCACCGTAGTGACCACCTTACTCCTAGTCCATAGTCCCCTTTCCTCCATACTTATGGGAAATCTCTCTGTCCTGTGGGACGGGACCGGAGCACTTTGTAAAAAGCATCCACATTTTTTTCAAAAATGTGTCCCTCCTCTCTTTCCAGGCCCATCAGTCCTTTTCTATCGCAGGGTCCAAGACCCATTAGAAATAACAGAGGAACCTTATTAGAGGGGACGGCAGGCGGGCGTATGGAGGAAAGGGGACTATGGACTAGGAGTAAGGTGGTCACTAAGGTGAGTAACCTGGTAATACTCCTACGTCCCGTCCCCTTTCCTCCATACTTATGGGAGATTCCCAAGCACTCCTTACAGGAACTATGGGTGGATGGAAATACCCCTTACTGAAACAGGTTCTTCAGCACAGCCTGGCCGAACTGAGCATCAGCTCTAGAGCTCATATCGTGGCAGTAATGCTTACAGAAAGCAGATGGGGAGGCCCAAGTAGCTGCTCTAGCGATGGATTCCCAGGGAACATACTTCTGAAAAGCAACCGCGGCTGCCTTGCCTCGCACCTGATGTGCATGGATACCTTTAGGAGGTTTCAGCTTTTGGACGGTGAAAGATTCCGTGATACAGGCAGCAATCCATCTGGAAATGGATGCCTTAGACGCCGGCCTGCCCTGGGGTTTACCGAAAGTCACAAACAGTTGAGAAGAGCTCCGAAGCTCGGCAGTCCTGTCCAGGTAGAACTGAAGAGCTCTTCGACATCCAGGCAGTGTAGAACCCTTTCCACCTCCGAGGCAGGGTTTGAAAAAAAGACCGGATGGGAAATCGACTGATTCAGATGGAATTCGGTCACTACCTTTGGTAGGAAAGCTGGGTTCGTCCGAAGGACTACCTTGTCCTTGTGAAAGACCAAGAAAGGATGCTCCACCGACAATGCCTGGAGCTCACTCACTCGCCTCGCTGACGTAACGGCTACCAGAAAGGACACTTTCCAGGACACGTACTTGAGGTCAGCTGTAGCCATTGGCTCAAAAGGTTTATGGCACAGCGCCGTCAGGACTACATTTAGATCCCAAGGCGGGTGAAGACTACGAACCGGAGGGTAGAGACGTGTCAAACCAGCAAAATGTCTCTTCACCACCGGGTTAGTTAACGAATAAGAATCCGTTCTGTAGAGAGGTAGGAAATCGCCGAGAGATAAGTCTTGCAGGACAAGACTGAACCCCTGACACTGCTAGGGAGGAGACAAAGGACAGCACTGTGTCAATCGTTGCCACCCTCGGGTCCAATTCTTTCTCCAAACACCAATGACAGAACCTGAGCCATTTACTCTTGTATTGGGATCTGGTTGAGGGTTTCCTCGCTGCTTGGATAATGCGCATGTTATCCGCAGACAAACCCAAAGGCTCTAGAGCCATGAACTCAGGCACCATGCCTCCAAGTTGAGCGATTGTGGGGAGGGGTGCCACATCTGCTGTTCCCCTTGGTGAAGAAGATCGGGAGTTACTGGTAACCTGATCAGCGGACACACAGACAGGTGTTGAAGTTCTGAGAACAGTTGACAGAACTCTTCAACTTCCAAATTGCTCGATGAACCAGAGGAAGAGACGGGAAGGCGTAAGCTCTCATGTTGTGCCATGGGATCTCGAGTGCTTCCCCCAGAGAGGAGGCTCCCAGCCCCCCTCTGGAGGCATACTGAGGAAGCTTCTTGTTCATCGCTGTGGCGGAGAGGTCCACCTCCGGTGTGCCCCAATGCGAGAAAATCCATGATAGGATCTCCGCCTTCAACTCCCATTCGTAGCTGACCACTGTCCGCCGGCTGAGGGCATCCGTGGTGACATTCAGCCGGCCCAGGATGTGCACTGCAAGCAGCCAGACCCCATGAAGCACGGCCCACTCCCAAATCTGAATGGCCAGATCCACGAGAGGGGGAGACCTTGTTCCCCCCTGCTTGTTTATGTAGTACATTGACACCACATTGTCCGTTCTTATGCGGACCACCTTGTTGACAATGAAAGGTCTGAACGCCTTGAGCGCCAGAAAAATCGCCAGAAGCTCCAATTAATTAATGTGCAGGAGCTTGTCCTGAGGTGACCAGATGTCCGAGACCTGAAGAAGATCTAACGTCGCACCCCACCCGAAAAGGGAGGAGTCTGTCGTGATCGTCACCATGGGGCTTCGGTCCTGGAACCCGACGACCACTGACAAGTTGCTGAGAGAAGACCACCAGTCCAGGTCCACTCTCATGGAATCCGGAACCATTATCTGTTTGGAATCCGGGTCCACAGCCTGACGCCAGGAACTCCGAAGAGCCATCTGGGTCCGCCTCATTTTGAGACGAGCAAGAGGAAGAGCCAGCACACATGAGGCCATGAGGCCCAGAAGCCTCTGGAACCACCAGGCCGACATGCTCTCCGACTGCGTAAACATCTGACCCGTGGCCAACAGATCCGCCATTCTGTCCCTGGTCAGATACACACGGCAGTCTATCGTGTTCCAACAAAAACCCAGGAAAGTCATGTCCTGTGAGACCGTCATGGAGGATTTCCACCAGTTCACCGACAGCCCAAGATGGAACAGGAGCTGAAGGAGAGACTATAGGTTGCCCGCTGCTGCCAATGGGCAAGGGCTGCGTAGAAGCCAGTCATCCAAATAGGGATACACATGGATACCCTGGAGACGAAAATGGGCCGCGATCACCGACATCATCTTCGTGAAGACACACGGTGCCGAACTGAGGCCAAAAGGAAGCACCCGAAACTGGAAGTGCTCCTCTCCCAGAGAGAAACGGAGGTATCTCCTGTGTGGGTTCCAAATCAGGATATGCATGTACGCATCCTGAAGGTCCACCACGCTGAGCCAATCGCCCGCCTGCAACGAGGAGCGAATCTGGCCGGGCGTGATCATCTTGAATTTCTCTTGGGGTTACAAAAGATTGAACTGGGAAAGGTCTAGGATGGTGCGCAGGCCAGCCTGGTTGGGTTTGGGCACTGTAAACAGCCGGGAGTAGAAGCCCTCCCCTCGCTCCCGAAGGGGAACGGTTTCCACAGCTCTGAGGAGCAGAAGTTTCTGAACCTCAGCCTTGAGGGAGGGTGAGCCCGACCACTGAAAAGGAGGGTTGAGGGGTGGGGTAGGGGGTAAAGGTAAGCGGAAGCCCGCCCGAGCGACTGACAAGACCCATCTGTCTTCTGTGATGGTCTGCCATGCCTCCCAATGAGACGCAATGCGTCCTCCCACCGGGGTCTCGTGCGAGCATGGAAAACCCTCATTTGGCAGGTTTTTCGGTGGCGGTGCCACCTGAACCTGATGAGGAGGCTGAGGAGCGGGAGAAATACTGCTTACGCTGTTGTCTACGGCAGTTATTCCCCGCAGGAGTATCCACTCTGCGATTTTTGTGGTCGATGAAGCCCCTAAAACCAGAGGAAGGTCGACCTTGCGACAACGGCCTTTGAGTCTTGAAGGGAGGTTTAAACAGAACCGACAAAGATTTAGCCGCCTGAGTGCTGTCTTTGGTTTTGGTGAGCTCTACGTCAGTAGAAGTGTGAAAAAGCTCCTTACCATCAAATGGAAGGTCCAGGACCTTGTCTTGCACCTTCTTCGAGAACTTAGTGGCATGCAGCCATGCTTGCCGCGAGGTATCAACCCCTAACATCAGACCCCGAGCCGAGGTGTCTACGTGATGAGCTGCAGCCTCCAGGAGATCCTGGGCCAAGACCCAGGCATCGGAAAGGCCTCAGCTTCTCGACCCGGATATGCTCCTCAAACTCCAACAGACCTCTCCACATCCGCATGTTAGCTCCCGCCAAAATCAATTCTGCATTGGCCTGCCTGAGCTGCAAGGCCGAATTGGCAAAGATTTTCCTCCCTATGGAGTCCAGGAGCTTGTCCTCCTTCCCCAAGACCTGAGTCGCCGTCACGAGGAGGAAGCTGCAGGTCTGGATTGCAACATGGCCACAGCACCCACTGTGGAGGAGGGAGGCGGACAAGACGACAAAGCCACTTCTTCCGAGGAATGTAGCCTGTACCTCGCGTCAATCTTTTTATTGACAAAAAGTCCCGAGTGTGGCTTTTCCCAAACTCCTCGGACATCGGCCAGAACGTCCTTCTGCAAGAACAGGCCGGTACGCTCCAAAGGAGACACCGTGAATGCCCCAGAAAGCACGCCCTCCTGTGGAGCAGGTGCCTCGGGCACCGGAACATCCAAGAAGCTCATCATGTCCAGTACCCGGTCATGGAAAGCTCTGGTAGAGCGGGGCAGGTCCTCGTTGTCCTGATCGCCTTGAGGGTCATCTGACAGGTCCGGCTCCTGCTGAGCCGAGTCAGGCACTGCCTTGTCCACTGGGGACAATGGTGGCACAGGCAGAAGCGCAGGGGGAGGCACCACGGGCAAGGGAGGCGCCAGCAAAACCACCGACGGGACGGTTGGAGCCGGAGGCGCGGGTGGACAGATCTCCTTGAAAAGCCCCATGAAATATTTCCTCATGGGGTCGGTGCGCATAAGCGCTTGAAACTTACCGAAAAAGGCGTCCTCAGGAGATTGTTTCGGAACCTGAGGAGGCCTCTCATGAGGTGGACAAATCCAGGGACGCAACGGGGACGGGTGCCACACCGGCCCCTCCGCCGACGTATCCACATAAATCAAGGGAGCCGCCCCCGCGGGCAACAAAACATTGTGCGGAAGAGGCATCCGGGTGTTCCAATCAAAAACTGGCCGGTAAGGATGCGCACAAGGGACCTTAGGTTCACCCGAAGGACTGAACCCTACACCAGGGGCCGATGGCGTAGTTGTAAGGGTAGAACCTAAAATGGCCGCCGTGGTCGTGGCGGGAACGGGCGCCATTTTGTCCTCATCTGAGGGGAACTGCGGCACGTGAGGAAGTGAGGCAGGGGTTCCCGTCGATGGATCAGGGGTCTTAATTTTAGCCTTAACGTAAGGAACCTCCGCAGAGCCAGTACTATGAGGCCTGGAATGTTTCTGCGACATACCAACCGCCAACTAAGCCTTCGAAGGAAGAGCCTCGGCACTGCCGGTAAAAGAAGAAACCTGCTTCTTTGCCCCCTCAACAGATCTCGTGTCACCACAAGAGCGGGAACGGTGTGCTGTCAACGACAGGGCCTTGCCCGGCCCCTCAGAACTGTTCGTAGCCTTAACCTCTGTACGAGGAACCTTGGACCTAGGCCCGGTAGAAGCCTTATCGGTAGGGGCCTCGAACATGCGTTCGGTAACCTCAAGCCCAGCCAAGACCTTGGGGTGTACCCCGGTTTTGTTTTTGAGGGAAGCCGAAAGAATGGCCTCAGAGCAAGCTCCGGTACCCCAAGACTCAGTAGAACTGGGTCTACGCACAGCCCCCACAGGAGGGGCCTCAGAGTGTACTCCGGTGAACACAGGCCCTTTACGGAGACCCTCGGAGAAAACTCCGGTAGAATTATTAGGCCCGACAGGCACCTCAGGGCGAACCCTGGTAACAAAGCGATCGACACTTCTCCCAGCTCGAGAGGAACCCGGGAAGGTATCCCCCGGCCGGGGTGCTCTGAAAATCAAAGAACTTACGGGCGTTTTTTCTTCTCGTCGATGAATGCCTGAAAATGCGAAGGAGGAGTCCGACCGAACACCTCCTCCCACCGCTCCAACCGACGTTGAAGAGCCTGGACCGAAAGGGAGTCACAGTAAAAACAGGAGTCCCAACGGTGTTCCGGACCCAAACACTCTAAACAAAGAGGATGGGATCCGCCCTCGCGAAGTGACGGTGACACGATGAAAAGTCTGGAAAATCTAGTTTAAAAGACATGGACAGACTAGTAAACGAACGCTAGCGAGAGCCAGAGAGGGAAAAATGGAAGAAAAACTTCTGAGGATGCAAGTGCAGAGAAAAGGACTGATGGGCGATGCGCGGGGCGGAGCCAAGGTGGGTGGGGTTACGGCCGTGTGCCGGGCCCCGCGCAGGAAAGAGAGGAGGGACACATTTTTGAAAAACATTTGGATGCTTTTTCCAAAGTGCTCCAGTCCCGTCCCACAGGACAGAGAGATGTCCCATAAGTATGGAGGAAAGGGGACGGGACGTAGGAGTACATTGGACGGTTGATGTGTTACATATATAGGTTCCACTTCTTATTTATTATTACATATAATGTGTTCATGTGCTGCTTTTGAACGTGTTAAGTGTTTATATGGCATGATAGAACAATCTAAGATACCCCTTGAGTTTTGGTTAGTGTTGATGTTGACCGCGTCTGTCCGCAGACATACGCAAAGTCCGCTGACATCATATCACTAGCAGGGGGTTCAGTATATTCTATGTTACATGTATATAAAGTAAGGGAATCCTAGTAAACATCTATCAAATTCACACTATGTATATGTATATTCAGTAAAAAAAAACGTTGTTAAAGGGACGTTATGGTTAAGTTGCACTACTAAAAACATGTGAAATTCAGTAAAAAAAACTTTGTTAAAGGGACGTTATGGTTCCAAGTAAAATGGAAAACCCCCTGAAATTCACAAGTTATGGTAAGCTAAGGAACCATAACTTGCGCCACCACCGTGCATTGCTAAGACTAACACCCAGGACATCAAAGATGACATCACAAATGTAATTGATGACACCTGTTATTTTGTATTTTTTTTCTTTTTTTTCCTCTTACTTTACTCCTAAAATCTTCACATAACCTTCTCTAAAGCAACCCTTACATTCCAGAACAGCATAGCATTTCCCCTAAAAGATAAAGAAATGCCATCTTCTTTAAAATAAACAGCATTACTGGAATCAATATTGTCATTATTACAGAAGAACATACCAGCTCTAAGCATGAAAGCACACATGCCTCGGTTTATTGCACACCTCGCAATTTTTTGCTGAGGACAAAAAACAGAACTATTGTCCCTAATCCAGAAATAATTTGGCATTTGGAAGGATGTTCATTACTGCTTGAACCAAGTGTTCCAAATCTGCCAACAAAGTAGAGGCACTGACGTAGCCCAAATGAAAGCATCAGAGTGCAAAACTACCACATGGGGACTGTTCATCCTGCCCATATCTTCACAAACCTGTACGATTCCCTGCACATTGCAATCAGGCACAGTGTGCCACACCACCTCCACTCCTTTAACATCAAAATTGTTTGCCACATGCCTGCATTGAGCATACTGCTGTAAACTATGCACAAACATATCTCAAAGCACCAACACTCTGACTTTCTCCACCTCTGCCATCTTCACTACACACAGCCTCTTTCAACACAAATCCACAAACTCAACACCTGATTGGGTAATCCCTACAGTCCCCTTTCCATGCTGGATTTGCTAGAAAACCCCGGATGTGGCACGCCCTGTCCATGGACAGCCACAGTGTCCGCGGACGACGTAAATGTTAGACTGACCTTCTACCCTTTCCACTTCACTCTCTGTTCCATTCCCTCATTGGATACAGCTAAGCAGTCACACAGCCATCCACCAAGCATATTCTAGACATTTATAATCTAACTCCATCATCAGAGTTCAGCACTTCAAATGTACTGTTGATCACTATGAGTACAAGTCTCATGTCATTGGAAAGCACCTACTACAAACACTACTGTACAAGTCTCCAAGATATCTACTTGCAGCTGCATGCATATCCACATGCATGAATACAGACCATGTGTATGCATATTCTGTGCACAGTACATGTACAACTCTTATAAATGCATATAAACAGAGTAACTACCACTTAACCTGTACAACCTATAAAATGAACTCACTATTATTTTTCCCATCTGCTGTAATCAACTGTCACTTCCAAACTTGTCTGCTATCTAAATTCTATTTTTACACACACACTATCTAAAATATTAGAATATTAAAAGATGGGAGAAATAGCAGTATAATTGTAGAAAAACACTTAGTAGTGTATTATAAAATTACACACAGCCAGGATAAGTTCATGCATCTTCATACACTCACACAGATAGACACTATCATTGAAAAGCTCCCAGCTGAAATAACACCACTGCCTGTACATCACATCCTTCTGCTTTATTACCCACCCCTTCAAAAACTCATACTTTCTATGCTTTTTTATACAGTTTCTGCCATTTAGCTTACAAAAATTGCAAAACAAGTACATCATTATTTCTTCTATCTCCTAACATGTGTGTGGGAGTGGCCGGGCCAGTCTGGCACCCCTCACTAACTCAGTTTAAGATACATGCCACTTGCTCGACCAACAGTGGGGGAAGCCTCCTTTTGCCCCTGTGTACATAACCAGCCCACGTGCTGATGACGACGCAGGTGGGGCTGTTTAGAGACACTCAGCATCCATCTTGGACACCCCCGACTCCATCTTTGGATTAGGCCACGCTGCGATACTACGAGAAGGCTTCTCTCCCCTTTGCAGCACTGCACTCGGCACTCCCAATGGCCCCCACCTTTTTTCCCGTGTCTGAAAGCCTTGCAGCTTCATTTTCACGCCTGAGCCGGAGGTAATTGCAACAAAAACAAATGTAATGCCTCGCCCTTCCTCTGAGATCACTGTCATGTGTGTGAACCGGCTCAGGCCATGCCTTGTGAACTCATCCATCTCCACAAACCTGCCGTACCCCCTGACCCCCTCCGAGGTTGGGAAATTACTGCCAATATGACCTCATGGCCCCCGATAGGTATTTTCTTGATGTACCAGATATGTAACCTCTGTGTGATGCCCACCCCAGTGTGCCCTTACTAACACCGCCCACCTCTGTCACCATATATTGCCCCTCAGAACTAACAAATGTCAGCGTGTCCCCAAGCTTCTTTGATGTGACCAGGCCTACCACATGATCAACGATCCCAACGATCCCACCTTATCCGAGTTGTGATAAGCCTCATGAGACCCCAGTAAATAATGACATTAGTGTAACCCTAAAATGTACTGCTATAATGATTTGCTCAAAGGAGCCTCCGTAATGATTATTTAGTGCATGCTTAAAACAATGTGTTATGTTAGATTAGCTAGGGCCTGCCCTGCTTCGACGTGACCTGACCCTCACCCCTCCTGGACAACAGGCAACTGGACTTCGTGGGACAAGTCCTTCCACCAACAGAACAACCAATCCAGCAGAAGCAACATTATACATTGTATTCATGTCTGAGTGTTAGACCCAATCCATTGCCAATAAGGTCCCCTATGTAACAACGTCATGTATTAGATTTTTCATGTTATAAGTTGCCATCTTTGTAATGTTTACCAGAGCGCTCTCGGGCAGCAGAGTTCTCTGGATGCCAATTGTTATATAAAGAGATAAACTCTTGCAGCCTGTCCTCTTGATCTCATTCCCCGCTGGGGTTTGTCATATTTCTTATAGTTTTGGTGTCTAAGTCGGGGAGTGGGCCTACATTTTGGTGACCCCTGCAACGTGATTGGTGCACCGAGGCCTCTGTGCCATGCGGCGAGATCCGGGACACCCCCCATGAAAACCATCGCCTCCGCGGTTGACCAGTTTGTGCGCACCAAAGAACGGGTCCAAGGGTTCCCACTTGCCAAATACCCTACTAAAAACTGCTCACCAGGGCAGGCCACGGCTTGGTGGGGGTGGGGACCAGATTGTGGATAGACCGTGAACAGTGGCTCTCGGACCACCCAGCTCAATATGTGAGTACTGGCTGTGAGAATTTGTAGGAGAAAAGAGGATTGGAGCAAAAAAGGGATTAAAATAACGGTTTGGATACAAATCTAGAACAATGGGGACAAGGCATAGGATCTGTGTGAATGTTACTGAGGCTTTTTCTTGTCTATCCTTTATATGGCCATTAGGTATTTTGGTAAAAAGAAGCAAAAAGGAGTAAGGAAGCCTAGCCCGAACGGGGTAGAAGGCGGCGCCGCATAGCGTTGTCTCGTCCAGTGCAGAGAATAAGTGAAGATAAAGAGGAAAAAAAGTATTTTCTTTTTCTGTGAGTTCAGAAGTCTTGGAGAGGGCATAGAGGTGGGAGTGATAACGGTATAGAAATAAAACAGGGAAGGAACAAGGAGGGAGTGTATGATACATGTACTTTTGTGGGGGTTTTTTTGGGCTACCTGTTCGTCTGTCAGCACGTAATGTCGCATTTGTGAATTGCCAAATATACTGTCTAGTATACCAGGGTGTCAAAAGAATTGTGACGTATGGTCAAAAGGATTTTCGTATTGAGGAAGGGTTGGAATTTTCGTGTAGTTTGTAAAGATAGAAGGTAAATTGAAAACACCCATTTGCCCCAAACTACACGCACGCCAAAGAAACATAAGTGACACTATGGGGGGGGAACACACCATTAGCACATATTTGCAAACATCTCCCTTTATATAGCGAGAAAATGCAGAAATACCATGATCAATGGGTGACAGAAATAAAAGGAGATAGAGTACAGCCAGTATGGCCGGAGGGAGGATCCTTCGATAAACGTGTATTAGATTTGGTATCGACACATCTACTAGCAAAATATAAAGGTAAGCAGTTATAAAACAGAAGGGAAGTGCTAGACTTGTGGTGCATGTTCGAGGAAGTAACACCCAGCAGAGAGGTGAGTAAGGAGACAGCAATAAGGAAGGATGAGGTACAGCAAGGGGGAGACGGGTGCGCAGAGGGGGAAGGTTCAACACCATTAATAGAGAATGAGTCAACAAAAATTTACCCACTGCAGACAAGACCTGCAGTGGGGTATGAGGAGCCCTTGTATATTCCAGCATGCATAACTGAAGCCGCAAGAGCAGCAGCCGCATGTCCCTCTCCCACCCCCACACCCCTCTACGAGACAGGATGGTTGGATGGACCAACTAGCGTTCCCCCAGATAATTTAGCACGCCAAACAAGAGATTTAGGTCAGCGGCTCGCACACGCACAGAATAGCAAGGTTGAGAGCGTTATGCGACAGAGGACAAGGGTTGCCGGGGGGAGTGGAAACACTGCCATTGACCACGGGTGACCTCACCCCACCATCAAGTGTTGCGGGCACAAGTATCGCTGAGGAAAGTGTTGCAAGGGGATTGCCACCCCCGCCACCACTGGAACAAATACCGAGAGAACAAGGACAAGAGTGGCAGTCTGGAGAGTTCCTGTTTCACCTGAATGGTAAACCTGTTAGGATAATATGGCCAGCCACACCAGACAGCCAGCAAGGAGAAGGACAGGAGGAAAGAGAGTCAGAAGAAGAGGTAGAGGAAGCATGGAGCGACTTAGATGAATATGAAGGTGGAGCAGCAGAAGCAGGACTGCCATTGCCATTCACATTTGAGCAAGGGGATGTTAGATCGCCAACAAGATGGCAAGATACGTTGAGACAAAGGGAAGGAAACATGCTGGTAAGCAAAACAAAAAAGGGAGCTGTAAGTAAAAAGGAGGAAAAGCAAAACTACAGATGCCTCTGATACATAGGGGAGCTGGTAGGCCCAACTACATACCATGGGCACAGATGGACAAAAACAACTTGCTGAAACTCCTCCCCCCACTTTCGGGTGGAGCGGGGAAGTGGATACATGCCTTTGAAAAACACACGGCAGGAGTGCCTCTAGCGATAGGGGATGTGAAGAGTTTGTTAGTATCAGCAGTGGTTGATCAATCAGATGCAGTGTGGGTAAAGGCGGGGTTCCCAGCGGTGACTATGAGTTTTGACCGCCACGACGGGTCTGCATTTAATAATGTCAGGACTATGGTATGGGAGGCATTACGAAGGAGTTTTCCTGACACTCCAGATTTACACCTAGTGATGCAATGCACTATGGGAGAGGAGGAGGAGCCTACGCATTTCGTCCTCCGGGTGCAATACCTGTGGAGAAGTGAAACGGTACGCCCTGGGACCAATCAACAGCGTTATTTTACTTCATAATAAAGAAAGGGCTCCCAAAGGAGGTTCAGAAGGCCTTGGATAAAATAGCTGGGATAGAAGCCAAAGGTTGGCCAGAGATTTAAAGCATAATTGTACACCATTGTAGGAGGATCAAAGAGAGAGAGAAGGAGATATTGCAGCGAAGGTTGGCAGACGAGGCGAAGTTAGTATAGAATAAATTAGTGAAGGTCGCAGCTATGAATGCTACATCAGCAGCCAGACAGTATGAAGGAGAAGAAGAGGGAGGGAGCGGCCTGGTAAAAATGGCAGCAACTTGGACAGGAAGGGGGCAGGAACAGTGGGATGGCGAGGAACAGTACGTAGGACAGCAATGGCAAGGAAGAGCACCCAGAGGACGAGGTGGGTACAGAGGGCCGAGAGGGGGGTTTGGAGGAATGGGAAATAGGGGATTTGGAGGGCCTGGGGCAGGGGAGGACTGCAGGGATCATGTTGGAACTGTGGAAGGTGGGGACATTACTCGTACTACTGTAGAATGAGACCTATGGGATACTACCAAGGGCAGCCCCCCATGGGAAATGAGCAACAATACGGCCACCCACACCCAGGCAGTCCCTATGTGGTACCTATGGGAGGGAACAGACAACCAGAGCAGGGATATAATGAAACACAAATGCAACAAAGACAGCCACTTCAGAAACAGGCGTAGCTGAGAAGTGCGCCACAACAAATGGCAAGACAAAAAACATGATGAATGCAAACAACAACATTTTCGCGACATCTGCAAACGGTGCACCAGCACCTTTCTGAGGTGTAGCAGTGGTAGGATATAATATATTCTCTTTTACTGGAACAGAGACATATGCAGATTAGGATAGCCAACAGAAAGCACTTGCGTGTCCAGTCCTATCTACCACCCTACGTGCAGAAGAGGAACCACTAGTCGGGGCGGAGATAGGCAACAAACAATTCATCTTTATGGTGGACTCGGGAGCTGAAAAATCGTGCCTCATGGAAGGCTGGTTCCTGCTTTCGGGCAGAAATTTGGAAACGCTGGGGTTCTCTGGGGCTATTTTAAAAGTTCCTTACACTAAAGACCTTGACATCACGGTGGGGGGAAAAACGGTGCGAGCACCCTTGTTGTACCACAAAGAATCGCCAATAAATTTACAGGGAAGGGACCAGCTGAGCAAATTGAATATGACCATTTCGTTCACTGAGAGTGGAATAGTTTGCTCAACCCTGGGAGTGTGCCCTATGAGGGCAATGTTGATGGTCAGCACAGTGACACGGGTGGTGCCTGAGATAACAAGAAAAGAGTGGAAGGTGCCCTCAGATTTTGTTTTTTGCCCAATTGTAATTACAGACACTGTCCCTGGGACAATTTTGTCCATTGATTTGGAAGCAGTACGAGTGTCAGGTAAACGTATTGCGGTGATAGGATTGGACACACATGGTTGTGAATGGCGAACAGTACTGTGCATAGACCCAAGCATAATGCTGCGCGATTTAACTGATGATGAACTGTTTACTGACAATGAATATGATGGGGAAATATTAATGGAAATTAGTGTACCGTGTAACATCATGATCCAACACAGAGAGATACACAACCCCCTCATGGCCAGCGTCAATATACCGCCCGCTATATTTGAGCAAGACATGGAAAAGGTATTACCAGAAATCTGGACACCCATCAGGATAAAATGAAGGCCAGGTGCCATCCCACCAAGAGTGAAACAGTACCCCTTGTCACGAGAGGCTGAGCAGGGGATAAGAGAGACAATAAATGCATTGATTGAACAGGGAATAATAGTGCCATCACAACCACCATGCAACACAGCAATTTTCCCAATCAAAAAAGCGAAGGGCGGGGCTTGGAGGATGATCCAGTACCTACGCCCACGTAATGGCATCATACAGAAAGAGTTCCCGCTAGTCCCAAATCCTGTATCAATATTGTGCAGCATACCAAAAGATGCTTCCTGTTTCACAGCGGTAGAGTTAAAAATGCTTTATTCTCGATACCACTCGACACCAACTCCCGGTACCTCACAGCGTTTACACTGGGGGGTAACAGGTACGAACATTGCAGATTACCACAGGGGTACTGTGAGAGCCCCAGCATTTTCAACAGAATACTACATGAGGATCTTGGCAACATTTCTGTGGAAAGCACAATAATATAGCATGTAGACGATGTACTTGTCTGCAGTAACAGTGAGGAACAGTGCAGGGCAGACTCGATAGCATTGCTGAATTTGCTAGCCACAAAAGGATACAAGGTAGACAAGGGAAAATTACAATATTGCCTAGCAGAGGTGCTCTACCTAGGACAGTTGATCTCAAAAGATGGCAAAAGAATTCTACCAGATAGAGCGGCTGCAATACGCTACATGATAATACCAAAAACTGTAAAAGAAATGCAAAAATTCCTTGGTATATGTAATTATTGCCGTGCATGGATTCTGGATTATGCAGCCTACACACGCCCACTATTGCAGGCCCTAAAAGAAGCGCAAAAGAATAATGTTCCAATAAAATGGTCCCACGAGATGATGACACCATTTTTCAAATTACAAGAGCTTATCACAAACACGCAAGTACTAGTAAACCCTGATTATGATTGGGAATTGCATCTCTTCTCACATAGTAATGGCATACTAATGACTGCAGTGCTCACGCAAAAAACATCACTGGGCCACAAGCCACTGGCCTACTACAGTAGCACATTAGATTCTGTGATGCAGGGACACTTTGCGTGTGAACAAAGTCTTGCCGCAGCGGTCTTTGCAATAGAAAAAAGTGCCACAATTGTCATGGGATTCTCAGTGACTATGTATGCCGAGCACTCACTATTCACAATATTGGAAAGATCAAAATCAACACTGACAACACAGTGAGCAACAGCATATGAAATCATTATATATAGCCCAAATGTCCATGTGGTCAGGTGCAAATCAGTAAACCCAGCCACGTTCATCACAGAGCTGTGCACGGTAGAAGACATTAAAATGCACAATTGCGCAACATATGAGGGAGAGGAAGATGACTTACCAAAAGCAAGTGAAAATGCACTACAAGAGGGAGAGATATACTTTTTTGATGGATCTGCATCAATAGACAGTGACACAGGTGAAAGACACGTAGGGGCAGCTGTGGTACTATTGGAAGGAGAAGAGCATGAGATAATTGTACAAAGCGCCTACCTTCACTCAGCGCAAGCAGCAGAATTAACAGCATTAATAGAAGCCCTCCGCACAGCTAAAGGTTTTACAGTAACAATATATTCTGATTCAGCATATGCTACAACAACATTTAATTCTGGGTTGTCATGATGGAGACGTAGAGGGTTCAGGAGAGCAGACGGCACACCTGTGCAACATGCCGCTCTATTGAATGAGTTGATAGATGCACTAGCAGAACCATCAGTAATAGCATTGGTTAAATGCCAGGCACATACAGCAAACACAGATTTTGTCTCATTGGGGAACGCAGCAGCAGACACAGCAGCAGACACAGCAGCGAAAGTTGCCGCCTACTTTGACATGCCACTTGCAATGGAATGCATCATTAAAACACCAAACCCAGACACGCTAGAGGAAGGGTACAACAACACACCAACCTCTCAAATAATAGAACTTCAGAGACGAGCACCAGAGGAAGAAAAAGAGCTATGGACAAATAGAGGGTGTAAGCAATCTGCAACTGATCTAATGTGGAGACGGGAATTAAAAGGTAAAATGGTGATGCCATTAGAACTAGTAGAGGTTGCATTCCAACAGCTACACTTTTCTACCCATGTGACAAAACAACACATTGCAGCAGACATACAGGACCATTGGTTTATTCCCAACCTACAGGAACAATTGTCTAAATTTACCATAGAATGCACGACATGTCAAACATACAGTTCAGGGATGACACTGAGAACATTGAGAGGAACCCTGCCACGACCAGTAGGTCAGTTCAGAGAGCTGCATATAGATTATGCAGATATGGGAGAAAGATGCAATGGAGCAATATACTTAATTGTGATTGTGTGCTCGTTCTCAAGGTGGGTCGAAGCGGGACCGTGTGCTCACCCTGACGCCAAGTGTGCTGCTAAATTCCTCGTGTGTGAGGTCTTCTCAAGGTGGGGAATCTGTGATGTGATAAGGTCAGATAATGGCACACACTTTGTAAATGACCTCTTCAAGGAAGTAACTACACTGCTGGGGGTCAAGCACAAACTGTGTTCGATTTATCATCCGATGGCCAACGGTAGGGTGGAAAAAATAAACGGCCTATTGAAAAGTAGCTTATAAAATCTGTGTAACATGTTGAAAAAGAATTGGGTGTACTGCCTGCCCCTAGCACTGTTCCAACTCCGGACGCAACCAAGCAAGGACCATCACCTGAGCCCGCACGAAATAGTGATGGGCAGGCGCATTCATACGCATGTTTCCCCAGTAAGAGGAGCTTCAGATGCACACAGGGCTGCTACAGTGCTCGGGGACGAGTTCAAGGAATATCTTACTAACTTAACTTGTGCAGTACCCAGAATATCGAGACAAATAGCGCCACCTTTTACAGGAAATGCAACAACAGATACTGCCATGCCAGAGAATGATAGCCCACAGGGCCATTTTATGCCAAGGGAACATGTATATGTACGAAGTTTTGTGCGTAGGTGGAATTCACCAAGGTTTCATGGGCCATATGAAGTGGTCTATTGCACTCCCACGGCCGTGAAAGTAAAGAGATTGAAATATTGGGTGCACTTATCAGATGTGAGAAAGGCGCGCAATAGTACAATCTCTGATAATGAGCATGAGGGAAACAATGAGGTTACATGCGGTTAAAGGAAAGAGATGCAAATAAAATACAAAGAAAACAAGAACAATTATGAGCTAAAGAATGACAGAGAAAATGAAAAATTTTATATATGCCATAAAGTATGGCGATATTGTAATATGAATATGATAAAGTGTGTGCTCTCTATCTCACTCTCTCTCTCTCACTCTCCCTCGTCTTCAACTCTACATCTGTCGCTCACTTAACTTGACTTCTTAACACGGTAAAACTTAAAGTTTTCCTAAGGTTATTAACAAAAGGTTATAATGCATACAATGAAATAAATGATTGATGGTACCAAGGTTCAGAAGTAAAATGTAAAAATAACTTAAGTAGACAATTACGATAATAAAAGAATACACGAGAAATAGTATAAGATGTGCACATCAATAGCATAGAGAAAGAGTATGATAGTAAAGCATTATAGGACATGAATAATGTATGCAAAAACGAATGATGATGTTATGTGCATGTTACCTAACCAATTCATATCGCCCCTTCAGGTGAAACGATGGCAGAAAGGACTGCACTCGCTGATGAGAATCCAACCTTAGTTAGCGATAGGGTAGTACATAGAAATAATAAATGGTATTCATATGAATGCGGTGTTAAATATAGTGCTATATTGTTTTCTATAATGTTGTTTATCATGGCCTGGTACTATACTATTTCTTTTTTTGTAAATGATAAAAAATAAGGAGGGGGGTGGGGCAAAGCTAATACGAGAAGGCACAGCACTTATATGGGCCGGGGTCAAAACTATGTGGAAACACAGTCCTTCTTCTAATGCTAATGTCACCACGTTGTATAAGAATCAAACTGAACCAATGCCCCTTTTTCCACTTTCCAGTACTGTGAATGAATCCAACCAATATGATGGGGATTACCTGTGGGGAAAAAAATATTATTTCATGTATACTGATGCACAGACAACCATAGAGCCTGCCTCACAGAGCACTATAATGCACTTTAACATTGTTGCTACTAATAAACCAGATACGCCAGACACACAGGCCTGGGAAGCTGCTAACAGAAATACTAACACGAAATGGGCAGGGGTGTTCACCATACATTACCGCAAAGTGAAAATGACCCAAAGTAACAAAGGAGGGAGGAGGAGACAAAAAAGGGGGGCGGGAGGGAAGAGATATGACATCTACCATGGGTTGGGATTAGATGAAATAGAAGACCCACGCCACCCGGATCAGTCCAACAAATGGTATTCAGACATGAGCGCAACCGCAAAACAGGCCACTAAAGAGAGTTGCTATGTTTGTTCCCTTATCCCGCATGCATCAGGAACTCCCAAAATACCAGTGCCACATGAAGTACCCTTGCAAGACACCCAATGTTTGATTCATCTAGCATTATGTATATTTCAGAGCACCTTGCAGGCACACACAGTTACAATAGAAATGCTGGAGAATGAAAGAACATGCACAAGCAGACACCAGAGAGTAATTTGCATTAAGGAGCCATTCTTTGTCATAAAAGGGACAAGATTCACAGACAATAAGTTTGATAAAAAAAGTGCAAGGCTGAGGCACTAAGAGGACTGACTAAAGAAAATTTCCAGTGGGTCACGGAAACGTGTGCGCCCATCTGGTCCCAGCACATTGGAAAACTGACATGGGTTACTTCTCTCAAAAAACCCATCAAGACTCAAAAGGAAATATCACATGAACTATGCTTTCATGGAGAGGGGAAAGTGCAAATGGGCTTCAAGAGATGGTGCAACAAAACTATCATCATCCCTGACATGAAAAAAGGTACAGCCGCACCCATGGACATGTATTGGGTGTGTGGCAAACAACCTTACATGCACCTACCAGCATCAGGGAGAGGTACTTGCGCCCTGGCCACATTGCACTCGGCACTAATGGTGATCTTAGAAAGCCACATCCAAAGAAAATGGGAATCGGCTGGCATATCAGCAGCTGGGGATTCGGCTGGCATATCGGCAGCAGGGCAATCGGCTAGCACACCAGCAGTGCCCCAACCAATACCCACAGCATCGTACATATACAATATCGTATCAGAGAATGACCTGAAAGAAAGGCTGTCCCGCAGAAAAAGGCCAAATTACATTTCCGCGGAGTCCTCCAACCTCCTGGCTGAAATTCCATCAAAATATAAGCTCTTCAATACGGCAGAGACATTATTTGCATCCCTTCTAACACCAGGATTCCAAGTGCGCAAAAACGCCAAATGGTTAAAGATCTATGCTGGAAGCTGATCCAACTGGCCAATGACACTGAAGAGGGGTTCAATGTCATTGAAGTGGAATTGCGCGCTCAGAGGCTAATGACAATGCAAAACCGGTACGTCCTAGATCTATTCACAGCAATGGACGGTGGTGTTTGCCGAAAAATTGGGAACGCGTGCTGTACATTCGTACCTTCTGAGGACGCAGACAATGGGACCCTCACCCACGTCATCTCTGAAGTGCACAGCCTGGAGGAACGCATGAGGAAGGAGGGAGGAGTGGAACCGACAACTTTGTTCAACAACATGTTCAAATGGATACCATCAGGGTTCAGCGTCATGATGAAAATGTTTGTTCCAGTTATCGTTTTTATTTTACTAATTTTCTGTGTGTGCCAACTAGGGATCTGATGTTGTGCAAAATCCATGCCTAGCTCAGCAATTATGATGGTAACAATGGGCAGACAAGCAACGGTAGCAACAACAATAGATGCACAAATCCAAACTGGATAGCCTAATCCCCCCACTTATCGCATGACTGCAGTACATCGTCAAAATGGAGATAGGGTGGATAATTTATACCATACAACAATCAAAAAACCAACAGAGCTGCAATGGTACAAGGAAGTGGGGATGGAGGAATTTATATGACCTGTACACCTGATGTATATTCCAGAAATGGGCATAGTTTGTGCAGTGTATGCAGAGCATGGATGCCCATAAAGGGTACCCCTGCATGGGAAAAAGCACTGGCTGAGGAGGAGTACTATCGCAATGAGGGTAAAAACAAAAAGTAATTTGTTACTTTAGATGTAATGAAAGGGGGGAATGTGTGGAAGTGGCTGGCCCAGTCTGCCCCCCCTCACTCACTCAGTTTAAGATATATGCCACTTGCTCGACCAACAGTGGGGGAAGCCTCCTTTTACCCCTGTGTACATAACCAGCCCACGTGCTGATGACGATGCAGGAGGGGCTGTTTAGAGACCCTCGGCATCCATCTTGGACACCCCGACTCCACCTTTGGATTATGCCTTGCTGCGATACTACGAGAAGGCTTCTCTCCCCTTTGCAGCGTCGCACTCGGCGCTCCCAATGGCCCCCACCTTTTTCCCATGTCGGAAAGCCTTGCAGCTTCATTCTCACACCTGAGCCAGAGGTAATTGCAACAAAAACAAATGTAACGCCTTACCCTTCCTCTGAGATCACTGTCCTGTGTGTGAACCTGCTCAGGCCATGCCTTGCAAACTCATCCATCTCCACAAGCCTGCCGTGCCCCCTCAGCCCCCCCGAGGTTGGGAAATTACTGCCAATATAACCTCATGGCCCCCGATAGGTATTTTCTTGATGTACGAGATATGTAACCTCTGAGTGATGCCCACCCCAGTGTGCCCTTACTAACACCAGCCCACCTCTGTCAACATATATTACCCCTTAGAACTAACAAATGTCATCGTGCCCCCAAGCTTCTTTGATGTGACCAGGCCTACCCCATGAACAACAATCCCACCTTATCCAAGACCCCTGAGTTGTGATAAGACTCATGAGACTCATGATACCCCAGTAAATAATGATGTTAATGTAACCCTAAAATGTACAGTTCTTTACTTTAGGTTTACAGTTTATCGAAAAATATGTCACTTGTGAAATTCCAAAGAAGCAACTAATAGTGATCTTCATGCTCAAACTTTAAATTTTCGAAGACACAAATGTGGGAAATATTGTTGTCGCAAATACAAAAACAAAGGGAAATAATACACCAAATGCCACTTTGGTTTCCCTAGACCAGTTACAGCAACAGGTCAAGTAAACAACTTCATGTCTTCAGTTAGACATAGTGTTAAATGTAAATCAACTAGGAACAAATATTACATAAAAAGAACAGAAGTAGCAAAATATATTACTGATTACAATGCAATCATTGCCTTCTTATGGAATGCAAACATAGATGTGCCGTACATTGCAGACAACTCCACTGCAGTTGCATGATATGTTACAGCCCACTTAACTAAAGCAAAAAAAACAGAGCTTCTGGGATGACCTATCATCAGACAAAACACTAGCTCAGAAATTGTACAGATTAGGCATAAAAATGCTCTCTCTTAGAGAATGTGGCTCATCTGAAGCTGCAGACCGATTAACTGGTACTGCTTTGTATGGAAAATCTGAAAATATAGTATGGCTAAGTCTTGGTCCTGCTAAACCTAGAAATAGAGTTCTAAAATCATACTATGACATAGAAACAATACCCAAAAATGATCCCAACAGCCAAGATATTTTTGCGAAACAATTTACTAGACACATACTACCCAAACAGGAGTACCACTTTAGAAACCATGTGTCTGTTATACCATATAGCCCAAAACTGCACATACAAAAATAATATAAAAACAGATGAAAACAAAGGTAGATACAGACTACAAATTGTGAAGGCAACTTAGTGAAACTCACCAAACAAAGCTTAATCAAATCAAATTGGCATTAAAAACTCCTCAACATCAAGAGCTATATTACATGTCCCTGCTACAACCTTTCAAACCATGGAGAAAAGAAGAAGAGTTACTAGATATCTATGACTCCTATGAAGACGCTTTCAAAGCAAATGAAAGCACTATAACCGATGTAAACTTTACACAGTACAAAACAATTTTGCACAATGAACAGCAACACGAAGGAGAACTCCAGGCCCAACTAGATAAGGACACTCCCGACAGTAGTCAACCTTCTGTAACAGGAAGCCAAGAACAACTGGGAGAGCCACTAATAACAAATGAGGCAGAATTAGCTAAAACAGAGGTAAAAACACCATGTGTCACTATTAAGAAGATACAGAAGACTTCACTGTACTTTAATCAAAACTGAACAATGAGCAGCTCATCATTTTTCAAGAAGTAACAATGATCAAGCTGGTTCAGGCAAAACATTCTTAATCAAAATCGTCAGCAAGTTCCTTCAATAATTGACAAACAACAATCTGTCAGCTGTTATGACTGCCCCCACAGGTTTAGCTGCCTACAACATAGGCGGTGTCACTTTACACAGATTACTACTCCTTCCAGTAGAACACCAAAACAAATTAGAATATTTCAAACTTTCTACAGAACCTGCAATGGAACTACGCAGAGTGTTAAAACAAATTAAAATGCTACTAATAGATGAAGTGAGCATGGTCTCCAACCTAATGTTTCCTTTGATTCACCTCAGATTACAAGAAGTACTCAAAACAAACTATGAAGAGCTCTTTGGAGGAAAACATATCATTGTTTTCGGAGATCTTCAATTGACACCAGTGAAAGGTGAACCTATTTTTAAAACCTTAGGACACAAACTCTACCGTAAAACTGTTGGCAGCATAGGAAATGTTAACCTTTGGCAACATTTCCAATACAGAGAATTAACAGAACGCATGCGCCAGTCAGCAGACCTCACATATGCCAACATTTTAAAAAGTATAAGAGTTGATGTACTATCTCAAAAAGCACAAGCAATCTTAAAAACCCGGCACATCCATGGACTCTATGGCCATAACGCATGAGCTACTGATGTCATGGAACAATTAGCACACAAAAATGTCAATTGTACGTCTTTGATGCCAACTCTTGCAAGCTGTTCCAAATTCAATGAAACACTGTTGAAAAAAGAAATGCAACCAATAATTGAAATTTGCTCCACAGACAAACTGGAAGTACATGGTATGATACTACCCATGTGTCAACAAGCCACAACAAGACTAAATACCTTAGAAGAACAGCTGGTTTGGAGAAAATATTAAAATGATCTTTAAACTGTAGAGTAATGCTTAAACATAACGTTGACGTGGAACAAGGACTAGTTAATGGAGCGCTTGGTACAATTGTTGGCTTTCAAACATACCCACCTGACAACAACATTCAGTTTGTCAATATTCTCTTTGACAAACTATCAGAAGTAAAAAGGATAGGATGCTCAACAGCTCGACTCCTTTTTTTCAAAGACATGTATTCACGCAGAGAACAATTTTCTCTAACTCTAGCATACGCAGTCACCATTAACAAATCACAAGGTATTACCCTAGATAAAGCATTGATAGATATTGGGAACACAGTCTTTAAAGAAGGCATGAGCTATGTAGCACTATCACGCTTAGGTACACTTGACAGCCTATTTCTATTCAACTTTGATGCAAGTAAAGAAAACGCTGATATTCCTTGCATTTTAGAATACAATAGACTACGTTCACTATACACCCCCATCTAAAAACCTATCCTGATCCACAAAAAGCAAAACGTTGTAAAAGAAAACTACTTCAAACAGAAATGCAACAGGATCTCACATTACATCCTCCAAAGAGAGTAAAAGAAGCTAATACTTCATCAATTACTACAACCAAAGACGAAACTACTACTCAATGTAACTCAGGTACTTCTTCAAAGAAGCAACACACACTCCTGGGTGTTAGTCTTAGCAATGTGCGGTGGTGGCGCGAGTTATGGTTGCTTAGCTTACCATAACTGGTGAATTTCAGGGGGTTTTCCGTTTTACTTGGAACCATAACATCCCTTTGACAAGGTTTTTTTACTTAATTTCATAGGTTTTTATTAGTCAAACTTTACCATAACGTCCCTTTAACAAAGTTTTTTCATTGAATTTCATAGGTTTTTATTAGTGCAACTTAACTTTGGTAAAGGGACGTTATGGTAAAGTTGCACTAATAAAAACCTATCAAATTAAGTAAATAAACGTTGTTAAAGGGACGTTATGGTTCCAAGTAAAACCGAAAACCCCCTGAAATTCGCCAGTTATGGTAAGCTAAGAAACCATAACTCGTGCCACCACCGTGCATTGCTAAAACAAACACCCAGGACATCAAAGATGACATCACAAATGTCATTGATGACATCACTGATGACATCACATGTCTGGCTCCCCCTTTTTTCCTATTATTGTGATATCTTGGCCACACGGTTTCCTTCAGTAACAGTCAGGAATTAAAGATTGAAAAGGTACTCTATTTGTAGACTTATCCTTCAAGTATGTTCTTACAGTAATTCCCTTAGGGTCCAGTCAAATCATGTGATACATATGCATAGGGTAAGTGGCACTTTTCAAATAGAGCAATCATTTCTCTGCATAAACGTAATCAGTTAGAATATGAACACTTTCTGCTACTACTGCTGTTTTTTCCTTACTTCAAAGTCCTTGTATATACTCAAATTTGTATGTGTTGTTGTCTCTTTGTGTTTTGTCTATAGTAATGCAATTATGTAGTAAGTGGGTTTTATTACCTACTTATCACCTGTTTCACAGTAGACAAAACTCTAATAAGAAAACGGTTATCTTTTCACTATTCAACATGGCAAGCTTATACATATTGCACCTCCATTATATATGCTGCACAAAATGCCTATATTTCTACACGAGTAGCTTAGTATACTGGATAGAACTTCCTTATAGAATGTTATTTATATCAACGCATTGCTTAATGTATGTACTAATTAGCACTTGATATTTATTCCAATATTTCTTGCCACTTTTTGGTCAACATTATAATGAGAATACCTTCTACAGAGTTTTCATGAAAAGTAATTGTACATGTGATGTCATCAGTGATGTCATCAATGACATTTGTGATGTCATCTTTGATGTCCTAGGTAACACTGGTAGCGTTAAATCGTGGCAGCCATGTTTTTCAAGATGGAGTCTGAGCCCCCTTTGTTTAAACAGGTCCCGGTCTTCTTTTTTCACCATTTCTTTTTGGAAAGGTCCTTCTAGTGTTTTTCTCTGCACGCCAGACAAGGTTTGGTCCCGTTGTTCCTACGCCTTTGGTGGGATTTAGGACTGAAGACCGCCTCTGGCGTCCACGTGTCTGGGGTGGGCAGGAAGTGAGGGAGGTTCCCGAAACTCCCTTTGCTTAGTCTCCTAGGAGACCCAAATGCACTCTGGCATGATTGGCTGGCTGACTGTCAGGCAAGGACAGCCACCCTGCTGGGTGAGTGGCTTTTAGGATGGAATGAATGGGAAGAAACTGGATAAAAGACGAGTCTCTTGGCTTGGAAGGCAGAGTCGACCACTGGAATGAAAGAACCGAAGACGAGCTGGAAGAGGACGGCTGCTGCAACTCCTGGACCGTTGGTTTGCCTGGTGAAGCCCTGCTGCAGGTCAGTTCATCTAGACAGAGAAGCCCATCAAGGATGACTTCTCCCTTTGAGTTGGTGGGACCAATCAACTCGTAAGCCACCTAGATACCATTCTCAGTGCTGGTTGTATTTTCCTCAGAGTGCTGCAGGATGCCGAATAGCCATGGAGAAGGGCACCAGTTTGTGTGCCTGACTACAGCTACCGGAATTGAAGATTTGCCTTTGCCAGCTTTTTGACCCGTCCCAGTGCAGTGCAGGAGTCCCCCGACATCCTCCCTCTTGTCCCCATGACTGAGGCTCAGGAACAGCGAGATCTGCAGTAACTGCCAGGAACAGAAGTCTTCAGCTGCATCTTTTTCTTCATTTTAAGGTACTGTGAAAACCCGACTGAGAGAATTTACCTCTCGCTGCAAAAGTGCTTGAAACTTTGGCAACTTGCAGGCCTAGTCAGCTTGTGACCCAACATATAAATCTTTCTTTTACAAACTACTTCTGAGAACTTTGGCAAATACTTTTTCCGTTTAACTTCGAGAGCTGCTTTATCCTATACAAGAATTTTGCCCATTGACTTTGGCCTAACCTATTGCATTGAATCATCTCCTCTGGGGAACTCAAACTATGTGCACTGTTTAAGAGTAACTGTAATGTTCATTTTATTATCTTATGCCTTTTTGCTCCTACTTCAAATGCTCTGAATGCCATTTTGCTCCTCCTTCAAAGTAGTTAAAATGCCTCCGAAGCTGATATTGTGAAGTACTGAAGTATGTTTTTGTGTGATATATATTGCCTACTTATAGTGAATGTTTTATATCTGACTGTGAAATATTTGAATACGTGTTTTACCAAGAAACCTTGAGTATAAGAGTCTATTTGAGTACTTGTAATTACATACCTCTGTGTAACATCCTTACAGCTCACATAACCTCTTGAGATAAGCCAGGTTGCTCAGCAACACTATCACAAAACTATGTAGTACAGACTTGTGCCAAAAGTTGGTTTTGCTTGGATCTGTAGTCCTAGTTATGTGTAGTGGTTCCAAAGGGTACTGCATCCAAACTTTTCCTAACATTCAGCAGGTGTGTTTTGAAACTTAGCCCTCCTTCTTTGGGCTGAGTTAATCAAAGCTTGTTTTGATCATGTTTTTATGACCCACATGATTCCACTTTCTTGGACCCAGTTGATTGTGATACTGATCTATAAAAAAAGGGGCTAGATATATCTTAGCAAACTATTGGCCTATAGCTCTTATAGATGTCATTAGTAAGGTGTTCTCTATCCTTAGCCTGAGATATTTTAATCAGGCATTGAGGCAGCTTTCAATTCTGTCTAAATAATCTGGTCTGGTTTCGACAGAACATGGGGAACCCTCTGAATGCTACCATTTTAGCTCATCTTCTGCAGCATTCTAGGAAAAAGGGGGTGACACCTATCTATATGGCCTACTTGGACATTTCTTGTGCTTTTGATTGGGAAGTATGTTCCATTTTATGGACTAAGATGCACTTGTTCAAGGTTCCTCGAAAAACTGTTACAATTAATTGCTTTACTCCATTTGAAATCCTCTCTTAAGATCAGAGTTATCCAGGACAGTTCCATGACAAGATCCATTGCCTCACAGCTTGGTTTGAGACAAGGATATACCTTAGCTCCCACACTCTTTGACATCTATCTGAGTGATATGGAGAAGTTGTGGAGGGCAAATAATATGATCCTGATTAGCCTTGGAAACTTGAAGGTCCAATGACTTGCTTTTGCGGATGACCTAATTCTTTTTGATCGGACCCCATGGGCCTCCAGCACAAGCTGAATTTGTTCCAGTGCTACACCGAGGCTAATAACTTACTTGCTAATGGGTCTAAATCAAAGGTAGTCATCTTTGCCAACTCGGCCAAACCTAAAACGATGTGGTCATCTATTGGTGGGGAAAGAGTAGAGTGGGCTCCTTCTATTAGATACCTAGTTTACAATCTTACTAACTTCACCTCTGGGGCCATGTGGATGGCATTGCTTAAACAAAAAAGTTTACTTTACATTGCCCAGACGAAACGCCCAATGTCCAAAATGTGTACATTTTCCATGTTACCAGCACTGAAGTTTTATTTGGGAAGAGTGGAACTGGTATTATTGTATGGGTTGGATCTTTTACTGGTGGATTTAGATGATTACCTTAATGTCCTACAAGGTTCATTTTGGAAAAAGGTGCTAGGTTTGGCATCTTCGTTACCCAATTCTATAATTCATCACAAACTGTGCTTGGCGTATTTAAAGGCACTGTATGTATGGAGACAGTTGCTTGATTATTCCAAAATGCTCCATCCTCCAGCCAATTCCTTGTACATTGATATCCAACAAATATAGGAAGATTCTTCACTATCCTCATTGGTCTACTTTGAATTTAGGATGCAGAACATTCTGGAAGGCTTTGGTGTAACAGAGGAGGATCTTGTCTTTTCTGCGGGTAAGGTAAAACTAAAGGTATTTAGGTATGATTGGATGATTATCTTAGAAGGTTGAATGATTTCTCCACATATACAGAATATGCAATATTCCTCCATAAAAGAGACCACATTTTTATCTACCTGGTCTGTTTCCCATGTAGCAAGTTGTACAGTATATATATATGTGCTTTAAGCTTAATTAACTGCATACAGCGAGAGGACTGGGCATTGGAAATCTACTGATGAAGATGCAAGCCCGGGATGTTGTTTCTGTAGGTCCAAGGACCAGACATAAACTTTAAAACACTGGGTTATGGATTGTCATGGCCAGGATTGGGATATTCAGCCAATTCAGTGAATGTTTTGGGATAGAATTTTTTAAAAAATCTGTTTTGGTCGAGGCTTATGTGGGCTGAGAATATTTTGTTGATTGTTGCTTTATGTCATTTTTCTTTAAAGGAAATGAATGTGTTAAATTCCTAAAATACAGGCTACTGAATGTCCTCACAGACCAGTGTGGATGTGAACTGGACAGGAGTGTATGGTTTCTAAAGTTTTCATTTTACTTTTGTCTTTTAGTTTCACAAAGTGATTGAGGAATTGTCATAAAGATTTAAAGGATTGTTGGTGTACAATACACATTGCGCTGCATGTCCATTTGTACACTGGATGGTTTGTTTGGGTGAAAGGAGCATTTGGTTCAAAGTTTGTTGGGGACTTTCTTCTATAAGGATTTCTTTTGCCATAATGGTGTGTTCCACAATTTCATACCCTCAACCATTATTGTCTATGGCAATTGTTTTTTGTTGTTCTTATTTACAAGCTTCTTCATTGAACTATGGGTCTATGCCGCTTTACAGAAGTTTGAAAGGGTTTGATATGGACACTGCACATGTTTAGAAGTCATTTTTAAAATTTATTGAGAAATTTAGTTTGTGGTTTAATTCTGTTTAAAATCAATACAAACAATGTTCTCTTTAGTAAAAAAGTGTTGTCAGTTAGAGCCTGCAGTATTAGTCTCCTGCAGTAGTTTTTAAGTATAGACCGTTACTTTTCAGCAATTTTTTAATAAGATTGTGAAGAACTTGGCAGTGGAAGATTTTCTGTAACATACATTTTTTGGATAGCTTTATCATGACTAAGTTAACACTGGTAGATAAAGGCTGAGGATCGTTAATAGGTCTGCTTTTCTTTGTACATCATTTTTTAAATTTAGTTCTTGCAAGAGTGGCCTTACCTTTTTTAGTCATGGCCGGTTTTGTTTTGCTGAGTGAGGTTACTTGATCTGTTGTTTAAATGTTTTCTATACATTGTTTTAGAGGTGGATGACTACATGATCTAGTTTTATTCTTATCTGCTCTATTTATCCTTTACTTTTTATGGAGTTGCTTTTTAGTTGGCCTTTTGTTGTGTATGTTGGTAAAAGAGAAAGTTTGTACTGGAAAGTTGTGCAATGTGTATGCATGTATGGTGTGCATGGGTTTGTTGGTCTTATTGTAGAGATAAATGAACTGCTGGTTGATTGTGAGGTCTTATAGTAGGTGTGGTTGGGAAGGTTGTGAGAGTAACTGTGGTTGTGGCCCATAACTAATGTGCCATTCATCCTCAAAATATTAGACAAACTGTCATATATTCAATTCAATGCACACATTTAAGAGCACAACATCGTGAGTATGCCACCATCTGAATATAGAGCACAGCATGGGACAGAAACTACGATGGTGGATCTCAAGTCCACCTTGGCTGGCAATGCAGATAAAGGTCATCCTGCCCTGCTGATACTGTTAGACCTCTCCACAGCCTTTGAACTTGTTGATTATGCACTATTAATGACAAGCCTTGGAGAGGTCAGCCATTGCTCCACTTCTGCATTCAACTGGATTGCTTCCTTTTGGGGCCATTACATTGTGCAGGTATGTGTTGGGAATGAATGTTCCTATCCCATTACAAAAACTTGTGGTGTTCCACATGGTTCCTGTTTGTCCCTGCTGCTGTTCAATATCTATATCCGGCCTTTGCTTGACCTGTTGAACAGCCTGGGAGTCCAATATATCAACTACGCTGATGATATAGCGGGCACTACAAACAGGACCTTAGTACCCTGAATTCCATCTACAATGCCATTCAGAACTGGATAGCCTGTAATTCATTGGCACTCAATTGTAAAAAGACAGAGCTTATGATTGTTGCCACCAAAGTAGGTCGGAGTAAACTTACATCCGACTATTCCAGATTTTCAATCGTGGGTCACGATATTCTTGTCTCCAAGAAGGTTAAATCTGTGGGAGTTGTTCTGGATGATGAACTATCCATGAAGCCTCACATATCATACATTTGTTCTACATGTGTTCTACATGTGGAACACATACATTACATTTGTCTCTTCATTACCACAGAAAATTGTGCCTTGCTTTCTACTGCTTTAATCAATTCCAGGCGTGATTACTGCAACGGTCTGCTGGCTGGTACCAACACTCTTAATATTCAAGCTTTGCAAGTCACTCAAAATAACGCGGTACAAGCAACTTTTGATCTCTCCCGCAGAACACACGTCTCAATATCCAGAAAAGGCTCACATTGGCTTCTTGTAAAAAACAAAGAATTTCACACAAAATTCTTACACTCGTCCACAAATGTTTCTCTCTCTCATGTTCTGCATACTTACCTGATCGTGCCAAACACTTATTTATTCGAATTTGTAAAGGGCGCATCAGCCCAAGGGCATCGTGGCGCTTGTTACATACATAGCTTAATTAAATATACATGATCATACATAAGGTTACAGGCAACGTTACTTTGTACATATTTACATATTTACCGGAATGATTCAAAGATAGTTACATTTTACTGTGCGAGGAGTGAGATCTTGAGTTTCCTTTGAAAAGCAGGGAGAGAGATTGCAGCTCTGATATCAGTGGGTAGTGCGTTCCAGGATTTGGCAGTGATACATGGGAAGCCTAAGCCACCGGCTTTAGCTCTATTGACACGTGGGATGTGGAGTTGGTTAGTGTATTGTGTCCTGGTGGGACGTGTAGAGGAGGATTTGGAGATGGTTTCAGATAGGTATGAAGGTGCAGAGAGAGTGAGGCATTTGTGTGTGAGGGTGAGGATTTTGAAAGTGATATGCTCTTTGACCGGGAGCCAGTGAGCTGATTGTCTGGCCTGGGAGATGTGCTCCCTTCTGGGGATGCTTAGGGCAGTACAGAGAGCATTATTCTGTGTTACTTGTAGCCTGTATAGGTTTTTTGCCGATGTGCCTGCCAGAAGGGCATTGCAAAAGTCTAGTTTGGCTCCAATGGATGCTCTAGCCATTGAGAGGCAGATGGGTTTGGATAGGTGTGGTTTTATGGTGTTGATTATTTGGTGGTATGCGCAGAGGAGGACGTGATCACGCTAACCTGTCTGGTCATGGTTAATTAGGAGTCTAGGTATACTCCCAGTGTCTTGACGGTTGTAGATACTGGGATAATAGAGTTGCCAATGGTAAAGTTTGCATATAATTTATCAAGTTTGGACAAGGTGTTATTTTGGCATAATATGATTTCTGTCTTGTCTCCATTGAGGCAGAGGCCATTTACCACCATCCAGGCCTGGATGGTGGAGTAGATCGTATGGAGAGCATTGGCGCCTTCATAGTATGATCCTGAGAGAGGTAGAAGTACTTGTGTCCTGTACCTGGCCTCATGCCTCCTTGATATAGAACTCTGGATGACCCAAAGCCACCTCCTGTTAAACACCTCCAAAACGGAAATCATGATATGTGGCAACACAGAACTTCTTCCGCACCCACTACCATGGCCACCCGCCATGGGCAACTCACCGACTGTCGCCAAATCAGTGAAAAATCTTGGATGCACCCTGGACTCTGACCTAACACTCTCTCGCCAAGTCATCAAGGTCTCCTAGTCCTGCCACTACCAGCTTAAAACCCTTAAGAGCATCTTTCTGTATCTCTCCTTTCCCAACAGACTCTCCGTGGTCCAATCAATCGTTACATCAAGACTGGACTACGCAAACCCCCTATACCTCGGAGTCCATGCGTACCAACTGAATAAACTCCAAAGAGCACAAAATGCTGCTGCCAAATTGCTACTTGCGCTTGGCCCGAGAGACATCTCCCCAGCCCTTAAGACGCTGCACTGGCTTCCAGTAGCCCGAAGGGTGACCTTCAAAACCTTATGCATCTCCCATCGAGCACTGCATAAAACCGGACCTCAATATCTTCAAGACAAACTAAAACCCTACAACCCCCCACGAACCCTAAGATCGAGCGCAGCCGGTCTCCTAGTCATACCAAAGACAAACTCTGTCAGATTAGGCGGATCATCATTCTCAGCCTTGGCCCCCACGCTATTGAATTCAATCACACCCCACATCCGCCTAACTGAGGACCTAACGTCTTTCCACAAACTGCTGAAAACCTGGCTCTTCTCATAAAACCAAACGTACCATACTAACCCAAACAGTCTAACAACAACTCAATGACACCAATCCAACAAACTACCTGATCTGAGAAATTGACAGCTAATAACCCCTAATATAAACTAGAAGGACAAACAGAACTAAATGAATAAAGTAGATCAAAGCAGTAAAAGGGTCAATAAGAATTAAACGAATAAAGTAGATCAAAGCATTAAAAGGGCCAATAAGAATAAATCATACGGAAACAGTAAAGAGAGTTAAACTGCTGAAATGGACGGAATGCATGAGGAGTGAACGAAATTAATGGCACAGATGAGATAGTTAGAATTGATGAAGCAGGTGGAAAGATGAATGCGCTGAATGGAAGAATGCATGAATGAGTGTGTTGAGCGGATTGGGTGTGTAGAGCGGACGAGCGTGTAGCGCGGATGAATGCGTAAATACAGTGAAGCGAGTAGAACTCAGGAGTGCATAAAACAGATGAATGTGCAGAACAGATGAGCGTAATCCGAATGAGTGTGTAGAACAGATGAATATATGGAGCGGATGAGTATGTAGAGCATGTGACAGCTCCAGGTCCTATCTGCAGGTATCCGCAAAAGAAGCAAGTAAAGCACATGAGTGTGGATAGCGGATGAATTCGAATGTGCGGAGAGTATGTAGACTGCTGGAGAAGATGAATGTATAGAACGGATGAATGTATAGAGCGGATGAGTGTATAGAGCGGAGGAGTGTATAGAGCGGACGAGTGCGTAGAGCGGACAAGTGAATAGAGCGGACAAGTGCAGAGAGGGGGTGAGTGCGGAGAGGGTGTGAGTGCGGAGAGGGGTGAGTGCGGAGAGGGGGTGAGCGGTAGAGGGGGTGAGTGCGTTGAGGGGATGAGTACGTAGAAGGGGTGAGTGCGTAGAGGGGGTGAGCGCATAATACATATGAGGGCATAAAGCGGATTTGTGCCTGGAGCAAACGAGCACATTGAATTGTGCATATAGACATATATAGTATGGTTTGGAATGCAGAGAACGTTCGAAAAAGCATATAACTCATCATATATCACCACCACGCTTACTCTCTCCTTTACATCACCACTCAACTAGAACACAGAGATACTATGACACCATTCGGTATAACTGTTCTCACACCAACATCCGCCGCTCACTCCACATCATTCTAAGTAAACACTGCTGGTTACTCACCCCCCAGCCAGGCGTTCTTCTCAGGCCTAACGCAGCCACATCCGGTCTATATAAACCCTGCCGGAATGAACACATACTCATGATCTCTCAACCACCTCACCTACAGCTAAGAAGCAGCTATGACACGAATACCTCACGAGCTGCACACATACCTGGTGCTCAAACGCACCTTTTGACTCCCTCTACTCTCTCTACTGATCTGAACTTTGGTTCCCAAGGGCGTTCAACCTACCAGCGCCTTCAGACCATACCAATGGTATATAAGGCGCTATATAAATGCAAAATAACATAACATAACCTATAGTCAGTGTAATTCGTATACGCTATACCAAGTGAGTCAAGCTTGTTGAAGAGAGGCTTCATGAACAAGTTGTATAGTGTGGGTGCTGTGCAAGATCCCTGCGGGACTCCGTAGTGGATTGTGGTGGGTGTGGCATTTGCTATGTCCGAGAAGACTTTCATGGCTCTTCCTTCTAGGAAGGAAGAAACCCAGAGAGCTGCTTCTTTGGAGAAGTTAGCTGAAAGAGTGAGGTTTGATGTGAGAGTCTTATTCTCAACCAGATCGAAAGCGACAGAGAGATCTAAGAGAAGCAGCAAGGCTGGCTTGCCTTTATCCATGATTTGGGTGATCTGATTCTTTAGGTCCACCAGGGCTGTTTCAGTACCATGTCCTTTAAACATAATATACCCCCCAGAAATCTGCGGTCTTCCTTGGCACCCACACTTGTTCAACCAAGAGTTAAACTGGTGTGTTTTGGCAGCACCTGTTTTGATGCTCAAGCACCCCTTCTCTGGAATTCTCTTCCTGCCTCCTTTTGTCTGATCAACAAGCTTTCTTCATTTAAAAAAAAAGCCATTAAAACACATCTCTTTAATCTTGGTCCTGAGTAATCTGCAACTAGTTCTCGCCGCTGTGTTTCTTGGTATTACTGCTTCCTGCTTTTTGTAGTTTGTCTTGTTTTGTTGTATGTGCGCCCTGAGACCCACTGGCATGTGGCGTGTTACAAGAATTAAAGTAAATAAATAAATAAAATAAGAGTCTGCAGAGGTGCAATTGTTTCGGGTTATTAAGTAAGGGAGTGGAGGTGTGATGGAGACTGTGGGGTGATTGTGCTGTTTTGAGCAACATAGTGGGTGTTGCATGGTGGTGTGTAGATGGGAATAGTAAGAGTGTGAATATTGGCTAGAGTGAAAGAAATGATGGCTTGAAAAGAGTACTTTGGACTCATATATTATGGAACTGTGCTTCTGCAATTACATACAAATACATGGTACATCAATGTACTTACTTTGTTGGATGCAAAGGGTATTTGTTTTGTAAAAGAAAGTTAGTGGCGATATGTGGTAATGGCAAAGTACTTTTAGTAAGCAAGGTTTGTATTTATGAAGGAAGGAGTGGTGGGGAAAACAGTTAAAATTAAATTGGAAATAGAAATCTTGGACAGTTGCACAGTAATTTTTGACGCAGATACCTTTTATTAGCAGGGGATATGTACTCTGAGAGTTCAAGTGTACATCTAAAGTTGCACAGTCATTTTTGATGCAGATACCTTTTATTAGCAGGGGATATGTACTCTGAGAGTTCAAGTGTACATCTGAAGTTGCACAGTAGTTTTTGATGCAGATACCTTTTATTAGCAGGAACTATGTACTCTGAGAGTTCTAGTGTACATCTGAAGTGTTGAAGTGAGATTACAGGGTTGGGTGTAAAGGTTTTGGATGTGTTCGGTGGATATATATGTGACTATTTGAAAGCAGCCAATGAGGGAGTGTTGAGAAGTAGAAAGGTTAGAAGGGCTGTCCCTGTGTTATGAGGTCAGTGGACACCGCGGTTGTCTGCGGATGGCATGTGCCACAACCAGGTCTCTTGTGGATGCCTGGCAGGAAAAGGGGACTTTGGGGATTAGCCAATCAGTTTTGCTGGGTGTGGTGTATAGGAAGAGAGGGATGCAGGAGTTTTGTTTGCAGGAGTTGTGAGTGCACAGACATAGGCTATGGCTTTATGTTTGAGAAGGCAGACTGTGTGGATTATGGGGGAAACTTCAATTCTGTCATTGAGGGTGTATGCTGAAAATCATGGCATCTCTAGAAATATTTGATTGACATGAGTGAAAGTTTTGTGGCATGCAGTTTGTTGCTTAAACCGGGCAAGTTTGTTTTCATTCTGTGAGAGTATGGTTCAGTTTAAATGTCCAGACATTTTGATTGTGCATTATGGAGGGGACAGTTTGAGGTTTGTGACTCCAGTATCTTTGCAGATTGCCCTGAAGAGTTTCTTTTAAAGCCTAATACAACTGTTTTGTGCTGCTAAGATTATTGTTTTCAGAAATAAATCAGAGGCAAACATGGAGATATCCAACAAACTTTTATGTCCATAAAATTAAAATTAAAGAATCAAGGCAGCTTGTCAAGAACACTGTTTTTGCATGTCTATATGCTGCAGAAAGTCATATTTTGAGAATGGAAATATAAGTTTTGATGGTGTGAATTTTTTTCGTCAAGTTGGAATTCACTCCACAGATGTCGGAAATGCAATTTTCCTTTACAATGTTAAGAATGTATTGAAAGAGTTCTTGTAAGAACATGTTTAAGGAATATGTAGAGTGTACAGTACTACTGTACATAAAACATAAACAAGAAAAAAAGTGTTTGTTAACAAACCCCCCCAAAAAAGATTCCTTTCAGAGCCACCACTAAAGATTAACAGGCCGATTCATGGAATTAATGTGCGCCGAAACTTCTGGCGCAGAGGTGCCAAAACGTGCGAATCGCAGTGCAAGTGCGAAAATCGCAGGGAAACCAGCGCACATCGATTCATGGAAGTCTGTGCGCTAGAAAAATATTGGATGTGTGCTGAAAAAGTGCGTGGCACACGCCGGCGCACAGGTCATCCAATGGCGTGCGCCACGGCCACAGCGAAATCGCACATAGCGCGACGCACATAACAAAAGTAGGCGGAACACGGGGCGTAACACTCGGAATGGGGAACAATGCGTGAAAAGATGGGCGTCACGGGGGAAGTACAGGAGGCAAGTGCGCGGAACGCCCACACGCTCGCCTACAACTCGTATTAATGAATGGAATAGGGCAAACCAGCGCACGGGCAAAGACGCGCACAGGGCCAAACAAGTCTGCCACAAGAAAGCAGGAGGTAGCGTCCCTGCACCTGAAATAAATGTGCGCCAAAATGTGCGCTAACAAAAAGCACCTATATATAGCTATGATGAATGATCCATACTGTGGCCCTCTAGGACAAATGAGGTGCAAAGGGGTACCGACAAACACGGACACCCGCTGTGTGAAAAATAGTGTGTGCGTGTATTTCGGGGTGCGTAGGAAGTTCCACACGCGATTGGCCTGGGTACGTGTATTTCGGGGTGCACGGGAAGTTCCACACGCGATTGTCCTTGGTACGTGTATTTCGGGGTGCGCGTGAAGTTTCACACGCGATTTCAGCAGGGTACATGTATTCCAAGGTGCGTGGGAAGTTTCACACGCAAATTTGCAGGGTACGTGTATTTCGGGGTGCGCATGAAGTTCCACACGCGATTTCAGCAGGGTACGTGTACTCTGGCTGCACGGGAAGTTCCACACGTGAATCCAGCAGCCTACGTGTTTTTCGGGGGTGCCGGGGAGTAATACACGTGAATTGGCCGTGTGGGTCCTCCCAGGTGTTCCCTCTACACCCTCCACGGCCCCTGCAGGCAGCCCACACCACAGGGGCCTACCCTGCACCCCTGCACATGTCCCGCAGGCAGCCCATCCACCATGGCCATGCCCCCCAGCCAACCCACATGTCACCTTGCACTACTGCCCACCAACGCAAGTCTCCCAGCACCCCGACCCACCAGCATCCAGGGGCACCCTCCACCAGGCCCCCACTCATGTCTCCCTGCACCCCCACCCCCCAGCATCCAGGGGCACCCTCCACCAGGCCCCCACTCATGTCTCCCACCCCCCCACCCCCCAGCAGTCAGGGGCACCCTCCACCAGGCCCCCACTCATGTCTCCCAGCACCCCCACCCCTCAGCATCCAGGGGCACCCTCCACCAGGCCCCCACTCATGTCTCCCACCCCCCCTACACCCATCATCACTGCACGCCCATCAGTCCGCAGGCACATATACCTGCCCAGAACACCTGCAGAAAGGCAGGCTGTCAGCCAGGATTTCTACAGGGTGGCACAATTCCCCAAAGTGCTAGGTGCCATTGATTGCACCCTTTAGCTCTACGTCCCCCCAGGGCATCTGAGCACATCTGTAGAAACCGCAAGCACTGGCATTCCATCAACGCCCAGGTAGTATGTGATGCCAAGGGAATCATCACCTCAGTATATGCCAACTATCCAGGGTCCACCCAGGACAGCTTTATTTACAGGATGTCAACCCTAAACCGGGACATGGAAGCTGGGCGGCATGGCGATGCATGGCTGCTTGGTGAGTATAAATGCCACAGCACACGCATGCATGACAGATACAGAGTAATGTCACTACCCCACTAATGATCCCCATCACCACCTCCCCAGTGGACAGTGCCTACCCTCTGAGCACCCACATGATGACGCCAATTCGGAACCCCATCATGCCTCACGAGGTAAGATACAACACAGCCCATATTGCAACCCGGGGCATAGTGGAGCGCACATTCAGAGTGCTCAAGTCACGCTTTCGCTCCCTTGACTGTTCTGGCGGGCAGCTGTTATATGCTCCCCCAGTAGAGTGCATGATCATAGTGGCAGCATGTGTCCTGCACAATGTTGCAACATGCCGTGGCCTGGCTGTGGACACGGTGGTGCCCCCACATCCCCAACCACATGCACGCCCACTGCGCATGGGAGTTGAAAGGCCACGGAGTGAGGCAGCCCGTACGTAGCTGGTGGCTAATTACTTGACATAGAAATCACACCCCTGTGGAGTGCACACAGCCCTGGCACATACCATCTGACAATCAATGATGACTCAATCTGACAATTCTGATGAATTAAGGGACAGTCAACTGTCAGAACCATAACAGCCTGAGATTGTTCACCTGGAAGTGTCACAATGTGTGCATCCCTACCTACACAAACACCACCAATGCAGTGTCATCAAAAGACACACTTCTATGCAGCAAAAATGAATACCCACTTGCAAAATACAACATGAGAACAGTGCCATGACACCCAACCCCTCCCCGGCACCACCACACAAAACACCATGGCATGTCATGCTATGTGAGAGCAGACAAATTAATCCCCACAACATGACACAAGTGTCACAAAGTACAGTGTCCCTAATGGAAACTGGCCACACATGAAATGCTCACAGTAATGCAGGACCAACAGCACACATTACCAAATATTTAGCAATAATACTAATCACCTACACATCCTCCAACCTACCATAAACATGACAGTACGGATTTAAAAAAAATGGTAGTCTCACTACCTGATAATGCCAGCACTTCGACCACTTCCAACTGTACAGTGTTAGTGCCACGCAAAAGTGTAGGTGCACTGCTTACAACATGGACTCCATTTCCAAAGTAGACCTCCTTGTGAAGACATGAGGAATGGACCTGCAAATTAGGAGGATGAGATGGATGCAGAGGCACATATCAATACACCATGCAGTGTACAATACAACAATAATATGCACTAGGAATGTATACACAGTATTGACTACAGACTGCCCACACATCAAATGGGAGTCCAACGTCACTGTGTAAGTCAATGGCCCTCATTACGACCCTGGCGGAAATCGCGGTGCTAAATGCACCGCGGAGCACGGCGGAAAGCTGCCGATAGCGCCATGGAGGTTGGCGGATTTTCCGCCCCATGCCGACCTTGGCGGGGCGGTAAATCCCCATTCCCCATTTTACCCTTCCCCATTCCCATTTTTGCCCCATAGGGTATAATGGGAGTGGGGAAGGCGTTAATTGCGCCACCGCAAAATACGGTGGCGTAATTAACATCAAGGTCCCGTAGCGCCATGGATTTCTCTGCCCGGAAAAACCAGGCGGAAAACGTTCCATGGCGCTACGGGAACTCGTAGTAGGGCGGACGGGTCCGCCGCGAATAACGCTGGCGTAAACCCACTCCGCCAGGGTCGTAATGAGGGCCAATGTCACTTGGGCACACCCTTTGCAAGCCCATGGAAACGGGAAGGAGGAGGGGTGTGTGTCACACAAACCCAAGCATCTAACCTAAATTCAGGGCAAGCCTGCATGTGCCCAGCCACAATACAGCGTATGCCCACAGGAGCCACACAAGGCAACACACTGTAAAATAAATCAAAAATCAAAAATCAAAAATCAAAAATCAAAAATCAAGAATCAAAAACCAAAAATGCCCATGTATGGGCCAGAGGGTGTGGGGGAGGCCACCCAGGAGGTCTGAGGACAGGGTGCACACCAAAACCCACCTGTGTGGATTTTGGGGAAAAAAAACACCTCCATGGGCTCATGGCATGCACGGCTACCCTATTGTGAGAGAATCGCTGCTGTCGCTCTCCTCACCCTCTGCAGCTGCATCAGGAGGTGGTGGCACTATGGGAGGCAGCCCACGCAAAGCCCTAGTCTGGTCCTCCATGGCAGCAAGCATGCGGGTGTGGAAGGTCTGGTTCTGGAGGATAATCGTGCGGAGGTCCCCATGCAACAACTCACGGGATGCCCGGACCTCCTCCCTAGTTGCCTGCATCTCAGCTGAGAGCGTACGTGTGAGCCGCTCCAGCTGCTGTTCTGTCCTCATGTCAGTTGAAGCCTCAAGCTCAACAAGAGTCACCCTGAGCTGACGGAGTTCCACCCTCAGGGCTTCCCTGTGGCCCTGGGACTCAATAGAAATGGCTTCCCGCAGAGTCTCCAGTGCCGCCCGTCTGTCCCTGTTGGACGCCAACATGTCCTCCCTGTGTGACTGGCAAATGGAGTCTGTTGCCTGCTGTAGTTGTTACATCAGCCTTTCTCGGGGGACAATGGAAGTGGCCACTCTATCCATTGCCTGAGCCATCATCTCAGATGATGCTGCCTGTTGGTTTGCCATACCGTATATGGATTGCTCCCATGCGGTATTGCCAGGTGGCGTACGGCCACCGTGTCGGCGGGCACCACACCTGTCTGGGGCAAGGCAAACTGCGCCTTGCTGTGCCTGCACTGCCTGAGGCTGCATGACTGCATTCCCCCTCTGATCTGCTGGCCCAGGAACAGGATCAGATGTTGCGGAGTGTGACCCTGCATCCGTAACCACCAAAGGTGGACCTACCAACACTGACATCCCCATTGAGGGTTCTACCCCTGGTGCAGGTGGGTTGGACAGTACAGAATCCCTCCCAGAAACACTTACCTGCGACTGAACATAGGTCTCATCATCCGAATCGACACCTGAATAGAGCTCGGGGGAGGTGCACCCAGAGACACCCCTTGAGATAATGGTCTGCAGCAAGTGTGGGTTCTCACCCACCACCACACCACGTCCCTCACTGGTGCCCGATCGGGCCTGAGACCCCTCCTGGGTCTGCACCATCTCCACAACCCCAGCAGTATCAAGTGTGTCATCCCCTGCAAAGACATGAAAGAAAAGAAATGGGAACAGGCATTAGCACCATGGCACACAATTAGGGCTGAGATGCAACAGAACCAGTACTTCATTGACACATGTCCCACATGACTATAACCCTCCCATGCATGCACCATCACTGCATATGAAGGGGAGGCAAATGGCACACATTGATGACACCAAGATGGAAGACCAACACATTTGCTGCATGCTAGCTAGCAGTGCCATCACACATTGGCCTGTGATTGGCATGTCCAATACACATACATGACACATGCCATCACATAGATGGCATGTACCATAGCCATGTCACACATGTGACAATAGGACTGAGAAATGCCAAGTGAAAGTGGTGGAATGCAAACAATCAGCCGGAATAAACACAGAATAATACGCAACAATGTTGTGGCAAGATGACACTTCAAGGGCAACTGGCGTGAGGTTGGGCTAAATGTCTACTGTTGCCAGAAGGGATACTGCAATACCCAAATCCTGGTGCGCAGAATGTATTGGATGAAGCACATGGGTGACCCAAACCACTCAGGCACACACACCCTCACATGGCACTCAATCAGAAGCCCTCACACACACACCATGCACATGGATGACACACACATGCATGTGCACTCACCGGACAATGCCTCGTAATCTGGCAGGTCTCCCACGCCTTGGATCTGTCCCTCCGTGACATAGGTCCCAGCAACATACTAATGTGGAGTGAGTTCAATGTCCTCTGCTGGAGACCCACCTCCAGTCACTAGAGCAGCGGCATGACTTGAGGCCAGCTTTTTCTTTGCCCTGCGCTTTAGGTCATTCCAGCGCTTGTAGCAATCATTAGCTGTGCCCCTCACGAATCCAAGGGCCCTTATGATGTCCGCGATGGTCTGCCAGTGTGCCAGACGTTGTGCAGGTGTGGTCTTGCATCCTGCAGTAATCACCATTTCGCTGTCATGTGCGGACACATACTCCACAAGTGCATCAAGTTCGGCCTGATTGAAGCTGAGCTTCCTTGGTGGGCCGGACTGTGTAGCCGTGTCTGGGGCATCAGCCTGTACTGGACGAGCACTCTTCCTTTTCCGCTTGGAAGGTGGTGGGGATCCTAAGTGTCCTACACCGCTCTGGACACTAGGGGCAGGAGCCCCGGTGGACTGTGGACTAGGAGTGTGGGAATGAACACTCATCATGGGACTTGGTGCAGGCATTAGCTGAAGTGTGATGTAGTCAGGGGGAACGTCAGCAGGATGGACTGGGACAGACACTGTCCTGGCTGGGAGACTCAGAGCTGGGGTGGATGGAGCCGCAGCTGCCCCTGAAGCCTCCCCACCCTGCCTACTCGGGGCAGCAGATGACATAGCTGCCCCTGATCCACGTGGCCTGGTGACACCAACGTGCACCGCCACACGTGGCCTAGACCTGCTGACCTGGAAGTCAGCCATTGAGTCACCCTGTGCCAGGTCTGGTGCCACAATGGGCTGGTCCAACAAGGGCTGAGCAGGGATGGCGTCAGCCATGTTACCCTCAACCAGGGGGGGGCATGGGTGTCCCTGGCTGGTCACCCACACATGGGGGGCTAGGGGCACCCTGCAAGTCCTGGCCACGTCCCCTACCGTATCCACCACGGCCACCTCTTGGGGCTCGGCCACCTTTGCCACCCTTACCGCATGCTCACCTCCCAACCATGGCACTCTGATGTTGTTGTGCGTATGGGAGTTGCAGTAAACTATTGTCCTGGGCAATTGGGGGTCAAAGGGGTAGGGTACTAGATGGAATTCGTACCCTAGTGCTCTAGCAAGGCTGTATGTGACCCCTGGGGGAAGATGACGGGTCACGCAACGCACAGGCACCCCAAAAAAGGGAGATAATGTGCACGCAACCCCTCCTAGACCACGTGCGTGGAAAAATAAACCTGCACTACGCTGTGGCACCCAGAAACACAAAAATGAACGTATGCGTGTCACACGCAGCCTAGAATTACCTCTGAAGGGGTACGCGACACACGGGGCAAGCACAGATGTTAAATACATGCGCGACTCACCGTCTGTCTGGAAAAATAGCGTGAAAAAGATGCGCGTGTGCGCGTTGGCAACACCCCCGCCAAAAGAAGAATTGTACGCTGTCTGAGGAGACAGGACAACAGAAGAAGTGAACGCTGTTTGAGGAAACAAGCCCAGGAAAAAGACAAAAAGACAAAAAGCTGTCAGAGGTAACAGGGAGTACGAACTTGGAACGCCGTGAAGTAAATCGCGTGTGAACCGACAAGAAGTACAGATTTCACCCACTCGCTCTCCACGAAAAGCACGTAGAAGGAAATGGTGTTCTACACGTACCTTTTAAACATGCCCACACGTCCAGCGTCACTTCCGCGTGTACGCGCTAAGGCCCTATCCTCCAATTACACGAGCTGACACTCTGACGTGCAGTCATTGGATGTGTAACATGCACCCGTGTACAGGGAAACGCCCGCGCACTCACGTTACAGACGCGCATACGCTCTGAGGCCCTTTCCACCAATTACACGCTATGACACTCTGACGTGCTTATTTTTTTCTACGCGCCATGGAAAACGCACATGCGCGTAACCTCATAGACGCGCCTACACGCTGGGGGCCTTTGGGCCAATGAATTCGTGTACGTGTGCTGACGCGCTTACGCGCTAAGGCCCTTTCCTCGAATTACACGCAGACGTGCTGGATTTTCACGTGCCAAATCACTCCATATCAAGCTGGCCACGCGTAAGCACACGGAAGACCACGCTCCTGCCCAGAAGGCCGAATTACTGCCCCCCAGAGCCCCGAGCACGCTCCCGCCTGCCATCTGCTGCTGCCTGGTTGCCTACTGCCCACATGCCCTGCCATTTGCTGCCTGCACATCAGCCAGGGGTGCTGTTGCTGTGACCACCCCTGCTGGAACCGAAGACTCCTGACTGGGATTCCATCGCTCCACAGACCAGCCCCAGGACCCAGTTGCCCACCCACTCCTGCCTCTGGGGTTGTCATGTCGGGCACTGCAACATCTGGCACCACTGGCAACCCCCGGCCAGAGAGGCAGACGGGCACCAGCTTCACTGCCACCGAAGTTGGTGTCCTGGTGGAGCAAGTCCTGGGGCAGTATGATGCCCTCTTCGGATGTTTGCGCGCCGACAAGGAAGGACGGACTCGGATCTGGACGGACGTCATGACTGCCATCAACGCGGAGGGGGTGGCAGTCCGACTATTCCATCATGTCAAGAAGCGCTGGGAGGACTTCAGGTCCAGGACCCTCAACAAGGCCCGGCGCCTCTTGAAGGCAGCGGATCCTAAGGGGCGCCGGGGCCACTTGTCGGAAGATCAGATGAGGGTCCTGGAATGCATATCCCCAGCGCTCCACGTCCAGGTCCTTGAGAGGCAGACCCGTCTGGAATCGAGCGGTAAGTGTACATGCATCCTGATTGTAAGCTGTGCGTGTGGTGGTGTGCCAGTAGTGTGCAGGTTGCAAATGTGTTTTAATGGGGCCAAGTGGGGGGGTGTACATGGACATGCAAGGGCTCTCATGTGTGAGACATGGATGGTGCTTGTGTGTGTAGGCTTGCATGCCAAATGCAGATGTGTGGGCACACATGTTTGAATGAATGTGTATGTAAGTAGGCATGTTCGTGATGTCACACATGGATGTTGGTTTCAGCTACATGTATCTGCACTGTGTACATGTGCATGTGTGTGTATTTGACAAGGGGGCAACATTGATGCAACATGGATGCATGTGGCACTGGGATATAGAAGACTGATTGGCAGATGTGACATGGATGCCGATCTCAACACTGCAACAGTTGGCAGAGGTGTACACATGCATGCAAGTGTGGTGGTGTGTGTGCATGTGTAGTGCACTCCCTGTGTTGCATGTGATGTCTGGCTCACCTTTGCATGCTCATGCTGTTGTATGTGTATGGATGGTGCTGGCTGTTGCAATATGGCTGTGGTATGGCTCATGTGTGCGAGATGAAATGACATGTGTGTTGGCGATTGTGATGCCATGTCTGAGGTTTGCCAATACCACTCATGTACAACTGTCATGTGTGTATGTGTCCATTGTACAGTGCCCTGATGCCTGTGTTTTATTTCTCCCTGTCTGCAGCGTCAACTGATGAAGAGGGCGGACAAGGTGCTGTGGAGCACAGCGGCAGGGATTGCACCGCCAGCCGGAGACACAAGGCCCGGCTCCCCTCCCAGGTTGTCATTTCGTCGGGGAGTGAGGAGTCCAGTGCCGTGTCCCAGGCCGCAGCTGCCGGGGGGAGGTCCAAGAGGTGGAGGTCGGAGTTGGACTCCTTGGCAGCAGAAGGGGCAGCTGGGACCCCACAGGGCCCAACGGGGGAAGATGGCACAGAGTCATCCAGGTTGGTGGGGGGTTTGGTGGAGGAGGAGGCCATGCAAGTGACAGAGACGAGGTCTGGAGGTGGGGATTCCACTGGTGCTAGTGGTGCAGTGCAGGACCAGGGACAGGAGGCAGCACAGGCCGCCGCGGAGGTGCCTGTGTGCAATCCTGTCCCTGATCCTGTCACTGCATCATCTTGCACCAGCAGGGATGCCTACGTCCAGACCCGTTTTCAGGCAGGGGATGAACAACTGGCCTTCCTCTGCCTGCGGACGTGGCTATCCAGGTACGGGTTGAGCCTGTCCTGACTGGTGTGGCGTTGCGTCAACGGGCCATGCGAGGTGACCTGCAGTCTTTTCATGGGGAGACTGCACGTCATCTCGAATGGCTCGTTGACCGCGTCGGCCTACTGGGATAGGTCACCCAGGCCGGATTCCTCCGTTTGCTGGAGCTTGTTCCGACCCCCTCCTCAACTGAACACCCTTTGCGCCAGTCGTCCTCCGTGCCATCTTTCCACCCATTTGTCACCTGGGTGCCCTGTGGAGCTGCCTCTGAAGGTGCGGCCAGGATGGTGGAGGACACATCCCTGCCACAGTCGGGAGTCGGACGTCCAGCAGGGGTGGCCAAATCAACGACTGCACCCTGGCCGGTGGAGGATGTGCAGGTAGCAGGAGCCAGGGCACGGGCACAGGCACAGCAGCAGCAGCAACGAGTTGGGAGCCATGATGGCTCGGGGCCTTCGACATCGGAGGGGCAGGCATCGGCCGGAGGGCAGGAGGACCCAGGACGGGAAGTGTCTTCCGTGTGGCAGCGGTTGGGCCATGCCATAGATGCGGAGCGTCAGCGGGCGGAAGAAGCACGGCTCACGATGGTCAGGGCGGAGAACTCCATGCGGAGGGCCCTGAGGCGGGCCGAGTGCCTCGAGGCAATCCGCAGTGAGTTGGAGGAGAACATGTCGTCATCCCTGCGGACCCTCGGGGCCATGGAAGAGGACCGCCTCCGGGACATTGAGCAGGAGTTCGATGATGCCCTGGCCTGGAACATCCAGAAGCGAGCCGTTTGACTAGCCCGCTGCCCTTGTAAATAGTTCTTTAGTGTTAAGTTTCCTTTCAATTTTGTTTTGTTTTGGGGCGCTTGGACAATGCCCCAACTTCTTGTATATATTTCTTCATTAGGTAGGATTTTATTTTATACGTTTCATTTAAAGGATTGGCCACATGGACCCTGGATGTTCACTTTGTACATAGTTTGACAATGGATTTGGATTGTTGATTTTTTTTTCCCATGGATCAATGGTTTTTTATTATTTTTGCACCTTGGATTTATTTTCTCAGACTGACACTTTGGAGACTTGCTTTTGGATTGCTTTTCATTTGGATTTCATGCGTCTTTTTCATTTATTGGACATGCTGGATTTCTTTTTTTATTTCCATTTTCTTCTGTTCCATTTCATTGACTTGCTTTTCTGTTTAATACATTATCATTTGGTACTTCAATGTGCGGTATTCTCTCTTTGGTTTCATGCATGTCGCAATGTGTGTTTTTTCATTCACATGCTGTCATTGTGTGGGTTTGACGGATATATATTGATGTGCAGACTAGCCATTTGGGATGCATCATGTGCTGGTGATTTCTTTGTGGGGAGGATGTCATACCTGGTGGTGTGTTCGGACTGGGGTGGCGTGGGCAGTGTATTGAGGGGGCATGGGGGCCATGATTATGGATCGTCATGAGGTGTTGGGGGGACATGTATGGGGGCCTGCTGGCAGCTGTCCAGCACTGCTGGGGTGGTGGTGCAGGGGGACATGTGTGGGGGCCTGGTGGAGGGTGCCCTGCACTGCTGGGGGTGGGGGTGCAGGGGGACATGAGTGGGGGCCTGGTGGAGGGGGCCCCACAATGCTGGGGGGTGGGGGTGCATGGGGACATGAGTTGGAGATGAGTGGGGGCCTGGTGGAGGGTGTCCCTGGATGCTGGGGGGTGGGAGTGCAGGGGGACATGAGTGGGGGCCTGGTGGAGGGTGCCCCTGGATGCTGGGGGGTGGGGGTGCTGGGAGACATGTTTGGGGGCCTGGTGGAGGGTGCCCCTGGATGCTGGGGGGTGGGGGTGCTGGGAGACATGTGTGGGGGCCTGGTGGAGGGTGCCCCTGACTGCTGGGGGGTGGGGGTGCTGGGAGACATGAGTGGGGGCCTGGTGGAGGGTGCCCCACAGTGCTGGGGGGTGGGGGTGCTGGGAGACATGAGTGGGGCATCGTGGAGGGTGCCCTGCACTGCTGGGGGGTGGGGGTGCAGGGGGACATGAGTGGGGGCCTGGTGGAGGGTGCCCCGCAACGCTGGGGGGTGGAGGTGCAGGGGGACATGAGTGGGGGCCTGCTGGCAGGTGTCCCACAGTGCTGGGGGGTGGGGGTGCTGGTAGACATGCGTTGTTGATCAGTAGTGCAAGGTGACATGTGGCTTGGCTGGGGGGCATGCCCATGGTGGATGGGCTGCCTGCAGGACATGAACAGGGGTGCAGGGTAGTCCCCTGTGGTGTGGGCTGCCTGCAGGGGCCGTGGAGGGTGTAGAGGGAACACCTGGGAGGACCCACACAGCCAATTCATGTGTAGTACTCCCCGGAACCCCTGAAATACACGTACCCAGATGAATATGCGTGTGAAACTTCCCACGCACCCCTAAATGACATGCAAAGGGGTACGCGACAAACACGGACACCCACTGAGGGAATAATAGCGTGTGTGTGTATTTCGTGGGTGCGTGGGAAGTTTAACACGTGATCGGGCCTGGGGGAGCGGGGTACGTGTATTTCAGGGGCTTGTGGGAAGTTTAACACGCGATTGGGCCTGGGGGAGCGGGGTACGTGTATTTCAGGGGCTCGTGGGGAGTTTAACACGCGATCAGGCCTGGGGGAAAGGGGTACGTGTATTTCAGGGGCTCGTGGGAAGTTTAACACGCGATCGGGCCTGGGGGAGCGGGGTACGTGTATTTCAGGGGCTCACGGGAAGTTTAACACGCGATCGGGCCTGGGGGAGCAGGGTACGTGTATTTCAGGGGCTCGCGGGAAGTTCAACACGCGATCGGGCCTGGGGGAGCAGGGTACCACTCACCGTCTGCCTTGCGTGTAGAAGAACGCGTAGCCAACACCCACCCGCTGTGAAGTAATAGCATATGAACCCCAATGCCTGCAGAACACACGCACCGCACCCCACGAAAAGCACGTACAGAGCAATGGAAATCCACGTGGGATCTTCAAGCCCTGCCAGGGCAACGTCCGTGCGCGATACGTAACAGATGCGCTTAGGCGCTAAGGGCCTTTGGTCCAATGGAATCGCGTATGCGTGCTGACGCGCTTACACCCTAAGGGCCTTTCCTCGAATTACACGCTGACGTGCAGAATTTTCAGGTGCCAAATCACTCCGTATCAAGCTGGCCACGCGTAAGCACACGGAAGACCATGCTCCTGCCCAAAAGACCGAATTACTGCCCCCCAGAGCCCCGAGCAGCCTCCCACGAGCCATCTGCTGCTGCCTGCCTGCCTGCCTGCCTGCTGCCACCGTGCCCTGCCATTTGGTGCCTGCACATCAGCCATCTGCAGGGGTCCAGTTGCTGTGTCCACCCCTACTGGAACAGAAGACTCCCGACTGGGATACCATTGCTCCACAGCCCAGCCCCAAGACCCAGTTGCCCACCCACGCCTGCCTCGGGGGTCGCCATGTCGGGGCAAACACCATCCGAGACCACTGGCGACCCCCAGACAGAGGGGCAGAGGGCCACCACCTTCAGTCAGAAGGAGGTTGGTGTCCTGGTGGAGCTTGTCCTGGGGCATTATGATGCCTCCTTCGGATCACCACGCGCCGACAAGGAAGAACGGGACAGGATCTGGGACGACTTTGTGGTTGCCATCAACGCGGAGGGGGTGGCAACCCGCAACATCAAGCAAGTCAAGAAGTGCTGGGAGGACTTGAGGTCCAGGATCCTCATGAAGGCCCGGCACCTCGTGGAGGGGGGCCGGGGCAGCATGAGTACCAACCAGCTGAGGGTCCTGGAACGCGTACGCCCAGCGCTCCATGCCCAGATCCTTGATAGGCAGACCCGTCTGGAGTCGAGCGGTAAGTGGCCAAGCATTGCTGTGTGAGACAGGGCATGTTGCAGTGTGCTGGTTGTCTGATACTTGCCTGTATGTGTGACATAGGCCATGTACGCGTGTGTATGTGCAGGGACATCATGGTCATGCATGTGAGACCAGTAATGTGTGAAGCACAAGGTTGGTGTATGTGTTTAAATGCAACATGGGGAGCCCTATGCGGAATGGACACATGAGAGCATGCCAGTCTCTGTTACTGGACATGGGTGGGGGTGAGGGATGGGTGCTCATGCCATGTACATGTATGGTGTCCATGTCTGTGTGTCTGACCTGCGTGTCTGTGACTTGTGTATGCCATGGATGCATGACACATGTCTGTGACAATGTTCAGAATAACTGATGCAGCCTAGTTATCCTTGCATCCACTGTGTCTGGGGTGTACGAGTCCAGATGGATGAAAGTACGGCGAAGTGTGTGCATGTGATAGGCATGACCCACGATGCATGCGAGTTCAAAAACAACATTGTATGTTTCAAGAGTCCGTTGGACATGTTTGCTAATGTCCATATCATGCACCATGCCTGTTACTGCATGTGTTTTGCCTGCACTGACCCATGTGCAGGCAAAACAGGCAACCTTTGCCTTTTGGACCCCACACATGGTGTTAAAGAACCCCACACCCATGACTCAATCTGGGTGCTGGAGGTAGGCACTTCAACTATCTCATATTCGTCTTCCTCTTGTTGCTCCTCTACATCATCACACTTGTTCCCCTATTCAGGCCCTCCAGATGGAGGTCGTTGCGGAACAGAAGTTGCCATAGCAGATGCCATGATGCTGACCACAAAAAAAGTTCTGCAAAGTTCTGCAAAGCAGGTGCTGGAAGATGCTCTCCCCTGGAAAGCCAGATTGAGAATGAGGAAATGTATTGGGTGGGTGTTAGGGAGAATTCTCCAGAATGGCTAATTTCCCTTACCTACTGAGTCCCTCAGCAGCTTTGCTGGATTTCTAGGATTTAAACTTTTTACCTGGTAAGAGTGTGAGCCTTTTTTCCCCACTCTTAAATGTGTTTTTGCTGTGTGTTGTACATTGTTTTGCTCATATGCTATGGAGTCTCACCTACTCCATAGGCATCATCTTCCTACTGTGTGTCACACAACTCCTTTAGTGCAGTGACACAGGGTTGTCTTTTTAGACTTCCCACTCTAAACTCCATTTTCTGGGGCTGACTACTGTCTCCCAAAACATGTAAAGTTGCCATTGACTTTACTAGTCTTTTTAAACTTACAGACCCAGTACAACCTATCTTTCAATAGAGTACTGGAAGGGTTAATAGTTATCCCTTTTTGTCTGTCTCTCATGGAATATTGTTTTGTTCCCCTTTTACTAAGATTCAGCTGGTGGCAGTGGTATCTACCATTTTATTCTACCGCGAGCTATGAAAATAGCTATAGTGGTAGCCTCAATCTGTAATCCGTTGTACCCCATTTATTTTTATTTGGTTCAAGTTGGGTTTATTTGCCATTTCATTTTGTAAAGGTATTTCTCATGTTTTACTCTGTGTGCCAAACCAGGTTTGGTTCCATTGTACGCCGTCCTTTGGCAGGCTTCTGCACAGAAGCCCTCCTTAGGTGCCTCAGTGTCTGGGTGGACAGGATGTGAGGGAGGGGTTTTAGGCCCACTGCACGGGGTCTCCTGGTGGAAAACTGCCTAAAAACAGGTCTCTGGGACTTGGAAGGCAGAGTCACCACTGGAATGAGAGAACCAATGAGGAGCCGAAGGAAGATGACTGCTGCAACAACTGGACATCCCGGTGAAGCCCTGATGCAGGTCCGAATCACCTGAAACTCCGACGACAGAGAAGATCTGCAAGGAATCGTCTTCCCTTGAGCTTGGTGGGACCAATGAGCTCGCCAAACGCAAGAACGGTCCTCTCCCTGGTTGAATTTGCTGTGCATTGCTGCAGTGGACCGGATAGCTAGGTGGAGAGTAACCTGTTTGGGTTTTAAGGAGCACACCATTTATTCAATGTTTTGCTCCACTGTTGGCTTCTTCCCTGGGCAGTGCAGAACCCTGCAGTCTTCCTCCTTCTTGTCAGTATGACAGTAGCTTCAGGAACCGTGAGCCTGCAGGGACTGCAAGGAACCACCACCTCAGCTACAGCATTCTTCTTCTTTTAAGCTACTGTGCAAATCTGGTTGTTTGCTCCGTCCGACCGCAGTGAAAGTGTGTTAAGTCTTTCGCCTCTCCAAAGGCTTGTCCTTCCCTACACTTTTGAATAACTTTTCCTCTGACCAACTTCGTTTTGAACTCTTGCCAAAGACATAACCGTGAACTACTCTGAACTGTGTGATCCTCTGCACAGACTCTGAACCATTAATATTGGCCCAGGCCTATTGACTTGAATCCTAGTTGTAGTAAGTCTTTTCTAGATTGCTCTGCCTATCACTTGTTGGTGTTGTTGATTGTTGAATAACCTTGTCTTCCCTCCCCTTTTAAATTGCTGGAGTGCCATTTTGCTCACACTTCATTTTGAGCCTAACTTGTCCAGAATCTATTGTGTGTGGTCAATAGCACGAGAAACACTGGCCCCACATCTGCCCAACATCTTCCTCTTTCCACCTGCCCCTACGCCAATGTGGTTGGTGCCCCTTGCCTCCCTTCACTCCCCCACCGTACCTTGCCTATCCTGGAAAAAAACAAAAAAAGTAAAACAGTGAACTGAAAAAACACAAAGAAATTGTTCTTTTAGGAGCCGCCTTTCACAGATAAAATATAGAACTGAAAAAACCTTACAGGCCTTTTTGTAGCCTGCTATGTCTGCGGACAGAACTGTAGTCCGTGGACACAAGGACAATTCAAAGCCCGGGGTGGGAGAATGAAAATTATTTTAATTGTGTTTCCCACAAAATTGGTGGCTCTTAAAAAAACCTTTTTCTGACTTTTTGACTTTCATATTTTGTTTTGATTATTTCATTTTATTTACTAAACTAACCAATATTCTACAGCACGTAATAATTTTTTGTAACTTTCACAAAAAGTGGTTCTTATTTTTTTGTCTATTTTTCATTTACAGAAACTGCTTCGATGCATTTTTTACAGGTTCAAGAAAAATCGGATTGCCTAAAACATTTCGATATACACCATCTCTTCAAAAAATGTTGACAATATCAAATATATATTATGACTATGAAATGATGTGTGCAGTAGGGACCCTATCCGGCCCATAGGACTGGGGGTTTCCCAAACAGCACTTTAAGATGAGTAGCAGCACCCTTGAGATGGATGGGGATGAGGGGATTGGAGAAACAATGTCAGGTGGGGCAACTAAGCCCTTCCTTAAAAATGGCTACTGTAAACTTCACTAAAAGTACAATGGGCCTCATTACAACCCTGGCGGTAAGCGAAAAACGATGGCGGTAAATGATTACCGCCATCATTTTCCGCTAGGTCCGATTATGACCCTTGACCGTTAACTACGATGCCATTAGCGGCATCGTAGTCAACGCTGCCGCTATCTGCGCCAAGGACGCGCGCACGCGACCTCCCACACCGTACTTAGCGCCATGGCGGAAAGGTACGCAAATGCCGACCCAAGCGGACATGCACCTAACGCCATCACCCAGCCCGTTAAGTACCTTACCGCCATGGCGCTAAGTACGCCATCGCGAACCAACCGTAAATGGCCATGTAAAGTGAATCCAGCTGCCACAGGTGCACAGAAACAGCACAGGTGGAGGCAATACAGACTCAGGAAGTACAAAAAGAGCACCCCCCGCCCCTTCCCACACCCAGTCACACTCCAGAATGATACCAATACGACTTGCAATGTTGGGGCTGGAGGACCTGATAGCAATGCAAGTGCTACTACAACAACAACAACAACAACAACAGGCAGCACAGAGGAGACGCAGGAGGAGAAGGAGGGCAAGGCAGGGCCAGCAAGCCCCACCAGCACAGCCAGTGCCACCATGCAGGCAGCCCCCAATCCCACGCATCAGAGCCAGTCCATTCAACCGCACTGCTGAGCAGATCCACACCCTGTACCGTTTGGACAGGGACACCATCAACGCCATCGTAGACATGACACACAACGACATTGTCAGCATGATAGAAAGTCCAACCGCCATCCCACCCCTACTGAAGGTAGTGTCTGTACTCCACTTCCTGGCCACAGGCACCTACCAGCACACAGTGGGGCACTTGCATGGCATTTCACAACCATTATTCTCACATACACTCATCCAAGTGCTCGATGCCCTCCTCAAGCACACAGACGACCACATCTCATTACCACGGACTGCCCAGGAGATTGCAAACACCAAAGTGGGTTTCCATGCACTAGCCGGAATACCTGGTTGCATTGGTGCCATCGACTGCACCCTTGTGGAATTGGTGGTTCCACGTGCCATGGAGGTACCGTACTGCAACCAGAAACAATTCCACTCAATCAACGTGCAAATGGTCTGTGACTCCAACAAGATCATCACACATTGTTGTGCCCGATTCCCCGGATCAACCCATGATTCAATGGTCCTGAGGAACTTCACAATACCACGCTACATGGAGCGACATGCAGGCCCAAGATCCTGGCTACTAGGTGAGTCTAATGTCATGACCATGGAAATGTGAGTGGGTAGGTGAACGACGTACCAATGCATACTGCACCTGGCTGTAAGGGGGGGGAAATGATGCATACTCCACCTGGCTGAAAGGGGGGGGAAATGATGCATACTCCACCTGGCTGAAAGGGGGGAGGGAAATGATGCATACTCCACCTGGCTGAAAGGGGGGGGAAATGATGCATACTCCACCTGGCTGTGAGTAGCAGAGAGAACGGAGCCAGATGATACCCTAAAGCAACCCAAACTCCACCCAACACCAGTAAAGCCAATACCCAATGTATGCAGCCCTACCATGTGAATGAGGTTGTGTCCCAACCATGACACAACCATCTGCAAGTGCATTCTACCAATTCAGACAACAATGAAATGCACCTACATGCACATCACCAAACACCATCAACCGAAAGGCCTGTCCCCCATAACTGCCCAAGAAGGAGGCACATGACGGACAGAAACATCAACACACCATTAAACAGACAGCAGGGCCCCCAAAATGTCCCTATCAACATCAGCATTGCTCACTAGGGTCATGATGAGGCCCACAGCAATGTTGCAATGATGTGCGCATTGACATCACAGGACACGTGCCAGGCCAACAAAACAAATGGCATGAACGGACACAGTGGATGGGCACCCACAATGCACTCCACCCCTGTGCGTACATTGGGTGATGGCATGCAAAACAGGCCATGAGAGCCATGAGCATATACTGGTTGCATTGTGTGAATCAATTAGTGCATTTAGAAGTGGTCCAAAGTAACAGTTGGATGCAAGCCATGGTGGCACATCATGTTCTTGATCAGACGTCATGACTGACACATACATTCTCGCCTACATACAGGTGAAGCAGGCTATCCCCTGAAGAGGTGGCTCCTTACACCAGTCCGGAACCCGCAGAACCAGCATGAGGAGGACTTCAACCGTGCACATACACGTACCCGTGTGGTCATTGAGCAGACATTCGGCCTATTGAAGGCACGGTTCCGATGCCTCAGCAGGTCTGGTGGGGCACTCCTGTACTGCCATGAGAAGGTGGCAAAGATGGTCATGGCATGTGTCATGCTACACAATATGTGCATCAGACGAAATGTGCCCCTGCCCCCTGACGCAGAACTGCAAACACCTGACGATGAGGATGAGGAGGGTGCAGATGGGGCCGCACCTCATGGAGGAGGTGATGCACAGGAGGGGCGTGAAATGCGTCAAAATATCATCGACCAATGCTTCTAGCACACACGGCTGGTGTGTATCACATGGAGATGGCACGTGGGGCACTGTGTGTCTCTGGGACATGCACACTGTGGACTGTACACCAATAAAGCACACATATGCAATGAAAATGTCCACACATTTAATTTCGGAAAAAGGAAAAAGTGTATTTTAATCATAAATTGTCGTGACACACCCCCTCCCCCCTGCACAGCCCAACACACCCCCTCCCCTCTGCACACCCCAACACTCCCCCCTCCCCCCTGCACATCCCAACACACCCCCTCCCCCCTGCACACCCCAACACACCCCCTCCCTCCTCCACCCTCCCCCCTGCACAACCCAACACACCCCCTGTGAGTGTCTACAGATGCCTGTAACAGTGGGCACAGGCTATTACAGGCCCCCTCTCCCGGCCCCCGGGGCACCCCTGCCTGTGGAGCGCAGGTTCCGTCCTGAACGTCGGACGGGGCTGCTCTGGGCAGAACTGGCAGCGGAGGATGTCCCTGCCTGCTCCCGTGCATGCATGTCCTGTAGGGTGTGGGAGAGCTCACAAATGTCCCTTGACATGGACTGCATTGCATCCCTCAGGGTGTCAGTGTTCTGGGCAATTTCGGCCCTTAGGGTCTCCGTAGCCTGTTTGATGGCTGCCCTAGCCCCCACACATTCCGCAGCATGCTCGGTGAGTAGCGTGGACAGCTGTTGCTGCCGTTGAATGATGTCCTCAAGGGACTGTTGCCCCTGCTGGGCCATGCCCATTGCTGGTGGTGTGATGGAGGGGCTGCTCCCCTCCTGTGGACTTAGAACTGGGCATGGGGTGGATGGCCACTCCTCTTCCTCTGTGTGCCCCTGTGTGGGATCCTCATGGGGGCTGGCATGGGACGAACAGGGGGAATGTGGAAGGTCAGTGGGGTGTCTGACGTCGTGCTCCTCAATGTCGGAGTCTGAGCATGCTGCAATGGCAGCTGATTCTCCAATGGTGCTGCTGGCCGCAGAACCGGTGCCTTCTGTGGCAGGCAATGTTGGAACAGGTGGTGCTGCTGCTGCTGGCCTGCTGTCTACTGGGGTGCTTGCCGGTGGGCCGTCCTGTTTGCTGGCAGTGGATTGTGCTTTCTGTGGGGTCTGGCTCACTGCAGCTGAGGTTGAGGGTGCGTGAATGGTTGTCTTGGCCTTCTTGGCTCTTTTTGTCACAGGGGTGTCCTCGTCCTCGGGGTGTGATTCTGAGCCTGTGGTGGAGCAAAGGAGGGAGAGCGTTATTGATGGGTCTGCAGACATTGGAATGACAATGATTGACATGATTTTGGTCAGTAGATGAGGCACATTTGAGGCAGGGGCATGCAGGTTGTCTCCTTTTTGTGTGGAATGAGGATGGAGGTATGTGGGTGCCGGCAGTTAGGGTGTGCATGCTACATGTATACAGGGTGGAGCTTGCATGTAGCTGTGGGCAGTGTCCAGCTAATGTGTTGCATTTACACTCTAGGGCAACATTGTGCTACACATGAATGGACTTCAGTGACTATGGCATGTCTTGATTTGAGGCACCTACCTTCATCGCCTGATGTCGGTACTCCTCTTTCCATCCCTCCGACGCCTTCAATGCCTTCCATGCCAATCGTGCTGGCACATATTTCCTCCCACGGTTGGAGTTTCAGTGGGGATTGAGAACCTCCACCGGTAGCCAGGGCAAGGTTGCGGTTGGCAGAGATGATGCTTCTTAAACGTAGCCTAAGGTCATCCCACCGCTTCCTGCACTGCTGTGGGGTGCGGGGTACGGTCCCCACCGCGCTGACGCACTCTGCCACCAGGGCCCATATGGCCTTCTTTTTGGCTATCGCCGGCCTGGTCATTTGCGGCGAAAAAACAACGGCTGCATTGTCTTGTAGGGTCTCCGCGAGCATGCTCAGTTCCTCCCGGGAGAATCTGTCCTGGCGCTGGCGGTCGCATGCATTCTTGACAACTTTGGGCATTTTTGGGTGGTTAAGTGGGTGGGTGATGGGTTGGGACAGGTGTCAGGGTTGGATCTGGTGTTGTTGGGAAGGATGGCAATGGATTGTGTTTTTAAAGATGGCCGCCGTGCTGTTTCCCGTTCCGCCGCGATGACGCTATTTCCGGTTCCGCTTTTTACGGTGACCGCTAATTGCGGCCACCGCTGATTACGGTGGCCGCTAATTACGGTGGCCGCTGAGATGGGTGGCGATAGTGCACCTTGCACACCCTACGATGCTGGTAGGGGCCCTTTCCGCTATGGCGTAAAGCTTGTGCGCGATGGGTCGGAATGTGGCGCTCTTTCCGCCATCTGTCCTCGGCGTAAACGTTCATTACGCCATGGCGGTAATGTCGGCTACTTACCGCCAGGGTCGTAATGAGGCCCAATGTCTCATTGGTTCAACTAAGTATAGGATCCTAGATTGCATGGTCCACTGTGATTGGGCGGCCGATCCAAATTGCAATATTGCCATTACTGATATTGTTCCGCAACCCTGGACTGATCACTACTTACTACCTTCTCTGCTACACTAGATCTCCTCAGCCCAAAATCATTGATATGGCACCTCCACTCCTAACCAGAAGTAACAAGGATATCACAGTGGAAAAACGAATCCCCCACCTCCTTCCTTCCATTAAGGGACTGGATAGTAATGCTGATCCCAATACACTAGTGAATGCCTTTAATAACGCCATGGCTAAGGCCCTGGACACTATTGTGCCTGTTAAACTGCGCAAAGGTAGGCAGGAATCACATCTGAATGCCCGGTTCATGCCCCAAATCAAAGATCTAAGACTACAAAAAAGAAAGCTCCAATCCATTTGGCGTAGCTCTCCTACTGACGCTAACAAAGACAAATTAACCTACCTATCCAAACTCTACAAAAAAGAAATAATTCATGCTAAAAATAATATATTCAATGACAGAATCGAAAAGGCCAAATCTAACACCAAGGAACTCTTTACCATCTTTCGTGAAATGGAATCACCAATCCCACCGATAGACAATGTCCCAAGGGACAAACTATGGTGCACCAACATACAAAATGCGCTATCGAATAAAATGTCCTCTCTCCAACTCAAAATAGCTAACAAAAAGGCCACACTGCCCCCCTCTGAGCAGCAACTACCCCAACACACTGAAATCAGAATCACCACACCCTTCTCTCTATTCTTGAAACAGAAAAAGTCATACTCTCCCTAAAACCCTCAAACTGCAAAGGGGACATCTGCCCAGCGCAAATAGTAAAGGATGCAGCTAGGGATCTAGCCCCTTTTATCTCAAAGCTCATAAATGCCTCCTTCAAAACGAATACAGTACCCATTAATCTTACAGAAACTTGGGTCCTCCCCAGCTTAAAAAACAAACTTTAGACCCCACCATCCCAACCAACTATAGAGCTATCACCACTGTGCCTTTCCTACTCAAAATCATTGCTAGAGTTGCCTACCTACAAATTCAGAAATATTTGGAAGTCAATCACCTGCTAGGTTCATGGCAATCTGGCTTCCGCCCCTTCATGGCACTGAAACAGCCTGCTAGACCTTGAGACACAAATTGAGGAGCTGAAGGATAACAGAAAAACAGCTATGCTACTTCACCTGGATTTATCGGCAGCCTTCGACCTGGTGTATCATGCAGTCTTATGCAACCATCTCAGGTCGGCTGCCCACTTCTCAGGGGAGGCCATAGCCTGGGTCCAATCCTTTCTAGCTAACCACACTATGAGAGTCTTCTCCTCATGAGCCCCCGCTGACCGCATCCAAATATCTTGCGGAGTGCCACAGGGGTCCTGTGTCTAACCCACTATGTATATCATCTTTACTAAGCCCTTGTTTGACAAGTTGGACAGGCTGGGTGTCACCTACACTAATTATGTAGATGACACCTACTTTGTAGAGGACTCAGCCTTAGTAAACAGGATATATATACACCCTCATTCTGGCATGGATGGCATCAAATGGCCTCTGCCTGAATGCTGATAAAACTGAGATACTGATCCTAGGCTCTGAAGCCAATCTTAATAAACTAAGCCCAAGATAAGCATCCCTCAATATTAATAACAATCTTTTCAAGGTGATGCCTGTGGTTAAAACGTTAGGATTCTACCTGGACTCCTCTCTCACCCTCAAGAAGCAAGTCAACTCACTTGCCTCTACAACAGCCTATACGTGCAAACTTATCCGAGCCTCTAGACTGTTTCTCTCTAGCACCAGCTGTATTACCCTGGCCAATGCTCCCATAATGTCCAGATTAGATTACTGTAACGCCCTGTACTCAGGAGCCAATGTTACAGACAAAATCAAAAGACTGCAAAACAATGCCCTGAGAGCAGCACTGAATATCCATAACAGAAAGCACATTTCTAAAGTTAGAAGAGAGGCTCACTGGTTAAAAATAAATGACAGGATCTTCCTCAAAACAGTTTCTGTCACCTTTAAGTGTCTGAATAATCTAGCACCTCCATAATTGTCGGAAAGATTCAACAGGAGAACAGCTGTCTGCCCCATGAGATCTGCCAATGCCTCCATGCTTGAGATCCCCAAATTCAAACGTACTATGGCTGGGGCAACCAGTTTCCCATTTAAAGCAGCGCAATCTTGGAATATGCTCCCACCTGACCTCAGACTGGAACAACCTTACCCTAAATTTAGACACAATGTACTCAAATGGCTTCATCCTAATGAATCATAACCTGCTTTACCTACTCCCAGACGGCTAACTTCCTCTTCTACCGGACACAATTGACCGCACCTATTGTATCTGCCTATGCATCACTTAATATGTAAGCACTTGCCGCCACTGTACTGTAACCGGTTGCGTCAGTATTATATATTCCATGTATGAATATATATGCATGCATATGCACCTGATGTGCACTGTAACTAAGCTTTAAGTCTATTTGTACTGTTGTGCCCAGCTACCCAAGGGAATGAATAAACAAACAAACAAACAAACAAACAAACATACTCCCCATCTGGCAAATACCTCACTCACCAGAAATGTGGCCACACAGGTAGAGTCTGGGTGTGTACATGGCCCTGCTTCTACCCATCTAGAGAATGGACACACCACAACAATTAGGTACCTGTACACGTTACATACTAGAATCATGTCAACATAATCGACATGCAAGTGCTGAAAAGGTCCATTGGGCGTTGGGATGACTCCTCTAATTACTCGTAGTGCATGCCCAACCGTGAACTGTTTTAGCAGATTATACAGTTCACCATAAAAAAATGCAACGTGCTCTGCCAAATTCGGTATAAACCAGTCTTCAGCAATCGTTGCTGCTAAATTTTCTTTCGTCATGTGTGCTGGATAGTGCAACTGTTCCAGTGCTATCTTCAATAAGGCTGTAAGCATCACTGGTTTACCAGTGCTGTCTTGTCACCACAAGCTCTCAGAGGGTTTTAAAGAACACCCTCTCTGCTTCCAGAGGTTTTTCTCATCCTATGTTGCCTCCACTTGGAGTTCCATTAATTGGGGTTTCTCCATATTACTATAACTGTCAGGTTCACTTTGTGCAACAATCATTCTCTCATGCACAGCAGTTATTTCCACATTCATTATGATTTTGTCTTTGGTCAACACACATTTGGCTTCTGTGTCTTCTGCTTGATTTCCTCCACTGGGAGTTGTAGTGCCTTAATGAGCCTGTCCAATAGGGCGGCGTGCCATCCGCTCGGAGGTAGCCCCTCCTTTTCCAGCGCACTAGGCCTGCGTGCACTGTTGATATCAAAAAGGTTGAGTCACTGTATACCGTCACTTCATGGTCTGCATGACTCTAGAGTGCAAGTATCAACGCAAATAATTCTGCAGCTTGTGCTGAATAATGAGATGGTAATCATGCAATAATGAGTACTCAAAACTCTCCATTTGCTGTGTGCTTCACTACAGAGGTGTCTGTATATCTCTGCCCATATTTTTGATTGATTCTCGAAGAACCGTCAACAAACACAATTTCTCCATCTGCCAATGCATTTTCTTTCACTGTGGGGATCTCATCATAAAATTCTTCATAGTTTGCACTGTCATGGATTGCTTCTCCTTCAGTGACTGGCTCTGCCATAAACATAGCCGGGTTCACTATTTTACATCCAATTATCTTAATAGATGGATTTGATATGATCACTTTATATGCAGAAGCTCTCTGAAATGTCAAAGTGCTTTTCAGTTTCTCTAGAATGGCAAATAGTGCATGCTTGACGAACAACGTCATTGAGCATCCCATCACAATGGTTGTAGCTTTCTCTATGAGGAACGCTGCGGCATCTAAACTTTGTTTGCATGGGAAGTGACCTCTCATCACTGGGTCCAAGTTCCCACTGTAGTATGCCAGGGTAACCTGCATGCGTCCACACATCGTCAGCTCCATCACGAAGTACGGTATTTAAAAGACCCTTAATATCCCTGAAAGCTAAAGTGTTCCCTCCCTTCATTTTTTCTCACTCATGTATCCATTTTCCGGCTCCTGATGTCAACATTGGAAGCTTATTTTTCAGAACTTCTCAATCCATGTGTGGCAAGGGTATATACTATAGCCTCGTTCCTCCTTTTTTCGAGAGTCAGGAATTGTAACACATGGCACTCCTTTTCCTCTCTCATAATTTTTCCATCCACTGCAGGGGTAATATTCCTGCATCGCCGTCTACCTGGCAATGTCCTAGTCTGCTCACATATGGTGGTGGAGACACCCCCCTCTGACCATAAGATACTCCTTTGTGTCAGTCTAATTGTGTGGCTGGCTATGATGCCTTAAGTGCAGACTCACTAGAATCTGACCACCTTATTCCCTTTACTATAGAGAAGCATTTTTCACATCTTCTTTCATCTTCCTTTTCCTCATATTTGTCTCTTTCTGTGCCTGATATTGTCTGTGCCCAACTCATGTAACTCCTCTCATCTTCCTCATTCCTATTTAGTGTCAACCTATTGTTACGCTCACCTGGTATCCACGGGGGTGCCACACGATCCTGGATGAAGGTCTAAGCGCTATCCCAGACTCCTCTCTGCTTGGTTATGTGCCAGATGTGGGGTAGCGCCTATAACAGGAGAATGGAGGGGGCAGATACTGGTTCTGTGATGGGTGGACTCCCACCTCCCTCTTGTCCAAATCCCCTCCAAGGATGGCTTAGTTCTAAAGAACTGAGCTGTGTAATAGGACTCCATGTTGGATTAAGGTCCAAAACTGGTAATGATTTATTCCTGATAATGAGCCTGGTCCCAAAGGCGCCAGGACTGACTCCATATATGTTTCTGATGGAGTTTTAAGGCCCTGGGGCCAGAGTGAAGCGCTTTAGCACCACTGCTGCCAGGGGGGTGTTATACCTGAGGGGGTCAGGGGCATGGATCGTGACACCTATCTATGGATAGATCTCTATTTCTGCTACTTCGGGAGGTGTCCTCAGTGTCATACAACTGAGTGCTCTCAAGACGTTCGTCCTCTCCTCTCCCTTGGGGTACCTTTTCTAGCCCCATTTCATCATATATTCTTTCGCTCGTCTCTCTGATGATTCTGGTGTCGAAGTCATCTTTGATATTTGCCCTAGACATTCCTGGTACTAAATCATACTCAGGAAAGAATTCTTCTATGTCTCCCCAGTCTACTAATGGATCAGGTTTTTTAACCTCTCTATCCAGATATTCATGATCCTGTGCCCTCTGTCTTCGCTTGCGTTCTATGTCATCATCGAACTCTCTGCGCTTCCTTGCTTCCCCTCTGACCCTATCTTCTACCTGTTTCTTCGCATCTTTACGTTCATTTGTCCTTCATATTTCCTCATCCCTGTGTCTTTTTATTCTCTTCTCCCGTATCTTTTATTGATCTTCTTCTATTCTTCATTGTTCCTGCCTGTCCGGATCATTAGCTTCTCTTGGCTTATGATCACGTTTCTTTTCTTGCTCTTCGAGATACACCTGCTCTCATCTTTGCCCATCTTTTTTCCTGATTCTTTGTCTCTCAATCCTTTTTCCTTTTCCTTCTCTTTCATTTTTTGAATCGTCTGACTCTCCTTTTTGTCTCACGTACTCAATGCCTTTACCATCAAGTTTCAATAAATTCTGATCTCCCATTCATTCGTTCTGTGTGAATGCCATCTCATCAATCCTGTCCTCATCTCCTTTCCATCTCTTTCCTTCTCTACTCGTATCTGGACATGTACTTGAGCTTGGTCTCCTTTTTCTTTCTCGCGTCTCTCCTTATCCCTCAGGACTTTTGAGGTGATATCTTTGTCTTTGTCCTTGTCTGGGTTTTCGCCCCTACTTTGCGTAAGTGACTCATATGACGGGTTGCTATATCCCCTGGCTGCTTTAAGTTCCCACAACGGATATAATCCGTCGTTACTGGCTTCACTTTTTATTTTAGGCGGGGCATATGATAAGTATCCAGTCTACCGGTAGCTGGCCAGGCGCAGGGAGTTTGTCTGCACCCCCAGCTTCCCTCCAATTATTGTTACAATCAATCATCACGTCAGTGGTCATGTGTCAATTATTTCATTCTGGTTGGCCTCGAGTCTGCTTCTTGGTCTGGGAAAGTTAAGGTGTCTGGGCATGGCAAGGGTCCATGCGTAGGTTTGAAAGTCTGCTTGCTTGGTCATGTGATTCGACACCGTGAAATCGTCTTATTCTTCATGAAATTTTGTGAATTTGATTTAATTCTGCCAGTTGTCTGCCATCTGTGGCTTATCTTGACCTTTCTGAACAGGATACTCTGTTCTTCTTCTCATTAATTGTATCCACTGTTCGTCTATTTCAGCCGATACAACCTTGGCTTCTTGGCACGGTTATCTTTGCCTGTGTTTCTCTCTGTCTTTAATTCTCGATTTGTTTCCTGCAAAGCTCTCCTCTTGAGACCTTTAGTAACCTTTGGTTGATTCTGCTCTTGTGCATAGTGGAAGTATACATGTTTAAAGTGCTCCGTTTGAGGTAGGTATGTATAGGTGGTACTTGCCGCAATCATATTACTAAGCATAAGCAAGCCTCACAGTTTCTGTGCTTCTTGCGGTTACTGTGCATATGTACACGTTTATACAAACTGAATTTCTTCTTCATGCTCATAGCACAAGTTTCTGACATTTTGAAATCAATTATTTCACTTTAGGCTCGGGAAGTCACTTATCCATGGTGTTTCATCTTTTTTCATCAGTCTCAGGTCGTTATATCTTCTATATGTGAGTCAGTCCAGGTTCTTATGATGTTACCATTCGTCTTCTTTCAGTATCTTCTTGGCTTCTTCAGGTATTGCATTTTGACAATCGTCATTCTGTCTCACGTGTCGATATGGTTCTCTCGATGGGTACCGTATTGCCCAGGTTTTCTTAGGTGTCGGTACTTCAACAGGTGTTGTTCTTCTGATAGGCACTGGACAGAGCCCAACTGAGGCACTCTGCTGGTTTATTTGCTCATCATACGTCACATATTTCATTGTGAGTGTTCCTGGTACTTCAAAATGGGCGGTTGGGGTGCTTGGTACCTCCTCTACAGATGTCATGCCAACATCCCACAAAAAGGCACATATGACGTTGTTCACATTGCACCTTTCTTTCGCAATTTGTGGACAAAATAAATTAGAATGCATACACATTTGTCTCTGAGCTATTTGAGAAAAAATAATTTTGAATGTTGAAACAGCTCTATCAACTTTCCAAATGTATCCTTCATTGCAAACTGCAATGGTATTCCGGTAACATAGCCTAAACTGTTGGCTCCACAGTGAACTACAATGATGTCCGGATGCTTCAAGTGAACCATATTCTCACAAAATGGGTGGAAGTCCACCCACTTCATTCCTCAGACTCCATACCATTGATTGCAAGATTTTCAGACAATCCTCAGTGCTCACAATAAACCTTCAGCCAATAGATCCAAGTGTCTCCCAGCATCCATACACTTTGCTTCCTCAAAGATACTGCCGTAGCCATCTTCAGTGCACTCATCAAACAAAGCTCCTGCTACCCTCTCTTCTTGTACTCCACACCCAGCAAACCCTGACTGGCCAATCCCCCAATGCCCACGGACATCCACGACTCCTCAGTGCCATTTCCATGCCACCCATCCTTAAAAAAACCCAGATGACAAAAAACCTCTAGGCCCTGGCCACAACCACCGCAGCATAACACACCTATATAATCAAACACCCATCAAATATCCACAACCCAAAAGTTTGTATACTGTTTTATTAGTAGAGTTTGTATGTGAAGTTTTGGCTAAGTTATGCAGTTAAGATTGTAGAGTTTGTAACAAGGAGCGCAGTGTTTCTGAGTTTATTTATTGGATACTTACTGGTTGAGTTTTTTGTGGTTATATGCAGTTTTTCCATGACATGGGTAACTGGACCAGACATACTTTTTCGATCTATTTGATAAAAGAAAATATCATATGTTAGAGCAGGTAGTTCATAATGAGTTGTTGCATTGCATAATAGACATTTATGTATTTTTACCCTCATATTTAGTACTTTAAAGTACTATACTTCAAACAAGTGTACTGTGCAGTTTGCTCAGTTTCTGTGTTTGTTTCTAAATCATTGGGTCTGTGGGAAAAAAAAATCCATGTTGGATAAAAAAAAAAAAAAACTTCCATGGTGTGGTATAATACATTTCTTTCATTGTTTTACTGTTTATTTCTTGTTTCTTGCTAATCTTCTATCTTTGGCATGTTGTACATTTGTGGGGCAATTAGATACCTGTTGGCATATTCTAATTATTTATTTTTACTTTTATGCTATTCATGTATCTGTCGGGTTGTTGCAGATTTTTTGGGGCAGTTAGATACCTGTTGGTGTATTATAACTGTATATTCCTTGTTTGATTTTAGTGGTTTTTATTTATGTGTTTGCTTGTTGCAGAATATTGGGGCAGTTAGATACCTGTTGGCGTATTCTAACTGTATTTCTTGTTAAATTTTAGTGGTATTTATTTGTCTGTTTGATTGTTGCAGAATCTTGGGGCAGTTATATACATGTTGGTTAACTGTAACTGTGCACAGTTTTGAAGTGGAAGTTTTGCTTATGTCCATACACAGAATACATATTAAATTTTGTTCTTAAGAATATTAAGTAAGCGTTTACAAGATTTGCTGGCAATCTCTGCTTTAGAATAATGGTACTATCATTACATTCAAACCATCCACAATTCTTTTTTATATAAGCAGTGTAGTGACCTGCATTTGTTGTGGCTCCTGCGTGGTAGATTATACCTATTGTTGTGAAGGTTATCTTACTAAGTGATACTTGACCATGTGTGAATCCAGTCAGCCTACAGTTGTTTTTGGTACCATCTGCATTGTAACATAAAAGCATTACTATTACGTATTTATTATGTGTCTGTATTTGTAAGGTGGAGCGATTATCTGAATTGCAGGTAGTACATCATTTGATTGTGATTTTGATTTTGAGGATTTCTAAACGCGCTCCAGGCAGACTGAACTGCATTCGGGCGCAGATGATTTCTAAGTTTGTATCAATCAGAGTGACCAGAACAATCAGGATGTTCAGACTGTTCAGAATGCAGCGGCTGGCGTATAGATTTCTTAGGTTTACTTAAAGAGGAAGGTTTTTAATGTCTTTCTAAAGCTTTTCAGCGATAGGCATGAACAAATGGTAAGTGGTAGATGATTCCATACCTTTGGTCCAAAGGCTGAAAACCTCCTGTCTCCCTCTGAGACCTGCTTAGTCCGAGGTATGGACATTAGTATTTTTTCTCCCGATCTAAGGTCTCTGGATGGCTCAAGGTGGTGAATTTTAGCACTAAGATATTGTGGTGCATTGTGCATCAGACAGGCTATCTTAAACTTGACCTGATCCTTCACCATTAACCAGTGAAGGGATCTCCGTGATGGCGTCACATGGTCTCTTTTTCCCAAATGGGCTAGCAGCCTGACTGCTGCATTCTGTGCCCTTTGCAATCTCATAATCTGTTTAATGGGAATCTGCCATGGTAAGCATTTTGTACAAGTTGCTGAAATGGAATGGATTCGCAGTTAGGTAAGGATACACACACAAAGCGTTCATTAGGGACTTCTTCCTGTGACACATGGTTGCACAGAGTGCATGCATGTTTCCACATGTATGAAATCTGACAGATTTCATTTATAGGTATGTTTATGTTTTCCAGTACTTGTAGTAAGTACATTAGACATTCTTGTGGCTCTTCCTGTGAGTTTATAGTGAATTTGACAATTCCAGAACAGTAGTCCAATTCTTGTCTTATTCCATGAACACTGTAAGTGTTGTCAGGATTGTTGGTTGCATTTCTATGAAGGACTAACATTTGCAAACACAATTGGTCTGTACTGTGTAAGTAAATGTTCTCAATAATTGGTGGCAATTGGAATAGAATATTAATTGCTGCATTTGTGAAGCAATTTACAGCAGTTACATTTGGAAATTTGAATGGACCTGATAGTTCTGTGTGGAAGTCATTTGTTTGGAGTTTGTGTTGCTTCTTTGAAGAAGTAGTTGAGTTACTTTGACCACTAAATTCTTGTTTGATTGTGGTACTTGAAGAAGTATTAGTTTCTTTTTTTTTCTTTGGAGGAATTGTAGTGATATCCTGTATCATTTCAGTTTCAAGTAGTTTTCTTTTACAATGTTTTGCTTGTTGTGGAACAGGATAGGTTTTCAGATGGGGAGTGTGGAATGAAGCAGCCTATTTAATTTTAAAATGCAAGAAATATCTGCATTTACTTTACTTGCATCAAAGTTGATTAGAAATAGCCCGTCAAGTGTACGTAAGCATGATAGTGCTACGTAGCTCATGCCTTCTTTAAAGACTGTGCTACCAATATCTATAGGGTAAGACCTTGTGATTTGTGAATGATCACTGCGTATGCTAGAGTTAGTGAAAATTGTTCTCTGCGTACATACATGTATTTGATAAGAAGGAAGCGGGCTGTTGAGCGTCCTATCCTTTTAACTTCTGATAGTTTGTCAAAGAGAATATTGACAAATTGAATGTTGTTGTCACATGGGTATGGTTGAAAGCCAACTATTGTACCAAGTGCTCCATTAACTAGTCCTTGTTCCACGTCAAGGTTATGTTCAAGCATTACTCTACAGTTTAAAGATCATTTTAATATTTTCTCCAAACCAGCTGTGTTGGAGATAGAGTTTTCTAAGTTATTTAGTCTTGTTGTGGCTTGTTGACACATGGGTAGTGTCATACCATGTACGTCCAGTTTATCTGTGGAGCAAATTTCAATTATTGGTTGCATTTCTTTTTTCTTACAGCTTTCAAGAGTTTGCATCATGGACATACAATTGACATTGTTGTGTGCTAGTTGTTGCATGACATCAATAGCACATGACTTATGGCCATAGATTCTATGGATGTGCCTGGTTTTTAATATTGTTTGTGCTTCTTGAGATAGTACACCAACTCTAATACTTTATAAAATGTTGGCCAATATGAGGTCTGCAGACTGGCGCATGTTTTCAGTTAATTCTTTGTATTGGAAATGTTGCCAAAGGTTTATATTTCCGATGCTGCCAAAAGTTTTACGGCAGAGATTGTGTCCTAAGGTTTTTAAAATAGGTTCACTGGTTTCAATTGAAGAAGATCTCCAAAACAATAATGTGTTTTCCTCCAAAGAGCTGGTCGTAGTCTCTTTTGAGGACCTCTTGTAATCTGAGGTGAATCAAAGCCAACATTAGGTTGGAGACCATGCTCACCTTATCTATTATCAGCATTTTCATTTGTTTGAAAACTCTGTGTAGTTCCATTGTAACTTCTGTGGAAAGTTTGTAATAGTCTAATTTGTTTTGGTGTTCTACTGGAAGGAGTAGTAGTCAGTGTAACGTGACACTGCCTATGTTGTAGGCAGCTAAATATGTGGGGGCAATTACAACAGTTGACAGTTTGTTGTTTGTCAATTGTTGAAGGAACTTGCTGATGATTTTGATTAAGAATGTTTCGCCTGAACCAGCTTCACCACTCACGTATAGCAGTATAGGTTTGTAGTCTTGGCAGGTACAGTTTTTATTTTCATGTTAAACACCATGTTCAATATGTTGTGTTATTTCTTGGAAAATGCTACGCTGTTCATTTTTCAGTTGTGATTTTAGTACAGCAAAGTCTTCTGTAGCTTGTTCATACTGACACATGGGGCCTCCTTACGGCTTTGGCGGTAGCCATGCCCTTATTAAGGGCATGGCTGCCACCAAAACCAGGTCTGGGTCCAGGTTCCCTGAATGGGGAATTACCGGGCCATTCCGAGTTTGGAGGGCACGGTAATTCCCCCGACAGGGAGCCCGGGCCTGGTCCTTCCCCATTCCCATTTGAGCCCCCATAGGTCTCAATGGTAATGGGTGAGGGAACTAACAACGGGCCGATTATGACCGGCCCGTTGTTAGCTCCCTCGTCTCCTCGCGGGACCCGGTAAGGATGTCTGGTAAAACCAGACATCCACATCGGGTCCCGCGAGGGAACCTCGTAATGAGGTGGAATAGGTTTAATGGGTCCGCCACCATTAGTGGCACCCGTTAACCCATTCCGCCAGGGTCGTAATGAGGCCCATGGTTTTTCTAATTCTCTCATGGCTAATTCTGCCTCATTTGCTATTAGTGGCTGTCCAAGTGGTTCTTGGCTTCCTGTTACAGAAGGTTGACTACTGTTGGGAGTGTCCACTTGTAGATGGGCCTGGAGTTCTTTGTGTTGTTGTTCGTTGTGCAACATTGTTTGGTACTGTGTAAAGTTTACGTCTGTTATAGTGCTTTCATTTGCTTTGAAAGTGTCTTCATAGGAGTCATATGTATCCAGTAACTCTTCTTCTTTTCTCCATGGTTTAAAAAGGTTTAGTAAGGATATGTAATACAGTTCTTTATGTTTAGGAGTTTTTAATGACAATTTGATATGATTAATTAAGGTACATTTGGTAAGTTTCACTAAGCTTCCTTCACAATTTACCACTCTGTATCTTCCTTTCTTTTCATCTGGTTTAACATTATTTTTGTATGTGAAGTTTTGGGCTACGTGGTAGAGACACATGGTTTCCAAAGTGGTACTCCTGTAAGGGTAGTATGTGTCTAGTAAATTGTTTTTCAAAATGTCTTGGCTGTTGGGATCATTTTGGCTATTGTTTCTATGTCCTCATATGATTTGAGAACTCTTTTTCTAGATTTAGCAGGATCAAGACTTAGCCATACTATATTGTCAGATTTTCCATGCAAGGCAGTACCGGTTAAGCGGTCTGCAGCTTCATATCAGCCACATTCTCTATGAGAGAGCATTTTTTATGCATAAGCTGTACAATTTCTGTGATGTTGTTTTGTCAGATGATATGTCATCCCAGAGGTCCTGAAGCTCTGTTTTCTCTGCTTTGGATAAGTAGGCTGTGACATATCATGCAAATGCAGTGGAATTGTCTACAATGTACTGCACATCTATGTTTGCATTCCATAGGAGGGCTATGATTGCATTGTAATCGTTTGATGTATTTTGATTCTGCTGTTCTTTTTTTGTAATATGTGTTCTTAGGTGATTTACCTTTGACACTATGTCTGACTGAAGACATGAAGTTGTTTACTTGACCAGTTGTTGAAACTGATCTAGGGAAAGCAAAGCAGCATTTGGTGTAGTATTTCCATTTCTTTTATATATTTGCATCAAAAATATTTCCCATATTTGTGTCTTTGAAATTGTAAAGTGTGTGCATGAAGTTCACTATGTGTTGTGTTTTTAGGGATTCAACAAGTGACACATTGAACTGCAAAACAGTGGCATCACTGTCCTGACCACATTTACGAGCATCTTTAATCCATAATAGCATGTGGATGTGTGGTGCTCCTCTGGCAAGGTATTCTTTTCTCCAAAAGAAGTGTTAACTTCTTCCGAGGGGAGGAACAGTCTTATTACAAAGAAAGTGTAGCATAGCAATGAAGCGATGATGGAAATATCTTGATACATTTACAGGATCTAGAGAGCAGAGTTCTCCTGGTGTTTGTTTTGTTTTTGGTTGCTATGCGTGGGAAATTGTGTAAATCTTCCCATGCATATTCTGCACAACTTAATGTTACAAACCAAGTGGGTGGGCCAAGGTTTCTTATCATACAGCGTACATCTCCATGACGTCGGAACCAGTATTCTTTTGTACCACAAATGTTTGCTAAAGGATTTGTAATACTTGACTGTAAAACCTAATCTTTTTCCTGCACTTTTTATAATAATTGCTTAGCTGACATATTTTGAAAACGGGTACCTGATTTTAATGTGTATGCAACTCTGTAGCAAAGAGTTGCTAGTTCACTTTCAAAGAGAAGGTCGAATATGTATTCCATGTTTTGTCTGAATCTGGGGTCATCAGAATACATTCGTAGGGAACGATATTCTGATGCTGTTATCTGTGTGGGTCTATCATCGTATGTTCCTCCTTTTCCAGTAGGAAAGAGTAGCAGAAAGGCCTGTGTTTCTATACTTTTTTTCCAATATGCTGATTGGAGATCCTTTGGCTTGTCGCATTTGATAAGTTCCAAGTGCATCATCTATAGTGTCCTTAGACTGTAAAGGATAAATTGTATAATGGTCTAAAATATTGGATTCCGTAGTAGGATTTAGAAGTTCAAATTGACCAGTTTCTGGTGACTCTTGAATTATTTCAATGGTTTCTCTCAGGTTTTCTTCAATATTAATTTCTTTGTAGTATTCATTATTGTCTTTTAGATATTGCAGGGCTTGTCTAACTTTATGTAAGTCCACGAGTTGTTGCCAATTTCTTTTGTCTTTTGTAGGTACGCCATTTACTAAAACAATTAAAGATTGATCTATTGGCCGTTCCACTCCTAGAGTGTGTACATTTTCTGTGAGGTCTAATGGTAAATAAACTACTTTGCCACAAATACCTTTGACTAATTCAAAGGGAGGTAATATTGCTGTTTTTGGTTGGAGGCGTATTATTGCTTGAAATGGGTGCACTGTTTTAATTATGATGCTCTCATATAAATGTAGTTGTTGCAGGGGTTTTGGTAGTGGGATATAATTCCAAGTTATTTGTGATAGCATGTGAAGGTATTTGGTTGTTGTCGAGTTTTGAAGTGCAGTAATTGCAAAGTATTAAGGGGTCAGTAATGTCATATTTGTTTTCTGCTATAAGGTCGATAGCTAATTGGAACCATTTCAAATCTTCATTGTCTTCTATTTTGTACGTTATGTCTATAGTTTTTATGGTACTTTTATAAGAAGTCCTGCAGGAAGACACACACATTGTTTAGTACTTCAGCAGAGGTACTTTTAAACTTTAGTATTTCTTTTTTGTATGTGTTTAATAGAAGGTTGCTATTTGTACAGTAGTTGCTAGTTTGTTGCACATCTATTTCATTTTGTAAGTGGCTTTCAATTCCAATATATTTTCTCTGGATATAGTCTATTTCTTCGAGTAGTTGTTTGGCTGTACCATGTAGAAGATTGTTATTTAAGTTGGCTAGTGCTAAAGCAGGACTTTTAGCATAGTAGAGTTTTTGGACTAGATTATAGTTGAATGATGTGTTGATATGTTTTTGATATGATGGAAGATGCTTTTGCAAATAGATCCTTAAATGCAGGCTAATGAATGTTCTTATAGTCCTGTGTATGTGCGCACTGGACAGGCATCCATATTTTGTAGTAGTTTCATTTTGAATTGCTTTTTACATACTGATTGAGGAACTGGTGTAAAGATTTGAACTTTTTTTGGCAATGTTATAAATTGATGTGCACGGCCATTTGTCGACTGGACGTTTTGGTTCAGGAGATTGGGGAGGTGATACTGACTATTCTGGGGATATTTCCATAATGGTGTTATTAGGTTTTTCATACACTCGTCCACTGCTATGTATGGCGATTGGGTTTGTTTACTTTTGTTTATTTGCTTCTTCATTAAAATATGGTTCTGTGGTCATGGTGTGACTCCATGCACCTCCACAGATGTTTAAGAAGCAATTTTCTGTGATATTCCGTTTATTGAGAAGTCTTTTTTGTAGTTTTGTAGTTAGTTTTGCTAGTGGTTTCATCCTGTTTAAAACTAAAATAACTGTCTACGAGAGCTTTTAGGATTAATTTTCTACGGTAGGTTTTAAGGGTTGTGCATGATTTCTCTCCTGTTTTTAAACGACTCTGTGGCAGAACATATTTTGTAAAACATTTTTTTGATATGCTTACTTGTCACTACATCAAGATTTATATATCCAGTTTTAGCAGTAGTGGTAGCAGAAGTCTTGTTAATCACTTTCCGTTTGGTTTACATTTTGATAGAGGAGGGAAAATGTATGTACTGGAAGCTTGTTTTGTTTCACTTAATGACTGTATTAGCTCTTTTGTTTGGACTTTTTGTACTAAATCTGCTAGAGATGGATGCTTATTTTGGACACCTTTATTTTGACGTGCTCTACTTCTGCGTTGCTTTCTACGGATTTGCTTTTTGGTAGGCATTCTTTGGGATCTGTTGGAGAAAAAAAAGAAAGTGTGGGTTTGGCTGTTGTGCAGTGTATGCATGCTTTGTCCATGAGTGTCTGAGTATGATGGTAAGTATGATTGTGGAGGTGTATGATTGTGCAATGGCCAGCTACATCAAGTTGTGAATAGTATTCTTGTATTTGTGTGTTACTATACTGGGCTTCAGATGACAATATAAAGTAGAGAACTAGCAAGGGGAAGCACTAATACTACAGCTAATGGTAAAGGGTTAATATATTTGTTTGTTCTACAACACTAAAATGCTTGTGTGTTTGAGTAACTGTTAGAACATTATGTTAGTTTTGTACTTACTTTTTTATGGAAAGAGTAGGTTTCTCCTAAGTCCTTGTTCGTACTTCAGATGCTGCTGCTTTTCAGGAGAGTGGTGTTCACTGATGAAAGTGTAAAAGGAAAAAGTTAGTGCATATGTGTGTTTATAGCAGTTCTGTTAATGTAGACATTGTTTTGCACTATTCTTTGCCTATGTGCATCCTGTATATTTTATTTAGAATCTGTTAGTTGAATATGTTTTTCGAATGACTCTAATAGTGAACGTACAGACTACACTTGTTTTTTTAATGTTATGTTAATGGATGTTAAGAGATAGAAGAAATACTCATATGCATTTTGTGCTATTATTACAGGGTAAATGGCAGAGATTGTACATAAAAGCATTCAATGTATGCCTTTGTGAAGGTGTGGGTAATAAAGCAGAAGGATTTTATATAGAGGCAGTGGTGTTGTGTGATCTGGGAGCCTTTCTAATGATAGTGTCTGTGTGTGTGCTTGAATGAATGTACTCATCCTGGCTGCGTGTAATTTTATAACACAGTGGACAGTCTTTTTCATAATTATACTGGTATTTTTCACATCTTATGATATGAAACAATATTTTTTTAGATAGGTGTGTGTGTAAACAAACATTTGGAAAGCTGAAAGCTTTGCAAGTGACACTTCATCATAGCAGATGAGAGAAATGACAGTAACTTCATTTTACAGTTTATACAGGGTCAGTGGTATTTACTCTGTTCACATTTTTATTTATTTTGCTTTACATTTTTAAAGCACTTACACAGCCTGCGGGTGTCAAGGCACTGATACAAGAATGTTTTGTTTCTTAGTTGCGTAATTATTTTGTCTTAGTAGCGTATTTATAAAGCACTTAAACAGCAAGAGGTTTCTAAGCGCTGTCCCGGGGATCGAATCTGTGTTGATTCGTGTCGCCTTGCTTTCAAGGCACGCACGTTGCTGCTGAGCTATTCTCCCGGGATGCATTGTATTTCTAGAAGAGGTGTACATGTACTGTGTGGAAAATATTCATACTTGTAGTCTGTGTTCATGCATGTGGATGTGCATGAATCTGCAAGTGGAAATCTTGGGAAGTTTTATAGTAGTTGTTGCTGTAGGTCGTTTGCAGCTATAGCCGAATTGTACTGAGAGTGATCAATAGTACATCTAAAGTGCTGATCTATGATGACAGAGTTAGATGTAGAGTTCTTGGATGTGATTGGTGGATGATTGTGTGACAGCTTAACAGTAGCCAATGAGGAAATGGTGCAGAGAGTGCAGTGGAAAGGGTAGAGGGGCTGCCCTCAGTGTTATTTACGTGCTCTGCGGACAGCGCGGCTAATCGGAGACAGTACATGCTACATCCGGGGTTTCGGAGCATGAAGTGGGAATGTATTTTGAGGATTAGCCAATCAGATGTTGAGGTTCTGGTTCATATTGAGAGAGGCTGTGTGTAGTGAAGATGGCAGAGGTGCAGCAAGTCACAGTGTTGGTGGTTGTAGATATGTTTGTGAATGGTTTGGAGCCATATGCAAAATCTAGAAATGTGGCTAACCATTTTGACACAAAAGGAGTGGATGTGGTGTGGAGCACTGTACCTGATTTGAATTTGCAGGCAATTCTAGTAGTTTGTCAGGATGGCTATAGTCCACATGTAGTTGTCCTACACTGTGGTGTTGTGCATTTGGGCGTTAGTGGACCTACTTTGTTGAAAGAGTTGAAATATTTCGTTCAGCAAATCTTGAAAGTCCTTCCAAATACAAGGTTATTTTTTCTGGGTTCACACCTAGGGCAATATGGGACAATAGTTCTGTTTTTGTCCTCTGCAAAATGTTGCTAGGTGCTTAGTCAAGAGCGGCATGTTTGGTTTTATGACTAGATCGGGCATGTTTTTTTGCAACAATGACAACATTGACTCTGGTAATATTGATTACTTTAAGGAAGATGGCATTTCTTTATCTATTATAGGAAAGGCCATGCTGTTTTGGATCGCAAGGGTTGTTTTGGAGAAGATAATGTGAAGATTTTGTAGGAAAATAAGCACAAAAAAACAAAAATTGAAAATAAAAGGTGTTTCTGAAGCATTTCCAAAAATAAAACAAAATAGGCTCTTTTCAGAGCCAACCTCAAAGGGAAAATGGGGCACACTAATTAATGTTTCATCCCCTATGCTCAAATGTTTTGATTTGTCCGTGGACAGCACGGTTGTTCGAGGACAACGCATATTACATACAGGGATTTTGGGGTTGAGTGGCATGCACATGAAACTGAGGAGAGCAAGGGATTGGTCAATAAGGTTTACTGGATGTGTAGTGTTAGGAGAGCGTTTGTCAGTAGGTATTTTTCCTGATATAAGAGCAGATAAATATGTTTGTGTGTTTCAGAAATCAGATTGTTTGGATTTTGGGAGATTCATGGATAAATTGGTTGGATGTGCATGCAGGTCGCTGTGGAGTGGCTGCACATCTTGGATTCTCTCATGTGAAGTGTACTGGCATAGAGTGCGTGGAATGAAGTGGGTGGATTTGGTACCTCTCTGTGCTTCTTTGGTGACACAGCATCATCCAGACATTATTATTATTATTCACTGTGGAGGGAACACTTTAGGACATGTGTCTGGAATCTCTTTGAAATTTGCAATAAAGAGGACTGGGAAAGTCATGGACATGGATCCAAACTCCAGTGTAATTTTATTCCGTATTGCACAAAGACAAATGTGGCTGCGCTCTTTTTTATTTGGTCCACAAATGGAGAAAGCAAGGCACAATGTTAACAAGGCTGTTTGTGCCTTTTTGAGAGATGTTGGTATGTCCTCTTTTCAGAATGAAAACATTATGTTTTGTAGCATACACATTTTTCGCAGAGATGGAGTACATCTTACTTATGCTGGCAATCAGATTTTTCTGAGAAATATACAAAATGCATTGCAACCTTTTTTGGAATTAGAGCAATCCATTTTGCAGTAGGTTTTGACCATTTGAAGTTTTCAAAACACAAAAAAAACGACAAAAAGGTTATTTTTAGAGTCACCACTTCCTCCCCCACAAAAGTGCAATAGTTGTGACAGAGCAGCACTACAATGATTTTAGATGTCCACGGACTGTCTACGAACATCTAAAAATGCGCAGGGACCTGCACTATTTATTTGTAACTTCTATTTTTTAAACTGTGAAAGGCGGCTCTGAATGGAGCCTTTGTTTTTGTTTTGTTTTGTTTTATATTTTTTGGGGGTTTTTAAACACAACACAGAAGTAAAGGATGGCATTGGAGGTTAAGGAAGGGACACCGACCATGGGCATGAGAAAGGGCAGGTGGAGAGAGGAAGATGTAGGCTGGGCCTTACTTAGGTAGGTAGCAGTTCTTCTGGTGCTCCTTGACCGCAGTCTCGAAAGCACTCTGAAGGTTCTCCCCCTGCAGAGTACTGCATCACAGTACATACACAATATTGTGACCCTCGAAAGGTAAGGGTCAACAGCATCATGAATGGCCTGTGAGGCAGCTGGAGGGATGCGCTGTCCCACAGGAGTGTCTCTTTTGGTGACATGAGCAGAAACGGAGGATGCTATAGAGGAAGTCAACCTACTATGTTTATCGCAAGGTACAACCTTATGAATATCCCCATCCTGGAATGACTTTAGGTGTCGCTTCATTGATGTAGTACCATAGCTATATGAACCAGGACTGCCACAACTCAGCACCATGCAGCACATCACCTTGTTTGCATGAGCTTTTGACTTTCTATCAATGGTGATAAATAACCGCCACACCCAAGACTCATAATGAGTACTAGTAGTAGGGACTTCCACTAACTCATCCTCTTCATCCTCTTCATCCGTCTCCTCTGCATCCTCATGCCTGATCCCCTCTGCAGGCCCTTGGGAATGTGGTGGTGGTGGAGGGGATGCTGATGCGGAGCCAGTAGCAGCAGAAGCCATTTGGGAGACCATCTGGAAGGTTAATAACCAGTAACTAGCAACTAGAATCCAAGAACAGCAACTTTCCCAATTGTCATGTTGTAAATCTTGGAAATTCAAAAGGAGAATGAGGATCAACTCTGGGGTGTGGCCTTTTATAGGGGCACTGGGGTGCGCTTCGCGGACATCCGTGCGGTCCCTGAATGCTTTGAACACTATGAACGGGCTCAAAAAGTTGCAAAAAGTATGTAGATCGGTTGGGACATTGTCTGGGACATGTGCAATGGTGAACTTTTACTGTAAAATACCTTGGATTGCTCAAAAAGCACTTTTTTAAATGTCAGGGGACCCGGACAGTGTCTGGAAATAAGGACAGAGGCTCAGCGTGGGTGCGGTCACATGATGATGTTGCGGACACGTTCACAAATGAGACAGCTGTCCGCAAGACACCAAATGCGTAGTGGCGGTTGAGCGCAGGCGCGCGGGTGTTCTGCGGAGAGTGTTCGGGTCTCCAAACTAATTAAAAGCATGATACACATGCAGCGTACAGTTCCAGAGAGGCGCGATGTTCGTAGCTATCAAATGTGTGATGCGCATGTGCGCGGGTGTTCTACGAACAATGTTGAACTCCGCCAAATAAAATAAATGTGAATTTGTGAATTTCAGAGGTTTTCCGGTTTACTTCGAACCATAATGTCCCTTTAACATAGTTTTTTTTTACTGATTTTCATAGGTTTTTAGTAGCGCAACTTAACCATAAGCGAGAGAGAGAGAGAGAGAGAGAGAGAGAGAGGGTTCCTGCTATTTACCCTGTAATATGCTTCTCAATAAGCATATTCTCTTTTTTAACCACTCTAGCAAATGCCATGCATACTTACGATGATGTGCATTTAAAAAATGTTCTTTATAGGAGCAGTTTGATACAAAATAAAAAAACACATATGTGCATTCAGTGCTCCAGATTAGATTTTGAGTTGGGAGTATTTTACACCCAATTTTTAAACTTTGAGAGTAAATGTGATTTTAAGAGAGTAAAAATGACTTTTTGCCTTTGCAAGAGAGTACAATGTATCTGACATCCAGCAGACATGTCCAAAAACTGTATCGAAATGATAACTATGCTGCAGGTTTCTGCATTGTCACAGAATACACCTTTCATTATTTCTCTAAGGTCTAGCCATTTGATCCCTCCTGTATATTTTTAAATAAAAAAACCTAGCCAATTACATATTAAAGCAAACGTGAATTTTGAGGTTCAATAGCAGAATTGTTTTTTGAGATTTAATGAAAGTCCTAATTTCTGGAGCTATTACTACCTAATTGTATGCCAATGTTATGATAGAACGGTGCAGAGAGGCTGAGCTATCTTATTGCTTAACATCCTTCAGAGGTCGGTTAACTGAGTATCGACTGAGGTATAATAATCACAGTACCTAGACAAACCATTCATGAAGCGCTACATAAAGTTAAATATCTATCTGGATTATCACGGCAACAGGTTTTGCTGAGTTTCTATTTCAATTACCAATGTAACTTTCATTTGTTTATTTTTGAACAGCCTTTGCACTTCCTGGAGAGTCAGGTTTTGGATGTTTTAATTGTAGTCTTGTAGATTTAAGAGTCTAGAACACATGTAATTGGTGTAATGACAATCACTCACCCTTGAGCAAAGACTCTGCTGCCAATGACCATTTATAGTAATGTACCCCATTGACTGCAAGGTTGAATGGATGTAAACTAGACTGTGCATAGTCATCATTTTACACACTGTTTTTATAATTAGAGTGTATATTAAATTACAAGTGTAAAAATGATGTGCCTCCACATGATTATGTACACAGCACCGGAACGCTGAAAAATACAATTGTGCAATACTGGTTTGCTTTCACTGGAGAAAAAAAAAAAAAAACACCTCATTTGTTACAAAATATTAATTCTCAATTGCAACTTAGTTTTCCATCTTATTAATTATGCAATCCTAAAATGTTAGGAAAATAAATATGCACAGTGCTTCTGTCTTCCCCATGAGCATCAACACAGAAGCTGAATGGAAGGAAACCATTCCTTTCATCACAGTGGGCAGTTTTTTTTTTAAATGCTTCAAAGAAATACATTCTGTTTCAGAGCTGGCTTGCAAACACATCCATTTAGATAAAAATTAAAAGAAGCCTTTTGGTTCTGTCAAGTAACCCGACATTTGCACTGCCCTCTGCTCTAAACCTGTGTGTAAATGTACACAGGAACATAATAAAGCTGTTGTATTTACAAGATTTTCATGCGTAAAAAGGCCTTTACGCACCTTATCTGGAGGCCTGTGTGCATTATAGCTGCACTGTGTGTCACTTTTTTTCTAAAAGAAACAAAAAGCAGATGCAAAACATTTATAGAACAGTTATAAGTAGCACTAGGTGTGTGAAAGTTTAATATGTTGACAGTACATGTATACCTGCCAACATGACCCATACAATCTGTATTATTTCAAGCTATAATATGCCTTCAACCAAAAACAGCCAAATTGCCCCCATCCGAGATAATAAAAGGCATCCCTGGAAAAGTAGTATATTTGGCATTAAATCTTGAAGAAAATCAAGAAACTCTTGGAGGACACCATCCAATATATCACTATTTGATTATACTAGTTAATGGTGTACCAACAAAAGACAAAACATGTTGGCAACAACTACTCAACTTAAACAAAGTTAGACAAGCCATACAATATCTGAAAAAAACAAAGAATACTAAAAAGATATAAACAGAGAAGGTATTAAGAGAAACCACCCAAATACTTCAAGATTCACTGGCAACTGGCCAATTTGAACATATAGATCCTGTTACTGCAGCCATGTTAGATAAGTATACAATTCGTACTGCAAACCAAAAAAAGAAGGAATATATATACAAACATCGGGAGAACTCTGTTCTCTTGACCCTGTCAATGTATAAGAAACTGTCTCCATCATATCATTGGCATGCTGCACTTCATCCACAATACAACTACCCCTCAACTCTGAGAAGTGCAACACTTCTTTTGGGGAAAAGAATATCAATCCAGATGAGAACCACACATCCACATGCTTTTTGTGGAAAGAAGATGCTCCCAAATTTGGCCATAACAGTGATGCTATGGTTTTACAGTTTATTGAAAAACAAAGATTGCCTGTGACATACCTTCAGAAACCACAAATAGTGACCTATGTACACAAATCATACAGTGCCAAAAACATAAGTGTGGCAAATACTGTTGACATAATTATAAAAACAAAGGTAAATACTATACCAAATGTAGCTTTGACTTCCCGAGAGCAGTTTGCAAAAAAGGGCAAGTAAATGGCTTGATGTCTTCCGTTGGACACAGTGTAAAAGGCACATCCCCTAAAAACAAATGCAACATTAAAAGGGATGAGGCATCCAAGTACATCAATGATATCGGGAGATAGCTCAGGGGCAACATGTTTTCCAAAGCAGTACTTCTGTTTGGGCAGTATGTGTCAATTAAATTGCTTTTTAATATGTCCTAATATGTCCTGGCTGTTGGGCTAATTTGTGGCTATTATTTATATCTCTTGGTAGAATTTTAGTACTCTTTTTCGAGATGAAGCTGGACCAATGTTTAGCTAGACTATATGTTCAGACTTGCCCTACAAGGCTGTACCTTTTAAACGGTCTGCAGTTCCATAGCACCCGCATTCTCTATGGGAAAGTATTTTTATACCGAAACTGTAAAATTTTTGTGGCAGTGTTTTGTCAGATGATATGTCATCCCTGAGATGTTCTCAGATTTGGTGAGATAGGCTGAGACAACTGCAGTGGAATTGTCTACAACGTATTGTATATCTATATTTGCATTCCACAAGAGGGCAATCATTGCATTGTAATCATATGATATGATATGATAGGCCATTTATAACGTGCTTAATACCCAGAGGTTTCTAAGCGCGGACCCGGGGATCAAACCTGTGTTGCTTCGTGTCGTCTTGTTTCCAAGGCGAGCATGTTACCGCTGAGCTATCCTCCCAGCTTTGTTGCCCAAAAACAACTAACCCATTGACTTGATGGGTAATACAAAGTATGGCATGCTGGTCATAACCCAATCGGTGCGCAGCATGTTACACAGAAGCGAAGAGGTCAATTCTATGGTCTGTCAATCTGTGAATGAGTACAGATGGACTTTATTATTCAAATCATATCCTCACTTTCACATTGCTTAGCATTAATGCCATAGACTTCATTAATTTGCACTATTTTCATAACCTAAATTACTGTTATTAGTTGTTGGTTTGGTTATCATAATCCTAAATGGGTTCAGGTCCTTCAAAATACTTTCTACTTTTCGGAAAGGAACTGTGTATAGTATAGTCATACCTGATGGGCTGTTTTGTTAATTCACAGTTCACAGGTAGGATCAAAGTGTAGATCGATGGCGTTGGCCGAGATCCAAATCCCATAATCGTAGTGTTTTTCAGGTCACCTAACAAAAGAGCTCTTCCAAATGCCACCAATTGTTGACAAAATTTAATTTAACAGCTTGGAACAGTTGTGTTTGCAAATGCTCGTCCTTCATAGAAATGCCACAAATAATCCTTACAGAGACTCAGGTATAAGACAAGAACCTGACTACTGTGCATAAATAGTAAAATTCACCATAAACACACAGGGAGATCCACAAGAAGTCCTAATGTACTTACTACAAATACTGGAACCAAAAATATCCCTATGGATGAAATCATCCAGATTTCATAGACGTGGAAACATACATGCACTTGCTGCAACCATGTTTCACAAGACCACATCCCTAATCAACAACTTCTATATGTATCCATACCAAATTCTGAATCCAATCCATTTCACCTTCTTCTTCATAATGTAAATCATGGCATATATTAGCGATTAAGACAATCGTTCCACCATACAAATAAACACACCTGGCCAATATGTGATACTAATATGTCTAAGGTACAATACTGATGGTACCAAAAAACAACTGTAAGCTTACTAGCTCCACACACGGCCAAGTATCTCTTGGCAAGAAAACCATCACAACAGTAGCCATAATATACCACACATTTTGCCACAACCACCTCAGGCCATTATACTGCAGATGTTGGTTTCAATGTAACAACAACATAACAACACCTCTGGTTTTCCAAAACATAGGTTACCAGAAAATCTAACAAATGCCTACTTAATATTCCTTCAACCCAGATGTTGCAAAATAAACAGTTACAATACAACTACAGGTATACTACATCCATAATACTACAATAGTACTTTTAAAAGTAAAGTTACTTAGAATAAGCCAACAGGTATCTAACTACTTCAAAAACGCCCTTCATTGCAATACACTTCAGACAAATATTCTATCACACTTACACTCACATCATAATATTCTTTTATTTCATCCTCTATGGATTTATTTTTCCCAATGACCCATTGATTATTTCATGGCAATACAACGACAGTGCAGCACACACAAATTTTTTTGATACATAGAATGTACTGTTTATGATGATCAAACAAATTAAATGTATATGTAAAATGTTATGAATAAAAGATTTTAAACTATTCTGCTTAACAAATGATACTGTTTTTTTTCTCTCACTGAAATAGAACCAGAGATTCCAGCTTTATTACTGTATACAAATAAGTAACCATACCAGGTATGAATGAATACATATTCCATAAACACTGTCCTTTTTGTACTACCAACATGACTACCAAATACACTTCAATGATATCATTTCACCATATTACAAATACTGCATACTCCCCTACATTACCTATAATGAATATACACATTTTAATATAGTGTATGCCCCCAAGAATATGGCCATTGGCCACAACCACTACAATAGAAGTAAACCATATAACAAGTATGTACAATACACCATCAAATAACAAGACTTGCCCTGAACCCACTGCAATCCAAATGATGTCTGCAGACACCATAATTGATGGTGGACTTGGTGACACCTGCACACCTTTTTTTCCACCTATAAGAACAGCTCCATAACATCTTATTCCACTCCCCCACCCTTTCCATGCCCTATTTCAACCCAATGACCCCAAATATGTTTTACACACTTTTTTCTCACTGCACTGTCTGCAATCAGAGATGTTTGCGGACTCGGGGACACCGGCAAATGCCTTTTTCGCCTTTAAAACAGCTCCATGTCAACAGTATTTTACTGCCCCACCTTTTCCAGCCCCTCTTTTGGGCTTTGGCTTCCAGATACCTCCAAATGTGTGTCCAGACTTTTTCCCCATTGTGCTATCCACGCACAACGATGGCCGTCAGCTGATCCAACAAGGTGACTTTTTAAAAAATATGACGCATCTCACGTTTTTGAGCATCCATTTAGCAGGCACATACAATATCTGCAGACATCACATGACCACCTGATTGGACCAGACCTATCCATAGACCCCGAATTTGGAATTTAATAATACAACACTACATAATAATGTACACTGTGATATACAAAGTATTATGCCAACAACTGATTATCATGCAAAGCACAACTGTAAGGAGTGACTTAGCTGTGGTGTCAGCAGCAAAGAAAGACCTGGCGTCCATGTTGGATTGGGAGCTCCCCTTACATTGCCTGGGAACTGTATTTAGTTCTGTTATTCAAACTTTTTTGTTTGTAAAAGTTTTTTCTTTGCAGCTGTGGTTCAGAAGTAAAGATTGTAATGCATAATATGAAGCCTCCTGTCATGCCATAGAATTGCAGAGCTCTAGGACTTGAAACACATGTGCTGTGCTGCACCACATTGGAACTGCCTGAAGACCAGTACAGCAGGCTTTGGTGAGGGGCATGCATTACGTATATTGTAGACATGTATATGGGATCCTGGAAGGTATCTAGGCTCCACCCATTTATCTGGCTTTGGAAGCCATGCAATATCATAGGAATTGGCGCTTAACCATTTATTTCTACTAGTGCATGTGTGGCGTCAGTATGTTTGTGTACATAAATAACACTGTTCGTGATCAAAGAGGACACTGCCTTGATTGTGCCATTGTTGTTTCAGGCTCACCCACAACACCTCGTTTAGAACGTCAATATGTGGATGGACTGGCTACAAGTAGACCACATTATTTTGGGGAAAGCTAAAAGCGGTTTTCGTTCTTTCTATTGTTTGAAGCAACTAACATGCACAAATGAGGCAATGCAAGCGGTCTAATAAGACGCAGACTACTCACTTACCCAGCGCATGATTTCATGCATGCGTTAATTAATGAATGCATATTCATGTTTCTTGTGCATGGGGTAACCCCTTGTGCTAAACTCTGTATCTGTAATGGTTTTCTATTTATTGTGCAGTAGCAGGTGCTCCTTCTGCCAATGTGATACATGTACAAGTTTGTGAGTGTAAAGTGGATGTGTGTGTGAGGCGGCCTCAGTTCACAGCCTGCAAAGGAGTTGAGTGGCATTTATCTGACATCGCCCTACCCATCCACAACCTCTTCCTACCCCTCTCACCAGTTACCCTACAACCCCCCACCCAGTGGACACGAACCCTCCTTTCCCACAGAGGTTGCTTTGCTTTGTGTTTACACCAGGTGTGAACACCAAGACCACTGAGGGGAAGTTGCCGTTCATAGTACCTCTGCTCAAGGAACTACAGCTGCCTTCAAGTCAAGTCGTGTCGAATACAGCATAGTTTAAAACCATCATTGTACTGTCAATGGGACAAACAAAACAATATTTTTTAATCTACTTTGTGTACTGAATGTTGTTGTTATGTATTTATGTATGATTTATAGTTAATTGTTTCCCTGCTGGTTTGGGTGTTTCTTTATGTAATCCAATTTTGGGGAGAAAATAGGCATGGGATGCTGGTGAATGTTCTCAATATTTGTTGACACCTTTACATTATGTATTATTGTTATGTATTAACTTCTATGTTTAAAGTACCACATAGAAAGCATTGAAGATTGTGAAGGCTGTTGAAAAGGCACCCAATACTGTACAAAGAAACACTCAGCACTTATACATGAACCATCATACCCCCACAAATTCAGTATCTTCAAAAGCGCTGTTGAGATGAAGCTAGAATTTTCTTCATCACCTTCCCTTCCCAATCCTTGCACGCCTGACTTATTGATGAGTGCTACGATGGGAATACAATATATGCCTTCCCTCCCGCTTGCTACCTATGCAGAGGTAATCAGGTCATCCTTCATGGGCACTTTGCACTGCAAAAAACACAAGCACCTGGAGGATGCCCTGTGCTGCACCTGCCATGGTGCGTTTTAATGAACTGTGTAAATTAAAACTTCATCTGTGCCTCCAAAACTACAATGCACAGGAATTAAACGTTTCAGACATTTGTTTTATTTTATCAATGTTTCAGGCCTGGAATCTATATAGAACATTAAGCATCACATGGGGGGGAATGAGGAAAGTATTGTGCCTGTGCTGTAATTCCTTAATGGAATACCCATCACAAAAAAGCTCCCTAGGTTCAGGAGTAATTCATTTTTTAAGTGATGCAGGTGAACAAGTACAACAGTTGAAGTGAATTACAAATTGCAATGCACAAGAAAATAATTGTACTGTTGTCTTCCAAATGTGATCCTTTACATTGAGTGGGACAGGAGGAGGGCTACACAAGACACATAGTAGTTTGCAATTTAATTATTTCCTAGTGTACTCTCTTAAGTTTTCCCATCAACTCTTGGCAACATATTCTGTGCCTACTGTTATTCCTCACCTGTATAGACAGAAAGCACCCATTTGAAAAAGTGCACGCGCCTTCCAATGGATTAAGCGTTATAGTATACTATGTAGGAGGCTAACGTATCCATATTAGTGGTGGTTTCACCCCGCAGAAAAACCCCATCTGAAATTTCATGGGCAAGAAATTTGAAAAGGTGGCCCAAAACAGTAGCACAGATTTATAAAAAAAATGAGTCAGCATTATAATATCAAAGTGTAATGGGCTAAACAAATAAAAAAGGGGTTACTATGACACAAACAACCAACCCAATATTACAATCAAAGAAAAGAAAAAGATGGTAACATTTAAATAAAGCAGCACTGTTTTAAATATGTTTAACGTCTTTAGATATATGTACCTTGGACAAATTAATAGATGGAATGAGTACCTCAAGCTGGCAATAGATGTGCACAGAACCCACGGCCAGCAGGCAATAAGGCTAATTGGTGATTCAAGAATAGATACAGATGTACACCCATATATGTTTGTGTATGACATATTAAAGAACTGTAATGTGCTACGAAAAGTGATAACATATGTTGTCATGACCAAACGCAAACGGACTCAGTATACATTGTTTTGTACATTTGTATTTCTATAATTTAAAAAGAAAAGCGACTGTTTGTGGAGAGTGAGCAAATCAGCAGTTTTGCATATCGTGGGGGTCAAAGTATAGTTTGCATATGGCTGGTCCCACTGCAGTGGAGAAGGTGGACTAAACAAAACAAACGGGTGATGGCTGGAAGGTTTACAATCAATCTTAAACCTCTGGCAATTGCTGTGGGCAACACTCTAGAACATCACTTTATCATAGATGCCAGAGGAAAATAGGTCATGACCCAGTAAGAGAGAGCTAGACTGACTGCTCCAATGCCAATCTTGGCAAGAGATAATACATATCATGATTGGATTAGCAGATTGGGCTGTAGGAAATGGCTAGACCGGCTGCCTCAAAAGGCCAGTCTAGCCTATTAATAACACTTAACATAATTGTTTCATCATAGCTATACAGTAATACATGTAATTCCAAAGTAAGACATGGCTAAACTGGCTGCCCCAATATGCCAGTCTAGTCACGTAATAACAAATCATCCTTTCTTTTCACAACCTCCAGTTGAGGAAAGAAGGGATGATGATTTTTTTACTGAGTTTCTATGATAGTTGCCCAGTAAAAAAGGCATCTTGTACGCCCACCCCTATCCAAGCCCGTTATTAGCACAACACCCATTGGCATGCATTTTCATACAACAAATTAACACACAGCATTCACTCAGTCAGTTATACATGCATCCTTATACCATACTAACCAGTCACCGTGCTGGATTTTACCTTATCTGGTTGTTTCTGATGTGTGTGTCTAAGCTTGGAGTGTTGAGTATGGAGTGTTGGCTGTGTAGAATGTTATGATGTAAAGCTTCTGTGATTCCAGAGAGTCATTTGGGAACTTAAGCTTGTGCACAGGGGGACCTGTGGATGTCTCTCTTACCAAGAACTTGTCTTTATTATATTTCAGCTACTCCTAATGTACTTACCTGAATCTACAAACCCAGTAAAGCTATCTACGTCACCTGAGGCTCCAGAGTAATCTGTATAACCCTAAAACTTTAAATGTAACACATTACTATAAATTTAGCACTGGTGACGAGGATCTTGGAGACTGAAGGAAAGCTGGTACAGAAAAGGAGCAAGCAGGTACAAGGAGTGCAAGAAAGGACCAAGCTGAAACTCTAAGTCAAGCAGCTGGATGTTAAATTCTGGAAGAAAATATCCATCAGGAAACAGAGAGGAAACAGAGGCATCCACTGGCCCCCCAACCCCGGCCCTAAGGTGAGCATGCCCCGTGTCCTGTGTGACTGTTTGCTGGTAGCAGGGACTCTTTATGGTTCTCGGGAGGCAGCGCGGCGCACCTTAAAGGAAGCTGTGGCTCTTTGTGTCCAACATAGGGGTGAGCATGGACTTGGGCAGAGCAGTATTGAGACAACAGCTATTTAGAGGCGGGGGCACGTATTTAAAGGTATTTCTCAGATAAGATAGCCACCTTAACAGAGAAAGGCCCAGCATTTTTACCATAGTGCTTGCTGTGAAGTTTTATGGCATTCAGGGCAGCTGTTTTTTTCAGTGTACTGTAAAGCTTTCTGGCACGTTAAATCATCAGTTACATTTAACTGACCTTGGGATAGTGACGGTTGAAGCTGGAAGATGGGCTCACTCCTGTCTCTCTCTCTCTCTAATGATGACGTCAAGAGGCTCTGTGGAGTATTGGTGATGCTTGCTTGGTGGGCGAATGTTGACACCAATGTTGCCAAGGCCTGGAACAGCCAGATGTACATCATGCCAAAGGAAAATGAGTTTCAAGAAAAGAACCTTCCAACGTGACTGCAGCGTCGCTGAGTGCCAGATCTGTTGGATGTACGCAACTGCATGTTACGAGGAGTGCTGAGTGAAATACATAGCAACGTGCTTTAAAGGTCAAGGTTTTGGGTTTGGCAGTAATTGCAAGCGCTGGTTTGGTGTCGAAGAAGAGAGGATTGCGGGGCGAGATCAAAGCTTTGGGTCAGGTGTATGTGGCAGGAAAGGAAGGATGCAAGGTGTTCACGGATGGTTCGAAAGATCCTGTGTCTGGGAGAGTGGGTATGGTGTATTATCTGGAAAGCACTGGGAAGTATAAAGTGGGACGATTGACGAATTATGTGTCGATCTGTACGGCTGAGTTGGTGGCGATTGCATTGGCGATTGATAGGGTGTGCGAGTTGGGATATGAGAAGGTAGTGGTGTTCTCGGATTCATTGAGTGGGTTGCAGGCGATTGTGGCAGGGGATGGTGATAGGAAGGATGTGATTTTGGATATCAAGAGGAAGATTGATCGGTGTGTGCGTGGGGGAATGGATATGGAGTTGGCGTGGGTCTCCAGTCATAGTGGCATTTTGGGTAATGAGTTGGTGGATCTGGCGGCGGGTGAGGGTATGAAGAGGGGAGCGTTTGATGTGAGGTTGCCTTTGAGTGTGGACGAAGTGAAGGCTGTGATGGTGAGACGGGTCATGGATGAGTGGCAGGAGAGGTGGGTGAGTGGGGTGAAGGGCAGGTGGATGTTTGGTGTTCATGGGAAAGTGTCGGTGAAGGTGGATGCGGGGAGTCTGCAATGGAGGAGGGGGGAGGAGGTGATGCTGAATCGGTTGAGGATAGGGCATGTGGGGCTGAATGACTGTCTGTTTCAAGTGGGGACGCATGAGTCCAGGGACTGTGCGGTGTGTGTGGTGCCTGACACTGTGGGACATTTTTTGCTTAGGTGTGAGAGACATGTTGAAGAGAGAGAATTGATGAGGGTTCGGTTGACTGCGCTGGGTGTGGCTGAGCTGAGTGGGAGGGCTTTGCTGGGAGGTGACGGGGTGAGAGGCAGGAGGAGGAGCAGTGTGATGTTGGATTTTGTGAGGCAGACGGGCGGTGGGAGGAGTTGTGAGTTTATGTGTGCTAAGTATTGATTGGTGGGTCTGGTGCACATCATCCTTTAGGATGGGGAAGCACCTGCGTGGGTGCGCCCACGCCTCCGATAATTGAGAAGAAGAAGAAGCAAGCGCTGGTTTATTATTGTGGCTTCGTGGAAAGTGAGGTATTGTGAATGCCAGCATGTATTGAGATGGCTAGCACATCTTCATGTGTTTGACTGCAACGTGAACCTAATTCTGAAACAACTGTCTTAATCCTGGGGATGCTTGCTTTACGAGGGGCTCATTGGTACTTATAATGAAATGTATCCAGTCACATTTTTAAGGGTGTTTAAAGTGATGACCCGTACTGTATTACTGCAATGTTTTTTTTTTTTCCACAGGCTCTGCAGCTCTGGAGTTGGCGTGTATGAATGTCAGTTGAGATAGGTCAGGAATAAAAGTTTGACGTCTACTGTGAAGGTATAAGGTTGGACTTGATATTCTGTTAACAAGTGGTGTGCAAGGGTGTTCACTGTGAGCTGATGAGTGAATGGAGATATCACTATTATAGTGCTTACTGCAAACATTTCGGTTCCAACTGTGATTTGTGGCTTGTGGTGGCACATGTTATAGGTTCAAAAGTTGGCACAGTTAATAGGTTAAAAAGGGATGTTGAGGGCATATTTTTGTGTGGGGTATGCAGTTCCCGGGCCTAGGTGGGGCCAAAAGTGGTGGCATTTGTTGTAGACATGTTGCATGTGTAGAGTTGGGAATGCCATGTGTGGTGGCAATCTTGGAGGCATGTGAGGTGCCAAAACAGTGTGGTGAGTTCTGTGGTTCTGGAAGTGTTCATGCGTGGAAAACTAAGTGAAGTTGAACTCTAAATATGTTCAAAGTTGATGTTCTTATTTGCACTGGGTCTTTTAAACTACATTTCTTTCCACAGGTACAAGATGGACTCTGAAAGCATAACATTTTGGGACTCTAGTGTGGCACAGCTCAACTTTCGTTACCATGTTTTATGCCCAATTTGTTCATTTGGTTTGTGGTGGGGAAATGTGTGTGGGTTATGGTGCAAGTGTGTGTGGAGCATGTGGTTGCTCAGGTCAGGTGCCAATTGTGGTGCGAGTTTGGATGCCTTGTGGCACAAGTGAGTTTGGAGCATGTGGTTGCTCTGTTCAGGTGTCAATTGTGATGCGGGTTCGGATGCCTGGTGGAGCATATGGTTGCTCAGGTCTGGTGCCAGTTGTGGTGCGGGTTTGGATGCCCGGTGGAGCATATGGTTGCTCTGGTTTGGTGCCAATTGTGGTGCATGTTTGGATGCCCGTTGGAGCATATGGTTGCTCAGGTCTGGTGCCACATAGTAATTGGGATTGAGATGCCCGCATTAGTGGTGTACATTGTTATAGGATGTGGATTCCTGGTGTTGTGTGCCTATTGGTGGTATGTGGATGCCGACAGTTTGGTTGGTGCCAAATTTAGTGGTGTGTAGATGCCAACAGTTTGGTTGGTGCCATGCAGTAGAGTTGTATTTGTTGCTTTAGGCGGTCAGTGGGGTTAGAACCCTGTTTGTTAGTGTTTTGGCACAACTAGTTGGCAGATGATGAAGTAAGGTTATAGGTGTGATGTTTAGTTGGTGTAGGTTTTGCGCTGGAAGGTGGGCTGGGTCCCTTGTGTGAGTTCCATAATAGGCCTGTTATGGTAGTGGTGATAGTTCTGGTGTTGGTATGGCTATTTGGTAGCTACTGTAAGGGTCTCTGGAGGGGAATAGTGGTTGGCTGGATAGGTGAATTTAGAAGGATATAGTCTGTGGTTTGTGGTCTTATACATTTATAGTGGTGACTGTCCTTTGGTCTCTTCTGTAGCCTTTTTTTTAATGTAAGGGGGAGATGTGTTTGGTTTTACCTTATCTGGTTGTTTCTGATGTGTGTGTCTGAGCTTGGAGTTTTGAGTATGGAGTGCTGGCTGTGTAGAATGTTATGATGTAAAGCTTCTGTGATTCCAGGGAGTCAGTTGGGAACTGAAGCTTGTGCGCAGGGGGACCGGTGGATGTCTCTCTTACCAAGAACTTGTCTTATTATATTTCACCTACTCCTAATGTACTTACCTGAATCTACAAACCCAGTAAAGCTGTCTACATCACCTGAATTCTCCAGAGTAATCTGTATAACCCTAAAACTTTAAATGTAACACATTACTTTAAAGGTAACACACCGCTGCCTCCAGGAGAGGGCTGGAGCCCCAGGCATACTGCCTGCTTACTGGGAGAAGAAACTGAAGCCCCACTGTGAGAACGATATGTGATCTGGCCGTGATCCTCGAGCCCATCCCGAGCTACGTTCTGCATTCTGATGCCCATCGGACCTGCCCAGTTGATCATGTCAAGGGCACATGAAAACCCAGCTGATCACCCCGACTCTCTGTGTGCTCCTTGCAGCAATTGAAGCCCACGATTGATAAGATGGCTGCCCCCAGCATTGTTTGTTTTGTTGCCTAGTGACACAGCCAACACAAGCCTGATTGGCCACCCCTGCCTATACCAGCAGGGCGTCACAACCAGATGGTGAGAGCCGGCCCTTCCTGGACAAGGCCCGCTCTGATAAGGCCCATCCCTGTTCTCAGCCTGTCACCAGCCGCATCAAAGCCGTGAGGAGTCCAACATATCTGCACCGTTCCCAAATGGAGCCTTTATGAGACCTCTCTGCAAAACAGCTCGCTGCACACTCTGTTAGTACCACCCTGCTCATATTATTTCCACCTGCCTGTACCTAAAATGGCCGCTGCAACCTGAACTCTGCCTGTTGTCAGGAAACACGCTCCTTCCCTGCCCAGATAGACCACGCACACGCTACGAATGCTGATCATTGACTTTCCACCTCTTCACTACGAATGACAGTTAGGCAGAATTATAGGCAGTACCCTTTGGGAACACCACACACAATTAAGGCAACAAGTGACAGTACAAATTCACCTGTGGTACCAGCCTGTACTACACAGTAAAGTGGTACCGATGGCTGAGCAGCCAGACTTATCTCAAGAGCAATTGAGCAGTATCAATAGTTGCACAAAGGACAGCAGTTAGTATGATTCAAACAAACACTGACTCAAGGTTTCTGAGTAAAAGAATATATATTTATTTACACATCAGTTGTATAAAATCTCACTAAAGTAAAGCAGTTGAGAAATCACACTCTTAATACACCACACCACTCCCAATAGATTCTGGACAAGTTACGCTAAAAAATGAAGTGTGAGCAAAATGGCACTCCAACAATTTAAAAAGGGAGGGCAAGACAAAGTTAGATACACATTGAGGAGCACTGACTGGTATGTAAGCAGGGCAATCTAGAAAGAGGAACTACAATGATGGAATCAAATCAAAAAGACTTGGGGGCCAAAGTCAATAGGACAAAAGTATTTTGCTCAAGAACACACAGTTCAGGGTAGTTCGCGGTTAAGTCTTTGCCAAGAGTTCCGGATGAAGTTGGTTGGCAGAAAAGTTAGTTTAAAGAGTAGAGAAGGACAAGCCCTTGGATTGGCAAAAGGTTTCACACACCTTCAACGCAGCTGGATGAAACGAACAACCGGATTTGCACAGTACCTTTAAATGGAGAAGAAGCTGTAGCTGAGGCGGACGTTCCTGGCAGGTCCTGCAGGCTCACAGTTCCTAAAGCGACTGTTGGACTGACATGAAGACTGGAGGGTCCTGCGCTGCCCAGGGAAGAAACCAGCAGCAGAGCAAAGCAATGAATAAAAGGTGCGCTCCTTAAAACCCAAGCAGGGTCCGACCTTCCTGGCTATCCGGTTCATTGTAGCTCTGTACAGCAAATTCAACCAGAGGAGGGAATCCTGGCTTGCAGTTTGTGTGAACTGGTTGGTCCCACCAGCTCAGGGGAAGAAGATTCCTGGTAGATCTTCTCTGTTGTCTGAGTCTGAAGATTCGGACCTGCAGCAGGGCTTCACCAGGCAGTTCATTCGTTGTAGGGGTCCTCTTCTGTCAGCTCCTCGTCGGTTCTTTCGTTCCATCAGCGCCTTTCCAATCCCAGAGACCTGCTTTTTATGCAGTTTTCCCCCATTCACACAGCATGGCTGTCAATCACACAGCAGGGTGGCTGTCCTCGCGGGACAGTGACCTAGCTAATCAAACAGGAGTGTGACTTGGGTTACCAATGGAACCCATTGCAGGGGTCCTAAAACCCCTCCCTCACATCCTGCCTACCCAGACTTTCAGGCGCTTAAGGCGGAGTCTGCAGAGAAGCCCATGAAAAGACGGTGAACAAAGGGACCTCGTTTGGCGCGCAGAGTAAAACATGAGAAAGACATGGTGAATAAACCCAGCCGGAACTGTTTAAAAACGTATATGGTCCAGCGGGTTTAAGTTCGAGGCTACCAAGATAGCCTAAAACAATACCAAGGTTATTTAAGATAACTGCGGTAGGAAAAATAGGGTAGTTACCACTGCCACCAGCCAAGTCTTAATGAAAAGGGAGTGAAACAATGCTCCAAGAGAAAGAGACAAAAAGGGATAAGTATTAACCCTTTTCCAGTACTCTATGTAAGATAGTTTGCACTGGGTCTGTGGTTTTAAGGAGACTAATAAAGGCAATGGCAAGTTGACATGTTCTGGGAGACGGTAGTCAGTCCCAGAAAATGGAGTCTGAGTTGGGGAGTCTAAAAGACAACCTTGTGTCACTGCACTGAAGGTGCTGTGTAACACACAGTAAAACGATGATGCACTCCAGTCTATGAACACAAGAATGTTAAAACACACACAGCAAAACACATGTAAAAGTGGGAAAAAAGGCTCACACTCTTACCAGGTGAAAAAAAAAAATCCTAGAAATCCAGCAAAGCTGCTGAGGGACTCAGTAGGTAAGGGAAATTAGCCATTCTGGAGAATTCTCCCTAACAACGACAACACTGAACTACTGAGCCATACCCAAATAACATTTATGGAATGTGCTGTGAACTTTGTCTACTAAAGCATATCTCATATTGTCTAATTCAGTTTCCTGTGAAGTATCATCACTGAAAGTATATAGACCATCTGTACTATGCTAATTATATACTTGCATTTGTCTGCTGTAATCACACTTAATTTCACACTGAAGTATCTTGTTTTACTTGTACCTATAATTATAATTGCCTCTATACAGCCCTTTTGGGAAAATTAATTTGTTTGCTGCCCATTATCAACCAAACAAGCCTAATTGTGCAGATTGATTTACATGTTGCCCCATATTAGCCGAACTAGCCTAATTGTGCAGATTGTCATGCTGCCCCATATTAGCCGAACTAGCCTAATTGTGCAGATTGATTTACCTGCTGCCCCATATTAGCCGAACTAGCCTAGTCCAGTAGAGTGAATTGTATGCTGCTCATTATCAGCTGAATTAGCCTATCTGCAAAAATGTGCTACCTGTTACTAGTTGAACTCAATGACCACAGCATTATTTGACTACTAAAGTTCACAGTGTAGCACAACCTAGCTACCCCAAGCTGTTCCATCATCTCCTCTGTGCCACACAGTAACCTTACTTATTAACTAAATTCGCCCTAATAATGCTTGTCTTCTTAACCACTGTAATGTTCCCATTCTGCATAATGACCCACTGCGTACCCTGTACAGAAGGTTGCTTCATTAATGTCAACGAAGGAATAGCCAAACTGGGATGCCAGCATCATTACCCAGTGCCCTGCCCCACACCTTTCCTTCCATCCACTCCTCCATTCCCCCTCCCTATTGCACACAAAAATATCACTCAAACAAACGCCGCCACTATATAAGCACCAACTATCCCTAGTCTGAGGAATAGCACAGCAAAACCCCCCTCCCTTTCTCCTGTGACCAAGACTAAGACTACTCCCATTTTGGGTCTTACCAGATTAAACCGACTTAGAACCAGAATCAAAACCCTCCACCAAACTACCAAACCAACCATTACCATAGACACATGCACCAAACCACCAACAAAATCCAAAACCACCACCCACTCACCCAATCTGAGCAATTCACCACACCATGTCATCACCCCCCTCGTTCAAAGGTGCACTTATTAACGAACATTCTCTCGGAGCACACACCATAGAAATCCACAACCTCATCTTGGATCAACAACTGGACATCCTGGTAGTCCCTGAAACCTGGATGCACCCTGCGGCAGGCCCACTCATAGCACCTTGTCATCCCCCAGGATACAGCATCCTTAGGACAGACTGGACAAACATCAAAGGAGGTGGAGTTGCCCTAATAGCCAGAACCTCTCTTCAAATTAGAGCATGTCCATTGGAGCAAATACAGGGTTATGAACTCCTATTAGTTAAATTCACCCCCAACCCCAAAATCACCACCAATGTCTTGGTAGTGTACAGGGCACTTAATAAAAACACACACCCAAACTTAGACATCCCCCTACTGTTTACGCCACACATCAAGCCTAACACCAAATGTATTATATTCAGAGACATCAATTTAGGATATAGTGACCCACTAGATCTGGACGCATCAGCTTTCCACACAGCTATTTTAGACATGAATTTCAAACAGTTGATTAATACACCTACCCATTCCAAAGGAAGAACATTGGACTGGATCCTCACCCTTAACTCTCAAATCACTATTGACTCCATCCTTCCCGTGTACTGGTCAGACCACTTCATCATCAGCTTCACACTGGAACATAACATTACTGACAACACCACCCATAAACATCCTGATTCCTTTAAAACCAGAAATATCAAAAAGCTCTCTGCTTATAATCTCTCCCCGATCGTGAACTCAGCCCTAGCCAACATAAATCCTAATACTAACAACCCTGCCTACCTAGCAGAATGTTACCAACACAGCCTGATCCATACCATTGATTCACTCGCCCCTACCATCACCAAAACACGAAAAACAGACAAACGTTCTTGCTTCCGGTTCAATGAACAACTAGTCTCCCTCAGACGTATAATAAGATCATTAGAGCACCTTCACAGAAAAAACAACAGCCTCGAATCAGCAAAGGCGTTTGAAATAGCTAATAAAAATTACAAATCAGCCATAATTGACCACAAAGCGAATGCTTTCAACCATCGCATCGCCAATTCCGATAGCAAAGAACTGTTCTCCATCCTCAGAGAACTAGAGAACCCCTAACAAGTCACAGCACCTAACAATGGCAACAAAGCCCGGTGCACTACTATACAAGATGCCCTAGCTTCTAAAATCTCGATACTACAAAAAAATATTGAGCAAAAAAACTATCCTAGCAGAAAAAATACTTCCCTCTATAAATTCCATGCCATCCAACACTATTCTGTGCACTCCTTTCCACTTCACCCCAGTCTCAGACACAATAGCCAAACTCCAAGCATCTAATTGTAAAGAAGACCAATTTCCATCTCACCTAGTCAAACTCTGCGCACCCACCCTAACACCCATCATTACCGAATTTGTCAACGCCTCCTTCAACTCCAACACTGTCCCTACCAGCATCAAAAAAGCATGGGTAACACCACTCCTAAAAAGAAACGACCCTTAATCACTCAATCCCCACCAACTATAGACAAATTACCACAATCCCCTTTCTCCTAAAAATAATCGATTTAAAGCATACTCCCAAATACAAAATCACCTAGAACACCACCACCTATTGGGGGAAAGACAGTCAGGATTCCTCCCCAACCATAGCACAGAGACTGCCCTTCTCGATTTAAAAATCCAAATGGATGCCACCCGAGAAGCAGGTCAAATCTGCCTACTAATGCTACCAGATCCTTCGGCAGCCTTTGACCTGGTTGACAATGACAAACCTGTGCCACACTAGCTAATAACTTTAACCTGTCCAATGATGCCACTAACTGGATCAAATCTTTCTTAGCGGACAGGACCTCAAGAGTGTCCATCGGCAAAGAATCAGCAGACCCCATACCAGTTCCTTTAGGCATCCCGCAAGGGTCACATCTATCTCCCACTCTTTATAACGCCTACACAAAGCTACTCTTTGCAGCCCTGGATGCCATGGGTGTCATCTGCACACATTTTGCAGATGACATCCAGATCCTTATCCCACTAGCAGGCAACCACAAGCAGAACTCACTGCTCATCAACAATATATACTCGTTAATCCAAAACAGAGCTACTTATATTAGGCTCATCCTCCAAAATTGACTCACTACAACCTGTCTACACATCTTTCATCATAGATGGCACTACTATTCCAGTGCTGAAACAAGTCAAAGCACGTGGGGTCTACCTTGATGCCACTCTAAAAATGGCTAAACAAATCAACACACTAGCCTCCTCCACATCCTATACATCTAAACTCATCTCTCTTAGCTGCAAATTCCTCACAGCTGATAACTGCATTACTTTAGCAAGAGCACTTATACTTTCCAAACTCGATTACTTCAATATGCTATTCCTTTGCACCTCCAATACTAACATAACCATGCTCCAACGTATGCAAAACAAAGCCCTCCGAGTCACACTAGGCATAACAAAAATCCAAAGACATATCCAACATCAAGAGAGACGACCACTGGCTCCATATCAAAGCTAGGATACTGTTCAAAACCCTAAGTATCACTCATAAATGCATCACCAATAAAGCTCAAAAATACCTCATCAATACAGTCATGAAGAAAAACCACACAAGACTCCTCAGATGCAACACTAACGCAAACCTCGAAATCCCAATTACAAAAGAGAAAAGGCAGGGGGCAGTAGCTTTAAAGTCCTCGAACCCAGACATTGGAACACCCTATCCATTAACATTAAAAATGAAACATCCTTCCCCCAATTCAAAAAATCACCCCACCTGACTAGTCTCTCCTACCAACTGCATATATAATGTATGTGATCTCATGTGTGCTTCATTGTTTTCTTTTAAAACATATTAAGATTGTTGCTTACACTGTCTATAGCTACGCTATGATACCCCCGGGTCTGGGCGTATAACACATGTTCTAAAATAAATAAGTAAATAAATAGACACATTATAATAAATTACAAACACATGCATTACCTGAATGCAGCTCCGGTACAGATTCAGTTCTTCTGTGGCATCCAGAAAGCTTTCGGCTCCTGCACAGTATGAACAGGAACCAGCAAGTAGAGTGCTTTCTGGTTCCTTCTCATGTGTGCAGGTGCTAGAGTGCCGTGGACAAGGTGCCCCACTAAGTATGAATGTGTGGGGAAGCCCAGGATTACCCTCTCTCATATACAAACAGGTAGTTCCCAGAAATCATCCCTAATGCTATCCCTAATGCTAATTATCCCTGTTATGAGGATCCACATGAAGCCTGCCTGCAAGCGCAACACAGGTAAGACTCCGACCTAACCTCTCTGAAACACAAGTTGCTGAGCGGACGAGGCGGGCATCAGGCACATACACTGACCGACTGGCCTGCCACCTACTACAAAGGCAATACAGAATCTCCATCCGCTTAAAGAAGAAGACCCATATCCAAGCTGGCATCTCTGGGGCCACTAACAACACGGGTTCACAGTAAAAAATCTGCAAGGAACATGCCATTCCTACTGCAGTCTCCACTTCTCCCCTGCCATCCATGACCCTCTCTACTTCACTGACCTCCCACTTCTTAACCAAATCTCAGGATATCCTGTCTTCACTCTCCTCTACTGCCCTCTAAACTACTTCCCCAGCTCTCTGACCTCCCTTGGATCCCCTCTCCCCTTCCCTCCTACTCTCCTCATTTTTGCCAATAGCACTGGATGAGGTATCCAGACATGTCATCTCTATGAAAGTCTCCTCCAAACAGGTGCTCCCCTGCTCCTCCAGAAATATATCGAGTACATTATCTCCCTTGTGTCAGCCTTGGCCAATTTCTGTAATCACTACTTTGTCACTGGCTCCTTCCTGCTACCCCTCAGGTACTCCCTTGTACGTCCTCTCATCAAAAATCCCTCTGCCAACCCCTTCCACCCGGCTAACTACGGGAAAACTCCAGAAGAAGCTGGTCATCTCCCATCTGCTCCAACACACTGAACCTGTTGTTTGCCTCTACAGGCCTTCAGAGCAGCCAGAGGTATGGAAACTGCTATATTGAACACCTTTGAAAACGTGCTTTTAAAGCTTGATACCAGCTCTCCATCCGTTCTTATCTTTCTGGATCTTTCCTCTGCCATCAACACCGTCAATCATGCCACCCTGACAAATTAGGTCTACGACACCCTTCGGATCACAAGCCTGGCACTGGACTGGTTGATCTCATTCCTCTCCAACTGACCTTCCCAGGTTCAACTGGGCCCTTTTCTCTCCCATATCAAACTCTCCACCTGTGGCATCCCTCAAGACTCTATCCTCTCACTGTGGCTCTTTAACATCTACATTGGCCCTCTGGCCCACCTGATCTCCTTCTTCTGTCCTCACTTCCTGTCTTATGCCGACAACTCACAGCTCTTTTTCAAGCTTCCCTCTACTACCTCTTCCTCTTCTCTCGTCCCTATCTGTCTGCTATTCAGGCTCGGTGTTCTGCCAATGATCTCTGCCTTAATGCCAGTAAGACTGAGATCCTTCCCATTGCGACCCCAGATCCCTCCTACCCGCTGAATGCCCTCTATGGATCCCCTTCCTCACCCTCTTGTGTGGCAAAAAACCTTGGTGTCAGCTTTGACGTCTCTCTCACCTTATATCCTCACATCGTGGACCTTGCCAAGAAGGTCCACTATCAGCTGCATCTCATCAGCGGCATTCTCCCTTTGCTCACCTTCCCTCAGAAATGCAATGTCTCCAGAGCTCCAGTCCTCTCTAGGATGGGCTACTGCAGCATCCTCTTCCTCAATATTCCTTTATCCTCCCTAATCCAGAATAGGACTGCAAGACTTATCCTTGGCCTCAAGCCTGGCAACTGCATCCGTCCAGCCCTAAAACCTTGGCTCCTGGTTGCTGCTAGGATCAAGTTCAAGACTCTTTGCATCATCCACAGCTTTCTGCGGCCTGGGACCATGCTACATCCAACTCTCTCTTCCTAAATACCACCCTGCTAGATCCCATCAGTTCTCTAACTCCAACTCTCTGCAGATCGAAGCTTCTTAAATCAGAGTTGGGGCTAGATCTCTCCTCTGCAGGAGCCTCCCTCTGGAATGGTCTCCCTGCCCCTGCATCTCCTTAAGTTCCAGAAGCTCCTCAAGACCCCCATTTTCTCTTCTTCCTTCTCTCTCCCCCTCCCCTGATAACACCCCATCTGTTGCAGTGACTGACTGCTTAGTTCCCTTTGCGTTTTACAGGGGACCATGCCCCAGGCCAGTCTACCCCCCTCCTCGCACTTAGCATTTGGACCCTCACCCCTGCACCCAAGGATCTTTTCCTCCTGACCTCACCTTAGTACTCACCTAGCCCCCTGTGGCCCTCTTCCTCCCTCCTCTTCCACCCCCGTTTCACGTGCACTCTATCTGCTTTACTCTTCACTTCCCTTCCCACCCTAACACTTTGCTTTTTGCTCATACCGACACCCCCCCCCCTCTCACTCGCATTTCTTGTTACTGGATTTGCCTGATCCAAATGTCACAAGGCCTAGTAGGGCACTTATTGTTATCTTTCTCCCTTGCCCCTCCCCCCCCTTGTTTGTCTTGTGGCGCCTTGAAACACCATTTGTTGTATAGGCACCTTATAAATATCCAATAAATAAATAATGGGCAGTGCAAGGCTGGGGAAGCAAAACACCTCCAGCTTTGCAGGGCCTATTGGACATGGTCAGCTAGGGAACAGCACGGTCAAATCGATACAATGCTCAAGCCAGCCTAGGAGGGCATTCCCCAACCACAAGTAGCTCAAAGAGCGCTCCAGGGCTCGCGTGCCTCCTCCATAATGAGTTAGGATTCTGGTTGGTTGAATCCCCTTCGCTCATTATGAACAAGTCGCCTCTGGTGCAAGTACCTTCTCACAGAATGGGAACGCAATTACCACAAGTGGAGAGGAGTTCTGCATTTCTCGCCTTCTGCCATAACTAATACTGGAAACCAATTGTGAGTCTGTGTTCAAAGAGCATGGCACTTTGCATTACAATATTACAATACTGTCTCTTTATGAATGTATATAAGTGCAATTCTCTCCCTCCTGCTATGGCTTTGATGTTGTATCCCTCTGCTTTGCGCAGAGTGGAAAAAAAAACATTTGGGCCCCTTGACATTGTGTTAGGATGGTACTTATAAGCTACTATGTTTGTCACATAGGTGGTATAAGATGTGAAGGGATGAGCTGGCCTGACCAGGCTATCGAACCCATGATGAAAAGTGCTGTGTCCTGATGCCAAGGGGAGCACTTTATGGTAAAGCTCTGCTCCTTTTGTTACATCTCTGTTTTCATATGGATGACTGAGAAAAAGCTTCGCTGCAGTGAGATAAAACCGATGATTGAGACAAACTTGCACATTTGCTGGTGATCTCAGAAGAAACTACAAGTTTAGAATATATATAACTTAACTACCCTCTTTGTATCAAGTTTGTCATGTGGCCTCTTCAGAATAAGACTGAGGAACACAGGTGGGACAATATAGGGAACTGTCTACTCCTATGCCCCACTCTACCTCTTAAGGATTAAACATGGGTATTATTTCACTTATGACATTCAAATAATACATTCGATTTCAAATTAGTCTCTGACTCATCTTCAAAATCAAAGGTTTAAACATACAATTATGTATTAATTGCAATTCATGTTTTCCCAGTTTAAACACCCACATAGTTAATGATACGGTTCCTCCTTTTGAAAGCTAATTATTAACCTGAACATCTTTTGTTTACATTATGTTTAATTATATTTTCATGATGTGATATACTTTGACATCAGGTCATATGTTTAAGAATTAAATTAGATATTTTAGCCAGGCGATCTATTTGCAAACCACCAATTTAAGTATTATCTTAATGAGAACATGTGCAACTTCATGAACGGATATAAGTCGATTTGCATATGGAGCTGACTTGTATGCTTAGTTTCCAATATGGGTAACTAAGACGTATTATACTGTAAATATGAGTAAGTTCACTACCTATGACATGCAAATAATGTGGAGCATGGCAGGCTGCTTTGTTGTGTTGAAAAGGTTATGCAGTAAAAATGTTGTAATTTTTGCATGCCAGACGATAAAAATGACATTTAGAGAAGCATTACCTTTAAACTGCCACACAGGACGGACAATGTTACATTAGCAAAGTGACTGTTATATTATTATGCTGGACAATGATTGTTCTAATCGTCCAGTATCTGCATTCATCAATGGCCATGTTACTTTTAATGTACTCTACAGAATGGACGAAACCTCACATCTTTCTTTAAATTGATAATTGCAATGAATACAAGCCTCCATTCCATTGCAGTGAAGAAAGGTTAGATGTCGCAATCAGCTTTTGGAACAATGTGGGCAGGGAAAATTCCTACCATAATGTTTAGCTCTCATAATTAGCCACTATTCTGCCCTGAACGAAGGTGACAGGGCAAGCCTTACTGATCTAATACAATAGATTATCCAGACTTCAAAGCAATACTAATATGAAGGAGCATGTTTTATCTGATTATTAAGGAGAACATTATGGGCGACATAGACAATGTGCCTCATTACGAGGTTGGAGGTAGGCATGGCGACATTAGCGCCATGGCTGCCTTCAAAATCGTACCGACTCCGGTCTGGTGGATGGAGAAATTACCGGTCCATTCCGAGGTCGGAGGGACCGGTAATTCCCCTTTCACCAGAGCCATTCCCCATTCCCATTTGAGCCCCCATAGGGCTCAATGTGAAGGGGGAAGGCAGCAATAACGTTACCGCAATTTGCAGTACCGTTATTGACCCCGGTATCCCTTTGCGGATCCCGTCCTTAACGCCTGATAAAACCAGGCATTAAGGAAGGACCCGCAAAGGGAACTCGTAGTAGGGCGGTAAGGGTTTACCGGCACCAGTACCCTTACCGGTGCCGGCAATCCCTTACCGCCCACCTCGTAATGAGGCCCAATGAGTTGTATCAAACAGTGGGTGGTATAACACCACTGGCCAAACACTAGACATACTGCATGAGGTACTTTGAGCTCCATTAATTCAGGATCAGAATTGGCCTTGCGTGTGCAAAACGTAACGCACAAGAATGGTTGCTCTTCTGCCTTGAAAGAGATCAACCACTTATATGGCACAGTGTCCCCGTTAAAAGTGACACATGTGGAGGCAACCAGAACAAAACCTGAAAGTCGATACTGCTGTAAATGCATGGTCATTGTCACTTAAGTTAAGAAAAATAAGTGACTGGTTTGCCATCGGACTCGGAGCCACAAAACGAGCAAATAAAAAGTGCACTGAAACTACAAACATCTCTGATTGACACTAAAATGAAAACATTTTAAAAAAGCAATTAGCAATAGAATGATAGTTCTCAAATCAATTCAAACGCCTGCCAATGAAGCAAATATTCAATTGAAGTGGTATCATATTAATTGGAAAAGCCAAGTGCTCCCAAATGACCTCGTGACAATATTACACTCACAGTATTAAACGTAAGGGAATACAAAAGATATAAAGAGGAATCATAATCGGAATTTCCCAGAATGATGGGGGGGGCGGGGGGGGGGGGGGGGGGGGGGGGGTGTGTGTGTGTGTGTGTGTGTGTGTGTGTGTGTGTGTGTGTGTGTGTGTGTGTGTGTGTGTGTGTGTGTGTGTGTGTGTGTGTGTGTGTGTGTGTGTGTGTGTGTGTGTGTGTGTGTGTGTGTGTGTGTGTGTGTGTGTGTGTGTGTGTGTGTGTGTGTGTGTGTGTGTGTGTGTGTGTGTGGAGAATGATGGGGTGTGTGTGTGTGTGTGTGTGTGTGTGTCTGTGTGTGTGTGTGTGTGTGTGTGTGTGAGACACATAATTTTTCAAGTCACAGAGCACATACAGATGTATAATTCAGCTGATTTGCCACTCACAAATATTGTTCAGCACTATCAGTAGCAGAATACACGATTCAACCAATTATGCATAGCCAATAAGGTTGAGAGCAGTTGAAGACTGGACAATAGGACAGGAACGTGGCTGGCAAGTTTTGTAAGTACATAACACAATGCAAAATTCACGCTTTGTCATGAGTTTGGCTCACTTTCAAAGTTGAAGGTTTGCGGCTCATAAACCTCACATATGAGAGCATCTTGAACTGAGGAAGAATGAAGTAGAGAGAATGAAGAAGGGTTTAGAAATGGGTAGCTGTGCGATGAAAAGAGAGGAGAAGTGATGTTGTTAGAGGATGTCAGTTTGCGTTCATGTGGGAAAGGAGGAGAGGAAGAAGAGTCCTGGGTGGGGCTTGAGGACAATAGAGTGATGAATGCTTCAGGGGTGGGAGGTTAAATGAGGGAGGGGAAGTTGGAACAAAGTAGGAGAAGCAGAAACAAATAGGGAACGGGAAGAGACAGTTTGAATGATAGCGGGAGGAATAATGGAGGAGGAACGGGAGAGACATGAAGGACTCTAAGGGATGGGATAAACGACTCTTAGGCACAGGATAACTGATGAAGAGGAGGGAGATTGTTGGAGGTGTCCAGATGAGAGTTGAGGGTCATCATTGTGTTTGGCAGATTTTAATCATGAAGATAGGTATTGGATGGTTCACTCCTACAACAACATGTGGCACAGAGGTGATAGTCTATAGACCCTAAGATATTACTCTTCATACCATTTTTAGTCTGCATTCTACTTCAGAAAGTCGATGCAAACCCATCTGATAGAAGTGCATATAACATAATTGAGTGGGCCATATTGATTCTGCATTATTTGCATCTCTCTAGTGTGTAATCCGCAGACTTACAATTGCATAATGCTCATAATGGAAAATGTTGCTCTTAAAATATTTTACTGGAACAATCATTCCCACAATTTTGTTGTTTTTTTTAATCAGAAAACTGCTTTAAAGTTTACAACTCTACTTTTGCAAAGAAAAGGATCACAGGTTGTAGGGAAATTATCGAACAATGGTACCAGAAAATCAGGGTGTGGCTTGTGGTGAAGAAAAGGAGAATGAGGTGAACGGAAATATATTTAAAAGGAAAGTATGCAAATGATAACTTCAGATTGAAAAAATAATAAATGAACTGAATCCCGGGCACAGCATTTGAAGAAAATACATGCATCTCAACAGCCCAGCTACAGCCAGAGTGTATTTGTGCACAGTAAAAGTAAACCCTCAGAAAATGAGTCATTCCAGTTATGTGAAGGCATTCAGCAACCTTTAATAGAGGGAGTCTAATCACATCTGCGGCCTGCCTTCTGACTATGTTCTTTACAGGACTGATAATCAGCTTTGTTAGATTTCAAGGGAAAATATTTACCAACAGACGTGTGATGGCAAAATGTTTTAAGGTTGTCCCAATTTAAAGGACCAGTTATAATATTCAGACGCGGAAAAGAAAACACATTTGAATCAAGTCACAACTTTGGGCTGTAGCAGCAGCATTTCAATTTCTTTGGCCACAGTCTCAGTGCAGGAGGAGGTTCTCACAAAAGAATTGCAAACTTGGGGCTGTGAGGCAGGGCTATACACTTTATGACAGTATCTGGAATCATCCAAGGACCAACTGCTCTCTTTGTTCTGGGAACAGGCCTTGGGAGGAAAACAAATGCCACTCATTAACAAATCCCATTTGTCATTGGGCCTACCAACAGGTCCCTAAACACACAAGGAATACATTTTGAGAAGCAGGCTTGTAGTAGACTGCACCCAAGTAACAAGCATTTTTCATCAAGCAGGTCTTCTACTGGGGATACAATTCATGACTCCGGAGACCTGGAGTCTGAAATCGGTGACAGCAAGCTACTGTAATAACTCAATGGACAGAGAGATGGACAGCAAATGGCACTGAGTAGGTGAGTTGCAAATACCTGGTGCCATGACAACAAGGTCTTAAATTACAGTCTAAATAAGAAAAACAAATCTTTAAGTGTTATATATGAGATCACATTTTCTGAAATATGTTCTGATGGGGTGTTGTAGCAACTTACTGTGTCTTCAAATTGTTCAGGGTGAACACTATATCAGCTGAATGTAAAACAATGTTATTTAAATGTGTTTGATTATGTATATCAGAAGAATGTAGCCATTTATTTGTAGAAAAATATAGTGATTCATGTATTCTAGTGTGCCTGCCATCTAGGCTGTTATTCTGAGATTGGGATAGGATTGTTGAGTGAAGGTGTCAGAGAAGGACAAGCTAAATTCTGTTACACACAGACACATATACATCATATGTTGTGCCGAGCTTTACATTATAATATTTGATTTACCTGAGTGAAAGCAATGTGGCAAATTAATTAATAACTTGATCACATGGGTCATCAATAACTTGACCAGAAAAGATGGAGGCTGAATGTCATCCTGCTGAAGAGCCCAACTGACAAGAAAGAAGTGGTAGTCATGATTGAGGACTTCAATGCAATTAATGAAGGCTCAGTGAGGCAGGCACACACTCTATGGGCAGCGGGGAAGGCATGCTTCCGGTGGATTCTTCTGCAGAAGGCGGCTCGAATGAAATGGGAGGACAAGGCCAGATTAGAGAGAGAGAGGTGAAAGAGCTAGGGCAGCAGTGTGCAAACAATCCAAGGTCTGAGGTGCTACTGGAACTTCGACGGGCAAAGTATGAGGTAAAAAGTATCTAACGCAGAAAGCTGAATACTCCCTCTTTCGATTATGAGCTTCCCACTACGAGCAAGGGGACAAGGTGGGGCGCATGCTAGCAGCTCAGCTTAAGAAAATCGAGGAGCAGGGGGGCATAGACGTGATACAAAACAAGGACAGTGGGAGACAGGTGATGCAGACCTATGATATCTTGTGGGAGTTTGGGTCATTTATAAAACCCTGTACATGGCAGAGCTGGCAGAGGACTTGACGGCGGAGCAGCATTTTCTTGACGCACTGCGTATCCTGCACCTAGACCAGAAAGATCAATCAATGCTGCGGGCCCCGATAAGAACTGAGGTGGCTTGGGAGAGTATTGCTGATATGAACAATGGGAGGTTGCCTCGGATGTACGTGCTATTGGGAGAGTTCTACAAGGTGGTGGGGATCAAGCTAGCTTCCAACTAGCACAGGTCTTCAATGAGGCGGTAGAGTCGGGAGAGCTTAAGGCGGAGTTCAATGAGGCGCTTATATCGCGATCCCCAAGCCAGGCAGGGATAATGCCTCCTGCTGCAACTACCAGCCAATCTCGCTAATTAATGCAGATATCCACATTTTCGCAAAGGTGTTGATGGCAAGGATGAGAAAAGTCATACCAAAATGGATTCATGCAGCACAAGTGGGGTTTGTCCCGGGCAGATCAGCAAGGGACAACATGAGGCTATTGCTATACCTGATATGGAAGGAAAGAAATGGGACCGAACCATGAATAGTGCTCTCACTCAACGCTGAGAAAGCATTCAAGCGGGTGGAGTGGGGTTATCTGTTTAGAGTGATGGAGTGCTTCTGGTTGGGGCAGGAATTATCCGCTATGGTAAAGCTGCTGAACAGGGACCCTAGTACCAGAGTTAAGGGGAACCGTTAAGAGTCTGAGATCTTCCATATAAAAAGAACAAGTCAGGGGCGTCAGCATGCCCCTCTACTATTCATTCTGGCCCTGGAGCTGATGTAATTGGCTATTCAGGTAAACTAAAACATCAAGGGAGTAAGAACCCTGGTGGGGGAGCAGAAATCATTCTTGTAAACTGATGATGTTAGGGTGTCGCTATCTGAACCAAACTCTTCAAAAGAGGAGCTGATGAGGGTGATAAGAGTCTTTTTGTTTCGCCCTTCTCAAGTAACACAATTAATTGGGAAAAGTGAGAAGCCATGCCTCTGAATATTGGTACCTATCGTAGTTGCCTGGGGGGAATCCAGCTACTCTGACTGCATGGGCGGCTCAAATACACTGGCATATAGCTGAAAAAAGGCCTGAAGAATGTGGTAAGGAACAATGTGGAGCTGGCATGGGACAAGACACAAGTTGAATTTGACTGATGGGCGCTGCTGAATCTGTTCCCATGGGGAAGGACTCGGGTAGTAAAGATGGTAATGGCAGCCCGGCTGAACTATATAGTTGGTATGCTGCCCCTGAAGATGCCACCTGCTCTGATGAAAAATATAATGGAGGGTATCACATTGTTTGTTTGGGGAAGTCGAAAACCCGCGCCTGAAAGTCAAAACTTGTATGCCTTGTCGTAGGCTACCTCGGACGGAGGCGTATTTTTTATTTTTGTGTTCTAGCCAATTAATGACTTTTCACAGTACAGAGAAACGAAAAGCTAAAAGATTAAAATACAGCAAAACCTTCCTTTCATGTCATTGCAATTTACATTCTACTTCTCTTTATTTTTTGAATTACAATAAACAAAACCGTTATATGACAGTTATACTTTTATACAACCCAAAGCTCGCAGCACTTGTATAACTTGCAGGCTAAAGCCGGTTTCTTGAACTGCTACTAACTTCTCCAGAACATTCCAGAAGATAAACTCTCAACTCTTTCCACAAACTGACCTAAGTGTCTCTCACCTCCCATGTACACCAGCAACAAATCATGATATGCCTTAGCAACTGGTTATCTGTCTTTTCACAGAGAGAGCAAATGTGTACGTTCTTATACCAATGAGAATGCATCTCTCAATTGTGAACTAAATGTAACCAAAATCTCAAAAACTCCTGCCTACATTTAGTTTTTGGAAACAGCCTCAACTACATGGGAAGAAAACATCTGGGTTTGTCACGGGGAGATAATACCAACCCCTGCCATCAATAGTCTGGATCCAGTCCATTCCGCCGAGCGCCTTCTTGACATTTGATGTACAATTAGGTCCCTTTCGAAGCACTCACTATCCCCCAAGACTTTCATCACAAAGGACTTTAAATAAGATCAAAATGGGCTGTTATCCATGGTTGCCAGTTTATTCATGTCCACATATACAGAATTTTACATGGGTACCACTATTAGCCTGTATTGCAAGATGAGTCACCACTCCAGATGCATTTGCATGGAGTGGATGCCCAGCTTGTATCTGAAGCGCACCATCTGCAAATTCTGGGGGAGCCTAAAAACCCTCTTCTAAAGGGATACCTCTATCATGATTCAGTTTATCTTTCTGATTAAGGATCTTGTATTCATTCCATGCATAAGCGAGGGCGAGACCTTTGTAGTGTGGAATTTTAGCAGCAGGAATAGTGAGAACCTACAATACGTTGATATCAGTTTTCTCATCTGTCAAGACCCGCTCAAGTGCCTTTTCATTAAGATCATCTTCCAGTTGTGTCAATGTCAGGAAAACATGCAATGTAAATCCTAGATAGAGCACTTCCTTCTCTATGGGAATCACTTGGTCACCTAGTGACCATTTAAAGTCTGGAACATTTTCACTGGGTCTTCTAAAGGTCACAATGTTGGACTTTAGTGGGTTAATCTGCAGCTCATTTATTTTTTCATACTCTCCCAAGGCTCTCAGGAGATGTTGAAGCCCAACCGCTGTGTAGTCCAGAAGGACGATGTCATCTGCATAAGCGAGCAAAGACATCACATGAGAGCCTATTTTGGGGCTTCCCAAGGTGTGCAGGGTCAGTGTCTCCTCCAAATCTGCGAGATATAAATGAATGAGGAGGGGGGCTATTATACATCCTTTTCTCACCCCCTCCCCACCGGAATTGGAGCAGACAGGTGGCCCACTGCATTCAGTCTGACCTGCATACTAGTATCCTCATCCAGGTAAACTATTATTGCCAGCAGGATAGTGGGGGTCCACAGGCAAGCAACTTAGTCTACAGCCACTCTCTATTTATCAAATCAAAATCTTTGGAGGGATTGATCCATGCACCATGCAATACAGGGCCCCCCTTTTAACCAAGATTTTTCAGACTATACTCATTATCAGGCTGTTCAGGGTTGTTGACATGCCCCTCCTGAAGCCTATTTGATGTTTAGATAGAATATTATTTTCTAGAGCCCAAGATTCTAAGTCCCTGAGGACCACATCAGTAAAGATTTTACCATCTGCATCTAAGACAGTGATTGGGTGGTAGTTTGCTGGATCTGCCCAGATGCCCTTCTTGAAAATTGGAATAATTATGTCTAACTTCCAGGACTCTGGAGTCTGTCTACTCCTCATCACCTCCCTGAATAATATTGACAGAATTTTAGCCGATAGGTTGATGTCCCCTTTCAATATTTGGTCGGTCATTACCATTATGGCCCAATGTCCTTGAATAGGAAGAGCCCAAAAAAAGTTTGAAAATAATTTCTTGCGAGAGATTTAGCTCAAGTTCCATTCTGTCGTGTAGGATAAACATTTTTTTTTTCGTTGGCTGTTGGCCTTTGTAATGAAACCTTTGGGTCTGTATAGCAGGTGGGGTTGCATTGTGAATTTAAGACCCCAGCTAATATCAGGCCAGCTGTTGCATGAGAAGTTTAAATCCTCAATAGCAATTTCCAACAGAGACTCCAAGAAGGACAGAAGAGTCAAACAGGCAGGATTCCAATATATATTTATTACCATCAGCCATTTTTGGGGCATATTGCCTTGCATAAGTAATTTGAATAGCTAGGATGCCTTTTACATTGGAGGAAATCAATTCAACTCTAGTTATTATGGTGTTACTTAATGCTATTAGGAGTCCTCGAGCAGGCCAACCATTATTACAATGTGTTGTAAATTGGTGGAATGTAGAGAATCCGTCCAGTTGGAAACAGTCAATCAGCCACATTTCCTGCAAAAGGACCAAATCATGACGACCAAATATGGCCCTTTGTATTGAAGTGTTCCTAAATGAATTGGAACACTGATATGATATGATATGATATGATATGGCATTTGTAACGCGCCTATACACAAGTGTTTCATTGTGTGTTTCAGCTCAGTAACTGCAACTCCCTTGTCACTAAAGTTTCACTTCAGTGGACCCCAGCCTCTGCAAGATTTGGGTGAGAATGTCAGGGAGTAGAGACAATACCTGCATCACCTGCATTAGATGGAGGCGTATTATGCTGGCCAGCAATGGTCCCAGTTAGCAGTTTATTTTCTAGAGGACACGCAAAGTGGGCGCTATGGGAGCAGGAAATGTTGTAGAGGAAGACCTGGGGGCTGTCTTTGGGGCAGAAGGGAAGGACAAAATGCATCCGATACTTGTCACAAACAAGCATACATGGGAAAGGGTCCACGCCTGGATTAAGGTGGATAGTTACTGGCATTTGGAAGCCCCGGGGTGGCACAATGTGAAGATCAAAATAGGCAGAAGACCAGTCCACTGGAAGAAATAGGCAGATGCAGGGGTGAGGATGTTATGAGAAATCCTGAAAGGGAAACAGACCTCAGGGAGACTTGGGGTTAGGGGAGGAAGAAGGGTGGAGGTATGCGCAGATGGCTACTGCTTGCAGAAGGTCATACAAGACCAGTGGGGGGAGGTTAACAGCTCTCCCCTCAAGACGTTGTTGAGGAGGCAGACAGGGGTTAAGGGGATGCTGTGCAGGTTCTGCACAACACTCGTGGACATACTATACTCAAGTGGGGTCAGGAAGGGAGAGGTGAACCGGTGGCAGACGTTACTGGGAGACCAATGCCCGGAGGACTCGATCCACAGTAACTTCATGAAATTTGAGAGGGGAGTCTCGGAATGTAGACTTAGATTGACGCAATGTAAAATACTGCATGGATGGTAATGGACCCCTGGCAGAGTTGCGTCCCGCCGGCTAGCACAGGATGACAGATACTAGATATGTAGCAGTAGGGGAGGTGATCTGGGGCATATCATATGTCAGTGTTCGAAGGTGCAGGGTTTTTGGGCTGGGGCATGGGACGAAATACAGACAGTTCTAGGGTACACAACCAGGGGGAACCTGAGACCCTGCATACTGCATTACATGTCACAACTGCTGCACCTAGCCTGGGAAGATGAGAGGTGGTTGAGCACCGCTTTGATTGTCGCAAAGCAGATAATCTTGAGACTATGGTGGTCTAACTCCACCCCGATGTTAAGTGGCTGGGAGCAGGACATGGCCAAGGTTGCATTGTATGAGTGGTTAATATTCAGGGTGCAGGACAAAGACACGATATTTCAGTCAATATGGGGGAAGTTGCTGAGGGGGGTATAACAGCCCAGAAGGGACATTGATGATTAGGGGCGGCCACAGGGAGTTAGGGTGGGTAAAAGAACTGAAAGGGTTTTAAGAGAACGGCAGGTGACCACACTAGGCAAATGGCAGACAAAGAAATGTGCTGCATCAAGGTATGAGGTTTGGTTTTAGTTTCTGTTTTTGTTTGGGTTTCTTTCCTTCCTGCAGGGCAAGTAAATGGGAAATGTTCTGAAGTTTGACAGAGCACGCTGTATGAGGATTGGGACTCACACTCACTCAGTAGGGCACAGCGTAGCCCCAGAGGCATATACAGAGTACATTCTGCACCTACTTGCAGGGGGTGAGGTTCAGGAAGGGGAGGCTGGAACGCTGGGCAAACATAGTGTGATGGTCTGGAGAGGCATGGGCAGGCTGAATAGAGGCGGGGAAGACACCTGCAGACTGCCAAGAAGAGTCTAGATTTGGGACGATAAGGGGGTTGGATACATTAAACATTTACTCATGCCAGGGGGTGGAAAACCTGTCTAGAGTGAATTGAGCTCCAAGGCTAAGACAGAACTACAAGTAAAGGCTTGGGAGCAGCTTGGTTCTGTCGGACCCAAGGACTCATTGAACTAATTAACTATTTTCTTTATTTTATTCTTGGATTTGTAGAGCACACTACAGCCCACAGGAATCAAGGGGTACTCCCTAATGTTTTGTTTACGGGGGTCAAATCTGTTGGAAGGGAGAATCTTACACAGGGAAAATATATATTACAAATTGACTACCCCTCTCTTCAAGTCCTGTATGTAACGCAGGTAAGGGTAAAGGTTAACCTGTTTAATTCATTAGCAGGGTAAACACCTTAGAGGGGAAATTACTGAAGCAAATCAACTTTGCAAAATATAAATCTCTTTAATTATTTTTCATAAAAACACATTAGAAGACATTACAGATATTTTCTAATGATCATCAATCATACCAGTCAATCACCATGCTCCTATTCTAACAAAGGGATACTCTAACTTGAAGAATCATTTGTGCATAACAGTTATTGTGAATATGCGTACAAGACATAGGAAAAAGAAATTAGATTTTCCCTTATCAGTCGACATATGTACGGCTCTTGATGGTGTACCACTTATATATATATCAGTAAAAATACTTTGTTAAAGGGACGTTATGGTTAAGTTGCGATACTAAAAACCAATGAAATTCAGTGAAAAAACTTTGTTAAAGGGACGTTATGGTTCAAAGAAAAACCGAAAACCCCCTGAAATTCGGCAGTTATGGTAAGATAAGCAACCATAACTCGCGCCACTGTGCACTGCTAACACTAACACCCAGGACATCAAAGATGACATCACAACACATGCTTTGGTTGATTGCACACCTAGCATTGTTTTGCTGAGGACAAAAAACTGAACTATTGTCCCATATTGCCCTAGGTAGTAATCCAGAAAAAATTACTTTGGCATTTGGAAGGATGTTCATTACTGCTTGAACCAAGTGTTCCAAATCTGCCAACAAAGTAGGGGCACTGACATAGCCCAAATGGAAAGCACCATAGTGTAAAACTACCACATGGGAACTGTTCATCCTGCCCATATCTTCACAAACTTGTACAATTCCCTGTACATTGCAATCAGGCACAGTGCTCCACACCACCTCCACTCCTTTAACATCAAAATTATTTGCAACAATGCCTGCATTGAGCATACTGTTGTAAACCATGCACAAACATATCTCCTAGCACCAACACCCTGACTTTCTCCACTTCTGCCATCTTCACTACCCACAGTCTCTTTCAACACAAATCCACAACCTCAACATCCTCTGGCGACACCTTAAATCCATAGCCCACTTTTCGGACAGAGCCACAGCCTGGATTAGATCCTTTCTGGACAACAGGTACATGAGGGTCTTCTCCCCGACTGCTTCTGCAGAACTGGCACCTGCCATTTCACCCACTCTTTACAATGTTTTTTCAAGGCAACGCTTCGATATTTTGGATTCTCTGGGTATCATCTACACCAACTACGCAGATGACACCCAGATACTCATACCCATCACCGGTGATCACACAGTTGCCGTCAACTCCATCTACCAAGTCATCCAAGCTTGGATGGCTAATCATGAACTCTGTCTGAATGACGAAAAGACAGAGATTCTCATCCTTGGCACCCATCAAAGACTTAACAAACTTGACTCTGCATTTAACTCTTTTGTCATTGTTGGTAACATCATTAAAGTTTCAAAAGATACCAAGACCCCTGGGATTTACATCGACTCCACACTATCTCTCTCTAGGCAAACAAATGCAGTTTCGTCCTCAGCTACTTATACATGCAAGCTCGTTATATCCTGCCGCCCCTTCCTATCCCCAGCCAACTGTACTACATTAGCTAGGACCCTGGTCATGTCTAAAATTGACTACTGTAACGCCCTTTATCTCGGCACTAACAAAGGGAATCTTAGCAAACTTCAGATTGTCCAGAACAACGCTATCAGAGCTGCTCTAAACATCCCCAGGAACCATCACATTTCGGACACTAGAAATAGTCTCCGCTGGCTATCAGTCCCACAACGAGTATCTCTAAAAACCCTTGATCTCATGTATTAATGCATTTCGAACCAAGCACCTAGTTACCTAGCCAAGAGATTCACCATCCATACCGCTAACAGACCCCTCAGAAGTGCCCACTCCAACTGCCTATCCATACCCCACTTCAACCTCCTTCGATCAGGGGGTTCCAGTTTCCCTGTTATGGCAGCTAAACTTTGGAATTCAATACCAAACCTGCTTAGAGCTGTACCCTCTTTCCATGCGTTCAAAAGGCAAGCAGAAGCCTGGTTGTCTGCCCACACACCTGCCTAGATTCACCATCTGCTGCACACTTGTAAATACTGATGTGTATTATATGTAACAGTCTATCATTTTGCTTATTTTACTTCCTTCTGTTCTAATCTGCAAATCCGTTGTGTACATTAATAACAATTGTAATCTACTTATTATGTCTGCATACAATTAATGGGTAAATGTGTAAATACCTCCATGTATAGTAACTGCCTCAGATGTCGAGGCCTGTAACTCAAATTATGCGACCGGATGCCTTTGGGCCAGGTGCGCTTTATAAATAAAATAAATACAAATAAAAATACAAATTGCGTGCATAAGTAGGGTAATATCTCTTATGACTGGCTCCAAGAATAATTTATGCCAAAATTTGAGAAGTGAACCTCAAAATCCACCCTAAACCAACCATCGCTCAAAGAAGTTAATCAATCACAGACTGATTTTGACCTGTTTTGACAGTAGACTTCTTATGTAGAAAAGATGACAGGTTATGAGAATTTACAATTTTTAGGCAATGCACAGTGAGATTAAATAATTTCCCATGGATCACACACTTTGGTTAAGCAGCGTGGCTTGTCTCTTGGTGTCTACTGTGATACATTGCACAGCCCCAACTAACTGCATTTAAGGAACACAGAAATGGGGAAAAAAATGACTGACTGCTCGAAAAACATATGCCCATCTACTTTTGCCCGTATAGTTAAAATCAAAAGCTGGCACGCATAAATATAGTAAGCACAAAAGTGATGGGTGGAAGGTTTTGAATTAATCTGAACCACTGGCATTGCTCTGGGCAACCTTCTACACTACCGTTTTTTAGCCTGTCTGCGCCATTGCAAAATGGGTCCAGCCATATGCAAATCAGTCAGGCACTGCCACCAATGGTAGCAGCCCAGCCTGAACTGCTAGGGCAGGTCCCCTCTGCACGCAAACACAAGCAACCCAGACATGTTTCAGCCTTGTTGGGCCTCCTCAGTGAGGTGCAGCTTGTTTCCCTATGGCGCAGCGAGCAAGGGACCCATGTCTGGGCATACCCTCTCTCACATAGTGAGACAAACAGTAAGCACAAAAGTGATGGGTGGAAGGTTTTAAATTAATCTGAACCACTGACATTTCTCTGGGCAAACTTCCACACCACTGTTTTTTAGCCCATCTGCGCCATTGCAAAAGGGGTCCAACTATATGCAAATCAGTCAGGTACTGCCACCAATGGTAGCAGCCCAGCTCGAACTGCTAGGCCAGGTCACACCTGCACGGAAATACAAGCAACCCCAGACATGTTTCAGCCTTGTTGGGCCTCCTCAGTGAGGTGCAGCTTTGTTCCCTATGGCGCAGCGAGCAAGGGACCCACTTCTGGGCATACCCTCTCTCACATAGTGAGACAAACATTAAGCACAAAAGTGATGGGTGGAAGGTTTTGAATTAATCTGAACCCCTGGCATTGCTCTGGGCAACCTTCCACACCACCGTTTCTTAGCCCGTCTGCGCCATTACAAAAGGGGTCCCGCCATATGCAAATCAGTCAGGTACTGCCACCAATGGTAGCAGCCTAGCCCGAACTGCTAGGCCAGGTCCCCTCTCCACGGAAACACAAGCAACCCCAGACATGTTTCAGCCTTGTTGGGCCTCCTCAGTGAGGTGCAGCTTGGTTCCCTATGGCTCAGCGAGCAAGAGACCCACGTCTGGGCATACCATCTCTCACATAGTGAGACAAACAGTAAGCACAAAAGTGATGGGTGGAAGGTTTTGAATTAATCTGAACCACTGGCATTGTTCTGGGCAACCTTCCACACCATGCACAGTAAGTGAACATATATCTTAAAGCGAAATATACAAATATACTTCAAATGACCTTCCTCTTAGAAGAAAGTGCGCAAGACAAAATAGCATTGACATCTTAAAAAAGTAATGAACACCAGAATAATAACCTGAGAGAGGAAATGTGCTGGCAAAGTATAAAATGTGCTCACATTTAAACCCAGATACATGTAGTGAAATATTCCCTGGAAAACAAAATCCCAATACAATGCAAGTGCTTGTGGTCTTGTGGGTAAGCACCTGCACTGGGAACAAGACAACCTGAGTAAAATACTGCCAGCAAAATACTTGAGCACGCTTCCCAACCTCAAACAAAAAAAAGAACAAGGGGTTTTGCCCGATCTCTGGAAAAAGTTATGCTGTCCACCAATATGTGTCCATAACTTGTGCCCTAAAAAGTAGCCACAATCAGGGGAGAATAACTGCACCAGTGTCCAGAATTGAAACCTCTCTTGCCACATCCTTGGCAAATACTCATGACTTTCTTGCCCTCTCACCATTTAGCCCCTCACCACAATGTCTGACTTTCAACAATGCTGTGCTTTATAAAGATAACTTGAAAAGTACTCATACCATAGTGTAACTCAAATATATACATCCTTATAGAACTATGATAGGCAACACGTTTGCAATTGTGGCATTATTCCCCCCATCTTCACTGGAAGACTACAAATACCAGAATGCAATTCAGCAAAAGGAATACAAATGGTATATCCGTGAGCACTGGGAACGTAAAAGATCTTTAAACCATATTGGGGCATATTCTAGTTTGCCTTCAACATGCAAGCTGGATTTGCAATTCAGCATGTATTAGCAACTCCTTAACCAGAGATAGCTGATATTTACATGTGAGCCTCATGGCTACTTCACCTTTAGAGTGCAATGCTTTCACGTATTGTCAGTAGCACGATTTTTAAAAAAAAAACACTTCTACGTGGTCTGTAACTTGTGATCATTTATTAGGCATCATGGCCTGAGGGGATGGCCACTTCCTTGCATTGAGTTTAGTCCTTGATGCCTATTTCCGGTATGGACTACAGATAGCCACGGGTATGTGTAGTTTTAAAGCCACAAATATTGAAGTAACTGGTAAAAAATGCTTTTTTGGCCCTGGCCCTCACCAAGTGCCCCCCACCTGTGTCAGCTCCCCGCTCTCCCTTGATAGCCTCCTCACCTCCCTGCCCTCTCCCATTCCCCCCATAACACTCAGTGTTTCTGTGATGTAGTTTGCTTTGAGATGTTTGCGGTTTTACCCCATGTTATAGCCAAGGGTAAGCAGTAAATGTTCGAGTCATGTGTTGCAAACTTGGTCCCTTGCCCCCATACAACTCCCAAATGTCACTTGGTGTACCCCCCAACTTTATCCTGATGGCATCTGCATGTTTTTTGACCTACAAAGGCCTATTTTCTGCATTTCTTATTTCAATACCATTGGCTATAACCTGGAGTATAACTATAGCTATCTCTGACATTGGAAGAAAAAAAGATGGTGGCTGGTTCATTTATAAACACCCGGATTCTTCTCAATTCACCAAGGTTATAGCTAATTACTTTGGAGATGGGGTCCCCCCTTCTCTGTCAAATACTTTAAAAAGTAGTGGACAGACTAATCCCAACCCACAAAAGGATCGCAAGTCAACGGTTCATGCCGAGTTGTTTTGCACCTGGTCCAAGTCCGCCCAGCAGTATTGGCTGTGCAGTCTGGCAGACATTGACCTTTTTTGTCTATGGAAAAATGAATTGGGGAGTAGGATGAAACTTCGTTTTCTGCAACATTTCAGCCAATTTCCAGCCAAATCCCTCACATGAGTCAAAGTTATTAGCTATTTATTTTCGGGTATCCTATGTAACTCTGTTTTACCTTAACTATAGGGTGGTGACCGCCGGCCTATAATGTAAGGGATTAATGAAGCAATGGTAGACTGTACAAAGAAAAGATATAAATGGGGCTACAAATAGGATGCACGGATTGGGAATTATTTGCTGAGATGGGTCTTCAGGCCCTTCCTGAAGACTATGATGATCGGGCGGCGGCAGTCTTACCTGAATTGGTAACTTGTTCAAGAGACAAGGTCCATAGCAGAAACAACCTATTTTCTTTTTAACTACCTTGCAGTTTGTTTGCAATCTGGAGATACTGTAGTTTCTGGGGGTGAGCTGTTCTCCAGGGGTGGTGAAATTCTCAGCAAAGTAGAATGGTGTTTTGTTTGTGACTGTTTTGTAGGTTTTAGGTGATAATAAAAGGAACATCTATACAAGAAATGGCATAACCCCCTACTGGAGGTGTTCTCTTTTGTATTAGAATGCCCAGCACATTATCTTGGTCATAATGAACCCGATATAGAATACACAGTTGTGCTATCAGCATTCCACCACCCAGGCCCATAAAACTGCCAGTGAAGCTATATTTGTACAGTTCTGTTGACTTTTTCTATTATGCTAAGTGCCGAGAATTGTGATTACATTCCATAGGCATACCTTCTGGGATCAGTTGTTGGAGCAACACAATGGACATAAATATGGCCTGCAATGAACAGTTGTGTATGCCCTCAGCTGTGTCCATTTCACAAGATCTTCATATGGTACTGTGGAGTAGCATCCAAACAATATACATGGAATTATACATGGCAATATGGATTGTTCTGGCTACGTGTAAGGTGACACTACTCCCTCCCATTTTGTTTTTCATTTTTAGTTTGTCAAAGGAGTGTTGACTAAGGAAGTTGCGCAACATCTTTCTGATTGGAGCATTCTTTATTTATTATTTATTATATATTCAATGTTTTAATATTTTATAATGTAACACTATTCACTAATATTGGCCTTATGTGTTTTTCCCATTTGTTTTTTTTTTCCTTGGACTCATTTGTACTATGTGGAATTATTTTCTTCGTGATTAGAGGGTTCAGCCTTGAAGATGGATACATTCCAAAATGCATATGCATTGAATGGACCTTTATTCTTGCAACACTGCCTCATCCCTTTATACATTAAAACTTACTGTGTCATACATAGTGGTTTAAAAATTGTCTTAATGAAGAGAGTTAATATTGAGAGAATAATTGCAAATGAGTAACGTTTGGTTTAAATATTTGCCCCATTGTTCTTGGGCCAAGTGTGAGTCTGTGGTTCTTGCAGGTGTAACCCAGTGAGTTTTTTCTGTGTATAATTTTGGCCCAATACATTAAAAGAATCTAAGGAATCGTTGACTTTCACTACCTTAAGAGAAATGTTAAGTAGCATTGCCCACTGCTCCTAGGTTTTTTTGTACTGTCTTAAGGCTTTGCCAGAAAAGGCTGGCCCTTTGTCAGCTTGGAGTCATTTCAGTGCTGTCATAGCTACTAAGGCCAACAATCTTTTTATGACCTACTTACAATCTTCTTTGTTCCGGAGGATTAACCAGGTAAATCTAGTGCATGAGTCCACCACGACTAACAAATATTTGTACTTGTCGACGGGTGTCAGTGGTTCAATGTGATCCATATACATGCATTCAACAATTGGTGGTGATTTTAATTGTAATTGTGTAAAGGTGCTATTTACAACTTAATTCTCAAACACCACAGAACCATACTCATATTCTAATATTAAAGGCTCCCTGTGAAGAACCGAATCATCTACAGAACACTACCTCTCATCCATATGTGCCTAGCCAACCTTGCTCCAAAATACCTACATTGCAAATTCACTAAATACCACTCACAATAGACCCACCAGGTCAGATCAAATCTACCAACTCATCATACCATGATTTAAACTGGAAAAATCTGGGGGGAAAGCTTTCCGGTCATAGCTGCCAAGATTTGGAATGCTCTGCCTGCTGGCCTTAGAACTGAGACAACCTACTGGACTTTTCGAAATAAGCTGAAGACCTGGGTAGTCTCCCAAGAATAATACATCTCCTCAGTGACTGTTCCAGTCCCTAGCCTCATGATCACCTCCTGATGACTACTTGTTCTTATCAGATTTCGGATCTAGACAAACCACCATCATTGTTATCATCCATGTTTTACTATAATTGAATGCTAACTTATGTACCATACCCAATGTAATGTATTTCACCTGTATTCTTATATGTTTATTCTATGTAAATACCCAAGTGTAACTTGGCATCTTGTAAACCTGCACTCAGATAACTTTGGGTGGGGAGAGCTATATAAATAAAACAAACAAACAAACAAAGGCCAAAGTTGGGACACATTTTTATCAGAATGAGAGATTTACTTAGTGGAATTTGATAGAGAAAGGGTGCTTTCATTTGGCAAAGAGGTAGTCACAAATCTCATATAGATTATTTTTCTGTTTCTTCACATATAATAACTAGATATGAAAAGGTTATGACCTGCAATCCGGGTCTAGGGGATCACATGATTATTCAATATAATTTCAACTATAGATCCCTGATTCATGAAACAATGTGTACTCTCTCACTTGTAGAGTTTGAGCGGTCTGGATTGTCGCTCTGATGGAATAATAAATGATGTAACCATGTTCTCATCCTACTCAGGAGACAACTGCAAATTACGGATGGAGTTTACATTCGTGAGACAGGTTTTCAGCAAGCTGAAAATCGTATCAATGACATTGTTAGGGGCATCCTTACAACACTTACTAAGTCGATGCAGGTGAACTCTATTCGTAAAAAAAACACATGTTCAATTCAGATGTTGCAGATTCCAAACGAGTGAAAAACAATACATTAAGGGAACTTTTAGCCTCTAATCTCCCAGATGAACAATAACATAGGTTTAAAAATCAGATTAAACCAACAAACAAAGGTGGGAACCTCCAAACTCCGACACCCGGAGGTAAAGCAATACATATAATACAGAAAGTGGTGCCAGAAATCCGAGAGCAACTGAAGAACAAGGCAAGATATTACATCAATAATTCATTTTGTTTTATTATAAATTGTAATAAAAATCTTAAATTATTTCTTTTTTTAAAAAAAACACATCCTAAATAGCAGGCATTCATTACATTCATTCAGCTAATGCAACTCTAAATAATATATAATACATTTACATTTTTTATGTTTTTTATGGAAAAGTGCAGCAAATGCAGCAACTGTTCCATAGTTTGAATAAAAGTTTGAATCAACTATTTGTTAATTAGTAATTAAAAATGAATTTGTATTTTTTGTTTATTTTTTCTTCTAGAAATATTGTTAGGTTCATCCCTATCCTGATGAAGACATAGATAACTATCTAAGTCGAAACTATTTATTCAGAAGCCCATTTGACTAAGAAGATTCATTTATATTGGCATCAACAGTCGGGGCACTAATAGTTGATAACTTTTTGTTTGGAGTGAACCGCTATTATCCTAATATGGGAATTGTTGTCTACTTTCCATTTATATAGAAATTGTATTCGTTATCTGAATGTTTTTCTTTGATCACATTAATTGTCTTTTTTGAAAGTGTAACTTTTATTCAAACTATGGAACAGTTGCTGCATTTGCTTCACTTTTCCATAAAAAACATAAAAAATGTAAATGTATTATATATTTTTTAGAGTTGCATTAGCTGAATGAATGTAATGAATGCCTGCTATTTAAAAATCAGATTATTCAGGCTCACCAGATAGAATAAAATCATTGAAAATTCAAATGCATATTGACGACAATCAGAAAATGATTGAACACTTCTGCAAGCATGACAAAAAATTGTTTTGGGCTTCTATGAGGGTAGCAATTAGTGGCACTGTCATGTTCATGGACAGCTCTATCACTGCTGAGGTGTGGGTTTGTCATTATACTCTAAAATATCAAACACCTGAAGAGTATGCTCATATAATTGCTCCCTATTATGAAAATTCAATTTTGGGACTCTGTCTATGGAACATCAATTATATAGAATGGGCCATTTCAAAACATAATTATTCAAAAGCAGCAGGTCCTGATGGTATTCTGCTGTGTGTCTTGAAATCTGATCCCATTTTATGGGCTTCCATATTGTTATGATCTAATTTTCAAAACAAACTGTGTCCCAGAATCTTGGCTACATTCACTTATAGTTCCAATACATAAGAAAGGTGACCCTCTTAATGCAATCCAATTATAGACCGATTGCTTTAACGGATGGTTTTTCTAAAGTATTTTCCATCCTAATGCTTAACAATCTTGAAAACATAATTCAAGAAGACACTTTTTTGTCCCAATTTCAGATCAGTTTTCGAAAAAGAATGGGCACTGCATTAAATGCAACTATCTTGTCTCATCTTCTTGAAACAGTAAAAATACCTGATATTGGGCCCATTTATATGGCATCACTCGATATGGCCTTTGCATTTGATTTTGTCATCCGAGCCCTTTTAAGGTAAAAAATGGAAACATATGGTATCTATGCCACCTTAATTTTGATAATGTCTATGTTACATCAAAAAACAAGTTACTGTGTGCATTTTAACCCGGAAGGTTCATTAACAGATGCCATTCCCATATTTATTGGAGTTAAACAGGGATGTAATTTGGCCTCAACCTTTTTTAATCTCTGCTTAAGATATATGGATGAAATATGGCAACACTATTGAACCTTCCCTGTTAGACAAGGGAAACTTTGCATTAATTTAAATAATGTAATCTCACTCCCGCTGGCCATCAGATCCAAAACGTCCTTCTGGACCTTCAAAGCCAAGACTAAATCATTGCTCCTGTCACAAGTCAATTAACACATTACACCCACCACACACCCCACACTGTCGAGCCCCACCCTATGTGCGAAGTCACACCAGTGACCACTGACTGTCATGCACAATAATTGAATGTTACTCCTTGTCCCTAATCCAATTACAACATACCTAACTTAACCTGGCTGTAAATCACCTTATATGTCTTTTTATGACTCTTTAACTCTGTAAATATGTAAATTATTCATCTCTTTACTGTATCATGTAATTCTGCAACTGTGTAAATATGTATTCAAATGTAATGTACCATGTAACTTTCTATGTATCCAAGTACAAGCACCCTGTTAACCTTGGGTTAGGTGCGCTATGCAAGTAATAAACTAAACTAATTGGATACGTTTGCCGATGATTTAGTATGACAGAACTCCATACAGGCTCCAAAATAAACTTCAGATTTTTATGGTTTTTGCTCACAAACTCAATCTACATCCAAATGCAAAAAAATCAAAGATTGTTGTCTTTGCGGGAAGGGAAAAACTAAAAACACTGACGTGGGTGTTGGGAGGCAATGTGATTGAACACGTATTTTAACTCTGTTACCTTTGGTATAATCTGGGTGATACCACTTCGGTAACAATGTGGAGAAATTAGTTGACATGCAAACTCAGGCCGCTTCTTTCTCAGTTGAAAATTTTGTATAAAATGTTTTGCAAATTCTCTCTTGTACCAGCAATTGAATTTTACAACTTAAAAGTTGAAACAATATTATAATGTGGTCTGGACATGTGTCTTTTGGACATTAGTGAATTTCTAAACCATATTCAGGGTCGCATTTGTAAAGAGACGTTGGGCCTCGCTAATCATTGCCCAATCCCATTGTTAGGCATAAATTGGGAATATGCTCACTGTCTTCTAAATATCTATAGAGATCACTACTTAATTATTCTAAAATGATTAATCCTCCAAGAAATTCTTTATATGAAGACCTGAGTTGCATGCTATGGGATTCTCCTCCGCCATCTGTAGCCATATTTAATGACATAATGCTAATATTATTGGTAAAGATTGGTGAGAAGAACAATAATTAAATGCACGTCATTTAGGTGTCTGTTATTAGCTCCCTCCCCATCCCCATTGAGCCCTATTGGGGCCCTATGGGGGCTCAATGGGAATGGGGAATGGTTCCTTCAAGGAGGAATTACCGGGTCCTCCAATGTTGGAATTATCTGGTTATTCCTCATTGAAGGAACCCGGTTTTGCAGCCCAGAATGGAGGCTGCCATGGCGCTAATAGCACCATGGCTACCTCCATACTCGTAATGAGGCCCTATATGTTGATTCTGCTCTGATATAAATCAACTTGAAATGCTTAACCATCTTATTTTCATATGTGCTTACTTTGAACCTGTTAGGATAAAAATGTTTGGCGCAAAGAACGTTGGTTACACCAATTACTCAAGACATTTTTTTTGGATGAGATGTATGTGGGGGAAAAAAATGTTAATTATTGCCCTCACCTGTTTTTAGACTGTAATTATTAAGGAACTGATGCCAAATGTAATTTAGTAAGATAGACTGTGTTTAGCTATGTGGTCTAGTGACATAAATAATGTTGTATTGTATGATGTTAAGTTTTGTGTTGTGATTATAATAATATTTTTTTCTTTTTTTCAAGTTTACGGTCTTGGTCTCATGATATAATTCTAAAAAAAAAATATATATATATAAAGGTTTGCAAATAGAAAAAAGAATCATGCCATTGTCACCCTTATTAGTCTATGGTAGTTTTGGGGAATTGTCCACAGTTGTGTGCAAACATATGGAGCAATGTTCTATGCACTGTGGTACTTCTTTACCATGCCCTGGCCAATAATACCTGTCGCTCAAGAGTCGTGTAGTAGCCGACACCCCAAAGTGGGTTGTGAATACACTTGCATGTGCTGTGGAGATGAGTTACAATCTATCCTGATTATTCTGTTGTACCCTGTAAACAGAACCTCTCTTTAACCTAGGGATAGTGACCATCACTGTATTCTCTTTTACAGTGTAGGATTAAGTATTGGGGAACCCTAGTGGGTTAGGACTATTTGCATCGAAATATGCATTGTATGCCCATTTCTATATATGTAGCAGATTGTGTTAATGCTGACACTACCCTTCGTATAGACCACTGTCTTTCAGACTGATCGGCAAGCGCATTGCCTGCACTTTGCACATCATTCTTTCTGTGTGCTTTGGAATGCATAACCACTATGAGAGGTCATGTCTCCTTGGTGTCCTATACTTCTGGCCAAAGTTGTTTTGACACTATTTGCTTGCCTTTGGAATCTCTGAGTGAATTTGCCTGCACCCATTGTAGGTCAAAATTGTAACATCTTACTACATAGTCTAAATCAGACACAGTAAGGTTGATGTTGATTTACAGAAAAGCATGGCCTCCCCTCTCATGGACATGTTATACAGTACAAACATGGGTCTGAGATCCATAAATCTCAAGTCTCTTAGTCTCTCACAAAGAAGCATAAAATGGAGAGGACTTTTTGCCTCAGCAACACATAAAAAGCAGTTAGCTCCTGTCAACTTATCCCAAAGACAGGTATAAGTCAGCAGATGTAAACAACCAATTCTGATTTCAACATACAATGTGTGTGCATAAGCTGGTGTAATTGCATCAAGATAATGTTCATGGCATGTTTTTAGATTTCAGATATTCTGGACCAGTGGTGGAAAACATGGTTTTCATCCTACCCCTTTTGTAATTGTAATAGGGCATTTTTGCTTTTGATGTTGATACTCTGGTAATGGTTGATGGTTCTTCCCAATAGCAACACAACCCCAATTCGACAAGCCATGTTTTAATATGCATAAACCAAGAGATGTTACATCCACCCCCAATTGGCCTCAAATATACCAGGGCTTCCCGATATACTTTTTGTGTGAAGCACTTAAAGAATGCTGCAACTTATTGAGGCTGTGAGCTCAGACAGAGCCACTTTAAAGATGATCATGTCCTGTAGTAATTCCGAATATCAATTGATTTGAGAAAAAGCACAGCGTAACTCTACATGTACAGCTTGCAGTCTGAAACCTTCTTGTGAGCACTTGCAACTTCATGTGCCAGCAGTATGTTGTTCTAAAGGCACTTCTTAGTGCAGATGGAATATTGTATGTGCAGTGAAGACGACCCATAGGTCGAAACACGTGTTGGCTGGTCAAATGTACTTACAAAATTAAATATTCAGCATGTACTTTTGAATTGATATGATATGAGATTTTATTTATATAGCACCTATACAGAATGTGTTTCAAAGCGCTTCAAGGCAAGGGAGGGAACAAGGGAAAATACAATGACATTCTTACAGGCCATGAACAGTAAGGATGTGAAATTAACTATCGTACTCAAGAGGGGAGAGCAAGAGGGGAGAGCGAATACAGTTGCAGAAGTCAGTAGTAACACATAATGTTGCAAGCCAGGATAAAAGACGAAGATGGGAACAGCATGATTCAGGGCCACCATGAGTACAAGATGCAAAGGAAGACCAGCATGAGAGTTGAGAAAGGGTGACGCACCATGAAACAATGAAGTCCATAAAGGTCAAATCCAGCATTGGCCACAAGACGGTGATGGTGAAACCCGAATGTATCAGTACAGACTCCTGCAGAAGCACACTGGTGTTTACTTATGAATTATGTAGATTTCAAGTTACATGCACTAAAGTATACACATTGATCTACATCGCAATATTATTCATTCGAATGTTGTTATGAGCAGATGTGTTGGGAACAAAAATCTTTTTCTTGGAATTATTTGTTTGACCCTTGGACCGGGGTCTTTCACTGGTTTCAAGTACTCCTGCCAAACGCCATTTGAGTCATGGTAGCTCACAATCAGATTGTTCTGTTGTTGTTACACCTCCCCATATTTGCCCAAGCCAGGGTGTCCACATATTTCTAACTAGTAATATACATAGGTCTCAACCCTGCCTCCTCATGAATAAGACTAAGGTCACATTCCATGTGTAATGCTTGAAACTCTTTAGGGATACAGGAAAATATTTTTTAGAAATGTGTTTTCAATTACAGACAATGAACAGGCCTTGACATAGCCACACATTTCTGATCCATTCAGGACTGATGCCTGCACCTGCCTCTGATACATTTTTAAGACTGGTTTGGTGGCACCCCGACCATGTTTAAAGTAGAATTCTTTCAGACAATCGCTATTCTTATCAAAAGTAGTCTTAGCCTTAAGCAGCTAGTGGGCCCATCCAAGATTACTTAAAAAGCGTTGTCTGCAAAAAAACAGGGCCAACATGTTATCATGTTATCATTCCCCAGCCAAGGGGGCTGGTTATGATTAGCTGGTCAATAATAGAATACATATAATGCAGCCTTGCCTTACTCCCCTTGCTACTTCCAGGGTCTGGGTTATGTCCCCTGCCAGGATCCAATGCACTACTGCCACATTGTTAAAATAGAAGAGCTTTATCAGATTCAGCAGGTTTTATGGGATGTTTTTACCTTGAAGTATCTTCCACAATAGCCCTTTAGGGATGCTGATGTAGGCTTTGTGCAGGTCAACGAAAACCACATACAACTTGTTCTTCGTTAAAATATATGCTTCTGTATAATCGAAATGCAGTGGAAACCTCTGGTTCAGTTGCTTATGATGATTGAAATCTTGCTTGCCGGTGGCTCAGTGGCTTTCAGTTTCAACCCAATTCTGAAGATTTTTTAAGACCGTCTCAGCAAATGTTTTCCCTACAGCATCTTAAAGGGAGATTGGGCAATAATTAGATGCGTTTTCATGTTCTCCGGTTGCCACTATCTCTGCATAGTTCCGGGCTCAGGGATTGTGTTAGAATCCAATATAGCATTGAAGACATGTTTAGGACTGGTGGCCATACCATGGGCTCATCCTTGAGCAGGCCTCATCACAAGTTGGGTGGTAGCCCTTAAATGCAGCAGTAATCGTATCACCGCTGCATTTAAGGGCTGACCCGATCACGAGTTGGGCACCAAATGGGCTGTTTTAGCTTCAGCTTTTTTTCTGGAGCTGAAAATCCCATTTAGTGCCCTATTTTCGACGTAATTACCACCAGCTGTATTAGCGCATAATATTTTTGCTGAAGATTCCCCATTGGGTCCAGTAGGGAATGGAGATTTACCGTTTACGCCCAACCCATGATCTGGCGGTAATAGCACGGGAGCAGTTGGTGTTAACAATATTACAGTTCAGCGGAATTACAGCCGTGATACCACCCAACTCGAATGAGGCCCTTTGTCTGCGCCTGCTGCTTTTCCTGCTACCTGTGACTTGATGGCCTCCTCTAACTCCCTCAGGGTGAATTCAAGACTCAGCATCTATATCTTTTATTCCCAATTATCATTTGGATCATTGCCAACTCTGCATTCTCACTCTCATATAAGATTTTGTACAAGCCCTCAACATTTTTGTGCCAGAGGTCAGGGGTAATACAGGCTTGACAGGTTGTGTCCCTCTTTAATTATCTGTCAGTTACAAACTTCAAGAACACAGCCAAATTGCCCTTTTTAACCACTTGTGGTGTAAAACTCCATTCTTTTATTTTACTACATTCCTACAAGTACCTCTCAAGACTTGCAAGTGCTCCCTATCCAGCACCGGGCTGGTTTTCAAACACTGAAGCAGTGACCTTTTGGCTTCTGTACACTCCTTATCATATCAGGACACCTTTTTCCTGGCACCTCTATGAATAAAGGGCTTTGAGACATTGGGCCTCATTACACGGAAGGCGGTGAGCCATGGCGCTATTAGCGCCATGGCTCATGCCGGTAAAATACTGGCACCGCCTTGGCGGAAAGGGGATTTACCGCCCCATTCCAAGGTTGGAGGGGCGGTAAATCCCCCTCCCGCCATTGCCCTTCCCCATTCCCATTTCTGCCCCATAGGGCTCTATGGGAATGGGGAAGGCGCTAATTACGGTGCCGCAATTTTGCGGTGCCGTAATTAGCTCTGAGGTCCCTTAGCGGGTTAGTTTTTAACGCCTGCAAAAAGCAGGCGTTAAAGTACCAACCCGCTAAGGGACCTCGTAGTAAGGCGGTAATGGTTAACGGTCACCGTTACCATTAACGGTGGCCGTTAACCATTACCGCCTTCCGTGTAATGAGGCCCATTGACCATGGATGTATATGTTCAATCAATTTCCAAAATTCCATAAAACACTTTCATGTCGGTGCATTCCCAGGAACATAACAGCTCTATGTGCTCAATGATGCTGCTATATATGCTAGCATGTCCAGTGACTATGACATAAGTGGCGTGTGTACAGCACTGGGATTTAGGCATTGCATTACCCTTTAGCACAAACAATATGGGCTTGTGGGCACTTAAGTGATATGGGCTTGAGGTCCCTTTCAAATTGATCAATCACTTGGAAGCCAGCCACTTTCTGCCAATCTTGTGCAAGTACTATGCCATGCTTTATCCTGGAACTGCCATTTGGTGCCTGTTAAATATCCTTAGAGGGTTGGTCAGTAGTAAAGCCTCCATTGCAAGCCTAAAGTTCTAAACGAGTCTGGGTTGTTATCATCGCCATACCATGGGTTATTTCAGGAGCACTTGCTACTAAGCACAGGTTACTCATGGCCTCGTCCTGGTTTTCCCATAGGCCTTCTAGTTTCCTCAATGACTCCAGCTAAATATTGAAATCCTCCATGACAAAAATCTCATAGCTCTGACTGTTGACAATTTCCCAGTTATATACAGCTTCTTGGAGTATAGAGATAACATTGGGAACTTTTCTGTCATTAGGTCTGCTGTAAACATTGAACAGTAGCATGGAGCGGTCACCAGGGATTTCAATCTCAATCTGTTACAAGTCAGGTGAACCAGTGCTGACCTGTTTGACAGTCCAATTTAGGCCAGCATCTACCCATGTCACAAGCCCCTCGCTGTGTCTCCCCCTTGGACCTTTTTTAATATGATGTCAAACAATAAGTACCTCAGGTTGTCCATCTCTTCCAAAGCCCATGTTTTCTGCAAGCAAATAACATCAAAGCCCTCCAAGACTTCCCCCAGTCGCAATCGACAAGGTGCTTGTTGACCCCTACTATATTCCTGTATAACAATGTATAGGATGCATTCTGAGTGCCAACCAGTCCTTCAGTGAGCAGAGGCAGTCAGTAAACTACATCAAAATTGTCTTGTGCAAATGGATGCTGGTTTTTTATGTTCCTTTGAAATGGACCATGTAATGGCCTTGCTTGTGGCATGTCTACATTATCTTTTGGCTGGCACGCCAATGCTGAACATGTAGACACAGACCAATCTTCGGGTAGATTGGCCCTGAGTGTGATATTGGAACTATGGGGTGGATATATTCTTAGTTCTATGGCCGGCAGTTCCTGGACCAGCTACCCTTCCCTGAGGAAAACCTGGAGAAAGTCGTCCTTGCAATTTATTAGGCAATGTCTTTTGCAACTGACAATGTCATCTTGAATCAAAAAGACACAACTGCTCCTGTGTCGGATCCAATTGATCATTTTGTTGATAAGTGCCAGATTATGAGTGCCGGTAAAGGTAGTCAATTCCCCTTCCAAAGAGTCCCATAGGACTCCATGGGGGGATTTGCCAGTATTAACAGCCCAAGTAGTACCAATGCCGGCAATACAGGCTATTTTTGCTGGTGGGGTTCCAGAATTACGGCCATCCCTCCGGAAACATGGAATTTGCAAGTGTGGTAACGTGCCAGTAAATGGAATTACTGGTAGGTTATTACTGCACCCGAAACTCCTAATGAGGCCCAGTGTGTAGCGAATTATGAACAAGAGCTCCCCCCTACTATACCCCGTTGTCTCATTATGTACTAGCACATGCTTTGTTTCCTCCTTTTCTGCCATATTTTTGTGCTTGATGTAATTATCCTCATAGACAACATCCCCCTCCTATACCCATTATAATTGAACCGTGTGTCGCTGGAACAGCCCCTGAACCTTGCACAACGCTAGATGCACTAAACTCTGTGCTGTCTGTGTAAGTACTTCTTCGTCCCCCCGTCCCACTCCCTGCAAATAGCTAGGACTCCATAACATTTACTTCTGATCGCTGTTGTAATATCATTCTGTGCCATTTGTAAAACATTACTACTTCCTATAAATAAACCCCATTATACTTTAAATAACCAGAAAGGAATAGAGAGAAAACAGAAAGCAATCGTAAAATACAGTGCATAAATCAGATATTCCCATGTTCCTCCTACTCTTTGGTCTTGCAGTGATCAGAACAAATAGTTTGGCCTCCTGAAAAGACGAATTGATGTTAAAAAACTGAAAGTTAACTGGCTAATACTTTCTTTCACCCGTGATCTTTTCCTGCAAGGGGTTTGATGCCTTTGTACCTTCAGATTTCCATTATGTGGATCCACACCCGCTGGCCCTCCACCTTGACTGCCTTCCGGGTCGCTTACTTGACGCTGAAAGGTCCCACAAAGCGGTGCTCACATAAATGAATGGGTGACATTTTTTTATGTATATTTTTTTCACCTGAATATAGTGCTGGATGCTGCAGCAGGGTCTCTTGCTCTTGTGGTGTGGGGACATCTGCAAATGATGCAGCCGGACGGCCTCTTTGTGCAGGTGCAACCTGTCTCGAAATAAACTTTGACAATTGGTAAGTTCCTTTAGATGTCCCCAAAACTCCTTCTCCCATATCTCAGCAGAGCTGTGAGCATCTGAAATCGTACATGCAGGAGTAAGTGATGTGTGAGGAGCCAGTAATGGTATTTAGATAAAGAGAGCTCATAGTTTTGGATATACACTATTATTTAACAAATGAGGTTTTGGAAAATATTTTGCTATCCCTATGCTAGGAAGCCTTTCCCTAGCGCAACAAAAAACAAGGGTCTGTCCATTGTGAAGATGTCCAAATCAAAATATCCTGTGTCTGAAATCCTATTCTGGCCCTCACACTCTAAAGATAACTCTAAGGTGAACAGGCTAATGGTTTCACCCTTGATAGTGAACACATTTTAAAAATAAATGTGTCACTTTAACACAAAAACTCCAATGAATATACTTCACAGTTCTAGGGGAATGTGTCCCTCGTTAGGTTTTCGCTTCACCAACACAACAGTCGTAGTTTTAACATAACAGTTCCAATGTATACAATCCACAGATACAATGGGGGTTTTCTCTCCATGAAGTTCTCTTTGTATCTACACACCAGCTCATGAGGGTATGATTTCTCCTTAGTGGTCTCTGAATAACAACAACATGACTGGTATATTAAACAACTTGGTTTCACCCGGTATAATCTCCTGTCTAGTCTTTTCCTCTTTTACTTCAGTTAACAATGTTAGTAGTTGTTTTTGCCTGGTATACTCTCCTGGCAGGGCGTTCTCTTGTACTTCATGTAACAATGCTTATAAACTCAGTCTTGCCCTGTGTATTCTCCTGCCAGGGCTTTTTGCTTGTTCTTTGTTTGATCCACATGGAAACTTCACTCTGTCTGGTGTACTTTCCTGCCAGTGTTTCCCTTTATGTTCTTCATTCAACACACGTGTAAACTGTGCTTGTTGTGCTTTCTTGTCAGGGTCTTTCTTTTGTATTGTTTATTCAACACACTTGCAAACTTCACTGTGCCTGTTATACTCTCCTTCTAGTGCTTTATCATATGTCTCTCTTGACGTACTTGAGAATTTGATTCACAGTGATATTCGGTGGCGGGTCTCACACTTAATGGCCGCCTACTTTCATTACAGTCTCTTGGTTTCCCTCTTTGCCAATATTCAGCAAACATTTTTTGGCTTATTTCATTACAATGGCCCTCATTACGACCCTGGCGGAGAACCATGGTGCAATTTGCACCATGGTCCATGGTGCTAAGCTGCCAACTCTGCCATGGTGGTTGGCGGACTTACCGCCCCATTCCGACCTTGGCGGGGCGGTAAGTCCCCAATCCCCATTTACCCTTCCCCATTCCCATTTTTGCCCCATAGGGTATAATGGGAGTGGGGAAGGCGTTAATTACGCCACCGTAAATTACGGTGGCGTAATTAACAACAAGTCCCGTAGCGCCATGGATTTTTCCGCCTGCAAAAAGCAGGCGTAAAAATCACCATGGCGCTACGGGAACTCGTACTCTGGCAGAAAGGGGCGCCATGGTTTACGCCGGCGTAAACCCCTTTCCGCCAGGGTCGTAATGAGGGCCAATGTCTTGGCTTCCCTCTTTGCCAATATTCATCAGACTTTCTTTGGCTTCTTTGATTCATAGGTGTCCTTTGCCCCGTTATTCTTATTTGCATACTGTTCCCCGTAGCCTCCAGGACCTCCAGCACCCATCTCTCCCTTAGTGGTGTGGCATTTGGGTCTTTTCGGTGGCTGGTTGCTAACTGTGTTGGGAAGGGGACAGCCCATCCCACCCCCTAAGCGCTTTAGAGTGAGGTGAGATGCATTTGAAACACTATGATGGATCAGGGGGGATGCAAGATGGTGAAAAGACCAACCCCTAATATAAAGGACCCCACCTCAATATAATACAATATAATTTTTGCATAGATGTTAGTAATTGTAGCTATGCATCAAGGCTTGCATGGCAAATGCGGCAGTGCATGCATTAGGTGCAAATTGCAAGACAAGCGACATTTCCAGCTAGCCCGGGCTCCCATGAGGACAATCCCCACCCTCAACAGCCACAATGCCTATTAATTGTTCTAACAGCATTGCAAAGATGTGTTTTTATCCAAGAGGAATGTGTCCTGCAAGGCTGCGATCAGGGGCAGGCGCTGGTGTGCATGTTATCTCACACTAGCCAAAGCATGGCCCCGGCCCATCCCCAGGTGACCACTAGTTATAGCCCATTTAACTGACTGAGCCCTGAGACCCCAGAATTCCATGGCACCCGGTGCCCTCTGACCACCAACCCTAAAAGTAACAAGTCCTGGATGTTCAAAAAGTACGGACATTGTATGTCTTTGAAATACCATGTGATTTGTATTGCATGGTGCTGGGAGGTATGGAACCCCTTCTAATCAAGATAAGGGAACTAGAGGAGGTAAAAGGGATAGAGATGGCGGGCAGGCAACACAAAGTCATAGCATACGCGGACGACATGCTGGTTGCCTTAGAGGACCCAGGGAACTCCTTACCAAGAATCATAGAAACACTTGAGGAATTTGGGGGGATCTCAGGCCTGAAGATCAATAGGAATAAGTCAGAGATTATGCTCCTAGCCGGGAACAGGGAATCACTAGAAGCAGAGGCGGACCAGCTCAGTCTAAAAACAATAGAGGAGGGCATCAAATATCTAGGGTTGACACTCACACACAGGGTGGATAAGATTTACAAGACTAACTACACCCCCCTACTCGCTAGAATCAAGAAGGACCTAGAAAGATGGTGCCCGCTTAGGATCTCCTGGTGGGGAAGAATCCAATCTGTTAAAATGAACATACTCCCCCGGGTACTCTACTATTTCTGCGCTCTCCCAGTCTCAGTCCCTGACTCCTTCTTCAAAGCTCTCTCAAAAACTATATCACAATTTGTGTGGAACAAGAAACCCCCAAGGGTTGCCAGAGCCGTTCTTACGGCACCGACAAAGGCTGGTGGAATGACCCTTCCCCACTTTAAGAAATACTATCATGCTGCCCAACTCTGGGTCCTGAAGGAATGGTTGGGGGAGAACCAACAGACAATCTAGATAACGCAAGATAGGGCAGCAGCTAGGACCCCCCTTGAGGACCTACTGTGGAAGAATAAACAACACAGACACCAGAACCTTCGAGTAAGCGAAGTCATGAGATCAACCTTAAACGCCTGGGATGTCCAAGCCAGAAAGGGAATCATGACCACCCCACTAGCTCCCTTCACGCCTATCTGCAGGAACCCACCGTTCCCACCAGGACAAGAGCCCAGCGGCTTTGAGAAGTGGGAAGCAGCGGGATGTAGAAAAATCGGGGAACTGATCCAAGACAAAGAAATTTGGTTGTTTGCGGAATGTAAAAATATGTGGAAGCTAACAGAAGCAGACAGATATAAATACGAACAGTTAAAACACTGGCTGAGTACACCAGAGGTATTCCAGGCGGCCTCTAGGGACTTAACACCATTTGAGACGTACTTAATAACCAACACAGGAGACAAAAAACTGGTGTCTACGCTGTATGGCTTCATCTCCACACCAGAAGAAGAAATTAAATGGGAGGAATTGTAGACAAGCATCCCCAAACTCACCAGGGCTGTCCAGACCAACCAAATGTGGCTGAAAATAATCACCCAATTGCACTATACCCCAGAGAGGCTGGGGTCAATGTACCCGAATGTGTCGAAACTTTGTTGGAGGGGATGCCAGGACATCTGGTGGGAATGTCAGGGAGCAAAGAGCTTCTGGAAGGAAGTACAAACGGAAATGACAAAAATATTCCCTGAGGCTGGCCAAATGGGGGTGAGAGTGTGGTTATGTGGTTTCAAAGACCCTTATGCCAAGAATCTGTGCAAACCACAATGGAGGAGCTTTATGGGCCTGGTCATTGCGGCATGGGCTACAATAGCCCAAAGTTGGAAGAAACAAGACCCACCACTGACTTACACCTGGCTGCATAAGGTGTGGTCCCAAATGACCATGGAAAAGATCACAAGCCACCTCCAGGACCAGAACAACTCCTTCACGAGGGAATGGGGACCAGTGCTAGAATACCTGAAATCAGACTATATGGAACAATGGTGCCCACATAATATTAAAATATCGGACATATACAGCACGTAAAGTTCCCGAATAGGAGTTCACAGAGGACCTGAACTCTTCCGGGGGGAGGAGGTGTGGGAAGGGAGAGGATTGATGGGGAGAACATTGGTGATGATGTTTATTCTGTTGAAAAATAATAAAAATATGTTTTTAAAAAAAATAAAAAAAATAAATAAAAATGAGGATGGAGACCTGGGTGCCAGATGGCATGGAAGGGATCCAGTGAGATGTGTATTTCAAGGTCAGAGTGCCCCAAAACCTCCTTTGAGCCAGCCCTAAAGTCTTTCAGGTGCAAAGTATAATGACAAAGTAGCAATGTAATAGGAGTATAGTTGATTGGTTCCTTAACCTTTGACGTGAGAAGAAGAGAATCACTGCAGTACCCACATGATGGAAGATGGATGAACAGGGCTGGAACCAATAACCTGGCATCTCTTATGGAGCAGGCTGATCATGTATAGGTGCAAACCAAACAGCCACGCTGGTTTCTACTGTATATGTTTTTCTTTATAAGATTTGGCTTGTATTAATTTGCGGCAGAACGTATTACTTTTGGCAGAATGTTCTTGGAAGCAGAGTCCTTTGCTGTTGCGCTCTTATCTGTATGAGATTAAAACTTGTTATCCTTACAAGATCAACTTGGGCCTTTCTTCCCTAGTGGGTTGTATTCTCTCTGGTGTGAGCATTCAGTGACTTGCTTTCACATGCCTCTGGCTTCCCGGTTCTCCACCGGGATTTCCATTCTCTGGATGCTTCTTTGCTGCTGGCTTCCCAGTAACTCCTCCACTGGGATCTCACTTCTCTGGCCGCTTCCTCACCATTGGATTCCCGGTTGCTTCTCTATTGGGATGTTACTTCTCAGAGGCGGCTTTGTTTGCCTCATGTTTCCCGCTCGGCCTTCAACTGACTTCTGGCTTCTCAGGCATAACCGCTTCCACAGCTCGCAGGATACTACTTCCATACCACAGAAAGACTGGAGCTCTGACGGAATGTCCCCTCTGGCAGCACATCTTCTAACACAAAGGAGGTAAGGGGAAATATTTATACTGCTACACCAAAACGGTTCCCCAAAATAGGCAACAGCAGCACAACCAGGGGATTCTTCTCCCTGTGTCGTCCTCTCGCTCCCTTCCTCCTTCACCTTCAGCGGTCTCGGCTCTTCAAGACTCCTCCAAGCAGCGGCCTATCTGACAGCGAGGCTGAAGGTGCTTTTTAAATGTCCCTGTACCTATCAGCGGTTCCCTACGACTAGACTGCATTCAATGCTTCTCAGTGCCAGTGATCTTCATTGCTGTAGACAGCTTCTTTGTCACCGTACATTTTATTTTCATAGCAGTGTATTTCGTTCCGGTAAACCTATGCACAACAAAGGGAAGACATCGACATTGGGTTCTCTGGATGGTATAAGAGAGTCAAGACAAATAGCCCATTAAGGCATGGGGAACAGAAGGAGTAACCCTGAAAGGAAAAGGGGGATACCATGTCTCACCCGATAATTCATCACCCTGCTGAAGGTTATCTGCCCCCATGTGATCCTCTCGCATGTACCCACTCCCAGGGTCAGAATCAGGTAGCGGCTGTCATCCCCTGGTCACATGGAAAGTGGCAACCTCTGGGAAAAGAGTAATGAAAACATCAGATTCATCACAGGTGCTAGCATCCTCCTGCCTGTAACGATCTTGTGCAGGGGTAAGAAGTGGTTGGAGCTATGCTGATTATGCAGGGTGAACAAAGCAAGCAGCAAGCAGTGCAGACAACTCCTGTGAAGTGTAACACACATTTTTGCAAGGAATTCTTTAGGGCACCTTATTTAAGTCTTCCAGTAAGTGTGATGATAATGCCATTGTGATTAGTATTTGCTGGGGAACCTCTCTATGTTCCATAACCAACTGACAAGGTATGCATATGTGGAAAACAACTTCTCATGTGTCATCATCATCTGTAAAAAGCGGTTCACCTGTCAAGTCTGTCAATCGCAGTGTTGAGTCAATGCATTAGGACGTGTGCCATTCAGTTCCCTCGTAATCTGTGTCCTGCCATATCTCTCCTTGTAGCTACTGCCTCTAAGTGGATGATGAAAATGATGCTCTTTGCTATTTCCTTGTACACTGCTGTCCTGAATAAGAATTTGGTAGGTAGTCAGAACATGTAGTCCTTACTTCTGAGCACCCATCCTAACAATACCTGTACTCAATTGAGGAATACCTCTGGGTAGAATGGTGTACCTCACAATGTGCTGTGAGATCAAAATGCCTGTATCAGTGCTACAACTTGTGTGTGGTAAATGCTTGTAGTGGGAAGTAACAAGAAAAACTGGGTGGGAACAAATAGTTTTCAAGACCCTCACACACTTCTCTTCAAAGAGCTGCAACGATTATTTTAAAAAAGTAGTAGTCGCTGAAGCTCAAACGTTTATGAAAAATTGAAACATAGAGGCAAACAGCATTGTCATCAGAATGGGCTCATTTGCTGAAGTATTTTGGAGTATAACTGCATCTTCAGGGATGAGCACTAATCAATTCAAGTGGAAATAGTATACACACACATATTCGGTTACCAGACATTTGGTCGAAAAAAATTGGTCGACCAGACAAATGGTCGAACCAATTTAGTCGAAAACCAAATGGTCGAATTTTTTTTTTTTTTATATTTTCACCCCTTTTTTTTGGGGGGGGGGGTTCCCCCCCAACCCTCTTTTTGTTTCTAAAAACCCATTTTTGTAAAAAACGAAAATCCGAAAAATAAATATATAATTAAAAAAAAATTCGACCATTTGGTTTTCAACCAAATTGCGTCGACCAAATGTCATTCGACTAGTTTTAGGTCGACCAAATGTCACAGGTACACGTGGTATGCAAACATATTCAAACAATTCAAAAAATGAGGTCTGAACATACCATGGCAGTCATTTGAATATTTGTGTATAAAAAGGACAAAACAGAAAAAGAAAAGGAAAGTATCAGGCAATGTTTCTTGCAGATTGACTTAAGGAAATGAAAATAAAAATAACCATAAACAGTACCTTGGCGTGTGGACCTTTTTACAGGATCCGTAAAAGATCCAATCTGGAAAGTAACTGACCTGCAGGAAGTGGGCAAACAATGTTCTACAGAGATCGCGTGTGCAAGTGCACGGCCTCTCTTTGTATAGTGGTGTTGTCCCATAACTGTGGTCATCGTGCCAAGGGGCATTGCAATGTCACTAGCGCTTCGTACCCCAGACCTTCTGTGAAGACACAGAATGGCTGGTAAGGCAGGAATAGGGTGGTACTGAAGATTAAAGTGGTAGATGTCACATAATATAATAATGTGTGAATGAAATCCATGTGCATGGGAACCAAAAATACTCGGACAAAGCTCAATCAGATGCCCGATAAGGGAAAACATCAGGAGTATGAAAAGCATAAGCCATGGACTAGTTATAAATCCCTCTTATTGCAATCGGGCTACCAGGTAGGAAGTAACATACAATAAAGCTAGAAAGTAACATACAATAGAGAAAGGTGGGAAGGTAGAAAGTGTAACGTGAAGTACCAATCTTCACAGTACTCCGTTACAAATGCAGTACTTAAGAGGCAATCACTTGGAGTGGAATACACAACCTTTCTTCCCAGAACAAAATGGTCATGTTTAATTTAATCATAATATCCTGGCCTTGCATGTTCATTGGTGTATCTCAGTACAACAGGTCTGCCTCAATTTGTTGTGTGCCTATGGTGAGAGCTTCAGTGATTGGAACCATTACAACAGCCCCAGAAAATCTCTTCATGTCCATTACTTGTCTGACATGGGTAACCTTCCCTCCTTAATGCAGGACTTGGTGGCTACTTTGTTGGCCAAAAATGAAAATTAATTGTTGCCTATCTTCAGTGCCTCTCAGGTTCTTCTTCTCAGTCTGCAGTTACCAAACTGGGCATTATAGAGCTCTCTGTGGGCTGTCCTACTTGGAAGGTGTGACTGCTTCTGGGGCATAAGGCATCCCCCAAACACTATTACTCCTGTGCAGTTTGGTACAGCATTTTTGGGTAACAAGACATTGGGCCTCATTACGACTCTGCCGGTCCAGAAAGAACGGTGGTGGTAAATCCGCCACCACCGTTCTTTCTGGACCGGCTGATTAAGAGTCCTGCCATGGCGGGTTTAACACCACCCGCCTGCATGTGGACATGGAAACACCGGCTCTGTCATAGATAGAGGCAGTGTTTCCATGGTCCCCATCCCCATGTAGTCCTATGGGACTCCATGGGAATGGCGATTTACCGATTTCCGCCTCCAAAATAACTGTGTCACCGGGATTTTAATGCCCCCATGATTCTGGCAATCACAGAGGCAAAATGGTAATACGAGTCTGGCGGTAACCTGATGGAATTTCCAGCACGGTTACATCTGGACTCGTAACGAGGCCCATTGTCCCATTCTTGATCCACTGGTTGTGATTGCAATTGTATTTGAAGAGCGTTTGTTTGTTGATATTGGGGCAGCTACTCTCGCTGGATAGTGTTTTTTGAGAGCAGCTGAGGTGCTTGTGTCAGTGGGGGCTGCATCTATGGCTGTTGTGGTTGCAGCTGTATTTAAATCAGTGGCAACTGCATTTGTGGCTGTGATTCCCTCCGGAAGGGCTGGATCTGTTGCTGTTGGATATAGATCAGGGTCTTGTGTACTGGGGGTCTACCCTGGCCATATGATGTTTGGGGTTTGTTGTAAACTTGTGTGCAAAGTCTCCCACTTTCCTTCAAATAAAATATGGACCAACAAACCTGGGCCCTGCATCTCCATATCCAAATCCTCTCCCCACTCTGAAATTTGCCCCTTCCATGTGGGTAATATCCTCATTGTGAGAAATAACACCCTGTAGACAATACCACCCTTGCAGAAAATACCCTCCCTGTGGGACAAACCCTCACCGTGTGCTTAATACCCATCCTGCTGCACAAACCCAGGTTGTGCCCCCCTCCCTGTAAGACACTGATATTAGGTTACCCTGGAGCAGTGTTGATCAGGACTGCCCTTTCCATGTTAAATGTTGCTAACTTCCTTTGTACTCGTTTTGCTTTTGTCTTTTGTGCATGCTCTGCAATGTGCCTCTATTTCTCGTGCTTTGCTCTACAATGGTGTACTATGTGTGCTTGTATTTCAGTCTGTCATTTTGTTTCAATTCCTACCACCTTCCCCAGTTGTAAATGCACGTCTGTGGAGAGAACCTTGAATAGCATGTGATAATAAATGGGGATGTTCTAATCCCATGGCTGTTGCGTCTCCAACCTCCAAATCTCTGGTATGCATTTTGTGTCTGGTTACATGTCTCTTAAGACTTTACATATGTGTGTTGGACAGTTATTGAATTGTGCACTATTGTGAGCATAATTGCTCAATGTTACCTTGTCATCGTGTAGTATCTGGCTTTTGTCAAGTGCACTGATGCAGCCAGCAGAATGTGATGATGTAGCCTGGAACCTCACGGGGCATGAAGGTTCCAGGACTGTCAGTTGGGACACAGATGGAGATCTGAATAAGAGATGAAGCATTATACATAGCTCGTACCTCGCTTCAACCAACTAGCCCTGTAACAGAAATAAAGACTACTTTCCTTTTGTATACACATGCCTCCAGCGTCAACACTTCATACCCAGAACCCAGATACTTCACAACGCCTGCCCTTTTGCATATTCCATTCACCTGCTCACCCAGCAGAGAGGCAAATATGCCTTTAATTTCTCTCATACCCAAAGTGACCCCTGACGTTGCTTTCTTGAGGGCATATATCCATTTGCTTGCCACTGTTGAGGGACAGCAAACTATCACATTGTCCTTATCCATACTGGGTCATGGTACATATTGGTACATACTGTGGTTCACCTCACCTCAACCATTCTCTAATAGTGGGGAATGATTCTCAGGCTTCAAAGTGCTGTTTCCCTTCACGCTGCTTGCTACCTATCCTGGGTTGTCATTCCCTAAGTCGTTTGGACCAATCCCAGTCCTTCTGTCTCTCTGTCTCTCTGTCTGTCTCTCTCTCTCTCTCTCTCTCTCGCTCTCTCTCTCCCTCTCGTTCTCTCTCCCTCGGCCTTTCCAGATCGTGTCAAATGTCTCCCAGTGTCGCCACCTCCCCCTCATCCTCCTCTGCTTCACATTCATCATCTATACTGTTACTCTCTGCTAGTTCTCGACATTGGGTTTATTGTACAGTTAAAACATAATTCTTCTTGTCATTAGAGTGTATGGTGTGATCGCTCTGCACCTTCCCTCACTCCTTTTCCCACATGGCCCTCACTCCCTGCACCTACTCTCTCTGTGCCTCTCGTGTTGATACATGTGACCAACTTTGGACCCAGCCTTCTAACTACCTTTTTACGATGGACAGCTGCATAAAAAAAATATGTTCACTGCCCTGCCGCTAGATATGAAATCTGTCTGATTATGTGTTCAACTGCACACTGTTATTCTTTTTTCAAATGCCCTGTTGGTCAACGGGGGTGCTGTTGCTCCCTTCCTAATGCTATATTTCGGGATTGCTGTAATTCACCCCTCATGTATCATACTGTCTCCTTTACAATCACTGTGTATTCATACGTTTAGTATCTGGGAAAGTACCTGCTGTCTGGAAAAAACTTCATTCCCCTGAGAAACTATTCCCTTGTATCAATGACATTAAATCCTGTTTGGTATTTCTTTCCATTATGAACTTCGTTCCATCAGCACCTCTGCCCTGCAGTGGAATTAAAACTCAATTAAACAAACACTACAGCTTTTAGCTAAATCATTTTGCTCTGCAATTTTCAACACTAATCGGTCCCAATATGGCAGTGCTCTTGCTCCCTGCAACAACTAAAAATGCTACTTAATACCACAAAAGATACATAATAAAACCAAGCAATTTACTAACCCCGATCCCTGAGAACCTACCCCTCTGTAAATCTGCTGTCTGCGTGTGTTGTCTGCATCGCCCACTTCCCTGCTAGTTCCCTATTTTGTGGCACAGCTATATGTATACTCTAATTACCCAATGATGTCACATCCCTCGTTACTACTGCATCACTAACTGGGCCTTATGCCCTACTAAAATACTTTTAGTAGCTTGCACTTGCACCCCCCTGTGGACCACTGGATATGCACCTTCACCACATGTAATCTGTTTATGTGATCCAATGCATCACATGGTCATTGTATCTGACCTTTGATCTTAAATTGTGCTACCTTATATTTTTTCATTGTCATATTGTTGTAACCTTGTAACTTTAGACCTGTTTGTTTGTTAAATAAAACCATTTTTATTGTTTTAAGCAACAATCACAAAAACAAAATGAGGACTAGCATGTCCATCCACAAACAAATAACACTAGATTAGCATCAATCAATCAAAAGAAGGACTTCACGTAAACACATTCGTATATTGTTCAAAGTCTCACATTATATTCCAGGAGGCCCTAAATCACCCCATCTTCCCACTTCCCATATTTTAGAAGCTTTCGTAGGGCAGCCTCTTGCATTGTAAACCCTGCTCTCCACCATGGTGCATGTGTCCATATCTGTTATCCACTGATCCAGAGACAGGGATTCAGAGGCTCCCCATTTTTGTGCAATGTTAGTGTTCATCGGCCCAGCTGCTGTGGTTAGAAACAGCATTTCCAATTTAGTAGTATAATTCTTGTCGGGTATGCCCAGGAGTAGGACCCCCAGATCCAATGGTATGGTGTGGGCCAAGACCCCAGAAAGTTCATTGCATCATGCATTCCAAAATCTTTGGATCCGGGAGCATGCCCACAGGATGTGTATGAAAGTTCCCTCCTCTTCTCCACATCGGAGACAGTTTGGGCTTGAGGCCCATTTCCAACCATATAAGATCATCCTAGGGTAGTTTACTCAAAGCAAAATGTTTAATTGTATCAAACGGAGCCTAGAAAAGATAGCAATCTCCTGAGGATGCATTAGGACCTGAATCCAGTCTTCTGGGTCTATCACTCCTACATCCATTTCCCATTTAGATTTTAGACTATTCAGGTCCGGAGTGGTGAAGGAGGACATTGCATTGTATAGAATGGAAGTGCATCTGGTGCGGATGTATGCTGGAAGCATGTTACGTTCTATAGGTGTGTAGTCAGGGACAGTAGCATTAGTAGGTATGTGAGTTTTCAGAACGTGAGCCAGTTGTACTAGTGGTACTGCTCGGTACTCGTAATTTGGAATTTCAGTTGCAGAGCATCAAAAAAGGCCAGTTTTCCATCCACAAGGATATCTCAACTTTCGTAATCCCAGACCCCATCCATCTTGGCCAAAGCTCAAATCTCCCAATCTCGGTCAAGTTGCTATTATGCTGCAGAGGTTGTGCAGCGGTTATTTTGTTTTTCCATCCTACAAAGATGTGCGCCTGTCTCCAGACGGCGGTAATGTGTGTTGTGGTTGTAGGCGGTAGGGGTCTCGGAAGAGGTTGGTACAACAAATGAAATGGGTCTGTGTCATGAATAGCAGCAATTTCAGCCCTTATGTGGGGTAGTTCGCAGTTACTATGAAGCAGGTCATTGACCACTGCAAGCTGTGAAGCCCAATAGTAGGTTTGAAGACTGGGCACCTCTATCCCACCTGCGTACCCCTGCCGAGAGGAAAGGGTTGAAAGGGCCACCCATTCACCTTGACTTCTGCCTGGATGTTGGTATAGAGTAGTTATACTCAGCCCAGAAAAGTGTCACTAAACCCCATGCGTCGCATAGTTTCCCATAGGTTGTCCCACTGGATAGAATCAAACACCTTTTTAAAATCAATGGGCAATAAAGCAAGTGGCATATCTATGATGGGAGCTCGTTCTAATGATAGATGGAGGTATTGCAGATTCATTTGTGTTGACTTATGTGGCACAAATCCACATTGGTCTGGGTGGACCAGGCTGGAAATTGACGACTGTAGTCGGTTAGCCAGGAGTTTGGTGAGAAACCTGGCTTCACTTTTAATTAACAATATGGGCCTATAGGAAGAGCATCGTTCAGGGGGTTTGCCCGAGTTGAGAATAACTACGATTGTGGCCTTGCACAAGGCTGGTGGAAGGGTGCCTTGTTCTCGGCCACAGAGAAACATTTTATGAAGGGGGATGCCATTTTGTCCCTGCCCAATTTTTGCCAGGTTTCAACCAGGAATCCATTAGGGCCCGGCGTTTTCCCAGATTGCAATTGTGCCATAGCCTCAGTGATTTCTGTCTCAGAAAGTCCAATTGCTTCTTCTGTTGTTCTGAGAGGGATGGCAGTGTAATATCATCTAAGAGGGAGGGGTCCAGTGGAGATGCTGGGGCCTGATATAAGTCGCATAAAATTCAGCAAAGGCTTTTGCAATCGCAGTATCCGATTGGCATTTCTCATTTTGTGAAGTTATAATCTCCCGGACATGGCATTGACCCTCATCCCGTTTTTCCAGCCAGGCCAGCATTTTGCCCGCTTTGCACCCAAATTCATTTATCCTCGCTCTGCAGTCCCAATGGGCCTGCTTGGCATTGTCCAGCACCATATTCCGAAGGTGCTCTCTGGCGACCCATGGATCTCAGGAGTCGGATCGAGAATATATTTGGTTTCCCAGTCCTTCATCTTGCCTTCCGCTTCTACTATCTTTTGGAGTCTCTCTTTCCTTTTGTTTGCTATCCAGGAGATTATCTCTCCCCTCAGCATTGATTTATAGGCCTCCCTCACGTCACAGGGCTGTCCACTGCAGCTTCTTTGATCTCAAAGTATTCATTAATTACTTCAGTAATGTGATCAACAAAGTCAGGGAACCCAAGGTGATAGTTATTCAATCTCCATGTTCTTGGGGGGATTATATCATGCATTCGCAATTCTGCCGTCAATGGTGCGTGATCTGAGATGCAATGGGGAAGTAGCTCTGTGGACACTACCCTGTGTAGGTCAGTGTTCTGTAGGAAGAAGTCATCCAACCTAGACAGGGAGCCGTGGGCTCCCAAGTGGAACAAATACCCTTTAGTTCCCGGATGGAGTTCTCGCCATACATCACGGAGGCCCAAGGCGGATATGAAGTTGGCCAGTTTCATGGGGGTGTGCAGGTTGTGATGCCTAAGGTGGGTGCAATCCATGGTGTTACACATGACGTTGTTGAAGTCGCCCCCAGAATCCACATGTCGGGTTGATGTCTTCCATAAGAGTGGCAAATTTGTCGAGCAATTCTTGCCCCAATCCCGGTGGAGAGTACACCGAAGCAATGGCCAGCATTTCTCCCCAAGATTAACACTTAGCGACCCCTGGGGTTCTCCTCTACAACCTGTGGAACAAATGAGAAACTCTTATGTAGCAGGATAACAGTGCCTCTGGATCCCATTGTGTATCCTGCGTGAAATGTGGAACAAAATATTAGTACTCTGAAAGAAGGTGCAGTTTAACCCTGCTAGATGTATCTCAGATATCAGGGCCATATCAGGGGGACTGTCTATTCAAAAGTTGCATAACAAGGCATATTTTGATCCCAGAGCCCATCCCGTTCACGTTCCAGGTGAGCAGTTTAAGGGACCTAGGACGATCAACAGATGACATTTGGGATTATGCTGGTGCCATTTACAGCATGTATTGGAGGATCTTCAGGATATTATGATCAGAAAGAAAGGTCAATATCCGACTTCAGGGATGGGGTCCCGGTGTGAGGTAATGTGAGATGGCTCATACAAAGGGATGTGATTGGATCGTCGTGCAAACATGTGGTAGCCCAAGAACAACAAAAAACCATGCAAACTCCCCCCTCCTTACCCCTCCTTATACTCCACCCCAACACGAAGTACCTGTCGCCCAAACATTGCTTTCTGTCAAGAGCCCGGGGCATCAGTTTAACACCCCAATGAAAACAAGAAAAAGCATACAGTCAATCAGGGGGGGCCCTTCCAGGAGCTTCATCTCCTACGCCGTCTGTTTGGGTCCTTTGTGTTGGATTGAATCATACAAGAATGAAGTGAATCCTAATGTGCCATTGCACTGCGATGATCCGCCATGTTCCCCTAATGCAGGACCGTAGCATGTTCAGCATTCATTCCGGTTTCCTACTAGTTCTGGGGCATCCAGCCCTGGTGCTTCAGGATCTCTCTCAGGGGAGGCACGACATGGTCTGGGGTGGGGTCTCCCTCTCTGTCTTGTTGGTCTTGTGGTCCACTTGTCCTCAATGTGAGCCTCTGCCCGTTTCCAGGCCTCTTGCAGGTCAGTGAAATCTTCTGTGGTTCCCTTGTGGTAAACTTTAACCTGTGCCGGGAAGAGCAGCCCATATTTCACGTTCATGAGGGCTAACTGTCTTTTCAGTGGCTCGAATGACTCCCTTGCACGTTGCACCTCCTGGGTGTAATCAGGAAACAATGCAATCCGGGACCCGTTGTGGGTAATTGTCCCCTTTGAGCGCGACATCTGAAGTAGGACGTCTCCATCACAGTAATTGAGCAATCTAGCGATTACCGTTTGGGGTGGCACGCCTGGGATCGGTCCACTGAAAAGAATTTAGAGAAGGAGTGAGGTGCAAAGATATCCGTTAGCCATAGTTCTAAAAATAGCTCCATGCTGTGCCCTTCTTCTCCCTCCGGAAGTCTGAGGATGCGCACGTTGTTGCATTGAGACCTTCCTTCCCCCTCATCTACTTGGGATTCTAGGATTTTCAGGCGGTTCAGGGCTTGTGATATCTGCTGGTTGATGCCTCTAATGTTGTCATCTGCTCCGGAGATACGGTTTTCCACCCTCTCCTGTTTGGGAGGTAAGCTTTTGGAAATCATGGCATAGAAAGGAGACATCCACCGCAATGCTGTCTATTTTGATCTCAATGGAGGAGCGAGAGCTGGCAATAGCGGCCATCACATCCCGTAGTGAGAGGGTATCTTCTCCAATTGGGGAGGTCGGCCGTGTTGTTTGGCTCGTCGATGCTGGAGTATTGGCAACCGCACATTGATCCATGCTACTCAGCATGGACGTTTTCATTTGTTTATCTTTGCCAATTTTGCGGATTGTGTGGATCTTGGGGTCTGCTGCTGTAAAGCTGGGTTTTGCTATATTTGATTTCCTGTCCAGCAGTGTGTTGGTTCAGGTTTGCCAACCACTCCCGGGTCTGCTCAATCAGTGCACTTAATAACTGTAGTTGTGGGTCACCAAGGCCTCTGTTCTCACTCTGAGCCAATCTGGTTCCCAGCACTAATTCTCCCTGTCTTTGTCAGCCCCTCCCCTCATTAAGGCCCCCAGAGCCGGCGGGACGTTGTCACAGATACCAGGCAGATCACTCGCCAGCATCGAGTATCGTGGGTCGAAGGCATTCTTCTTATCAGGCTAGAGGCAGTGGAATAATGGCCCCTCGTCTGGCCCCCCGTTTGTATGTTCTGACCGTGGGGGGATTAGGTGGCTACGTCGGGCCAAATGTACCGCAGACCCGCCAGTGCGTCCAGGTCCCACACCCAGTGGTGTCTCAGCGGGCCGTGCCAGGAAAGGCCCTTGGCTTAGGGCTTAATATCGGTCGACTTCAGGAGGTTCCGACACTGTGCCGTCTGTACCTCGTCCCTTGTACAGTACTCCAATACTATGCAAAGCCACCACACTCCTGTTATTTTCCTGTGCAGGTGCGTACCTCTACGAGGCCCTGGGAGTCAGCATTGTACTTACAGGATTGTACCTATGGAGTGCAGCAAACAGTTATCAGGTGGGTCTTGGCAAGGGGAGCACTTACTTGCGGTGTTCTTTAAGGCACCTGTGCCCGCTTCGTCCTGTCTGGTGAAGTTTGCAACCCGCTTCTCCTCACCACGCGGGTGATCGGCTAACAGGGGCGACCCTTCTCTGAGGCGGCTCCCACCTGGGCAATGGACTGATTCCGGGACGGATATGTTGGTGAGCTGAGTCCAGCCGGGCATGCGCTCAGTGTGCTGCAGTTACTGGGGCCGAGTCACGTTGATCCTAGGAGTCCCGGGCGGGAGTGCAGGTTGTTCCGCTGTCTACAACGTACAATCCGTCAGCTGCATAGTGGCAGGACAAGCGGGCCTCTTCAGGAGTCGCAGACTCAGCTACCCACCTGTGTGATATGTTCCCCTCCTTTTGCCCCCAGCTGCACAGTGCTCCTCCCAGCAGGGACCAGACACCTTTCCTGTGTCACCCGGGGCCCATACAGTATGCTACCATGTGCGGTGGAAGGCGCAGCCACCCCGGGTATTGTGTGTCAGCATCAAAGAGCCGCCACTCGCAGTTTGTTACCGGAGGTTGCCGGTGCTGTTGGTCGTCGCTCCCCCCACAGTACCTCGGCAGGTCGGAGCCTCCGGAGCTCGCTTGTGCCGGTGAGAGCTCCAGGTATCATAAGATGCAATGGTGTGCAATCTCGCCACCTTCGCAGACCTGGACTTCGGGTGTGCTCACCAGCTTCTTTCTTTGTACTCCGGTTGTAATCCTCGGCATCCTTCTGCACCGCTGAGCAAGTATTTGCAGTGTGGGGCCGGTGAGGTCGCACCGAGCGGCTGCCTGGTCATTTCAATCAGTTAATGCCGGCCATTTTGGAGCGCACAGAGGAGGATCACTGGCGCTCAGCAACTGTCTCTGTTTCTCTGTCAACTAGCAGAATAGTTGCGGCAAATTCGCCCTGTAGAAGCACCAAGCACTATGGAATCGTCAGTGCCCACCAGTAGATCCTTCTTCACGAAAAAACAGGATAATGGACAGGATATAGTCGCCCCTGCTGGAGCTCTCAGGGCTCACATCCTCATCGTTCGCAAGCAGGCCATGCCCCCCCTTAGACCGATTTTTAATGTATTCATACATATTATTCCATGTATTGCGTATGACGTTTAAGTTGACTTTTGTCCTTAGAACATTCATTTTTAATGTCATTTGCCCATTGTTTTTAAACCAATTTGGACAAGTGTGGTGTTACTTAAAAATCCATGGTACATTCTTTCCCATAAAAGGTACAGGTTGGTTGAGATGCTTCGCATTTGACCTTTGACCTCAGTCCTTTGCCCAAAAGTGCCTTTTTTGTTTTGCACTACAATGACTGCCTAGATATACATGAGAGAGATCTCATTGAAATAAGTATTACATGCACTTTTTTTTATCAATGTGTCAGATAATGTAAAGGATCATCATTTCTGGCCTTTGACCTTGCAAAATGGCTTTTAATTTGTGTTTAAGTAACCAATCAGTTCATTCGTAAAAGCAGTGTGCCACCAGAAAGATTATAGCATGTGCTTTTCCATCAATAGTGCACATCTTGAGAGGCTAAACCACCTGACCTTTGACTTGAGAATATTGATTTACATGGGGTTTTTCCAGTTACTTTTGGATTTAATAATGTGTGATGTGTTTAGTAAAGATTGTGAGATGTATTTTCACATACATCGGTCAGATATGGTGAGAGTTCATTATCAGTATGGTACAACAAGAGAGAAACAGAATAATTAGCCCTCCCACCTCCCTGAATCCCTGACACCCATGCCACCCCTCCTACCTCAAACCCCACACCCACACCCTCCTCCCTACCTCAATCCCCGACACGCATGCCCTCCCACCACTCTCAATCCCAAATATTCATGCCCTACCACCTCCCTCAATCCCGATGTCATTTTGGTGTCAGAGAATTATTTTTCTGGATCTACCATTGCAAATCGATTTTCAGCAGTATTTCTGTGGGGCAGATGTTTTTTTCAGGATCGTGTCAACTGTGATATGGTGGTAATTCTGCCAGACACCACAAAGGCAGTAATGGTAATTCCATCTGGCAGAATTGCCGCCCACTTTAACGCCCTGCTTGTAATGAGGATGTGTATCCTTTCTGAAGTTACAACACTGCAAATTCAACTACTCCCCATTACCCACCTTTCTTCTATCCTAATCTTTACCATAGGCTTTCCTCCTTAGGAGGGTATCCACAGAACAATCGGATTGCATGTTGAACATTACAAGCCCCCAAACATCCGAATATCACTCCACCTTCCCCCACTCCTAATAACACTTAACCAAACTGTTTTAAGAAATGATACATTTAAACATTGAGGCTTATAATTAAACATACAGATTGCTGGTGGCAACCAGGAGTAAACTGACACATTTACAAATGCATCAATTTGAAAAGGGCCGAGGCCTAGTCCAGTGCTGAGCTCTGGTCTGCAGTGTTAGATATAGAGAGGTCGATGCCCGTGTCCACCTACAAGAGAAATATGGCTGTAGAGTTTTTGCTGTCACCCAGCTTCCCAAGGGAGCACAAGGAGAGGAAGAACCTACTGCCCCATCAGTCAATCTGATGGGAGGGTTGGATTGACACAAACTGCACAGGCCTAATCTGGTGGAGTGCCATGGTCTTCGGTGTTGGATATAGAGAAGATGATTTCTGGGTTCACATGCAGAAAAAAAAAAAACAGATACCGAGCTTTTACTGCCGACCAGCTGCCCAGAGGAGCACAAGGTGGATGGACTTCCTGCCCTCTCAGACACTCAGATCGGTGGGTTGGATAGATGCAAAGTGCAAAGGCTTAATCTAATAGAGAGCCTTTGTCTAAAGTCCCATTTTACATGGAGGAAAGTGATTACATTCATAGAGCAAGAAGAGTGCAGGTAATAAACTCATATTCCTAGTTATTATTCCATGCTGCTTTGAAAGTCACCACATTGTGCTCACAGCATAGGTATACCCATCTAGTCACTGACATACCTGGAAGTTGATTTCAATGATCTTCAACACTTGCCAGCAAATTGATGTGGTAGTAAGCATAGACCGATCCCGTGGCAACCTCCAAGGGTCCAACGCTCCAAGGATCCAGCCTTGCCGGTGCAAGGAAATAGTCATGTAAAGTAAAAAAAAAAACAACTCAAGTACCTATCATAACAAAATGTTCTATCCCTCCTCTGCTGCAATGCCTGAATGCCTGAAAACAAAATTATTGTTATCCTTATGGTGGCTCCATGGGGTTTACTTGCCACTCTGGAACACCTACAAATAAGTTTATTATCACACAAATCAACAATACACAATGTATACATGAAATACTTCCATCAACAAGCATCTTATAGGACATATCTTTTTTTTAATCTCAGAACCTTATTTCGCTGAAAGGCATGCATGTACACCTTGATTCCCCCGTTACCTCAATTTTCATTTTATACACATTATTTTCCCTCAACTACCCTCAACTTGTTCATTCCTCCTCACATCATGCGTCAGGTGGCGAGGCTTGATTTGGTTTACATGGACAAACTGCTCCATCATCACCTCACCCTCCTTTTTTAAATGTTTTGTATACTACAGGGGAGACCTTGTTTATGATTTTATGATTTTTTTATGCCTATTCTTCACAAAATGGAACTTATATACCTGATCACCCACCTCGTACTTTCTTATAGATGTCTTCCTATCATAATATGTTTTTGCACTATCAGCAGCCCTCTCCAGATTCTACTGCACAAATGCAAATGCATGTTGCAAGTGCTTCCTTGATTCTTCCACATATTCATAAATTGTGGAAGCATTTACAAGGGTTTGCTCATGGGTCCTGTACAATAAATGTTTTGGTAACAGCATCTTTCTCCCTATCAGTATTTCATGACGACTAAGATTTGTTGAATTAGCAGGGGTCGATCTAATGCCCATCAATACTAAGGCAGCCGAAGATCCCTACTAGAGCCGCCTCAGCTACAAATGTCTTTAGTATGTCGACTATAGACCTATTATTCCTTTCTACTCCACCTGACGAAGAAGGCGATATGAGATATGCAGCTTCCTTTTCACACCCAGTATTTGCCAAACTTTACTCATCAAGGCACTAGAGAAATGACTTCCCAGGTCTGATTCTACCCTCTGGCATAACCCAAATCTTGACAATATATGATTTACCAGTAACGTGGCTGTTGTTAGTGCACTGCAATCCGATGCAGGAATGCATTCCACTCACTTGGGCATTAGACATGCACTATTAATTAATATTAATTTCCCCTGGCTGATATTTCAGACTATGAAAGGGTCACACCTCTCTTCATTAATGGAGCTCTATGCATAGGTGAAGCAGGCTGAAATTGTGCACATAGTAGACACCCTCTGGTGTATAGTTCAACATCTTGGGACACATGTGGCCAATAATCATAATCTTTTAAAATGTCTAAGGTTTTTTGTGAACCCCTGTGTCCTGCAGATATCACGTCATGTGCATGATGCAACATCAGTCCCTGAAATTACAGAAGTACCACCATTTGAATTTGCCCCGTGACAGCTTCTCTAATCATTAATCCATCTTGTAACCGAATACTCTTTTTATTCTTTAACAATACCCTTAACTCTTTTTTCCCTTTGCAACCATTTTCAGACAGCATGTTTTGTTCTGCATCCACCAAATGATTATAAAATATGCCTAGAACTGGGTCTTCCTTGTGTGCTTTGACCAGGTCCTGATTTGGTGTATCATAACTCCATTGCACTACAGGCTGTTCGACTTCTTTTGGAGATTTGGAACGTGTGATAGCATTTACCTGTATCTCGCCAAGCAGGTGTTCAATGGAAAACAACTCTCCCATTACAGCTCCAATTGTGGCTAATTGATCTGCTTTGTCGTTCCCCTCCCTGTCCTCACCTGTCTTTAAATGGCCACACATTTTCATTCAGTGTATTATTAAATCATTTTCTGACACTAGTTTGTCTATGGCTTGGATCATTTTGCCATGTTTAAGGGGTCTTTTGTTATATGTGAGTAGACCTTTTTGCCTTCCAGCCAGGTACATACTCCACAAAACTATTTCACGTGTAATCAGAATCAGTCACTAAAAATATATCTCTTTGAGTTTATTTTCAACTGTGGTAGCAATTGCCTAATAAATGGCAGCTAGCTCTGCTACCTGGCTACTCCTAGCTCTGGAATGTTGTCACAATTAAACCAGATAAGTCCTATTCCTGCCATAAGCTGTTTTTCTGCACTATTTACTACATGATATGCACACCCATCCATGTACACTGTTGGTAAATTCCTACATGCATCCTCATTAAAAGCTTTGTGAGGGGATTGTTCAAATTCATTCAAATTAGATTCTATTTCTGCTTCTGCAGGTGTACATTCAGCTGTGCAATCATGCAGATCCCCCAGCCCTTGGGCAACCAGGATCGTTTTATTCTGTCCATATATCACTTCCACAGGAAACCCCTGTAATGCCAACGTCCAGAAAGTAATTCTGGACTGTGCCAAATTACCCAACCTAATTCTTTTACTTTGCAGAAAATGTAGAGGTTGGTGATTTGTTTCAATAATTACTTTTTCCCCTTGAATGATGGGACATAACTGCTGCAATGCCCAGTGGTTAGAAGTGCCTTTTCACATTCACTGAACTTGGTTTCAACCTGAGATAACACCTTGATTGCATTAGCAATAGTTTTACTATTTAAATCATGCCTCTGAGATAACACAGCCGACATACACTGATCAGTGAACCCTATTTCCACAAAGGAATCATGGTTCTTTATAGGATATGCCAAACATGGTGCCTAATGAGACATTCTTCCAGCCAAGCCACCTCTTCACACTGCTCTTTCTGCCACTTCCAGGGTACACCCTGCTTTAATAATCTTGGTAAAGGTTGTGTAATCTCTACATAGCTGTCAATACATTTTCTGTTATAGCTTGTCATTCCTAATAAACTATTCAATCCTTTCAATTTACTAGGATCTTTCAACTTCTGTATCACCTCCACCTTTTTCTTTTATGGATTCAACCCATTCTCAGTGACCACATAGCCTAAGAAATTCACTTTCTTTTTGCACCATTGTGCTTTCTGTAAAATACATTGGCTCCTGCCTTCTGTAACTGGCCAAGCACATCTAATCTCATCAAAATGATATTTCAGATTCTCATTTTTAATTAGTACATCATCTACATAAACTATTGTCCCCCTCTCTGCTAAATCAGGGAGTACCTTCCTCAAAAATATTCCAAATTCACTCTCACTATTGACATACCCAAAGGGTGTTCAGGACCATGCATATTGGGATTTGTCAAACAGAAATGCAAACAAATGTATATCTTCAGCCAGCTGCACACACCAGTATCCAGCTGTAAATTCTAATGTGGTAAACACTTTTGACCCGTAGACCTGTGCAAGACCCTGATCAATAAATGGAAGTGGCCACCTGGAAACAGGTACTCTTTTGTTTTATTCTCGTAAATCTGCACACAAACGCCATTGACCATTAGGATTCAGCATGCCTAAAATGGGAGTATTTGAGATGCTATGAATGGGCCTAATAATCCCTCTAGATTCTAGATTCTTAATTATCTCAGCTAATGATTCCAAACATGCCAGTGGCAACCGATATTGACGCACAAACACTGGTTCCCTACCATGTCCCTCTGGCAATGTGGCAACATGCAGATCGGTAAGGCCGCAATCATATGCATCTTTGGCAAAACCGCTTTAAAATCCATGAATATTTTTTTCAACTCTTCCCCCTCCTCTTCATGCGTACATGCACCTGCAGCATGAATCTGTTCCTCTACCATTTTTGAAAATTCTGGGAAATCCTCCAATAGAGGAAACTCTGTGCTCTCCTCTAACCATGTGGCTGTATATCTTTGGAGAGTAGACACATTCTACTTTACCATTCTACCTTCGGTCTCCTGTGCGCTCAACAAATGCAAATAAATAAAATAAATAAAACATTTTGAAATCTTGACTTTCATTTCAACATGCTTCTTTTTGGTCTTATTTTCGTTTAAATCAAATAATATGCAATTATCTTGGTGACAGCACACTGTCTCACTTGATTTATAAGGATATACAGACTGAATTTTGAATATTCCTTTAGGTTGGGAGTCCAAAGATTCAGGCAACTCACCCTGCACATTCACATACCTTTCAGGGATATTCCCAATCACTGCATTACTGAAATCTGCAGTATAATGAGATTTTTGTATTGCCATTCCTAATGCTGAATTCTCTTATAAACAAGTATCCTGGCAGCTTCTATTGTCCACCAGGATTTTAATGGGTACATCCACAATCTCTACCAGTGGCTTATATTCTCATTCTAGCCCTTGCTGCCTCATGGATTCCTTTAGGCACACAAATTCATCAGAATCCCTCATCTGTTGTTCCCTTCTGTGTTTCAACGTTATTGCTGTCATGATGCATACTCCCGGAGAGCCAGTCCAAGACCGCCAGCCCCGGAAGCACACATCAGGTACCCAAGGGAAGGTCCAGCAACCCCAAATAGGGTCCCTTTGGTCACAGTCCTGGCGCCTTTGGCGCCAGGCTCATTTTGGACATCAGTCCTGGTGCCGTAGGTGCCAGGCTCATAAAGGGAGTGCTCTTGGTGGACTTATCTGATGCAGACCATGCTGCCAGATCCAGACCTCTTTGAGGCCTGAAAGGAACTACTTTACCTGTGGGACTATTTTTGCCACTCGGGCGTGGTCAGGGAAGGATACATACCTGGTTGGGGAAGGATACATACCTGGGACTTCTTTGGAGGCTATTTAAGCCACGCCCAGACAGCAGCTCACGCTTCGCGTTGCTCTGCTCCTAGCATCTGGACGCTCACCGTGTCTGCTCCTGCATCCTGACTCCAGCCACGCCCGCTTCAGTTCTGGAACACCTAAAGGAAGAAGAGAGGAAGAGAAGGTGAATTACCTGATATTGCATGGGATCCGGAGCCAACACGCCGACGATCCTAAAGGGAAAGACATTATTTTAGGATTCCTCGCGTTGCTCGTTGCAGCGCTGCGCTCAACTCACCTGACCATAAGGAATTCCGTACTCCTACGACCATACCCATGTTCCGCTGCATTCCAGGACCTAGGAAGGAAAAGAGAAGAACAAAAGGTGAGCCAGAGGAGACATTGGGAAAAGACTGATTTGCCCGAAGGCTTACCTGGCGATTGGTGGGGTAGAATCCTTCCTCATCTCGGGTCGGCACGCCTTTTGGCAGTACCGCGCCCCGGCCCCTATGGGGAAAAAAGAACACGCACATTAGTGGGTGAACATACAGACATTAGAAAAACCACCCCAACATAAGCTCATCTGAATTATCCACAGCAAATTGTCTTCTCTACGTGGAATCTTCGCTCAGCACCTGCGCTAAAAGACTAAACGCAGTCCATTGAAAATAAAGGCCAAACAGGAAGGGAGAACAACCCTTGAACTTGATAAGTCATATACTTACGAAAGCGTCTTATTCATCCAAAAAAACAGTGAAGCAACTGGACCTGAATGCCCGTCCGATAACCAGTGAAGTAACTGGATTCTACCGCACCCCTGCACCAGAAGCAGGATGGAGAGCTCGTCATTTCAAATCTTAAGGTGAGAATTAACGGGAAGGTTCAGAGGTGGTTTGAAGAGAGAGTAAAAGGGGAAAGGAGGGGTTCGACTCGTCACTCCACAGGTGATTAAAATCCTTTTCCCCATCTACAGAAAGATCTTTCTACGCATCAGACAGGCGAGGTTTGGGGGTCCGGCCCAGTCGGTGTTCCGAGTCCTGCGCATCACCTTAAAAGAGGCCGCAGCAGCCCAGACCTGGTCAGCGTCTCTGTGGGAGTCAGGTGAGCGTTACAATTGCAACTTGCCAGTGAAGCGGAGGAATATAGCATTCTTCGTCACCTGTGATTCAATTACATATGGTACCATCTGTGCACAATGATAAGCTTGTCTCTAGACTTCAAACTCAGGTGCAGGTTCCCCTAACCTCGACCACAACTTGTGATTAAAGAAATCTAACACAATACACATCCCGTGCATAATGCCATTTCCCAAATAAAAGTTATTCTGCATCCCACTCACTACCCACACTTTGTGACAGATAGTTTTCAGGCCAATGGTAATTTTTAGCATGCAGCGTCCTACGACTCTATTCCCTGAGTCTGTATCATCCAACCCAAAAATGTGTTGCTTTTTATTCTGAATTTTGGGATCTCCTCGATATCAATTATTCGCTTTAGTATTTTCTCATTAATGACACTTCTTTCCCCTGCTCTTGTGGTAAAGTGGCTTTTATCATTTCAGAATGACCATTTACACATGTCCATCTCCCATGTGTATTTCAGAAAGAATCAAAATGTTTTTCTCTGTGTTTATATCTGGAGTAACAGGTGGCTTGCATGTTTCTTCTTTTAAGCAAAAGCATAATGTGTTTTCATCTATTTATGTATGCCATTATTTTCTTGGGATCCAAATAAAGCTCTAGAGACGGTTTCTCTTCTTCACCTCACATTTCACCCTGGCACATTAGAATGACAGTGGCACTAGGCACACAGCCATTCTGAAGATACACTTCCACTGCATCATCTGATTTAGCCACTGTGTGGCATTCTTTTATACAGTTGTTCTGTGACCTCACCTTCTTAGGCCTCAATGGCTTTTTGGCTAGAGACCATAATAGCCCATCAATGAGGGGCGACAACCTCTTCCGGCAATCTGTCCCCATCAGAAACGGAATTTCACTGAGAGATGTGATCAATACCTCCTGTCTCATCCTGTGTTTTCCTATTTTCATGTTAACCTCAGTGACACCCTCGATAGGTATCTCCTCACCATTAAAATTGTGCAACAGGCCTTCATTTGTCTCAAATTTATATGATTGTGTGGGGATCTCCCTTCATTGATACTTTTCACCAACTCTTTGGACATAATCGTGGCCTGGGCGTCTGTGTCAATCATCGCAAATGCTTTGCATTTTTCTTCAACACTGATAGGAGCATAATACCTGTTCTCAACTTCTTCCAGCACGCATAAAAAGTGTGCATTTTTGCTGATTTCAGGACTCAACTTTCGCAGTACCTTTTCACTTTTTGCCAAACACATGAACAAGTGAAATGAAAACTTTCCCTCATTTTTGCCCATTTCATTTTGGGAATCTTTGTCTATTTTTCCATGTTCAGAACCCTTTGATTGTAGCTACCATCCACCCCCCTGCTCTGGGACCATCAGTGTTTACATTGCAGTCTTTTGACTGAGCATTCTCACGAAGATCACATGGTGGTTTGTCATTTTCTGGCTCAGAACACTTATTTACATTTTGAACGGTGCCCGTCTTCCTGGTCTCCTGGAATAGGTGTGGCTCAAAGTACTCTTCAGTGACCTGCCTGCACCCTCCTTTTGAGCAACCATTTTTCCTGTCCGGGCCTCATCACTATTCTGACTATCAAGGGAGCGTATTCTGAACACTAACCCTACCTTTTTATCAGATGTTTTATCATCACATAAAATGTCACCTTTAAATCTGTCTCTCTGTTCCTTAGGTTTTGATTAATTTTCTCTGTTTTGCCCTTCATCTGCACATACTTCAATAGTTTGATTCAATTTTAAGTTGAACCACAACTCTTAGTTATGATTGTGTGCATCCCTTGTCCCACTCTCATTTGAGGGTATCTTCATTTTAGAATCAGCAAGCAATTCAGGACTGTTACACAAAACTGGTTCATGGGATTCTTTACTATTATCATCACAGGTGCTAATACATAGTCGTTGTTGTCAGAATGATCATATCACTCTTGCGACCTTCTGCGCACTCACTTGGTGGCTGTTCTTGGACTGCACAGAGTTTTGCTATTTGATCAGAAAATATTTTATCTTGGGCCTGCAAGCACTGGAATCTGTCCATATCCCTGAAATCCTCTCTTTGTGGCCTAGGCCGAAATTGGTTCAATTCACCCTGCTTGGACTTGTTTTGGTATCTCTAAGGAGATTGATTCCTATTTGAGTTATTTCTGAACTATTGACTCATGGGAGGTGAAGAACGCGAAATGACCATTCATTGGCTCCGGTCGACTGGTGGTGATGACTGATTATAATGGGGCTGGATATAGTTCAGATTTTGTCTTTCATTTGATGGGAACTGTCCCCTATGCTGATTTCCAATTTCAATTCCAATTTCAATAATTCTATCCACATACCGTGGTCTGTCTTGATTGCCATTTACCATAGTGTTGGGGTCAAATCTGCTCTGTACCCTCAGTGTCTGGTATGGGCTGGTATGGGCTATTGTTCCTTTGATTTTGATTTGGATTGTTATTCATGCCTGCATCTCAGGTCAGTACCCTACTCTAGGTCTGTCTCCTAGATATCTAGGACAAATGTCATTTTCTCTATTGCTCGGGTCATGTGATTGGAATACAGGGTTTTGGGGGGACATCCTCTGTGGTGGTGTTCCCCTTTGATCAGGTGTCACATTGTTCCTTGCCTGAGTTTGGGCTGATTCAAGCGGCATTCTTGCTGATTTTAACTCCATTACCGTTGGTGTAGAGTGATTTTTATTTTACTTCCTTATTTCTAGACCCCTCCTCACTCTGACAATAAGTTACCTCATACATTTGAGTCCCCTGTTCTACAATACAATTTTTCTCGGTCAAATTCACAAATTATCTGTGATATTATGTCTTTTTGCAGGCCTTAAAAGTATGCAGTATTAAATTCTGCAGAATTATGGCTAAAAGATACATCAAAACTGGAGAAACTGGCGAGGTGACATATTTGACTTTTCTGTCATGGTATACACTGCTTTATTGGCATCTTGCATTGACTGATAAGGTGAAAAGTGATGTCTAACCTATTTCTCAAAGTCTGCCCATGACAGGTTTTCTTGTTCATAAAGCCCTCTAATGATACTAGCAGTGGCAGAATCAAGTGTTAGGTGAAATTAGTGTCTATACTGTTCCCTAGGTATTTGAAGATCTTTAAATATATCATGCACTTTTTCTAAGTGATCTTCTACGCAACAATAACCTCCTTTTTTAAATGGTTTAATCATGGCTTTGATTGATTTCATTATTTTGATGGTGCTACTTGGCACAATATTCGGGAGCGCATTATTCTGTCGCTCATTCCTGTTCTCTGTCCTTTTTGGACCGGTTTGATGGTAACGACCAGCGGGTGAATCAAACCCTCGAAATGGGCTACAATCAGGCCTAGCCACAGGTAAAACCATTGGTACATTGTTTCCTTGTGCAGCGTTGGGGCTAATCTGAATCCCTTGTTGTTTTTCCTGATTTTTAAAACTAGATATTTGCTGTTCCAAATCTTTGCACCTTTTATGAAGTCGGACTGCCTACTGACAAAGACAGTTCTCATCACTAATCCTATTACTCATGGCTTGGATTTCTTTTATTTGCATTTGGCATTGGTTAAGCTCTCTATCCTTCTTGTCATTCTCCTCTAGCAGTTTACCCATTTCTATCTCTACAGCACAAAATTCATTCTCTCTCTCCACATTATTCTTTTTCATCATTTGCATCTCTAAAATAGTATCATCTTTGTCTTGTCTGATCGAGTCTATGAGCCCTTTTAATTGTACCAGTTCCTGTTCACTCTTCTCAAATTGTCTTTTTTTTCCGGCATATTTGTTTGTCTAACTCGCCGCTTTGAGATTGCATCTCTGTTACATGATTTAGATTGCATCTCTATGTTACATGACTCTAAATCAAATTTTAAACTCTTTACCTGCTCACTTGCCTCCTCCAAACTGATCTGTAGTTTGCCAATCACTTCAGAATCATTATCCTGCAGTGTTAAAGACTGATTTAATAAGAACCAAAGCTTTGCACATAGCCTTCCTAAGCAATCTTTTTTGGCATTTTTGTGTGAAGCACTGAAAAGTCTTAATAAATAGACTTGGACAATACTGCCTTATTCAAAAATGTCATGCAATTACTCTTTTTGCACCTCCCCACATTTGAAATCTTGCAACAAGGCGGCATTTGCTGATGACCACACCGCATGGGCAAATAGCTGTGCCTCCAGGTAGTTCACCTGCTCTAAAAAAGTAGCTTCAGTTTGGGATTTAGTGCCACACTATCATCTCACAAAACTAGTTCCCTTTTAAGTGCACCAAATGGCTGTGCTGCATACACTTGCCACACCCAGTACCTGCTTACAGTGTGTTCCCATAGGCCAACATACCAAAATATGTTAGGGATTGTGTCAGAGGACTTTTACATAAGTCAAGAAGCATTTTAGTACCGTGGTAAAATAGTGTTAAAGCGTATCTATAGTGATGCCCAATATGCTGTGGCAAGACTCCCCTCTAATGTCTGTTTTATGTGAAGGGTCAACTGTAAGCTCAAGATAGCGGACTTTGTACCTGCAGAGACACAACAGTGCTAACTGTCATTCCAGTCACTTATCTACAAGTCTGGAACACTGTCTTTGCAGATATGCTCAGCTGTCAGCATGCACAGCCGAGACATCACACTCACACACTGGGCCTCATTACGACGCTGCCGCTAAAGGATTAACGGCGCCGTAAAAGGCTGCAGTGCCGTTGACCCATTAGCACCTGATTATGAGGTCCCTTTGCGGGACCCGACCTTAACGGCTGGTCTACACCAGCCGTTAAAGTAGGGACCCGCAAAGGGACCTTGGTGCTAAGCATGGTACCGCCTTCCCCATTCCCCTATGGGGCAAAAATGGGAATGGGGAAGGGCCATGGAGGAAGGGGGAAATACCGCCCTGCCAACGTTGTAATGGGGTGGTAATTCCCCCTTTCTCCCTGGCGGAGTCGGTAAGTTACCGGCATGGACCATGGTGCTCCAGTATCTCTTCTCCTACATCTCCCATAGTTGCCATACTGATGCACCTGACTGCTCAGTGCACTGGACACCTGGTCACCCTCTAAATTCGGGCCCAGGTTCCTTCATGTCAGGAGCCCTTGCACTGCCTGCGGGCTCCCCAGCACTTAAGCGTCTGTATCTGCAACCCTACCGTCCCTTCTCTCTGCACTTATGAGCCACCCACTGGCTGCACTTGTGAGTTAACTGCACTTACCCTTTCCCCTACACCTGGTAGTTCTCCCATTCCCTCTTCCCCACACTTTTGTGACCTGAATGACAAAAGGCCTACTAAGATCGTTTTTTTTTGTGTCCTGCCGTGTTTCCCCCTCCTTGTCTTGTTGCACCTAGTAAACACTTGTGTACAGGTGCATTATAAATGCCACATCATATAATTATTACAATAAGACCAGAGAATGTCTTTCTCCACTCATGCACCCCCATAATTAGACACATAACAAACATACAAACACAAGCCCACTTATTAGATGCTAGCATCACATCAAATCAAACACCCTCAACTCTCATATCATAAGCACAAACCCTGAATCAGACACATTCACACCCTATGAAACATTCAAATACCAGTCTTCCACATACTCAAAGACATAGAAGATAGGGTGGACAGAGGGAGGGTATGTGAGCTATGACGTGGGAGCAGGCAATCGAGGCAGGAGCGCTGCTAGTTTAGCGGCAAAGGTGCAATTTCTTTCTACTGCTATGTTGTGGAAGAGACCCGAGGGGGCGCCACACAATGCATGAAGTAGGGAGCATGGGGGTCAGTGCAGGCAGGGGGCTTGAATTCTGAGATGATCTTCTGGATTTCCCTGCTCTTCCTTTATAAGTATATGTTGGCCTTCCAGATTTCTTGCTTGTAGGCTTTGATCTGACAGGTGTATGCATCTCAATTTGGGGGTGATGGGTTTTCCCGCTGTTAGGAAAGATTTCATATTGTATGTGATTTTCCCTCCATGTGGCAACCCCCAAACTTTTTGCTGCTGTTTTACACCCTGATCTAGACTTTGCCAGAGAAGCGCAGCCTTCCGCCGCACTCCTCTGGGCTTTCGCTCAATTCTTATGGGGAAACTGACATACTTTTAAGACAGTCAGTACTGGGAGACTTTGTTTCCCTTAGTCCTTTCCTCATGTTGCAACTTTTGTGCAACATGAAACAAGAGTGCACTGTAACTTACTTTACCGCGCTCTTGGGTCTCTAGTCATTCCAAAGGACCTAGCAACCTCTCACTGGACTCATTATGAACTGTGCAAGTGTGTCACATAAAGGACTGGTGGCAGCTATCGTTTCACTTGTGTTTTGAACCCTTTTTTGCCATGTTATCCATGCTTCCCACGTTTGGCACAAATAGGTGGCCTGGCTCCCAAAATGGCCATGCCACGAGATTCTTTGTCCTGTCCGCTGACCGTCTTGCCCCTTCACCTTCCCTAGTTTGAGCCGACCCGGGTCAGTCCTTATTTGGTCATGCACTTTCCTGCAAAACCCCAAAGCTTTCGCAGGATTCTTCATGCCTTGTGTGTGCCTCCAGGATGTGGGCTGGGATGTCTGTTCCCAATACACATCCTGGGTGCCCGAGAGTCTGGAGTGTCCTGAATGCCTGGGACCACCGTGGTCCGTGATAGGTCCACGTATGGTGTGAGTGTTTGTGAGCAGATCTCCCATTAGTTCCTCTCCGTTTTGGCGCAAAGGTAACTTTGGATAAGAGGAGGCTGAAAACACCACTACCAGGTTGATCTCCAGAGTTCACACCGAACAAGGGATAAGGAGTCAAGTATCCTGCAACAAGAAGCTGAGTCGAGGAGCCGCTGGTGACCCGTTAAAGGTTTGGCACCCTGAACTGCTGTCGTCCTGCGAGACCTCTCTGCATTAGATCGTCCTAGAAGGTCTGCGAAGGCGCTTTGACCCATTTGAATAGTGGGATCAACTATTACCGGCACCTTCATCAAACCCTGCAAGTAAACCTCTTCTGAAGTGTCCCTGGGCCAACCAATGGGCTGACCAGCTTACGCAGGACTCTTTGCTCTGTCACCGTCGCCGTTTCGGGGAAGCCCTCGAAACGTGGTCTACTGTTTGCTTTGTGTCCACGGCACCCTCACACCGAATTTCGTACGCTTGGCATTCCCAGGTCTGAAGTGAGACGAGTCCGCCCGGACCAGAGTAAACGCGGTTGCCGTGTTGCCCTGCTGCGGTAACAACCTGTGCACATTTGCTGCTTTTGGGCCACCCTTGCCCCTGCATCCTGCTACCGAGGAATCTACACGGTGTCAAGGCGTCCTGATCATCGCAGCTGAACCTGCCAGCAATGTGAACTGAACTGGTGAAGTCTGGATCTGCCTGCATCGGGGACCGGTGAGTAGTCCATACCCCAACCGGTGGCCCCTAGCTCAGGAGCCCTTTCCTTTCTGCCGCTGTTGCGAAATAGCGCATCCTTCCCGCACTCTCACTCTGCCTCTGCCCGCAAGTGGAGGCCTTGCTCGAGTAGTGGGGGACTTGTTCTTCATCGCTTCATGTACCTTCCTGAACTGTCAGAGACCCTTGAAGAGACCCTAATTTGTCCATCGGCACCAGCGCGTGCGGGTACTTTTGAGCATAAGGCTCCTCTCTTCGTAGGGCTCGGACTTCCTCCTAGTTAGGTGTATTTCTGATGTCTAACTGGGTCTAATGATTACTTGCACTGCCTGTTTTCCTCCCCATCTAGGTGGTCTACATATTACGTGCTCATAACGCCTTAGACCCCTCGGTCTAGTATATATATTGTATTGATTGTGATGTGTTGGTTTACTTTAGTATTATTGTGATTCTTTACTATGGTCGATGTTACAAAGGCCTTGTAATAAATCTGAGGATCTGAAGGGGGTGAGAGGTCTGAGGGCATTGGAGAGCCATTGGTCGAAATGGCTGATGGAGGGCAGATCTCTCTTGAGAGGGAGATTGGGTAGGAAGGCAAGCAGGGTGTCAGCTAAGTCCGGAGTTACTATGACTATGTTCCAAAGTGGGAAGGGGTCGGATGGTCGGAGGATAGTCAGGCGGGCAGGAGGAATTGCTGTTGATAGAGTGAAGATGGCTGCATGGTCCATCCAGATTAGGGGACGGGGGGGTGTGGGGTGTGCATGGAGCCGAAGATTGACTCTAGGGTATGTACTGCAGAGTGTGTGCCAAAAATGTCTCCCCAGTTCTTGGATCCAGGGAAAATGCATGTGGCCATATATGCAATAGATTTTCTTTTGCTCCTGCCACCAGGATTCAAACTTTGGACTTCAAGACCAACGTTGAGTGACTAACCCACTAGGCTACTAGAAGGTCTGCTTAATAACATTTCCCTAATCTGTATAACAGTTCCTGTAGCCTCCTCTGTGTCCCAGCACAGCGCTTTTGTACTTCATCGGGTTTGCCATATAGGATCACATTTAGGCCATTTTAACATGAGTCTGTGCCAATCCATTATCAGTCAAGAAAAAAACAGCAGCACCCTCCTCTCACTTAGCCCTCCTTCAGTGATCCTGTCCTATTGATCACTTGCATCTTTATGGCATGCTATGCCCATTTGCCAGATAACTGTGATAAGAGGTGTAAAAAGCACTAACTTGCAGCTGAGTCAGCCCAATGTACCAGGTCTTCCACATGTAACATAAGGCAGATTCATTGCATATGTGCTCATGCTAATGTTAATTGCCAAACATGATTTGCTGATTTTTAAGCACATGATTAATGGCACTTTTCTGTGGGTTATCCCCTGCCAAGAGCACATCACATCCTAAACATGTTGCAAGGCAGTTTTTAATCATGTACTGCTGGATCTGCAAATCATTTCGGGAGGGTGGTGGTTACATGTTGGGAGAGGGGCTAACTTCAAAGACTGGGGGGGTGATGCAAACTTACTTGTGCAGGGACATCCAACTTCTTTTCACATTCTAATGAGGCTATTCTGGTGAAGCTTAAATGTGAAAAGCAGTTAACTCTCTCCTTCAAGACTGAAACCAGACGGCTGCGAGAATGAGCTCTGGCCTGTCCTGCACCCCCCACAACTACCCTTTTAATCACTCACTGACAATCAGCGTGACCTCATCATCACTTCAATGTATGGATACAAATGCAGTTGCTAGCTATGAAACGCGTTTCATTAGGAATTGTGCGCCTTTGTTTATTGTCTGTGTCCTGTACTGTCCTGCCACGACAAGTCAAGATAACCCAAAATTCGAGCGGCGAGAGGGGTCCAAATCCCGATCTGTCCATTGTTTTCTGTTCACTGTTTGTGCAGGTGTTTTTGCTCTGTGACTGTGTGGATACTATGATTGTTTACTGTAGAAACAAGTGGTACACGAAACAAAGCTGGCTTCAGTGTCTCTGGGTTAGTGATGGCCTGGCATTGGGACCTAGAGGCTGAACCTTGCGCGAGAGAATTAGAAGAGAGGAGCACCAAACTCTGAAATCCCAACACTGGCCACCCAGTTAAGATTGACCCATGATTGGATACATTGCTGCACGGAAGAGGGCCTGCCAGTGTTTAAACATCAGCCATTTACAGGAGCGCCCTTGGTGGCCAAGCTTTACAGACCCGGAGAGAACCGCATGTTGCTGTCTGTGAATGAATGGAGTTTAAATCTTCTGGTATTGTACTGCATATGGCTGGGGCACAGGCTTGTCTCGGTATCCAGTCATAATTTCGAATACAATATATTCGAAAGTAAAAATGTCGAAAATATTTAGTCGAAAAACAAAAATGTCGAAAAACAAAAATGTCGACTTTTTTTCGACTTTTTTCGATTTTATGTGTTAATAATAAATATTTTATTAAACTTTTTTTAAAAATAATTAAAGGTATTTCCATGGGGGGTGGGGGTGATGGGGAGGATGGGGGGGGTTGGGGATAGGGGTTTGGGATGGTTTTTTAAATAATTAATTAATTATTTATTATTATATTAAAGATTTTTTTTAAATAATTAAAGGTATATCTATGGGGGGTGGGGGGATGGGGAGGAGGGGGGGGTTGGGGTAGGGGTTTGGGATGGGGGGGTTGGGGGGGACCCCCCCCATAATAAATGTTACTATCTGGGTAAAAAAAAAAAAAAAAAAGTGTTTTGGGTTTTCAATTTTTTTTTCGACATTTTTTTTTCGAAATTATGACTTTTCCTATTATATGTATGTGTTTTCGACTTTTTTACATTCGACATTTTTTTTTCGACATTTTTGCTATTCGACATTATGTTTTCGACTTTTTGTCTATAAACCGCTTGTCTCCTAAGCGGACTACTCTCGTTTGACATATAATGCATAGACATCCGGCTACATCCCAGTTTTCACGGTATGCCCTGATGTTATACCTATGGGATGGAGTATTCCCCGAAACAGTACTGACAATTGAATACATAGTTCAACCAAACAAACTATTACCTAATCCTTCTTTGGGTCTCATCATAAGTAGGGCGGAGTGGGAAAATGCGGCAGTATCACTTTTACCCCCGCATTTACTGATCTGCCCAATCTCGAGTTTTACCTTCTTTTTTTTTTTTTTTTTTTTTTTTTTTTTATTTGTTTAGTCGTAAAACAACTTTTCAAATCAATTACATAACACTTTTCAACATTATTTCATCAATCATTAATAGTGATCATAATAAAAATAATAAAAGATACATAATACAATCATTTAACCACAATTAGATTTAGATCGTAAAATTTTTTTTGCCGTTGAGACCTCTTTGGTCTCTACACTATATGGTGTTTTTTCATTGGGTTCAATGCAAAAGGGGAGAGAAAACATTCATACTTTGCATAGATCAAAGTTCTCAAATTCATTAAAAAATATAATCATCTGGTAAAACTAAGTCTAGAAATTGCGTAATTGCTATTTGCAGAGATATTCTAGGGCTAGAGAAGAGCATTTGCCATTTCTGGAACTGAGTTACATGGTTCTGAAATATTAATTTACCTTTAAAACATTTATTTCTCGCCTCTGACACTGCTTCACAGTCTACTAACAGATGCTGCATGGTTTCAATTTGAGCTTTATTTTTGCAGTATCTGCAGTAATTTTGCTCACCTGTGATGATCTTTCTTCTATGCAAAATGTCACGAGTGTTATATAGGTTCAGCCTGAACCTCATGTACTTTCCTCTGAAGTGCGAGCTCGGATGTTTTATAAGGTAAGAGGCGGTTATGCCAAGTTTCTTCAGCCCAAAGAGAGTAACATCAAAGTCCTTATAGGTTGAGCACTTATTGATGTTTTCCGCCCAATCATGCTGGAATATTTTTACTTTAGCTCGATCAGGGTTTGATAGCAGTAAATCAAGTGTTATTGCCGCATCACTAAGTGCATCTAATGTATGATTGCGCCACTTACGAGGGAAGATATTGCTAGATGTTAATAAGTTATGGGCTACAACCTGTAAAATGGTTGATTTCTCCAGCCCTATCATAGCTTTCCGTAGGAATGCACATTGTTTCCATGCTACTTGTGAATAGAGCGATGTAAGACCCAATTCAAAACGAATTATTGCCATGGGTGCACAAACAGGGAGTCGCAACACTTGTTTCCAGTAATCTGATTCTATTCTGTCCCAAAATGTGCGGTTCCTATGTGAGCAAGCTTCAACTCCATACAATAAGATGGGTGTTACTTTCATCTTATAGAATGTAATAATGTGCATCACTGAAAACTTCCCATATTTTCGTAAGAGGATTCGGGATTGTGACACCAAAGATTGTAATTTAACTTTCATCTCATCTTTATATTGCTCCAATGTTTTGCTGTGCTGTACCATTACACCCAAATATCTATATTGCTTGACGATATCCATTTTAGCTTGCTGTAGATGCCAACTATAGTTGCTCATTCTGGAGTGCTTTTTAGGGTCACATACAACTATCTGAGATTTGTGTATTTTGATATTCAAGTTGTTGTCCTGAGCATACTCGCTCAACCGATTTAACATGTTTTGCAATCCTACAGGGGTCTGTGACAAAAGGACTAAATCGTCTGCATATAATAAATATGGGACTCTCTGTGATCCTATTCTCGGTGGATCACCTGCACAGTTGTTCAAATATTCGCCTATGTCAAGTATAAAGAAATTAAACAAGAAGGATGCCATAGCACATCCCTGTTTTAATCCCCTATATGTTCTAATCCTCGGCGATAGTTGGCCATCAAAGGTAATACGTACTTGCATAGAAGTATTAGAATGGAGCAGGATTATCAAAGAAAGTAACGTGCTTGGGCAGTCATTTTTCTTTAATTTACTATAAAGTCGTTCTCGATCGATTGAATCGAAAGCGGCTTTAAAGTCTATAAATCCTAAATACAAAGGGGCGCCCTGCTTTAACTGCTGAGCCTGTATAATAGCAAGTGCAAATATATTAGGGATGGTGCCTAATCCCCTCACAAATCCAGACTGGCGAGGGTCTAATAATGATTTTTTTTCAACCCAAGCATTGAGTTCGTGGAGTATGATTCTGCAAAAGATTTTACCTGGGGCATCCAATAGTGATATTGGGCGATAGCTATCTGGGGATTGTCAATCACCCTTTTTATATATTGGGACTGTAATTGCCTGGGTCCATGTTAAAGGAATCATCTGATAGAGATTGATTGCGGTGAAGATGTGAAACAGGATGGTTGCCCATATCTCCGGATGCTTTTGCATAGCAAAGTTGGATAAACCATCTGGCCCCACTGCTTTTGACTTGCTAGCAGTTGTGATCAGTTGATATATCCCCGCCTCATTAAACTCTAGATTGAACGGTGTGGTGCTAATCAAATTGCTGGAAGAGGAGCTACTCTGAGGTGCAGCATAGAGTTTACCAAAGTGCAAGATCCACGTCTGTGTGTCCACGGCAGTTGACTGGGCGCAGATCTGACGTAGACCAACAGATTGGTTCATCTCAGCCCACATTTTGGAGATATTTTTGCTGGCAAGCGTTTTTAACATTGACGCTCCATCTTTCTGGTAAAGAGCACCTCGATGGCATCTGATCCAATTTTTATATTCGTTGCGTAGCTTCCTAGAGAGGTGTATTCGAATGGCCGGAGGATGTCTCATGAGTTTCCTTAATTCTGTACGATACGCAGTTTTCCTTGCACTTACCAAATTATCAAATATGTGTAGATGTTTTTCGTTGTGTTGTTTACTTATGTGATTTGTGGTCTGCCGGAAAATCTGCAACATATTGCTATATGCAATTCCCGAGTTATCTATTGTATTCTTTTGATTAAGACTTGACTTTTCGAGAAGTTTGTTGAAGTAAATGAGAGCATCCTCCGACCATCGTAGGCGACACCCCCCAGTGTTTACCACTAAGCAGCCTTCATTTAACTCATTTGGACTACTTCTATGTTGTATTTGGACTTCTAATTCAGTGGACAACATATTATGGTCGCTAGCTTCTGTGGCTAAGACCACAAAACTACGAACAGCCGGCCATAACGTCGTGTTTACATAGATGTAATCTATGATGGATGATTTTGTGCCTCTATGCCACGTTGTAGCCGGTGGTATGTCGGTTGAGAAAGCTCCGTTCAAAACATGCAGACCCCTGTGCTGAACCAGTGCTAACCAGCGTCTTTGTCTCTGGTTAATCAACACACTCTCATTCCCCAGGCATCTTAAATTTAAGTCACCAGCAAGTATTAGTGACCTTGTGCTGCAATCACTGGCCACCATGTCTAAAAGGTAGTTTAGATCTCGAAAAAAACAGTCATCCGTTATTGCCCGTGAATTCCAGTACAAATTAAACACCGCGTATACAACATCACTGGATATGGTTACCTTGACCAACATCATGAATTCATTCGGCATAGCCCAGAGCTGGGACATCATACCAGTTTTTTTCCTTACTGCTATAAGGAGACCCGACATTGGCCTACCCATTTGTGTCTTAATGGCGGGGTTCAAATGAACTTCATATCTGTCCCAAATGGGGGGATTGACCAACCATGTTTCCTGCAATAGTATCAAATCATAACTATTCAAGTGATGTAAATTGTTGTTAGCAAGATGCCTATGGCCTCTAGTATTCCAACTAACTAAAGTTAAAGATTGATCAACTTTGTGGCTTAGTTATCTATGCTCATTGCTATTAAAGCAAGAGCAAGGCATATTGAATGAAACGTGATTTTGAGTTTTTGAGGGTGTATTAGCTTTTGGTTGATTCACTTGTAGATTTCGAATCTTAGTTGGATCCCGAATAGCATTATCGATATCAAGGTCAAAGCCTAAAGCATTTAAGGCACCCTTAGATTGCCAAATTAAATTTTGCACCACCCTCGAATGAATCCAGAGTCTTACTATATTCACATTTCTGTGTTCCACAAATTCCACCTGTGCCAAATCTCCCGATACAATATCCTCAAGCTGTTGGATATCCGAAAATATTGCCATAACAGCTCTACGGTTTAAATCGTATTGGGTGAATGGCGGAGGTTTACACGCTAGAATCAGTGAGTGAGGAGCTGGATTAGCTTTGGGGGAACGGTTTTTCTCCGGGGCTTGCTTTTGGCCTGGTTTTCTAATCTGAGCTGACTCCCTCAATGGTGTTTGTGTGGGAAGTGCATTTCTCAAAGCACTCTCAATAATACATTTGATCGAATCTGAGAGATCACTCGTTAGGGCGGAGTCTTGTGCATATATGTTAGATGTGGAGGATGCTTTTAAGCAGCTTTTGCTTGGTCTGGGCTCCTCTAGATGTTTTATTTGGGTATTCATAGAAGTACTTATCGGTTGTGTTTGGGAGGGAAATTCCTGAGTCACTGATAGATTCAGATTGTCCTGCTCTTGTTTACCTTTGTTCTGAGAGCATTCACAGATTCCTCTGGATGTGTCTATTTGGGATTGTCGGTTTGACATATAAGCGTCAACAGCCTTCCTAATCTCAATTCTATCGATATTATTCTGTGTGTTTTTCTCACTAGCCTTTCGGCTAGCAGTAGACTGTAAGTCATTTGTGACAGTTGGAATGCAGGGTGGTGGAGATTGAGGTAAATTTTGCGGGCGTAATGCCTGTATGAGGTCATTTAGAGGCGAGTGATCCAATGCTTGAGCAGATTGGCAGGGAAGCACATCCTTATTTCTCGCATTGCACATCTGCAGTGCATATTTTTTCTTAATTGCCTGTGATGCCCGAATCTGGTTTTTTTTTGGGAGCGAAATAGCTTTTAGGAAGCGTTTAGTCACAGCATTTTCCCTGTGTTTTATAGTTTTTTCATTCTTTGAGAGTTTTGGGGGCCCTGTTTTTATTTTTTGAGGGATTTTATTTCTAGGTTGCTGTGGTATATCTTCACATGCAGCTACTGCATCCAATATGTTCACGTCACTGTGCTTAATTGCACTCGATTTTTGCAAGGTGAAAATTGGGAACAGGGCTTTTGTAGTGGGTACATTTAATTGTCCCAGTGAAGTCGTGTTTCCACTTTGAGGTGGATTCTCAGGACTCTTACAAGGATCATATATGATGGCAGCTATATGAGGTAGGACGCTTATGGGTTCTTCTCTTAACCTCTTAGTGGATGGGAAAGTGCTATGATTAATGAACTCATGTTTATGGTTGGTTTGAGAGGCTGTGGTGGTAGCAATTATAGGCGTTGCTGGGATAGCAGATCTTTGATCATTAATCAGCACAATCTCGCGCCTCAACATTTCATGGGATGTTAAAATTTTTTGCAGGAGCGTATCCTGCGTCACCAACCGTGCATTTATTGTTTGGTATGTTTGATTTAATGCCTGAATAGCTAGATTCATGGCTTGCAATGCTATGTTGGAAAACAATTCAGGTGTTTCATGAGGGAGTGACGTGTTCAGTCCCTGCGTTTTAGTGTGAGCGATGCTCCTTTGTGATATTGAGCTAGAAATATTGGATTCTGTTGATGAGTATGAATATGATTCCTCAGGAAAAAGCACTGGTGATTTGGAGAGATTTTCTGACATCAGACCATTCGAAAGTGCCGAGCCATCAGGGTCTAAGTCAATCACAACCACATCTTTGATGGGTGAGGTTGTATGAGACCCAGTCTCGAATACACCCTCAAGCAAAGTGGAATCTGTTACTATTTGACATGGGTGTCTCTTTGCTGACTGCTCATTACACAGATCTTTAGATAGAGCAGAGTCAGCAAATGTAGCAACAACATTTTCTTTAGCAACAGTTGCCTGTTTGTTTGATAGACTAAATTTTGCTCTATGAGCTGACAAGGAACCATTACAGAATTGTCGAATGTCCATATTGTGCAACCTCCCCTTGGGACCTCTAGCCCCATTAGGTGTTGAATTGAGATTAGTGCTTACTTGCTGAAGATCAGAGGATACAAGGTCCATGCGGGTATGAAAAGATTGAGGCATTCCGGTCGTGAGTCCGTACGTCTTCATCATTACGCCACCAAACAGCCGCACAACAGCCGATGGACTTGACTCCTGCCGGGCTTACCGCCGCGAGGGTGACAGCCTCGCTGTTTTGTAGATGGCTGGAATCACGTGATAAGTCACGTGGGCACTATGGCCCCGCCCCCTCCAGGAAGCGCAGCGTTCTCCTCGCAACACACAGCAACACCGGCAAGAGCTCCTCCCTGCTCGCAGTACCGGGTGAGTGTGGATTAAGTAGCAGTCTTTGCAATGTCCAAAGTTCGAATGAATTGACACAGCGCTCGGGCGACAGCCTCGCTGTTTTGTAGATGGCTGGAATCACGTGATAAGTCACGTGGGCACTATGGCCCCGCCCCCTCCAGGAAGCGCAGCGTTCTCCTCGCAACACACAGCAACACCGGCAAGAGCTCCTCCCTGCTCGCAGTACCGGGTGAGTGTGGATTAAGTAGCAGTCTTTGCAATGTCCAAAGTTCGAATGAATTGACACAGCGCTCGGGCGACAGCCTCGCTGTTTTGTAGATGGCTGGAATCACGTGATAAGTCACGTGGGCACTATGGCCCCGCCCCCTCCAGGAAGCGCAGCGTTCTCCTCGCAACACACAGCAACACCGGCAAGAGCTCCTCCCTGCTCGCAGTACCGGGTGAGTGTGGATTAAGTAGCAGTCTTTGCAATGTCCAAAGTTCGAATGAATTGACATAGAACAGATGCCTGTTATAGACTCTTCTCACCACATCATTCATCTGCAGCACATTGTGGCATAATCACTGCTTCCTCGCTTCTGCAGCGTTTTCACCATAGATTATGAGCTGTGGTAGAGGAAGAGGGGAGACTGGGGGACCCCAGGGACACACCCACCGCTCAGAGAAATAAAATACAAATAGAGCCTCGTAATGTTACTGAAGACAGGCGAATTACTGCCTTCAGCAGCTTTTTGCTGGAGGTAAAAAAAAACCTTTCAAACACATTTTCAACGCTATTAGCGCAGCGCTAATTGTGCCGTCGCTAATAGCTCAGAGAAACCCCCATTGGGTCCAATGGACACAATTGGAATGCAGATTTACCTCCCCACCGCAACTCAGGATCTGAATCTAATAGCGGTGGGCATTCTTAAGGCACAATTAGCGCTGGGATACCGCCCAACTCATGATGCAGCCCTTAGACTTGAATGGTCTAAGTGTGGCATGGGACCTGACAGGTGCCAGACTTTAATCAGAGCCTTTAATGTGACACCTGTGCTAAGTCATTGTGCCTTAGACCTAATTTCTATCCACAAATCCCCCTTCCCCAAACAGGTCATTAAAAACTGCGACTTTCCAATTTATCTCATGAAACTTCACATTTGGTTCCATTTACATGAGGCAACTTTGGGGTTCATACCAGCCACAGGCCAGCTGGGTGGGTGTTAGGAGGGCAGGGTTTGTAAATTAGGCAGTTGGGGTAGCTAGAAAGATGTTTCTTATCGCCCCCATGAATACACGTTTACATTTCGGAAGATAAATGCATTGTTTAGGAAAGGAGGAGCATTTCCTATAATGCTGCAAGCACATTAAAAAAGGTGCAACATTTACAAACATGCATTTCCTACAGCGTACAGTCTGGACAGGGTGTTTCAAAGAAGTCTGGGCAATATGGTGAGCTACAAAACCTTAACTTATGCCACTGGTCATACCAACACATGATGACGTTACTGAATTTGAAAGATTTTTATTGTGGCAACTTTAACATCGATTTCACAGCTCCTCTCGACTCACAATATTTTTTAAAAGGCACTATGCATCTGGAGAACTCAGTCTCCCCCATATATTACTATGTCTGGGAACAATCACACACGTTCATGGACATGCCTAAGGGAAGATGACATCAATACCACCAAAATAGAACGCAGGATACGGATTTGTATGCAACATAATGTTTCACAAAAGGGAAACCAATACAAATTACTAAACATCATGTATTTTATCTAGTGTCTAAGATTGTGCATGTAAATAATGTTTTAAAAAGTGCAACATTTTTAGGGTTGTACCATATAATGAAGTAAATTGTAGGACATTTTGAAATATTAATTGGAACAGAACATTTGTTTGCTGTATTACACTCTTCACAGATGTCATTAAGTAAGGCCCACTTTAATAAGCCTACACTAGTTTGTGCCCTTCCCACATCGGACTAGTTTGGCACAACGAAGATAATGGGCCTCATTATAGGTATGGCGGTGCACAAAAAAAAACAAAAACAGAGGTAACTCTGTTACCGCTGCATTACCGTACTACAATGTCAGCAGTGAAGCAGAGGATTTTCCAAAAAACTCTAGGAAAATCCACCACCTAAGCCACCAAAAAAAGCACAATTACCACCGGCTTAATTACCGCTGGTGGTAATTCGACTGACATCCCAATGGAGTCCTATGGATAAATGGGGACTAACACAACCTACCACTGTGAGGAAAGGTTTCTTCTGAAGGACCTTTACCTCCATATTCTATTGATCCCCTTTTTGCTTTCGTTTTTTAACATGTCCTGACTTTTTACAGGGAAGTGAAGCCTTCAGCTTCACTCCCGTGACCTTTTACTCATTTGTCATGGGGAAACTGATAAGTCCTTCAGACTGTCAGTACTGGGAAACTGTTTCCCTTTTGTCTTTTTACCTTTTTGGTACATTTTAACAGTGCACACAGCATTTTACAATGCAGGGCAGTGGGGATACTTTTGTATCACCCCTGTCTTTTGCACTTGGGATTTTTGATTACTTTTATATGTACCTAAAGACAAGCTGGTGGCAGCAGATACATTTTTACAATTTTTGCTTGATGTCTACTGTGCACATCCACGTTTCCTCTGTATCTCTGTATCTGCTACCCTGAAAATGGCAGTGCCACGAGATTTTTCACTTGTCCTTTGGCCATATTTTATTGGCCCTTCTTCCTGCCTTCACAGGTCAAGAATCACGTATTAGGTCATGCTCTTGCCCAGGAATTCTGCCGGAGTGAAACGCACAGTTGTGCCTGATTGGGCCACTGCTGGCTGTTTGAATAGTACAAATCCTTACCATTGGTGGGTTTGGAGTTAGTATAAGAAGAGGACTCCTGCAGCCAATTTTTCAGATCAGTGTTGGAGCCATGTATCCTGTGTAGAAGAAGAGCTGACTGAAGATTGGTGGACAACTCCTCTAGAGGCCTTGAATCCCATCCTCTATTTGGCCAGGTGGTCCCTGCTGGACTACCTAATCTGCGAAGGCTGTGAGGAGTGCTTCAACCCTTGGGTGGTTGGAACTAACCAGTATTGACATACTGTCGGGGATTCAGTAATCCCAAGCCTTCAAGAGTGCCACAGGACCACCCGAGTAGACTGACCAGCTCTTCAGTGGGCTATACCAGTAGAATCATTGCTGTTCAGCATTTGTCAACAGAACTTTGATGTCCACCAGATTGTGGCATAAGTCAGCTTCCTGCTAGGTTTCAGCTTCCCAGCATCAAGGATTCTTGTTCTGTAACGTCTTCTTCAACTGTGACTGGAAAGACGACTGGTGCCGCACGTGTGTGGTAGCCATCACTGTAATTCAACATTCCCTGTCTGGTTAAGTTTCCTGAAGAGGTCTGCATTTGTGCCTTCTGCATTTCGTCTTAGCAAAGGTTTGCACTCTAATCCTTGAACCATCCAGAATAATCCTTATATAAATGATATTTTATTTACCTGTTAAATGTTGAATTTCATTGAACTGCCCCTTCTCCCAAGAATAAGCTTTGTGCCTTTTGGGCTTTGACCCCTCTGGTTCCCAAAACGAAGAGTCACAGTTTATTTTAGGTCGCTCAGGGTTCTCTTCCCCAAGCCTAGGCCCATCAAGTCTCAAAAGATGCACTTCAAAGTTCACCAACACAAAACACAAAGTTCTTGCACCTCTCAAAGCACAGTTCCTTCATGTGGAGTTTTAACAGCCTTTCTTTCACTTTGGAGATTTTGCTGCATTCTCAGTGTAGCTATCCCCTTTTGCACCGTCTCTCAAGTGGCGCTGTACACATCCTCTTGATAACACTGGGGCAATATCAGAGACTTTCGAGAATGCCAGGCTTTTACTCCTCCCCATGCATGACCACTCTGATATAAAGCCCCTTTTCTTAGACTACGGGCCTCATTACACATTGTGCGCTAAAAATCTCAAATTACCGGCATGGCGCTCTTAATGTGTCCGCCCTCGCAAGAGGGCGCTAATAGCGTACCATTACGAGTACGCGGACACAAGCATAGCGCCATGCCGGTAATGACCCTACCGCCATGCCGCTAAAGACCCCAAGAAGTCTCTTACCCCCTTTGACGGAAGTGCAGAAAGCACCTCCGCCCTCACGCTGCATGCAAATAGCGGTCACTGCTATTAGCGGTGATCAATAAATTGTGGAACCGGAAATAGCGTCATCGCACAGGAATGGGAAAGAGCACGGTGGCCATCTTTAAAAACACAATCCATTGCCATACTCTGCCCCCTGGACCTGTTTGGAGTAGCTTGCAGTTGGAAATCATCAGGGACACCCTCAACATGCCCAAGGCATTGAAAAAAACCTCCGACCGGCAGCAGAAAGAAAAATTCTCCTCAGAGGAGCTTATCATGCTGACCCAGACCCTTGCTGACAATGCCGCTGTGGTCTTTGCCTGCAACATGCGGTGGGAGACTCTCATGAAAAAAAGGCAATCTGGGCTGAACTTGCATTAAAAGTCAGTGCTGTGGGCACCACCACCCGCAATGTGCGTGAGTGCCGAAAGAGGTGGGATGACCTGAGACTCCGGGTGAGAAGCATCCTTGCCGAAAACCACCAAATTGCCACAGCAGGTGGATCTGGGTCACCCATAAAACTTAAAGAATGGGAGGAGACATGCGCCAACCTCATTGGCGTGGAATGCATAGAGGGAGTCGGCACGATGGAGCATGGCGTGGCAACCACTTCAGATGGAGGTGAGTGTACACATGAAAGCATGCAATGTGAATCTACTGGTCCCCTCAAATGTGAGCCCAGAATCACCTCATGGATGGGCAAACATCCACACATGCATCACACCCTGCCCATGTCAGTGTCAGACCCAAACACACACACATGCACACATCACCAGAGACAAGTGCCACACACAACCATGCATGGATGAGCCACTGCACTGACACTTCACCTGTATCCTTTACAATGTAGTCCAAATGCCCACGACTACATAATTGATGTATACTGCATTAAGTACATTGAACCGTAACCAGTAACATCCCCCTTCTTGTCCCCGACAGGCTCACATACAGACAGTGAGGTTGCTGGTAATGCATCACTAGCACCCCCGCGCATAAGAAACAAAGGGCTTTGGACACAGAGGAGACCCCCACAACCTCAAGTGGCAAAGGCAGAAGGGTCCAGAAGCAGAGTGTGAAACATCGTTGGAGCGCCACTTCCAAGCAACAAGTTGCCACACCACCAACAACTGCCCCACCTCCGGTGGTTAACCCACCACCACCGGTCCCGGCCACAGAGGGCCCACCCTCAGCTCCAGCTAGTTCAGCAGGAGAGGCGGCAGCCACTGCCCCACTATCAGATGTGGAGGACCCCACCGACTTCCACGTGGAGAAGCACACCACCCCAACCCCCCATGGAACCACCTAGCCATCACCTCAGCACACACCTGGGTCCAATGTCACTGGCAATGAGAACATGGGAGCTTTTAGTAGCTCCCCGGTGGTTTCATCTGTTGACCTGGTTCCATCACAGGCCACAGCAGCCACACCACCAGGACCCAACACTGCCCTCGACCTATCCAGCGTCAGCCAGCGGCAACAAGAAATAACTGTGCTGGTTGGGCAGCATGTTGAGGAGGCTGCCCAACTCAGGGCAGACATCAAGGAGACAGCAAGGCACTCCAGGGAGGGGATGGAGGCATGTACAGACAGGCTGTGTGGGGAGATCATCCGAGTCAGGGAGGTCCTCACACGGATAGCGGACGCATTGGACTACCAATTCCCACCACCACCACCACCAGGACAGTCTACAACATCCTCATCTGCCAGTTCGAGGCAGACAAGCCCCCTCCGCCGCTCCTCACACACCACCAGGCGCACCTCTAGTCAGCCTCCCAATGCTTGTGTTGGCAATGGCCAATAGGGAGTGCATGGTGAAGTCTCCGCGTGCATGTCTGGAGGGAAACATTGTGCAAGACACATGTGGAACTGCTTTGGGGGGTGAAGAGAAGGGTGTTAAGGGACTGTTGTGGGGGGTGGGGGGAAGGGTGTTATGGGACTGTTGTGGGGGGTGGGGGAAGGGTGTTATGGGACTGTTGTGGAGGTGGGGGAAGGGTGTTATGAGACTGTTGTGGGGGAGGGGAAGGGTGGTGGGATGTTTGGGGACATGCACATTTTCTTCTTTACGTTCCTTAATACACTGGTGTTTGAACAAAACACAGCCTTGTACTTCTTCATTGTGTATGTGTACTTTATTGACGCCATGGTCCATTGTGCGCTTCCAAACAGACACCAGTGCACTACTACCCATATCCATGTGACAGTACGAAACCATGTTACTCAGAATATTTGGTTGATCAGATGCTGTCTCACAGCACGTCCCTCATGGCCATCCCCTCTTGCATGACCTGCATCCCCGTCACCTCTGTCCTCATCACCATCATCATCCTCAGCAGGTGCTTCTATTTCAACGTCAGGGGGCAGTGGCACATTCCGTCTGATACACATATTGTGCAGCATGACACATGCCATGATGATCTTGGCTACCTTCTCATGGCCATACAACAGAGCGCCACCAGACCTGCTAATGCACCTAAACTGTGTCTTCAATAGGCCAAAAGTCTGCTCGATCACAATGCGGGTACGGGTATGTGCACAATTGTATTCCTCTTCGTGCCTGTTCTGTGGGTTCCGTACAGGGGTGAGGAGCCACCTCTTCAGGGGATAGCTGGCATCACTTGTATGGGGGGACAAATGGGGTCCTGTTACTGTTCAACTCAAGAGCGGCCTGTTCATATCACACAAATGGACTTTGCATTGTTATTGAAGTACACAATTAACAGCATACATACAGATGGTCTTTGTGACTGCAATGTGCAAAGGTGAGCTCCACCATGCAAGTAGACATGCCCCATGAATGCCTCCAACAGTAATTGACATGTCCTGGGTGAGGCCAGGTCTCAGGTGTCCCTGGGCCCAGGCAGATTTAGTACCACACTGCTGGTGTGATGCCATTCCAACATTGATGTTCTCATTCTGAGAGGCATCACTTCAGTGGTGCTATAGGTGTGTGGTGCTATGCTATGGCTAGGGGTGATCCCTTTGCATGCTTTCAAGGGCACATTGCATTATTGTTGTTGTGCTGGACTAATTCTGTATGACTATCTTGACGGCATGTATGACATTTGTGTATTTGGTGGCATGGAATGTTGTGCAATATGGATGTGGATGGATGTATAAGGTTTGTAGACCTGGATTGTCATCTATGTTGTGTAGCTTATACCTGCATGTCCGTTCATCTGAAGTACATTGCGGCCTTCCCAGATAGACATTGGCGTACATCTGTATGTGCATTCGTCCAACGGACGACAAGCTACACCCATTTCGAGTATTTATCTCTCCCCCCAATCATACCCAGTTGGAGTATGATCCCCCCCATCACACTGACATGTGCTTGTCCTGAAACTCACCAAGTAGCCACGAACGTTGTCCGGCTTGTCGCTCCATGTAGCGTGGGATAGTTGAGTTCCGCAGGACCATGGAATCATGGGTTGATCCGGGGAAACGGGCACAACAATGTGTGATTACCTTGTTGGCATCACATACAATTTGGACATTGATGGAGTGGAATTGCTTCCTATTTCGGTAGACTACTTCATTTTTATGTGGTACAACCAATTCCACATGGGTACAGTCGATGGCCCCGATGCACCTTGGGATGCCTGCCAGTGAATAGAAGCCAACTTTGGTGTTTGCAATCTCCTGGACAGTCCGTGGCATGAATATGTGTTCAGGTGCATGCTTCAGGAGGGCATTGAGTACCTGGTTCAGCGTGCGTCAGAATACTGGTTGTGAGATGCCATGCAGCTGGCCCACTGTATGCTGGTAGGTGCCTGTGGCCAGGAAGTGGCGCACAGTCACCACCTTGAGTAGTGGGGGGATGGCAGTTCTGATGTCTATGAGGCTCACAATGTCGTTGTGTATCATGTCCACGATGCTAGTGATGGTATCCCGGTCCAGACGGTACAGGGTGTGTATCTGCTCTGGGGTTAGATTGAATGGACTGGCTCTGATCCTGGGGATTGGTGGGTGCCTCTGTGGTATGATTAGGTGCCGTGGTGGTGCTTGCTGTGGCTGTCTTGCCCTCCTCCTCCTCCTGCGTCTCCTCTGTGCTGCCTGTTGTTGCTGCTGCGCTGCAATCATGTCCTCCAGCCCATGTAATGCTGCAAGTATTGGAACCATCTTGGTGTGGGAAGGGTTGTGGGAAGGGGTGTGGTGTGCTCCTTTTGGGCTGCCAAAGTCTCCATTGCCTCCACCTGTGCTGATTGTGTCCACCTGTGGCAGGTGGGAACACTGCTCAGTTCTCTTAACGGGTGGTGCGTGATGGCGGTATTTGCGCCATGGCGTTAAGGGGTTTTGGGGGCTTTACCATGCCGCTATTGGCATGACCGCTCGCCTTGTGATGCTGTGCTATTAGCGGCATGGCATTATTTACGGGATGGAGGGTCACACGCACGCGGACTGCCCGCTATTAGTGGCACCGTACTTAGCGGTGCCGCTAATAGCGGTGAGCCGGGTCGCAATTAGCATGGGGATTTAACGTTACCGGTATTCCATTACCGGTAACATTAAATCCCTACCGTCTACCGTGTAATGAGGCCCTATGTATCTTGCTTTCCTGCTTTCTTCTTTCACCTTCTGCCTTTCCTTGCTATTTGCACACTTTCCTTTGGCACCTTCTGCCTTTCTGTGCCAATTGCACACTTCTACTTTGGCACTTTCTGCCTTTCCGTGCCACTTGCCCACTTTCCTCTGGTCCATTCTGCCTTTCCGTGCCAGTTACACACTTCTACCGTGGCACCTTCTGACATTCTGTGCCACTTGCACACTTCTACTGTCTTTCTCTCCTCGTGACACTTGGATGCTTTTCTTTATTTTCCCCTTTTGATTCACGCCACTTGGACCTTTAAAACTGTCATTTGTGTTTCTTGCTGGGTCACTCACACCCTCTTGTTTCTTCCTTTTCTGTACAATTCACAATGTTTCCGTTTTCTATTCTTTTGCGCCTCTCACGCACATTTATATTTGTTTCTCTCTCACTCGGTCACTTTCGTACTGCTTGCATTTTTCTCTTTTAATGCTGCCACTCCAGCCTCCAACATGCTACTGAGCTTCTCCATTTCATTTAAACTCATGAGTAGCGTGATGCTGGCGGGCTGTTTCCTCAGGATGTGTGTGTCGAAGTCATGGTCTCACCACCTGCCCCTCAGACATCCTTCGGACCTGCACTTGTCCCAGGGGAATTTGCACTGGTCTGCATATGGCCAACAGGTCACATCTTTCCCCAATCTGGCTTCATGGAGACATGGCTCCTTCGCCATGCTGCAACCTCTCTTGCACACTGGGTCAGGGTCCTGGTGGTCCTTTCTCCTCCGGATACTCAGGGTGCATACTGCTGCAACCTTCTGTTCCCTGGCTTCCACAATCTGTCCAGCAACTCCAGCTCGCTCATTTACTCTAGCAGAACTCCACCTTTTATACCGTAAATGAGTGTCAATTAGAGTCAGGTATGTGTGGTTAGTGTCAAATGCCTGACCCTTCCTGACTCTATTAAAGGGACAGCTTAGTGGTGTAGTGTAGGCCTCTCCGGTCATCTTCCTCTAAACGGTACTGTTTCTATGGGTAATCATTCTAACTCTCAGTTGCCTCTTCCTTGTCCCAGTACGTGTTGGAAAAGAGGGGTGGGGGGGGAGACAGGGCAAGACAGAAATTGTTATTTATAGACAGAATAATCATAGATGATTGACAGAGGAGAGAGGGGACTCCCCTGGCCCTGTTTTTATACAACTAGGGTGATTCCCCGTTTGTTAGGTTACTCCCTACCCCTGGTACCCTGCCATGAAAGTACTGGTCTTGACAGCACCCCCTATGGTCTGAAATGGGGGAGGATAAATAGGTGTTGAGGTCAAAGCCATGCTTTTGTCTCAGCTGACCCACCTCACTGCCTGTACAATTTTTTTCACCTCCTTCTTGCATCAGGGAGAGTGGGACCGCATATCCCATGAAGGCTTCAGGGACTTCTTCCTCTTTGCCTCTCATCCCGTTGGGATACCACGTCTCACCCATGGATAATCCACTCCTAAACCCCAAGGACCCTCCTACCGAGTAACATTCCCTCGCTTGTCCACCTCCAAGTTCTGCATCCAACAGCAATGGCCATCCCCTGGCAACCTGAGAAAAGGGTCCAGGGAGAATAGGAGTGAGAATGCTCTGAGGTTTTCACAACATATACAGACAGAATATATATTTTTAAACAAATTACAGTTAGAAATCAGGTATTTGAACTGGACTACAAAATAAACAGCTAACTTGATAAAAAAAAAATATATACTATGTCACAAAGTAAAGGATGGGTTTTCATCCACTCTGGATTTTTCCCATTACCTAATGATTAGAAATATGTAAATACAAATGCACTTTTCTACGCATAAACTTTTTACAAAACAGTGTAAGTATATTCTGCTATCTATGAGGGTTAATGTGTGTTACATTTTCCATATCATGTTCTACGATTAATTATGTTTTCGTTTCTTTTGAGATATACAAAACCAACAATGTAATTTCACCAAAATGCCTGGGGTAGCGGAAGTGACATTGCATGACTCTTGACCTCTGATGACATCACAGTAAGTGATGTCATTTGGCCCCACCCCCAAGTGACAGCACTGCGATTGTATTCTTTTTCAGTCGATTTACATGTGTATAGTTCTTAAGCACGCCTCTGGCAATATCGAACACAGATTTGCATATACTCAAGAAGTCTCCTTGCTCAGACACCTAGACTGACATGACTTGCTCTCTTGCTTTTGGGTTGAGTTGATGTCAAGTTGCGCCAGCCCAAGACTGGGCTGCCGTGCTTGGCTATGTTCACCCTGCCCCATAATGATCTGCTCTTGAACCTGTCACAATTTATTAGCCCACTAGAATGATGATTTGCCCAACATAACTGAAGGGCCTTTTCCCCTTGTGATGTTTTATCTTATATCTGTCTTGCCATAAGTCTGCATATGTGCTCGTAACTATGTTGTCATAATAAGTGCTGAGGTCCGCTAGCACCCTGATGTTTTCTTGACAAAGCTGTATTCCGCACATCAGTTTTGGTACTTTTAATTACATTTGGCATCTGACTCATAGGATGACACCTCTGTTTTGCCCCGCTGGCGATCTCCATCTGCAGGAACTATCTTCCCTGTGGGACACCAGCCACGCATTCCATATTGTGCAACACCTGGCAAAGTGACTGCATTATGCATATTTGGAGCATTTAGCATCTTTGGCTGGGCAGTGTTCATCATTGGCCATATGTTTGTACCCACATTGATAGCATTCTATTTCCATTCTGCTGATTCCTCCCTTGGGTATTTGCCATCTGCCCATACAGTCTCTTCCCGTCTGGTGGCTTGGTGTTAGACAATGTTAAGCGCTCTCAGTTTAGGTTGTTGTTTTCTGGGTTTTTTTTATCGTTGCATGCCTCGCTGTTTCCTCCACTCTTCTGGTGATCTTCATAGCCCCCTTCAGTGTTGGGTTTCTGCTTTGTACAAATTTTTCTTGAATGTGAGTGTTCTTGCAATAGACCAGCACCATGTCCTTAAGTGCCTTTTCCTGGTTGACTCCAGAACTACAGATGGGCACCAATTTGCACAAAGTTGTTAAGCACAACCTATGATTTCCACAACGCTTTTCTCCTTATAATAGAATATCTGCTATGCTTTGTAATATTTTTCTCAATTTGAAAACATTGTGCTGCATTGCCAATGCATTTTCATACTGGCAATATGTGCACTATATGGGTCCTTCTCTGACGGTAGTGTATTGAATAATCACTGTTCTCTCTTCCTTGGCCTATTAGCAGTAAGGTTGCCTGCCAGTGGATTGTTAGCTCCCAGCCTCTCCATGTATGCTTTTTTGGGCTCATGGTATTGTTGGTGCTCCTGGGGTTTGCATGAACAGTGTCTGGGCTGTTACATCTTGAGCCATATTAGTCTAGTTGTGTAGCTTTTCTCCTTCCTGCTCATCGTACTCCTTTGCTTCTTCATCCTGTAAACTGTTTTGCCTCCCACTTGCCACCATTTCTAGTACTCGAATGGGGCATTAAGAGGCAATTTGACAAACATACATTTACAACAGAGGCATGTTACATTCAACTTAAGGTGTATAAAATGTTCTCTTTTTTATTTTGTGTCCACCGCTAAGTAAATAGTTTGGTCACTTGCCAAATCCCTTACATGCCCATACATCCCACCTGTCAAAAACAAAATATGCTGTTTTTACCCGCACTCGTGACCTGGAAATTTGAGAGGTATAGTATTGATGACATCTAAACGACTATGTTTATTGAAGCAGGCTCTTTCCTTTCTGAAGCATTTCCAGTCTGCCCGCTCCCCTGCTCTCGAGATCGCACTTGCTTTGCCCTGGCCTCCCGTCATTGCCCTATGACCTGAAACACCCCAGCATGTGTGTGCGGCATATCGCAACACAAGGCTAAAGGACATAGGGCCTCATCATGAGTTGGGCTGTAGCCGTTAAATGCAACAGTATTACTGCCACATTTAAGGGCTGTCCCTATTACGAGTTGGGCAGTTAATGGGCTGTTTTACCTCCAGATATATTCTGGAGGTGAAAATCCCATTTAACGCCATGTTTTCGGCAGTATTAGTGCCAGCTGTATTAGCCCGCACTATTAGCGCCGAAAATGCCCCATTGGATCCAATGGACCCAATGAGGATTGGGGATTTACCGTTAGCGTCCAACTCATGTTCTGGTGGGCGCTATCGCTATTTATATTTGGCCAGTATTACAGCTGGGATACCGCCCAAGTCATAATGAGGCCCCTAGTCTGATTTAAGTAAATGCATATTTAAAAAAAAAGAATAATATGTGGCCTATTTCAAACTGCCCACAACATAATTCAACGAATCCCACACTGCTTTGGCATACTTTTAATTAATTAACCAACGTAGATAAATGGGTCCATGCCATAAAGGAAATCCTTTCAAGAGAGCGGATGAGCTGACATGTAACTGTAAGTGATCTCATCAGATGTTATCTGTTTACAAGTGCTTGCACACGCAAACTTTGTCATTCTTAATCAGGCCAGATTGGGATTACCTTTAGGAGTTAGCTACCATTTATAAACATCTGTGGGAAGAGAAGGAAGCAGTAAAGGGTGTGTGACAGGAGTGTCCGTCTAAAAAATTCTTTCAAATGTTTTTAATTTTTTAATTTTTTATTTAGGGGTAGCAAGGGAGACTGCAAGTGTTGCAGGTGCGACCACAGGGGTGGCGCTTGTGCCCCTAGCAACCCCCAAATGACGTCCCTGTACAAAACATTATATTACCTTTCCAAAATTATCAGTCAAAGACAAAAGTGAGACTACAACATCAATAACAACCTCATCAGTGCACTAAATGATGCACCTTCCAACCAACACATTCACACTTGCACTAAACCCATACTACCAGCAGGATTAGGTAAAGAAGGCCTCTGCAACTGACTTTCAACTACTAAACAAACCCACTATTCACTGGCCTTCATTAAATGATCAACATAACTTTAGAAGACAGTTTCTGTTTGAATAAGTACATATTCTGCTACATGAGACTCACTATGCACCCATACCCCCCAAACCACCCTAGATATTTGACATAACCTGCATGACTGTTCACAATACACGCATATAATTGGATAGTTCACCACAGTCCATGACCAGTGCTACAAAACCTGGATATGGTCTTCACCCATTGTTAGGCAGAATCATATGCAGTAGCCTTTGGGAACACCACACACAATTAAGACTACAAGTGACAGTACAAATTCACCTTTGGTACAAGCCTGTACTACACAGTAAAGTGGTCGTAATGGCTGAGCAGCCAGACTTATCTCAAGCATAGATGGAGCATTATCAATACTTACACAAAGGACAGCAATTACTATGTTTCAAGCAAACACTGACTCAAGGATTCTGAGTAAAATAATATACATTTATTTACACATTCATTTGCAAAACAGATCACTAAATAAAGCAGCAGAAAAATCATACTTAATATGCTACACAACACCCAATTATTCAGGACAATTCTGGACAAGTTAGGCTGAAGTGTGAGCAAAATGGCACTCCAGTAATTTAAAAAGGAGGGAAAGACAAAGTTGGACAAAAGTTGATAAGCACCAACAAGTAAGTAAGCAGGGCAATCTAGAAAAAAATAACTACACTGATGAAATCCATCAAGAGGCCTGGGCCAAAGTCAATGGACCAAAGTCTTTGCAGAGGATCACACAGTTCAGAGTAGTTTGCGGTTAAGTATTTGCCAAGAGTTCAGAACGAAGTTGGTCAAACGAAAAGTTATTTTAAAGAAAGAGAAGGACAAGCCCTCGGATTGGCAAAAGATTTCAAGCAATTTTACCATGGTCGGATGGAACGAATGACCGGATTTGAACAGTACCTTAAATGGAGAAGAAGGCTGTAGCTGAGGCGGACGCTCCTGGCTCCTGAAGTGACTGTCAGACTGACATGAAGTAGGAAGACTGGAGGGTCCTGCGCTGCCCAGGGAAGAAACCAGCAGCAGAGCAAAGCAACAAATAAAAGGTGCGCTCCTTAAAACCCATGCAGCGTCCGGTCCTCCTGGCTAGCCGGTTCACTGTAGCTGTGCACAGCAAATTCGACAGAGGCCTGGCTTGCAGTTTGGCAAACTGGTTGTTCCCACCAGCTCAAGGGGAGAAGATTCCTTGCAGATCTTCCATGTTCTCAAAGTTTTTAGATTCGGACCCGCAGCAGGGCTTCACTGGGAGGTTCAGTCTTGGTAGAGGTCCTCTTATGTCAGTTTCTCTTCAGTTCTCTCGATCCAGTGGCGACTCTGCCTTCTCACTCCCAGAGTGTATGCATTTTTCCCCCATTCACACAGCCTGGCTGTCAATCACACAGCAGGGTGGCTGTCCAGGCGGGACAGTCACCACAGCCAATCACACAGAGTGTTACATGGGTCTCCAAGCAGACCCTGTGCAGGGAGTCTCAAACCCCTCCCTCACATCCTGTCCCCCTCAGACATTCAGGCGCCTAAGGAGGCCTTGTGTGCAGAAACCCGCCAAAGGACGGCGAACAAAGGAACCAAACCTGGTTTGTCGCCAGAGTAAAACACAAGAAAGACTTTTACAAAAAGAAATGGCAAATAAACCCAGCCGGAACCAAATAAAAGTAATTGTGGTCCAGCGGGTTTAAGTTCATGGCTACTAAGATAGCCAAAAACAATACCAAGGCTATTTAGAATAACTGCGGTAGGAAAAATAGGGTAGATACCACTGCCACCAGCCAAATCTTAATGAAAAGGGAACGAAATAATGTTCCATGAGAAACAGACAAAAAGGGATAACTGTTAACCCTCTCCAGAACTCTATGTAAGATAGTTTGTACTGGGTCTGTGGATTTAAAAAGACTAATAAAGTCAAAAGCAACTTTACATGTTCTGGGAGACAGTAGTCAGTCCCAGAAAATGGAGTTTAAAGTGGGAAGTCTGAAAAAGACAACCCTCTGTCACTGCACTGAAGGTGACGTGTAACACACAGTAAAAAGATGATGCCTATGGAGTAGGTGAGGCTCCACAGTCTATGAACACAAAAATGTTAAACACACACAGCAAAACACATGTAAGAGTGGGAAAAAAGGCTCACACTCTTACCAGGTGAAAAAAAAAAAATCCTAGAAATCCAGCAAAGCTGCTGAGGGTCTCAGTAGGTAAGGGAAATTAGCCATTCTGGAGAAGGGTCTAAACAATTGTGTAAATAAGAGTGATTTTGTTGTGTAGGTCAATGGTGGGCCTGTGATCTCTTTAGCCATCATAAGAGAGCATACAGGGATGCATTCCCAAACGTCAAAGAGGAGGCTGAGGAAGGGTCTAAACCAGTGTGTGTATAATTGTGCTTTAGGGAATTGTGATTTAGGGTGTTTATGGAATTGGTAGAATTGGTATAGTGTGGTGTGGTTTGTGTTAAGTTGTGTGGAAAAAGGTGTGGTGTAAGAGGTTTGTGGGGTTGTGAGAAGAATGGATATGGGGAACAGGGTTTGCAGGCAGTGTTGGGAGGTCAAGGTAGATAGGAAGCACTGGATTGGTGTCTAGAAAATACATAAAAATATTACTGGTGCAGAATAAGAAGTAACAATAAGTACTCTTAACCCACTTGAACACATGTAATCTGTGCTTCCATGATATCGTGCAAAGATAATTATATACCATTGTGAGTGGGTTGCTGAAAGGAGAGGAGGGATGCATAAGTCATGGCTCAAAGAAGGAACACATAATAAGGATGTGCCGGGATATATGCATACTTATTTAGCAGCAAAATATGAGAGGAGGAAGTTGAGAATAGGCAGGGCATTCTTGAACTTTGGAGAATGGCTGATGATTTGGACAATGTTATCAAGGAACCACAGGGAGAGAATGTTTCCTACAAGTGCAATGAAGAGTACCATGGGGTAGGAAGAGGCGATGACAATCATGATGGAGCACATTTTAATGATTGTTCGATCAAGGTATGGGCTGCCTTAAGGGCAGCTTATCCAAACACACCTTGCAGTGACAGGCCATTCTGACCTGCATTGTGTTCTGCCTAGATACCTGACTTCATCAGCTGCTGGCACCTGCCACTTGGATTGTGGATTTTCTATCTGCACTGTAAACACTGCTGCTGCTGTGGGTGCCCCTCTGTGTTGATAGTAAAGCAGGGATCGCTCAAAACAGTATCCAACCCCCAGGCTATGTGAGGGGGAGGTCCCAATTTCACCATGGCAGCCATTTTGGGCTGCTGCAGTGAAAAGAGAAGGTAAGCTCCCTTCTCCCTCTCCCTCGAGGGGGCACCCTAAACTGCCAGGGAATTTTGTAATGTGAAGGGGGTGTGCCTCTCCATCCGCCCAAATGGTGGGGTGGGGCATCTCATGTAGCCCTCCCTGGGGGAAGATAAGGGGGTGCTGTCATGCACTCCTCCCTGGGGTCAGGTGTCCCTTCCTAGGAGCAGATATCTGCCCCAATGGAGGGCTTGACAACATGGCCCCACTCCATTTTGGGTGGGGAGGCAGAGGGCCACCACCACTTCCCATTACAAAAATCCCCGGTGCTTTGGGGTCCCCCACAGCCTCCCCTAAAATGCTGTCTTCCATTTTCACTTTTTCGCTTTGTTTACTCAACTCCCTGTGCCCCAGGGGGACCATAAACTGAAAAGGAAACACCCTTGGGAAAGCACAGAGTTCTGACTTGCGCGAAGCGGCCAAAAAAGTTATTACCCACAATCCCTGACAAAGTGTGATATTTGGTGGGAAAAAAACACAATGTTCACTTTGTTGGGAGTTCTGGGTAATAAATTCTGGGCCACTTCGCGCAATTCAGACCTCTGTGCATTCCCACAGGAGTCCTCTTTTCAGAAATGCATGGGGTTCCCAGTTTTCCTTGGTTGCTTGGAAACCCTTAGTCTTGGGAGGATAGCTCAGGGGAAACGTGTTCACATTGGAAGCAAGACGACACGGAGAAACACAGGTTCGATCCCCGGGTCTGCGCTTAGAAACCTCTGGGTATTAAGCGCGTTATAAATAACATATCATATCATGCCCAAATCTGTATGGTGTGCACATGAGTCAAAATCCTGTATGGTGTGCACATGAGTCAAAATCCTGCAATACTGCTGAGCGAAAAGAGTTGGGGTTACCCGTGTTTTCGGCTTTGCCCTTTGTGCCCCAGTAGGTGCACGCACACATTTGAGGTACCGTTTTCATCGGGACATGTGTGGGAACGTGGGAAGGTAGGCCATGTGTTGTTGGCGGCGTGTTTCGGTGGGTGAGCCGAGTGAAATTTGTGGAAATTGGGGTTTGTTTTGCAACATTTTGGACTTTGCCGGGGTTTCTGGGTAATAAATTCTGGCCTGATTTGCGCAAGTCAGTCCTCTGTGGATTCCCTCTGGTGTGCTCTTTTCGGAAATGCATGGGGTTCCCTGTTTTCCTTGGTGGCTTGGACACCCTAACCCATATCTGTATGTTATGCCCTTCTGACAAAATCTTGAAATTCAGCTGTAGGAAAAGACTTGGGGTTAGCCATTGTAAGGACTGGTAGGGGGTGTCTGTAATTCCGCTCTCTATATGGTAGAGGAGAGGCACAGAGGACCCCAGCCAAGATTCTCTATTGTGGTAGCAATGGACGAGCAATCAAGGCCTAGCTTCTCAGGAGGTGATGCAGGCTGGTTCTTAAGTACAGTGTAGTCCCCGAACCCCCCACAAAGGAATGTCCACACACTGTATTACTGAAAACACAGTCTTTATATAATCAATATTCAAAGTACACGATCACAATAACACACTTTGTACCCGGAAGTCAATAATGATAAATATATACAATTCTAAAGTGGTACCACCAATGTTATCAAATCTCATTAAAGTGCATCAACTGTATGGTTAAAATGTCACACAGATCAATAACGAGGAAACCAGCAAGAACGTAAGATGTTTGACACAATAGGCAGAATGCTGACCCCTACCGCTAGGCACAGTTCTGTGTGGAGATCCCCCCACCTGGGCAACCTGTAAAATAAAGATATATAACACAAGCCCAGTCCATGTAATGTTCAATAGTCTTATCTCCTCCTATTAAGGTTTTACCCCCCCAATGTTCCTGGTGGAGTAGAGTTCTCCACAGATGCGTCGACCGATCCTTCTTGAGTGCCACCCTTTAAAGCAGGAGCCACGGATCGTCGAGAGGTGTCGGGGGAACTTGGCGTTTGGTGTCAGGGAATCAACGGCACTTCTTGCGTGCACTCCCTTTAAGGCAGGAGTCACGGGTTGTCAAACGTTCGACGGTGAACAGGTTGAACTATGGCGGTGAAGTGGCAGCTTTGTTCCTAGCTGTGCTCGTCGACGACAGAGCGTTGGCGTCCTGCAAGGAAGAGGCGTGCGGGGCACCTTAGTGACGATAGTTCTGGACCGCAAAGAGATGATGAAGAACTGTGGCCCAGCAAGGGCGTCGAGTCATCGGCGTCTCTGTGGTCCTTAGGTGGCGGGAAACCCATCGGCGGATGCTCCTCGGCGCGTCGACGGTCGGGCCTTCTCCAGCGGGGTAAAGCGGACGACGATGCAGACGAGAGCGTCCGATGATCAAATTAAGTTCTTAGGCAAACGGGAGCACGGCGGCTCCAGTCGGCGACGGCGGTCGTCGACAGTGGCGGACAACAGTCCGAGTGCTCCTCTTTGAGATTCCGCAGCAGTCCCCGTCTCGGGTCGGCAGCCTGTCGAAGGTCTGTCTACCAGGGAGCTTTGGCAAAGATCAGTTGTGCACGATGGTCCCTCGTAGCTCGGGAAGAGGGTTGCCCTATCAGGTCCTCTCTGGGTCAGTCCTTGGAGGCACAGCAGCTTTCAGATTGTGAAGGAGAGCAACAGCAATTCTTCTCGTCTAGCAGTGCTTCAAGGTCAAGCTTCAGTTACTCCAGTTACTCGTCGTAGTGGACTTCAGCTTCTGAAAATGATTCCTAGCAGTGAGAGGTCCCCAGATATACTGTTGATCTCCCATTCATTCCGCTGGGTCACACTCAAGCATCCAATCATGACTAAGGGCATTCATGCAGGCAGGCAGCCAATCAGGCACACAAGGTATTCAGGCCATTAACTTCTCTCCAGGCACTCACAACAAGTTATGTGTATTGGGACAAGTACCGAGCCATTCAACACTCCAAGCTGCATTCATACTGGTTTCAGGCAGGGCTGTCTCATTCATTGTGTCAACCACCAGATACTAGAAATCCACAACACAGAATGTATATTCGTCACACACTCTATTCACCCAGGTCCCACCCACAGGAGGTACCCACAACATACATCCCCAGGAAGGCTCCAGCTAGTCTGGCCGGGCCTTCACAACAACACCATATATGGCACTTCCATCCAACAGCCAGTCAGAGGAAAGGGACAGAGTCAGGGCTTCCCAGGACTTTGGGAAAACAAGGTAATGGGTAATAGAAAGCAAGAGGCCATCAGGGCCGGGGTATCCCAAAATGGAGGATACTCCGCGCACCTGTCAAATTCAGCATGGAGCTGCAACCAGCCCATACCCTGCTCTGCGTGCCACCCACAGGTGCCCAAAAACATACACTAGGGGCACAAGGTTGTACCCCCACCCATGGGTGCCATAAGGGTATCCCACGGTTCCGTTCACCAAACTAAAAGAGAGAGAACTGCACCACCAGAAGTCTCACATGGACTCCTGTGTGGAAAACATGACAGAACACACGATAAAAAAACAGTAAAGGACAAGGATACGGAGGCCCTGTCCCTCCGATGCATTTCCAGCATCACAGCCATGTTTTAGGCTTTCCCCTTGGCACCCAGGTAGGTGCACCCAAACATGTGAGGTACCGTTTTCACCGGGACCCATGTGGGAATCTGGGAAGGTAGGCCATGTGTTATTGGCGGTGTGTTTTGGTGGATGAGCCGAGTGACACGTGCAGAAATAGGTTTTTTTTCTCCACTTTTTGGACTTTGTCAGGGTCTCTGGGTAATACATTCTAGGCCGATTTGTGCAAGTCAGACCTCTGCGGATTCCCACGGGTGTTCTCTTTTTGGAAATGCATGGGGTTCCCTGTTTTCCTTGGTGGATTAGACACCCTAGGCCCATACCTGTATGGTGTGCCGTTCTGCCAAAATCCTGAAATTCAGGTTGTCACAAAAGACTTGGGGTTAGCTGTGTTTCAGGCTTTCCCCTTGGCACCCAGGTAGGTGCACCCACACATGTGAGGTACTGTTTTTATCGGGACACATGTGGGAACGCAGGACAGTAGGCCTGTTTTTGTTGGCTCTGTGTTTCGGTGGGTGAGCCAAGTGAAATGTGCCGAAATTGCTGGTTTTTCGCCACATTTCAGACTTTGCTGGGGTTTCTGGGTAATAGATTCTGGGCCGATTTGCACAAGTCAGATCTCTGCAGATTCCCACAGGTGTCCTCTTTTCAGAAATGCATGGGATTGCCTGTTTTCCTTGGTGGCTTGGACACCCTAGGTCCATATCTGTATGGTGTGCCCTTCTGAAACAATCCTGAAATTCAGCTGTCGTAAAAGACTTGGGGTTAGTCGTGTTTTAGGCTTTCCCCTTGGTGCCCAGGTAGGTGCACCTACACATGTGAGGTACTGTTTTCAAAGGGACATGTTTGGGAACGCGGGTAGGTAGGCCTTGTGTTGTTGGCAGCGTGTTTTGGTTGGTTAGACGAGTGAAATGTGTGGAAATTGGGGGGTTTTCGCCACATTTCGGACTTTGCCAGGGTTTGTGGGTAATAAATTCTGCGCAGATTTGCGCAAGTCAGACCTCTACAGATTCCCACGGTGTCTGCATTTCGGAAATACATGAGGTTCCCTGTTTTCCTTGGTGGCTTGGACACTCTAGGCCCATATCTGTATGGTGTGCCCTTATGAAAAAATCCTGAAATTCAGCTGTCGGAAAAGACTTGGGGTTAGCCGTGTTTTAGGCTTTCACCTTGGCATCCAGGTAGGTGCACCCACACATGTGAGGTACCGAGAAGGTATGACATTTGTTGTGTTTGTGTGGTTTTCATAAAGATTCAACCCATTTGCTGGTGCCCTTTGTCACTCAACCGTTTCATTTCCCAAATGTGCCCTAAATGTATTCACTTCTTCAGGCACCATACACTTTTGTAACCTACACAAGTCACCTACTCTTGAAAAGGTCCCCCTGTGCTCTTTCAAAAAATGTATGCTTGCCGATCCTCACCACATTGGTTTTCCTGATTTACAAATGCTAAGCACGTCTGTTCAGGCCGTAAGCATAAAACTCCTGTGTACCATGGCTCAGTGTTTGGCTTGTGGTATTGCTTGTTTTGTGAAACACTACAATAAATGTATGATTTCCTAACTGCAAGAGTCGGGGAATGTAGTGCAGCATTGCTTTTCTCAAAATTCATAGAAGCCATTGCCGTACCAAGCCAACCATGTCCATCACATAACTTTTTTTTGGTCATTTTCCCGCTTTTTCCCCAAACTATGGAATTGTTTCCTACCTAGTTGTTGCCTGACCTGCGCAAATCACCCCTACCTAAATTTGGAATTTTCAAATGTATTCCTTTCTGTCCTCCAATTCAGCTTTCCTACCCCTTTCTTCCATTCGGTCCACGCATTTTCAATTGGCAAAAATGGCCAAAATCTCCTACCTCTCACAAAACGGTTGATAACCACATCAAAATATATTTTTTTGGTTTCGTTTCCACTAAACCTGCTCTTTTTCAGGGAAGGTAAAAAACATGCAGTTGTTCTCTAGGGAAATTAAATTGGTACCATTTGCAGAAGACTTACACATCAAGGTAGGTACTAAGAACGTGTCCGCTATGCTATTATTTCCTTCTGAAACACCAGTGAACTTGTTAGGCAGGAACCTGCTCAGCAAGTCAAGCATGATAATCTCATTCACGGAACGAGGGGTTGTGTGTTCCACACCAGGAAATTGTTATGCTAGGGTTCTGGCAATAACGCACGTATTGTACGGTGGCTGCTCTACTAGGGAAGTAACTTTACAACCAGATTTGTCTGCGCGTGGAGTGACCATCTACAGGAAGCCTTGATACAGGTCCCCAGTACTTTATGGACTGATAACCCACATGATATTGGGCTCTTGAAGAGCATAGGGGCAGTACATATCAAGTTCAGAGCAAGCAGCAGTGTTACACAGAGTGTGACAGTATGCATTGTCGATAGGCACAGATGAGGCAATATATGACAACATTGTAGTGTTATGGGCATCATAGTAACTTCAGAGTCCCTTTGTAATATGGCAATATATACTGTCAAAAAAGTAAAAAGGTCAATTTGGAGGATGATACAGGACTTACTCCGATTCAATTAAATTGTCGAAGCTGAGTTCCCAGTAGTACTGACTGCCGCCACTACCCTTTGCAATATGCCTACTGAGGTCAAACATTTCACTGTCTTCAATTTAAAACCATGTGTTCTTCTCGGTTACTTTGCACTCTGATTCTCAATATCCCAGTGTGTACTTTGTAGGGCAAATGTTTCAGCACACAAGACTTTCTCAGGGGTAGCCCAGTATTTTAACAGAGTATTTCACATGGATTCAGGTAACTTATAGGTACAGGGTATCATCATTCAGTATCTAGATTACCTCTTAGTCTGTAGCACAAAAGAAGACCTATGTAGAGAAGATTCAGTAACATTTCTCACAATGCCTGCTCACAAAAGAGACAAAGTGGATAAGGACACAATGCAGTTTGTCAGAAGGGGGTTGTGTATTTGGGACATACAAGGTAGTCTGCAGGGAAACAAGTATAACTTGAAAGAGAAGCTGCAGTACAGAACACACCACAGCCGACTCCAGTTAAATAAATGCAACAGATTTTGGGTTTCTGTAACTATTACAGGGCATGGATTTTCAACTATTCTAGTTACACAATGCCTTTGTTGCAGGGACTTAAGGAAGCACAGAAAATAAAATGAACACACACGTGGACAGGAGACATGATTACATGTTGCCAGGAACTTATAAATGTCATACATAATGCACCAGTACTAACAACTCCAAATTACACAACATAATTATATTTTTTTTCACATTCTAATGGTCAGGTTGTGATCACAGTTTTGGCTCACAAAACATCAATGGGTCACAAACACCTAGCACATTATAGTTGCATATTAGGTACATTGATGTAAGGTCAATTTTCTTGTAAATAGGCACTGGCCACTGCGTCCTTTGCCATTGAAAAATCCTGAACAATCACCATGGGGTGCTCAGTAATGCTTTATGTAGAGAATGCAGTGTGTGTAATGATTGAGCGAGCCAAATACACTCTGACTGCACAAAGGGCTTCTGCATATATTAAAGTCCATGAATTTAATGAGTTCATGAATATTAAGACATTTTGTCAAGCCCGTTCACATTTCACATTGCACAAGAATACCCACACAAGTGTTGCAATACCTGTCAAGCAAGGTGAGGAAGTGCATAATAGTGTAATATACAAAGGACCTGAAGATGATTTGATATTAGCAAGGGAGGATGCACTTGAAGAAGGGGAAGTCTTCTTCAATCATGGGTCATCGACGATTGATCAGGAGACTGACAAGAGACACACAGGTGCAGCAGGGGTGAGCCTTGTGGATGGGGAATATGAGGTTGCTTTGCAAAAGAGGTTACTGACACACTATTTGGCACCAGTCGGCAGAACTGATTACATTAATGAATGCATTAGAAGCATTCCAAGGATCCTAAGTAACCATATTTTCGGACTCCTCGTAAGTGACCACCACTGTACATTCCATATTGTCCAGATGAAAAAGTAAAGGATTTAGGAAGTCCAACAGCATTCCTGTGCAGCATGCAGCATTGTTGCAGATATTAATGTATGCCTTGTCATGCCCCAACACTAGCGGTGGTGGTTAAATGTGCCACCAACACCCAAAGTACAGATCCTGTCTCACATGGCAATGATGCAGCAGATAAGGCCGCAAAAGAAGCAGCATATCGTGGGTACCCAGATATCACTGCATATCCTGAAGGGGCTAATCAACAGTTGCAGTTAGCAATCCCTTACACTACAGTACCACTCATGTAAATAATTGAGCTGCAAGGCCAGGCACCACACAAAGAGAAAGAACTGTGGGGTAAAAGGGGGTGCTCACTGTCAGTGACTAATGTGATGTGAAGACAAAACATTACAGGTACAGTAGTAATGCCACAGGAGTTGTTCATGGTTGCTATTGAGCATATTTCAAAACAACACATTGCAGCTGACCTTCAGAAGGAACGGTTTGTCCCTAACTTAAAGGAATATGTTACACATTTGTGGCAAATTGTACTAATTGCATCTTTACAGCACAGGCCAAATTCTCAGGACGGTGTGCGGCTGCATTGCCCCGTTCAGCTGAACCTGTCCAGGAACTCCATATTGATTACATGTATATGTTAAACAGGTGTAGTCATCACTGTTACCTTATTGTTGTGGTATGTACATCTTCCCATTGGAATGAGGTTGGCTCTTGCACACACCCATATGCTAAATCAGCGGCTGTGAGACAGTAATACAAATCTGCCTTTGGCCTAGCCCCTAGTGGGCGGCCTGTTGTCAGTCTTAGACAATCTCCTAGGGGGTGTGGATCACTATGCCCCCTCTTGCTCTTGTATCTCAGGGCCTTTGTGAACTGTGTTACTCCTAGATTACTCCCAACAACATACTCCTATGGACACACTAACATAAGACACAAAGAAAACAAATGAATCCATTCAACAATAGAAACACTTTTATTCACACATAGCAATGCATGAGCTAAACACTACTATAATGCAAATCTCAGATTCTCACCTTTTATGCTTTTGGTGCAAATCTACCAGCAATGCAATGACTGTAAGCCTTATAGGCTTCTAATGCAAGCAATCTAATAGCCACACCATTCCTCTCCATTCCACACCATACTTCACACTCTCTCTCTCTCTAAGACAAACCCTGTCTGATTACCCCATCTATCATGTCAGCCAAAGCTCTGTGTGAGAGTCTGTTCTAATTCCCCATGCACGTGTCTTATTCAGCAATACTCCCCTTTTCTCTGATTTGCTCTGTCTCTTCTCTCCCACTAACTCTACAACCAGCCAGTCAGTCAGGGCCAAGCCTCTCTCTGCCAGATCCCTGCCAGGTCGATCTCATCAGCTCTGCTCAGAATGCTTCCCCAATGCTCCCTCGATCTCAGAGTCATCCAAACATCTCTCTTCCATCTCAGTGTCAGCTCCCTCGATCTCAGAACTACCTCTCCAACAACTAGAGATTCCCAAAAGTCTCACCTCTCATTATTCTGTTCAATGACGTGTACATATCCATGATTACACTCGTTCTCTCTAAGCTAAAATGCCTCTCTTTCTGTCTGTCTGTCAGTATTTCTAAATGTGAGCAGTGCCTAAATCTTTGTGATGCATGTCTTGTACTTTTCAATCACTGTGTGTTCTGGTCATCGTGACATTTTCTACATACACATACCATATCTTCTGTCTGCCTGCCATCCTACCATCTCCTCATATTTCTCCATTCACTCGCTCTCTCCTTCTGCATGTCTCTGCCTACAAAGCACTCCTTCTCCATGGCGCTGCCTACCCCCACCTTCTCTCTGTATGCGAAGCACCAGCCAGGCTGATAAAGCCTCCCTCTCTCTCCTCTTGGACAAAGGTCATGTTATCTGTCTGCAAAGCAACTTGTTTACGCATAATTGTACACTGTAACTCATAACATCTTCTCCGGAACAAACAGCTTCTGTGTGGCTCATTCAGTGGAATGGCTTCATTCTTTCTCTATTCTCAAATGTAGTGCCTAACACATTCATTCATTCATTCATACAACGCACTATACTCAAAGCTCAAATGCATATTCTAAGTGCACACTCAATGCGTGTCTCTCTACAATGCATATATAATACATAACAACATATCTCTACATGTGTCTACAAATATAACATGTGTCACTACATGGCACTTCAAATATAACAGGCCTCATTCTATCATACACAAGTGGCATAATAATGTGGATAGTCTAATGTTGCTATTTCATGTCACTACTAATCAGTACTAATCAGAATGTATGATGGATAACTGGATCCCTAAATGGGTAATGATTCTTTAACAATGGTCACTGATTCCATAATAATGGGTAATGATTCCATAATGATAACAAACCGGGCTTCTCCATACTATCAGGTTTTACACAGCTACATTTCTAGTATGCAAGGTTTTTCCTCACTGGGAGATATGTGCAGTCCTAAAGTCTGATAATGGAACTCATTATTGTAATGAGTTGTTTAAAGAAATTGCATCCATATTGTCAGGGGTCAGGGATTGAGTAAAAGGAGGTTTATGGTGCGTAAATGAGGTTGAAAACTATATTTCCCAGTAGGCATTGGGACAATGTGTAGTTTCATGTGTGCGCCACTCGCCAGCTGCCAGTAATCAGTAAGGCACGTGTAAATGGCCATCCGCCTGTGCTCCGGTGCTAATGATTAATTTTGGAGAGCACGGGCGGTGGCGGCGATGCTGGCAGCAGACTGAAGGCGTGTTCTGACAGGCAAAACGGAACGCTGGAGGAGACATTGCAAGTAAACGTTGGGTCACGGCGGTGAGGAAACTGGTGAAGCTTTTTCCGCCCATGTCTTTTGGGTCCTGAGGCACCCGGACAGCCAGTTAAGTGTTCATTGAATTTGGTTGATGTGTGAAATGATTCTGCTAATGCTCGGGTCGCAGCGGTGATTAAGGTGACTATTCCATTTCATTTATGGCTGCACGTTGTTTGGGTCCGGAAGTCCTCAGGCGGCATCTGGACAAGCAGTTAAGTGCATTCTTGGTTTCCTTTTGGATTCGGTTATTGTTTCAGAACCCGGTTGGGTGTTTTCCTGCAGACTTTTCCAAAACAGGCACCCCTGCGTCAGACCAGCAAATGACTGAGTTTAGTTTGTGAGGGGCTATGCTACGAGAAATAGCTTTTGAAGGGCTTGGGGCACACATGCTCACCTCATGTGAATGTTTCCATGCTGTGTAATGTTACATTTCATGTTCTGTGCTTTGGTTTGCCCTATTAGGGCGATGTGTCTCAGTCCTCATCATGTCCTGCCAATCATATGTGCGTGCCATATGTTTATACAATGTTTTATGTTGAGGGTAACCAAAACTGGTTATTGAGGTTGTGCTTTCATTACAGTAACTAATACTAAGTTCCATATGTTATGTACTGTGTTTGTGAGTTCATGGGAGTTAGGTCATGCTCTACGAGTGAAAGTGTTATGCCAAGATCTAGGGGTATATGGTAGAATTTCAGAGGTATTGCTGGGTAAGGCATAAGCTGTGTTTTAGGTTGTTTCCTCCATGTATGTATATGGTTTTTCCCTTCCTTCCCTTTGTCATTCCATCCCCTTTCCCTCACTCCGTCTTCCCCCCATTGGCTGCCACGTGGCTTCCTGTCTTGTATACATTAGGTACCCGTGCCAACCACGGTGGGAGGGTCAATCTATTCAGCTTCTGTGGTTCGGGAAAGGGGATTGATCTCCTCCTCCTTAAGCATTATTGACAGAATCATCAGCCCCCGATTTCAGGATCACTGAACCACCCAGGCCAAATGGAGAACCCTCTGTCGCTAGCGGAAGTGCTTAAAGCACTACAAGACATTCAGGTAGAATTAGTACATGTTAGACAGGAATCTAGCATGTTGAAGACACAGGTGCAGGGATTAGTAGCACAGGGGACCCCGTTGGAGGAAGCAGGGTCCTCTACAGGAAGAGCAGAAGCTAGATCACCCACGGTAATTGTCCAACCACCAAGTAGTGTGCCATTGGCAGCCCTTGAAAGATTTTCAGGGGATCCCAAGAAATGTATGATGTTTTTGACACAGTGTAGGTTACATTTTTTGTGTAAACCTTCAGCATTTGAGACTATCCAAGCTAGGACCGCATTTGTAATATCGTATTTGTCGGGAGATGCGGCAGCTTGGGCTATGCCATTGGTTCAGAAGGATGACCCGTTATTATATCACTGGGATACTGTTTTGGCGGAATTTGGTCAATTGTTTGATCGCAGGGAAGTTTCTTTAGCAAAAGACAAAGAGTTATTGGCGTTAAAACAAGGTACATGAGATTTGGTTTTTTATGTAACACAATTCAATAGGCTGGTCATTGAAACAGATAGGCCAGAAAATAAACCACATGGATCTGCCTTCTCCGCACTGCACTTCAACATGTACTTGATGCCACTAATCAAGCTCATAAAAAAAAAACGGCATCACTTGCTACAACTACACAAATCGTCTACAAAATACAAGATACACAGGAAGGAAACACAATCCAGGAAGACATCCCACAAGAACTCTACAGCTGGATGAACACTAAAAGCCTCAAAATCAACCTGGACAAAACAGAAATAATGATCATATCCAAAAGTGGGGAAAACAATCACTAAACAACATGGACGACTGAACTGGGAACAGCACAGACTCCTTCAACAATAGTAAAGAACCTGGGAGTCTTAATGGACAATGAACTAACACTTGAGCCACAAGTAAACGCTATAATGAAGAAATGTTTCTTCCTCTGACACGCAGTAGAAAGGATCCTCAATTCCTCTCTTTCACCCACAAAACACTCGCCATCATCTCACTCAGCATATCCAGAGTAGACTACGTCAACAGCCTATACTTAGGAATGACAGCACAGCTAATAAAAAAAACATCAGCGCATCCACAACACTGCAGCCAGACTCCTGCTCAAACTACTGTGAACAGAACACATTACCCCAGTGCTGAAACTGCTACACTGGCTACCAATAAAACAACGAATAAAGTTCAAAAAGATGTGCATAACACACAGAGCAATCCACGGCTAAGGAGTAGAGTTCCTAAAGGAGAAAATTACTGTCTACCATCCGACAAGACCACTGAGATCAAGCAATGACATTCGCTTAGAACCAAAAACATACAATAAAAGAGGATTTGGAGGATCATCCTTCTCTCACCTAGTAGCAATATCCTGGAATCACCTACCAAAAACATACGCAACAACAAAGATCATCTGGAATTTAGAAAACTACTCAAAACCTGGCTCTTTCCTCCAGAAACAGGAGGAAATGACTAGGGAGCATAGACCCAATGGGAAACAAGACTCCCAGGGAGGAAACCATGACCCTTAAGTTAATCTTCAATAACCAGAAGATGGGACTGGAAGCCCTGACCACCCATGTCCACATACTGCTAATCCACAGAGTAAACCTATGTAGGTAAGATCCCCACGCGGTTTGGCCAGGGAGGAACCAGAATCCTCTAACCTAAACATACCCACCCCAGGCATAAGCCAGGTACAAATACCAATGGAGTAACACCAAGGAAAACCGCCACACCTCAACAGGCCTCCCAACTAGGCAGACAAACTACAATACCAAACACACAGGATAATCATAGATGCTGAGCACAGAAACACAGAGACAAATAGGTATGGAAAACCTGCTAACCAATTCTCAACTTTCCGCATACACTTCTCATACAGAAACTCACACAACCACCTCTCAGCACAGCAATCCGCACACACTTCACCACACTGCAACAACAGACTAACAACACGTAACCCGGCACAACAGCACATGGGATTTGCACAGACTTGAAAACCGCAATTAAACTTAGCGAACGGTGCAAACTGAAATGAATCTACCAACAGGACATCACAACTGTCACTCTCCTTTTCCCACTACACCCTTTTAACCACCCCACACACCCCTTTATTTACACTATCCTTTTCAGATCTGCCAGAGCGCCTGGGGACCACTCCAGTGGTGATGGTGGGTGGTACAAATACCTTTAACATTAGCATTTATGGAGTCAATAAAACTCCATTGGGGAGTTTGGCAGAATTACCACTGGCAGAATTACTGAGTGGTAATTCCACTTATTTTTGGAGATAAAATTAATTATTTACCTCTAGCATGATGCTGGTGGACAATCCACCACTTTTCCTCCAAACATCACCACAATTACCACTTAGGTTTTTCCGTCTGTGATAAATCTGCCAAAAGTTGTGATTTGGTGGTGCAGGAAATATGGAGGTAATTATGATACCAACAAAAAACAGTGATAGTAACAGAATTACCTCCACTTTTTTCCCACACCGCCAAACTCAGAATTAGTCCCATTGTGTATATTGGGATAGACACTGAAAGAATCAAGCTTCAAAATATTGATTATCAGAACTCCAGATTCAATTGGAATGTGCAGATCTCAAATATCGCTTCAGTAAAACAGGACTATCATGTTTTACATGGGAAGTATGGGGAGGAAAAACACAAGCCTTTAAATAAAATGACTGCTTTGAATATTATAATGAGATTCACACATACGTTAATAACCTGGGATCCCTATGTCATAGAAAGTAATCAAATAGATTTGCTCAACAGCAATGATGAGCAGACTCTAAACATGTAACAGTGCTCACAATGTGTCCAGAATTGCTGCCATAGAAGGATACAATATTGTAACTCTGACATTTTTAAAGTAACAAAGTCCAGAACAATCACATTAATTTTCCAACAAAAGGACACATTTCATAGCATGGTTTATGAACATATAAAACAGTTAGAAAGTGGATTCATAGATTCTAGAATGATGCAATTTCATATTTGTGCCCATATTAGATCATGGCAGGTGGAATGATGGAACGTTAGCATTTGCCAAACCCTTAGGACAGCTTATACATTACCGACAGAGGTGTTTTCTTTTAGAAGTGATATCACTAAAATAAGCTACCAATTGAATGCATCTTCCAATGAGAGTGAGATGACGACAAAACCTTAGAATGTGGAAGGCATATTAAATAATTTCAGATCATTTTAGGGGTGAACCAACTAAAAATTGGAAGCCAGCTGATTTGTTTTTAAGCAGACCTGCTGTTGGAGAGAACAAAGTGTACTGGATCCAAGTCCTTATTCAAGGGGGCTGATCGCAGAAAGCATCCCAGAGCTGGACAGACTGTCCCAGCTGAGATGGTTTTGCTAGCCATGTCTCTGTACGGTTGCACAAAAAGGAAGAACAATACCTGTCTTCCTGTCTGTAATTGAGAGTGACAGAACTAAAGTTGATATGGATGCTCTGAGGAATTGTAGTATTGTCTTAACTGAAATTAATCCTATATGCCTTTTTATTTTTGAGAGGATGTAAGGGTTACAATAATTACATTTAAACCATTGGAAACCAGAATGTAGCACAACATGCATGTGCCACCTTGAATTAAGCCTTATTGAGGGTTCTGTAATACCCAAAGAATAGGATTCAATAGACTGTAATTGGGAATTAAAGATCCCTAGAGGCCTTGTGAATGCAATAGCCAGTGCAATTAAAACAATGTTTCTTTCCTGGACAAAATGACATGGGGTTGATTCTGTTTAGGCAGACTGAGTCATTGAAAAAAGGGGTTCATTAAGTTTCTGGTCACCAAATCAAATGAGCAGGTGATTTGGTGAAAACTACAGACCTGTAAACGAAACAAAAAACGTGATTATCTGTCAGCCCATCACAAACGAATCCAAACTATCATGCTCCTACCTTCACTCACCAGAACAATCTCAAACAATGAAACTGTCCAAAGCTGTACATACATGTCTCATGCTTTTCACACATTTAACTGTCCACGCCATAGCGTCTGTGCATTGCATGTTCTAAAGGAATGCACGCTTGCATTACTAGCACACATATTTCTAACACCCTTTACTCAACAGTGCAAACACATGAAACAGTATGTGTCACGGTTTGCACAAGCAGACTGTTCCATGTGCTTGTGCTGCTGAGTAACTGGGGTAGTAACAACACTCATTTCTTCAGAGCATGCAATGCACAATTGCAATTGATTGATTTTGTGACTCAGCGTCTCTCGCTTGTAATATGTGGGGAGTCATCTCTCTCACTATTTAATTGCCTGGAATGTTTTTAATAAAAACATTGTTATTGCAAACCAGATTGCTGTAAATTAACATCCTTAGATTAGGGCTTCCAGGTTTCTATAAAATTTATTAAAGAAAGATGATAATTGTACGTGAAATATTTGGGGTGGTTTTTTTTTATTGCCCTAAATCAGGTGTTATCTGATTAATGAATCCTTCAATGTACTGTTCTGTTATTTTCCTCTGCGCAGCAATGGGCAACAGAACGACTGAAACTGGACATCTGCAAGCAGAACATGAGGTTCCTATTTCCCAGACTGAGGCAGGAATATAAACCTGGCATTCCATATTTATATCTTTGCCATATCTGAGGCGAAGGATCTTTCTCAAAATGGCTCTGTTATCTTGAGTAGCCATACTTCAAAGTCCAGAAACATAAATATGACTTCTTGTGGTGAACAGAGACTAAAGAAAATGGGCCTCATTAAGAGTATGGAGGTAGCCATGGCTACCCCCATATCAGGTACCAGGTACCAGGTCTGGGTTCCAGGAACAGGGAATTACCAGGCCATACCAACTTTGGTGGGCCCGATAATTTCCATTCTCGGGACCCGGACCCAGTACATCCCCATTCCCTTTTGAGCCCCCATAGGGCTCAATGGGAATGGGGAGGATGCTAACAATGGGCCCGTTAATGACAGGCCCGTTGTTAGCATCCTGGTCGGCTAACGGGTCCCGCTTAGGACGCCTAGTCTGACCAGGTGTTCCAGAGCGGGACCCACTGCAGACCTCGTAATAGGGCAGCCCGTAATGAACGGTGCCAGTCCCTTACCGGAAACATTCATTACTGGTCTGCACTTGTTGTAATGAGGCCCAATGGATACTGGAGGCAGATTGAAAATGATAAAGTGAAGTTCCTAGAAGCAAACAGTGAATGTTCACATTTATAGTAGTTGATTTATTGCAAACTTTAACCCTGGAGGAGGCATAATATCCTCGATGGAAAGGAGCATCATGATATACATATAATTTTATTAGGTGTGCAGGGTCCATCTCAAATCACCTAAAATAATGAATGGAACATATTCCGAGTTTCCTCTCATGTCACGGAAGGCATTTGGCAGCCCCAGAAATGGTTTCAACAACGGTCAGACTATTCAGCAAAGTAGGTGTGCCCAATTGGATGATGGGTCAAGAGCATATAATTAATGGACTCAAGACACCACTTGTCTAAGCTACATTGGGATATGTCTGCAGCCTCAGATGTGGCAGACATTTTCCAATTTTATTGGTTCCAACTGACAATTGGCCTTAAACTCAGCATATGTGAGCTCTGTGTCCCAAACTTTCAAAGGTTTGTTCCTGGTTTTAGCTGACTATAAAATCTTCATTAAAATAAGAGTGGTCTTTATTCAAATAGTTTCTCAAAACCAAATGTCCCCTCTCACAAATATTGCAGTTGTTTTAAACCAGCCCTAGTTTTATCAATGCCACATCTGTATTTGCTCAGTAAATTTGCTTGTGTATTATTGTTGATTATTTATGTTTGCATTGTACTGCAAATTGTCTTTCTAATGGTATCTGATCATTCACCGCATGGTACAGTGTTTGGCAGAAGAATCTGGGCATACCCCGGAAATACTGTGTCTAAAACCCCATCCTGTAGTAAAACCCATTGAACTCAACCATGTATACTTGTCTATCAAAAAAAAGCAGGCATATATGGGACGGGTCCCTCACTGCTTTTACCAACATTCTGAGTGGGGCAATGAGAACCATGCTTCAGTCTCCATGCCGGGACACCAAATCAAAGTAATGTGGATGTGTGAAAAGCTTCATACAATTTTGTGTGGGTGATATTTTCAGGCTTCCATTCAATATCCTTTTATAATTAAAAATGAGGGCTCCAGACTTTTTTTTAAAAAAGTAGGGTATTCATAAGTGATCTAGTGGCTGCCAAAATACACTAGAAGAACAAGTTACTTACCCCTGGGTGTTCAGAAAAAGACATTTTGGCAGAGGGCGCTGTGCGTCAATGCAGCCGACTGGATGTCCCTCGAGGTCCTCCGTCTCGAGGATGATGTAATCGTAGGCATATATAGCACACGCAGTGCCCGTTGGCTCCAGTTCTGTTTTTCTTACAGTAGAAACTCCATGCATAACTACGGGTTTGACTGTACCCAACCTTGAAGGAGTGAAAGCTGTAATAGCATGGGCAATTCTACTGTGGGGTAGGTTGGGAGGGCGATGAGGAATTTGTGGGAGGAACAGTCAAAAGAACGTTACCAGGGGTAAGTAACTTGTTCTTGGAATTGATTGTGTCCACCCACGTAATCCACATATTTGATAAACACTCAAAGCAGTGTTTGTTTTGGTGGAAGGAGCACAAATTTAGTTTTTAATGATATTCATTAATTGAATCGAGACTAGTTGTCCTTCCATCCTGACCAAGGTACGACTCAAGGCAGTAATGTTTTGTGAACGTGTGAATAGTAGGCCAAGTTGCTGCCTCACAATTATTTTTTATAGGTGCACATGCTCCTGGTGGAATGGGCCCTTAATCCTTCCGGAGGATCCTTGCCCGCCAGTCTGTAGCATTCCAAAATTGAGAGAATGATCCACCTGGATAAGGACTGTTTTATAACAGCCTGACCCAGCTTGTGACCATATAGCCTAAAAAAAGATGATCGTCAACACGAAGGTTAGATAATCCATCTGCATGATTCCAATCTATGTAATCTCTCCTCCTCCTTGCCAGGGTGAGGTGGAGGGTAGAAAGTGGGTAAAACAATGTTCTGCCCTACATGAAAATCAGATATGATTTTGGGTAAAAGTGAAGGTTTAACCCTCAGAACAACCATATGCCTGTTGAAGATAGTAAAGGGTGGCTGGGAAGAAAGTGCTTGCAGTTCACTCACTCCACGGGCTGAAGTTAATGCCAACAAGAGAATGGTTTTAAATGTTAACCCTGTAGAAATGTTAGCACCAGATTAAGGTCCCAAATTGGAACCTGGAAAGGAGATGGGGAACACATTGGTGAGCCCATGTAGAAATAGGATAGCGCCACCAAATAACCCTTAAAGGTTCCAACCTGGAACCACAGATTGGCTAAGGATAGTAGAAAGGAGAACACCTCTTACACAGAAAAGGGTCTACATTCTTGTCTTTGCACCATCTGCAAAACATGTTATAACGGAAACTGTGCAAGGGCTTTGTTGCTGGCCTTCTGGCTGAAATCAAAACCTCCATTACATCATCCGAGAGATCCCAATCCTTGTATCTCAGCCTCTCTGAAATCATGCGTGAAGGCTGAGTGCCTTGACCTTTGGATGGAGAACCCAACCCTCCTCTTGCGAGAGAAGTTCCTCTCTTTGTGGAAGACGTCAAAGGCAGGTGAACATGTCCAGAAGGTCCGGGTACCACGTCCTCATGGCCCAATCCAGGGCAATTAGGATCATGTGTTTCCCAAGCTTTCTCAACCTCCTGATCACGTGAGGAATGACAGGGACTGGAGGAAACTCATAAAGTAGTGTTAACTCCCAATCCACTACGAATGCGTCTCTTAGAGCTCCTCTCGGGGTAAATTCCCTGGAGCAGTACAGTTTGCACTTCTGGTCGCAAACAGATCCAGTTTAGGGGTTCTCCAAAAGGTGAAGATCTCTTGATGGACTTCCTGAGCTAGTTCCCACTTGTGGGAGACTGTGTTCTGCCTGCTCAAATCGTCTGCCGCTGTGTTCTCTTCGGTTCCTAGTGACTGTTTTGACAGTCAAAGTTTTGAATGCCAAATGTTCCCGACACAAAAGTGTTGAAAAAAAAGCTTTACATTTTTTTGAAAACCCATGTTTTTTTCTTTTTTAAACAATTAACTATACTAAATTAGAATAAACCCTTTAATATTAAATAACGACATTTGAAACTTTTATTTTCAACACTTTTGTGTCAGAACTTTTGACATTCGAAACTAATGTTTCAAAACTTTGACTGGACACTGTTCTCTTCTCCTGCTAGATGAACTGCCAATAGAGAGATCCCTACTTGAATTGCCCAGTACCAGAGCTGCATTGCCTCTCTGCACAGAGGTAGTGACCCTACACCTCATCTCTTGTTAAGGTAGTACATGGCCACTGTATTGTCCATCATTATCGGGACATTCTTTCTTGGTACAGAGGGCAGAAAGGTCTTCAGCGCATGTCTGATTGCCTTCAGCTCCAAAAGATCGATATGTAGTTTGCGCACCGATAGAGACCAACGACCGGTGATCCCATGAGTGAGGCATCTGTCACTATGGTTATTTCTGGCCATGGTTTCCAAAAAGGTTCTCCCTCCAGAATATTGTCCCCTCAAGCCCACCACAGGAGATCCTGTACAACCCTGCTTGGAACCTGAGGTAGGTCCAATATATTTCCTGAGAACTGGGACCATTGTATTCTGAGGGTCAATTGAAGGGATCTCATTCTCAGGTGGGCCTCTGGCACCAGCAAAATGCAGGATGCCATGAGGCCGAGCAACATCAAAAGATCAAAGGCCGGGAGATGCTGGGCACTCTGAAAATTGGTGACCATCTGTAGAATGTCTGGAGCCCTGACCTCAGGTGGCAAGGACGTATCCAGTACAGCCCTGATGAACTGGAGCTTTTGAGAAGGAGTCATTTGGGACTTCCTGCAACTGATGGAGAAGCCCAATCTGTGAAGAGAGTTGCAGGTCATGCTGCGATGATGCAGGACTTGTTCGGGAGAATGCGCCCTGATCAGCCAATCATCCAGGTAGGAGTAGATGTGAATCCCCCCTCTCCTGAGACTTGCTGCCACTACCACCATCAGTTTGGTGAAAACCCTCAGGGTGTAGGTTAGCCCGAACGGCAGAACTCAAAAATGATAATGAGAACCTCAAACGGTGAACCTCAGGTATTTTCTGTGCTTGAGATGGTTGGAACATAAAAATAAGCATCCTGAAGGTCCAGTGACCCTATCAAATCCTGGAGTTGGAGGGCCTGAAGGATCTGAGAAAGTGTGACCATCTCAAACTCGTTCTTCCTGAGTATCTCAAGTCCAAGATGGGTCTCAGTCCTCCGTCTTGTTTGGGTATTAGGAAATATGGAGAATACCATCCTATATGGAGAATTGTTCCTCTCCGCTACAGGCACTGGCTCTATAGTGCCTTTCTCTATCAGGGTCAACATTTCCTGCACAGGGAGCAGGTCCGGAATCCTCAAAGAGTGGTTTCCCGGTGGATGGTTCTGAAGTCTCTGAATGAAAGGAAGGCAGTAACCATGGGCTATGTGTTAGGCGGAAACCTGTGCAGTTCCCTCTCGGACCACTGCAAAAGATTTAGGACTACAGGTGTTTGGCAGTAAAGCCACTTGGTAGCAGTCTGTACCAAACAGATTCACTTGGTAGCTGTGGCTGAGCAGTCAGACCTCCCTCAAGAAGAGTTAGACAGTATGTGGAGTATACAAAATAGGGCAATTTACACAGTAGAACAAGCAAACACGGAACAAGGCTTCGGTGTAAAGATATAAAGGTATTTATTTATAACAACACATCTATGGAAAACACTCTGGCACTAATACGGCAAACAACTTCAATCACAATTACTATATGTAGAAAAAGATCAATCCCCCTAACAATAGTTCGACAAGTCTAGGTTCACCGGCATCACTTATTTGCAGACAGAGGTGTATGTGTTAACCTAGATGGCACTCTAGTATTCGTTAGGACGGGAGAGAAAAATAAGGCAGGTTATGAAATCAACTCGGTACCAATACTTTACGGACAAATGCAAGGCAAGTAAGGCAGGGTCTTCTGCAGTTCACAAAGTTCAGAGGCCAGGCCCACTTGGAGAGAGGCAAGGCGGTATGTCCCAAACGTGTCTCAGTGGAAATGCGCTTTGAGTCTTTATCGCAAATGGTTATGGAAAGGTTGGACCAGTTCAGAACAGAAAGTTAAAGAACGCTTGGAGGCGACCCAATGGAAAGGCGAGGATTAAGACACCTCACTCTATCCGGCAGAAAAGGAAGCCAGGCGGGTACGGTACCTTGTTGTGGAGAGACAGCTCCGGCGGGGGCAAGTGTTCCTGGTGGTGGATGCACGTCGGGTCTTTGCCAAGAGTAGAGAGGATCTCGTCATCGAAGAAAAGTGAAGTCCGGTGCACCACCAGGGAAGAGACCAGCCGCAGAGTGCTCCGTCACAAGGCACCACCTTTTGGTAGCGGTACAAGGGTAGTGGCTATCCGGTTGCCGAGGTGCTCTGCACGGGCAATTCGACCACTGCGTCCTGGGCGAAGAAAAAGCAAAGGTGACTGGTTGTTCCCTCCAGCCAGGGGAAGAGACTCTCCGGCAGGGAGATCTCCTCTGTCGTCGGGAAGTGGTGAGTCGGTTAAGCAGGGCTCCACCGGAGGTGTCGTCATGCAGATCGGCTCAGCGTTACCCTCGTCGGATACTTAGGTCCTGTGGCGACTTCTGAAGATCCAGTCCCAAAAGCCCTGCTTTTATGCAGAAAACCCCCATTCATTCAGCCTAGCTGTCACTCAAAACACGCTAAGTGGTGAGCGGGGAGGCTCACCACTTGGGCCAATCACACCAGAGTGCGACCAGAGTTGGCAAGGCAACTCGGTCCAGGGTGCCTAAACACCCTCCCACAACCCTGTGGTAACCCAGACAGAATGGCACCACTTTGGAGGGTCTCTGTACAGAAGCCCGCCCAAGTGGAACAAGGGGCTCAACCTTTCGTTTAGGAGTGACAGAGAAAAACACAGACGCCATTTTAAAAAACTGAGTTTTGGCAGAAAATACCATTCAATAGACTTATTTAAGATAAGTAAACCGATGGTATGTTAGAGATTTACGGGAAAAAGGTATCAATCTCCAACAATGGGACGAATCCCATAGGGTTATATTTGGGGTCGAATATAACAAGTAGTTTCCACTGCCACCAGCCAAAACTCGATGAGGGGGGACTGGACAGTGCCCCCTCGAATAAGAGACCCAGGAGTAATCGAATTACCCCTACTAGTACGCCCACAATAGGATGGTTTGTACTAGTTCTGTTAGTAAATTTAGGTCTAGTAAAGCCAATGGTGACTTTACATGCCCGGGGAGACAGTAGTCAGTCCCCGGGTATGGAGTCTATGATGGGGCTCCGCTAGGACGCCCCAGTGTTATGGCACGGAGGGTGCATTGTAACACACATAGAAAAACATATGAGACCGTATGGAGTAAAAGACCCCATAGCCCATAGAAACATTGACATTCAAAGGAATTACACACATTCATGACCAAGAGTGGGAGAAAAAGAGTCTCACTCTTGGCAGGATGGAAAAAAACAAACTCCAGAAATCCAGCAAAGCTGCTGGGGGACTCACTAGGTTAGGAAATTCAGCCTAAACATAGAATTCTCCCTAACACTCGCCCCCCCCCAGACTAAGAGACAGGAGGATTTAATCCACTCCTGGATGAATCTCATACCTCTAGTCGACGACATACATCCTAGAGAGACCATCAGCATTTTGGTGGTGACACCCTGACCTGTGCTCAATGGTGAAATCAAACCGTTGCAGGCAGATCAACCATCTCAGTAGTTTTGGGTTTTCCCCTTTCATTTGCATTAACCATCTCAAGGGTTAGTGGTCAGTCTGAATGACGAAAGTTGAACCATACAAGTACGGCCTAAACTTCTTCAGAGCCCACACCATAACAAAGCACTCTCTTTCGATCGTTGCCCACCTTGTTTCAGGATCCTTCAGCTTGCGGCTGATGAAGCAAACGGGGTGCTCCCTACCTTTCCCATCCAGTTGACTGAGTACAGCACCTATTCCTACATTTGAAGCATCTGTCTGCACAATGAAGTGTTGGCGGTAATCAGGAGCTCTGAGTACTGGGGCTTGGCAAAGAGACTTTTTCAGGTTTTCAAAAGCCTGATTGCACTCCTCGTTCCATCTAACCTTCTTAGGAAATTTGGGCGAGGAGATGACATTCAGTGGAGAAGCTATGGTCCCATAGTTCTCTATGAAATTCCTGTAATACCCAGTGAGGCCTAGGAAGGCTCTCACTTGGGTTTGAGTAGTAGGTGTTGTCCAATGTTGCACAGCTTCAATCTTACTGAGCAAAGGCCTTATTTCTCCACCTCCTACCTCATGTCCAAGATAGACTACCTTACTCTGTCCAATTCGGCATTTACTCGCCTTTATGGTCAGATTGGCTCATCCAAGAGCCTGCAAAACATCTCTCAGGTGGGTTAGATGTTCTTCCCAGGAATTGCTGAACACTGCGATGTCATCCAAGTATGCCATGCATTAGTCCTCCATCCCATTCAGAACCTGGTTTACCATCCGTTGAAACGTAGCAGGTGCATTCTTTAATCCGAAAGGCATTACCTTAAACTGGTATAAGCCAACGGGGGTAGAAAATGCAGTTTTCTCCTTGGCATGGTCGGTCAGGGCTAATTGCCAATAGCCTGACGTCAAGTCAAATGTGCTGAGGAAATTGGCAGCGCCAAGTTTATCCACCAACTCATCTGTTCTTGGCAAGGGTGGGCATCAGTCTTGGTGACTGCATTAAGAGCTCTATAATCCACGCAGAATCTAAGCTCTTTAGATCCGGCCTTTGGTACTAACACAACTGGGCTAGACCATGGACTAGTAGAGGGCTCTATTACCCCGAGATCAAGCATCTTGCTGACTTCACCTTTGATGTGGGTTTGTACATTTTCTGACATTCGGTATCCTCTGCTTTTGACTGGCAGACAGTCACCAGTGAGTATGTCGTGCTGGCCCCAAGGGGCCAAGCCTGGTGAAAGCGAGAACACAGGGGCAAATGGATTCAGCATAGATTTGGACTCTTCTTGCTGCTCGGGTGTCAGATTGGAGGAGAGATTTACTCCTTCAATTTTTTCGTCTAAAGGTAAGCCTCTGAGGAGATCCGGAAGAGCTTCACTCTCTTCTTCTTCCTCGGATGATGCTAGAAGCAACGCTCCTACATCAGGTCGGGAGACATACGCTTTGAGTCGGTTGGTGTGGAAGACTGTCGGAGCCTCCTTAGGATTGCCCAAGTCCACCAGATAGTTGACCTCTCCGAGTTTACCCATCCATTTGTCTTGCAAGGCCCTCTGCCTTGTTGGGATCATAACGAGAACAAGCTGGTCTTGAGCGAACTCAACCATGTTAGCATTTTGATCGTGCCAGTGCTTGACCAATGCTTGTCCAGCTTTCAAGTTATCGCTTGCTTCCGTCATCATGTGCGACATTCTCCTCTGGAGACCTATCACGTAGTCAGTCACTCTGACTGGCTTGGGGGAAGGAGCACTCTCCAACCCCTCCTTAATCAGGGCCAATGGACCTCTGACGGGATGACCATAGAGATGCTCAAAGGGAGAATAACCTACTCCCTCCTGAGGGACTTCTCTATAAGCAAAGAGAAGGCATGGCAGTAGAAGGTCCCACTTACGCTTAAGGGGTTCCTCTAAAGCACCTATCATGCTCTTCATGGTTCGGTTGAACCGTTCTACCAACCCATTGATTTGTGGGTGGTAAGCAGTTGAGAACTTGTAATTAACTCCACAGGTCTTCCACATGGCCTTCATGTAGTGGGACATAACGTTTGACCCCCTGTCAGAGATTACTCCCTTAGGAAACCCGACCCTGGTAAAAATACCAAGGAGGGCCTTAGCCACAGCCAGAGCTGTAAAAGTCCTCAGAGGAATTGCCTCAGGATACCTAGTAGCATGGTCTACTACAACAAGTATAAACCTGTTGCCTGAGGAGGTTGGAGGATCAAGGGGACCAACAATGTCAATCCCTACTCTCTCAAATGGGACTCCCACAACTGGGAGAAACACTAAAGGTGCCACATTCTTGGAGCCAACCTTACCAGAGGTCTGGCAGGTGTGGCAGCTCCTGCAGTGTTTTTCTACTTCTGCCCCCATCTTTGGCCAATAAAAGTAGAGAGAGAGCCTTTCCTTAGTCTTCTTGAAACTCAAGTGACCAGCCAAAGGAATCTCGTGGGCTAACTGCAAGAACGGTGGTCTGTTCTCTTGGGGTACTACAAGCCGCTTGTAGTCTCCAGGTGCAGACTCGGTCGGTTCACTGTAGAAGAGGCCATCTTTCCAGTGCAACCTGTATTTCTCAGGCTCTTGCCCTTCAGCGTGAGCTTCTGCCTGGTGGCAAAGACCTTCCAGAGTTAGACATTCTCTCTGTCCCTTACTGAAGTCTGCCCTGCTGGGTCCACCTTCTGCCAGTAAAGACTGCAGCTCAGGATGGTCAACGGGATCCAGATCTCCAATGAGTTCCTGGCCTTCCATTAGCTCTTGCTCAGAGTCTAACTCTACCACACAGGGTTGTACCTCCCTCTCAGCCTCAGCTGGAGGTGGAGTTACGGGTGTAACTTTGGACAACCGCGGGGAAGTCCTTGTTGGCTGCACTGGAATGCTGGCTGCTGGTTTCGGGGTAGAAGTTTTAGGTTTCCCTCTCGCTTCTGATTTCTTCAAGACAGCTGCCGGCAATTCCAGTGGAGCAGGAGTGATCTCTTTCTTCATCATCTCCTGGAGAGTACTTTGCATGGTCCTCTCTCTTCAGGTCTGGTTAGCTCCTGTAACCGTTTACTAGGAGGTCTGGGAGTATGCGATACAACTCTGAGAGTTTTCAAATCGTTACCCAACAGTACGCGTCCTGGTACCTCACTCTCTATGCTGACAGGTATCTTTACAGTCATGTCGTTACACTGGATGAGAACTGGTAATTGGGGAAGCATCTGCACAGGCCCTCCAGCTAACTTGGTGAGGTGTTTGGGTGCCTTAGCAACATCCTCAGCCTGAAAAAACGATGTATCCACCACAGTTATGCTGGCCCCAGTGTCCCTAATGGCAGGAGTCTCCTGACCGTTCACCTGGACACTGTCCTTATAATACTCTTTAGTATTATCGGGGATAGAATTATAGACATCTAAATTCTATTGTTCCCACAACCCCAGAGATACTAAAGAAATGCTGGCTGAGACTCCAATGGGTTCGTCAGCTAGCAATAGAAAATTTCCGCTTGCCATTTGGACTTCCTCCTCTGGAGCGAAGACTAAGGAGACAAGTTGGACCCCTGAAGGTTTACCCTTACATCTGGGATCGCCTTTCACGTGGTCAGTCTAGCCACAAACAAAGCATTTACCGAATGCTTTCTGGAATGGTGGCTTGTTCTGGCGCCCTTCCGGTTTGGCACCAGAAGACACACTACTCTGCTGCGGTTTTCCTTGTGGCTTACCCTTCTGGTTTTGTTTGTTCGGAATTTGCGTTATTCGAATTCTCCTTTGAGTCTTTTTTAGGCTGTTTTCCCTCATTATTTTTCTGAGTTGCCCCAGAATCCTTGTGAGTAGCCCTGTTGGCAACCCACAAGTCAGCAGCGTTAGCCAGTTTCCGGGAATCCAATTCCTTCCAATCAGCCAAGTGCTGCCTGAGCTCAGGAGAACAGGCATCATAAATCGACTCCAACATAAAAAGATTCTTCATACCCTCATAAGTGTTCACTTTGTAACCCTTAATCCATCCCTCTAGGTTTTTCAACCCTTCACTCACCCAGGTAGCCCAAGGGGTACCATCATGCTTTTTGAGGGTTCTAAACCTCTTAAAATACTGCGAAGGGGTCTTCCCAAATCTAGCTATTAAAGCTAGTTTCACACTTTCGTAATCCGTCTTATCCGCCTCCCCCAACTCCATTACCACATCAGTCGCAACAGGGGGGAGCCTGGAGAACAACCAGGGAAGTAAATCATTCCCGGTGATGTCCTGGAGCCCATGATTGTACTCAAACAGTTTTAACCAATCCAACACATCCAATCTCGGTTCATACATACCCACTAATTCCTTCGGCATCCGGGGTCTTTTGGGACTGGAGCTCCTGGAGGAACCAGAGGAGAGAGAAGCATTTTCCACAGACAACTTTTTCATCTCTAACTCGTGATTAAGTTCTATTTCCATGAGCCTTAACTCAGCTTGCTTCTGCTCAGCCTGGGCATTCATCCGTCTGAACTCGAGCTCTTGGTTTCTCTCAGATTGAGCCAAGAACCATTTGTATTCTAATTCGAGCTTCATTTTTTCAAGTTCAAAATAAGCAGGGTTACATGTGGGACCTGGTTGGGTCCCGTAGGTACAGCTGGTAAGGCAGGTAGAGGAGCAGGGGAGACAGTTTCGTTAGCCTCTCCTTCCTCTTCAGCCTCTTCATCACTATCATCAGAATTATGATTTAGATCAACACCATCACTGTTATCTACATTTGCTGGAGAAGTTGGTTCCTCTGAACCAGTACCCAGACTTTGTTTTTCCAGCAATCTTGCTATCAGTTCTAACTTCTTGCCTCTTACAGAAAGATTCTCTTGCCTACAGAGAGCTTGTTAACTCTCAGTATTTTCACCTGACAAGGACTCTTGACTGTAAGCTTCCATAGTAGACATGTTTTTGAAAGTTGCTTTTTAGAGCTAAGCTTTGTGGTTAGTTATCCTAAAGTGTCGAAAAGCACTCTAAACTGTATACTCGATACAAATCCCACCGCTGCCACCAGTGTTAGACGGAAACCTGTGCAGTTCCCTCTGGGACAACTGCAAAAGATTTAGGACTACAGGTGTTTGGCAGTAAAGCCACTTGGTAGCAGTCTGTACCACACAGATTCACTTGGTAGCTGTGGCTGAGCAGTCAGACCTCCCTCAAGAAGAGTTAGACAGTATGTGGAGTATACAAAATAGGGCAATTTACACAGTAGAACAAGCAAACATGGAACAAGGCTTCGGTGTAAAGATATAAAGGTATTTATTTATAACAACACATCTATGGAAAACACTCTGGCACTAATACAGCAAACAACTTCAATCACAATTACTATACGTAGAAAAAGATCAATCCCCCTAACAATAGTTCGACAAGTCTAGGTTCACCGGCATCACTTATTTGCAGACAGAGGTGTATGCGTTAACCGAGATGGCACTCTAGTATTCGTTAGGACGGGAGAGAAAAATAAGGCAGGTTATGAAATCAACTCGGTACCAATACTTTACGGACAAATGCAAGGCGGAGAGAGGCAAGGCGATATGTTCCAAAAGTGTCTCAGTGGAAATGCGCTTCGAGTCTTTATCGCAAATGGTTCTGGAAAGGTTGGACCAGTTCAGAACAGAAAGTTAAAGAACACTTGGAGGTGACCCAATGGAAAGGCGAGGATTAAGACATCTCACCCTATCCGGCAGAAAGGGAAGCCAGGCGGCTATGGTACCTTGTTGTGGAGAGACAGCTCCGGCGGGGGCAGTTGTTCCTGGTGGTGGATGCACGTCTGGTCTTTGCCAAGAGTAGAGAGGATCTCGTTGTCGAAGAAAAGTGAAGTCTGGTGCACCACCAGAGAAGAGACCAGCCGCGGAGTGCTCCGTCACAAGGCACCACCTTTTGGTCGCGGTACAGGGGTAGTGGCTATCCGGTTGCCGAGGTGCTCTGCACGGGCAATTCGACCACTGCGTCCTGGGCGAAGAAAAAGAAAAGGTGACTGGTTGTTCCCACCAGCCAGGGGAGGAGACTCTCCGGCAGGGAGATCTCCTCTGTCATCGGTTTAGCAGGACTCCCCCGTAGGTGTCGTCGTGCAGATCGGCTCAGCTTTACCCTCATCGGATTCTTAGGTCCTGTGGCGACTTCTGAAGATCCAGTCCCAAAAGCCCTGCTTTTATGCAGAAAACCCCCATTCATTCAGCCTAGCTGTCACTCAAAACACGCTAAGTGGTGAGCGGGGAGGCTCACCACTTGGGCCAATCACACCAGAGTGCGACCAGAGTTGGCAAGGCAACTCGGTCCAGGGTGCCTAAACCCCCTCCCACACCCCTGTGGTAACCCAGACAGAATGGCACCACTTTGGAGGGTCTCTGTACAGAAGCCCGCCAAAAGTAGAACAAAGGGCTCAACCTTTGGTTTAGGAGTCACAGAGACGAACACAGACGCCATTTTACAAAACCGAGTTTTGGCAGAAAATACCATTCGATAGACTTATTTAAGATAAGTAAACCGATGGTATGTTAGAGATTTACGGGAAAAAGGTATCAATCTCCAACAATGGGAAGAATCCCATAGGGTTATATTCGGGGTCGAATATAACAAGTAGTTTTCACTGCCACCAGCCAAAACTCGACGAGGGGGGACAGGACAGTGCCCCCTCGAATAACAGACCCAGGAGTAATCGAATTACCCCTACTAGTACGCCCACAATAGGATGGTTTGTACTAGTTCTGTTAGTTGCTAGAAATGCACGGCCTATACTTTTTGGTCTGGATGGTTTACAATAATTGAAAATCAATATGTATGATTGTCACATATGTACATTTATTCAAATAATCTTGCAGCCTTGGAAGAAGAGTACTGTTGCTCAAAACATGTGTCGGCTGTTCTTGATGTGCATTAAATAATGCTTAATTGAACATTTTAATCTCTGTTGTGTGCGCAATTCTTGGGAGCAAACCAACCGTCATCACGTTCACTTTACGTGTACACCTCAGCTATGGTGTCCACACCTTGCTTCCAATTGCTGCCCATTAACTATCTCAATCTTTGGTCAGTGCGCCAACACTCAAATTGTCCCATTCTGCCAAACTTCTCATTGTATATTTAATACTAAAACAGAAATGTATAACGACAGAATTCAAAATGCCAAATCAGGATCAAAAGAACTTTTTACTATCCTAAGGAAACAGGAAACCCCTGTTCCACCGGTTCCATGTGTTAAAATTGCGTCAAAAATGGCCGTGGACACAAAATATTGCCCCAAAAAGGCTGTAGTTTTGCCGCTGCAATCCATGTAAAGGGTTGCAGGGGACACCCCCGCAACCCTGGACCAATTATACCATTTAAGGGGAGCAGAGGACACCCCCCGCAACCCATGCTCCCCTTAAATGGTGTAATGGGGTACACCTTTAACAGGTCAAACCACCGCATTTTTTGCCGTGATATTTTGTACAGGCAACATTTTTGCCACAATGTTATCACTGCATACCGTTCCACCTACAGACGCCTGCACCAAAGACACCTTATTGTGCACTAACATCCAAAAAGGACTTCTGGACAAAATAGCTCTCTAACAATCCTAAATTGAGGCTAAAAAACAAAGTCTTACTATAAACACCAATTTCAACAAACACTGTGAGCCACAGCCTGCACTGTGGCACCTATTCCAATTTTCTCCAGTCACTCCTAAAGTAGTAGAAGACATAATTAGCTTGAATCCACCCAGATGCCAAGGGTACATCTGAATAACAACGGCTATCAAGGAAGGAGCTAAGGGTCTCATGCCTTTCATCCAAGCCTTTGTCAATGCATCCTTTGAAACCTGCACAGGAGGCATGGGCCATGCTGCCCTCAAAAAACCCAACCTAGATCCAAATATCCCCTCCAATTACAGACCCATAACCACAGTGCCGTTCCTCCTGAAAATCATTGAAAGTGCAGCATACGTACAAATACAAAAGCAACTAGAAGATAACAATATATTGGGTTTACGTCAATCTGGTTTTAGACAGAGACATGGCACAGAAAGAGCCATCCTTGATCTTAAGATTCAAATGGTTGAATCAAAAGACAAAAGAAATCTTGCTATCCTCCTACTGTTGGACCTCTCAGCTGCTTTTCATCTTGTGGACCATCGGATCCTTTTCAAACACCTAATCACTGCAGCCCACTTTTCCTATAACACCACTACTTGGATTGAATCCTTTCCTGCAGACAGAACAATGAGGGGTTTTGCTCCCTCTGCATCGGCCACACCAATACCAAACTCTTGCAGAGTCCCACAGGGTTCGTGCATCTTGCCTACCCTATACAATATATTTATGAAGCTCCTCTTCGACCACCTGGACAGACTGGGTGTCACCTACACTAACTATGCAGATGACACCCAAGTCCTCATCTCTCTCATTGGCCCTCATTACAAGTCAGGCGGTGGACCATGGTGCTATTAGCACCATGGTCCATGCCGGATTCCGCCATGGTGGATGGTGGAATTACCGCCCCATTCCAAGGTGAGTGGGGCGGTAATTCCCCATTCACCATTTGCCCTTCCCCATTCCCATTTTTGCCCCATAGGGCATAATGGGGATGGGGAAGGCGCTAATTATGGCACCGTAAATTACGGTGCCGTAATTAGCACCAAGGTCGCTTAGCGCCTTGGAATTTAACGCCTGCAAAAAGCAGACCCTTAACGCCTGACTTGTAATGAGGGATATGGGCTGCTATCACAAAGACTATAAAAGTCTAAATGAAATCTATCTGCAGATCCAGGCCTGGATGGCTGCCCATGACCTGTGCATAAACAATGATAAGACTGAGTTTCTTATCATAGGCTCTCAACCTCATCTTCTAAAGTTAGATAAACTCTACAAATCCTTTAACATTGATGGCAACATCATCAATGTCTCCAGTGAAGTCAACACTCTTGGTATCTATTTCGATTCAACCCTTTCCCTCACTAGGTAAGTCAATGATGCTCCCTCAGCTACTGCCTCAACTACTGCCTATACCACTAAGCTGATTAATGCCTGCAAACCTGATCTTTCCACCCAGAGCTGCATAACTTTAGCCAGAGCTTTGAACCTGTCCAAGCTCGACTATTGTAACACTCTTTATCTAGGCTCCAATTCACGTAACCTTAACAAATTACAAGTGCTTCAGAACAACGCACACAATCAGCCCCAAGGATCCATCGATCCAGCCATGTATCTGCAATCTTATGAGACGTACACTGGCTCCCTGTGCGTGATCAAATCTTCAAACACTAGTAATTACACACAAATGTCTTTCTAACAATGCACCAAAATACCTGGTCAGCAAATTCATCAGGAACCAATCTTCTAGACCAACCAGAACTAACTTTTCACACTGCCTTCACATTCACAAGTGCAAACATCAAAAAGTGGATGGTTCCAGTGTTCCAGTTCTAGCTGCCAAGCTTTGGAACTCCCTTAATGCACTCAGAGCGGAACCTTCATTCTGGAACTACAGAAACAGAGTAATAGAATGGATCTTTGCTCAGAAACACTAATTCTGCTGATTCAATTCCAGTTCTTATTATCTGTACCTACCTTGCTGACTTTCTGTTATTCAATGATTTGTATATCGAGTCACTACCTGGCATCATAACCAGACCCATGCTTACCATTGCCTTCTGTATTGTCTGTTACCTCGTTTTGCTTGTCTGGTGCCTACTGGCACATTGCGTCTTGCCAGCTGACGGGATATGCAACCTGCATCATCTGCGCCTAGTTTGTGTATTGTGTCTGTAAGCACTGTCTGTAACCTCTGTTCAAGTGCAGGCACCCAGATACCTCAGGGTTAGGTGCACTATATAAATAAATAAACTAAACTAAACTAAACTTCACCATTGAGATAATTGCAGATCACCTCCTAATTTTAGCCAGCATCACTGATAATCTCCGAAAACAGGCCAGGCACAAGAGATTATCCCTACAACGGGAATGGAAAGCCATGCATACACACTTGCCTGAAGCTTTTCTCTCTGGACTGCCCTTGTGGCTCAACATTTTAAACATTACACAAATGCATAATTGCATTTTCCAGAAATCTCTGGCTTTCCACCTGTCCCAGTTCCATGGAATATCGGCCGAAGGACCCATGGTCACTTGAAGAGGCAAACTGTTCCCTTTCTCATGGGAGCGCAAAAAACAACATATTTTGCTTTCGCTCTTTCAACGTTTATGAGGTGCCAGCTGGCACCTTTCTTCAAAACAATTCTTGAAGCAATGCAGATTAATATATATATGCAGTGAGCCATGCTGAACAACACCATGTCTGCCAGTATAACAGTGTTAATACTTCCATCAAATGCAGATCCCACTGAGGAAGAAAAATGTCCATTGCTGTTCTGAGCTCACCCAGAATGATTTTCATACAGATTCCATGTTTTCAGTGAAAACACATTACATTTCAAAATAATTACAAGGGGTAATCCCAGTCTTGTGCCACTGCATATATCAAATCAAGCTTCTTAGTGCATTGGTGTGATGCTGGAAATGCATTGGAGGAACAGAGCATCCCTGTCCTTGTTCTGTAGTCGTTTTTCGTGAATGCTCTGTGTTATTTTCTGCACAGGAGTCCAAGTGGGACTCCTGGCAGTGCAGCTCTTCCTCTTTTTGGTTTGGTGTACAGACCCTTGGGATACTCTTAGGACACCCATGGGTGGAGGTACAACCCTGTGCCCCGAGTGTATGTTTTTGGGCACCTGTGTGTGGCCCGCAGAGCAGGGTATGGGATGGTGGCAGCTCCATGCTGAATTTGACAGGTGCTCTGAGTATCCTCCATTTTGGGGATACCCAGGCCCTGCCAGTGGAATCAGTTGATTCCTGATAGGAAACAAGATGGCCCCTGTGACCTCTTGATTTCTATTGCCTGTTACCTTGTTTTTTCCAAAGTCCTGGGAAGCCCTGCCTCTGTCCCTTCACCCTGACTGGCTGTTGGGCGGAAGTTCCATATATGGTATTGTGGGGAAGTCCAGGCCAGACTGGCTGGAGTCTTCCCAATGGCTGTAAGATGTTGTGAGTACACCCTTGGGGTGGGACCTGTGTGAATGGAGTGGATAACCAATATGCACTTCTTGTTATAGGTGTCTAGTTTCTGGTATGTGATACAAAGACTGAGACAGCCCTGCCCGAAAATGGCATGAATGCAGTGTGTAGTGATGAATGGCTGGGTACTTGTTCCAATACACATTCCTTGTTGTGAGTGTCTGAGAGGGAGGAGAATGGCTTGCATGCACTGTAAGCTTGATTGGATGGCTGCTGAATGCCCTTCTGAGTGATTGGTTGCATTAGTGTGACCCAGCAGAATGAGTCCAAACAGTATATCTGGGGGCCTTTGACTGATAGAAATCGTTCAGAAGCTGAAGTCGAAACTGATGCTTAACTCTGAAGCCCACTGGAAGAAGAAGAACCGCTGCTGCTGTCCTTTGCTAATCTGAAAACTGCTGTGCCTTCAAGGGACTGATACAAGAGAGGACCTGGCTAGGAGACCTCTTGCCGAGGTACGAGGGACCATCGTGCACCACTGATCTTTGCCAAACCTCCCTGGATGTAAGACCCCCAAAAGGCTGCTGACCTGTGACAGGGACCACCGTGGAATCACGAAGTGAAGCGCCCAGACATTGAAGTCCATCACCGTCAACAACCGACATCGCTGACTGGAGCTGCAGTGCTCCTTTGCCTAAGAACATTGAAGCAGGGACTCCCTTTGCTCATCCTCGCCGACTGCTTTTTTCCTGCCGGAAAAAGTCAAGGCACCAATGACCAAGGAGTATCCTCCAGTGGCTTTCCTGCAACCCGAAGACCACAGAGATGCTGACGACTCAACGCCCTTGCTGGGCCAAAGTTCTTCATTGACTCCTTGGGGTAACAAACACTCGTCGTCGAGGTGCACTGCTCGACTCCGCTTGCAGGACATTTTCAACCGATCATCAACAAGCACCGCAAGAACTGAAGCTGCTGCTGAACCAACATTGTTCAACCTTACTCCTCGTGGGATCTCGACGATCGGTGGCTCCTGCCTTAAAGGGCTCAAGAAAGATCTGTCGATGACCTGACGTCGAACTCTGCTATTCCAGCTACATTGGGGTGTAGAACTATTTGGAAGGAAATAAGACTCTTGTGAACAATATATGGAAAGGGCTTGTACGGCTACTTATTTATTTACAGGTTGCCCTGGTGGGGAAATCTCCACACAGAACTGTGTCTAGTGGTAGGGGCCAGTATTCTGCCTATTGTTCCAACCAACTGCTTTTCCTCATATGTTGGTTGTTGGTTCTCTTTATTACTTGATTTGTGTGACATTTAAACTAACTACAGTTGATGCACTTTAATGGAATCTAATAGTAATTGTGGTACCACGCAGAACTGTGTATATATTTGCCCTTGTAGATTAACTGAGCACAAAGTGAGTTATTGTGATTGTGTAAATAACCTTGAACCTTAATTATATAAAGACTGTATTCTCACTAATACAGTGTGTGGACATTACTTTGTGGGTGCTTGAGGACTACACTGTACTTAAGAACCAGCCTGTATCACCTCCTGGTAGGTAGGCCTTGATTGCTTGCCCATGTTTTACCAAAGAGAGAATCTTGGCTGGGGTCCTCTGTGCTTTTCCTCTAGCATATAGAGAGCAGGGGTAGAGACACCCCACTCTGGTGGATTACATTTGGTCATGAATATTGTTGATTAATTGGTATAATGTGTCCTTAACAGGTGTATAAAACCTTTCCCAAAGTTGAAATTAATACAAACACACTTCAAGAACACCCAACTCATTTTTTTTAATCACTTCCCTCCATCAACACTGTTGGCTACAATAGAACCATATTTCTGTTTCAAGAATCCTATCCCACCTAAGCAAGGTCTAGCCATTTACTTATTATTGCTGTTGCTAGAAGACAGGCATACATCCTTGGGAGGATGTTTAGATCCACAATAACCAAAGGGATAGGTCTATACCAGGGCAATTGTGTGGATGCTTCCCTTTTATTAGGATTATTGTAATCAGCCCTTCATCCATGGTCAAAGTTAACCATCGAAGGGTCTCATTAAATAAATCACTCAGAAACTGGATGAGATATTTTCCAAATTCCAGATGGAGCTCAACAGGGTATTTACACAACAAGGATATTCCTTTTTCTTCATAATATTAATTTCAGAGGAGACCTCCTCTCACCTCACAGCCATCATAAATGATTTACAGGCTGTAGGAGATTCAGCCCCAAAGGCACTGTACAGTTGATTATAGTATCTAGCAAAGGCATCATTTATCTGCTTAGTAGATGTTGATAACCATGCATCGTCTCCATCCATGGCCAAGATCACTCTTAAGCCAGCCAACGTATTTAGATGTTCACCAACAACTGACACAACTGCTCTTACTGTTCCTACAAATTCTGATGGCCACTGAAGATTCCTTTATCTGCCTGCTTGTCAAGGAGATATTTCAGGACTTATCTCATCATAGCAGCTTCAGGAAGGACCTCCCTCCCACTTGGAGGTGCCACATAGTGCAGCTGTCTTCTGAAGAACAGCCTCCAATGTATTTATTTTGCCCTCCATCAGCTTCTTAGTGTGAGAGCAGAGGATGACAATGAACTCCCTAAGTGTTGTCCTCAATGCATCCAAGAGTGGCCAGGGAATCAGACTAATGCAGATTTTTGTATCTAAAAAAGAGACACAATGGGCTTCATTACATGTTTGGCGATATTTTGGTGGTAAATCCGCAGCAATACTGCCAAACAGAATTACTGTTATCACCACTTGGTCCTGCCGATTGAGTGTGAGATTACAAATGGTGGTAGGTGGTGGTAAAACTGCAAAAATACCACCAAAAAGAATGACTGTTACCCCACATTTTTATCTTCTTTTTCTGTACAATCGTCTACATGTTGAAATGTGCTTTTGCAAGACATCTGGTAAGCTTCCTTCTCAATAGCTTTTAGGGCTCTCTATAAAGAATAACCTGATCTTGTTTGCCAGTCTCTATCTCCATAGTATTTCTGAGCAAGGTAATCAGCAGCAAGAGAACTCTTGTGTAGTTCCCTCGACTTAAATGCACTCACTTCTCATATGCATGTATTTCTCTTCCTTGGCCCCATTCTGACATGTTAATGGTATGTTTCTAACATTCTAAGGGATCTTAGCACAGAACATGTCGGACTGTTTAACTAGTGTGAAGTGTGGGTGTACACCTGGCCTTGCCCCTTCCTTGTTTGAGTTTCAAGAGGCCCATTTCCTTCTCTGTTTGGACAGGCTGCCTTTGCACATTTGCCTATGTACTATAATTTAATTATCAGTTTCTTTGTTCATTTGAAATTTGATACTTTGGTATATTCAGTTTCTCATGCTGCCATTTGGATAACTTAACTTAAGAAGTTCCTCAGTACTTGACACTTCTTGCCCCACTGCTTGTTAATGCAGTGTACTCAGCTAGTGACATTAATTATCTCCTGCAACAGTGCCACTACATTTGTGCAATGGATTTTTAAATACATTACGTTCTGAAAGCCTTAGAGCGACAATTTAAACAAAAAAATGTTTAATGTTTTATGTACACTGGATGTTTTTGAAGAGAATCCTCTCTTGCCATGCAATCTCTTCTTTAGGCATGCATTTGTTGGGAAGGGGACAGCCCTGTCCCACCCCCTAGGTACTTTAAAGTGAGGCAAGATGCCTTTGAGAGACTATGAAGGGCCACGTGGTAGGGGGCACAGCAAGGGGTATACCCAATTTGAATGTAAATAAGAATAGTCTAACTATATAATGCAGTTTCAAAGTGCAAACAGCATCATTATTCTGCGTAGATATTAGTAATCATAGGTAGTGAAAGATGAAAAGAATATCGAGGCTTAATACCACATAATAGAAATACGTCAGTCACAAGTACTAAGGTACAAGTACACTTTATTTTTGCAGAACAGCTGTCTGGCTCTCAACACCCCACAATGTGTCCAAGCAGACACCGTGCGATGAGAGAGTGCTGAACTTTTCAAAAACATGAGTGTTTATAAATGTTTCTCACAATCCCGGACACATTGTCCAGCCCCTCTTTGTGTAACACATTTACATAGGGTACATAGCCTTTCTTCAAAACTAATACATGTTAAATCATTCTTGAATAGCTGGTTGCTTTCTGTTAAACACTTCATATGTTTTTCAAACATTGGACACCAAGGTAACAGTCCTTATTTCATTTGCTAATATTTGTCTACCATTTGTTCTTAAGATTAAAGTTGGCTTAGTTTCAAGGAGCGAAAACAGATTCCTGCAAAAGCACATGTTCAGCTATCCATCATTCTGTTTTGCTATTTCAACGGGGATGACACTGTTGGTACAGATGGCATCTAAATTACTGATTAGCACACCTCTTGTTTCGCTCCAAGGTTTCCTTAGTGCAGGACAAACAATCCACTGTAGCAGCTTTAGCATGCTTATCTACGTTGACACAGTACAAAGTTCCTTTTGCTCGGCTGGAGCCAAAATCACAAATTCTAACATGGGACAGAAAGCAGGAGTTAATCAAAAAGGCGTATAACTTAAAATGGTGGCATAGTAAGCCTATTTCAGGTTCATTCAAATGCGATTTACAGTGTGATGCGAATGTGCTTAGGCCAATGTTTACTATCAGACGGTATTCATGCAAAATATGTTTTTACAGTAGAATTGAAGGCCTGCCTGGTAAACGCAGAATTGCATGCACTAGTTCCAAATTTGCGGGACAACACAATTCACCAGCCATGCCTGAGCTCACAGAAGGACAGTTCACACCCCCAATCACCACAACACCCATTCATTGTTCTAAAAAATGTAGCAAAGATGTATGTTTCACCTAAGAGGAATGTGCCCTACAAGGCTGCGATCACAGACCGCCACTTGGGGTGCATGTTATCTTACACTGGCCAGAGCATGACCCGGTTCATTCCTGGGTGACCACGATTTGTAGCCCATCTAACTGATTAAACCTTAAGATCAGCATCTCCTCTTCCTTCTCCTGCATCTTCAGCTCACTCTGCACCTCTGTCTTCTAATGCCTGCATACTCCACCGCCAAACTTCCTGCACTCAGTAATGCTTTGTTATAGTGTTTATAGCCCCAAATCAGTCTCCCTAAGCCAGGGTACAGTTTATGGTCTGCAAGTGTGTATGATTGAGATTATGAGCCGGCAACTGAAATTATTTATTTTTTCCGGTAAATCTGTTATGAATATGTTATGTCCAATTATGTATGTTTCTGTGAGAGAATGGCCAACTGGTGAGGTCAGCTATGATAGCCTGATCTTGTTTTGATTTTTATTAACATAAAATGATGAGGGTAATTATGTTGCTGAAAGGTAGGCTGCTAATCAGACTCCCCTTTCAGAAATGCACCATGTCAAAATTATAGTTCTCACATATCCCTTTCTGCTGAGATAGTTGGCAGGTGTTCTCAGCCTCAGCTCAGCTATGGCACAGGACAGGTTCAAAGGTCACATGTTCATCGCTGACAGCTGCTGTAATACAAAGTTCCTGTAGGCAGAAGTGACTTATATTTTCTGCTTCACTACATTATCTTCAGGTCATGCTTTTGTAAGGTGGCCTGGTGACTGATAAGATTACAGAGTTATACAACCACATCAATTTAATATTCCAGGCTCGGACAGGACGGATGTGAATGTGTGTCTGATCCGGCTGTCTCCACTACTAAAATTGCCACATTGCTGCCTCTTTCTTATTTCCCAGAGATAGGACAACATCTTCCGCCATGGCACAGAAATGTCCCCCAGGAGGTCTCCTGGGAACTGGTGCTTCAAACGCAGCACTGATACGACAAGAAAAACATTCTCACACCAGCGTTCTGACCCCTAGAATCCCATTGAAGTCATTTGCATGTGAAGAAGACAGAGCAGCTGTAGATAGGAGGGAAAGCTGAGCAGAAAGAGGGTGACCACAATTTTGATTTCACTTAGGGATCTTTACCTCTTCCTGTCCACCACATTTCCTGGATTGAAGTCTGACTGTGATGACATAATTCAAAGGGTACTTGTTTCAACAGCCTGGATTAGACCGCGTACAACAGATTTGATTTGGACCCATGCTCTGTGACATTTTGCCTTTTTAGGGAGAGACCTTCATCCTTGTACTCCGGTATGCCATTTATCTTTTTGTCACAGTTCTAGCTGTCAGACCAAGCCTATAATATCCCAGCCAACCATCTTGGAATTTCCACTCGCCCACAGACGTTCTAGAATGCAGATGCAGTGCTAACATCCAAACCATTAAAGCAAGTGCTTTAAATCCTACTCGAGTCCTACTTGTCAGCTGTTGCACCTGCAAGTCCAGCATTCTCCTGATGTTCTTCTTAGTAGCGTTTGCTTCAATGTGCTGCCCCGTATAATCATGGGTCACAGTTGTTATTTCTATCTCTCTAGGGACAAACTTAATTCCTATTTGGACTGCATGACAATGGTCTGTGGCAATAAAAACATATCCTCAAATAAAGGTGGATTTTGACAGTGGATGCTAGATGGCAATCCCCTACTCTGGGGGTGTGGATGGGAACCAGTGGACCTTCCCATACCAACCTGTGCCCCATTCCACAGAGAAGGTGGTGGGGCATGGGTGCCCGAGTCAACTCAACACAAACACCAGGGCCAAAGAGAAGAGATTGCCACAACTTTCACTGGAAAAAATCACCCACCATCACTGGGTAATCAGATCAACTATAGCTTTCTGTTTTCTTGGTGGGTGTATGTTAAGATGGATTTCTGAACTCTGACCTGGAGGGACAGAGGTTCAGAAGGCCAGTCCAGTTTCTTGGAACAGGGTAACCTCTGGACAAGCCAGACCAATCAGGGTAGCGATGGTGGCGGTCAAGACTAAGTCTCAAGAGGGGTGAGGGTGACTGAAAGACCTCAATGAGCACACAAAGCAAGGACACTTACAAATTACTCCAGACAGGTGTTATATTAAAAATATAGACACATTTATTACAAGGCCTTTGTAACATCGACCATAGCAAAGAATCACAATAATACGAAAGTAAACCAACACATCACAATCAATACAATATATATACAAGACCGAGCGGTCTAAGGAGTTATGAGCACCTAATATGTAGACCACCTAGAAGGGGAGGAAAACAGGCAGTGCAAGTAATCATCAGATCCATTTTGACATCAGAAATACACCTAACTAGGAGGAAGTCTGAGCCCTACGAGGAGAGGAGCCTTATGCTCAAAAGTACCTGCACGCGCTGGTGCCAATGAATAAAGTAGGGTCTCTTCAAGGGTCTTAGGCAGTTCAGGAAGGTGAATGAAATGATGCAGAACAAGTCCCCACTACTCAAGCAAGGCCTCCACTTGTGGGCAGAGGCAGGGTGAGAGTGCAGTATAGAGTCACTATTTCACAACAGCGGTAGAAAAGAAACAGGGTCCTACGCGAGGTGCCACCGGTTGGGGTATGGACTACTCACCGGTCCCCGACGCAGGCAGACCCAGACTTCTCCAGTTCAGTTCACATTGCTGGCAGGTTCAGCTGCGATGATCAGGACGTCTCGACACCATGTAGATTCTGTGTAGCAGGATGCAGGGTCGAGGGTGTCCCAAATGCAGCGGACGTGCACAGGTTGTTATCGCAGCAGGGCAACACGGCAACCACGTTTACTCTGGTCCGGGCGCACTCGTCTCACTTCAGACCTGGGAATGCCAAGTGTACAAAATTCGGTGTGAGGGTGCCGTGGACGCAGAACAAGCAGTAGACCAAGTTTCGAGGGCTTCCAAAACGGCGGCGGCAACAGAGCAAAGCGTCCTGCATAAGCTGGTCAACCCACTGGTTGGCCCAGGGACACTTCCGAAGAGGCTTACTTGCAGGGTTTGATGAAGGTGCCGGGAATAGTTGATCCCACTATTCCAATGGGTCAAAGCGCCTTCACAGACCTTCTAGGAAGATCAGATGCAGAGGGGTCTCGCAGGACGACAGCAGTTCAGGGTACCAAACCTTCAGCGGGTCACCAGCGGTTCCTTGACTCAGCTTCTTGTTGCAGGCCACTTGGCTCCTTATCCCTTGTTCGGTGTGAACTCTGGAGATCGACCTGGTAGTGATGTTTTCAGCCTCTTCTTATCCAAAGTTCCCTTCGCTCAAAAACAGAGAGGACCCAATGGGAGATCTGCTCACAAACACTCACAACATACATGGACCTATCACGGACCACGGTGGTCCCAGGCATTCAGGACACTCCAGACTCTTTGGCACCCAGGATGTGTATTGGGAACAGACATCCCAGCCCATATCCTGGAGGCACACACAAGGCATGCAGAAGCCTGCGAAGGCATTGGGTTTCACGGGAAAGTGCATGACCAAATAAGGACTGACCCAGGTTGGCTCGACCTGGGGAAGGTGAAGGGGCAAGACGGTCAGAGGACAGTACAAAGAACCTTGTGGCATGGCCATTACGGAGCCAGGCTACTCATTTGTGCCAAACGCAGTAAGTGCGGGCAACATGGCGAAAAAGGGTTCAAAACACAAGAAAAATGATAGCTGCCACCAGTCCTGTCCCTGACACACCTGCACAGTTCGTAATAAGTCGAGCGAGAGTTTCTAGGGCCTTTGGAATGACTAGTGACTCAAGAGCGTGGTCAAGTAAGTTACAGTGCACTCTTTTCATGTTACACAAAAGCTGCAACATGAGGAAAGGACTAAGGGAAACAAAGTCTCCCAGTACTGACTGCCTTAAGGGCATGTCAGTTTCTGCATAACAATTGAGCGAAAGCCCAGAGGAGTGCGGCGAAGGCTGCACTTCTCTGGCAAAGTCTAGATCAGGGTGTAAAACAGCAGCAAACAGTTTGGGGGTTGCCACATGGAGGGAAAATTACATACAATTATGAAATCTTTCCTAACAGTGTTTACTTGCACTTTGCATGTTCCAGTTACAAATTCAACAGCACTCATCTATCAAACTGTGGGCTTCTTTGAAAATCTGAAAAAAATACATCTTCATTTTGGCAAGAACAATTTGCATATCGGGGGCCCCCAGAAACCTCTGTCTATTTAATTCATACTTTAATTCTGATGACCTTTCCTGGCTCACAGATGTCGGAGACCATTTTATTAAAAATGTGCTAGCCTTGATACGCTTTCAAGGCTCTGGAGCCTTTGTCTCCATAGTTCTACATTAGTAAGAGTTATGTTCTCTAGACACATTCGTACAATATTAGCATCTGGCTTTACATATGGAATGCTCTCCCAAATCGACTCAGAAGTGCTTTTGACAGCCTTCTTGTACGTCAAGCATCCACGTTTCACTGCTTCTCAACAAGGGAAATGGAAGTAAAGGAGAATATGTGGTGTCTTTATTATTGCATTAAACCTCTCTTCCAGTAACATATGTTGCATCTCTCCCTGGCAATGTCCATGAACCTTACTGTACTAGTTAAGGCTTTTCATTGAATGCTCAATTAAATATGCATTACTTCTTGTGTAATGTATGTGTATTCTCTCAATCATTCTAATAGTTGTTAATCTCTTTAAATGCCAAATGATTTCTGACTCTTCACTGCCACTGCCAATTCACTTTAGAGTTTGGATTATGATTGTAGTGATTTACTATAATTAAGTAGAATCTACTCTACGAAGGGCGGCCTTCGGGCAATATAAGGAAATCAAACTAAAAGAAACAAATAACACAATCATATGATGTACTAATTTCTCAGCTTTTCTAATAATATTTCACCTAAAAAAAACTCGAAACATTTCAGTCCAGTTTAATTGCTGCTGAGTAAGGCTTTCAAAAATCTATGAAACATGAAATATTGTAGCAAATTCAAGGACAACTATTGTGTGCATACAATAAACATCCCGAGAGTATCACTGGACCAGGAAGAATGGGGAAATCAGGTGTTCACAACCTTAAAGGAGTGAAGCTGATCTTAAGGTTCTGCAACCCACAGCTCGCCAGATGTTATTTTGTTTATTATGACTCCCGTGAAATGCAATCATTGCATGGGGCTGCATAGAGGTGATGTGACGTTTTTTGTCCGTTGTTTTTCGAGTTTGCTAGACAGGGAATTACAAAGTCTTAGAACGAAGTAATAAAAGGAGCGATCACAAAGACGTTCAAGGAGGGAATGCGAAACTTGATGCTCACATCGAGGGAGCGCTGTAGCCTTGAATGGGCATACGTAGGTAGTCTATAATTAAGGCACACTCCATGTGAGCCATGTGCTGCGAAGCACTTGAAATCAATATACTAGACACGGACAACTAAAAAAATGGCAAGACAGATGGTGAGATTTGTTTGCGTTGCTTTAATGCAGATGGATTCTGAATAAATTGACGCCTGTTGATACGTCCTTGTGGCAGAACGTAACACAAACCATTGCAATAACCCAGACTCGGTTTAACAAAGGCATTGACCAGCATGAGCGTTTATGTCAGTGTATAATACATGCAGCACCTTTGACTGAAATTCTACCGTCCTACTACTGATGATGTCTGGAGCAAACCACAGTTCAGAGTCCAATTACGCTCCCCAATATCAGACCCAATTAAAATGGTGCTGGATGTGAGCTGAGAAATGGTTCCGTGTGGCCGAACCCCACACTCATGGCCTCACAGTCAAACATACTTTTTTGTAAGTAGATCTACTAAAGTTGAGTCCAGATTCAAACACAATGTGGAATTTGCAAAATCCATATTCAGATGCAACACGTCTTTTCCCTGTGATGTCAAAGGACCTCCTGAGAAGCATAGCTTACAATTTCCCAGGTGAAAAAGGCACATACATTTTTCTCTTGCCTTCCTTTGTGCTATATCCAGTCAAGCAAATGGTAGTAGATTGTCTAATCATTCAAATCAATGCGTGGCTTCAAACCCGGTCCTGATTTGAGTTTTGGATTACACTCCAATTGCCCTGAATGTGCAAAATATCAATATAAGGATTTGAATTGGGTTTAAACATGTTTTCACCATCACATGTTTATAGAAGGAGCCCAAGTCACAACGCCAAATTACATGTGATCTGATTAATGTGCTATAGTTATTGACAACCGTGCATACAAAGGAATTTGAGTAATTCAAATTTGCTAAAATTCTTTTTAAACAGTTGAGCAACAAGTATTTTGACTTTTAAATTTCGCACTGCCCTGTTGTGGTCTTAATACATGACCCTGAGCAGCAAACTAAAAGTTTACTTATAAAAAACAACAATACTAATTACTGTTGTGGGGAGTGGGTGGAAAGTTAACATGCACCCACAGGGTAACATCTTCTTCTCTTTTTTGAGCAGCCCCGGAACCCTATCTGAAATGTAGGTGGGAGTCTGGTTCAAGCACATACAAAAGGCAATGAAAATGAATTCCACAACACTTTGTCTAAAAGGGCAGAAGATACAGCACTCCTCTCAATATATTGTCCCCTTCCAAGCCACCACACATACAGAACTACAACAGAGAAGGGGGGAGGAAAAAAAGCTGAATTGGAAGGAGCTATGAAAGACCTGCAAGTCTGATCACAAGGAAAACAGAGAGAACTCTGCCATCGAAAAAAACAGCAAAAGACGGATAACGAATCTACCAAAGATGTGCTTGAAAGCAGTAAGGTTGAGGGCAAAACATGGGTGGAGTCCCAACAGAGAGTTCAGCCACAAGTGAACACTCCGATGGAGGGGAACGGGAGGAGAACATCCAGACATTGGGCCTCATTACACGGACAGCAGTGGACCAAGGTGCTATTAGCACCTTGGTCCATGCCGGTAAAATACTGGCACCGCTTTTGAGGAAAGGGGAATTACCGCCCTATTCCAAGGTTGGTGGGGCGGTAATTCCCCCTTCCCCCATTGCCCTTCCCCATTCCCATTTTTGCCCCATAGGGCATAATGGGAATGGGGAAGGTGCTAATTACAGCACCGCAAATTGCGGTGCCGTAATTAGCTCCCTGGTCCCTTTGCGGGTTGGTTTTTAACGCCTGCAAAAAGCAGGCGTTAAAGTCTCCAACCCGCAAAGGGACCTCGTAGTAAGGCGGTAAGGGTTAACGGTCACCGGTACCATTAATGGTGACCGTTAACCCTTACCGCCGTCCGTGTAATGAGGCCCATTCTGTCTATGAAGCCCCATCAGGTGAAATGGGAGAGAGACATCTGGGCCACTGAGAGGACATGGTCACTGAAGTCAGACTTGACCACCCCGAGATTGCCAGAGGAATAAAGTTCATGGGACAGTGAGAGGGTGGTAACAGGAAACATGTCAACCCGAATGCCAGCACTGAGTGAAGGGGGTACACAAGTCTTCTATACAGAAAGGAAAAGGAGCTCTTATACTTGAGCCCATAGAACAACAATGGAACAGCCAACACTGAGGCCTCTCATACACAGGGTGTGTGAGCGGTCAAGGAAAATGTAAACTTACATTGAGGTAACTGGATGTAGTTGCAAGTTAAAATGCCATGTTATTCCGAAGGGGATATGACAATTTTTTTCAATTTAAAATGTTGTGTTATTAAGGGTGTGGCTTTCATACAAATGTGCAAAAAGTATATTTACCTAAAGAGAATTGGTTTCAAGTTGAATGACCTTACAAGAAAAAGAGTGTGCTGCTACTGAAATGGTAAAAAATAAAAAGAAGCACAGTCCCTGTTAGGAAACAAGCATAGCATTAAGAAGCACCATTGTGCTAAGAGGAAACACTGATAAAATGAGCATATGAGCTTTTAGTGAATAGACTCAGACAGAGTAAACATTGCATGATGGGGTTTGTCATGAAGATAACCACTACTAATCTCAGAAAACAAAAAATGCATATTGGAAACAGTTGTGAGCTGATTGAAAACCTCAGATGCTGCACTTTGTAAACCCATTTCCCTAAATGAAGTGAGACACAATCAACATGGCATGCTAGAAATTGTAGTGAACAGAAGTGAACAAAAACAGAGGCAACATTGCATGCTGGAGTGGATCTTGTCGTGAAAAGACTTAACAGTAAAGTAATAATACAGAAACCCTTGCCCACTGAAAATGGTAGTAAATCAGAGTAGTACAAAAATAAGAAAAATATAATCTGACATGTCGGAATTTAAAAAGAAAGAACTCGTGGTGACCAACGATACAGCTAGCATTGCATGCTGGAACGTAACTGCTAGTGAACTGAGACAGAGGCAACATTGCATCATGGAACTTGCAGTTAATTGAACTGTCAATAAACTAAAAAAACAGAACACCTTGCATACTGAACCATAATGTCAGTAATCTATGATAGAGTCATAGATGCTGGCACTCGCAGTGCACAGAACTACTAATAAAAAGAGAAGGAGAGAGAGAGAAAGAAAGAGAGAGAGAGAGAGAGAGAGAGAGAGAGAGAGAGAGAGAGAGAGAGAGAGAGAGAGAGAGAGAGAGAATCTTTAATATGTCATGCTGGAATGTTTAGTGAAATGATCAGTTAATGCAGATAGAACCGTTTATGATGCATTACTCTTAAACCTCCTGCTGTTTCCCAACAACTCCTTCCTACTTGCTTTTCCTTCCCTGCCTCGTCCCTTTATGCTGTCAAAGTTGCAGAACCTTATAATGCTCTAGATGTGTTATGGAACAGCTGCTAGGTTATGAATGTACATTTGGTCAGTTAAGAGAGATGGCTTGATGAAGGTGGATGCAGCCACAAGATACCACTTACCTTTCAAATAAATGCCAGCATCTGGTTAATGGATTTCTTGGTCGGTATCAGTTGTTTCAGAACCAGCATTGCATGTTGAGACATGCAGTGAAGAATAAAACCAGTAAACTCTGATACAGAGAGCAGGGCATGCTAAGATCAAAAGTAATCCTGTACCAAGTATTTTTATGATTGACTTTAAATTAACGATCCATCAGAGGAATCCTGATTCTGACCAGATTAAGGCACTTAAATGATATTCTGGGATGGGATTCGGGAGCCTGACCTGACACTCACACATTTGTGGTTCAGCTAAATATTACCTGGGTGAAATGTGATTATTCACAAGTCTATGTTTGGCTAGCACTTCAGAACTACTGGTAAATGACAAGTACATCATTCCCAAATATAACCATGGATTTCCTCACTAGATAACATGACTGACGCCAAAAATGATGTTGTATCAAGTATAGGATAGGGATCAGTCTTGTGAGTGCCTTTCCAGTCCAGTGAAAATCAGGGATAGCGGAGGTGATATCCGCAGATGAATAAGCTGATCTGCACAACCATACCCTTGATCAATATAATGCATACTTCACTCTGTTGGTTCCACAGCTGATTAATTATGGTTGTCATACCAAATGCATGATTGGTGGACAAATTGCTTCTCTCCACTAGGTTTATACACATAATCAATGTTTAATTCAGTGAGGTGGGACCTAGCTCCAGGGAGAACACTGCTTTTGTCTAATATGTCACTATGTAATGGTGTGTTCGGAATATTATTCATGCAAGCTTCCATAAAGCGGGCTCAGGCACCTGAATCTGATCCTTTTCAAAGATGCTTTCCCTGTTTAGTAGCAGCATCACGATAGATCTGTCAATCAATGAAATCTAGTGCAGTCTCGGGAGGATAGCTCAGCGGCAACGTGCTCGCCTTGGCAACAAGACGACATGGAACCACACAGGTTCGATCCCCGGGTCCGCGCTTAGAAACCTCTGGGTATTAGGCGTGTTATAAATAACCTATCATATCATATCATATCAAGGCAGCATTGGAATTCATTGCTAGGCGATTCTATGTGGTAGTGCTTTCATAATAGTACTCCTTTGTAGCATAGATGAGTGTATTTTCTTCTTTGTATGTCAACTTCTTATGCCCAGCGACTCATTTAGTTAATTAGATGTTGTGTGTCGCACTTGTTGGGAGAAAAATGAGGAATAGACCCAACCTCTGCTAAGAATAAATCAGCTGTCTCTCAAAATGAGCTGTGCACACTGAATTTGGGATTCAATTTCAAACTTTAATCATAAAGTTCCACTATTGTGTATAGACCATCCTTGATTACACGTGTTTCGGCATCTCGTGCCTTTTTCAAATCAGGGCATTAATGTTTGTAAATATTCATCGCGTTGTGGATGTTCTCTTATTCAGTTCAGTAATGATTGCAATTCACTGGGATAATCCCACCTAACATTTGAACGGTTACTGTAAAGAAAACTGTGTTCCAGTACGACGGCTCTCGTAAAGGCATGTGTAAACAAGGAGGGCCTATCCACAATGGTGGAACTTTATGTTAGGGAGAATTCTCATTTCATGGCTAATTTCCCTTACCTATAGAGTCCCCCAGCAGCTTTTCTGGATTTGAAGGGTTTATTTATTTTACCTGCTAAGAGTGAGACTCTTTTTCCCATTCTTAGGAATCTTTGCTATGTGTGTCCTAGGCTATTTTTGTGTTTAATGCCTATGGGATCTTTTCTCTCACCCACAGGAACCATCTTTATGCATATGTATTACACAGCGCCCTCCGTGCAGTGACACAGGGGTGTCGTAGCGACCCCCAATCACAGACACCATAGACACCATACCCTGGGACTGACTACTGTCTCCCAGGGCATGTAAAGTACCCATTGACTTTACTAGTCACTCTCTATGAACTAAACCAGTACAACCCATCTTAAAATGGAAGTACTGGAAGGGGTTAATCGTTTTTCCCCTATGTTCATTTTTGAGAGGGTATCTTTTGGCTAAAGTATGACTGTGCACTTGTTCACAAAACTTCAGGGAAGTGTTGCTAGGGGGTGTCTGACGATATTTCGGTTTAACTTGTGTTTTCCCTCCCTTTCGTTGAATTGCTAGAGTGCCATTTGTAGTTGATTTTCACTGTGTCGTTTTGCTCAGTTTTCACTCAACCACAAACGTGTCTACAATTGAATAGGGAGTCTATATGCTTTTCCTTGACTAAACTTAACTTACTTTAAAAACTGTGATCTATGTGATGAGACTAGATGTGTATAGAATAAATATATTATCTTTTTGATACAAAGCTTTGGTCAGTGTCTCCTTGCTCCATAGTACTGTACTGCCTATTGTGTAAACCCTGAATACTGCTCATCTCCCTCTTGAGATAGGTCTGACTGCTCAGCCACAGCTACCAACTAAATCTTTGTGGTACAGACTGATACCAAAGGGGATTTATTGCTCTCACCTGTAGTCCTAATTTGGTGTAGTGCTCCCTAAGGGAACTGCACTGGATTCTGCCTAACACTTCATGATTAAAGTTTGAAATTGAATCCCAAATTCAGTGTGGCACAGCTCATTTTGAGAGACATCTGATTTCTCCTTTGTAGCATGGTGCCAATTAATCGTGGGTGAAAACATTTGATCAAAACCCACATTCTTCAAATCTCCACTGTATTGAGATGACTCAGGTTTGATCAAACGTTTAATCGATTTGGATGACAGATTCAGGTTACGTTTATTACAATTCATGTCAATGAAATTCGGATCAAAACATTGGGTGGAGGAGGTTAGATCTGGAGCCCGGTCGCTGCCCCACTGCCTTTAGCAGTCTCACTGCCTTCAGCAAAGTCTTGGCCTGGAAGCCAACTTCTTGCTGTTTGGTCACCGGGTGCTTCTACTACACAAACAGCTTTGCTTGCCAAGACTAACTTCGGTGCCCTTCTTTAGCACTGGGGAACCCAAATCTTCCCTTTTCTTTGCCGCTGGGTCTTCTGATAAGTCCTGGGTCTTACAGCCACTTCTTGCCACATGCAGCCTGGCTCCCATCACCCAGGAAGGGGCTCTCCAGCTGCCCATCCCTAGAACCTTATCAGCAGACATTCTCTCACTCACACATAAACATTCTGTCAGCCACAGCCAACATTCTCTCTTACATCACCATGCTTCCACATCCATCCCAAGCACTATACAACACATCTCCCTTCCTTCCAGATCTCCTCACATCACAACGTAGTACATCACAACACATATCTATTTCTCTTTGGATATACAACCCATCATGATTTTCAAATATAACCTGGAAGCACATGGATCACCAAGCTTAGCTTTCAATTTACTAAGTATAAGATATTTATGCTGAACCTTTGATTTTATTATGAGCATCACTTAGATTCCAACTTTTCCATGATTGAATCTTTGATTTGTTAAATGACTACACAAATTGACTTTAGACGCATACATACATTACACCATTTGGGGTAAAACCCCTCCGTCTCTCATCAAGATCTTCTTTTTAACATAGCTATTGCACAAACATTCTTAATTTCACGTTTTTTTTTCTTCTAGCTCTTTCAATTTCTATTTCAATCCTTAAAAAGTATCTACAAAATATAGACTGCAGCTTGTCTTTACGTTTTCATTTACTACACCAGATTAAAAGTGTGTGTCTGTTTCTTTCAACCAATTTGATATCCACACAAGGATTATATCGTTCAATGGATATTCTAAAGGTCAACATAATGTGCAAGCTATTCCTCTTTTAGATTGTGACCTTACACAATGTGAGAGGGCTCTTTACAACTTTTGCAGCATGCATTAACTGTGGCATAGTACAGACAATGTATTCATCTGTTGTGTATATATATATATATATATATATATATATATATATATATATATATATATATATATATATATTTCTAACATATTCCCACCGCTGACAAGAACTGCTCTCACTATACTGTGAGCAGAGGTTGTGGCGGTGTCTTCCGCAGCTGTCCTGCAGTCCCCCAACCAAAAAGACACAAACACCCTGCTCACTATACTATACAGTGCAGTGAGCGGGGGATGCAGGGGACAGCCCCGTAGCTGACCAGAAGGGAAAAAAAAGGAAAGAACCCTGTGGTGCTGGTTCCTGATCACGAAAGGACATAGGCGCTGCAGGGACACAGTGAGTAGAGATGCAAGATAAGTAAGGGGATGGGGGTGTGGTGTGGTGTGTTGGAGTGTGGGTGGGGTTTTGGGTAGGGATTTGGGCACATCAGGAATGTTCAGGGGAGAACAGACTGAAGATTACTTTGAACAAATAATCTTCAGACGTTTCTCGCTCGAACATTTCATTTGCGGTAAAACAACCCAAAATCCTCTCTCCACCACATCCTCTGCTGTGCCACATCCTCTGCTGTGCTCTGACTCCTTATGTTCTTCTTGACAGAACTTCATGCTCTAGCCTGCATATCACTCTTCAAACTGCTGACTTTCACATTTCCTCACAGCTCTTTTCCTCTTTTACCCCTCTGTGTGATTGTGCACTTGATGACTAGTTGCTGAAGTGCATAGATGCGTGAAGGATGTGTGTGCATGCCTGGTTATTTGGCACTGCTTCTGTTGTCTACAAATTTGCCAGGTGATATTAAGAGGCCGATTCATGGAATAATTAGCGCGGCGCAAGTGGGCAAAAACGTGCGAATCGCAGTGGAATAGCGAAAATCGCAGTGCAAGTGCGAAAATCGCACGAAAAGCAGCGCACGTCGATTCATGGAAGTCCGTGCGCGACAAAACCAGCGGATGTGCGATAAAAAAGTGCGCGGCGCATGTTGGCGCACAGGCCATCTAACAGCGTGCGCCAGGTCACAGCGAAAATCGCACAGGCCACAGCGAAATTCGCACATAGCGCGGCGCACGCAACAAAAGTAGGCGTAACACTCGGAATGGGGAACAACTTGCCAAAACGTGGGCGTCACGGGGGAAGTACAGGGCACAAGTGCGCGGAACGCCCACACGCTCACCTACAACATGTATTCATGGAATAGAATAGGGCAAAAAAGCGCACGCTCAAACCAGCGCACAGGCACAAACACGACCGCCACAAGAAAGCAGGCGGTAGCGTCTCTGCGGCTGTAAGAAATGTGCGCCAAAAGGTGCGCCAACAAATAGCACCTATATACTGCCATGATGAATGTCCTATACTGTGTCCCTCCAGGACAAATGACCTGCAAAGGGGTACCCACAAACACGGACACCCGCTGACAAAAAATACGTGTGCAAGTATACCGGGGTGCGCGGGAAGTTCCACACGCGAATAGCCTGAGCGCATGTATTTCAGGGGTGCGCGGGAAGTTCCACACGCGAATAGCCTGGGCGCGTGTATTTCAGGGGTGCGCGGGAAGTTCCACACGCAAATAGCCTGGCCGCGTGTATTTCAGGGGTGCGCGGGAAGTTCCACACGCGAATAGCCTGGGCGCGTGTATTTCAGGGGTGCGCGGGAAGTTCCACACGCGAATAGCCTGGCCGCGTGTATTTCAGGGGTGCGCGGGAAGTTCCACACGCGAATAGCCTGGGCGCGTGTATTTCAGGGGTGCGCGGGAAGTTCCACACGCGAATAGCCTGGGCGCGTGTATTTCAGGGGTGCGCGGGAAGTTCCACACGCGAATAACCTGGGCGCGTGTATTTCAGGGGTGCGCGGGAAGTTCCACACGCGAATAGCCTGGGCGCGTGTATTTCAGGGGTGCGCGGGAAGTTCCACACGCAAATAGCCTGGGCGCGTGTATTTCAGGGGTGCGCGGGAACTTTTACACGCAATTTCAGCAGGGTACGTGTATTTCAGGGGTGCGCAGGAAGTTCCACACGCGAATAGCCTGGGCGCGTGTGTTTCAGGGGTGCGCGGGAAGTTCCACACGCTAATAGCCTGGGCGCGTGTATTTCAGGGGTGCGCGGGAAGTTCCACACGCGAATAGCCTGGGCGCGTGTATTCCAGGGGTGCGCGGGAAGTTCCACACGGGAATAGCCTGGCCGTGTGTATTTCAGGGGTGCGCGGGAAGTTCCACACGCGAATAGCCTGGCCGCGTGTATTTCAGGGGTGCGCGGGAAGTTCCACACGCGAATAGCCTGGCCGCGTGTATTTCAGGGGTGCGCGGGAAGTTCCACACGCGAATAGCCTGGCCGCGTGTATTTCAGGGGTGCGCGGGAAGTTCCACACGCGAATAGCCTGGCCGCGTGTATTTCAGGGGTGCGCGGGAAGTTCCACACGCGAATAGCCTGGCCGCGTGTATTTCAGGGGTGCGCGGGAAGTTCCACACGCGAATAGCCTGGGCGCGTGTATTTCAGGGGTGCGTGGGAAGTTCCACACGCGAATAGCCTGGCCGCGTGTATTTCAAGGGTGCGCAGGAAGTTCCACACACGAATAGCCTGGCCGCGTGTATTTCAGGGGTGCGCGGGAATTATCACACGCGATTTGGCTTGATACGTGTATTACAGGGGTGCGTGGGAAGTTACACACGCGATTAGGCTGGGTGGGTCCTCACAGGTGTTCCCTGTACACCCTCGACGGCCCCTGCAGGCAGCCCACAAAACAGGGGACTACCCTGCACACCTGCTCATGTCCCCCTGCACCCCCACCCCCCAGCAGTGCAGGGGCAGCCTCCACCAGGCCCCCACCCATGTCTCCCACCACCCCCACCCCCCAGCAGTGCAGGGGCACCCTCCACCAGGCCCCCACTCATGTCTCCCACCACCCACACCCCCCAGCATCCAGGGGCACTCTCCACCAGGCCCCCACTCATGTCTCCCACCCCCCCCAACTCCCCAGCAGTGCAGGGGCACCCTCCACCAGGCCCCCACTCATGTCTCCCACCACCCCCACCCCCCAGCAGTGCAGGGGCAGCCTCCACCAGGCCCCCACTCATGTCTACCACCACCCCCACCCCCCAGCCACCAGGGGCACCCTCCACCAGGCCCCCACCCATGTCTCCCACCACCCCCACCCCCCAGCCACCATGGGCAGCCTCCACCAGGCCCCCACTCATGTCGACCACCACCCCCACCCCCCAGCATCCAGGGTCACCCTCCCCCAGGCCCCCACTCATGTCTCCCACCACCCCCAGCCCCAGCATCCAGGGTCACCCTCCACCAGGCCCCCACTCATGTCTCCCACCACCCCCACCCCCCTGCCACCATGGGCAGCCTCCACCAGGCCCCCACTCATGTCTCCCACCACCCCCACCCCCTGCCACCATGGGCAGCCCCCACCAGGTCCTCACAATCCCCAATCATGTGCGTAATGGACAGCCTCCACAGCCAAAAACCCCTACCAAGTAACCCATTCACCCACATGGAAATGGAAATCACATGTTACACCCCCAATGTTCATTAAGCTAATGAACCCATGTCCGTCACACACAATGGTTGCAATTGAATGGGAAAACACACAACATGACATGCATGAAACCAATGAGATGATACCACACAGTGAAGTATGGAAACAAAATTGTATTGAAAAAAAATAAAGAATGCTAAAGAAAGAAAACAAACTACAATGTGAATGAGAAAAAAAAAGCTGCATGTCCGTATAAAAACACAAAACTGCAAATCAGAATCCAAAAAATATTTGCCCAAACTCAAAAGTCAAAAAATCTCCATGCAATAAAGAACTATGTAAAAAACTACCAAGGGTCCATGAGCCCAACTGAACAAAGGAAACCTACTAAAAAACCTACCTAAAAATCAACTATATACAAAAAGTGGAGCAGTGTCCGTCGACCCCAAATCATAATAAGAAAGAAAGGAAACCTAAAACTAAAGAACTATATACAAAGGCGACGGGCAAGTCCAGCGGCTCACTCCGTGGTGTCCCGGGCCAGGGCATCATCGAACTCCTGTTCGATGTCCCGGAGGCGGTCCAGTTCCATGGCCCCGAGGGTCCGCAGGGACGACGCTGTGTCCTCCTCAAACCCCCTGCGGATTGCCTCGAGGCACTCGGCCCGCCTCAGGGCCCTCCCCATGGAGTTCTCCGCCCTGACCATTGTGACCCGCGTCTCTTCCGCCCGCCGCCACTCCGCACCTAAGGCGTGGCCCAACCCCTGCCACACGGAAGACACTCTCTGTCCTGGGTCCCCCTGCCCTCCGGCCGATGCCTGCCCCTCCGATGTCGAAAGCCCCGAGCCTTCATGTCTCCCACCATGTTGCTGCTGCTGCTGCTCTGCCTCTGCCCGTGCACTGCCTCCTGCTGCCTGCACATTCTCCGCCGGCTGGGGTGCAGTTGTTGATGTGGCCACCCCTGCTGGACCTCCGACTCCCGACTGTGGCAGGGATGCCTCCTCCACCAGCCTGGCCGCACCGTTAGAGGCAGCTCCACAGGGCACCCAGGTGACTGATGGGTGGGAAGATGGCACAGAGGACGACTGGCGCGTAGGGGGTCCAGTTGAGGAGGGGGTCGGAGCAAGCCCCATCAGATGGAGGAATCCGGCCTGGGTGACCTGTCCCAGCAGGCTGACGTGGTCAACGAGCCATTCAAGATGACGTGCAGTCTCTCCATGAAAAGACTGCAGGTCACCTCGCATGGCCCGTTGACGCAACGCCACACCAGCCAGGACAGGCTCAACCCGGACCTGGATGGCCACGTCCGCAGGCAGAGGAAGGCCAGTTGACGTCAGCTCATCCCCTGCCTGAAAACGGGTCTGGACGTAGGCATCCCTGCTGGTGCAAGATGATGCAGGGACAGGATCGGGGACATGATTGCACACAGGCACCTCTGCGGCCACCTGTGCTGCCTCCTGTCCCTGGTCCTGCACTGCACAACTAGCACCAGTGGGATCCCCACCTCCAGACCCCGTCTCTGGTGCTTGCACGGCCCCCTCCTCCACCAAACCCCCCACCAACCTGGATGACTCCGTGCCATCTTCCCCTGTTGGGCCCTGTGGGGTCCCAGCTGCCCCTTCTGCTGCCGAGGAGTCCAACTGCAACCTCCGCCTCTTGGACCTCCTCCCGGCAGCTGCGGCCTGGGACGCGGCACCGGACTCCTCACTCCCCGACGAGATGACAACACGGGAGGGGAGCCGGGCCTTGCGTCTCCGGCTGGCGGTCGGATCCCCGGCGCTGTGCTCCACAGCACCTTCTCCGCCCTCTTCATCAGTTGACGCTGCAGACAGGGAGAAACAAAACACAGGCATCAGGGCACTGTACAATGGACACATACACGCATAACAGTTGCACATGAGTGGCATTGGCAAACCTCAGACATGTCATCACAATCCCCAACACACATGTCATTGCAACTCACACACATGAGCCATACCACAGCCATATCGCAACTGCCACCACCATCCCTACACATACAACAGCATCAGCAGCCAAAGGGGAGCCAGACATCACATGCAACACAGGAAGTGCACCACACATGTACACAAAGCACCACACTTGCATGCATGTCTACACCTCTGCCAAGTGTCGCACTGTTCAGACGGGCATCCATGTCACATCTGCCAATCAGGCTTCCACATACCGCTGTCACATGCATCCATGTTGCATCACTGTTGCACCCTTGACAAATACACACACATGCACATGCACACAGTGCTCATACATGCAGCAGAAAACAACATACATGCCTGACATCACGGACATGTCTACTTACATACACATTCATCCAAACATGTGTGCACGCACAACTGCATTTGCCATGCAAGCCCACACACACAAGCACCATCCATGTCTCACACATTACAGCCCTCGCATGTGTCAGACCCACGGCCCTGTACACCCCCACCCATACTCGACCCCATACAAACAGATGTGCAACCGGCACAATGCCGAATAATCACCACACGCACTGCTCACAATCAGGATGCATGTACACTCACCGCTCGACTCCAGACGGGTCTGCTTCTCTAGGACCTGGACGTGGAGCGCTGGGGATATGCGTTCCAGGACCCCCATCTGTTCTTCCGACAAGTGGCCCCGGCGCCCCTTGGCATCCGCTGCCTTCAAGAGGCGCCGGGCCTTGTTCAGGGTCCTGGACCTGAAGTCCTCCCAGCGCTTCCTGACATGTTGTAAGTCCCGGACTGCCACCCCCTCCGCGTTGATGGCAGTCACGATGTCAGTCCAGATCCGAGTCCGTCCTTCCTTGTCGGCGCGGGAACTTCCGAAGAGGGCATCATACTGCCCCAGGACTTGCTCCACCAGGACACCAACTTCGGTGGCACTGAAGCTGGTGCCCCTCTGCCTCTCTGGCCGGGGGTTGTCAGTGGTCACAGATGGTGTTTGCCCCGACATGACAACCCCAGAGGCAGGAGTGGGTGGGCAACTGGGTCCTGGGGCTGGGCTGTGGAGCGATGGAATTCCAGTCGGGAGTCTTCGGTTCCAGCAGGGGTGGTCACAGCAACAGCACCCCTGGCTGATGTGCAGGCAGCAAATGGCAGTGCACGTGGGCAGCAGGCAGTCAGGCAGCAGCAGATGGCAGGTGGGAGCGTGCTCGGGGCTCTGGGGGGCAGTAGTTCGGCCTTCTGGGCAGGAGCGTGGTCTTCCGTGTGCTTACGCGTGGCCAGCTTGGTACGGAGTGATTTGGCACGTGAAAATCCTGCACGTCAGCGTGAAAACCGAGGAAAGGCCCTTAGCGCGTAAGTGCGTCAGCACGCATACGCAAATCTATTGGACCAAAGGCCCTCAGCGCGTAAGCGCGTCTGTGACGTGACCCGCACGGGTGTTTCCCACACAGCACGTGATGACAGAGCACACGTGGAAAGACTGCACGTCAGAATGTCATCGCGTGTAATTGGACAGCACGTCAGGGTGTCATTGCGTGTAATTGGACAAAAGTGCGCGTACACGCGATTGGCCTATGTACGTGTATATCAGGTGTGCGCGGACACTTACACACACAAGTACGTCAGCGCACCTGTATCCCGGTGTGCGCGGGAATTTCCACACGCTATTGGACTGGGTACTGGATTTCAGGGGTGCGCGGGTCACACGCTCGCCTACAACACGTGCGACGCATTAATTTGCGCGCTAAAAAAATAACAAGCTCAGATCCAGGATGAACATACCATTCCTAGCAGCTGTGGGCGTGGCCTACCAAAGGAGGAGGAGGAGGAGGATAGTCAGGGCCAGTATATTCACACCCAGAACCAGCCTTTTCGGGATGCCTGATGACCAGGTGCATGGGAGGTACAGGTTTCCACCACACATCATACTGGACCTGGTGAGTGAGTGGGAGGATGACCTCACATCACCCACCCTGTGCTCCCAAGCACTCAGCCCCCTGGAGAAGGTCCTCAATGTACTGCACTTCTTAGCCACTGGATTATTTCAGCGGACAAGTTCCATTGTGGGTGGTGTATCACAGGCCACCCAGTCACGCTGCCCACACCAGGTCTTGGACATCATCACTGCACGCCCATCAGTCCGCAGGCACATATACCTGCCCAGAACCCCTGCAGAAAGGCATGCTGGCGCCCCGGATTTCTACGCTGTGGCACGATTCCCCAAAGTGCTAGGTGCCATCGACTGCACCCATGTGGCTCTCCATCCCCCCAGGGCATCTGAGCACATCTATAGGAACCGCAAGCACTGGCATTCCATCAACGTGCAGGTAGTATGTAATGCCAAGGGAATCATCACCTCAGTATATGCCAACTATCCCGGGTCCACCCACGACAGCTTCATTTACCGAATGTCCACCCTAAGCCGGGACCTAGAAGCTGGGCGGCATGGCGATACATGGCTGCTTGGTGAGTATGAATGCCACTGCACATGCATGCATGTCAGATAATGAGCAAGGTCACAACCCCACCAATGATACCAATCACCACCTCCACAGGGGACAGTGCCTACCCTCTCAGCCCCCACATGATGACGCCAATTCGGAACTCCACCACGCCACTCCAGGTAAGATATAACGCAGGCCACATTACAACCTGGGGCATAGTGGAGCGCACATTCGGAGTGCTGAGGTCATGCTTTTGCTCCCTTGACCGTTCTAGCGGGCATCTGTTGTACGCTCCCCCAGTAGTGTGCAGGATCATAGTGGCAGAATGTGTCCTGCACAACGTTGCAACACGCTGGGGCCTGGCCGTGGACATGGCGGTGCCCCCCCATCCCCAACCACATGCACAGCCGCTGTGCATGGGAGGGGAAAGGGCACGGGGGGAGGCAGCCCGTACACAGCTAGTGGCTAATTACTTCACATAGAAATCACACCCCTGTGGAGTGCACACTGCCCTGCCACATTCCATCTGACAATCAATGATGACTCAACCTGACACTGACCCTGAATGTCTGGATAAAGAACCGTGAAAACCATATCAGCCTGAGATTGTTCACCTGGAAGTGTCACAATGTGTGCATCCCTACCCACACAGACACCACCAATGCAGTTTTGTGAAGTTGCACATTCAAGCAGCTAAAATGAATACCCACTTGCAAAATGCAACAAGAGGACAGTGCCATGTCAGCCAACCCAACCCCAGCACCGCCACACCACACACCGTGCCATGTCATGCTATTTGCAGGTAAACAAAGTAATCCACACAACATGACACTAGTGTCACAATGTACAGTGTCCCTATTAGATACTTGCAACACCTGAAATGCTCACAGTAATGCCGGACCAACAACAAACTTGAGCATGTACTACCATTAACATGACATCACTAATGTTAAATATTAGTAGTCTCACCACCTGGAAATGCCTGCACTCCCACCACTACCAACTGTGCAGTGTTGGCGCCATGTAGAGTTGTAGGTGCACTGCTGCCAACATGGACCACATCTCCAGACTAGAGGTCCTTGTGTAGACATGAGGAAGGGACCTGCAAATTGGGAGGTAGACACAGAAGATGAGTTACACATCAATGCAACATGCAGTGTACAACACAACAGCAATATGCACTAGGAATGTATACACAGTATTGACTACAGACTGCCCACACAGCTCATGGGAGTCCAACGTCACTGTGTAATTCACTGTCACTTGGGCACACCCTTTGCAAGCCCATGGAAACGGGAAGCAGGAGGGGTGTGTGTGACTCAAACCCAAGCATCTGAACCAAATACATTACAAGCCTGCATGTGCCCAGCCACAATGCAGCGTATGCCCACAGGGACCACGGAAGCCAACAAATCGTCCCAAAAAAATAGGGAATAAAATAAATGAAAAAAAAATAAAAATAAAAAAAAAATAAAAAATGGCCATTGAAGGGCCCGGGGGGGTTAGGGAGGCCACCCAGGAGGTCCGAGGACAGGATGCACACCAGAACCCACCTGCGTGGATCCTGGGAAAATAAAACACCTCCATGGGCTCATGGCCCACACGGCTACCCTATTGTGGGAGTATCACTGCTGTCGCTATTATCACCCTGTGCAGCTGCATCCGTAGGTGGTTGCACTATGGGAGGCAGCCCACGCAAGGCCCTAGTCTGCTCCTCCATGGCTGCAAGCATGCGGGTGTGGTAGGTCTGGTTCTGGAGGATGAGTGTGCGGAGGTCCCCATGCAACAACTCACGGGATGCCCGGACCTCCGCCCTCGTTGCCTGCATCTCAGCTGAGAGCGTACGGGTGAGACGCTCCAGCTGCTGTTCTGTCCTTTGGTGTGTTGAAGCCTCAAGCTCAACAAGAGTCGTCCTGAGGTGAAGGAGCTCCTGCCTCAGGGCTTCCCTGGGGCCCTGGGACTCAATGGAGATGGCCTCCTGCAGAGTCGTCAGTGCCGCCCGCCTGTCCCTGTTGGACCCCAACATGTCCTCCCTGTGTGACTGGCAGATGGAGTCGGTTGCCTGCTCTAGTCGCTCCATCAGCCTTTCAGGGGGGACAATGGAAGTGGCCACCCTATCCATGGCCTGAGCCATCATCTCGGATGATGCTGCCTGTTGGGTTGCCATACCGTAAATGGATTGCTCCCATGCGGTATTGCCAGGTGGCGTACGGCCACCACGTCGGCGGGCACCACACCTGTCTGGGGCAAGGCGAACTGCGCCTTGCTGTGCCGGCACTGCCTGAGGCTGCAGGACTGCATTCCCCCTCTGATCTGCTGGCCCAGGAACAGGATCAGATGTCGCGGAGTGTGACCCTGCATCCGTAACCACCAAAGGCATAGCTGCCAACACTGACATCCCCATTGAGGGTTCTGACCCTGGTGCAGGTGGGTGAGACAGAACAGAATCCCTCCCTGGAACACTCACCTGCGACGGCACGTAGGTCTCATCCGAATCAACACCTGAGTACAGCTCGGGGGAGGTGCAGCCAGAGACACCCCTTGAGAGCAGGACCTGCAGCACTTGTGGGTTCTCACCCACCACCACACCACATCCCTCACTGGTGGTTGGTCGGCCCTCGGACCCCTCCTGGGTCTGCACCATCTCCACAACCCCAGCAGTATCAGGTGCGTCTTCCCCTGCAAAGACATAAAAACAAAGAAATGGAAACAGGCATTAGCACCATGGCACACAATGAGGGCTGAGAAGCAAGAGGACCAGTACGCGTTTGACACATGTCCCACATGACTAAAACCCTCCCATGCATGCACCCTCACTGCGTATGAAGGGCAGGCAAATGGCACACACTGATGACACCAAGATGGAAGATGAACACATTTTCTGCATGCTGCCTGGCAGTGGCATCACACATTGGCCTGTGATTGGCAGGTGAAACACACATGCCATCACACAGATGGCATGTACCATTGCTATTGAGTGAAGATGGAGAGGAGGGCAGCACCTATTCATTCAGTCCAGTTCCCACATGTAATAGCTTTTCTAATTCAAACAGGTCAGATTATTCACCTGGAGCTGCCAGTCCGAAATGGTGCAATTGCACAGGGACATGTTTGTACAAATGATATCCAGGTAACAAAGTCACTCCACTTTACCATAGCCATGTCAGACATGTGACTAGAGGACTGCGACATGCCTAGTAATAGTGGTGGAATGCAAACAATCTGACTAAATGAACAGTGAAAAATCAAGCAACAATGTTGTGGCAAGGTGACACTTCAAGGGCAACTGGCGTGCAGTTGGGCTAGATGTCTACTGTTGGCAGAAGGGATACTGCTATGGCCAAATGCAGCTGCGCAGGATGTATTGCATGAAGCACATGACTGACCCATACGACTCAGGCGCACACACTCTCACCTGTCACACAAACAGAAGCCCTCACACACACCATGCACATGGATGACACACACATGCATGTGCACTCACCGGACAATGCCTCGTAATCAGCCAGATCTCCCACGCCTTGGATCTGTTCCTCCGTGACGTAGGTCCCAGCGACTGACTCATGTGGAGTGAGTTCCATGTCTACTACTGGAGACCCACCTCCAGTCACTAGAGTTGCGGCATGACTTGAGGCCAGCTTACTCTTTGCCCTGCGCTTTAGGTCATTCCAGCGCTTATAGCAATCATTGGCTGTGCGCCTCACGATTCCAAGGGCACTTACGATGTCCGCAACGGTCTGCCAGTGTGCCTGGCGTTGTGCAGGTGTGGTCTTGGATCCTGCAACAATGACCATCTCGTTGTCATGTACGGACACATACTCGACAAGTGCATTCAGTTCGTCATCCGTGAAGCTGGGCTTCCTGGATGGGCTGGACTGTGTAGCCGTGTCTGGGGCATCAGCCTGTGCCGGACGAGCACTCTTCCTCTTCCGCTTGGAAGGTGGTGGTGATCCTGAGTGTCCTGCGCCGCTCTGGACACTAGGGGCAGGAGCCCTGGTGGACTCTGTGGGCCTCATTACGACCCAGGCGGTAAGGGGTTTACGGCAGCGTAAACAGCGCCGACCCTTACCGCCTGAGTACGAGGTCCCTTAGCGCCATGGAGCTTTTAACACCTGCTTTTAGCAGGTGTTAAAATCCATGGCGCTAAGGGACCATGGAGTTAATTACGCCACCGTAATTTACGGTGGCGTAATTAACGCCTTCCCCACTCCCATTATGCCCTATGGGGCAAAAATGGGAATGGGGAAGGGTAAATGGGGATTGGGGACTTACCGCCCCGCCAAGGTCGGAATGGGGCGGTAAGTCCGCCAACCACCATGGCGTAAACGTAGTTTACGCCATGGTGGTAAAGTCACGGCCCAGGCGGTAACTTACCGCCTGGGTCGTAATGAGGCCCTGTATCAGGAGTGTGGGATTGCACACTCAGCATGGGAGTTGGTGCAGGCATTGGCTCTAGTGTGATGGTGTCAGGGGGAATGTCAGCACCATGGACTAGGACCGACACTGTCCGGGCTGGGTGTGTGAGGGCTGGGGTGCAGCCTCTCCGCCCTGCCTACTTGGTGCAGCAGATGACCTTGCTGCCCCAGATGCACGTGGCATGGTGACATCAACGTGCACCAGCGCACGTGTCATAGGCCTGCTGACCTGGAAGTCAGCCATGGAGTCAGCCAGGTCTGGTGCCACAATGGGCTGGTCCAACAAGGGCTGAGCATGGATGGTGTCAGCCACATCAGCCTCAACAGGAGGGGGGGGGGATTATGGGTGCCCTTGACTGGTCCTCCACACATGGGGGGACAGGCTCACCCTGCAAGTAACGACCACGTCCCCTACCGGATCCACCACGGCCACCACTTGTGGCTCTTCCACCTTTGCCACCCTTACGGAATCCTCGCCTCCCAGCCATGGCACTGATGTTAATGTGCGTATGGGAGTGGCTGTAAAATATTGTCCTGGGCAATTGGGGGTCAAAGGGGTTGGGTACCAGATGGTAATTGTACCCTAGTGCTCTTGCAAGGCTGATTGTAACCCCTGGGGAAATATGACGGGTCACGCTACGCACAGGAGCCCCAAAAAAGGGAGATGACGTGCACGCAACCCCTCCTAGACCACGTGTGCAGAAAGAAAAACCTGCACTACGCTGTGGCACCCAGTAACACAAGAATGAACGTATGCGTGTCACACGCAGCCTAGAATGACCTCTGAAGGGGTAGGCTACACACGGGGCAAGCACAGATGTTAGATACGTGCGTGACTCACCGTCTGCCAGGTAAAAGAGCATGAAAAAGGAGCGCGTTTGGTTGTCAACACCCCCGCCAAAAGAAGATTTGTACGCTGTCTGAGGAGACAGGACAACAGTAGAAGGGAACACTGTTTGAGGGAACAGGCCCAGGTAAACCAGTAAAAGAGAAAAAAGAGAAAAAGCTGTCAGAGGTAACAGGGAATACGAACTTGAGACGCCGTGAAGTAAATCGCGTGTGAAACAACAAGAAGTACAGAATTCACCCACTCACTCTCCACGAAAAGCACGTACAAGGAAATGGTGTTCTACGCGTACCTTTTATACAGGCCCACACGTCAAGCGTCACTTACGCGGCGTGTACGCGCTAGGGCCATTTCCACCAATTACACGCTTTGTTACTTCTGCGTGTAGGGCCATTTCCACCAATTACACGCTTTGTCACTTCTGCGTGTAGGGCCATTTCCACCAATCACACGCGATGACACTCTGACGTGCAGTATTTCCACGTGTGCTCTGTCATCACGTGCTGTGTGGGTAACACCCGTGCGGGTCACGTCACAGACGCGCTTACGCGCTGAGGGCCTTTGGTCCAATAGAATCGCGTATGCGTGCTGACGCGCTTACGCGCTAAGGGCCTTTCCTCGGTTTTCACGCTGACGTGCAGGATTTTCACGTGCCAAATCACTCCGTACCAAGCTGGCCACGCGTAAGCACACGGAATACCACGCTCCTGCCCGGAAGGCCGAACTACTGCCCCCCAGAGCCCCGAGCACGCTCCCACCTGCCATCTGCTGCTGCATGACTGCCTGCTGCCCCTGCACTGCTGGGGGGTGGGGGTGGTGGTAGACATGAGTGGGGGCCTGGTGGAGGGTGCCCCTGCACTGCTGGGGGTGGTGGTAGACATGAGTGGGGGCCTGGTGGAGGCTGCCCCTGCACTGCTGGGGGGTGGGGGTGGTGGGAGACATGAGTGGGGGCCTGGTGGAGGGTGCCCCTGGTGGCTGGGGGGTGGGGGTGGTGGGAGACATGGGTGGGGGCCTGGTGGAGGCTGCCCCTGCACTGCTGGGGGGTGGGGGTGCAGGGGGACATGAGCAGGTGTGCAGGGTAGTCCCCTGTTTTGTGGGCTGCCTGCAGGGGCCGTCGAGGGTGTACATGGAACACCTGTGAGGACCCACCCAGCCTAATCGCGTGTGTAACTTCCCGCGCACCCCTGAAATACACGCGCCCAGGCTATTCGCGTGTGTAACTTCCCGCGCACCCTTGAAATACACGCGCCCAGGCTATTCGCGTGTGGAACTTCCCGCGCACCCCTGAAATACACGCGGCCAGGCTATTCGCGTGTGGAACTTCCCGCGCACCCCTGAAATACACGAGCCCAGGCTATTCGCGTGTGGAACTTCCCGCGCACCCCTGAAATACACGCGCCCAGGCTATTCGCGTGTGGAACTTCCCGCGCACCCCTGAAATACACGTAGCACGCTGGGAGACATGAGTGGGGGCCTGGTGGAGGGTGGCCCTGGTGACTGGGGGGGTGGGGATGGTGGGAGACATGGGTGGGGGCCTGGTGGAGGATGCCCCTGGTGGCTGGGGCGGTGGGGGTGGTGGGAGACATAGGTGGGGGCCTGGTGGAGGCTGCCCCTGCACTGCTGGGGGGTGGGGGTGGTGGGAGACATGGGTGGGGGCCTGGTCGAGGGTGCCCCTGGTGGCGGGGGGGTGGGGGTGATAGGAGACATGAGTGGGGGCCTGGTGGAGGCTGCCCCTGCACTGCTGGGGGGTGGGGGTGGTGGGAGACATGGGTGGGGGCCTGGTGGTGGGTGCCCCTGGTGGCTGGGGGGTGGGGGTGGTGGGAGACATGAGTGGGGGCCTGGTGGAGGGTGCCCCTGCACTGCTGGGGGGTGGGGGTGGTGGTAGACATGAGTGGGGGCCTGGTGGAGGCTGCCCCTGCACTGCTGGGGGGTGGGGGTGGTGGGAGACATGAGTGGGGGCCTGGTGCAGGGTGCCCCTGGTGGCTGGGGGATGGGGTGGTGGGAGACAAGGGTGGGGGCCTGGTGGAGGGTGCCCCTGGTGGCTGGGGGGTGGGGGTGGTGGGAGACATGGTTGGGGGCCTGGTGGAGGGTGCCCCTGGTGGCTGGGGGGTGGGGGTGGTGGGAGACATGGGTGGGGGCCTGGTGGAGGGTGCCCCTGGTGGCTGGGGGGTGGGGGTGGTGGGAGACATGGGTGGGGGCCTGGTGGAGGATGCCCCTGGTGGCAGGGGGCTGGGGGTGATAGGGGACATGAGTGGGGGCCTGGTGGAGGGTGCCCCTGCACTGCTGGGGGGTGGGGGTGGTGGGAGACATGGGTGGGGGCCTGGTGGAGGGTGCCCATGGTGGCTGGGGGGTGGGGGTGGTGGGAGACATGGGTGGGGGCCTGGTGGAGGCTGCCCCTTCACTGCTGGGGGGTGGGGGTGGTGGGAGACATGGGTGGGGCCTGGTGGAGGCTGCCCCTGCACTGCTGGGGGGTGGGGGTGGTGGGAGACATAGGTGGGGGCCTGGTGGAGGGTGCCCTTGGTGGCTGGGGGATGGGGGTGGTGGGAGACATGGGTGGGGGCCTGGTGGAGGGTGCCCCTGGTGGCTGTGGGGTGGGGGTGGTGGGAGACATGGGTGGGGGCCTGGTGGAGGCTGCCCCTGGTGGCGGGGGGGTGTGGGTGATAGGGGACATGAGTGGGGGCCTGGTGGAGGCTGCCCCTGCACTGCTGGGGGGTGGGGGTGGTGGGAGACATGGGTGGGGGCCTGGTGGAGGGTGCCCATGGTGGCTGGGGGGTGGGGGTGGTGGGAGACATGGGTGGGGGCCTGGTGAAGGGTGCCCCTGGTGGCGGGGGGGTGGGGGTGATAGGGGACATGAGTGGGGGCCTGGTGGAGGATGCCCCTGCACTGCTGGGGGGTGGGGGTGGTGGGAGACATGGGTGGGGGCCTAGTGGAGGGTGCCCCTGGTGGCTGGGGGGTGGGGGTGGTGGGAGACATGAGTGGGGGCCTGGTGGAGGGTGCCCCTGCACTGCTGGGGGGTGGGGGTGGTGGTAGACATGAGTGGGGGCCTGGTGGAGGCTGCCCCTGCACTGCTGGGGGGTGGGGTTGGTGGGAGACATGAGTGGGGGCCTGGTGGAGGGTGCCCCTGGTGGCTGGGGGGTGGGGGTGGTGGGAGACATGGGTGGGGGCCTGGTGGAGGGTGCCCCTGGTGGCTGGGGGTGGTGGGAGACATGGGTGGGGGCCTGGTGGAGGGTGCCCCTGGTGGCTGGGGGGTGGGGGTGGTGGGAGACATGGGTGGGGGCCTGGTGGAGGGTGCCCCTGGTGGCTGGGGGGTGGGGGTGGTGGGAGACATGGGTGGGGGCCTGGTGGAGGCTGCCCCTGGTGGCGGGGGGGTGGGGGTGATAGGGGACATGAGTGGGGGCCTGGTAGAGGCTGCCCCTGCACTGCTGGGGGGTGGGGGTGGTGGGAGACATGGGTGGGGGCCTGGTGGAGGGTGCCCATGGTGGCTGGGCGGTGGGGGTGGTGGGAGACATGGGTGGGGGCCTGGTGGAGGGTGCCCATGGTGGCTGGGGGGTGGGGGTGGTGGGAGACATGGGTGGGGGCCTGGTGGACGGTGCCCCTGGTGGCTGGGGGGTGGGGGTGGTGGTAGACATGAGTGGGGGCCTGGTGGAGGCTGCCCCTGCACTGCTGGGGGGTGGGGGTGGTGGGAGACATGAGTGGGGGCCTGGTGGAGGGTGCCCCTGCACTGCTGGGGGGTGGGGGTGGTGGGAGACATGAGTGGGGGCCTGGTGGAGGCTGCCCCTGCACTGCTGGGGGGTGGGGGTGGTGGGAGACATGAGTGGGGGCCTGGTGGAGGGTGCCCCTGGTGGCTGGGGGATGGGGGTGGTGGGAGACAAGGGTGGGGGCCTGGTGGAGTGTGCCCCTGGTGGCTGGGGGATGGGGGTGGTGGGAGACATGGGTGGGGGCCTGGTGGAGGGTGCCCCTGGTGGCTGGGGGGTGGGGGTGGTGGGAGACATGGGTGGGGGCCTGGTGGAGGGTGCCCCTGGTGGCTGGGGGGTGGGGGTGGTGGGAGACATGGGTGGGGGCCTGGTGGAGGATGCCCCTGGTGGCGGGGGGTGGGGGTGATAGGGGACATGAGTGGGGGCCTGGTGGAGGGTGCCTCTGCACTGCTGGGGGGTGGGGGTGGTGGGAGACATGGGTGGGGGCCTGGTGGAGGGTGCCCATGGTGGCTGGGGGGTGGGGGTGGTGGGAGACATGGGTGGGGGCCTGGTGGAGGCTGCCCCTGCACTGCTGGGGGGTGGGGGTGGTGGGAGACATGGGTGGGGGCCTGGTGGAGGCTGCCCCTGCACTGCTGGGGGTGGGGGTGGTGGGAGACATGGGTGGGGGCCTGGTGGAGGGTGCCCTTGGTGGCTGGGGGGTGGGGGTGGTGGGAGACATGGGTGGGGGCCTGGTGGAGGGTGCCCCTGGTGGCTGGGGGGTGGGGGTGGTGGGAGACATGGGTGGGGGCCTGGTGGAGGCTGCCCCTGGTGGCGGGGGGGTGGGGGTGATAGGGGACATGAGTGGGGGCCTGGTGGAGGCTGCCCCTGCACTGCTGGGGGGTGGGGGTGGTGGGAAACATGGGTGGGGGCCTGGTGGAGGGTGCCCATGGTGGCTGGGGGGTGGGGGTGGTGGGAGACATGGGTGGGGGCCTGGTGGAGGGTGCCCCTGGTGGCGGGGGGGTGAGGGTGATAGGGGACATGAGTGGGGGCCTGGTGGAGGCTGCCCCTGCACTGCTGGGGGGTGGGGGTGGTGGGAGACATGGGTGGGGGCCTGGTGGAGGGTGCCCCTGGTGGCTGGGGGGTCGGGGTGGTGGGAGACATGAGTGGGGGCCTGGTGGAGGGTGCCCCTGCACTGCTGGGGGGTGGGGGTGGTGGTAGACATGAGTGGGGGCCTGGTGGAGGCTGCCCCTGCACTGCTGGGGGGTGGGGGTGGTGGGAGACATGAGTGGGGGCCTGGTGGAGGGTGCCCCTGGTGGCTGGGGGGTGGGGGTGGTGGGAGACATATGTGGGGGCCTGGTGGAGGGTGCCCCTGGTGGCTGGGGGGTGGGGGTGGTGGGAGACATAGGTGGGGCCTGGTGGAGGGTGCCCCTGGTGGCTGGGGGGTGGGGGTGGTGGGAGACATGGGTGGGGGCCTGGTGGAGGGTGCCCCTGGTGGCTGGGGGGTGGGGGTGGTGGGAGACATGGGTGGGGGCCTGGTGGAGGCTGCCCCTGGTGGCGGGGGGGTGGGGGTGATAGGGGACATGAGTGGGGGCCTGGTAGAGGCTGCCCCTGCACTACTGGGGGGTGGGGGTGGTGGGAGACATGGGTGGGGGCCTGGTGGAGGGTGCCCATGGTGGCTGGGGGGTGGGGGTGGTGGGAGACATGGGTGGGGGCCTGGTGGCTGGGGGGTGGGGGTGGTGGGAGACATGGGTGGGGGCCTGGTGGACGGTGCCCCTGGTGGCTGGGGGGTGGGGGTGGTGGTAGACATGAGTGGGGGCCTGGTGAAGGCTGCCCCTGCACTGCTGGGAGGTGGGGGTGGTGGGAGACATGAGTGGGGGCCTGGTGGAGAGTGCCCCTGGATGCTGGGGGGTGGGGGTGGTGGGAGACATGAGTGGGGGCCTGGTGGAGGGTGCCCCTGCACTGCTGGGGGGTGGGGGTGGTGGGGGACATGGGTGGGGGCCTGGTGGAGGCTGCCCCTGCACTGCTGGGGGGTGGGGGTGCAGGGGGACATGAGCAGGTGTGCAGGGTAGTCCCCTGTTTTGTGGGCTGCCTGCAGGGGCCAGTCGAGGGTGTACAGGGTACACCTGTGAGGACCCACCCAGCCTAATCGCGTGTGTAACTTCCCACGCACCCCTGTAATACACGTACCAAGCCAAATCGCGTGTGATAATTCCCGCGCACCCCTGAAATACACGCGCCCAGGCTATTCGCGTGTGGAACTTCCCGCGCACCCCTGAAATACACGCGCCCAGGCTATTCGCGTGTGGTACTTCCCGCGCACCCCTGAAATACACGTACCCTGCTGAAATCGCATGTAAAAGTTCCCGCGCACCCCTGAAATACACGCGGCCAGGCTATTCGCGTGTGTAACTTCCCGCGCACCCCTGAAATACACGCGCCCAGGCTATTCGCGTGTGTAACTTCCCGCGCACCCCTGAAATACACGCGGCCAGGCTATTCGCGTGTGGAACTTCCCGCGCACCCCTGAAATACACGCGGCCAGACTATTCGCGTGTGGAACTTCCCGCGCACCCCTGAAATACACGCGCCCAGGCTATTCGCGTGTGGAACTTCCCGCGCACCCCTGAAATACACGCGGCCAGGCTATTCGCATGTGGAACTTCCCGCGCACCCCTGGAATACACGTACCCTGCTGAAATCGCGTGTGGAAATTCCCGCGCACCCCTGAAATACACGTACCCTGCTCGCACTGGGCCAATCGCGTGTGGAACTTCCCGCGCACCCCTGAAATACACGTACCCTGCTGAAATTGCATGTGGAACTTCACGCGTACCCCGGAAATACACGTACCCTGCTGGAATCGCATGTGGAACTTCCCGCGCACCCCTGAAATACACGTACCCTGCTGAAATCGCATGTGGAAATTCCCGCGCACCCCTGAAATACACGTACCCTGCTCGCACTGGGCCAATCGCGTGTGGAACTTCCCGCGCACCCCTGAAATACACGTACCCTGCTGAAATCGCGTGTGGAACTTCCCGCGCACCCCTGAAATACACGTACCCGGCCAAATCGCGTGTGAGACTTCCCGCGCACCCCGGTATACACGCACACGTATTTTTTGTCAGCGGGTGTCCGTGTTTGTGGGTACCCCTTTGCAGGTCATTTGTCCTGGAGGGCCACAGTATAGGACATTCATCATGGCAGTATATAGGTGCTATTTGTTGGCGCACCTTTTGGCGCACATTTCTTACAGCCGCAGAGACGCTACCGCCTGCTTTCTTGTGGCGGTCGTGTTTGTGCCTGTGCGCTGGTTTGAGCGTGCGCTTTTTTGCCCTATTCTATTCCATGAATACGTGTTGTAGGCGAGCGTGTGGGCGTTCCGCGCACTTGTGCCCTGTACTTCCCCCGTGACGCCCACGTTTTGGCAAGTTGTTCCCCATTCCGAGTGTTACGCCCGTGTTCCGCCTACTTTTGTTGCGTGCGCCGCGCTATGTGCGAATTTCGCTGTGGCCTGTGCGATTTTCGCTGTGACCTGGCGCACGCTGTTAGATGGCCTGTGCGCCAACGTGCGCCACACACTTTTTATCGCACATCCGCTGGTTTTCTCGCGCACGGACTTCCATGAATCGACGTGCGCTGCTTTTCGTGCGATTTTCGCACTTGCACTGCGATTTTCGCTATTCCACTGCGATTCGCACGTTTTTGCCCACTTGCGCCGCGCTAATTATTCCATGAATCGGCCTCTTAGTGGTTTTAGAGAAAATGGGACTGGGTGAATATAAGTGGCTTGGGATGGACTGTGAAGCCTGAGGGATCTGCCATGTACCTCTTTTAGGGACTTCATCATCGAGCATGTGGTGGCCACGGTCACTCTTTCACATCCTCTAACCGAAAAGCATTTCAATTTGTCAGAGTGCAATATCATTAGTATATGTGCCTTGTGGCATTGAAAGCCCATTTAAGTATGTTGACCATCCATCTCAATTTTCAATTCTCAGAATAAAAACATTGTAAAGCAGAAGCAGAAAAAGGCCATTCATTTACTATTGCATTAGTTTAGCCAATAACCTTTCAGATGTTCCAGTTAATTTAGTGATATGTGTACAATCCCTTTTAAGTAACATTGTACAAAATAACATTTGTAAAGCATTGCTGAACGTTTTCATTTGGTTGAGGTCATTGTTCTTTGTTTATATTTTTCAAATTATTCATCATGGTACAGGAGATCATAGTTTTTTTTTTTTTTTAGGCCCTGTATTCACAACTGTACAAAGAAGAAAATAACACATATTACTCTGTATCCTTCGCTCCCTTCTAATTTCAGCCCCTTTTTCGCTCCTTCCCTGTATCTCCAACCTTCTTGTCCAAATTGTTTATTCTTAGGTCTCTTACTATCTTAATCTCCGCTCTCTCCTTCCTTACTTCCAATCTGGCTTTGGCTATTGTCAATATACTCAGACTCCACTCCTTTCTATTACTAACTCACTTCTGTCAGCTTGTTATGCCAAACATCCTTCTCGGCTGCCTTTGAAACTGACCACTCTCTTCTGCATACGTCAATTGCTTCTCTTGGTTATAAAAGCTCTGCTCTTGGCTGGTTCCGCCCCTATCTCTGTAATCGTTCCTATTCTGTCTTTTGGGTTGGAGCCACTTCCTCTACCTACCCCCTTCAACATGGGTCAGGGTTCTGTCTTGGGCCCCCTTCTCTTATCCTTGTATACTATCCCACTTGGTTCTAGTATCACCTTGTTTGGTCTATCCGACCACTTCTATGCTGATGACACATAGCTTGTCATTTCTTCCTCATCTTTCACACCTGCTATTCACAAGACTATTGCATCCTGCCTCCTTGCCGTCCAGTCCTGGATGTCTAACCATGTCCTTTATCTTAACTCTTTCAAGACTGAGGGTCTCTTCTTTCTTGCTTCGTCCGTTCCTCCTCCTCTCCTTCCTGCTTTCAACTCCTTCCCCCTATATCCCTACCTATTTCACACTCTGCTTGCAATTTTGATATATACATTGATTCTTCCCTTAGCTTTTCAGCTCACATCTCTGCACTTCCTTGTGCATGTTGATTTCATCTTGTCAACCTTTGGAAAGCTAAACCTTTTCTCTCTTTTTCTGCTGGTCCCCTCTCTTGTTTTTTCTAACCTCTTCCACTACTCCACTCTTCTTCTTGGCCACCCACTTCTGTCTTGCTCCTCTCTGCTCCATCGACAACTCTTCCATGTGCCTTCTCTTGTCTCTCCCATCTCAGGAATCAATTTGCTCTTCTCTAATATCACTTCACTCGCTTCCTTTCCACTCTTGCCTACTCTTCATCTTCCTTTGTATTGTCTTTAAATCCCTTCACAATCTTGCTCCTCCTTTCTTTCCTCACTCGTTTCTCACTTTTTGCTCACTTTGCTCCGAATCTCTGTTGCTCCTCACTGTGCTTAGTCCCCCCTGTGGCTATACTCTCCTCGGCTCATTTTCTTTATTTGCACCTCTCCATTCTGTTCTCTGTGGTCCTACTCTTTGTTTCACTCTCACCTCAAAGACTACCTTCTTTCATCATAATATTCTTTGTCTTAATGTTTGTCATTCTCATTTATTTTGTACCCAAATTACTTTGTGAAGCACTTTGGCATAAAACGATATATAAATAAAAATAAAATACAAACAAATATAAAACATGGCAAACAGATACAGAACATGTTCCTATGTACATAGATTTAAAACCATAGTGTTCGCTTGAGAGATAGCATGCACTATTTCTACACACAAACTAAATCAGCTTGGAATATGGAAAACATGAGGAATATCTCTGCTCTTCAGAAGTTGACACATCTGTGTTGCTTGTCAGAATGCTTATTTTTAATAGCCCCAACATGTTTTAGTCTATACGTGAAGGTCAAAACTTCTTCAGGAAGATTCAGTATAGAAGGGTTGGAATGGCGATCACCTTTGAAGAGAGGGATACAATTAATGGAGTTATTGAAGCCTTCATTAGCTCTAGAGCATCTTTTTACGGAACAGCTTTACACAATATATAAACACTTGCAAATGTGCTTAGAATTCTGTTTTGACCAACGAATAGATCATCAATTTCGCTAAATTGTTCGAGGGTTCTAGGACAAAGTATACATATTATAACAAGTAAACCTATGGACCTGTGTTTTAATTGCTTACTTGTGGTACCCTACTTACAAATGAAAACTCAAGTATAGCACAAACAAGGGCACACTTTGTTCTTACTTTCAATGAACCGATTACTCTTTTGATTCGGGTTTCTGCAGTGAACTTTCAATTTAGTGAAGTTTGTAGAAAGGATGAAAATCACAGTTTAAAAGATAATTGTTCTTAAGCTCCTTATTTCTTGGACATACATGATGATAGAAGTCAATCATGCAATACGCAAGATCTGAACTGTTTATTCTTTTCGCTTGGCGGGTTTAGTGTGCTAAAGATTTGTAGCATTCATGAAAAATTTTGAGCACAATTGTAAAATGTAAATTCATATGAGTGCTGTATTATAAAAATAAACCACTATTTTGAATTTGTTATCTGAGAATTAGCATACTTATATAGAAAGTAACATAAGGCATCAATAATGCATGTTTTATTCATTACCACCTGCCTTAAATAAGTGTAATGCAACCTACCACACTGATAAAATAATATTATAATGATAACATCACTGTGTTTGATACACCTTAGCAAAGAAACATGTCTGCATCTCATTCTCATCCATCGACAAAAAATTACAAATTAAACATCAGAGAAATAACCAGTCATTTGCAAGTTTGTCCATGTAGATATGCAAAGTAGAAATGTACGTTTTACTCAAAGGCTCTTGGAACCCTATTTCCCATGAAAGTAGTTAGCTTTGAAGGGCTAATGTAATTGTTGCTCTGGAATGTTGCTTTTCGAATTTGACAGACTTAGCTTTGAACATGTTTATTTATTTATTTATTTAATTATGTATTTATTTGTAAAGCGCGCCTGGCCCTCGGGCATCTGGACGCATATCTTATGGCAGGTTACAAAGACATATAATAAAGTGACATGCAGTACATCTAAATACAAGAGATATATAGGCCCTCATTACAAGTCAGGCGGTGGACGATGGTGCTATTAGCACCATGGTCCATCCCGGATTCCGCCATGGTGGATGGCGGAATTACCGCCCCATTCCAAGGTGAGTGGGGCGGTAATTCCCCATTCACCATTTGCCCTTCCCCATTCCCATTTTTGCCCCATAGGGCATAATGAGGATGGGTAACGCGCTAATTACGGCACCGTAAATTACGGTGCCGTAATTAGCACCAAGGTCGCTTAGCCCCTTGGACTTTAACGCCTGCAAAAAGCAGGCGTCAAAGTGTGAATCAGGCGTTAAGGGTTAACGGCGCCGACGGCGCCGTTAAAACCTTAACGCCTGACTTGTAATGAGGGCCATAGTCTCTATTTACAATATTTACAAAGTAGGTATGTACAAGTCATATGCATAAGAGCTTTACATTAGCAGGTGTGTACAGAAATGAGTCAGGACCGATGCTAATTGTCACTATCCTGGAGCTACAGTTTAGTATTACATTTGAAGGCATGCGGGGAGGGTTCGGACCTGAGTGTGGAGTGAGTTCCATAATTTGGTTGCTAGTACCAGGAAGCTGCAACCGCCCGCATTCCGTTGCTTGAACCTGCGGAGGATGAGACAGTTGGCTTGGGCAGATCTCTGCGGTCGAATGGAGGTGCGGGGTGTAAATCGATTGGAGAGGTATGTGGGAACCTGGTTAGAGAGACACTTATGGGTGAGTGTCAGGGTTTTTAGAGAGAGATTTGCACCAAACTGAGAACACCTGCACATCTTTGTGCCAAACTTATTTGAGGCAAATTCATCCAGCCTTTACAGATGTGCACCTGTTCAATGAATGGACATTTTCCAAATCAGAAAAAATAGGAAAGAAGTATAAAGCATTCCTTTTTTTCAATCCATTTTTTCTTTTAAACATATGCACGAATTTGCAACAAACATTCCAAATATACTGGGATCAAGTCAGAGAACATCTACAAAATATGTCATACAATTATGTGAAAGTCAATTAATCTTAGATTTCATTTTAACTATAGGTTGACAACGATATGCTTGTGTATGACCTTTATGTGGGTGATGGGAAAATTAGGGGGTATTTATTGAGCGCAGACCGAACTTCAGGGATTAACAGTGTGATTTACAATTATAGGGGGAAAAGAATGGTGAGGGAAGTTAAGAAAAAAGAAAGTGAGGAGCTGACAGGGGAGGGGGAGAATGGGTAATTTGTCAGCAACGTATCTAGAAGTAACCAGGGGAGGAAACAGTGGGGATCAGATCACCAATTCTCATGTAGGGTGGGAAGTGGGTGGAATGTAGACCTCAGTGTTAGGGAGGAACTGTGGAAGTGAGGGGTCGAGGCTGATGTTGACAAAGTGGGGGTTCCAGAGTCTTGGGGCATAGACAGGGAAGGTCTGTCATCTGGTTCTTTCCTTCCTGCAATGGTAGAGTTCAGGTCTGCACATGTCATTACTTCTTGTGGATCATAGGCCTCCGGAGATGCTATGCTAAGTTTCTCAGTGACGTAAGTTGGGGACTTTAGGGTAAATCATTGTAGGTGATACAGCAGGATTGAAAGATGATACAGGCTTTCAGCGGGAGCCATTGCAGTTCAATGTGGGTCTGGTGATATGGTCGAATCTGCATGAGTCAGGCTGCAAAATGCAGGACACATCTCAGTGGCACCCCGGTTAGTCACTGAATGGACTTCCAAAAGGGCATTGCCACCATCTAAGAGGGAGAGGACACAGGCTTTGACAGTATATCTAAAGTTGTTTTCTGGGATAAAGGACTTAATTTTTCACACCAATCTGTGTGTGTTTTCCGTGCTATGTGCTGTTTGAAGGAAAGGTGCCTGTCCATGTGGAACCCAAGGGTGGCCAGCTGGGGTGAAAAGCCCTTGAGATGTATCGCATAGAGTAAGGTCTAGATGTCATAGTGTTCAGTGTTGTCGGTCAGCAGTTGGACTTCACCTTTGGAGGGGTTGAGCTTCAGGTAGGCACTAGACATCCACCACTGAATCAAATAGAGTCAGGCCTTCAGCCTCTGAATGGTTTTGATGGTAGATATCTTGTGTGTCATCAGCGTAGTGGTGAATGTGGATGTTGTGCAGAGTGAAGACGGCTCCAAGGGGGGCCGTGAAAATATTAAAGCTCACAGGGTGAGTATGGATCCTTGCGGGACTCCGCCGCTGATGGGTAGTGTTGATGACCTGGTGGAATCCAATTGTACCAACCGGTGGCACTTAGTAAGATTGGAGTTTAAGTAGCTGAAGATGATAGTGCTGACTGAATTGTGTCAATTGTCGATGAGAGTTGAATGCTGCTGAGAAGTCAAGAAGAAACGGCAAGGAAGGATGGACAACATCAAGGATTTCTAGATGCTAGACATTTCTGTGCTACATCTGGATCTGAAGTCAGATTGGTATGACTGAAGGAGGTTATTAGTTTTGGTTTTATTTGAGGCTACTGCTCTCTCGTGGATCTTAACTAGGAAGGGAAGATGGAAGATAAAAGATAACTGCAGTGCAGCTTCCCATTTTGCTATTTTTAAAAAGACACAGATAGCGGGGAACATGTGTAATACGAATAATGTTTGTAATCTAGATAAAAAACAAGAAATAGTGTAAGGATTGCAATCATCATGGACTGTCAGATGGGGCCCTCTTTCATTACAAATGCAGTAGGCCAATTTAAGTTTTAAGTTGATAATGCATAAAAACCTGCACTGAGGTCTGTAATCTGAAAACAAGTTCCCACTGTGAAATACTGGAGGCCGGGGAAGATTCCATGATTACTTTTTAGGAAGAGAGGGGATATGATTTAATGTGTGATTCCATTTGTGAGGAAATAATGATTGGGGAGGAGGTGGGAGATGTGTAACACCAAATAAATGCTTCCTCTCATTGCTTGCCTCCAGCCACGTTTCCATCTTTAGATGATAGCCAAATGGGTGCACACACCACTATCTCAGAAAGCAGAGTTTATGAAGAGTCAATGACAAGCAATGCCTTTGATCAATTTATTTTTGTAAGAATGTGGAAATTATTGAAATATTCTATAATCCTTTGATTATTTCAACATAAAGAGTATCTGACATAGTTACATTTATTGTATTGCTGAGAACTGACACGGAGGGTAAACATTTATTGTTACAGTAACATTATTTTTGACTTGGTAATGACTTAGGTGAATAGTGTTCACAGAAGTGAAACAGATGATGCCTCTTACATAAAACAATCTATAAATATGTCTACTCAGCAGAAAGCAAGGCAGATGAGTTTGTAATTTAAGTCAGAAATTAATCCACACACACCAAAAATGTCAAAGTGGCAATTTGGTTATGGGTCTTAATCCTTCCTAATAGTGGCAGATCCTCTAAAAAGAAAATATTTTAAGCCATTTTTCCACACCTACGCCTCCTAAAGAAGACCCCCCCCCGTCCCACATACACTTACTGGGATTTTAATTCCACCAGATGTTTCACCTCCTGAACCCCATTGGCACTCGTCCCATGTCCCATCCTTTTCCATTCCTCTCTGCAAACATTGACCCTGACCCCCAAACACATACCACAAACATGCTTTCTTGCATGCATGCATCGTCCCTCTCCTCTTCCTGGTTGATTCCTGCTCTGCCACCTAGCTATTTAGGCAGTATTTCCTAGATGTATTTTTTTAGGGGGACCAGACAATTAATACCAACAATTTGAGGATATTATGAGCCTCATACCGACTGTCGTGGTATTTTGGTGATGAATCCACAAAATGCCCCCAAAACTGGATACCCTTACTGCCACTTCGATTACAAGTGGTGGTAAGGCCGTGTTAGTCCCCATTTATGGAGAGCCTAGGGCTCTGTTGGGGATTTCTGGTGAAATTACCACTGGGAGAATTACTGAGTGGTAATTCCACTGATTTTTGGAGGTTTATGCTGTAGGTAAATCCTCCACTTTTCCTCCAAACATCGACAGCATTGCAGAGTGGCAATTTCACCAGTGGTGAATCTGCCAAAGCTTATAGTTTGGCGCTGCCTGAAAATTTGAGGTAATTTCCTTGCCCCCTCAACAAGTGGTGGTAACAGAAATACCAACACCTTTATCCTGCACCATCAAAATCAGAATGAGACCCATCATGATTAGTAAATCCACAAAATGCTCAAGGTGTACTCTATTAACCTTTACTGATATTATTTATTCTCCACTTAATCAGGGTAATATGTCATACTGGGACTGGGTGTCAGCAACCATACAACCACATTTAGGGCCTCATTACATCTTTGCCTGTGTGATAAATAAGAGGTGGTATTTTTTTGCTGTCCATTTTTTTATCAGTAGCATAGTTCCTGCTGCATGTATTGCACCACTAAACTAGGAGTTTGCCCTGGAAGTGGTGAGTGGTGCTGGAGGTAAATCCTCCACTTTAATGCCAACAATTGGCATATGTATTGCAGCCGAATTACATCTTCCAATATCCCTATGGAGACCAATGGACACCAAAAATGGGGTCTAACACCACAATAACACCACTCGGAATCCAGTGTTAAGTTTACAGTGCTGATTGGTGGTCATCTTATCTCTATCATATGTCTTTGAAGTCTTCGCAATTGAAGACTTAATAGTAGATGGATAAGTTTGTAGTCAAGAATGGGCCTCAACATTTTACGTGAGTGACCTAATGGTGCTCTATTCTATTGTGTAAAGGTGCACTTACCACCGAATAAATTAGTGCCAAAGAAACATAATGTACCCCTTATGAGGGTGTGGTGGAAATAAGAGTACAACCAAAAAACCTCATCTTTTAATTCTGAATATTTATGATCCCCCCAGGGATAAAATGTACAACTATTCTCTTTGATAGAGTAGGCAATAATTTCATTAATTTAAGAGTAGCAACTTCTAATGATATTATAATGTTCTTTAATGCAAGATGCTAAACAGAATCTGAAAGTGGGATGAACACAGCTGTTATAATAAATTATTGTTGGCGTATTGATGAAGTTATGTTTCAAAATACTTTAAAAGATAAGCAATGTTATGATTAATTAAATGTCGGGCAAAGTCAGCCCCTGCTGTCTACGGCCTCCGTGGTGGAGTGGGACTGTTCCTGGAAACTGCTTTGACTGGTTGTGAGGGTGTGTTAACAAAGCACAGCACTTTGTCATCCGGATCTGCACTCAGCATGCATTCCCTGCTGTGCACACCCACTCCTCCAGTGCAGACCGTTGGTGTTGCCAAGCAACATCAAAGACCACGCCCCAGCCTCACTTCTATCCCTTGATCTGGCTTATAATATCCCGTCTGGGCAAAGCCCAGGTGAAGTCGGGCAAAGTCAGCCCCTGCTGTCTGTGGCTGTCCACGGTGGGCTGTGCTTCCGCCTCCATGTGGAATCCACTTCCACATTGGAATATCATTCAGTCTAAGGCACGGCAAGTACTATATAGCTTAGCTTACTTCATGTTACTGGCATGCCCTGTCCATCCATCTAGAGGCCAAATCTGTGTTCAATTTGTGTGGGCTGTTTCACTTCCCATCACAGCAATTTTGCTGGTTGCCTCACTCTTGCACCCCTTATGCCACCTTTTAGCACAGACTTCAGACACCCCAATACTACATGTAATCTTGTTAACCTGATCTACCCTCTTTGTTCCCCTAAACCTACATCTCTTCATATTGGACTATGGAATGCTAGATCACTATACAATAAATCATCAACAGTACATGACATGTTTTTACGCTTAAATTTACAATTCCTCTGTATTACTGAAGCCTGGATTTCAGCTAGTAACACTACTATACCTGCTTTATTGTTTACCTTTGCTACATCTTTCTGCCACAGCCCTTATATTTTTTCTATGGGGGGGCAGCACTGGTATTTTATATCATTCGTAATGTTGTCTTATTCTTCATAATTTGACTCTTCCTCACTTCTCTTTTGAATTCTCATACTGATTTTTTTTCTGCTGTCTCCCTTACATCTTCAATTTCATTTTTACTGATTTACCGTCCACCTGATCCTGAAGCCTGATTTTGTGAGGACATTGATACATTGCTGTCTTTTTGCTTCCCACTTCTACCCCACTTATAGTTCTTGATGACTTTAAACTTCACATCCAACTACTCAATCTGCTCTCCCATTCCTTTCTATTCTTAACTCTCCCTATCTAGCACCTCTTTCTACTCCCCCCTCTCATATCTCTGGATCTTGTCTCAATCTTATATTTACCTCTCCCATCCCTACATCTCCTGTGTCTTCTCTCCCAGTCTACCTATCAGACCATCACCTTCTTTTGTTCTCGATTTCTCCTGTTCTTCCCTCTTGCACTTTGCCTCCCGTATCTTCTCCTTCTTAGCTATGTCGCAACCTATGCCAATTCAACACTGCACTTTTCATCTCCAGTAGCACATCTAAACTGGTGTCTCAAGCATCATGTTCCACTCTGACAGCAGATGAAGCTGCTACTGCTCTTTCCTCTTCGCGTTCATCATCTCTTGACTCACCTTACTCCACTTCTTCATGCCACCCTTCATGTAAACGCTCCCAACCTTGGCTTTCTCGCAATCTTCATGCAATGTGACGTGTTCTTCAGTGCTTAGAAAGATGCAGGCTAAACCTGAAGACAGCAGGGAACTACAGTTCTTATGCGTCTTACCATGCTCTCTACGAAAATTGGCTTTATTCTGTTAAACAATCCTACTTCTCCGATCTACTTCACTCACAGTCCTCTCATGCTAAACAGCTTTTCCAAATTCTATTCCGTCTGCTCTCATCTCCTATCCCGGATCCCTCAAATAATTCCAATCTTACTGCTAAAGATCTTGCCTTCTATTTCACTTCCGAGGTCTCTTCATTTTGATCAGTTGTCAAATCTTCTTGCACACAGGACAGTTCTTTGACCTCTGTCCCTCGGGTATCTCCTAAAGAAATCTTTACTGGATTTGTTCCCATCACTAATAAAGATACCCTCTGTATCCTTGCCCGTGCTCATCCTACTTCCTTCAAAATGGATCCCACACCATCTGCGCTCATGCCTAAAATCTATCTTTAGTTGTTCCTTATATTACAAATCTATTTCATTCTTGTTTATCTTCCTCTGTTTTTCCTTCTTCATTTAAGGATGCTGTTATTATTCAGATCATGAAAAAACCTTCTGCTGATGTATCTTCTGCCTCCAATGTTCATCCCATTTCACTCATGCCATGTCTTTCTTAAATTCTCGAACGCATTGTAACTCTATTCTTCCCGGTTTTCAATCTGGGTTTCACCCAGTGTTCCTTAGGGAGACTGCTGTTCTCTCTGTCCTCTACTCTCTTAATTCTGCACATCATGCTAAACCATCTTCTCTTCTTATACTCCTGGATCTTTTTTGCTGCGTTCAACACTGTTGATCACACACTCTTACTGTCTGCTCTTTCCTCTTTTGGCTTTGCTGGCTCTACCTTAGCCTGGTATGAATCATGCCTATCTCACAGAACTTTTTCAGTCTACTGGGCTGGTGTCCACGACCTTGGTCTTGCGCAGAGGCAGCACGTACACCTACCTCCCCGTTGGGTCTTGGGGCCTGGAGTGTTAACAACACAGGCTTCCTTGACCCTCCGGGGAAAGGGGGTTAGGGTCCGCTGGTTGGATAGGTAGGGGTGATTAGGGAAACCGGGTAAAAGGGTAGGAAATGGAAATGGGAGGGTTAGGGAAGGCTTAAGAGGATTCGATGTGATGCCCCTCCTGGGGTTTCATGAGACTGCTGAAACACCACCCATTCACTCCTTCACAAGTATACATATGCTTTGGTTGTGAACCTGGAAAAGTGATACCTCAACTTGATTCTTACAGTAGTGTACAATTCGACCTCATTGACTCTACTATTGCCTTTGCCTTTCCTTTGTGATTGAACTTAATGAGCATTACTGACATACCCACTAGTCATCCTTCATCAAGTATGGACATTAGGAACACAAACATAAGTAAAACAATACTGGTTTAAATGAAACAAAAGCACTTAGCTTCGGTCATGCAGCAGGTGACTCAGGGTTAATTGACCAATGTTCTAGTCATGCTGTACGAATGACCAAACTCCGCTACAAGAGATCAAAAACAGGAATGAGCGTACATCATGGAATCAGAGTTAATTGCCTCAAATATCTCAATCCATGCTGCCGGAACCCAGCTTTAACATAAGTAACTCTGAAGTGTTAGAATCAGCAAGGGTTAATGATGCTGGAGTTCCAGCTTGTAGGATTAGCAAGAGTAACAGTGCCGGTGCTCCGGCTCGTAGGATTAGTAAGGGTTAACAATTCCGGTGCCCCCACTCGATTAGTTTCACTGTGGGCTGCGGAGCTGCACGGCTTCAAAAGTAAACAATGCCGGTGCTCCGAAACACGTTGCCATGGATTCGTGAATACAAAGTCCCTCAAACGCGCTCGACACACTACGAGTGTTCGAGCTGCCAGTGAGTAAACAAATGAAAGCTGCACTTATCTGGAGTGGTGAGCGGGGCCTGCATATGTCGCAGGTGGGGTGTGCCCCCGCTGATGGCTGCCTGCAGGAGCACGCCGAGACACGTCTTCTCTCCTCAAGATCCTGTAGCGAAAGCAGCGTTCCTCGTGCTCGCGATGCGCATGCGCACTGAGGTGGGCATTGTCCTGCAGCTTCCCAGAGGCTCTTGGGCACACGAGGCTGCTGGGAGTTGAAGTCCCGTTGCTTCTTCCATTGTTTTTAGGGGCTAAGAGTCTTGTTTGCCACAGCCCAGTTTTCTGCCTACATAGGGCACAAAACAAAGTCCTGAAGTAAAGAGATTTTAACCTCTGTTTAACATTATACATATGTTTTCCAATGCCTGCAGCCATTTGGCGCTGCATGCTTCCCCCTACCACCTGTGATGTCCTGACAGCTGGGGCTTCTTCTGAAACATGTTCACTTACCTATAGTGTCCCTCAAGGTTTGGTCCTTATTACTTTTATTTTCTCACTCTGCACTTCTTTGTTAGCTGGGGTTATTTACTCTTTTGGTTTCTCGCATCACTTCTGAGCTGATGACAGAGAGCTCTTTCATTCATTTCCACACTTTACTGATGCCATCCACCATAAACTTAGCGCCTGTCTTCTAGCCATCCAATCATGGATGTCAGATCACTTCTTAGTACTTACTTAATGCAGCAAAAACAGAGTTTATCATGTTCCCTTCATCTACTATTTCTCCTTCTCCATCACCTCTGTTCATATAATTTCCTCTGTCCCAGTTACCTATTTCTTCTGTGGCTCCTATCCTAGGTCTCTATCTTGATTCAGATCTTTCTTTCAGTCACCATATTTTCTTATCTGCCCGTTCCTGTCGATTTCATTTGTATAATATTTGAAAGGCCGTCCTTTTATGATTTTTAAAGCCTCACAGCCATTGGTGTCTGTTCTCATTTTCTCATGGCTCTTCTACTGTTATTCTGCACTCTTTGGACTTCCTTTATCTCGTCTAGCTCCTTTGAAATCTGTATTTAATGTGTCTATTCGGGTTCTCTGTCTGTTCGCTCCTCGTGATTCTTTCTTCTCTTTCTTGACTAATCTAGGATGGCTCTCCTTTCATGACGCTTTAAAATTTTATTTTTCTATATTTCGTTTTTAAAGATCTCCATGGCCTTGCTTCCCCCTATCTTTCCTCGCTTGTTGCATTCTACATTCCTTCTTGCCTGCTGCGTTCTGCTTCTCATCATCTCCTTATAGTTCCCCATCCCCCCTGTGCTCAATCTCATTGTGGAATGTGCAGGTTTCTTCGGATATATTGTTTGTATTTTAGATGTTGCTGATTTTCAGGAGAGTGGTCTTCACTGAAATTGTAAAAGGAAGAAGTTAGTAATTTTGTGTGTTTATAGGACTGATGTTAATGTACACATTGATTTTTATGTTTTTGTGGTAGTATTCTTGTTTGATATCTGAACATAGTGTATGCATGGATTTCATTTACTATGTGCAGCCTTTTTATGTTATTTACAGTATGTTAGTTCAACATGCTTCACAAATGAGTAGAATTTTAAGTTCATGAAATTCACTTGTTTTTTTACAGCTGTGTTGTAGATAGCAGAGAGGTTTGGAAGTGATAGTTCATTATAGTAGATGGGAACAATTTGAATAATTTCATATTATAACTAGACATGCGAACAATCGGGAGCACCTGAGAGGGAGATTACACCACAGCAATCGGGAACATTTATTTTTCTCATACGATTGCGTTGGAATCAACATTAATTTAGGCGGTAGATAGTAAAAAATGGTGACATTTTTCAATGAAAAATCAATTCTTTCGCGTAAATTGGGAGGGTTGGCATGTATGTATAGGTTAGGTGGGAGACAATAAAAAATTGTGCGATTTTTCAATGAAGAATTGGGAGTCTTGCGCTTAAATCGGGAGCGTTGGCATGTATGTATTGGCTATGCAGATTTAATGGCATTACTTTGTTTACATGAAATCATAAGAGTTGTACATGTACACTGAATAAAATATGCATACCTGTACTTTGTAATCATGCATGTGGATATGCATGGAGCTGTAAGTAGAAATCTTCGAGACTTGTACAGTAGTTTTTGTAGTAGTTGCTTTCCAATCATATGAGACTTGTATTCAGAGTGATCAATAGTACATTGTGCGGAACTATGATGATGGAGTTACATTTAGAGGTCTTGGATGTGATTGGTGGATGGTTGTGTGACTGCTTAGCTGTATCCAATGAGGGAATGGAACCAAGAGTGATGTGGAAAGGGTAGAAGGGCTGGCTAAGAGTTACGTGCCGCGCGGACACCGCGCCTGTCCGCGGGTAGGGCGTGTCACATACAGGGTTTTCCAGCAAATCCAACATGGAAAGGGGACTGTAGGGATCAGCCAATCAGATGTTGACGTTGTTGATTTGTGTAGAAAGAGAGTGTGTGTAGTGAAGATGGCAGAGGTTCAGAAAGTCAGGGCGTTGGTGCTCGGAGATATGTTTGTCCATGATTTACAGCAGTATGCTCAATGCAGGCATGTGGCAAACAATTTCGATGTTAGAGGAGTAGAGGTGGTATCGAGCGCTGTGACTGAATGCAATGCAGAGGCAATTCTCCAAGTTTGTAGAGATATGCGTAGGATTAACAGTCCCCATGTGGTAGTTTTGCACTATGATGCTTTCCATTTGGGCTACGTGAGTTCCTCTACTTTGTTGGCAGATTTGGAACAGCTGGTTCAAGCAGTAATCAACATTCTTCCAAAAGCGAAAATAATATTTTCTGGATTATCACCTAGAGCAATATGGGACAATTCAGTTCTGTGTTTTGTCCTCAGCAAAACATTGCTAGGTGTGCAATTAAGCGAGGCATGCGTGCTTTCATGCTAAGAGCTGGTATGTTTTTCTGTAAAATAAGAAGAAAAAACCCCCAAAAAAGTACAAAATAACAGGTGTCTTTTCAGAGCCCACCTTAAAGGGGAAATGGGGAACACTATTTAAATGTACATTCACTATGCTCAGATGTTCCACATGTCCGCGGGCATGGTGGTAGTCTGCGGAAAGCGCATATTACATACAGGCATTCTGGGGTGGAGAGGCATGCAAATGAGAATGAGCAGAGCTAGAGATTGGTCAGTAAAGTTTAGTGGGTGTGTTGTGTAAGGAGAGATTTGGTGAGGTCGTTTTTTTCCTGAGAGAAGAACAGATAGCTATGGCTGTGTGTTTTCGAAAACTGATTATCTGGATTTTGGGAGACTCATGGATACATTGGTTGGCGGTGCATGCAGAACATTGTGATGTATCTGCAGATCTTGGATTCCCTCATGTGGAAGTGTACTGGCATGGAGTGCGTGGAATGAAGTGGCTGGACTTGGTACCGCTCTGTGCTACTTTACAGACAGAGCGTCATCCTGACATAATTATAATTCATTGTGGAGGGAACAGTTTAGGACATGTTTCTGGAATTTCTTTGCAATTTGCAATGAAAGAAGGACTTGAGAAGGTCATGGACATGTTTCCATATTCCCAAGTAATTTTTTCTCGTATTGCACAAAGACAAATTTGGCTGCGTTCTTCTTCATTTGGTCCACAAATGGAGAAAGCCAGGCGCAATTTCAATAAGGCTGTTTGTGCCTTTCTAAGAGGTGTTGGCATGTCCTCTTTTCCCAATGAAAATATTATGTTCGTAGCACATTCATTTTTGGTATTTTTGTTGTTTTATATTTTGTTGGCTTTTTTACGCACGACACACTTGAAGAGGAGGGGAAAGGAGGGTAAGGAAGGGACATCAACCACAGGGTTAAGAAAGGGCAGGTGGAGAGAGGAAGATGTAGGGTGGGCCTTATTTAGGTAGGTAGCAGGTCTTCTGGTGGTCCGTGACTGTAGTCTCGAAAGCACTTCAAAGACTCTCCCCCCATCTGAGTACTGTATCACAGTACATATACAATATTGTGACCCTCGAAAGATAAGAGTCAACAGCATCGCGAATGGCCTGTGAAGCAGCTGCAGGGATGCGCTCTCCCACAGGAGTGTCTCTTTTGGTGAGAGGAGCAGAAACGGAGGATGCTGTGGAGGAACTCAACCTACTACGTTCATCACAAGGTACAACCTTGCAAATGTCCGCACCGTGGAACGAAGTTAGATGTCGCTTCATGGATGTCGTACCAACGCTGTATGCACCATGTCTCCCACGGCTCAGCACTAATTTGCACTGGTTACAGGTGACCTTGTCCGCAGGTGCTTTTGGTATGTTACCATAAACGGTAAACAACCACCACACCCAAGACTCCCGGCGAGTGCTGGTAGTAGGGCATTCCTCCACCTAATTCTCTTCATCCTCTTCATCCTCATCCTCTACATCCTCACGTGTGTTCCCCTCTGCAGGCCCTTGGGGAGGTGGTGGTGGTGGAGGATTTGGGGGTGGTTCTGAGGCTGATGTAGCAATAGCAGCCATTGATGCCATTAGGGTTGATGAGGTAATCTCAGGTAGAGCACTAAAGGCAGAAAAAGTCAATCTGCAATAGCCAGAAGTACAATGAAGATCAGCTCTGCGGTGTGTCTTTTTATAGGGGTGGAGGGGTGTGCCTCGAGAACATATCAAACACTCAAAAGGGTTCAAAAAGTTAGAAAAAATATGTGGAAAGTCAGGGCCATTGTCTGGGACATGTGAAATGGTGATTTTTTACTATAAAATAATTTGGATTGTCTGAATAAGTTCTTTAAAAATGTTACACATGCTCAGCGCAGGTGCGGTCACATGATGAAGTCAGGAATACGTCCGTGAAGGGAACCGGTGTCCGTAGGACAGCAAATGCGCAGGAGCGCTCGTGCGCATGCGCACGGGTGTTCTACGGACAGTTTTCGGGTCCTGAAACTAATTAAAAGTGTGACACAAGTGAGACAGACAGTTACGGACAGGCGCGATGTTCGCAGGACTTATGGGTATGGTGCGCATGTGCATAGATGTTCTGCAGACTGTATGGCCAGGTATAGTGTCCTCAGGACACCTCCATTTTGTTTGACTACGAACATCCCGGACACCGCGCCTGTTCTACGGACAGTCCCATCTTGGTCACGAACTGTACGGACAGGTATAGTGTCCTTAGGACACCTCCATTTTGTTTATTTATGAACACCCCAGACAGCTGTTGTGTTCTAAGCACAGTTACATCTTGGTTGCGAACAGTGCGGAGAGGTATGGTGTCCTTAGGACACTTCCATTTTGTTGATTTACAGACACCCGGACAGCTGTTGTGTTCTAAGAACAGTTCCATCTTGGTTGCGCATGGTATAAGGAGCTGTAGTGTCCTTAGGACATCCACATTTTGTTAATTACGGACAGGCCGGACAGGCACGCTATATGCCGCCATTTTAACTGCTTTTTAAAAAAAATAATATAAAGAATTTCATTACAAGAAACATAACATTTTTTTATTTATATACATATACAAAAATTATGAAAGAGAGGGGGAAGCAGAAACTGATACAAAAACAGGCGAATTAGGGGTTCGGAGAGGATGGATGGGAGGGGATGAAGGGATGGAAATCTCATTAAAACGTTTATTTTGTTCTTCACGATTTGGGGATAGTTCACTGGGACATGGCACAGGTACAGGTGGGGCAATGGTACTTCATTTTTTCTTTGATGTGGTCCTCTACTAACTGTTTCAAGCTATTCAAATTTTCTTTCAGAATCTCTACTTATGTTCAATGCATTCGAGAGTCTTTTCCAATGTGTCTTTTGGAGTCACATTTTCAATCTTTGTATGGTCTATAAAAAATAAATATATACATGTTAAGTACACATTAGGTAATGAGTATTCATTTTCTTGTATAGACAAGTGTCATTATTATCACATCTTCAGACATTTCCTCATGTGGAAAATGTTCTTCCAGCCACTCCAAAGTACTGCACATTGCTTTGTGAAAAACAAAAATATATTAGTTATATTGTACCTCACCCAAAATGTAGAGAAATATATACAAACTTACTAGTTTCTGGTAAGTTGTATTCGTTGTGTTGTGTAGGTCTACTGTTGCTTCTAGCTCTGCCGTTTCTGTGAGGTAATTATGTTGGAGGTATATCTTTTTTGTTATGGTATAATCCATTTTATTACATATCGTATTTCAATGGCTGGTTGATGTGTTAAATATGTAGGTTCCACTTCTTATTTATTAATATATATAATGTGTATATGTGCTGCTTTTTCAACTTGCATACTGTTTATATGGTATGATAAAACAATTTAGATACCCCCTGCAAGTTTGGGTAGTGTTGATGTCGTCCGTGACCATCGGAGGACATCAAAATCATTAGCGGGGTGTTCGGTATGTTCTAAGTTAATTGTATATAAAGGAAGGGAACCCTAGCACACAACTATCAAATTCACACTATGAAAATGTATATTCAGTAAAAAAAAAAAATTGGTAAAGGGACGTTATGGTTAAGTTGTGCTACTAAAAACCTATGAAATTCAGTAAAGAAACTTTGTTAAAGGGACGTTATGGGTCTAAGTAAAATTGAAAAACCCTTCAAATTTGCCAGTTAAGGTAAGCTAAGTAATCATAACTCGCGCCACCACCGTGCACTGCTAAGCCTAACACCCAGGACATCAAAGATGACATCACAAATGTTTTTACTGAATTTCATATATTTTTAGTAGCACAACCATAACGTCCCTTTAACCAAGTTTTTTTTCTGAATATATATCATAATTATCCAAGCTACATCAAGTGTATATCATACTTGTTTCAGCACTCTGAGCCCAGTTCAGCTGTGAAAGGGTTATGTGTATTTTGGCCTCACAGCCTGTCCCTGCCATGGGACAGGGCAGGAGACTGGATGGCTATGTCTCTCCTGTTGATGCTTTGTGAGGTCGGAAAATACTTCTCTCCAGGAGCTGACCTGGGAAGCAGCCATCAAAGGCCACACACATCCCAAAAGCACACCACAGTGCTAGATTCAAAAAGAGCCTTTTAGGCTATTGACAAGGGAAGGGTGCAGTTAGTGTAGAGTTGAGGAATTCACACCAGCTGGAGGAAGATTACTCCATCTTGATTTCTGTCTATATCACTTTTCCTTCCTGTCCTCTCCATTGCTTTGAGCAAAAATTACTTTGGATATGATGTCAGAAGGCAAGGTCCACATGGATATGATGTCAGAAGGCAAAGTCCACGTGTTCCAAAGTAAGGGATTGGACACATATAGCAGGCTTTCGGTAGTACAATCAGCTGTGGGCTTTTTTCATTTAAAAGAAGTGGAACCCCATTCCTTCTTTGATTTATCCCTGGCCTTTAGCCTTTGAAGGATAATGTGTTTGGAACCTGTTGGCAGAACAGTCCTTTCCAAAGTTCTCCAGTTGTGAGGTGAAGAAAGGAAGTCTAAGGTAGATGCAGAATCTGCCCACTAAGCATGCCATGGGCATATTGAGGGTGACCTGCTGCTGAAGCAAGGCCTGCTCCTCTGCCAACAACACTGGACATAGGACCTCACTGTCCAGAAGGACCTCTGCACATGTGTGCCAGCCTTCCCCATTTCTGGGAGCCTAGGAACACGTATAACTATTTCCCCTAATATCCTGGATTGGAACTCACAGCACCAGAGTACCAAGACAGCCAGGATTCCTGAAACATTGGCCCTGAACTGCTGCAAATCGTTATCTATGCCCATTTGTCCCTATGTGAGCCAACAGGGTCATCTAGGTGCAAGACCTTTGAGCTGTTCTCCTATACATTCAAACCAGTTCCCCACTGCACCATGTCAAATTAAGTGCCTCATTGCCTTGGCTCGGACAAACACGCATCACTGCATCTGCCCCCGCTCAAACCACTATTCAAACTGCCAGTGTTTTCATTGCCAATACAAACCATGAGCTTTGATGGTAGCCTAGAACCGACTGAACTTACATATTCTGACATCGGCCTATCCACTGTCGATCCTAAACCATCGAACAAAACCTTATGCTTTCCACAATCCGAATCACATTGTGCCTCCGAACCTTCAAAGGTATTAATGCATGATAACTGCTCCCAAAGTCAATTTTCGGACCCAAGAAACTGGTGAGGTCACTTTAACCCCTTTTGCATCCAAGAACATATCCTTTTTGAAGAACATTGCTGTTTGTATTGACTTTCTTACCTGTCTCATGAGCCAGAGTGCTGCATGCTGCTATCTTTGCATATTCTGTCTTCCTGCAATAGAAGTGGGTTTTGTAGTAGTTCCTATTTACATTTAATGCCCTATGGTGTTGTAGTTAAGGAATATTTGTTTTTATGGAATCTTGATTGGAAATCCCTATTTTTCCATCTGTTGTACTTTACTTCACTAATTATGCTAAATGTGATTGTAGGGGATTATCATGCACTGCCACTGGCCTGATTATTTTTGTGAAGGATCACAACCACAAACCAATTACTAGTAACAGTGAAATAAAAGGAAAAATAAATGTGTTAAAAACAAAAGCAATTTCAGCGGCAAGTACCAGTGGGGAGGTGGTAAGAGAAATACTCTGGGAAATACCACCATGCCTTGCTGGTGAAATTCCTTCTCCCAATTTACTGAAACACAAAGTAATTTATCATAGAAAGCTGGAAAATAATCTACCCAGAATCCCCAAATTATTAATGAGCTAAACATTCCTGAAAAATACCAATGTACACTACAGGGAGACAATTTCTTACAGTTTGATCATACGGACGACGAGAATAGATTTCTAATATTTGCCACCAAACAAAATCTGGACAGATTATGAAATTGTCACTACTGGTTAATGGACAGTACTTTTTTAAAGCTACCCAAACCCTTTCTCGCAGTAATATACTATTCATGTTGATCTATATAATGAGGTTTTTCCATTTTGTTCATGTTCTGAAGTCTAAATAATCTGAAATAGCATACCCGCAAGTGTTTAAAATAATCAGAGAAAGCATGCCGGACAAATGTAAAGATCAAGGTACATGTTGCATTGATTTTGAATTGTCTCCAATTTAAGTTGTCAACCAAATATTTCCCACTACTGACATTTAAGGGTGCTATTTGCATTACATCCAGGCTCTGTGGAGGAACCTCCAGAAATATGTATTGGAACATCTGCACCCAAAAGAAAAAGAAAAATATGCAGAATATTAAATGGTTGAAGGAGATTGCAGATGCATTCCCCACATTAAATCTAACTGATGATATTTCTAGCATGGCTTTCGATCTATTTTTCACTTTTTTTAAGCAAATTGAAAGCAAGCCTTTTAAAAATGTCTGCTGCACCGATATTGGAATTTCACTTCTGTTTAGCAATTTTCGAAAAAAAAATTCTCTGTATGCCACATTGTGTCAACAGCGTTGATGTTATTGATATCGTTACTGTTCTGTATCTCGAGTCTGTGACTTTGTACGAAGATTATTAATAGAAAATTACATTACACTGTTTTCAGCTTATTTAACAGTAATTGTTCTGAAGAAAATATTGCTGTGAATTGAATCAAGAAAATACATTGCTTAAATAAGAGCATGAACATTAGAGGGCTGGATACACTTTTTCAGGTAAGTTAAATCAAATAAATATTCCGATCATATAACATACAAGTATGCCTGATGGGGTTGGGGTGATAATTACTTTCTTATGTGCATTAAGTCTAAAAATGCTGACATGTACTTTCTAATATAATATGAATCCATTCTGCACACGTTATCTTTTCCATTAATAAAAAAAAATAAACCAAAAGTATTCGGAAGTCGTTACCGAAGTTCCTATTTTTCGCACATCAGCTGGTTGTTCTGCCCGAAATAACCAAGCAGCACCCAGCATTGCGATGCCATCGTAAATAAACAAGCTCCATTCTGAGTCCATTGTTTATGTACTAGTTGTGAGCCCTCTAACGCACCGTCTCCTTAAGAGTTACTATTTTTTTAACGTGCTACCTAAATGCCTGCTTATGTATTGAACTATTTTTGGGGGGGTCTGTATTAATGGCTAAATGTAGAATTTTTCGGCCATAGGATATTTTCGTAAAGGCGAAATTCGAACATTTATCCCATTCATTTTTTATTTTTTTTGGGACCTTTTCATTGACAACCATATTTAATAACTTTTAATAAGTGCTCATTTTGGGTTTGAATTTCCCTGTTGGCTCATTTCTTTTTTCTGCTGTGCAGAAGCCACATACTTGGTCTGGTAATAATATACAGCTATTAACCCCCTACCTCCATTGTTTATTAATGATGTAGCCACAGTATGACAGACGGGGCTGATATACACATGTTCAAGAGGGAGACACCCATTTTCCCAAACTAATGCCTGTATCACTTAACACGTGCTTTTGTTGTCCAAACTCCAAACATAGTCCTGTTTAAATATGTTATCTTATCATCATGGACATGTTTAACCCTGCTTTTAGCTCTTTAGTGTGGGGGCAGACAGTAGATTTTGGGAAATAATGAAGTTTGAAGGTGGGACTCATGTTATGCACCCTTAATCATAAACCCAGAGAAATCACCCATTGGAGTTTGCATTAGAAAACAATTCCATTTTAACCTCTACACCACACAGCTTCCTCAGATGTTGGGTTTTGGGGCTCCCAAAAATCATTTTTAAATGTGCCACCATGTGCCCCAGTGTATCTTCAGCCGAACATGAAATCTGAAACGAGTTAGAGGAGGTGAACAGGGTAAAATAACTCATGGGAAGGGGGAGGAGGAGTACACATTGCACAACTGTAAAAAAAAAAATGGGCTGCTCCACATAAACTCAAATTCTGTTTTTGGAATTTAAGAATGAACACTAATTGTTTATATCACACATCTGTATTCGCAATATCAAGCCTCCAACCCTTCTGAACACGTAACGCATTATGGCTTTCCTTCTTACATCCTTTGATTTTGTGATAACACCCTAAGAATAAAATGACGGAAAACCTCCACTGATACGTACTGATTTGGACAGCCATTGACTTTGGTTGTCTGTCCTGATGTATCAGCAAAAAGCTTCAAGCCATGCATTTCTTTCACAGCACTTCAATTGCGAAATCGTTTTCAGTGCTTGACTCATCACTTGCAATCAATTGAAATAGTTATAATAGCACTACAGCCAGCCGAGGGTTGCTTAATCTCATAGAGTTGGCATTGGTTAATAATGGATTTTGGTGACAGCAAAAGACGTGAGATTTAATTTACACTTTCTAACCCCTGGTACCCATTCCCCTAGCCAAAAACATTTATTTGCCAATCACCAGACTTGCATGCATGATGCACAGACAGGCATTACAAATGTTTGACAAACACTATTACTGTGGTTCACTTTACTGTTGATTTGGTGTCTTCAATATCCATAGGGGCGGGAAGAAGGCATGGACAAGGGCAACTGCAGGTGTGTGGTGTGCTCCTGTACCTCCAGAACTAACAAGGCCCAGTACTTGCATGTAGGCTATTTGGTGTGTTGCTAAGCAATGATTTAAATATAGGCAGCATAGACAATGATGCAGGCCATGCACAGAACGCACACTTTTTTGTTTAAATCAAGATATTTTAAAGTGACTTTTTTAAATGTTAGTACTGACTGAGGGCTATGGGGGACCCAGTTATGCCAGTGGTGTTGACCACACTCATTGTTTAAATAAAACAGAACACACCTTTGTGGGGACAGAGGTCTCCCTAGGTTTGACATATATTAGATGCTCACATACAGCAACATAGAAAGAGCAACACATGTATTGCTGTTGCGATTGGTGAGGTTATAGATAGAGTAGTATTATAAGCCCTGTGTTTAGTGGTTGTATCGAAAGGTATTGTCTGAAGTAAGGTAGAGCTGAAACAGGTGGAAGATTTAGTCAGAAAGGTGCTGTGTTAGAAGCAAGGTCAATGTGTAAACATGGCAGAAGTGTCGATCTTATTGGAATTTGAGGCCTAGTACATTATAACAGAACAAAAAGCAGGCCCTGATTTGGAGCTGTGGCTTTATGCAGCTTAGCTCTAAAACCAAATCCCCTTTCTCGTTCCCCAGGAGAAAAGCCGAGGTCAGAGGCACCAGAGTTCAGATGCAACCCAGGTGTTCAGATACATGCTAACTTTATCCAGCTGCAAGGCTTGAACATGGTGGGAACTAAATGTGAGCTGGTAGGGATGTGCCCTTCGAAGGAAATATTCATGAGAACAGGGAATACGTTTTTGTGATGCAAAGAGTTAAAGCAAGGATTTAGAGCACTACTGCCCTCCCCAATGAGCAGTCATCTCATATGAAGTATGGGTAAGCACACATATAAAACAAATAAAGCCTTGAAATTCAGACTCAAGAGTAGTGCTCCAGGTAAACAGTTTTTATATTGAATCCTGTATATTGAATCCCCATATATTGCAACTTTCATCTTGAAAACCTTTATAGTGAATGTATTTAAGGTGGGGTAAAGGGTTACATTTTTGGGGGAAACAGTTGGGATGGGTTTTTAGGGGCAGGAAACAGGGGGGACCCCCAAAAAACAAAATGCATTCACTATAAAGGTTTTCAAGATAAAATATTTGCTGTGAGCATTCATTTTACATTACCTCGATATAAAGACATGTAGCCAGTGCTCCATTCACGTTACTACTATGTACCTGAGGTTAGAAGGAGATAAGGGGGAGCCGTGTTTGGAATGTCCTGTCATTTTGGTAAAGGAGGAGCAAAGTTGATGCCAGTAAATTAAGTAAAAGAACAGGAGGCAGCTTGTGTCCGCCAGGGCGTCTGGTATGGCATATTGTCTTATCAAAGCAGAGATGGCCACACCAGTTCACTTCAATCGATTCAGGAATAGAGGGGTGGACATCACTTGACAGTCTCAATGTATTAATGTAGCCATATCTCTGTATTGAATGGGTGAGCACATGCAGAGACCCACTGTTCTTGTTGGTCTGTTTTATGTTCCCTCTCTAAGGGGAGGTAGGAAGACAAAACTACTCAACACGTCAGAGCAGGGTCAGTTTGAGTCATGTAGTCCCTAGAGTCAATCCTGTTTGGTGTAAGAGTTGGAGAAATTGATTGCTTTCCCCAGTTTACCTGCAGTCCACAAGCTGTGCCTGGTAAAAACTACAGAAGGTGGAACAGAGTGAGTGAGCACGTGCGTTGCAGAGAACAGTTGGATTGAGGTGTGCAGTCCCTGCAGTCAGTGCAGATAGGATTAAGGTAAACACTCTACTCATTCCACTGTGTTCAATATTGGTATTGTGATCTGAACACTTTTTCATTAATTCGAGCAAGAACAAAATGGGCACATCGAGTCTTCTAAGGGGACAGAATAAAAGTCACAAAACCTCTCCTACTGTTTCTCCCAGTATTTCGTAGTCGTACGGGATGCTCGTTGACTATACTGCAGTGAGGGAAATCCTTGTCTGCCGGCCTGATGCGGGTGAAAAATCACAGGCTTCTTCACGTTTGCACCCAAAAAGAAACTTTCGTGTTCAAGTCCTGAGTCTGCAATATTAGCAGTACCACTAGTAGTGATATCATCTCCTACAGTGTTTATTGATATAGTCAATAACAACTCGCTCATCAATCTGTTTAAATTTACATCAGGACATGAGCAAGTTACCAAGTCAAGTTTATTTGCCATATATTGAGACCTCAAATGTGAATATTTCAGCTACACCGGATCTGGAAAGATTTCAAAGGTCCTTCTCTGATGACTCATTTCCAGTGATTCAACAGTAACTTCTAAGGGAAACAATAATTTTCATGAGTCTGATCCTCACTCTAACGTGCCTGATTGGTCTGCATTATCAGCCCCATTGGACACTACATTTGCAATGTGCTCAACGATTATTCAGGAGCAAAGAGACATATAAGTAAGGGTTGTGGACATTATTTTAACTAACAGCCAAGGGATTCTTGCACCTGCAGTAACCAATGAAGAAATGCAGACGGATGACATATCCTCTTTTTCTGATTTCGGCACACCGCTGACGCTTTTACAAAAATCCCCAAATAGAAATAAAAGACCAACTGAGGAAATAGAGGAGAACTTAGAGGTTGTGACCAGTAATGAGTGTAAACTTAAACATAGAAGGAGAAGAAAGAACAAGACACAACATTCTGAAAATAAGAGTTGTGGTGGACTAGCTTTAATTAACAATAAAGTAAGGCCAAATACACAGGCGTTGGCCATGTTTAAACAAACTGGCATAAACTGTGTTTAAAAGAAAGACTGTTATATACTGTCACAAATGATCAAGAAGAATGGCCAAAAGACAACACAGCAACAAGCACAGGAGATTCAGAGCTTGGATAAGTGGCACATACCGTAGGAGGCAAAGCCAGATTTGCTGACAGTTGATGAGCTTTCAGACAATGTAACTAACTTGAATTCTGACATCTCTAATTTGAATACTATAAAAGTGCCACCGCCAATTTGAATTGCTCCTGTAAATGAGGTCCCCACAGATACTATACATAAACAACAGAGAACAGCTGAAGCCTTACAAGGTTGAATATATATTAAGAAGGTGGATTTACCTGATTTGGAAAGTAATAGTAACTGGGTCACTGCAACCTTTGTATCTCCTTTAATTGTCCAACATATTAGTGTGTATATTGATCAGTTATCTCACTTGGGTTTAGCTCACACATTTATGGGCTGTTTATGGCATTGTTATGGAAGTACACGTCATTAGGACTCAATGGTGTGCCAGCTAAAGGTTACTCTCAGCAATTGATCTCTGGGCAAAGTGATACACTATCTGGTCATATGCCTTATGGCTTCTTTGACAAGCACACAAAATGTTATTCTGGTATATGTATGAACTATCCACAGAGTGCAATTTATTGACCAGTCAATTCATGTAATGAAATCAATGTAACGTCATGAAACACAAAGGGGTTATCATTATTTTATGATAAGTCCGGAAGGTAGGAATTTGATTGATTCGGTGGATATTTTCACGTTACTCGAAACTGTGGTTACAGTGACATTATTGATGGATGGATACACGATAGTAACATGCCCAGAAGGCTGGCCGTTTTGAGGCCTTTTTATTGGGGTTAGAACCCAATTTGAGGTAGCTATCCACAAGCAGGACATTCATTTGACAAATGTACTATGTGTGGTCATCAATGATTTCCCTACCCAAAAGGTTAGGGCTCTGGTTGTAACATTGTTTGACTCTCCAGATGGTTTATACACAGGTGGATTGTTAGATGGTTTAGCTCCGATACTGTCACATTGGTTTTTGGAAGAGGTTGTGGGAGTTAGAGTTGCCATCATATCTTGAGACTTTAATGCACAGTGTCTAACCATGGAAGAAATGGAGGTTAACTCATTTGGGGCTGATTTCTCATGTGTTAGAGATTCTCAATTGAATAAACATCATAATCTTCTCATAGAGAAGAGGAAAACATGGTTGTAAGTCATGATTGATTTATATTTTTAAATATATTTTTATTAACATTCTCCAAACAAACAACTTTACTCCATCATCCCCACCACACCCTGGCAGAGACAAGATAACTTGTTCACAATGATCGTCAATTAACAAGTATTCTAGTTTAAATAATATTCAATATCCTTATATTATGAGGACACCATTGCACCACCAAATCTCAGTTAAGGAAGTCCAAAACCAAAGCCCATTCCTTTCAAAATGTGTCCTGACCCTGTTGCAGATTGTAAATTATCCACTCCATAGCAATAAACCTGCATAGTTTGATCAACCTGTCTTTTATCCCTGGCTGATTCTTGTGTTTCCAACGATTAACATTAACATACATGCTTTACTTTGACCTTTAGTTGGTAGGCAATTCTCCAGGTCAATCAATCTACACAGCCATTCCCTAGGTGAACAAATTATTGCCTAAAAAATCATACTTTTAATCTGGTTTGTAACCTCTTCGCAAAAAAGCCTCAATTGTGGGCACTCCCACCACATGTGCCACCAATCACCCTTCCCTCTAGGTTCTCGCCAACATCAGTCTTTAGAAATCGGATACATTTCATGCAGTTTTTCAGGAGTAAAATGTCATTGATACATAACACTGTACCAGGCTTCCCTAATCTGGATAGCCCTTTTATCAGAATTTTCAATAATGCTATCTGGCTTGTCAGTAATGTCCTTCTCTTCACTTAGGAATTGGAGTTCACCGGATGCCCCTTCCTCATCACCTGATGTCATTGAAGAATAGTCCAGCTTCTTTCGCCGATATCGCCGGTCTTCTAGTTTCTTTTTTTTGAGCAGATAGGGACTGCCTCGAAAGGAAGCAACCGTGATTCCAGTCCTGGGAATCCCCGGTGGCTCCTCTCTGCAACAGCCGAAAAGTTGCAGGGGAAAAAGCCACTGGTCTTGAAATGAACTTGAAAACACAGATCCGGAAGAGTAACTGCAGGCTAGGGGAAAGGTAGTTCTCTAAGAAGTGCCAGAAGGGAGCTACAGGAATAACTAAAGATGAGTACCAGGGAACAAAAGAAGAAACAGGAAATAATAGAATCATAAAAGGAATAGGAGCACTAACGAGCACACACACAGAAAAGGGAAACAGAAAATGAGAGAAAGAGAAAGAGAGTGATACCTAGAAAGGCACTGGAGTGAGCAGAGGAGAGGAGCGAGAGAGAGAGCACAACTGGAGGAAGATAACCAGGTAAGTAGCAGAGCGAGCGGACCACCGCCAAGGGAAATGATCCAGAGCGCAGGCAATGAGGAGAACCAAGAAGTTGCAACGCGCGGATCCGCCGGGTGAAGAGTAGTAAATACACTTGGCGGCGGCCATGTTGGAATAAACTAGACCACAACTCATGTTGCGGAAACAACATTCTGGAACATTCTAATGATGGCCGTATTTCCATCTATTCCACACACGCCAGTTTCCCCGGGTTGTGACAGTATGCCCCCCTCAAAGGGCTCGTCCTCCTGGTTTACCTGGGTGGAGTTTATGGAACCGTCTCAACAAACGAGGGGCTTGGATATTGGAATAAGGTTCCCAAGTATCCTCCGAGGTGGGCTAACCTTTCCAGTGGACCAAATATTCCAAGGGCCCTCTGTGATACCGAGAATCTCCGATCAGGGAGACTTTGTACTCCTCAGAATTAGAGCTGGGAAAGACACACAGTTTGGGAGCAGACTGTCTTCGGGTGTCGGGCAAATAAGGACGTTTTTGGCAACCAAAAGGCTACCAGATTGATTCTGGAAAGTATCGCAAATGGGCCTATGTATCGGGAAGACAATTTGGAAGGGCGGATCCAGAGAGGTAAGAACTTGGTAGAAAGCATAACCCTGGTGCCTTTTCCCCATTCAGGTACCTGTCTACGATGTTTATCAGCTTGTACTTTGTAGCACCTATTTGCCTCTTGAAGACTTTGTCTTGCAGTACCATGGGTCTCTTTGATCTGACCGAGTGTCTTCTCAATGGAAGGTATGTTGGATTCCACCGAAAATGTTGGCACTATGGATTGGGGGTGGACACCGTAGGTACAGAAAAAAGGGCTGATACCAAGCGCTGTATGCACTGAGTTGTTATAAGAAAACTCTGCGGTGTGGAGTAAAGATACCCAGTCGTCTTGTTGTTGGTTGATGAAGCATCCAAGATATTGTTCCAATGTTCCATTTAACCTCTCGGTCCAGCCGTTGGTTTGGGAATGTAAACCAGATGACAGAGCTCTTTCTATACCTAGTCTCTTGCACAAGACTGACCAGAATTTGGAGGTGTATTGACTACCACGGTAAGAAACTATCTTCTGGGGGAGACCGTGTAGCCTAAAGATGTCTTTCAAAAAGACGTCTGCCATAACAGAAGCGGAGGGTATTCCAGCCAGAGGAGAAAAATGTGCCAGTTTGGAGATGGAGTCCACTGTGACCATGATACAAGTGCAACTGTTGGAGATAGGTAAATCTATTATAAAGTCCGTAGAGATGTATTTCCACGGGCCGAGTGGAACAGGCTCCTGTTGAAGCAAACCTAATGGCTTCTGAGTTAGATGCTTGCTCTGTAAACAAACTAGACAGGTTTGAACATATTCTTGTATATCCGCTCTCATGTTGGGCCAAAAAAAAGAGCTTTGGAGCAATTCCAAGGTACCTCGCGTACCACGATGACCGGCAACCTTAGTGTCATGACACCATTGAAGAACCCTTTGTTTCTGATCAGCAGATGGAATGATCAACTTTCCTCGGGTAAAGTACAGGCCATCCCTCTTCTCTAACGGTAGTTTCCCAAGGGCTGAGGTAGGTCCTTCCAGATGAATGGATGCCTCTTTTACCTTTTGTAGAAAAGACGCCACCATCGACACAATCCTTGTATGGGGAAACATCAGTTCTTTCCTGTGTGCAGGGTCTTTGTCAATGTCCTCTCTACGAGACAAAGCATCAGCGATCTGGTTCTGGGAAACTGGTATGTAAGTGATGCTGAAATGGAACTGGGCAAATAAATGCACCCATCTGGCTTGACGTGTATTGTAGCATTCCTGTTGTTTGAGATCTGAAGATTTTTGTGATCTGTTCTTATCTTGAAGGGATTTAGACTTCCTTGGAGTAAATGTCTCCACTCCAGACAAGCCAATTTCATAGCCAATAGCTCTCGCTCTATTACAGAATAGTTCAGTTGGCTTGGGTTTACAGTCTTTGAGAAATAGGCTATGGGATGTTCTAAGCCTTGGTTTGACTGCAGGAGAACTGCACCCACTGCTGCAGCTGAAGCATCGGTTTCCAGTATAAAGGGCTGCAGTTGGTCGGGCTGTCTTAGAACAGGAGCTGTGCAGAATCTTTGTTTCAAGGCGGTGAAGCTGTCGTCTGCTTCCCTTAACCAGTTGAAAGGAGCAGAGGACTTTTTTAGCAGCGAAGTAATCGGAAGTGTGAGTTGGGAAAATTCTGGAATAAATTTCCGATAAAAATATGCCAACCCAATAAATTGTTGGATCTCTTTGACCGAGGAAGGTGGTGGCCAGGCCAAAATAGCATCTACCTTCTTAGGGTCCATGGTAATTCCTTGGTCTGAAAGGATAAACCCCAAGTAGGATATTGACGGCTGTGCAAATGCACACTTCTCGGGCTTAATCAGACGATTATGCAACTGAAGCCTGCGTAGTACCTCCTAACATGATGTTTATGCACCTCTTGGTCTTGGGAATAAACCAATATATCGTCCAGGTAGACCACCGTGGTTTGGCCCAATAAATCAGAGAACATACGATCCATGAATCATTGAAAAATAGATGGAGCATTGACTAGCCTGAACGGCATTACCTGATACTCAAACAGACCGTATGGAGTGCGAAAGGCAGTCTTCCATTCATCCCCTGCTCTGACGCGGAGCCGGTGATAAGCGTTGCAAAGGTCCAGTTTTGTGAATACCACAGAGCCTTGAACTGCTTCTAGCACCTCTGAAATGATAGGCACGGGGTAACGATCCTTGATGGTTAACTTATTTAGTCCTCGGTAGTCTATACAAGGCCTCAATTCCTTGGTGTCTCGTTTTGGAATGAAGAACAAGGATGCCCCGGCTGGAGACTGGGATGGTCGAATGAGTCCATTAGCGGGATTGTTATCAAGATAGCGCCTAAGTACTTCCTTTTCCGACACAGAGAGGGGGTACATTATGCCAAAAGGAACCAAAGCCTGAGGGACTAAGTCAATTCTGCAGTCTTCTGGTCTGTGAGGAGGAAGTTTGATGGGTGACTGTTCCTGGAAGACTTCAGAAAACTCGGATAAATAACCAGAAATGCAATGAATAGAGTTAGTTTCAGTCAAGCATATAGTCTTCACAGTTTCAAACAGAGGTTGGGGTAGACATTTCTCTTGACAGTATTTGGAATGGAAACTCAAAAGGTTGTTGGTCCAGTCTATTGTAGGATTGTGTCTTCTGAGCCATCCAATACCCAAGATGACCAGAAAGTGGACTGCACGGATGATATTGAATCTCATCCTTTCAGAATGTTGTTTAATGAAGACTTGTACTTCTTCTGTAGTATGAGTATTAAGGTTGGAACACAGTGGGGTTCCATCCACTCCTTCCACCTTTTGGTCTTCCGTCTTTGTGATTCTTTGTAGACCCACTTTGTCGGCCCATATGGTGTCCAGGAAATGTCCTGCTGCTCTGCAGTCTAGAAGTGCCTGAGTGTCGACTTCTCTCCCTCTGAACTGGATCTTAACCGCAACCACCATGAGGCGCAAATCTTCAGAAGAATTGGCTGAGGTGACTGAAAGGGTGGTGTAGGGACTGGAGGTCGCCCCTCGATAGTCCGTCCTATCAACTATCGAGGGCGTTTGTTTCCCGGCCTCCTAGGGGGAACGTCTGGGCAGTCCCTCAATAGATGAGCGGAAGAACCACAGTACATACAGAGACTACCATCTCGGTTATTGCATAGGTTTGTCTCTGGATGGGCGCGTGGCAGGTGAGGTAGGCGAGGGGTTACCTTCCAGTAAGAGAACAGGACTACGATACTTCTTCTTTTCATTCTTTCGCTCTGTCAAGAAGAAATCTATTCTAGTACCACAGTGACAAGATCTGTGAAAGTCTCGGGACGAGAAATTCTGGTGAGCTCATCTTTGAGTTCACCTTTGAGCCCCCTGAGGAAAATGGTGTATTGGGCTTGTTCTTGCCAACCCGCCTCAGCAGCTAATTTCTTAAAGAGAGAAATGTAAGTCAGTAAATCGGTATTTCCTTGGCATACATCTAGCAGGTGTTCACTGGCTACATAGGCACATTCTGTCCTGAGGAATGTCTGTTTCAAGAGATCTTTGAATACTGTAAAGTCTTGTAGTACTGGATCGGACTGAGATACTAGTGGAGTCGCCCAGGCCAAGGCATTTCCTGTCATATGAGTTATCATGAAGGCCACTTTGGCATGATCTGTAGAAAAAGCGCTCTTTCTGAAGGCGAAGTGAATGTTACAGGCATCCAATAATTCCTTCACCTTCCTTTCAGAGCCATCAAATTTTCCAGACACCAGTGGTAAAGGGGGGAGATCTGTGGGCTGTTGTTCTCGAGCAGACACTCTCTGCTGTAGCGCTGCATTGTCAGTCTTAAGTGCCTGAACCTCAAGGTTAAGGTTTTGAACAGCTGCCGCTAGTTCTTGTATCTGCTGTGGGGTGGCCATAACTTCCGTTTGGCGTTGCAAGCTATTATAATTTTCAATAATGCTATCTGGCTTGTCAGTAATGTCCTCCTCTTCACTTAGGAATTGGAGTTCACCGGATGCCCCTTCCTCCTCATCTGATGTTGTTGAAGAATAGCCCAGCTTCTTTTGCCGAGATCGCCGGGCTTCTGGTTTCTTTTTTTTTAGCAGATAGGGTCTGCCTCGAAAGGAAGCACCCGTGATTCCAGTCCTGTGAATTCCCCAGTGGCTCCTCTCCGCAGCAGCCAAAAAGTTGCAGGGGAAAAAGCCACTGGCATAAAAAAAAACAGGATCTTCACAAGGAATGAACAATCGGCTGTCTTGAAATGAACTTGAAAACACAGATCTGGAAGAGTAACTGCAGGCTAGGGGAAAGGTAGTTCTCTAAGAAGCGCCAGAGAGGAGCTACAGGAATAACTAAAGATGAGTACCAGGGAACAAAAGAATAAACAGGAAATAATAGAATCTCAAAATGAATAGGAGTACTAACGAGCACATATACAGAAAAGGGAAATAGAAAATGAGAGAAAGAGAGAGAGAGTGATACCTAGAAAGGCACTGGAGTGAGCAGAGGAGAGGAGCGAGAGAGAGAGAGCCCAACTGGAGGAAGATAACCAGGTAAGTAGCGGAGCGGGCGGACCACCGCTAAGGGAAATGATCTGGAGCGCAGGCAACGAGGAGAACCAAGAAGTTGCAACGCGCTGATCCGCCGGGTGAAGAGTAGTAAATACACATGGCGCCGGCCATGTTGGAATAAACTAGACCACAACTCACGTTGCGGAAACAACGTAGTGGAACATTCTAATGGCTGCCATATTTCCATCTATTCCACACGCACCAGTTTCCCCGGGTTGTTACACCTTGTTTAGGAATATTACTAAATAAATGTTCCCAACAGCTTCTCGGCAGATCTTTACCCAGAGTTGTTTCCCATGTATACATATACCCCCAAACCTGTCACTTGCCCTCTTCTACCAGTATCAAGTAAAGTTTCTTTATTTTTGTTTATTCGCAGAATGTGTGTTTATGAATTTTTCAAATGTGGTAAGCTTTCTCTCCGCCAGTTCTCGTCCACCTGAACTTGCTAGCCAATGTCTCAATTGGTAATAATCCAGCCTATATTTTTCCGTGAGGCCTAATATTTGTTTACATTCCTCAAATGAGTATATAACCCCTCCTTATATCATATCCCGTATCTGTGAAGATCCAGCTATCCATCACTGTTTAAATGCACCCTGTATCATCCCAGGTTGAAATTGATGGTTCTCAAATAATGGGATAAATGGCAAAGGGCATGAGGATAATGCTCCTTTTTCAAGCAGGCAATTCCATATATTGAAAACCATGGCAAGAACCTGACTACTCTGCATATTTCTAGATCTATCTTGTCTGTTTAGCCACAAAACACCTTCCAATGGAGACCCCAACACTTCCCTACCATGTTCAGTCATGGCTTCCTGGTATCCCCCGTACACCATTCCCGAAGTATCAGTAGCTGTGCTGCCTCATAATATTTTTCCAAGTTTGGTAAGCCCAGTCCTCCGCTCTCTCTGGGTGCCATCAGGTTGCGATATGCTCCTCTCAGAGTTGTATTACGCCACAGAAATCTCCTAATTTATTTATTCAGTGACTTAAAATACAACAGGGGAATTTTAATCAGTAGAGCTTGAAATGTATTAAGTACCCTCAAGAGTGTTACAATCTTAATAGTAGCAATCCTACCTAACAAGAACATTTGTAGCAGAGACCATTTCCCTAAGTCTTCCTTTACTTTCTGCAATGGGTGGGAATACTTACTATCAAATAAGACTGAAACCTTCTTTGTTTTGTTAATCCCTAAATATCTAATGTGGCTTTCCACCACTTTAAATGGTGATTAGGAAGACAATAACTGCTTCTGTGACTTGGATAAACCTAATTCCAAAGGTTCTGACTTCCCCATGTTGACTCTGAGACCTGCAACGTTCCCTACCTCCACCAGTTCTGCCAGCATGCCAGTATTGAGTGCTGAGGTTCCCTCAGTGTCAACAGCATTTCATCCATGAGAGCCGCTATCTTATGATCTTCACCCAAAATGTAATTGCCCATATATCACCTCTCTCTCTAATTATACATAGAAATGGTTCCAAATAAATAGCATATACGAGAGGAGAAAGCAGACTTCCCTGTCTTGTACCCCAGGTCACTTTTATACTACGAGAAAATTGCTTGTTAATTGCCATCCGTATCGTGGGACCCTGATAGTTGGCTCGTACCATCCAAATAAATGTATCCCCCATTTCCATCTGTTCCATCACATGATATGATATTTTATCTATATTGCGTTCACACAGAGGTGTTTCAGACAACAAGGGACAACAAAAACAACGATCTTACTAGGCCCAGTGACATTAAAAACGTTCAAGTAGATGGAAAAAGGAAAAGAGGGGAAAGTGCGTGGAAGGGGGAGGAGTGGAAAGTGCAGAACAGAGGAGAGAACAGAAATAAATAATCATTGCAATATAAAATAAATAAATAAACGCAGTGAAAAATGGTAGTGCAGCCCACAAGTGGCAAATGCACGATTAGTCAGATTAGGTATATCAGATAAGTGCTGAAGAAGAGTGGGGCACTGTATGGGTACAGATACAGGTCTCATTGCAAGGGGTGGCCCGGAGGCAGTGCAGGAGGGAGGCAGGGTGAGCAGGTACCTGGGCCCGAAGGACAGAGTGTGGCTAGGTGCACGGTGCAGAGAGATAAAACAGATCAGCAGGGGAGAAGAGGGACAAAGGCAGATAGTGAAGAGGAATGTCTTGAGGTGCTTCCGGAACCAGAAATGGTTTCCTCAAGTTTCAAGGTGGCCGGAAGGCTGTTCCAAAGGGAGGCCCCCAGCTCGTTTCCTTGAAAAACGACTAACCTTGAGGGAGTTGGAGGTAGAGGAGTGAAGAGCTCAAGAGGGGAGGTATTTACAGAGGGATAGTTGAGGGTATTTTGGAACCAGGTTCCAGAAAGCCTTGTGGGCAATGCAGGGGGGTTTAAATGTAACCCTTGCATCCATTGGGAGCCAAAGAACATACAATAGAAAGGGCCATTCTACGTGATCACATTTTTTTCAGCATCTAAAAATATTAAAATAGCAGGATCATGTTTCATATTGATCTTTTCAATTAAATGGGAGACTCGTCTGATGTTGTCTGAAGTCTGTCGACCCAATATGAACCTTGATTGATCCATATGTCTCAAGTCAGGCAGGAGCTGTGCTAACCTCCTTGCCAGAATATTTTTGAACAACTTTCCATCAATATTTAACAAGGCTATGAGTCTATAAGACCCACAATTCGTCAGATCTTTCCCAGGCTTAACAAACACCACCACCTTCACCTCCGACATAGTTGGTGTAACTGCCCATTTAGCCCCTAATATATTAAATAATTACTTCAATTGTGGGGCCAATTCCCTAGCATATTTCTTATATAAGATAGCAGGGAATCTATCTGGGCCTGGTGCTTTATTTGTTAGTAGTGCCTTAACTGCCTCCATCCCCTCTTCCTCACTAATTGCCCTGTCTAAATTGTCCCGTGCATCCGTTGTGATTTTAGGCATATTTACAACCTCCATATCATGTTTAATCCACAGATAATCCGGGCAACTAGATGTGTATAGTGTTTCATAAAATTGTGCAAGGTTTTTGTTATTTCCTCCGTCCCAGTAACCATTGACCCATCAGGCTGTGCTATTTGCTGTATCAACTTCGCCACCTCCATCTCCTGCAGCTGGCGGGCCAGCAATGTGTCTGCTTTATTTGCCCGGACATATCTTTGTTCAGTTAAAAGCAGTGATTGCTCTGCTCTCAAAGTCTACAATATATTCAACTGACTATTCAACTCTTTTAATTTGATGGACAGGGCCCTCTTCCTATATTGTGCTATTGCCATTAGAATATCTCATATTTGGGACTCCAAATTAATTCCTATCTTGGCCCCCTATCTTTCCCGCCACACTTTAAGTGCTATAAATTCACCTTGTATCCTTGATTTAAAAGCATCCCACTTTCCTTCAGGCGAGACCGACTGATTACCATTCATAGAAAAATACTCATCTATTTTAATTCTTATTTCCTCAGCTATTTCATCATCATAAAATATTTCTATGGAAAAAGTCCAAGCCCATAGTCGCCCATGAGGTCCCCTCTCTCTAAAGTGAACCATTAGGGGAAAATGATCTGAGGGGCTATAGATCATATCTGTATTCCTTTCACTTCCCCCATCAATCTAGCCAATGCCCATACATAGTCTACTCTTGACAAGGATTGATATATGTGTGAGAAACAGGTGTATCCTTTTTCGTCCCCTCTCTTCAAACACCACACATCCCTCAGTGTTCAATTTTCAAATCTTCTTTTTAACGCCCTTGACGATTGAGTTGTTCCTTTCCCTCCACCTCCACTCTTATCCATTTCAGGATCCTAAGCAATATTGAAATCTCCAGTGATTATGATTTCCCCACATGCAACGTCTTCCAATTTAAGAAATAACCTGTCTTGTATTGGGCGCATACACCGTTGCCAGCGTAATTAATTAATGTTCCATTTGCAACAGAACAAAAGATAGCTTCCTTCCTTATCAAGCAAGTATCGCACCACAGATGCCCATACTGTGTCTCTTATTCCTATCATCACCCCCACCATCTTACTATATGCATTGGATTGAAAATTCTGGAGAACGATCAAAGTTTACCAACTAGTTTATCCTTCTTACTAATGTGTGTCTCCTGTAGCATAATAATATCTATGTTTTCCTTTTATAATATGGCCTCCACCTTTTTATGTTTCACAGGGGTATTGAATCCTCTGACATTATAAGATAAGACCTTAAATGTGTAAAATGCAGGAAATTCTGCTATCCCAGTCTCCCAGTCTAACAATTCCCTTACGAATATAGTTATCAAATTATTTGTGCTCTGCCCCCCCCTTTCATTCCCTCTCCCACTTCCCCAACCCATCCCCCCACAAACCATCCCAGGTCCGGGCCTCTGATCCTATGATACCCTTGGAAGACCATCCCCTAGCAAAGGCCCTATGTACACCTGGGGTCCCCCCCACCGGGAAGTATCCTGCCACCTCCCTCAGATTACAAGATATACTCTGCCAGCCCCCACTCCGGCATTTCCATGTACTTATAATAAGGATCCTTCATCCCTCTTTTGTGCTCCTCCACCTCTCCCCTTCCCTCTAGGGCCCATCAAAAACACTGTGCATCCTCCTTTATTCCCCTTTACCAGCGACCAGTTCCATCGTCGCATTCCCTGTTGAGCAGAGGGACCTCTCCATTGCTCATCATGACCTCCTTCTTCCTCGATATTCAAAAACGCGAATCCTTCAGCACTTGTAGTTAATCAGTTTTGCACCGCTTCCAAGGGCAATAGCAACCCACCAAAGCACACGTCATTTGACCCATATCTCATTGCTTCTAAAGTGTCGCTGCAGCCACATCTTGATATAGTTGAACTTGTGTCCCATTTATAGTAACATCGCCTTCTTCTCGGGCTGCCCATAGGATAGTCTCCTTCAAGACAAATGAAGTCATTGCAACCAGGACATTTCTAGGTTTAGCACTGGGTTCTATGCTCCTCTGTGAACCCGATCAATCCCAATGTCATCTGGCTGGAGTTCCGTCATCAGATTCCCAAAGCATTGCTACACCATATTTTTCAAATCTGTGTCCACAATTGTCTCTTAAACCTTTAATACGAACATAAGACCTTCTTGTGCGATTCTCCAAATCTTCTGTCTGTATTTCTAAATTGTGTGAGACTATCGCCAATTGTTCTAGTAGTTCACGATTTTGTCGAACCTCCTCTGATGTTGCTGCCAACACTTGCTGTGTGAATTCTACTCTTTCGCCCAGCTCCTTCAGTTCCCCCTTATTTTCAGTCAAAGAGGATCTCAGTTCTTCACGTAGCAAAGTAAATTGTTGCTGCAAGTTATCTGTCAGTCTCCCTTCCATTTCTCTAAAACAGTCTTTGAGGCCTTCTTTGCTACGTGCCATTGCAGATAATTTGGGTACGTCCCTTTGCTTCCTTTCCTCTGTATCTTGCTTAGTGTTTCCTCTTCCCGCATGCCCAATATGCTACCAACACCTTTGCAATTGTGTTTCTTGCTCAACATGAGGTTGCCTCTGTTTAACTTGAGTTCCCTTCTCTTTAGATGTTGGCATTAGGACCAATCAAGACATCTGCTCAGGCTCTCAGGAAGCATGATTGCCCCTCTCATTTAGTTTCCGGGTGACAGCCTTGTTGCAGTCCCACTCCTACATCTAATGACCAGCCGTCTTCGCCTGTTGACTTTTTTAATAGAGAAAGTTGCTTTCACCTATTTGCGGCAATGCCACTTCGAGTGATGACTAATGCTACCAGTCCAAGCCAGTCACATGGTGTCCATGGTGTCTTAAATTGTAGACAACCTCCGATCCCATGGGCCTTACTCCCGTGGACTAGTCTGCCTCACACTCTCTCTCCAAGCAAGGAAGAAGAAAGCCTGCCAAGTTCAAATTGAGTTCTGTTCCATTATCTGCACCATATAAAAAGAGAGTACCCCTCAAACCTCTCCAGTGACTGCACTTCACATAACCCCAAACTTTTCAGGGGATCATGCTTCTCTGCAGTGCCAGAGTCTTGGTTGCTCCTCCTCACTCTAGAGCGTTGCTGCGGCTCTGTTGTGAATTCATGTTTTCCCCTCTACAAGACATATCAACAAAACACAGTCCACCCGCCACAATGCACAAACACCTTTTTCTCCTAACAGAGCACTGCTGCAATTCCCTTGAGGGCCAAAGTTCACAGAGCCCGCAATATTATCAGCCAGAGCCTCCCTGCTACTATCCTGCCTTTCAAACAGCTGGATTATGCTTGCTCTCACCTTGAGGGGCTGAATACACTCCGAGCCTTTCTCCTGTGTTGAGTAAAAGAAGAGCTCATCTCACACGCGTATCCAGCTGAGCAAAGAAAAAGCCGCCCCCCCCCACCTCCCAGGCAACATCTCTGGGATACATTCAATCCCTTATCTGGTCCTTGCCACGTTTCTCAAGAGTCTTTGTAGGCCTTCTCATGTCACTTCCACCAACAGCTGCTCCTGCAGGAAAGTCTGTTCTCTGGTTATGTCCTGTTGCTGGGCACCGTCTCTTATCGCGTATATTGTGCATTTTCAGGGATTATGTCTCTCTTGGCCCGGCATCCACAGCACCCAGCTTCCTTAGTTATTCCTTATCTGAGCGCTGTGTCATTATTCTTCTCCTCGCCTGCTATAACATTGTTGAATCACCCACAGGTCGCTTGTATGGGCGATGCCCCGTTTTATTTTCAATGGCTTGGATCTTCCCGTACTCAACTAGGTAAGGGCTGGGTCTTCTTCATCTGATCACTGCTTGTCCCGAGGAGCTTTTATTATCCTTACTGATGCCTCAACACCCTCGGAAACGAGGCAGAGGGCAGCTATTTTCCCATGCCGGAGCAGAGCCAAGGACCTCACGTCCCTACTCAATGGCAGCCATATTGGAATCATCATGAATGATTTTCATATATATGTACCCATTGACATCGACAGATGGAACTGATTTGTTAAATATTAAGACTTGGTGAGGTAGAGGGAAGACGTCATGTTTAGATGCTGTCTTTGTAACAGAAAGTCTTAATAAAAGAATGTTAAGTTTGAAGCTAAATTCAACGACCAAAGTGATCAATGCAGTTTTGATGACCACACTTGAATACTGAGTGTGGATCCCCAAAAATACCTTATTGGCCGTGTCCACTGTAAATGTAAAAGGGCAATCGTATACGGTGGACCGTTGCGAACATCAATCAAGCTAATGCAATATTGTCCCAGCTGGATCATCACAGAGATATTTATCATTCTAAATATGTGTATTGTATGACTGAGGTGGCACAAAAGATCATTGAAACTCTGAAGCAGGACAGATGCACACACTACATTACAGACAACATGGAATGACTTCATGACGCCAACAGATATAAAATTAAGAGGCAACTCTTCAAATACCTCTGCTTAATTAAGAACTCAAAATTACTACAATATGAGGGGAAGAAAATAGCTCTGAAAAAGTTGACAGCCAAATATAAAACATGGTTAAAGCAGCATAAACTAAATAGGAACTCCATCAACTGGAGATTGGCTTGTAGATTAATCAGGGCACAAGGTGCCAAGAATCTTTGGAAATTACATCGTACTCATATAGCCCAACGTAAGCCTAAGCAAATGACTAAAGTACCCTATCCCTTTTGGACACAACATATCAAAAATCTGTTCTGAACTGGAAAAGACACACATAGACATAATCAGGAAAGGAGCTAAATCCATTGGCTGACATAGACTTCGATAAGGACAATCTTTATCAGATCATCACAAAACCTACGACATCTAGGTCACCAGGGCCTGATAATCTCCCTAATATTTGGATTAAAAAGAACCCAGTAATTTTGGCAACATTTTTATGTCAAGATTTTAAGGTCATCATAGAGAGTGGTATTCTGCCAGAATGTTGCCAGCCTTAGATCCTCATCCCAGTACATAAAAAGGGACTAACAACAGACCCAAAGAATTTTATACTATTGATGATGTTAGACACCACTAGAAAAATGTTTGCAAAAATTCTTCTGAAACATTTAAATAAATGGGGGGAAGGTAGAATAATATTGGACTCTACCGAGACTGGTTTTCGTAGTGGTTACAGTACCATGCATTGCATTTGGCTATTGTAGCTATTACTAGCAGAGAGCAGGAAAATGCCAAGTTGCTGACTAAATGTCTGCTACGTGGACTATACATGTGCTTTTCACAGTGTAAATAGAAGACGTCTATAGGAGAAAGTAAGTTCCTGGGGCATTGACCAGACACTACTATATGTCGTAAGGGAGTTATACACTGGTACCAATGTTACAGTCAGAACATCACAAGCAGGTACTCAGACCCAATCAACAAACACACATTTGGGACTGAGAAAGGGATGAGTACTTGCACCAACCTTATATAATCTATATGTAAGCGACCTGTATACATTTCCCCCAAAATTGGCAGGTTAACCTGTGAGATGTATATGCAACGCGGACAACATGCTCCTTATAGATCAAATGCTGCTGGGATTATAGAGATCTTTGGTTTGTTTGGAAAAATATGCAAATGCAATTGGACAAAAAATAAACCAAAATAAGACAAAGATAATGATTCTGGGAGGAAAACAATGCTGTAATATCAGATTTAGCTCGTATTTTAATGGGGCTAACCTTGAAATAGTTAACTCCTATATATATTTGGGAAGCCCCATTTTCTCCCAGTCTAATAGTAAATCATACAAAGGGATGGTACAGATGAACATCTTGGGTAGGTAGCAAGTTATGAGAGAGTTTGTGAATCAAAGATGTGGGGGTTCAATTGATGCCTTACGGGAGGACTATGTGAAGAGTATGGTACTGATAATATTATGTGCATTCGAAACTCTCCCTGATAAACATGTAGCATGGTTGAGTTTGCTTCAATGGTGATTACTTTGATCTCTTTTTGGAGTTCCTCAGATGGTCCCTGTTGAGGTCTTGCCCCTGAGATGGGTTTGACTTCACTGGATAACTTGTGGAAGATCGCGAGGTACCTATTGTACATTATATTAAATCATAAAATGAATATCTCTAATAAACTGAGGAACACCATCGTCGTCCATGTGATGCAGATTTTGGCTAGACAAAAAGGAATTGGCACACGCCAGGCCTATAGAGATGTATTGCTTACTGCACATCAGCACTGTAATGTCCTCTGTATTTTATTGACAGAGGTAGAAGACAACAAGCACTTCAAAACAAAGTTTAACTCAAAATCAGCATATTGGGATAAGGTGGATAGTGTGTAAGAATTGACTGGGGAAAAGAGAGATGCTGAGTATGCAAGGCACGGCTTTACACTGAATTCCCCTTCCAGTTACCTCACCAAATGGTGCAGCACAAAGCAGTACTAGAGTACAGCGGATCATGGAATGGGACACAGAGAGAAAGACGTATGTGCAGATTATGCACTGCTCAAATAGAAACAGCAAGGCTGCACGTGATGAATTACTGTTGATATGTTAATGTCAACATTTGATGAATTTTTAGGATTATGAATGGATAGATTTGTAATAGATCAAGTATTTCTTTTTTGAATATGTATGATATTATTTGAATGTGTGATTTTAGTGTAATGTTTATTTGTACTTTTAATGTTATGGTGATTTAATATGTGTTTTCTTTTACGGGTGCAAAAGGCATGTAATTTGCCATAAGCACCATAAACAAATAAAAATAAAAACAAAAAAAATGTGTCAATAAGTTCGAACAACGACTCTCATACCTGGATATACTAGTGATGATGCAGGGGACCATGTGTTAAGTAAATGGCTTTAGATAGTGTGTGGCTAATCAGTCCAGGGACTATAGGGGTGCCATTAGTAAGTTATTTAGACAGAAGGCAATGAGGGCGGTGGAATAACATTGTAACCTATATAACCAAATTCTGCAGTTTCCCACTATACAAGATGTAACCCTGTTGGATGTGACAAGCTCCATGTCAGTTAGATTCTATGGACCATCTGAAAGCTTTGGCATTGTTTTACCTTGCAAAAACGTACACTGATCATTTTAACTTTAGAATTATTTTTATCGCATGGTTTTTGGGTTGCTATTGCTTTACAATCTGTTTAGGGCGATAAAAGGGGGAATGCACATTGGAACAGCATTAAAACACCCACATCACCTGCAAACATCCGATTTGTAAAATCATAATTTTACTGCCAAGCAGCACAAGTCACAGATATTGGTTGTCATGGAGTATAAATTAAAGAGGAAAAGTTGGGATACAACAGTATTTAGAATCGGGGCCATTAGGAGAAAGCACTATGCTGGGCTTACATCTGTAAGTGGGCACCAACAAAAAAAAAGGGGATGGCTGGTGTTGCAAGGAATGCAGACGGCAGCGGGGAGAGGATGGAATGTGTTGAGTGTGAACCTTATAGTTCTCTCCCTGCAGATACTGGTGCCAGTTAAGCAACTAGTAGCTGATGATCAGTCAAGTGGTTTCACTAGATCAACGCTCTAGTGAAACCACCTCTCTGCCCATCAGATACTGTGTCCTCAAGCATTGGCCCTCTATTCAATGGTGTATTTTCTTCGCGCGTTGTTGCATGATGATATTTTAAAGGACTTGAAGAAGATTTGAGAAGTGGTGATTGGATGAGGACCCCACTGATTGTGGTGGCACTCATAAGAGATTCATGCTTAAAGGAGACCCGCAGCTGCAATTGGGTCACACCTTATTTGAGCTAGCCAAGGCTAGGGGTGTTTGGTTCAAATATTTCTCTTGTTGCATCGTGTGCCATTCTCCTTTTTTGATGCCTTAGCCTTTGCAAAAAGTCAATTCTGAAACGTGGATTGGTGGAATTCCACTTAGTTCTGTGCAGATAAGAGGAGATACAACAAGTAACAAGGGTTTGAGAATGCCTCAAATCCAATCAAGGGGTTCCCAACTGTAAGAGGAGGTTTGGCTGATTGCAATTTAACTGTTTCAACACATTTTGAATTTGTTAAGATCTATCTACTCAAAGAGTGTGCTACCCCTTGCGCATGTTTGACTGATGAGCGGGGGCAGTGTCCCTTCACATCTCTTAGGGAAACTCTTCTCATTAGATGCTGGATGTTCAGGGAATCTCCAGTCTCGGATTCCTTTAAAGTAAATAACTTCAGGAAATGTATTGTTTGCAAAGAGGCTTAGAACTGATAATATGAATCCTCAATGAGGCCAACTCATTTATATGTAAGATGTATACATGTATAATGTAGGCAATTTGCACGTTGTTTCTAGTTGCTCGTTTTGCCCCATTGTCCTCTAGTCTTAGAGCCATTGTAGTCCTACAGGATGCCAATAAAACCAGAAGGACAGCGGATGAACCCTTTCCAGAGAATGTCCTGATGTCATAGTTATCTCAGTGCACGTCATTGTGCCTTTAATACATATATTTTATGTACCTCAAGTTATGGCAAAGAGTAACTTAGAAAAAATGATGACCTGCTGATCAGAATTGCACAAAGTGACAGTTTTAAATCTGACATCCTTTGCAAGTTAAAGTTACATTCCCATGGAGTCCACCTGCGTTATACACCAGAAAAAAAGAAGGCGGACGAGATTGGCGTGCATCTTAAATGCCACCTTCCATACTTACATGGCAGGCAGCGTTTACTTAATTTGCACAGCGTGTGCCCTGCCTGTTTACTCTCCCCTGTTGCACTCTGCTGTGCAAATTAGGAACATTACATAGCAGGGACCTGCTTAAGCTAAAGTGCAAATGCAATAGGTCCTAGCCGTGTAATTACGGGGACTTGAAAAATGAGCACCTGTGTTATTTTGTCATTGGTGAAGAGAGATAAGAAAGCAACTTGTTATGCCCATTCTAAAGCTAAACCATATTTGCGCACATAAAAAAGTAATTGGGCTTTTGTTACCTGACTCCGATTGGCGGTGCTACATAAAATAACCGCTTCACGCACATATCACCAAAAATACAGAAAGCTATGGTAAGGATATAGAACCAATGTATAAATTGACTTGTCCCTCTCTGAATAACATGTGTGGCTACGTTGGACCAATGGAATGGCTTTCAAGCCCTACCACTATTTTTTGCACATAGACAATGTGTGCGTTGCTCTGTTAAGCATTTTCATATTTGCCTGACTATTGGTAACATGGACTAATAGTAAAAAAGCCTGGGTGAACATCCACATGACTGCTCTCATATATCGGAACAAACTCCATAGCCAGTGTTCAGTAAACAAGGACTAATTCACAGAATTCTCCGTGTAGCCCAAAACGGCACCAAAACGTGCATACAAGTTATGTTTTCTGTGTTCAACTTTGGAAGGACAATCAGAACCACTGCATCTCTTGAGGAGATGGGGTGGGACAATCAGATTCCTACCATCTTTGGGGAGGCACAGTAGCCCTCGTAACATTTCTTTTGTAGGGTTTGTTGAACTGCAACAACAGTTCCAAAAAGCAAAAACACACTTTTCCTTTTTGTATTTCTAATTCTATGTTCCTTTCGGTTTGTCCTCCTCCTAAACCGTGGGTGATGTATTGCATGTGTTACCTTGACTTTTACACGAACACATTAAATTAATAAACTGGTCCCTTTTGTTTTACCTGATTGCTTATTGAACTTAAAAGTTCTACCTGTTTGTGCATTGAGCAGTGAAAACATCCAGTGTTTTGCTCACCTTCCTTTGTATGTGTCACACTACTACAAACCAAGAAGTGAACCCATTGATAAAAGGTGAAACAGGCACAGTCAAGAGATTTACCACATTTGCCTTTTGGAATAACATGGCCCAAAGCTTGCTTGCCAATTCTTTAGAAAGGGCTGTGGAAGTGGTAATAGTAGCAGCCCAAACAGCATTAGTACAACTGTCCAAAATAAATGCACGTCTAATCAGGGTTCTACAAAAAATGCATATTTTTTTTTTTCAATACACCAAAATGCAATGTCTGACTAAAAAGTAGAAATCCAACCATTTGGAATGAATACAGAAAATACAGAATGTAGATGCAACAAAGGTGCAGAATGATTGTTTATCAGTCTCTAGGGTCACAAATATGCACCATGGGGGCTTGTCCTTACAAAAGTACACTAATCTGTTCTTGGGTGGTTGGATGATATCGATGATATCGCACCAGGCTGCAGGATGATGTCTTTAAAGGTCAGTATCGAATCAGATTAAAATTGGAGCTCTGTGCAGTTTGAAGGTGGTGTTTGACCAATGCTTTTCAGCGAGCCCACCAGGTTGTGTTCAATGGTCAAGCTGGTCCAAGATCATGCTTACTACTCGGTCAATGAGTGACACAATGCTTCCAGCAGTTCAAGTGAAGGTGCAGAGCAGAATGAGGCAGGGATCCCAGTGGTTTGTACTTTGCTCAACAAAGCGGTTGTTCAAAGTCATCAACAGTGGTGAGCTGGTGTTCAAGATGAATAGGTGATGTGCTCTGCTGGTATGATGAATCATCAAGCTGGTTTGATGAATTAAAATCAGTGGTTCAAAGAAGCTTGAAGATCAGTGCCAAAAGCAGCAACCCAGGTCCTGATTTTTTGTCGGCTTTCTAGAGGACGGTTTGAAGCTGCAGAATACAAGACTCCAGCTGCTTGGATTCTTACGGTGCCGTGGATTTCAATCCAGGGCATCAGGGACAATATGAGTCTGTTTTCTTTTCACTCTCAGTCCTGGGAGCCATCTGGCACCTGCAGGAGTCCTTCACCTCCGGAGAGGAAGCAGGTTCCCAATGCAGTTGATAAGGTACAGTCCTTTGTCTAACACCAAGTCACCCCTGCTGTTTTCTGAGTATGGTTACGGCACAGAAATGGCCTCTACTTTGGAACACCTGTCTTCACCTCTTGGAGAGAGCTTTGGAAAGACTGACCTCCACACAGGGTCCAAATACACTCTTCTTTCTTAAGAGTTCAAGATGCATCAAAGAGGTTGTGGGAGATTTTGAAATTAATTATACAAGTAAAATGTCACATGATTTTTGATAAAAGCAAACCTGCCTTAAGGGCTCCAATCCCTGTCAAGTGGAGAAGTGATTTTTGCCTTCTAGCATCATACCCAAAGAGGTCTACTCTGCCGGATATGGCGGAGACACAAAGCAAAGAGAAGCCCACATGAAAACCAAGATGGAGGAACAGTTTCTCAAGTCTATTCTGCTCTGTCTCATGGTTATAACTTTGCCCCTTCCCAAGCCTGCAGTTTCAAAGGCCATTGGTGTTCAATGCCCTGTTGTGAGGCTGACCTTTTTGTTATGTGTATGCCTCTTTTACGCATTGATTCCTGGGTTCCTCCTGCTGGGAATTTACTGGGCTGCAGTAATGTTACCCAACTTCCAAAAGGATAAAAGAGAGGCAGCTGTTCTGCATATTGCTCTGCTGGCTGAACAGAGATGGGCACTCTGGCTAGAATCCACATAGCCTTTCCAGGATTTTCTTGAGCTCACTGGGTTGACATGAATATAATGCAAACCTGATCTGGCTATTAATAGTTGTGTGAACTCTCAGTGTAACTAAAACTCACAGGGATGCAGAGTGAAAGACATGTGATATGCTAGATTGCCAAATAAAACATTGCAAGATGTAAAATAAAAACGTGTGTGTGTATTGTCCCACTCTCACTTCTTGCAACCACACTAACATCCAAGTATCAATTTCGCTGACCAACCAGTATCTTACCTACATACCCCTTCAGCATCCCCAGCCATTGAGTTTCTGTTTCACTTTCTCTGCTGTTCCTCTCTGGGTTGAGTTGCTCATTCTTTTTCTCCCTGCTGTGTCTTCTGGTAAATGTTGCCTGATGGAATAAGCAGAAATAGATTGGCCAACATTATGCAATACAGCTATGGCACAAAATAAATTGGCACTTAGAAGTGACAGGGACTTTGTTCTCACAAATCCCACACCTTACTTCCGTGGCAAAACTGCATCCCATGAAAACCCTAATAGACCTCCCAACCCAGACTAAGAAGAGACTCCATCCCCTCTTGACAGGGCCAGGTCCCTAACCCTGTCCCACTTATTATTAGAAATTACCCTGATACCAGAAAGATAATTCATCAAACGTATTATGGGTTTTGAATTAGCAGGGCAGATTTAAATGTAACTTCTTTCTGCAATCACTTTGCTGTCACAGCAAGCAGCTGTCAAACAGGGCACATGAAACTTTTGAACCCGCTTTCTGCCATTTTAAGAGCAGAAGCAAAAGATCAGGAGACTGATGCAGCAGAGCATCAGTCTTCATTATGATTTTGGCAGGGAATTTTCAGATGGGAGGTCTGTTTAGCAGACCATCCTTTCTGAGATGGAATTACACACATCATGTTATTATTTAATGCAAATCATAAATGCTAGGTCTTTTACACTGTCACCAGGTGGCAATTCTTCAAAGGGTTACAATGAACATTTTCAAAATATCTGTGTGAGTCTCATGGCAATCCATTGGTTTGCCTCTGTGATTTGGTGTTGTTGTCTTGGTTGTGACCTTAGAAGAGGGCAATTACATTGGATGAAGAAGAGTATCAGGAAGAAGAACCTCCCCTTTCAAACATTAGGAGTGTTGTTGGTCTATAAGGAGAAGGGTGAGCATTTGCCATAGTCTCCTGTATTGCCAATCTCCCTTGGTCACAATATGTGTTTCCGGAAGGGAGACAGACATTGGGGGATGACTAAGGAAGGGAATGCGAGGAGAATTTTAGATAGGATGGCTTGGAAATGTTAAAGGAAGAGGTGGAGGGAGCTAGTGGAGGCAGGGCCTATGGATTAAACCATGTTGTGGAAGGTTGTACTTGCATGGAAATTGGTGAACTGAGCAAATGAGGCCTGTGAAGGGCAACCTAAAAAGTGTAGATGCTTTTGATATGCTACAGGATTTTCAGGAGAAGATTTAATCATCTTTGGGCTTGGAGAGAAGGTGGAGGTGAATCAGCAGGGTGAGGTGCATCACTGAGGTGTGGGATAGCATGTAGAAATAAGTGGATGGTGTGCAGGTGGTGGGCATGCGGGAGTCCAAAGAGCAGCAAGTGCATGACACAGAGAGTGAACCTCAGCGTGTAGGTGAGGAAGATGGAGAGTCTGTGTGACAAATTGGATTCTGATTCACAGGAGTAAAAGGATCAGTAGGGGTAAAATGACCCACTCAGCCCGCCCAAACCAAATCCCAATACAATCATAAAGGTAAAACAGGGAAAGTCAAGAGAAGTTCCTCCTCTGTCATTTGAGGTAACATAGGCCAAGGGAAGGCTATGCTCTTAAGAGAGGTGTGAATGTGATCTAGTAGTGGTCCAACCAATACAGTAACCTACTCCAAAATAAAGTATATTTCCAATCAAGGTTCTATAAAAATATAAATGCTTTAATTAAACACACCATCATCAATAGAACAAAATAGAACCACTGTAAACAAACCTACTACTGTGAAAGACAGAAAGACAGAGAGAAGCAACAGACTGGAGAAAGTAGCCATCTGAGCATGAGTACAGGGGTGTTAGCCAAGAACCAACCACAAAAGGATATGTCTTATGTGGGACAGCTGCTGAAGTGACCTAACCAGTCTCTAGGGTGCCTCTTGACAGAGGGGGTAGTTTGCGGGCAACAGTACCGGGTTTCGAAACACAACATTGAACATTGATGCAAGTGGATCAAGATCATTGTGGGCACATTTGATAAAATGGGCCCAAGCAGCAAGCAGGCATTGAGTATTGGCAAATGCACTTGCTCTATGTGATCAAAGGGAAGCTCTCAGCATTGCAGTTTGGGGCAGTAACAGTATCTGTTTGCAGTTGGGCTTGGCTGAGTCAGGCTTATAGCCGCTTTGAGAGGTTAAGATGCTCCAGCGATTCAAGTCGGCGGGTGGCAGTCATCGAAGTGTTGATCTTGGGGTGTTGATGTGTGGGTCGGTAAAGCTGCAGTTTGAGGGCTAGCTGGGTCAAGCCATGGTTGTAAACCCTGGACAGAGTCAGTGTTTGACTCTCCAGCACTTTGGATCATGTTCCTGCATCGAGCAGTGGATTTGGGCTTAGCAAGTGATGGGCTGAGCTAGAGCACAATGCATCATTGAGCTGGTTTGAAGTACAAGCAATAGTTTGGATTGGTGGAGGAGTGCAAAAGCCAGTGTTGGCCCCTTCCATCTCATTCAAGGTGCAGTGAACATGGAGTGACACGATCAGTGTTACAGAACAGGGAGCTGCATGTGTTCTGGTCCTCTGGTTGCTGTGGGGGCCACTAAGGGGGACTTGTGAGAACAGGAGGGTTCCATTCAGGGTCTGCTCTCCTAGCTTTAGGAAATTCTGGTGAGCATTATGAGGTCCTGGTCCACAGGAAAGGTTCATCCCATAGTGCTCAGGGAGTGTTTAGGGGGCAGATGTTTCTTCTGCCTTGGGGAGCTGATCTTTCACCTCAGGCTGATGGCTTTGGAAAGAGCAACTTTCCCAAAGGAGATTCAATGAGTTCTTCTCAGGTGATTCAGAGCAAATATTTAGGTTGTCTTGAGAAGATCTGAGGAAGTGGTCGGAGACTCCTTATTTGAAAGTACCAAGTAGCAATGTGATTGTAATAAAGCTGGTCTGCATTAGTGGTCCAATCCCTGCTCTTGAACATAGAGGACCTTGCCCTTCTGTTGTCATACCCAAAGGAAGTGGAGGAGACAGGAAAGAGAAAGACTGAGTGAAACAATATGGTGGAGGTCTCCTTCCATTGACCAGCGCACTCCTGCCTACTATAATCCCACCCCTTTCCTTTCCACTATGAACTAAGGCCCTTTGAGATGCAGCACCCTGATGTGAGGCTACTCCTTTTGAAGGGTTGAGCTCTGTTGATGCTTGGGCACAGGACAGTGGTATGCTGTGCGGTTGTCTCTGGCAAAGGATGTCACCTGCCCTCACAAAGAGATCAAAGAAGATGTGTGGTCTTTCAGGTACCTGTCCTGCCATTTGACAGTCTCCACCCGCTCACCAGAATACACATCAGATTCCTCAGCAGAGCTGACTGAAAGGAACCGACACATATGTGATATCAATTTGGATGTGATGGCCATGACAATAAGTAGCACTGTGCACTATGCTTAAACTCAGCCATATATGTATGTTAGAGTTTACCCCACCACCAGTTATATTGTAGTTTTGGAACATGGGGACTATCTTAAATGTCACCCCTGTGCTGCAGAGACCTAGCTGTCACTGTGACTGTCATGTGGGCATCTTGTGACCTTGGAACCCGCTCTACTCCATGGTTAGGGCAGGCGCTGCAAATCAGGCTAGTGAAGCAGCAGTGTACTAGCACACTATGCTTTTGGAAAGCAGTTGACTGGTTAACCGATTACCCTTTTACAGATTTACCTGCATCATTTTATTGATTAATCCATATCAAAAACACCAGGACTTTTCACCCCAGATGGCAATTCCTCACAATCTGATCCCCTTCTCTGGTGCGTTCCCTTGCCAAGGAGACAATCCAGGCACAGCAATCCCAAGTGTTAGGTGAGATAAGGTACACACAAACACATGACAGTGCCCACCTTATCACCAATAAGGGAATACTTTGCATAGGGAATAGGACACACTTGAAGGACAGGAAGTTTAGCAATGCTGCTGATTTTATTTAAGTTACTGATACAAAAAACGTTTGTGTGAAAAGACTGGATCCGCAGAACAGGAAGGTGAGAATTTACATTCCTACACAACCTTAATTATTTCCTTTTGCATTGTCGAGCATGAATATAAGTGATCGTGACTCCTTAGAGTTTTCACTTCTTCAGTGGTGTAGCAGTCATTATTAAGAGCATATGAATAAATATCCTGTCATTGGAATGGTAGAACTTGCACAAACTCTAATCTAATTGACACGCTTCAAATGTAGCTGCCTTTCCTGAAAAAAAAAATCGTTAGGTGAGGGCCTCCCGCCAGCTGGCCATCGAAGAATTGGGTACTTTTATTACATGCTGTGATGTGCATTTCTGAACGAATAACATCACGCAGGGTTGTGAAAGGGATGAGTAAAGAGGACGAGACCAGCCAGTGTTCACTATAGATACCTGGGTGATCAGTCTGACCATTAATTAAATTAGCATGTGAAAGGATGACATCAAACTTGTGATTGGGCTTGTGGCTAGCAGTCTTAATCAGCTGTTGGAAATCCATGTAAGAGGGAGTGACTCTGAAGGAGGGAGTGCTGCTTCCATCATATGTTAAAATAGCTCAAAAGAGAGAGTCCAGCATAGGTCAAGCAAAAGTGAAAATGAGAGAAAGAATTTGGTGAACAAGCTATCCGCAGTGAGGTGGCCCATTGAACTGACAGAGGTGAAGAGTCTTGTGGACATAGATTTGGATTTTAATCAGCAGATGTTCAGCTTTAAGTAAAGAATGTGATGTCATTGCAGTTGTCAGAAACAGATATTTACAGACAACAGCTACGCCCACGTGGGTAATGTCATAACCGGGTGGAACAGCGTGACCTGTCTTACTACTGCATGTCACATTTCATGAGATTTTATTTTATTTCAGATGCCATATGATTTCTTTATAGTGCAAGTTTGCTTTTGAAGGCACGCCCATTATTATTATTCTCCCAACAGTGGCCCTCTACGTTCATATGTTATACCCTTCATAGAGGCTTTCAGAATCAGTTATTCATGCTCTCAGAAATGAGAAAGCTATTTCTTTCCCCCAGACAGCCAGGCGGGAAGTTTGTCACAGAAGACTCAAACCTGATGCTCACTACAAAGGCTTTAGGCAATAGTTTTTGCAAGATTCACAGGAGCGACTATGGATCATTCCCTGTAGATGAGAAAACTAATATCAGAGCACCGAGCTCCCTTGTAACTGGAATGAAACTCTATTGGCATTAGAATAAATGACAGCAATGTGGTGGAAATATGTATTTAGTAAACATGCACATGATGCAGAAACCTGTTGCTTTAATGCTGCTACTATCTACTATGATATGCAAAGAATTGTTGAAATGACTCACCGCTTTTGCTTGTCACAGGGTGGCATATGGTTTATTACAGAGCAGAGAAAAATCCCCTGCAGAGCAAACTTTGTCTCCGGATCCCACTGCACATACTGGCATTAACATAACAAGTGAACCCACTCTCAATCGTAATTGCAATGCACTTTGTAGAAAATGTCTGCAGCTTTGAAACCCACAGAAGTAGCTCTTGACATTTCCGAATTCCCAAATGAGTGATTGCTGCCGCAACTCACCGAACGAGCCTTAGCTACCATGTGTCAGTGAGCGAGTTCATGGCGATCTAAGGAACATTAAAGAAACCGTCTCGTCTAGCTGTGGTAGAATGTGTATTGTCACGAACATCTTCTGAAAAATACAATGAAACGGTGAATAGGTGTAGGTCCTAGAAATAATTAAGAGGCCGATTCATGGAATAATTAGCGCGGCGCAAGTGGGCAAAAACGTGCGAATCGCAGTGGAATAGCGAAAATCGCAGTGCAAGTGCGAAAATCGCACGAAAAGCAGCGCACGTCGATTCATGGAAGGCCGTGCGCGAGAAAACCAGCGGATGTGCGATAAAAAAGTGCGCGGCGCACGTTGGCGCACGTTGGCGCACAGGCCAACAAACAGCGTGCGCCAGGTCACAGCGAAAATCGCACAGGCCACAGCGAAATTCACACATAGCGCGGCGCACGCAACAAAAGTAGGCGGAACACGGGCGTAACATTCGGAATGGGGAACAACTTGCAAAAACGTGGGCGTCACGGGGGAAGCACAGGGCACAAGTGCGCGGAACGCCCACACGCTCGCCTACAACACGTATTCATGGAATAGAATAGGGCAAAAAAGTGCACGCTCAAACCAGCGCACAGGCACAAACACGACCGCCACAAGAAAGCAGGCGGTAGCGTCTCTGCGGCTGTAAGAAATGTGCGCCAAAAGGTGCGCCAACAAATAGCACCCATATACTGCCATGATGAATGTCCTATACTGTGGCCCTCCAGGACAAATGACGTGCAAAGGGGTACCCACAAACACGGACACGCTGACAAAAAATACGTGTGCGTGTATACCGGGGTGCGCGGGAAGTCTCACACGCGATTTGGCCGGGTACGTGGATTTCAGGGGTGCACGGGAAGGTCCACACGCGATTCCATCAGGGTAGGTGTATTTCAGGGGTGCGCGGGAAGTCCCACACGTGATTACAGCAGGGTACGTGTATTTCAGGGGTGCGCGGGAACTTCCACACGCGAATAGCCTGGGCGCATGTATTTCAGGGGTGCGCGGGAAGTTCCACACGCGAATAGCCTGGGCGCGTGTATTTCAGGGGTGCGCGGGAATTTCCACACGCGAATAGCCTGGGCGCGTGTATTTCAGGGGTTCGCGGGAAGTTCCACATGCGAATAGCCTGGGCGCGTGTATTTCAGGGGTGCGCGGGAAGTTCCACACGCGAATAGCCTGGGCACGTGTATTTCAGGGGTGCGCGGGAATTTCCACACGCGAATAGCCTGGGCGCGTGTATTTCAGGGGTGCGCGGGAAGTTCCACATGCGATTACAGCAGGGTACGTGCATTACAGGGGTGCGCGGGAATTTCCACACGCGAATAGGCTGGGCGCGTGTATTTCAGGGGTTCGCGGGACGTTCCACACGCGATTACAGCAGGGTATGTGTATTTCAGGGGTGCGCGGGAATTTCCACACGCGAATAGGCTGGGCGCGTGTATTTCAGGGGTGCGCAGGAATTTCCACACGCGAATAGGCTGGGCGCATGTATTTCAGGGGTTCGCGGGAAGTTCCACACGCGAATAGCCTGGGCGCGTGTATTTCAGGGGTGCGCTGGAATTTCCACACGCGAATAGCCTGGGCGCGTGTATTTCAGGGGTGCGCGGGAAGTTCCACACGCGAATAGCCTGGGCGCGTGTATTTCAGGGGTGCGCGGGAATTTCCACACGCGAATAGCCTGGGCGCGTGTATTTCAGGGGTGCGCGGGAATTATCACACGCGATTTGGCTTGGTACGTGTATTACAGGGGTGCGTGGGAAGTTACACACGCGATTAGGCTGGGTGGGTCCTCACAGGTGTTCCCTGTACACCCTCCACGGCCCCTGCAGGCAGCCCACAAAACAGGGGACTAGCCTGCACACCTGCTCATGTCCCCTATCACCCCCACCCCCCACCATCCAGGGGCACCCTCCACCAGGCCCCCACTCATGTCTCCCACCACCCCCACCCCCCACCATCCAGGGGCAGCCTCCACCAGGCCCCCACCCATGTCAACCACCCCCCCCCCGCCCCCCAGCAGTGCATGGTCAGCCTCCACCAGGCCCCCACCCATGTCTCCCACCACCCCCACCCCCCAGCAGTGCAGGGGCAACCTCCACCAGGCCCCCACTCATGTCCCCTATCACCCCCACCCCCCACCATCCAGGGGCACCCTCCACCAGGCCCCCACTCATGTCTCCCACCACCCCCACCCCCCAGCAGTGCAGGGTCAGCCTCCACCAGGCCCCCACTCATGTCTCCCACCACCCCCACCCCCCACCATCCAGGGGCAGCCTCCACCAGGCCCCCACTCATGTCTCCCACCAACCCCACCCCCCAGCAGTGCAGGGTCAGCCTCCACCAGGCCCCCACTCATGTCCCCCACCACCCCCACCCCCCACCATCCAGGGGCAGCCTCCACCAGGCCCCCACCCATGTCTCCCACCACCCCCACCCCCCACCATCCAGGGGCAACCTCCACCAGGCTCCCACTCATGTCTCCCACCACCCCCACCCCCCACCATCCAGGGGCAGCCTCCACCAGGCCCCCACCCATGTCTCCCACCACCCCCACCCCCCACCATCCAGGGTCAGCCTCCACCAGGCCCCCACTCATGTCTCCCACCACCCCCACCCCCCAGCAGTGCAGGGGCAACCTCCACCAGGCCCCCACTCATGTCCCCTATCACCCCCACCCCCCACCATCCAGGGGCACCCTCCACCAGGCCCCCACTCATGTCCCCTATCACCCCCACCCCCACCATCCAGGGACAGCCTCCACCAGGCCCCCACCCATGTCTCCCACCACCCCCACCCCCCAGCAGTGCAGGGGCAACCTCCACCAGGCCCCCACTCATGTCTCCCACCACCCCCACCCCCCAGCAGTGCAGGGTCAGCCTCCACCAGGCCCCCACTCATGTCTCCTACCACCCCCACCCCCCACCATCCAGGGGCAGCCTCCACCAGGCCCCCACCCATGTCTCCCACCACCCCCACCCCCCACCATCCAGGGTCAGCCTCCACCAGGCCCCCACTCATGTCTCCCACCACCCCCACCCCCCAGCAGTGCAGGGGCAACCTCCACCAGGCCCCCACTCATGTCCCCTATCACCCCCACCCCCCACCATCCAGGGGCACCCTCCACCAGGCCCCCACTCATGTCCCCTATCACCCCCACCCCCACCATCCAGGGGCACCCTCCACCAGGCCCCCACTCATGTCCCCTATCACCCCCGCCCCCCACCATCCAGGGGCAGCCTCCACCAGGCCCCCACCCATGTCTCCCACCACCCCCACCCCCCAGCAGTGCAGGGGCAACCTCCACCAGGCCCCCACTCATGTCTCCCACCACCCCCACCCCCCAGCAGTGCAGGGTCAGCCTCCACCAGGCCCCCACTCATGTCTCCCACCACCCCCACCCCCCACCATCCAGGGGCAGCCTCCACCAGGCCCCCACCCATGTCTCCCACCACCCCCACCCCCCACCATCCAGGGTCAGCCTCCACCAGGCCCCCACTCATGTCTCCCACCACCCCCACCCCCCACCATCCAGGGGCAGTCTCCACCAGGCCCCCACCCATGTCTCCCACCCCCCCCCGCCCCCCAGCAGTGCAGGGTCAGCCTCCACCAGGCCCCCACCCATGTCTCCCACCACCCCCACCCCCCAGCAGTGCAGGGGCAACCTCCACCAGGCCCCCACTCATGTCTCCCACCACCCCCACCCCCCAGCAGTGCAGGGTCAGCCTCCACCAGGCCCCCACTCATGTCTCCCACCACCCCCACCCCCCAGCAGTGCAGGGTCAGCCTTCACCAGGCCCCCACTCATGTCTCCCACCACCCCCACCCCCCACCATCCAGGGGCAGCCTCCACCAGGCCCCCACTCATGTCTCCCACCACCCCCACCCCCCAGCAGTGCAGGGGCAACCTCCACCAGGCCCCCACTCATGTCCCCTATCACCCCCACCCCCCACCATCCAGGGGCACCCTCCACCAGGCCCCCACCCATGTCTCCCACCACCCCCACCCCCCACCATCCAGGGTCAACCTCCACCAGGCCCCCACTCATGTCTCCCACCACCCCCACCCCCCAGCAGTGCAGGGTCAGCCTCCACCAGGCCCCCACCCATGTCTCCCACCACCCCCACCCCCCAGCAGTGCAGGGTCAGCCTCCACCAGGCCCCCACTCATGTCTCCCACCACCCCCACCCCCCACCATCCAGGGGCAGCCTCCACCAGGCCCCCACCCATGTCTCCCACCACCCCACCCCCCAGCAGTGCAGGGTCAGCCTCCACCAGGCCCCCACCCATGTCTCCCACCACCCCCACGCCCCAGCAGTGCAGGGTCAGCCTCCACCAGGCCCCCACTCATGTCTCCCACCACCCCCACCCCCCACCATCCAGGGGCAGCCTCCACCAGGCCCCCATCCATGTCTCCCACCACCCCCACCCCCCACCATCCAGGGTCAGCCTCCACCAGGCCCCCACTCATGTCTCCCACCACCCCCACCCCCCAGCAGTGCAGGGGCAACCTCCACCAGGCCCCCACTCATGTCCCCTATCACCCCCACCCCCCACCATCCAGGGGCACCCTCCACCAGGCCCCCACCCATGTCTCCCACCACCCCCACCCCCCACCATCCAGGGTCAGCCTCCACCAGGCCCCCACTCATGTCTCCCACCACCCCCACCCCCCAGCAGTGCAGGGTCAGCCTCCACCAGGCCCCCACCCATGTCTCCCACCACCCCCACCCCCCAGCAGTGCTGGGTCAGCCTCCACCAGGCCCCCACTCATGTCTCCCACCACCCACACCCCCCACCATCCAGGGGCAGCCTCCACCAGGCCCCCACTCATGTCCCCTATCACCCCCACCCCCCACCATCCAGGGGCACCCTCTACCAGGCCCCCACTCATGTCCCCTATCACCCCCACCCCCCACCATCCAGGGGCAGCCTCCACCAGGCCCCCACCCATGTCTCCCACCACCCCCACCCCCCAGCAGTGCAGGGGCAACCTCCACCAGGCCCCCACTCATGTCCCCTATCACCCCCACCCCCACCATCCAGGGGCACCCTCCACCAGGCCCCCACTCATGTCCCCTATCACCCCCACCCCCCACCATCCAGGGGCAGCCTCCACCAGGCCCCCACTCATGTCTCCCACCACCCCCACCCCCCAGCAGTGCATGGGCAACCTCCACCAGGCACCCACACATGTCCCCCTGCCCCCAGGTCCTGACGATACACAATCATGGCAGTAATGGGCAGCATACCCAGCACAAACACCCAGGCAAGGATAGCATCCAGCCACATAGTGAATGCAATTACATGATATAACCCCAATGGCAACAATGTAAATGGACACATGCCCGACACACACACATACACAATGGGTGCAAGTGAATGTCAAAACACATATCATGACATGTATGAAACCAATGAGAAAATAACACAAGTGAAAGTAAAAATAAAAAATGTATTATAGATAAAAAATAAGTAAACAAATCAAACATACAACTATGTGGATAAGCAAATTAATGGTCCATGTCCGAGAACAAAAGTAATAATCAAAAAAACAAAGGAATAAAAAAAAATTGTCGTCCAAAGCAATATCATGTAGTATGAAAAAATATGAAAAACCATTTCCTCATGGTGAACACAATAAGAAATGAAAAAGAAGTATCTACAAAAAGCAAACTATATACAGGAATGTTCCAGGGTCCATGAGCCCAACACCATAAATGAAACCTACTACTACCTAATCTAAAAAATATATACAAAAAAGTGGCCATTGTCCGAGCGGTCCAAAATAATAAAACAAAATAAAGGAAACCTAACACTAACTAACTAAATAACTATATACAAAGGCAGCGGGCAAGTACTGCTGCTCACTTGGTGATGTTGCTGGCCAGGGCATCATCGAACTCCATGTCGATGTCCTGGAGGCGGGACTCTGTCCTGGCCCCGAGGTCTCGCAGGGATAACCCCATGTTCAGCTCAAACTCCCTGCGAGCTTCCTCGAGGCACTCAGCCCGCCTCAATGCCCGACGCATGGAGAACTCCGCCCTGACCATGGCGAGCCGCTCCTCTTCCGCCCGCTGCCGCTCCGCACCTATCCGCTGGACCAACTCCTCCCACACGGAAGACACCACCATCCCAGGGTTGCCCTGCCCTCCGGCCGATGGCTGCCCCTCTGATCTTGATGGCCCCGAGCCATTATGCCTCCCACGTCGAGCCCGCTGCTGCCTCCGACGCCACTGCCTCTGCCAGCACGACGGCATCCAGGCTGATGGAAACCACCGACGCCGTCGTGCACGTGCCCTGCCTGATGATGCTGTCACATCTTCCATCTGCTGGGGTCCAGTTGCAGTGTTGTCCACCCCTGCTGGACCTCCGACTCCCAACTGTGGCAGGGATGGGATCCCCACCGAGCTGGCTGCATTGGTCGGGGCAGGTCCACAGGGGGCCCTGGTGGCATCTGGCCCGGAAGACGGCAAGGAGAACGACTGGTGGATAGCCTGCACAGAGGAGGAGAGGGCCGCCACATTGGCCAACACATGCAGGAAACCCCCGAACATGGCCGATCCCAATTGGGCCACGTCGGCACGGTGCACTTCGTGATGACGTGCGTGCTCCTCCCGGGAAGCACGCACGGCATCACGAATCACAGCCGTGCGCATCGCGACCCCAATCAGGACCTTCTCCACACGGCCAGGGGTTCCCACGTCCGCAGGTGGAGGGGAGTCAAGTGACATGGACATCCCCACTACCTGCGGACGGGCCTGGGACGGGGCATCCCTGCTGGCGCATGGTGGTGCACTCACAGGGTCAGGGACAGCGACATGCACAGGCCCCTCCACGGTGACCTGTGTTGCCTCCTGCCCCTGGCCCTGGACTGCACCACTTGCACCAGCAGGGATGCCCCCACCAGGCCCCATGTGTGCCCCAGTGGCGGCCTCCTCCTCCTCTGTGCAAACCACCAACCTGGATGGCTCCTCACCGTCTCCCGCCATAGCAGGCCCCTGTGGGGGCTCACCCACCCCTTCCGCTGCAGCCGTGGGTGCATCCCCGCCGCCTTGCTCCACAGCGCCGTCTCCGCCCTCTTCTTCACTAGCCGCTGCGTAGAGGGAGACAAAGAACACAAGCATCAGGGTACTGCACAATGGTCCCCTAGACAGGAAGCAATAGCAGATGAGCACCACTGTCAAAGTACACTTCCATCATGTCCCTCCACAACACATGGGTCAGTCCAGGCAAACACACACATAGTAACAGGCATGCTGCATGCCATGGATATTTCCATGCATGTCCAATGGACTCTTGAAACATTCAATGATATGCAACTCACATGCATCATGGCTCATGCATATCACATGCACACACTTCACCTCAGTCACATCCATCTGGCCCCAAACACACCAAACACAGCCAAAACAAGGGTAAGTTGGCTGCTTCACTGAATCTGTGGCATGCACAAGTCACAGACACGCAGGTCAGGCACACAGACATGGCTACCATATATGTACCTGGCATCAGCACCCATCCCTCACCCCCACCCATGTCCAGGTACAGAGACTGGCATGCTCTTATGTTCAAAATCTGCATAGGGCTCCCCATGCCGCATTTGGACACATGCAACAACCACGTGGGTCACACATCACTGGTCGCACATGCATTACCATGATGTCCCTGCACACATACATGCATACATGGCCTATGGCACACATACAGGCAAGTATCATAGAACCAGCACACCGAAACATGCCCTGTCTCACACAGTAATGCTTGGACACTTACCGCTCAACTCCAGACGGGCCTCCCTCTCAAGGATCTGGGCGTGGAGCGCTGGGCGTACGCGTTCCAGGACCCTCTTCTGGATGGAACTCATGTGGCCCCGGCCCCCCTCCACGAGGCGCCGGGCCTTCACAAGGGTCCTGGACCTCAAGTCCTCCCAGCGCTTCTTGATCTTCTGGACGTTGCGGGTTGCCACCTCCTCCGCGTTGATGGCAACCACACAGTCGGCCCAGATCCTCTCCCGTCCTTCCTTGCTGGCGCGGGACGATCCAAAGAGGGCATCATACTGCCCCAGGACATGCTCCACCAGGACACCAACTTCGGTGGCAGTGAAGCTGGTGCCCCTCTGCCCCTCTGGCCTGGGGTTGCCACTGGTGCCAGATGTGGAAGTGCCCGACATGGCAACCCCAGAGGCAGGTGTGGGTGGGCAACTGGGTCCTGGGGCTGGGCTGTGGAGCGATGTAATCCCAGTTGGGAGTCTTCAGTTCCAGCAGGGGTGGACACAGCAACTGGACCCCTGCAGATGGCTGATGTGCAGGCACCAAATGGCAGGGCACGGTGGCAGCAGGCAGGCAGGCAGGCAGCAGCAGATGGCACGTGGGAGGCTGCTCGGGGCACTGGGGGGCAGTAACTCGGCCTTCTGGGCAGGAGCGTGGTCTTCTGTGTGTTTTCGGGTGGCCAGCTTGATACGGAGTGATTTGGCACGTGAAAATCCTGCACGTCAGCGTGAAATCCGAGGAAAGGCCCTTAGCGCGTAAGCGCGTCAGCACGCATACGCGATTCTATTGGACCAGAGTCCCTCAGCGCGTAATCGCGTCTGTGACGTGACCCGCACGGGTGTTCCCCACTCAGCACGTGATGATGGAGCACACGTGAAAATACTGCACGTCCGAGTGTCATCGCGTGTCATTGGACAAAAGTGCGCTTACACGCGATTGGCCTATGTACGTGTATTTCAGGGGTGCGCGGGCACTTACACACGCAAGTACATCAGCGCACCTGTATCCCGTGGTGCGTGGGAATTTCCACACGCTATTGGACTGGGAACTAGATTCCAGGGGTGCGCGGGTCACACGCTCGCCTAGTACACGCGCAAAGCATTAATTTGCGCACTTATCAAATGACAAGCCAGATGCCAGGATGAACATACCGTTCCTAGCAGCAGTGGCAGTGGGCTACCAAAGGAGGAGGAGGAGGAGAGTCAGGGCCAGAATATTCACACCCAGAACCAGCCTGTTCGGGATGCCTGATGACCAGGTGTATGGAAGGTACAGGTTTCCACCACACATAATACTGGACCTGGTGAGTGAGTGGGAGGATGACCTCACATCACCCACCCTGTGCTCCCAAGCACTCAGCCCCCTGGAGAAGGTCCTCAATGTACTGCACTTCTTAGCCACTGGATCATTTCAGCGGACAAGTGCCATAGTGGGTGGGGTGTCACAGGCCACCCAGTCACGCTGCCTACACCAGGTCTTGGACATCATCACTGCACGCCCATCAGTCCGCAGGCACATATACCTGCCCAGAACACCTGCAGAAAGGCATGCTGCGGCCCAGGATTTTTACGGTGTGGCACGATTCCCCAAAGTGCTAGGTGCCATCGACTGCACCCATGTGGCTCTACGTCCCCCCAGGGCATTTGAGCACATCTATAGGAACCGCAAGCACTGGCATTCCATCAACGTGCAGGTAGTATGTAATGCCAAGGGAATCATCACCTCAGTATATGCCAACTATCCCGGGTCCACCCACGACAGCTTCATTTACCGAATGTCCACCCTATGCCGGGACATAGATGCTGGGCGGCATGGCGATACATGGCTGCTTGGTGAGTATGTATGCCACTGCACATGCATGCATGTTGGATACTGAGCAAGGTCACAACCCCACCAATGATAACAATCACCACCTCCACAGGGGACAGTGCCTACCCTCTCAGCCCCCACATGATGACGCCAATTCGGAACCCCACCACGCCACCCCAGGTAAGATATAACACAGCCCACATTACAACCCGGGGCATAGTGGAGCGCACATTCGGAGTGCTAAAGTCACGCTTTCGCTCCCTTAACCGTTCTGGCGGGCAGCTGTTATACGCTCCCCCAGTAGTGTGCAGGATCATAGTGGCAGCATGTGTCCTGCACAACGTTGCAACACGCCGGGGCCTGCCCGTGGACATGGTGGTGGCCCCACATCCCCAACCACATGCACAGCCGCTGCGCATGGGAGGGGAAAGGGCACGGGGGGAGGCAGCCCGTACACAGCTAGTGGCTAATTACTTCACATAGTATTCACTCCCCTGTGGAGTGCACACTGGCCTGGCACATTCCATCTGACAGTCAATGATGACTCAACCTGACACTGATCCTGAATGTCTGGAGATTCAACCGTGAAAAGCATATCAGCCTGAGATTGTTCACCTGGAAGTGTTACAATGTGTGCATCCCTACCCACACACAACACCAATGCAGTATTGTGAAGAAACACATTCAAGCAGCCAAAATTAATACCCACTTGCTAAATGCAACAAGAGGACAGTGCCATGTCACCTAACCCATCCCCAGCACCGCCACACAACACACCGTGCCATGTCATGCTATGTGCAGGTAAACAAAGTAATCCCCACAACATGACAAGTGTTGCAATGTACAGTGTCCCCAATTGAAACTTCCTACACCTGAAATGCTCACTGTAATGCAGGACCAACAACAAACTTGAGCAGGTACTACCATTAACATGACTTCAGTAATGTGATAAATCAGTTGTCTCACCACCTGGATATGCCTGCACTCCCACCACTTCCAACTGAACAGTGTTGGTGCCATGTAGAGTTGTAGGTGCACTGCTGCCAACAAGGACCCCATCTCCAGACTAGAGGGCCTTGTGTAGACATGAGGAAGGGACCTGCAAATTGGGAGGCAGACACAGATGATGAGTTACACATCAATGCAACATGCAGTGTACAACACAACAGCAATATGCACTAGGAATGTATACACAGTATTGACTAGACTACCCACACATGTAGTGGGAGTCCAATGTCACCATGTACTTCAATGTCACTTGGGCACACCCTTTGCAAGCCCATGGAAACGGGAAGCAGGAGGGGTGTGTGTGACTCAAACCCAGGCATCTGAACCTAATACATGACAAGCCTGCATGTGCCCAGCCACAATGCAGCGTATGCCCACAGGAACCACGGAAGCCAACAAATTGTCCCAGAAAAATTGGGAAAAATATAAAAAAAAAATAAAAATAAAAATAAAAATATAAAAAGAATCAAAAATGGCCATTAAAGGGCCCGGGGGGGGTTGGGGAGGCCACCCAGGAGGTCCGAGGTCAGGGTGCACACCAGAAACCACCTGTGTGGATCCTGGGAAAAAAAAAAACCTCTATGGGCTCATGGCCCACACGGCTACCCTATTGTGGGAGTATCACTGCTGTCGCTATTATCACCCTGTGCAGCTGCATCCGGAGGTGGTTGCACTATGGGAGGCAGCCCACGCAAGGCCCTACTCTGTTCCTCCATGGCTGCAAGCATGCGGGTGTGGTAGGTCTGGTTCTGGAGGATGAGGGTGCGGAGGTCCCCATGCAACAACTCACGGGATGCCCGGACCTCCGCCCTCGTTGCTTGCATCTCAGCTGAGAGCGTATGGGTGAGACGCTCCAGCTGCTGTTCTGTCCTTTGGTGTGTTGAAGCCTCAAGCTCAACTAGAGTCGTCCTGAGTTGATGTAGCTCCTGCCTCAGGGCTTCCCTGTGGCCCTGGGACTTTATGGAGATGGCCTCCTGCAGAGTCGCCAGTGCCGCCCGCCTGTCCCTGTTGGACGCCAACATGTCCTCCCTGTGTGACTGGCAGATGGAGTCGGTTGCCTGCTCTAGTCGCTCCATCAGCCTTTCAGGGGGGACAATGGAAGTGGCCACCCTATCCATGGCCTGAGCCATCATCTCGGATGATGCTGCCTGTTGGGTAGCCATACCGTAAATGGATTGCTCCCATGCGGTATTGCCAGGTGGCGTACGGCCACCACGTCGGCGGGCACCACACCTGTCTGGGGCAAGGCGGACTGCGCCTTGCTGTGCCGGCACTGCCTGAGGCTGCAGGACTGCATTCCCCCTCTGATCTGCTGGCCCAGGAACAGGATCAGATGTCGCGGAGTGTGACCCTGCATCCGTAACCACCAAAGGCCTAGCTGCCAACACTGACATCCCCATTGAGGGTTCTGACCCTGGTGCAGGTGGGTGGGACAGAACAGATTCCCTCCCTGTAACACTCACCTGCGACGGCACGTAGGTCTCATCATCCGAGTCAACAGCTGAGTACAGCTCGGGGGAGGTGCAGCCAGAGACACCCCTTGAGAGCACAACCTGTAGCACTTGTGGATTTTCACCCACCAGCACACCACGTCCCTCACTGGTGGTTGGTCGGCCCTCGGACCCCTCCTGGCTCTGCACCATCTCCACAACCCCAGCAGTATCAGGTGCGTCTTCCCCTGCAATGACATAATAACAAAGAAATGGAAACCCGCATTAGCACCATGGCACACAATGAGGGCTGAGAAGCAAGAGAACCAGTACTTGATTGACACATGTCCCACATGACTAAGACCCTCCCATGCATGCACCGTCACTGCGTATGAAGGGCAAGCAAATGGCACACACTCATTACACAAACATGGAAGATGAACACATTTTCTGCATGCTGCCTGGCAGTGGCATCACACATTGCCCTGTGATTGCCAGGTGACACACACATGCCATCACACAGATGGCATGTGCCATTGCTATTGAGTGTAGATGGAGAGGAGGGCAGCACTTATTCATTCTGTCCAGTTCCCACATGCAATAGCTTTTCTAATTGAAACAGGTCTGCTTTATCACCTGGAGCTGCCAGTCCAATATGGTCCAATTGCACAGGGACATGTGTGAACATATGATATCCAGGTAACAAAGTCACTCCACTTTACCATGGCCATGCCAGACATGTGACTAGAGGACTGAGGAATGCCTAGTATAAGTGGTGGAATGCATACAATCTGTCTGATTGAACATAGGAAAATAAGCAACAATGTTGTGGCAAGGTGACACTTCTAGGGCAACTGGGGTGCTGTTGGGCTAGATGTCTACTGTTGGCAGAAGGGATACTGCAATGGCCAATTGCAGCTGTGCAGGATGTATTGCATGAAGCACATGGCTGACACATTCGACTCAGGCGCACACACTCTCACCTGGCACACCAACAGATGCCCTCACACACACACCATGCACATGGATGACACACACATGCATGTGCACTCACCGGACAATGCCTCGTAATCAGGCAGATCTCCCACGCCTTGGATCTGTTCCTCCGTGACGTAGGTCCCAGCGACTGACTCATGTGGAGTGAGTTCCATGTCTTCTACTGGAGACCCACCTCCAGTCACTAGAGTTGCGGCATGACTTGAGGCCAGCTTCTTCTTTGCCCTGCGCTTTAGGTCATTCCAGCGCTTGTAGCAATCATTGGCTGTGCGCCTCACGATTCCAACGGCACTTACAATGTCCGCAACGGTCTGCCAGTGTGCCTGGCATTGTGCAGGTGTGGTCTTTGATCCTGCAACAATGACCATCTCGTTATCATGTCCGGACACATACTCGACAAGTGCATTCAGTTCGTCATCCGTGAAGCTGGGCTTCCTCGACGGACCGGACTGTGTAGCCGTGTCTGGGGCATCAGCCTGTGCCGGACGAGCACTCTTCCTCTTCCGCTTGGAAGGTGGTGGTGATCCTGAGTGTCCTGCGCCTCTCTGGACACTAGGGGCAGGAGCCCTGGTGGGCTCTGTATCAGGTGTGTGGGATTGCACACTCAGCATGGGAGTTGGTGCAGGCATTGGCTCAAGTGTAATGGTGTCATGGGGAATGTCAGCAGAATGGACTAGGACGGACACTGTCCTGGCTGGGTGTGTGAGAACTGGGGTGGATGGAGCCGCAGCTGCCCCTGCAGCCTCTCCGCCCTGCCTACTTGGGGCAGCAGATGACCTTGCTGCCCCAGATCCACGTGGCATGATGGCATCAACGTGCACCAGCGCACGTGTGGTAGCCCTGCTGACCTGGAAGTCAGCTATGGAGTCAGCCAGGTGTGGTGCCACAATGGGCTGGTCCAACAAGGGCTGAGCATGGATGGTGTCAGCCACATCAGCCTCAACGGGAGGGGGGGGGAGGGGGGGGGATAATGGGTGCCCTTGACTGGTCCTCCGCACATGAGGGGACAGGCTCACCCTGCAAGTTATGACCACGTCCCCTACCGGATCCACCACGGCCACCACTTGTGGCTCTTCCACCTTTGCCACCCTTACGGAATCCTCGCCTCCCAGCCATGGCACTGATATTAATGTGCGTATGGGAGTGGCTGTAGACTATAGTCCTGGGCAATTGGGGGTCAAAGGGGTTGGGTACCAGATGGTAATTGTACCCTAGTGCTCTAGCAAGGCTGATTGTAACCCCTGGGGAAAGATGACGGGTCACGCAACGCACAGGAGGCCCAAAAAAGGGAGATGACGTGCACGCAACCCCTCCTAGACCACGTGTGCAGAAAGAAAAACCTGCACTACGCTGTGGCACCCAGTAACACAAGAATGAACGTATGCGTGTCACACGCAGCCTAGAATGACCTCTGAAGGGGTAGGCTACACATGGGGCAAGCACAGAAGTTAGATACGTGCGTGACTCACCGTCTGCCAGGTAAAAGAGCGTGAAAAATGAGCGCGTTTGGTTGGCAACACCCCCGCCAAAAGAAGATATGTACACTGTCTGAGGAGACAGGACAACAGTAGAAGGGGACACTGTTTGAGGGAACAGGCCCAGGTAAACCAGTACGAGAGAAAAAAGAGAAAAAGCTGTCAGAGGTAACAGGGAGTACGAACTGGAAACGCCGTGAAGTAAATCGCGTTTGAAACGACAAGAAGTACAGAATTCACCCACTCGCTCTCCACGAAAAGCACGTACAAGGAAATGGTGTTCTACACGTACCTTATATACAGGCCCACACGTACAGCGTCACTTACGCGGCGTGTACGTGCTAGGCCCATTTTCACCAATCACACGCTTTGTCACTTCTGCATGTAGATCCATTTTCACCAATCACACGCTTTGTCACTTCTGAGTGTAGATCCATATTCACCAATCACACGCTTTGTCACTACTGCGTGTAGGTCCATTTTAACCATTTACACGCTTTGTGACTTCTGCGTGCAGGTCTATTTTCTCCAATCACACGCTTTGACACTCGGACGTGTCACGCAACATTTTCCTGCACGTGCACGTGACTTCATGGACGCGCATATGCTGTTGATGGGTTTACGCGCTAAGGGCCTTTCTTCGATTCACACGCAGACGTGTGGGATTTTCACGTGCAAAATCACTCCCTAACAGGCTGTCCATGCGTAAGCACACGGAAGACCACGCTCCTGCCCAGGAGGCCAAATTACTGCCCCCCAGAGCCCTGAGCACGCTCCCACCTGCCATCTGCTGCTGCCTGACTGCCTGCTGGCCACGTGCCCTGCCATTTGCTGCCTGCACATCAGCCAGGGGTGCTGTTGCTGTGACCACCCCTGCTGGAACCAAAGGCTCCCGACTGTCACCCCACAGCCCAGCACCAGGACCCAGTTGCCCACCCACTCCTGCCTCTGGGGTTGCCATGTCGGGCACTACGACATCTGGCACCAGTGGCAACCCCCGGCCAAGGAGGCAGAGGGGCACCAGCTTCAGTGCCAGGGAAGTTGTTGTCCTGGTGGAGCATGTCGTGGGGCAGTATGATGCCCTCTTCGGAAGGTTGCGCGCCGATGGACGTCGTGACTGCCATCAACGCGGAGGTGGCAGTCCGCGACTACTAATGTGTCAGGAAGCGCTGGGAGGACTTCAGGTCCAGCACCCTCAACAAGGCCCGTCGCCTCATGATGGCAGCAGATGCTAAGGGGCGGGCGGGGCCACTTGTCGGAAGATCAGATGAGGGTCCTGCAACGCATATCCCCTGCACTCCACATCCATGTCCTTGAGAAGCAGACCCGTCTGGAGTCGAGCGGTAAGTGTACATGCATACTGATAGTAAGTTGTGCGTGTGGTGGTGTGCCAGGAGTGTGCAGGTTGAACATGTATTTTTATGTGGCCAAGTAGGGGGGGTGTACAGGGCTGTGAGGGTGACACATGCGAGGGGTCTCATGTGTGACACATGGATGGTGCTTGTGTGTGTGGGCTTGCATGGCACAGGATGTGGAGGAATGATTGTCAGGTGTGACATGGATGTCGATGGAGACACTGCGACAGTTGGCGGAGGTGTACACATGCATGCAGGTTTGGTGTTGTGTGTGCATGTGTAGTGTACTCCCTATGTTGCATGTGATGTGTGGATGACCTTTGGCTGCACATGCTGTTGTATGTGAATGGATGGTGCTGTCTGTTGCATCATGGCTGTGGTATGGCTCATGTGTGCAAGTTGAAATGACATGTGTGTTGGGGATTGTGATGCCATGTCTGAGGTTTACCTATGCCACTCATGTATAACTGTCATGTGTGTATGAGTCCATTTTACAGTGCCCTGATGCCTGTGTTTTCTTTCTCCCTGTCTGCACCGTCAACTGATGAAGAGGACGGAGCAGGTGCTGTGGAGCACAGCGGCAGGGGTCGCACCACCAGCCGGAGACGCAAGGGCCAGATCCCCTCCCAAGTTGTGATCTCGTCGGGGAGTGAGGAGTCTGGTGCCGCGTCCCAGGCCGCAGCTGGCAAGGGGAGGTCCAAGAGGCGGAGGTCGGAGTTGGACTCCTCAGCAGCAGAAGAGGCAGCTGGGACCCCACAGGGCCCAACGAGGGAAGATGGCACGGAGTCATCCAGGTTGGTGGGGTGTATGGTGGTGGGTGCCCCTGCACTGCTGGGGGGTGGGGGTGGTGGGAGACATGGGTGGGGGCCTGGTGGAGGCTGCCCCTGCACTGCTGGGGGGTGTGGGAGTGGGAGACATGGGTGCGGGCCTGGTGGTGGGTGCCCCTGCACTGCTGGGGGGTGGGGTGGTGGGAGACATGGGTGCGGACCTGGTGGAGGCTGACCCTGGATGGTGGGGGGTGGGGGTGATAGGGGACATGAGTGGGGGCCTGGTGGAGGCTGCCCCTGGATGGTGGGGGGTGGGGGTGGTGGGAGACATGAGTGGGGGCCTGGTGGTGGGTGCCCCTGCACTGCTGGGGGGTGGGGGTGGTGGGAGACATGGGTGGGGGCCTGGTGGAGGCTGTCCCTGCACTGCTGGGGGGTGGGGGTGGTGGGAGACATGGGTGCGGGCCTGGTGGAGGCTGCCCCTGCACTGCTGGGGGGTGGGGTGGTGGGAGACATGGGTGCGGGCCTGGTGGAGGCTGCCCCTGCACTGCTGGGGGGTGGGGTGGTGGGAGACATGGGTGCGGGCCTGGTGGAGGCTGCCCCTGCACTGCTGGGGGGTGGGGGAGTGGGAGACATGGGTGCGGGCCTGGTGGTGGGTGCCCCTGCACTGCTGGGGGGTGGGGGAGTGGGAGACATGGGTGCGGGCCTGGTGGTGGGTGCCCCTGGTGGCTGGGGGGTGGGGGTGGTGGGAGACATGGGTGGGGGCCTGGTGGAGGCTGCCCCTGCACTGCTGGGGGGGTGGGGTGGTGGGAGACATGGGTGGGGGCTTGGTGGAGGCTGCCCCTGCACTGCTGGGGGGTGGGGTGGTGGGAGACATGGGTGCGGGCCTGGTGGTGGGTGCCCCTGGTGGCTGGGGGGTGGGGGTGGTGGGAGACATGAGTGGGGGCCTGGTGGTGGGTGCCCCTGGTGGCTGGGGGGTGGGGGTTGTGGGAGACATGAGTGGGGGCCTGGTGGTGGGTGCCCCTGGTGGCTGGGGGGTGGGGGTGATAGGGGACATGGGTGGGGGCCTGGTGGTGGGTGCCCCTGGTGGCTGGGGGGTGGGGGTGATAGGGGACATGAGTGGGGGCCTGGTGGAGGCTGCCCCTGGATGGTGGGGGGTGGGGGTGGTGGGAGACATGAGTGGGGGCCTGGTGGAGGCTGCCCCTGCACTGCTGGGGGGTGGGGTGGTGGGAGACATGGGTGGGGGCCTGGTGGAGGCTGCCCCTGCACTGCTGGGGGGTGGGGTGGTGGGAGACATGGGTGCGGGCCTGGTGGAGGCTGCCCCTGCACTGCTGGGGGGTGGGGGTGGTGGGAGACATGAGTGGGGGCCTGGTGGAGGCTGCCCCTGGATGGTGGGGGGTGGGGGTGGTGGGAGACATGAGTGGGGGCCTGGTGAAGGCTGCCCCTGCACTGCTGGGGGGTGGGGGTGGTGGGAGACATGAGTGGGGGCCTGGTGGAGGCTGCCCCTGGATGGTGGGGGGTGGGGGTGGTGGGAGACATGAGTGGGGGCCTGGTGGAGGCTGCCCCTGCACTGCTGGGGGGTGGGGGTGGTGGGAGACATGGGTGGGGGCCTGGTGGAGGCTGCCCCTGCACTGCTGGGGGGTGGGGTGGTGGGAGACATGGGTGCGGGCCTGGTGGAAGCTGCCCCTGCACTGCTGGGGGGTGGGGGTGGTGGGAGACATGAGTGGGGGCCTGGTGGAGGCTGCCCCTGGATGGTGGGGGGTGGGGGTGGTGGGAGACATGAGTGGGGGCCTGGTGGAGGCTGCCCCTGCACTGCTGGGGGTGGGGTGGTGGGAGACATGGGTGGGGGCCTGGTGGAGGCTGCCCCTGCACTGCTGGGTGGTGGGGTGGTGGGAGACATGGGTGCGGGCCTGGTGGTGGGTGCCCCTGGAGGCTGGGGGGTGGGGGTGGTGGGAGACATGAGTGGGGGCCTGGTGGTGGGTGCCCCTGCACTGCTGGGGTGTGGGGGTGGTGGGAGACATGGGTGGGGGCCTGGTGGAGGCTGCCCCTGCACTGCTGGGGGGTGGGGGTGGTGGGAGACATGGGTGGGGGCCTGGTGGAGGCTGCCCCTGCACTGCTGTGGGGTGGGGTGGTGGGAGACATGGGTGCAGGCCTGGTGGAGGCTGCCCCTGCACTGCTGGGGGGTGGGGGTGGTGGGAGACATGGGTGGGGGCCTGGTGGAGGCTGCCCCTGCACTGCTGGGGGGTGGGGTGGTGGGAGACATGCGTGCGGGCCTGGTGGAGGCTGCCCCTGCACTGCTGGGGGGTGGGGGTGGTGGGAGACATGAGTGGGGGCCTGGTGGAGGCTTCCCCTGGATGGTGGGGGGTGGGGGTGGTGGGAGACATGAGTGGGGGCTTGGTGGAGGCTGCCCCTGCACTGCTGGGGGGTGGGGTGGTGGAAGACATGGGTGGGGGCCTGGTGGAGGCTGCCCCTGCACTGCTGGGGGGTGGGGTGGTGGGAGACATGGGTGCGGGCCTGGTGGTGGGTGCCCCTGGTGGCTGGGGGGTGGGGGTGGTGGGAGACATGAGTGGGGGCCTGGTGGTGGGTGCCCCTGCACTGCTGGGGAGTGGGGGTGGTGGGAGACATGGGTGGGGGCCTGGTGGAGGCTGCCCCTGCACTGCTGGGGGGTGGGGGTGGTGGGAGACATGGGTGGGGGCCTGGTGGAGGCTGCCCCTGCACTGCTGGGGGGTGGGGTGGTGGGAGACATGGGTGCGGGCCTGGTGGAGGCTGCCCCTGGATGGTGGGGGGTGGGGGTGGTGGGAAACATGAGTGGGGGCCTGGTGGAGGCTGCCCCTGCACTGCTGGGGGGTGGGGGTGGTGGGAGACATGGGTGGGGGCCTGGTGGAGGCTGCCCCTGCACTGCTGGGGGGTGGGGTGGTGGGAGACATGGGTGGGGGCCTGGTGGAGGCTGCCCCTGCACTGCTGGGGGGTGGGGTGGTGGGAGACATGGGTGCGGGCCTGGTGGTGGGTGCCCCTGGTGGCTGGGGGGTGGGGGTGGTGGGAGAGATGAGTGGGGGCCTGGTGGTGGGTGCCCCTGCACTGCTGGGGGGTGGGGGTGGTGGGAGACATGGGTGGGGGCCTGGTGGAGGCTGCCCCTGCACTGCTGGGGGTTTGGGTGGTGGGAGACATGGGTGCAGGCCTGGTGGAGGCTGCCCCTGCACTGATGGGGGGTGGGGTGGTGGGAGACATGGGTGCGGGCCTGGTGGAGGCTGCCCCTGCACTGCTGGGGGGTGGGGTGGTGGGAGACATGGGTGCGGGCCTGGTGGAGGCTGCCCCTGCACTGCTGGGGGGTGGGGGAGTGGGAGACATGGGTGCGGGCCTGGTGGTGGGTGCCCCTGCACTGCTGGGGGGTGGGGGAGTGGGAGACATGGGTGCGGGCCTGGTGGTGGGTGCCCCTGGTGGCTGGGGGGTGGGGGTGGTGGGAGACATGGGTGGGGGCCTGGTGGAGGCTGCCCCTGCACTGCTGGGGGGTGGGGTGGTGGGAGACATGGGTGGGGGCCTGGTGGAGGCTGCCCCTGCACTGCTGGGGGGTGGGGTGGTGGGAGACATGGGTGCGGGCCTGGTGGTGGGTGCCCCTGGTGGCTGGGGGGTGGGGGTGGTGGGAGACATGAGTGGGGGCCTGGTGGTGGGTGCCCCTGGTGGCTGGGGGGTGGGGGTGATAGGGGACATGGGTGGGGGCCTGGTGGAGGGTGCCCCTGCACTGCTGGGGGGTGGGGGTGCAGGGGGACATGAGCAGGTGTGCAGGGTAGTCCCCTGTGGTGTGGGTGGCCTGCAGGGGCCGTGGAGGGTGTACAGGGTACACCTGTGAGGACCCACCCAGCCTAATCGCGTGTTTAACTTCCCACGCACCCCTGTAATACACGTACCCAGCCAAATTGCATGTGATAATTCCCGCGCACCCCTGTAATACACGTACCTGGCCAAATCGCGTGTGATTATTCCCGTGCACCCCTGTAAAACACGTACCCAGCCAAATCGCGTGTAAAACTTCCTGTATACCCCTGTAATACACGTGCCCAGCCAAATCGCGTGTGATAATTGCCGCGTACCCCTGTAATACACGTGCCCTGGCTAATCGCATGTAAAACTTCACGCGTACCCCTGTAATACACGTACCCTGGCCAATCGCGTGTTGAACTTCCCGCGTACCCCTGTAATACACGTACCCTGGCTAATCGCGTGTAAAACTTCCCGCGTACCCCTGATATGAACGTTAACCGCTTTGCGTTCCTTGTTTGGCAGCCCTGTAAACTGGTCCAAGGTTAGCGCAGCCCTTTGCGATGATTTTGCGATTTTGATGGCTTTTCCTTGCGCGAGGGCGTTCTTGGGGGCGTTACTGGCGCTGCTGCAGGGTCGCTGCGATACTCTGCGCCACGGCTGGTTTGGGAGGCTAGAATCCATGAATACGCTGTGCGCGGAAATCGGTTTTAGCGCACGTGCCTGGCGCAGACAATCGCACGCGGACACTCTGCGCCAGACGCTTGCGACACTTTTCTGCGAAATTCTATGAATTACCCTGTAAGTTCTTTGGATGTATATCATGCACTGCTCTCATTTGCATGGCCCCCATGCTCTCTGGTCGATCTAGAAGAGAGTGGGAGGGTTTGGTTGGTTGGGAGATGACAATGCACAATTGCAGCGCTTTGTGTTGAGGTTGCAGATTAGAAGGACCCTGTGCAATTTGTGCTTTTAAGCTTTCTAGGTATGTAGTGCAGGAGTCAAATACGACTTTGGCCTAAATGTACAAAATGTTTAGCGTGGCACAAAATAACTCTGCGCCACAAAAGTACACTTTGCTCCACGCTTTATTCTGATTCGCATATCAGACTGTGCACACGACCTTCACACCTAGGGCCCTGCGCAAGTGCTTTGTGTGAGATGGTACACAGCGAGTGCGAAGGGCCAGCACAAAGAAGAAAAAGGGGGCAGAACATGCAAAATCACTGTTAAACAGGGAAACGAGGAATAACAAGTGAAGGGAGGCCAGTGCAAACAACAAACATGCCGCTTCAAGCACTTAGTAAACACTAATTGCAGAAACAATTGTGCTATCGCTTTGACTCCAAAGGAGAAAAATCTCACTGCTACCTATCACTCATCGTAAACCACAAAGCACAATGAATTGCTATGCATAAAAAGTGGAAATACATTCCCAATGAACATTTGAGTGCTGCAATGCAGGCTCATGCATTGCTAGCACTGATATTACTACATAGAAGGAGAAGGAGGAGGATAAGGGCAGAATCTTCCATAAACGAACAGCAATATTTGGGATGCCAAATGAGGAGGTGCATGGAATATACTGCTTCCCTCTCCATGTCATTCTTGACCTGGTCAGGGAGCTGTAGAAGTGTCTACCATCACCCACCATGTGCTCACAGGCTGTGATACCTCTGGTGGAAGTGGTATCAGCCTTACATTTCAAGGCCATTGTATCATTTCACTGTACCACAGCCATTGTTGGGGGTACATCGCACAATACAGCCCGCACAATCAAGGTGCTTCCACCAGGTCTTGAACTGCATCCTAGCATGTGTGCACAGGCACAGTGACATGCGACACACAATGCAGACAAGGAGGAGTGAGTGGCAGGAATTCTATGCAGTTGCACACTTTTCATGGGTCCTGGGAGCAATCGACTGCTCCTATGTAGTGTTGCAACCTCCTTGAGGCACTGAGCACATATATCACAACTGGAAAGAATTGGCATTCCATAAATGTGCAGGGGATATGTGATGCCAAGGGACACATCATGCATGTGAATGCCAATTAACCCGGATACATGCATGATAGATGCAGATTTTGGCATTCCCCTATTTGCCAGAGCCTGGCATCTGCAACCTTTGGCAACACCTGGCTCTACAGTGAGTTCAACTATCACACACTCTCTCTCACACACAAACACACACACACACACACACACACACACACACACAGCCACATGACACACAAAAATATAAGAAATTGCACTACATGTAATCAATCAGCTTTATCATAATAATTGTCATAAGGGCATCAATTGAGCATGGACATAGGTACAGGAAGCAACACAGCGCTTCACAATCAAAGGGGGAAGGACACAGTGAGGGACACAGAGAAAAAGGGAGTGGGGAGCTAACACAGGAGTGTGCCATGCTGGGCAAATGTCAGCAATTGATCCACAAGCAACCAGTGGAGGAGACAGTGGGGAACAGATCACAGGGAGGGTAGGGTGTGTTGACCTAAAGGTTAGGGCAGAGCCATTCCTTGACCAGAAAGGTATTGAGCTCTATCCTGAAGTCTTGAACCGATGTGACAAGTCTGATGTTAATGGGGAGGAGGTTACAGAGTCTTGAAGTGTAAAAAGAGAAGGCTTGCACACTGGTTCTTTCCTTCCCTCACTGTTAATAGTTCTAATGTGGACATTTCCGTACTTCTGGTGGATTGCAGGCCTCTGGAAATGCCGAGTTTCTCAGGGAGGTAGCTTGGGGATTTCAGGTTGACAGTCTTGTAAATGATACAACAGGAGGAGAACATTATACGGTCCAGTAGCAGGAGCCACTGCAGCTCGATGACTGTTGGGTTGATGAGGGTGAATTTGCAAAGTCCTTTTGTGAGTCTTTCTGCAGCATGCAGGACACATCACAGCTAGTGTATTTGCTTGAAGCCTTTACAAAGGGGCACTGCATCCAACCAGGTGGGAGAGAACAAAGGCTTGGACAGCTGGTCTGAAGTTGTTTTCTGGGAGCAAGGGCATCATTTTACACATGGGAAAAGGAGGAACTGAGATGTTGTTGTCTTCCTTGCTAGCCACTGTTTGAACGTGAGTTGTATGTTGATGTTTCTCCGTAGGTGGCCAGTTATGGTGTGAAGCCCTTGAGTTTCATAGCAAAGAGTAACGTCTAGATGTCAGGGTGCTTGGTGTTCGTCTAGATGTCAGGTGTTTTTGGTCAGCATTAGGAATTCAGCATGTGAGGTGTTGAGCATCAGGTAAGCATTGGACATCCAGGACTGGATCAATTAGAGGCAGGCCTTGAGTCTGTGGATGTCTTCGATGAAAGATAGCCTCAGGAATATTTACGTGTCATCTGTGTATTGGTGTAGGTGGATGCTGTTTGGAGCGAGCAGGGTTCTGAGCGGTTCCATGTAAAGATTGAAGATCACAGAGTACAGGATGTATCTTTGTGGGACTCCACAGGTGATGGGCATAGTTGGTTATTTTGAAGAATCCATGTGTACGATCTGTTGTTGATTCGCAATATAGGATTTTAAGCAGATGAGGACAATGTCGCTGAGTCCGAAGCGGCTATTTAGATTGTCAGTGAATGTCTTTTGCTCTACTCTGTCAACCAATGCTGAGAAGTAGGAGGCCACCGCGTCCATCATTGAGGATGTTAAGAGCATCATCGATCACCTTGTTGGTAGCCATTTCTGTGCAGCATCGAGACCAAAAGCCAGATTGGTAGGACTGAAAAAGGTTTTGGCTTCTATGTGCTGGAGGAGTTGCGTTGTTCTGCTTTCTTAAGGATCTTACCTAGGAAGGGAAGATGGGGGGGTGGAGCGGTAATTGCTGAGATTGTCATGGCCCATTGTTGTTTTCTTAAGATATGGAAGGATTTGTCCTGTCTTGATGTGTTGAGGGGAATATGGCTTGAGTTAGAGAGCAGTTGATGATAGTCAGGTAAGGGAGGAGAGCTTCAGTAAGTAGGCTCTTGAGTACGGAGGCAGGGTGGATGTTGTCTGCATATAATGTGGCCTTGGGGGATGCTAAGGTGTCAGCGAGCTCTTCCATAGTTGGTGTCTAGAAAGTTGTCCAGGTGGGTGTGGTTTTGGCAGATGGGATCTATAGGGTGCTGTTAGTTGTGGTATTGGTCTCTATGCATTGGAAGATCATGCTGATCTTGTTGACGAAGAAAGAGTTGATGGTGGTGGATTATTTGTGAGTGTGCTATTGGGTGGGTCAGACACAGGGTTGATGCAGTGCCTGATGGATTTGAATAGGGATCTGAATAGGGATTTGAATAGGGATCTGCATACATTGTTGGCCTTGGCTACGGTGTTTATGTAGTAGACTGTTTCAGCAGGGATAATCAATCATCTGCGTGTAGCGTGGAGTTCATTGAGCAGGGTGAGGTTGGCTGTGATACTGGAAAATATGTCAATTTGATTCTTGTATACTGATAGTATGTTTGTTGATTTTGAGTTCTTGAGTATATCAGGGTGCAGAAGATGTATGCTTCATGGTGCGCCAGTTCACTGAGGCATGGTGGTTGATGTTGTTTGTGAGGGTGGTGTTGAGTTCTTGGAGAAGCATGTTGCAGTTCTAGGTTGTCAGACATAGATAAGCCCATGTGCGGTGGAGTTTGTTTTGGTCTTCCGTGAGAGCCTCCACTGGGAAGTTGTTGAAGGATCAGAAGATTTGTTTTCAGGGTTTCCAGTGGGTTTGGCTGAGAGGTGTGGTGTGATAATCTCAAAGAGGATGTCCGATGGTCTGTATATTTGAGTGGAATAGGAGAGCTTTGAAGGTGAAGGTTGATGGCATCCATGTCTCAGTAATGAAGATGTCATCCAAGTTATGTGTGTTGATGTGGTCGGGGATTTCAGCTGCATGGCTGATTGCTGGGTGCACATTGGCAAGCATCCGTTTTTGTGTGGTAGTGGACGTTGAAGTGGTGATGTGGCACACGTTAACGTAGTTGAGGCTGCTGTGATGTGGTATCCATTATGGTGCACGTGAGTGGCATGGTTGACATGTAAACCTTTGTAGCGGACAGTACCATTTCTGTTGACACCAATCTGGAATCCAGCCAGCCTAGGTGAGGCACGCTACAAAGCAGCACACACCACTAGGGGCATATTGTAGCACACATTAAGAGATTAAGAGTGCTTAAATCACGCTTCAGCTGCCTTGACCACTCAGGTGGCGCATTGCTAGGCACACCTTATTTTGTTAAAAAAACATCAGGCTTTCCAACGTGACAAGTTGGACTACAAATTCAAACGAGTCGACACATTTCAAAACAAATTTAGAGCATGACCATCAATCAGACAACAAAACAATAAATCAGTAGTCCCAAAACATTTCTCCAAGGATACAACTTCAGAATCGTCTGAGTTAGACAGCAAACGTCAAAGATCTGCAGAACCTCAAGAAGTGGAAAATAGTACAGAGGAAAGCACAGTATACTCTTTTTTAGAAGAATACCAGAAACACAGACACGCAAGATCATACCCCTTATATCAGAGCACACAACAACTGAGAAACCAGCAAATACAACATGGAGTCACAAATGTTGGCCTACCAAGAGGGGCAGGAGGAGAAAGAATGGAACAAATAAGATCAAATCGAAAAGGGATGCTAACAAGATAAAAACACCAGAAGAAAACCTAGTACTTAATCTTACGGATGTAGAATTATCACAGGATTTAATAACAGCACTAAACAAGGGACTCCTTCAGCACAACCAACCAATTGGACTTTTTCCAAACTAATTTGGATCTTTACAAATCCAACAGGCTTCTAAAACTCAAAAAATATTTTGCAACCTCTATAAAAGGGACAACATCCCCAATACTAAGACCTTCGGCATCAACAATCACAGTACAAGATGCAGAATGTACAGCAAGTCTACTAAATATAGGAGAAACAGAAGAAATACACACCATGGAAACCCTATTGTCTGACTTGAATATAGACACTGGGCTTACAGAAACAACAAAATTAAAACCAAAATCTACTTTACACCACAAACCATAATGGATAATGCGATAGATATGTTTGTATTAGCTGTGCAGAAAGATCTAAGAAAAAACTACATACAGAACACAGAAAGCAAAAGGATTAAATCCAACCTTAAAGAGAAGGAAAGAAAGGCAATTCTGGAATTTAGCAAAAACAAAAATATCACAGCAAAGGAGGATTAAAAGGGTGGTAAGATAGTACTGCTGAACACCTTAGACTGTATAATCAGGGCGGAAAAACATCTAAATGATCAGACATGCTATAAAAAGCTGAAAGATAATCCCCTCCCAATAATCATGGCAGAATGGAACCTAATGAGTACTGACTGGTATGAAAGTAGGCTACTTTCAGAAGATGAATTTGACTACATGAAGATAAAACATACTGTACTTGCTACAATCTATTTTTTTACCCAAAGTCCATAAAAGTTATACAAAAATACCATCCAGTAGACCAATCATCAACGGGATCGGATCGGTTACCGAACCAATTTCAGCATATATTGACCGGTTTCTACAACCTTTGGCGCCAATCCTGGCATAATATATTCAGGATACTAAACACATCATACAACATTTGGAACATATAAACTGTGAATACAATTTCAGGTTAGTCACCTTTGATGTCACATCCCTATATACCAGCATATTACATCTAAAAGGCATGGAAACAACAGAATACTTCTTAAAGCAAGATCAATCTCATACTTGGATCAAAACAAAATGATACTAGAAATGCTTAATTTTGTACTGAATAACAACATATTTGTGTTCAACAGCACAAACTACAAGCAATGCCAAGGCACAGCCATGGGGGCCAAATTCGCACCTTCTTATGTGAATCTCTACATGGGCGACTTTGAACTAAAGCACACACCAAACCTTCAATCAGGACAATAAAATTGTATTTTGGGGCAGATACATGATGATATTCTAGTCATCTGAAATGGAAGCAAAACAACACTACAAGAATATCAAAGGTACCTAAATAACAACAACTATAATTTGAAACTAACAATGGAAGAAAGCAAGAACCAGATACACTTTCTAGATCTAGAACTCTACATTGAAAATAACAAAATACAATCCACACTCTACACAAAACCAACATCAGGCAATACCATTCTGCACACTCACAGAAACCATCCTCAACACACCATCAAAAATATACCCTACAGAGAATGTCTGAGAATAAAATGCCATTGTACACAGGATAATGAAATGTATAAACACATGGATGCAGCAATTACCAAATTTCAAAAAAGAGGATGTGCAAAACAACAATTAAAGGAAGCCGTAAACAAAGTCAAGCTACGTAATCAAAGGGATCTGCTACAAAATAAACCCAAAGCAGACAAAATTGGCAAATCATAAGACAAGATGAGATTTGTAACAACATTCAGCACAGACTACAAAATTCTGAGAAAAATCTTACAAAAACATTGAAATATACTTAGACTGGACAGTGACCTTACCGAATATGTAGAAAACATCCCCTTATAACCTATCGCAAAGCAAAGAATCTTAAACAAATCTTATGCCCATCACACTTCACACGAGAGAAGTCAACCCAGCGTAGATGACAACTATGAAAGACTAAATGGCTTTTTCAAATGCGGCCAATGCAATTACAGCAATTATGCGGAGAATGGCAAAAAAGTAATCACTTTACCTAATGGTAAAACATATACGATTATGGACTTTATAAATTGCAACACGAGCTATATAATATATGTCATAATATGCCTATGTAAACAACTGTATGTAGGCAGCACGGTAAAACCATTGAAAATTAGAAAATAATCGGACTGGTAAAAGCAAAAGTGGACATAAATTGGATGTATTAGCTCTCCACTATTTATCAAGCAAATTGCCAAAATCTTGCAAAAAATTAGGTACAACAAATGTAAACATTCACCATATGGTTAATTTACCATTTGCATCTAGCCAAAGCAAAGAATAGATTACGATATTTTACGTTTTGTAACAAGAATTCTCCCATAAAGGTACAATACTACATATATCCCGATCCAAAATGGTGATTGGAACGCACAATCTACGTCCGGAATGTAGTGACGTCATCACGTCACGTCCCACGTTCCGGACATAGTATATGAAGCGGCCATTTTGAAATGCACATCGGACAATCGTATCCGATCGCTGCATTCAAACTCGAGCAGGGAAAGGAAAAGAAATGCATATCTGCACCAACAACAGATCAAAGTAACTCTAAGGACAGTCAGTGCCCAACCAATAACTACTAGCAAGACTACTCGATATTATATATTCCTAATGAGGAATTTGTTAATTATATCGTAGATAAATTAAAACAACAGACCTCTAATGCGGGCGACAGAAAAGTAATACTGAAAATTGCTTGAACACTAAGGAATCAGACTATCTGTTGTTCCTAGATGATGAAAGTAAGTGGAAAAAGGAAAAAAAAATGAAATAATACAGTTGTTTTGGTTAATGATATTTCAGGGCATGTGAATAATTGTTCAAAAACTTTTGTTCCCTTTACTCAGCCTAATCGAAATACCAATATAAGACTGTTTGCAATTCAACATTAGAGACTCTCAATCCCTCCTGAAGAATCATACCAACAATAACATGGGGAAATACGTGTAGAGGGGTATAAACAGAATATGAATAGGGAATGTATGTGAATGACGAAGTGAATGTCAATGATAATGAAAAACAATTGTGGAAAATTGGAATGAACTGCGTAACAGAAAATATGGTAACAATGTGAATGACAATGAAAATTAATTGCCCAACATTGAGACAAAAGGCAAGTTTATACAAATATCTGAATGAATTGCATATGTGAATTACTTATAAACAACCAATTTAGAGTGCAACAGTGGAGAACGTGTGTTTTTCTTCACACCTCATTTAGTATGCTAAATCATGGTGGCATGTTGTGTCCTGTATAATATTATAAAACATCTTGGCATAGCAGAAGAGGTGCATGAGAAATTCTGCCCTCATCCACAGGCATCACTCATTCCCGTAGCAGGCAATAGGGCACAGGGAATGGACACACGGACCCAAGTAGGACAAACCTGCTTTGCATGAATTACAATCCCTGTGGACCACACGCAGTAAAGCGACATTGCTGATTCCCCTCAATGATGCAAACGGGATTAAGCAGCTTGCCCAAAACAACACTGAGAATGTGTCTCTTGGGCTAACAAACACTGTGTACACCATAACATTAATAGTTCATTGACTGCTCTTTCACATCCTTCACATAAATTCCAGACACCATGTCCACACTCATGTCAAGTCAGAAGAAAAGCATCTGTCACACGCACAAAATTTCTGAAATTGTACAGCCAGCCCCAGGCATAATCGCATGATCACAGGACTTCCCCTGAGTCGCATGTATAAAGTGCAACAACGTCTCACCTGACTACCATGTTGATGCTGGGTACCTCTGCACCATTTCTACTAGTCCTACTCACCTCCACTCACCACTGTCATGTACATGCTCTGGAGAAAATCAACAGCTGCACACTTACTCCCTCCTCATGAATTCTCTGAAGCCTCAACATGTCCTTTGTCCTATCATGAAGATGTCTTCCAAATCTTCCACAAGGCAGTGTAGCCACTCACAGAATACACTCACATAAATGGGAACACAGCAGCAACATTACACATGACACATGAGAAAGACATTTAGGACTCTGACATCTGCATCTCAGCAGCAATGCACAGCAAACTACACACATAATCCACATGCATAATTGTCATTGGGGTCATCCTTTTACATGGTTTCTGAGAGTTTGGTGTGCTGCATGATCGAGCATCATGGAAAGGGATGGTCTGGGAAACCAAAAAAAGCCTGGAAAACATTTTCAAAGTGGCTCATATTACATATTTTCAGCAAGCCCAGCCCTTTTCCTGCACAAAAGTGGCCCAGGGTGCAGAGGCCTACCAATACATTTCCACAGTTCCCTGTATGCCAGTCCACCCCTGATCAGGTAGTGGCTACTTTGCATGATGTATATCGGAAGATGGCAGGCAAGGCTGACATTTCAGGAGTGTAAATGTAATGCCACACAAAAAAGAAGCTGCAGCATCTGCCGTCACCAAGAACATGTGTCCAGGAACATCCCGAGGAGATTTGCATGTAGTGGACATGCAACCAGTAACATAAAGCGCATGCATAGCTGATGGATACATGTACACACACAATTATATTGGACAACTCAAATATTTAGCGACAGTGACCATCACCCAATGATCACCATATTTAATTATACATTCTGAACACTACATGTGCAATATCATGATACGATTGGGGTGCATATATCACCAGCCATGCTAATGCGTGACAGTGCACAACCTTATGTGGTTGTACTGCTGCTGTGTTGTGAATAACTCACCGCCTCCACCTAACTCTGGGCCTCCACATGTGACACTGAACATTTGTTTGGACTAGCTAAATGACCCTGTCTGACGGACTGCACATGTAAACATCAATGTATTTTTAAATTTTCTTTGAATTTGCATTTATTACAGTGCACCAAACGCTCAGGCATCTGGGCGCTAGTTACAGGACAGGAAGTGCAGGTACAATAGTGAAGTGTAGGGAAATAAATTGAACAGTTAACCTGTAGTTATAGCCAATAAAATGCAATATTGTTCAGGGTGCACAATTTGGAAAGCCGCACCTCATGTTGCAAGGGGCTACATCAAACATGCAGTTACAAGTAGGCAAAGAGCGAAATAGTCCAGGGTACAATATTTGGAAAGCAGCACCGAATGTTGCGAGGAGCTACATCAAACATGCAGTTACAGGTAGGTGAAAGCAACATATTTGAGAGTGTGTAGGAGCTGAGCAGAGAGGGGGATAAGGAGGGGGAGGTCAGGCATGGAGGAACATTGCCAAGGTATTAAAAGCAGGAGCCAGAAAGTGTGAAGCATGGCAGGAGGCTAGGCTTGTTATGACATGGTTCAGTGTGAGTGGTCATAGAACAGGCACAGCACCTCTCGTAAAGGGGCTGTATCCATGAAATGGTCAGGCAGTTTGCATGATGCGCAGGGCTAGGCTAAGCATCAGTGATCGGGTCCCAGTGGTTCAGGGAAGTCAAGGCAGGTACTGAGGATGGGGGTTTATCTGTGCATCTTAACTTGCTAGTAGTGCTGCATGGTGGCAAGGTGGCACTTTGGTGGATGCAGGAGTGATGTGAAATGCTAGATAGAAATGCACTGGCGGCTGGCTTGCAGGAGGTGTGCCAGGCACCCAGCATGCCCCAGACAGGCACCAGATAGGCTTACAGCCTTAAATATGGGTTTTAGATGGGGGACACAAGCACAGCCTGTGGGCAAGGCAGTAGCGATGTTAAGAGCACGATCTGCCCAATCTGTCCAATTCCAGCTATTGAATGGAATGTTCACTTGAATTTTGAAGGATGTAGCAATTTACAAGTCCATGCTAGTTGACTCAACAGAACATGGTTGTATGTCCAGTCCCCCAGATCAATTATGTTCCAGTAGCATGGGTAGTCGAATCACTGCAGTCGAGAGCACTATGCCCCTATCATGAGGACAAAATAAATACAGTCCACATTGGATGGGGTGGAAACAAATAGGAAAATAATGAATCCTCCATCCACGGGCTCATGGACACAGGGTGCATGAAGAAGGGGTAGTGGTGGCAAGAGGATAGGTGTGTGTTGGGACATGGCCAATGGCATCACCTTTGTGGATGTAGGAATGATGCACCCTGACCATGCATAGCCAAAGACTGGTCCTTATTGGCTAGGAACACTCATGAGAGGGATGCATACATGATGGTCTCAATTGGAACAAGGTCCTGATGATGGCTATCACAAGAGGCAAAAGAGTCGGGATGCATGCTGACCCTTCACGTCTCCAATTGCGTGTTGAGAGTTTGACACAAGGCAGACATCCCTTGGTGGTGGAGTTCCATTTAAGCCAACAATTCCTCATGCAGAGATTGACCCACGGAATCAATTTCTTGATGAAGGAATTCCTTTGAGACCAACATCCCCTCATGCAGAGATCGTCTCTTGAAAGTCATGTCTGCACTGTGTAATATTGTCATGCAGGTTTGTCTCAAGAAATCTGTGTGTTGGCACTGGCTTGCACAGCGGTGTACTCATGATTTGCCTTGGGGTAGCCATATCTTGTCACAGGAAGTACCTTGAGGCCAAACACTCATCATGCAGGGATTGCTTCAAGATAGAACTCTCTTTGCGAGTCACCTGGCTCTGGTTTTACACTTCCACCAAATGGGTATAGCCTACCGAGCTGGGATGCTGGAGCACAGGCCTGTCACAGGCTGGTGGTCTACAATTCTTCCACTGACACCAGCCTGCCACTATGATGGTAGGAGGCAAAGTTGCAGACACAGAATCCACTATTGAAGCGGGCCTCCACACTGCCAACCCCAGGGTATCCTAGCTCTTCTCCTCAGACTCAGCAGCATCTAGGAACTCAAGACCCCTTCACCATGGCCTTCAATATGTTTCCACTTCTCATTCGGCAGCATCATTGGAAGATGAGTTGGCAGGCTTGCTGATGATGGCATGAAACAGTAGGACATTCACACCAGACAGAGCACCCCAATAGGACCGGTGGATGGTTGTGCCTCATTTTCTGCCTTCTCCTTCTCCTCCTTCTCATCCACTTCGTCATCACCTGAATAAATCAGTCAACAATATTCAGAGACCCAACCATACACTTAAACATCCATATTCAAAATGCTATGTATTCATACACAAAAGGTTCTGGCACATATGCATCAGGCATTGGAACTGGGAATTCTGTAATGTGGAATGCCAGATGTCTAACAATCAATGCTCTAAGAAAACTTGTTGGGGCAGATTGGGTCATGCATCAAGTCACGGATTGCGGAAGTAGGTGACCATACTTACATAGGGCCAGACATGTATGAACATGTAAGATATAGCAGTAGACAGTTCATTACTGAACCTATTTGTATCATAATACATGAATACACAAAACATTTGACAGTATCAAGTTTCTCCTACTGAAATGTCAAGCCTACAAGATGTTGTGTTGTCAACGTCCCCATCAACCCCTTTGTCAGATTGGGCAAGGCTCGAATAATAGTAGTTAAACATGCTCACATGCATCTTTACAATGTGTGAAGAGACTACAACATAGACATGACCAGTGTGCACTTGCATGACCACTGAATAATGGATAATACAAATGTGGAATGAACATCACTTATCACACATCTATTGTCCAGCCACTGCAACTTCTGTCTGGAACACACCCTCAGGTGACTTCTCATTCACATTGTTGCTCATCCATGTTCACTGGCCACTATGGCCAGTGAATGGATACATCTGACATTTTCCACTGCTTAGTGTTATTCCATGTGACTCCCAATTTGTATTCACAATGCACTAACCGCAAGCATGACACTGTGAGTGTGTCCAATGGCATATTTCTTGCAGGCCATTAGCTCATATAGGTTTATTGGTGCCGCAAAAGCATTCTGTATACAGTAATGTGTGCTGTAAGATCAATGTTACCCGCAAACAGAGTTCAAGCATACAAATGCTATGATGCACAAAATGTAATGGAAGTTACCATGGCTCCATTACTGTAGTTCTCATGAATGGGTGAGAAGAACCCCAACCAACAGTGCTAACACATTTGTTAGCATATCATGTGTTGAGGAAAGCATATACATAATGCACATATGGTACTTACCTGATGTGGCTGCATAGGTGTCCATGCCTCCCAAGCCAACCACCTGCTCACTGGTGATGAGGCCACCAGTGACCTCTTCAAATGGAGTTTTCTCCTCAACATGTGTCGATCCACCTCCAGTAGCCTGGGAAGATGCCACATTGCTGCTGAGCTTCTCCTCGGTCTGCCTATTGAGGTCACCCAGCCTCTTCTGGACATCTTCTGCCGTGTGCCTCTCCACCCAACAGGCATTTCCGAGATCTATGATCTCCTGCCACATCCTCCACTGCTGGATCACAGAAAGGGTACTGCCAGCTCAAGGATACAGGTTGACATGATGTTCATCCATGTAATCTGTGAGGGTTGTTAGCTCCCCATCAGTGAAACACTTCTTCCTTGGTGGCTCCTTCTCCTTAACTTGTGGCTCTTCATGAGATGCTGCCTGCTCCTTTTCTGCATGCTGGCCCATCTTGGCTGCAGTCTATCTTGGTGGCACTGGGGCACCTGTAGCCTCAACACCATGTTTTGCAGATGGGCCCTTCTACCATCATCCCCATCCACAATCTCTCCTTGGAGACCTCTCACTCATGGTGCAATAGGATGGTTGATTGCAAAAGTTCTCAAAAGAACTAGGTAAGCCAAGCTCAGGGCAAGGTACGCCCAAATATTGCTGCCCCCCTGCATGGCAATAATTCCACTGCTTGTGGTGTGGAAATGTTATGCATAGGTCCATTCCATTGTGTCACTACTGCCTAATGGATACACCTGTAACTTGCTGTTTCTCCTGCCTTGTGCCATTTGTTGCCTCCTCCAAACATATTTTGCCTCCAAACCTCTACATCTCCTGCTGCCTGGTAGTGTGTTACTGCATGACCACTTGCACTGCCTTGGATTGCATGGAATTCCTCCTTAGCCAGCTCTTCTGTGGTGCTCCTGTCAGGCTTTGCCGCCATCGCATGTGCCATGTGGGGACTTCCAAACCTCCATATCACCACCACAGTACAAGTACAGTCAGGCCTATATTCACCCCACCAGCTTGTGCTGCATCAGGGAGCCATGGAGGCAGAGGTCCAAAAGATGAAATCCTGGGAGACTGGCAGAGGGGCAACTATGAGTGCCATTTGGGTTTTTAAGAACCTATGTGCCGAAACACAAATGACATCAACCCGCCTCCCCGACCCCATCTGGCTTCTAATGGAGGCATCTCTCACAGGAAGGAATAAGGGGGTGGGGGTAGGGGCCGAGCAGTACAGTACTAAATCATCTTTCCTAAACTGTGTCCCTGACAGTGGAAATCTGCTCTGAGGTCAAGCTGTTCTTCTTTATTCCGACAACCTAACTGGCAGCATCATGAGGGTCTAGTAAAGGTGCATACCTTCATTTTTTACCCTGACAGAGCACCCACCCACTTTTTGAGAAGCAATTTCCTGGGCTTGGCCAGTGAAGGGCTCCTAGAGCTAGGCCTGACCCCCAGGCTTGGCCCTGGCTCAGCCCTACCCATGAAATCTCTGGCTCCCCCACCTCTAGGCATACCTGATGCACGGGTAAGCAGCCATCTGACTTGCGTATCACAAAGATGTGCACCAAAGTACCACACACATGAAATATACAGCAATAATTAGGTGCAACCCTAGGGTGGCGGGCAGAGGATTGAACAGCGAGAACAATGAAAGGAAGGTTCATGCCAGCACAATTCTTTTTGCCACAGTGATGTAGACAGGTATGCCGACACATGTGAAATATTACCTATCCCCTTTTTGTAAAACTGTAGGTTCTGCACATTTTGCGTTTTAATTGAAAAGGAAGCTGCTAAAGGGTAGTAGGATCCGGAATTTTTTTATTGGAATTGATTGTCTATTTTTCATAATAATCTTAAACGCACTTTTTGCACAACTTGTTCAAACTGCACATTGCTGTATCTTATTTGTACACTGTTTGTATTTGTTGTATTTGATGTTATTTTATTTGTGTATTGCATGGATTTTATAACTTGTTTGGTTGAAATTAAGCATGAATGATCAATGTCTAGGTGCTGGTTAGGGAGCTTATTGCATATTGTTCGTTGCTTGGGAATAACAGGGGTTGCCAGGAAGTATGGTCGCACGGGAGAGAAAAGTAGTGTATCTAGTTTGTTGCCATTGGGTAGATTCTGCTCTTCATACTAACTGTGTACAGATTAGATCACCTGCGATGGGATGCACATCAAAAATGGTACATGTTTTTGTACTAACTAATTAGACACACACATATGCCCACCAGCTGTTTCACAGTGCAATGCCACTTGTCGCCTATAACAGGCTACATCACTCCTTCCAGGTGCACATTGCAGTACACCAGGAAACATATGACTACCAATATGCACACAATGTCAAATACTATTCATACGTCCCAGGTAAAGAAATAACATTGAACATCCATTTATTGAACCAATCCCACATACATGCACACCATTCCCCTGTGAAGGGCCTCATGGAGACCACTCATATACAAATTGTCACATGGAACAACAGTAAACTGAAATACAGCCATACAAGCCTCATCAAGCAGCAATGCCTAACACCTCTAAGACAGTGTATCATCAAAATAGGAAGAAACATCTACAAGGTTGTCACACTCAAGAACATAAGCCACCTTAATTACAACATATGCATGACATCATTGCTACTATCCAGCCAAAGCAAGAGCATGCCCACATTTCCCCTATACAGGTGAATAAAGGAAACAAAGGAACACAACCCATCTCAGTCCGAGACTGCTGAGAAAGCACAATCTCACTGTCAACATTCCACTATCTGACACATGCATACCTCTCATTAATGAGAGTGAAACCATCATCAATAATTCAAGTCTCTTCCACAATGCCTACCCAAATGCTCTCCCCAGTTGACACCAATTTAACAGTTTGTCTCATCCAATACAGCTTCATCTCCTACTTCCATGCAGTTCCATAACTGCCTACAGTCATCTACAGTTTCTTACTCAAAACCTTTGCGATTCTTCCTTCCCTTTTGCAAAATAACTATCCATGGGCGCATATGGGCAAGTCAGTCAAAGTAAGTGCAGTGCCATCAGATGACTGCACTATTCCAGGCACATTACCCTCTGAGGAGGTGGGTGACACTGGGCGTGCACAGGGTATGCATTTATGTCTGGGTCCATCTTCCTCCGCTTCAGACACTGGAAAAGAAGGATGAGGTGAAACAAACAAACACAATGGTATCTGCTTACACAGGTGTACATTTCATCAATTTGCAGAGTACTACACATCCATGAGGAGTCTCTGGTCAAGTGTATGACACACACACACACACCACCACTTTGCTAATTATGTAAGAGTCTATTTCACATGGTATTGTAAAATGCCAAATGTTAATCAGGACCCCTAGACATGTCAACAAGCATCCTTCACCTGTGGCCACCGACACATTCCAACTACTTCTCTCTGATATTCTCTTATGTGGTGACTCCAACAGAGTCATCACACATTCCCTGGAGTTTACCTCCTCCCATGTGGCCAGGGGACAGCAGCCACTACCTGATCCTGACCCTTGGGGCAGCCTTATGAGGGAGGATCACATGGTAGGAGACAACTACCAGGGAGATATTTTGACTCCATTGACCAAGATGAGATATCCCCCATCCCACCGTGGAAGACCCTCTGATACCCAAGTTCTCAGTCACCCCCCCCACCTTTAGCTCTAACATTTACAATTCAAACACAGCATCTTTTGTTTCTGATGTGCCTTTATGTGAAATCCATAAGAGAAACCATCCAAGAGTTAAAAGTCCCAAGAAAGTTATCGACTCCAACTCCCATAATCACTGAGGTTTTGAGCTGAGGAGGAGGACAAGGGAGTTTGCGCAAAGTGACAGAAGCTCAAAGTTGAGTATGCAGACTAGTTGTTTTTCCAAATCACCAGTGTGCAGGCTATTTAAAGCTGACAACTGCACTTCCAGCTTGAGCAATGCAGCAGAAGATGTTGGCATCCATGCTGAGGCTCAGGAACCCAACGCACACTGAGAGAGCTGGTGAAATGGTGAGAACCACTGGGGCAAGAGGAGAAGTACTGCGTACAAATAAGAAGGGGAGTGGAGATGCTGGAATCCACATCGGAGCTCTTGGAGGGTGGGCCGCTCGACGCAAGAGCATTCTCCAGCCAGTTCCACAAAGAAAATCTGGCGTGTGACTGAGGAGCCGTAGCAAATGCAGGGAGAATGTCTACACACTCTGAACTAGAAAGCGGGTGAAGGGATCACACCACTGAGACGCAAGCAACATGGGAGATGCTGGAAGCAACCAGTGAGTCTGCCCAAAAAAGCTGGGGATCCCGGGGGCTTCTGACAAACACACCAACACATCTTTGAATGCTACAATATTACTGATGTAGAAAAGGCACAAAGGTTATTTAAAAGTGGTAAAGGAAAGGTACAAATTCCACTGAAGAAGAATGTTTGATGGCAGACAAGGCAGCTTTCAATGGCCAAAATTGTTTGAATGCAGGCAAGCCAAAGTTCAAATGCCAAGTTTTTTTTGAATGCGGACAAGACAAAGTATAGATCCAATACCCAATAAGAAGAATATTTGTATGCAGACAAGGCAAAGTATGAAGGTACACCCCAATCAAATATAGATGCATGTGATGCCAATGTGGGGCGATGATTGAATAAAGATAATCATAGACAGATTCCAAGCACCACACAGTAAATGCTTTTATGATATAATCAAAGAACTTTGATAACTAGATAATTGTGAAACAGATAACAAAGTCCTGGCAGGCAAGTATACCAGGCAGATGAACTTGTATGAAGATTCCTGGCAGGGGTGTATACCAGGTGATCTGAGGAACCTTAAGAAAAGTCCTGACGGGTGAGTATACCAGATGGCTCACATTCTATGAAGATTCCTGGCAAGGGTGTATACCAGGTGAACTGAGAAACCTTAAGAAAGGTCCTGGCAGGTGAGTATACCAGGCAGCAGAAATTGGATGAAGATTCCTGGCAGGGCAGTATACCAGGTGGTCTTAAAAAGTTATCAAAACTACTACAGAACGACTGTTATAGAACGTAATCATTTAAACAATAACTTTGTAAGTCCAGCGAAGATACAAAGTAACTAATATTAAAGATACATTTTTGCTATTCTATCTAAGAACCCAGGGGAAGGGGAAGAATCTCTGGTTCCATGGATCTTTACCTTGGAGAACATTTGCGTTGGAGTCTTCCTTTATGGTTTTGGTTTGGAACACTTTTTGCCAACATAAAATCACATATATTTCCTTGCACCCTTTATTGGTTTGTTTTAGTGTAAGGGTCAGAAAGGGACATTTTGGACACAAGGGTGACCTTTCTTTAAGAACGGACATCCTGTAACAGACAGACCCTTAGCTTTAGTCTGTAGGTAGGAAAATGTCTCTTTAGAATAGGGCTAGCAAGGTATTTTTCTAACCCCATTTTGAATAATAAAATGTCTGATTTTAAAATATTTAGTAGAAAAAGAAGTTCAGGTGTGCACTCTAGTTCCCAGTCATTGGGCCTCATTAGGACCCTGGCGGAGAGGGTATTACGCCAGCGTAGTGCATGGCGTACCTCTCCGCCATACTACGAGTTCCCGTAGCGCCATGGAGGTTTTCTCCGCCTGGTTTTACCAGCCGGAGAAAACCATGGCGCTACGGGACCTCGTTGTTAATTACGCCACCGTATTTTACGGTGGCGTAATTAACTCCTTCCCCACTCCCATTATACCCTATGGGGCAAAAATGGGAATGGGGAAGGGCAGAATGGGGATTGGGGATTTACCGCTCCGCCGAGGTCGGAATGGGGCGGTAAATCCGCCAACCCCCATGGTGCTATCGGCGGCTTTCCGCCATGCTTCGCGGTGCATTTAGCACCGCGAAGTCCGCCTGGGTCGTAATGAGGCCCATTTAATCCTGATGTGGGAATAACAGGGTTAAATCCCAACAAAGTTAAAAAAAATAACAGGGTTGAATCCCAGATGCAAATATTTCCAACAATGTTCAAAAATGACCAGGGTTAAATCCCAACTTCTGCATTTCAAATGCAGAATAGTTCTACTCCTCCAAGTACTTTCAAGCCTCAAACTCTCATCAGGGAGGCTGTGTTGGTTGTTTTCCTTTGCAGGTGTTGCTAATTACATGTTCAATTTCAGTCTCAGGAGATTCTGGTTATTGTAGTGATGGCACAAAAGTTTCATTCAGGAGACCAGGAAACAACTCCACTTCAAACACACAAATCTTACCCAAAATTGGGGGAGGGGGGAAAACCATGACTATGGCTCTCCAAAGTGGTGTATAATAACCCCGGTGCTGCTGCCTCTGGAGTCCGTGTCTCCTGCAACATTAAGTAGAAAAAGAATGTCAGGCGCACACTCTAGTTCCCAGTCATTTAATCCTGATGTGAGTAATAACAGGGTTAAATCCCAACAAAGTTCATAAAATAACAGGGTTGAATCCCAGATGCAAATAGTCCCAACAATGAAAACAAATTACCAGGGTTAAATCCCAACTTCTGCAGTTTAAATGCACAATCGTTCTACTCCTCCAAGTACTTTCAAGTCTCAAACTCTCATCAGGGAGGCTGTGTTGGCTGTGTTCCTTTTCAAGTGTTGCTAATTACTTTTTCAATTTCAGTCTCAGGAGATTCTGGTTATTGAACAAAACATTGTGGCATCAATACAAAGACCAGAATTCCTTGAGACTGTAATTAAACAAGCAATTGGCAACAGCTGGATATAAAGACAGCCTCCCTGAAGAGAGTTGGAGACTCGAAAGTAGAACTGGCAGTTGGGATTTAACCCTGGTATATTTCTTTTTGAACATTTTGTGGCAGTTGGGATTTAACCCTGTTATTTTTGAACATTGCTGGGATCAAACCCTGTTATTACTGACTGGGAACTAGAGTGTGTGCCTGACCATTTCTTTTTTGATTTTAAAATATGACAACTTTGTGCCAAGTTTTAATTTCTGACCCCTCACACTTAGCACTGAAAAAGTTCCACAAAATTAGCATACTCAAAGGATCATGGAAATTGCCCATGGCCCTGTGTGCCCTTGCCATCCAAATGGCAGCATGATCTCTACCCATCTTTCTATAACCATTACAGAATGTCCATGATGAATGTATGCTATGCATATATATCACATTGGTAAGTGTCTGCGTAGGTTATAAACATTCTCCCACTTACAGGAAACATACACCATGTGCTGGTGGGGCTGGCCAGAAGGACAGGCATCGCACTAGCAGAATGTGTTCTTTTCTGGGTGTCAGGGTCCTGGCTGGCTGGGGTTTCTCCCAGGTGTGGAATGGCATGTTGCAGGTGGTCATGCTATGGGGCTAAGGTGATGGTGGGTAAGGAGAAAAACATCAGGTCAAGTGATCAGGATGACTAGAGCAGAGTCGGGTGATGGCCAGAAAGGGATTTTGCATGCACAGAGGTAGAAAAAACAGGTGTGGGGCACAGCTATTGCCTACTACTTATTTACTACTCTGTTAAAATGGAATATGAGGCTCCTGAGATCATGAGCACTTTCAGTGGCGATGGCCTGCTTGGGGGTTTTTAGGCCCAGGTTATCAACAGGAGTCATGCTATGTTTGCCAGTTGCTGAGGGTAGCACTTGTTCTGAGACGTCCCATGTGTAATGGGGTAGCATTTTTGAACAGTCTAAACTAATGTTGAACATGGGCCGCTTTGTGTATTTTGTTTTTTTAATCAGTTTTGCCAATTTGTATGTAGCCATTTTTATTTGGTGCTGAGGCAGGGGACGGGTGCCGAGGGTCCATTGAAGAGTGCATAGTTGTGAGGATTTAGCAGTGAGCCTGCCGGGGGACCTCACAACCAGTTGCAAAAGAAAGGATGGATGCCCCCTTGATCTGGGGCCGTACTGGGCCGGCAGGAGAAGCAGGGGAGGAAGGAGCAGATTTGCCCATCTCAAGAATTGACTTAACCTGTGTGTCCCTTCTGCAGAGGTGATACATTGTGCTCATGGGAACATTCCTTTGCACCACAACAAAAATTACAGAAAGAGAAAAGAAATGGCATAAGATCACTGTGCTGGATGTTTCAAACATGGGTAGAGTGGTGCATGACTCAACTGTAAGCGCAAAGGCTTTGGATCCTAGTAAATAAGCTAGGAAAGGCACAAAGGGCCTCATTAGGAGTTGGCCGGTAAAGTCGGGGTCATTACCGGCATGCCGGTAAGAGCGGGTCCGTGCTCAAATGAACCCGCTAATAGTGGGTGATTATGAGTGCGCGAGCACGCGCAAACCCCCATACCGGTAATGGAAATACCGGCTTGCCGCTAAAGGCCCTCCAACCCCCCGATAGCGGCATCGCAGGACCCACCGATACCGGCACCGCCTCAGAGCAACCCCTGAATACCGGCACGGTAATACCACCATGTAAATACTGTGTTCGCAAAAAAGGACCCGGAAATTACGTCATCGCGCAGGAACGGGAAATGGGCCGGCGGCCATCTTTAAAAACACAATCCATTGCCATCCCCCCCAACCAGCAGTCCTTTCGTGTTGTGCAGCATCAGAAAACACTCAGGATGTCCAAGGCAACCAGGAAGATGACCCCCCGGAAGCGGAAGCAGCGTTCCTCTGACGCTGAGCTCAATATGCTGGCAGACACTCTGGCCCAGCATGCAGACATCATCAGGTCAAATGACATAAAGCATGCTGCCCAGATGAAAAAGAAGCAAATCTGGCAGGAGGTTGCCCAGAGGGTGTCGGCTTTGGAGACCACCCCACGTACAGTGCGCGACTGTCGCAAGCGGTGGGACGACCTCCGCCTGAGGGTGAGGAACATCCTGGCAGTCATCAGGAGTTCGGCCATGGTAACAGGCGGGGGCCAGACTCACCAGCAAAGCTGATGCCATGGGAGGAGACTGCCAGCTCTTTCATTGATCCAGAGTCAATAGAGGGATTCGGAGAGATAGAGATGAGCGCCGCATCATCCACAGAAGGAGGTGAGTGACCCAGCACATCCCTGTAGGGGAAACCATGATGTGGCACAAGTGACGTGGAAGTGAGACTAGGCAAGGCAATGCATGTCCCAGACCCACATCTACATATCCAGTCAAGAATGTGTACCACACCCTGGCACACACAAATGCATGCTGAGTGCCAATCCCAATACCAACACACGAGCAACATAATTCGACCGTGCCCATGTAACCCAACACACAGACATCATATCAATGGCCTGCTACCTGCCATGCATTCATAGCCTACATGCCCCTACAGAACACCAAATGCCACACCCCTGTAATAAATGGATGCATGAATGTTTGGAGATTTCACAGCGCAATAGAATGTCGCTGGCATGTGACACCATCACTGATGACCTGCATCTCTTCTATCCCCCAGGCACAGATCAGGAAGATGCCAGGCAGGACAGGGGTGCAAGGGCATCAACATCACGGCAAGAGAGAAGGGCCACCGCCACCACCACCCCCCAGCCTGAGAAACAGGCCAGACCAACAGGCACTGTGCCAGACCAGGCTGAAACCCAGGAAAGTACACCTGCAGCCAGTGTGGGCCACAAACATGGAGACCAGCAGCAGCCACCCACAACAGTGGGAGGTGTTCCCATACCTGCACCGCCAACCACCACGGATGTTGCGGGTGCTAATGTGGACACCCAGTGTGTCACAGTCGTGTCCACTACACCCACCCCAAGCCCCATGACCACCTCCCCACCCCATTTGGAGGCCGACGGCAGTGACAATCCCTGCCTCCACGACTCCGACCTCAGAGACTCCGACATGTGCACCTTTGAGGAGGACAGCACCCTGGATGTGGGTCCCACGCAAGCGCCATCAACCACCCCGGCTACCACCATCCCAGCTACCACCATCCCGGCCACCAGCACTCCCTCTACCAACGACACCTTTGAGGCTCGCCTGTCGAGGGTGGAGGCACGACAGGAGTCGGTGCTAGATCTAATGCGCCAGTATATTGCCGATGGCGAGGACTCCAGGAGGGACATCGCTAATGCCATTGGGGAGACCACAGCAGCCATCGCTGCAAACACTGCAGCCGTTAACGCATCCGCAACTCTCATGAGGGACTGTCTGGGGCAGTGACGCAAGAACTGACGTCCATCCTGCTCCAAATGCAGCGGCCATGCCTTGGAGCAGGCGTAGGACCAGCCTCTGACACGTCCACTGCTACGACCTCTTCAACCTCTGCCCACTCAAGCCCCGTGCGGATGACCCGGAGGAGTGCACGGCACTCGGACATGCCACCCCCAGATGCCAAGAAGGCCAAGAAGTAGGGTGGCCAGACAATGGCTGTTGGACACATGGACGGTGGTGAAGGGAACAATCTTCATAGTACATTTGGGGACATCTGGGGTTTGTAGGGTGGGTTGGGGAGTTCACTGGGGTTATTTGGGTTTGTAGGGTGGGTTGGGGAGTTCACTGGGGTTATTTGGGGTTTGTAGGGTGGGTTGGGGAGTTCACTGGGGTTGTTTCAGTGTGTCACTGACACATGTCTATCATAGTCCCTGTGTTTCAGAAGTATTCGTGAATTAGTGCTTGGCGTACAGCATGGCCATCCCGTGCATCACGTACTGGCAGGGGGGCTACTTCACCTCCGTCTCCATCCTCATCATCCTCACCCGGCCCATGCATGTCAATGTCAGGTGGCAGTGGTACATTTCTCCGGACGCACATGTTGTGCAGCATGACACAGGCTATGGAGATCTTTGCCACCTTCTCAGGCCTATATAGGAGTGCCCCACCGGACCTGCTGAGGCAGTGGAACCGCGCCTTCAACAGGCCAAAGGTCTGCTCAATCACAACACGGGTACGGGTGTGCACACGATTGTACTCCTCTTCATGGCTGTTCTGCGGGTTCTGCACAGGGGTGTGTAGCCACAGCCTCAAGGGATATCCTCCATCACCTGCAAGCAGATACAAATAGGTGTGTGTCACTCTGAATTGCCACCTTCAGGGAGCACAGTCATGGCAGCAGCTATTTGGTGTGGGCATGCACAAGTCCCTGTATGCATGCAAAAATGTTACCTAGATGCAATCTATACTGTCATGAGGTGTGGTAGTCTGGATGTCGTTCAATAGATGATGCAGGGTGTAATCATGCATGCTGAGGCAGATGTGCTGTGGTAGTGCAACAATGTTTAGCCTCCAATTCATGCTGTTCATCCCTCACTATGCATGGTCACACTGACCACATTGCCACAGTTGCCATCCTATTCATTCATGCATTGCTTGCCATCAACATGGTGGCCTGGTTGTGCCTCTTACTTGTTGTCATCGATATGCATTCATTGTGATATGTGGCCCAGTGATGTGTCATGTTCCGTTTGGCTGGATCAGGTCAGGAGTGTTTAGCTCTGCATGCATTCTCCAATCACTGGCTATTGGCACCCAGGTGCAGTATGCCCCCCCTTTCCCACCCAGCTGCAGTATGCCCCCCCTTTCCCACCCAGGTGCAGTATGCCCCCCCTTATGCATCCCCACACATCAGTACCCCAAAGCACTGCCATAGGACAGTTGTTCTACTCACCAAGCAGCCAGGCACGTGGTCCAGCATGTCGCTCCATGTGACGGGGTAGCGTGGAGTTAGGCAGTACCATGGCATCATGTGTTGATGCGGGATATCGGGCGCAGCAATGTGTGATGATCTTGCGGGAGTCACATACCATTTGCACATTGATGGAGTGGTATTGCTTGCGATTGCGGTACACCGACTCCCTGGCATGGGGGACTACCAATTCCACATGGGTGCAGTCGAGTGCACCAACACAATTGGGCATGCCTGCCAGTGCATTGAAGCTCACTTTGGTGTTGGCTATCTCCTGGGCAGTCCATGGTAGGGATATGTGGCTGCTTGCATAATTCAGGAGGGCATCCAGAACTTGGTTCAACATGCGTGAAAATGGTGGCTGTGAAATGCCATGCAGCTGGCCCACTGTGTGTTGGTGGGTGCCTGTGGCCATGACATGCAGCACAGACACCACTTTTAGTAGCGTGGGGATGGCAGTGTGTATTCCTATGAGGCTGGCAATGTCGTTCTGTATCATGTTCACTATGGTACAACCGGTACAGGGTGTGGATCTGCTCAGGGGTTAGGTTAAAAGGGCTGTGTCTGGTGCGAGGGATTGGTGGTTGCCTACGAGGCACCACTGCCTGCGCTGGTGGTAATTGCTGGGCCTGTCTCACCCTACTTCTCCTCCTGCGTCTCCTCTGTGCTGCCTGTTGTTGCTGCTGTAGTTGTTGTTGTTGTTGTTGCTGTAGTTGCTGTAGTTATAGCAGTATGGGCCTGTCCTCCAGTGCCATGATTGCAACAGCTAGTGGTAGCATTTTGGTGTTGGAAGGGGTGTGGTGTGTGGGTGTGCTCAGTTTATACTGGCCCAGCCTCCATTGACTCCACCTGTGGGGATTGTGTGCACCTGTTGCAGCTGCCTTGTGTCCTGATTGCTGTTTGCGGGGTGTCCGCGATGCCTGTATGGCCGGCATTGTGCAGCCCATGATGACCAGCTTTGCGATGCCGGTATTTACATGTCCACGTGGGTTGTGATGTCGCCCTATTACCGGCATGCCAGTATTTGATGCACGAAGGGGCGCGTGTACGCGCCTATGCCGCTATTGGTGGCACCATTGTTTAGGGTTCCGTTTATACTGGGTGTGCGGGTCGGAATACACCGGGGCGGTAAATGATGCCGGTATTACCATACCGGCATCATTTTTGCCTTACTGTCAACCTTGTAATGAGACCCAATGTTGTGTCCCTGTGGGCAGGAGCTGCAGCTAGCTGCAGAAAGGGGAGGATTGCTATTGTTTGGACATATCTGTGTATGAAGAAGGGCACCATTTAGGCCACAAGTTCAATTACAGAGGCAATGAGGGGATTGAAGTGAGATGCCCCAGACATGTTAATTAGTGGCCCTTTGGCAGTAGGTCTAGCACATTGCACTGGATTCATATTGGTGTGAAACATTTGGGGACCCCGGTAGTTAGGGGCAGAGGCTTGGCACTGTATAGGTGGTCAGGGCAGGCACTCAACAAACAGTATATAGAGGGTAGCCACACAGGGCCAGTAAAAGTGGGAGTGGGGGATTAGGTTGCTTCATCTGGGTCTTATCATTTCCAAGTACTGTAATTTGTAAGTTGGGGAAATAGGCAGATCAACTCCCCCACACATGACTGTGGGAGGGGATTACATTGATTTGTGAGATGCTGATCATGTGTGATGTCATTTATTTCACTACTGTTTTTGTCAATAAAGGAGGCCTTCAAAAACGATTCATGTGTTGTGTGTCACTCTGCACTGCCTTGCCACCTGCGTTGGCCATTCTATGCACACATGGTTTGCTTAGCACCCCAACCTGCCTCTCACTACTATACCACGTTGCCACTTGGTTTATGAGCCTCTTACATTGTGACAGTTGTCAATGAGGATGCATACAACTCAATTGTTACACAACACGCATGTACAGTTTGATGACCTCACTTTACAGGCCAAGGATATGGGCATGAAGTGCTGGATTGACCTTCTCCATCGGGTAACAACAGCTGTAATGGTGTTACCCAATGGTGGCATGCACAGTTCAGCTTCACTGTGACTCCAGCATCAATGGCCACACTCATCTTAATCTGACTCAGGTCGCTCAGTGCTTCTTGATGTTCTCCACTGTACAAACTGCCACCTTCTCTGTGTTGAGGGCAGCCGTGGTGTCTTCAAAGCGCCGATTTCAGTCTGAGTCTGAGGCCCCAAGTTGCTACTCTGCATCAAAGAAGGACTCGTAATGTGACAGGACCGTCACTGGCAGAGAGGTTAACATCCCTCAGGATTACTACCATGGGGGTGCTGGCAGACATTGGGTCTCATCACAAGGTTGGCGCTCCGGTAAGAACGGCACCGGTAAGGCAATACTGGCATCCATTACCGGGCCTGTGTATTATGACCCTAGATGCTGTTGCTACCGGCATCATCAATGACCCGCTGTGGCCGTGCACCACCGTACCGATGGGGAGGCCTTAATACCGACATGCCGCAAAGAAGGGGACACCACGAGTCACATGCACATTTACATACCGGTAACTCCTCACTACCCCGCTACATGGAAGGAGACGTTGTACAAAGTGGCTGGCTGTTGGGTGAGTCTGCCCTCTGGGCCATGGGGGCAGATGGATTTGGGGGGGTACATGCATATGCAAGGGGAATGCCCTCTGGGCCATGGGGGCAGATGGATTGGGGGGGTGCATGCATATGCAAGGGGAATGCCCTCTGGGCCATGGGGGCAGATGGATTGGGGGGAGGTACATGCATATGCAAGGGGAATGCCCTCTGGGCCATGGGGGCAGATGGATTGGCGGGAGGTACATGCATATGCACGGGGAATGCCCTCTGGGCCATGGGGGCAGATGGATTGGGGAGGGCGGTACATGCATGTGCAAGGGGAATGCCCTCTGGGCCATGGGGGCAGATGGATTGGGGGAATGGAAGTTTCTTAAGTCATCCGCCGATACACAGCCCTCACATTTGCATGCAAAATGCCCCTAGCCAAGACATACATTGGGTGGCCTGGTGGTTTAAAATCCTAGGACCCTAGGTTGTGTATGTCACACAAGGCTCCCTCTACGGATAGGCATGCACTGTACAGGGCTGACAGTCATGTGGATGTGGCTGCCAATGATGAGATAGTGCATATGAACTTGAATGATGTACAGGCTGAGCACAACTGTCAACTGAGCCTCATTCTCACACAGACCTCCTTCTGCTCCCATGTAGGTGATGCTGGCTATCCTTTGAAGCCGTGGCTACTCAACCCTGTCAGGAACCCGCAGAACAGGCATGAGGAGGACTTCAATCGTGCACATACACGTACACGTGTGGTCATTGAGCAGACGTTTGGCCTTTTGAAGGCACGGTTTCGCTGCATCAGCAGGTCGGGAGGTGCATTCATATACGGACCTGAGAAGGTGGGCAAGATCATCATGGCATGTGCAATGCTACATAACATGTGCATCCGGCGGAACACACCCCTGCCACCTGACGTGGAGCTGCCACCACCTGGTGAAGTAGAAGGAGAGAAAGGAGTAGAAGTAGGACATAGGCCAGGACGAGAAACCCGTGAGGGTCGCGCAGTGCACAAAATGGTCATAGACTAATCATTCTGATGTACTTTGATGCAGAGGGTGCCATATGTTGTGAACTGTGGGCACTGGTTGTGTGGACACATGTGCACGAATCACCATGAAGCTATAAATTGACATACAAAAAATCAGCAATGTCCACTCATGTGATGTTTGTTACACAACTGGTGTATTCGTGAGAAATTAAGTACAACATGATTTAACAATCCACGCCCCCACCACCCCTCCACCTCCCCCACCCTATTCCCATGCCCCCACACCCCAGTACTACACACTACACCCACCACCCCTCCACCTCCCCCACCCTACTCCCATGCCCCCAAACACCCCAGTACTACACACTACACCCACCACCACCCTCTACCCACCCCCTAACACCCAAAGTCAACTATGGCACGACATGTGTCTGGATGTATGCCCAAAGGGATTATGCTACTGTTGAGCCCCCTTCGGAGGTGGGGGTTGGGTCTCTGAGCGGCACGAACTCCGCAGGGACATGCGCACGGGGCTGGTCTGCCTCGAGCTTGCTGGCGTGGATGATGCGGATGACCCAGATGGTTGTGATCCAAGGGGCAGGGTTTGCCGTTGGTCCATGTCGTCAGCAATCCTGGTGAGGATCTGACCCAAGGCATTGAAGCCATCACGCACTTGCTGCGCACTTCAGTTAATGGCCTGGATAACGGCCACAGTGCTGTCCTGGATAATACAGCGTGTTGTCTCCCCTTCAGCAAGGTACTGCTGCACATAGCCTTGCATCACCTCCTGCCGGGCTTCCATCCTGGAGAGACATCCCTCAAGGTCCCGTATGGCAGTGTGGGTTGTGGCCGGTGGGTGATGTGGTGGCACAGACTGGATCATGGCGCTGTGCATTAGCGGAGACCACTGTCGATGGCTGCCCTGGCCGGATGAGTCCCACTGAGGTATGTCCTGTGGGGTGGCCTGCGGGCTTGGTGTGTGCACTACAGGCTCTGGGTGGACAAGTCCTGCATCGCCCTCATTGTCAGGCTCAGCTACCTCATCAACACTATGATCTGCCGATGCAGCCATCTCCCCAATTGTGCTGGCAGCAGCAGAATGAGTGCCATCCTCCATGCCTGCTGTGTCCTCAGCCAGTGTGGATGGTGTGACCACGGATGCAGGTGCAGGTCTCAGCTTGTCCTGTGTGCTTGTCTGTGGTGCTGTTTTTGCACCGGTTCTTGGCCCGCTTCCCGCATGGCCCATCCTTGGGCCACTTGAGGTTGATGGACCTGTGCCATCAGATTGCCTCCTAGGCATTTTGGCTGGTGTTGTGCATTGTGCACTCCCTTGCGCTTCGTCACTGTCAGCATCCGTACCTGTGGTGGACTAAGAGTGGCAGGACATCAGTGGTTGTTCCGCTTGCATTGTGCATGCTTTAGTCATTTGAGATGTGGCGCCATCTGATCAGTTGCATTCGTGGCTTTGTAGGGGACTGTGTACATGCAATGTTGAAGAGTGGATTTTGATAGCGTCCACATGTATGCATTGTTGGGTGCAGTTGGACATTGATGTATTTTGGGAGGGTCGTCCTGGGTGGCACATGCCCATGAAATGTGCCTTGTGGGTGTATTCGTGTATGACCGCAAGATGCATTGGGATGGGATGGTGGTAGACCCAGAATGTGTACATGGATATGTGTAGGTGTGCATGACGGCCCATTTGTTGGCTGGTGTAGCAGCCACATTTGGGGGATGATTATTATGATTATTTTTACTGTTTCAGTAGGGACACTCACCTTCATCTGCCGATGTTGGCACACCAAACTCTGCTTCACCGACTCCGATGAACTCCACATTTATGATAGAGCTGCAGGTCTCTTCCCATCTGGCCAATTTTAGTGGGGAGTGTGGTCCTCCTCCTGTTGCCAGCCCCTGGCTCCGATTAGCTGACAATATGTGCCGGACTCTCAGCCTGAGGTCGTCCCAACGTTTTTTGCAATCACGCACTGTGCGTGCGGTGGTGCCAACTGCACTTACTTTCTGGGCAACCTCTTCCCAGATGGCCTTTTTCTTGAGCTGGGCCGGATGCCTGAGGTCGTTTCACAACACCACTTCAGCATTTGCCACAAGGGTGTCGGCCAACATGTTCAGCTCATCGTCCGTAAAACTTGGTTTGCGCAGGCGGGCCGTGCCTCTCCGGGTGGTCTTCGACATGTTGTCCGTGGTGGTTTGGGAGTTGGGGTGTAGAGGGTCCTGTAGGTGGAGGATGGCAATGGATTGTGTTTTTAAAGATGGTCGCCATGGCATTTCCCGTTCCGGCGCGATGACATTACTTCCGGGTCCGGTACTAACGCACCCGTTATTTGCACTATGTTAATAAGGGTAACGGTATTTGGGGGTTGCCAAGGGCAGAGCCGTTCTGCGCATATTGGTCGATGCCGTTGTCTGGAGGTTTGGGGGTCGTTACTGGCATTCCTGGTATGGCCGTTACCGGCATGCAGGAATGCCCGCGCCCGCGCACTCTTGATCGTCTGCTATTTGCGGGTTGGTGCCAAGCCGGACATGTTATTACCGCCATGCCGGTACGGCCAGATTTTTAGCGCCAGCCTTGTGATGAGGGCCATTGTGCTGCTAATGCTGGTGGTGTGACAGTGGGCATCGTTATGAGTCTGGCAGTAGCCATGCCGGTAAATACCGGCACAGCTACTGACAGAGTCATTTATTTCCAGCGCCCGGCAATCGGTACCTACTGGGACATTAGAGCCCCGGCGGTCCTGGTAATTCCCTATTGCTGGGCACCGGAAAATATTACTCCCCATTCTCATTCGAGTCCCTTTGGACTCAATGGGAATGGGGAGGACGGATGCACTGGCACCGTTAATGATGGTGTTGGTGCATCTGTCAAGGTCTGGGAGTGGGTGCCGTTGACCTGGCGGGCGGAAATGCACCCGCTCCCAGACCAGGGAGTGTGCCAGACCAGCACACTCGTAATGAGGCCAAGTGAGTCCTGACCGTGCCCATCCAGAGGAGCTGCAATAGTACTAGGAAGGTATGATAGTCACAATGATACAGATAAGGTGATCAGAGAGTGTATCAGGAGATATGCTGCACAGGGACCCAGCAGGAGTTGTTAGGCTGTGGGGGACAAGCAGGCACTCCAAAACAGTGAAAGTGATCATCAACCACTAACACATTATCAGGCAGCATTTTCCCTTTTACACAGAAAAAAGGGAAACATGCAGGAGGAGGTAACAAATGGCTGCGGATAGGAGGACTACACAGGTAAGGGTGGCTCCACTTGCTTCATGAGGCAAGTCTTTCAGTGTGTAAGTTATGTGTATCACGTGCTGTGCAGGCATACCTTAACAGTCAACTGTACAAATAGCGTATGCATGCACAGATTGCAGTTACATAACCGTTTTGCATTGAAATCACAAACATGTTTGCATTTCAAGATACCTCATAGAATGAGAAGCAACACTGGGAGGAGGATGACTGTTACAAGAACCGATTCGCAGAGGTGGAAGCCACCCGAGGTGGAAGAGGTAACCCCATTTTAAGAGATGGCAAGAGGATTAATTTCCACTGAGCAGTTGGTTGGTGTGCAAGGCCTGTACACGTATGGGTCCCATCTGTTGAGACCCATGTGTGCATGATGTCTTGGGTGCTCAATGTGACTTTCTTTTTATCCATGCTGCATTTTAGAGGACTTTTTCTCCCTTCTGATGTGCCTGCATGATGTGTGAATCATGTCAAATGGGCAGATGCACATGTATGTGACGTGACGTTTTGAATTAAAATAACTATCCGTGTCAACTGTAATACTGAATATTGCAAACCCAATGTCCCTCTTGAAACTTTCCAGAATTGTAATCTGTTAGTTGGGGACATGTACAGCAGCAATTGGTGTGTCACCTGGAAATGTGATTAATGGGGTTTAGTGAAACCAGTAGTATGACTCCTGCTTTTCCTCTCTGCAATGTGCATGTCATGTGTATGACACTTCATGCATTAACTCTGGTATACAACATATGATACAGATACATTTCCCAGGGATAGTGCTAGGTTGCATGTACCGCCACGACTAATTCACTCATTGGCATAGGTAACATGTACACTCATTAAATAAGACACCTTGTAAAGCTAATCAGAGCTTTCCATGGACAGTATAAGTGTAACACTCAGTTTATTTAGTTAATGTTGCCCTTGCAACACTAACATTGACAACCATATGGTGCATATTTTCATCCATATTCAGCGTGGAATCAATCTGAAATGACTGTGAGACTGTGCTGCAACCCAAGTTAAGTCAGGTAGGTGATGCAACACAGGTGATAATGAAGATGTGAGGGCCGCTGTATCGACGTGGCGGTTTTAGCGCATGGCTGCTAGGACTCAAGGGCTGTATTTAGTGAGGATTCGTATGGATATGTGCATCCAATCACATGAATGATAGGGCCAGAGGAATGTGTTACCATGACTCGCCACTTGTATGTAAGTAGGCCGATACCCTTGTCCTCAATAAGCCTTGCTAGAGTTTGAGTTTTGTCAAGATGTGTTGTTGTGTTACAATATTGCTCCTTTCGTTTTGCTACATTGCATATGTTGTCTAATGCATGCATCCACGGGCCATATTCCTACCCTGCTAAGGTACACATGATCATTATGCCGCTGGTGAAAGCTGTACTGGTGCATAGTCGTCACCCACTGTCTGTCAGTCATTCATCAGTATTGATAGGTCAGCAGACATTATTCAGAGGTCATTGTGTTCACATTCCCAATGGGGGTTAGACACTATTCTCCACCTGTCCTAGCCAACATACATGTCCTGTGAATGAACAATGTTTTTGGATGATGTCTGCACTGGGGTGGCTAAAGCACTGTTTGCCCTTTTTCATGTTCTATTTATTTAATTTGTAAAGCGCCCAAGCCCAAAGGTATCAGGGAGCTGTTGGGAACCAGTTACACGAGAAATCAACTTCCTACAGAGGTGCATTTCCCTGCCAGTAATTATTCAGACATAACCAATCATCTAATCTATACTGGTTACTTACAAATCTGATACTCTTAGATTGACCTGAGGATGAGTGTGCCAGTGACTCGTGATGCATTTGGGTAAGAAATCAGGGCATATCCCGCAATGCCATTTGCATTGCCACTGTATTTGCTCCATGTAGTTTAGGTATTGCTAAAGATGTGAACTGCACCTGCACATCAATGTCATTGCCCCAAACAGTTGGAGTTGCGAGCTCAACAATGAGAGAGAGATTCTATCCCTGGCCAGTGGAGCACATGGAGGGTGCAAGTGTTCCAACACACCAACCAGAGAGGAACATAAGGAGGATATTCAGGGAGCACATATCTCATTCCCGCAGTGCAGGTTTCCTCTAAGGCAAAGCCCCTTCCCCTGGACTAAGCAACCAAGGGAAACCTGGGAATAGCTGGATTCACAATCAATATATTTGCCCAGAAGGTCCCTTCAGTGTAATACTGCGTTGGTTGATCTACTGAATTCACAAGTATCTAGATGGGCGTAGAAGTGTGCTTTCTCTACCTTGGTCCATCTGACACACTAATGCTGCCCAGTGGCAATTCTGCACCTGCAAGAATGTTTGTACTTAACTGATATGAGCACGAAATACACATGGACAATCATGATGTGTCATTGCATTGAACCTGCTGTGTCTGCTGGAATCCATGGGAGGGTATGCACCATCCACATATTCATGTGCAGATATTCTTCCATCCATGCAGACAAGGGCATGAGCACAGGTGTCCAGCAGCACTCATCAGCCCTCAAGTTCATCACTACATATTTGTGTTGGTTCTTGTTGATAAAACGTGGACCGAGTGTAGCGACACAGATGGATGGAAATACCCGTCACCTTGCAATTCTGAATTCCAGTGATGCACTATAATCACCAGACCTGAGACCTCATCATAGCCTTGGCGGTATCCCAGCGGTAATTGAGCTGGGATACCCCCAATGCAAATAGCGTTACCGCAACTCATTCAACCCCTATTAGCGCCAGATCGTGAGTTGTAGTAAGGCTATACCTCCCCATTTTGTTCAGAGTCCGTAGGACTCTATGGGGCCTTTTGGCACTATTACCACCGGTGGTAATAGCGTTGGCAGTAACATCGCTGAAAATGGGCAGAAAGCTGGAGATTTACCTCCAGCATTGAGCAGAAGGTACATCTCCAGCTTCCTGCCCAGACTCGGGATTAGACGGAGTAGTAATGCGTCGGTAATAGTGTTACTGCTGCATTTCTGCTGCTCCACCCAACCCGTGATGAGGCCCCGTCTAGCCCACCACATCCATAGGCCAATGAAATGAGGCAGTCATTTAGCAATGACATACAGCATTCCCAGACCCACTACATGCATTTTCTTGACAGTTCTGCAAAAGAAGGTAAAGAATCATGTGCTTACTCCAGGAATTAATGAACAAACATGAGAGATGTTAATTTCTATAGAGATTGTGTTCATTATCACACTGACTATCTGGGGGAGTTATTTGCAAATGTTAGAGGATGTCTGTGTGGTGTGTTCTGTCTGATCGCTGAGGAGCTTCTGGGAGATTATGCAGTGATGAGGTAGAGGAATATACATGTTATTTCTTTAAATGCATGTTCTGAGCAGATGATGTGTGGGTGCGTGATTGACATTTTGTTTTTATATGGGTTATGGACTGCAATTTGACAAAATACCATGTGTGCAGTGACTGTGAGAACTATGGCTCTATGAGATGATGCCTGCATGATGTACACAATATGTTGGTGATGTAAGTGTTGTGGTAATAGATGGTGTGGTGGGTCGAAAGAAGGAGTCAGAAACTTTATAGTCAGTATTATAGTCAGTATTAGTGATGTTTTAATTAAATTATGTAGATAAGGCCTAACTTTCCCTATGGCTAAAGGGTTCACCCTACCTATCTTAAAGAAATAAGTGTATTTGTCAGTCGTCAGGAAGTCCTAAAATACAAATGTCCTCTTCCAAACCTAACTCTACATGACCCTACAACTAAGATAAACAATTTAGACTCATCCAAGAGAAGATCCCTATCCTCTTGTGTTGGTGATTTCTTCAATAGGCTATGGATGAAATTCTCTGTGTCACCTGTTTCCTCGTTTTATAATGTTCTTCAATAAAACCTGGATATCTGTTCCATGAGCTCTATTAATTAATGGATAACACTCCAGGGTTGTGTGCCTTCTTTAAGAATATGTTGTGTTCTTTACATACTTTTGCACACTCTTGTCTCTTGTTTTATAGTCTCTCAATTCACCCTGGAGTAGATTACATGGGACTTGATCTTCTTGTATATTGTCTCCCTCCTGGGATATTTCTTTAGTGCTTTCTCTTCTATTCTCGTACTCTCTCTTTACTATAATACCATATTTTTTTTTAAGACCTGACTTTGGGTTGTGTTTTCTCCAGTCTTCCTCTCTCGGCTTTTGAGACCATATCCCTTACTCCCAGGGTATTCGTCTCCAGTCTCTCTTTAGTACCATTTTAAGTGTATGTGGTATTCACTCTACAAGCTTTCCATATTGCCAGTTAAACTACTTTAGTCCTTGTGTGTCTTGTTTGGGACTATGACGAGTTACACTTTTCATGCACATTATTCCCCTTGCAGGATGGCTGATTTATTGACTCTGAACACCTTTTGCATTGGTAATTCAACAATTGTGTACCTCTTGCCTCGTCTTTATGACTGGGACGAGTTGTACGCTTCATGTGTTCCTTCCCCAGCTGTCTCCCACTTTTCCCGTGTTCCCCAGTACCTTCAGGTGAGAATGGCAATCTTGCAGGGCTGGCACTCACATGGGTATTTTTCTCAGTACTGGGTTTCCTCCCGCTCAGCTTTTGTCGGTGTCCCAATCTCAACTTCTTCAGATGCAGATGACAGGTACTTCCACTCACTTCCATCAATGAATCTTGCAGCATAGTTGTGTGGAAGCTTTGCCCACCATGATTCGCTTGTGGTCCTGCCCTAACAGATCCTGGACTTTGGGTTGTGTTTTCTCCAGTCTTCCTCTCTCGGCTTTTGAGACCATATCCCTTACTCCCAGGGTATTCGTCTCCAGTCTCTCTTTAGTACCATTTTAAGTGTATGTGGTATTCACTCTACAAGCTTTCCATATTGCCAGTTAAACTACTTTAGTCCTTGTGTGTCTTGTTTGGGACTATGACGAGTTACACTTTTCATGCACATTATTCCCCTTGCAGGATGGCTGATTTATTGACTCTGAACACCTTTTGCATTGGTAATTCAACAATTGTGTACCTCTTGCCTCGTCTTTATGACTGGGACGAGTTGTACGCTTCATGTGTTCCTTCCCCAGCTGTCTCCCACTTTTCCCGTGTTCCCCAGTACCTTCAGGTGAGAATGGCAATCTTGCAGGGCTGGCACTCACATGGGTATTTTTCTCAGTACTGGGTTTCCTCCCGCTCAGCTTTTGTCGGTGTCCCAATCTCAACTTCTTCAGATGCAGATGACAGGTACTTCCACTCACTTCCATCAATGAATCTTGCAGCATAGTTGTGTGGAAGCTTTGCCCACCATGATTCGCTTGTGGTCCTGCCCTAACAGATCCTGGACACCTCATCTCTCTCATGCAGCAGTTTCCCTGGTGCCTTGTTCGCCGTCCCAGCAACTCGCTTTGGTGATACTTGTCTGTTTGAAAGTCATGGGCTCTTCGGCTAGTCTTGACTCATCCGTTTCTTGGAGCGATTACATCAGGGGGATTCCCCTGCGCCCAATACTCTCTCTCCTCCTCCTCTCCTCTCCGCATCTCAGTTAAGTGTAAAACTCTTAAAGAGACATCTTTTTTTTTTACATTCTCTAATGGTTTTGCTTCAGCATCGCCTACAGGAACATATAAAGATATTGCATTCTTATTCCCAGTAGGCAGTCCCATATATGCTGATATTGTGGCTGATCCGGGGAGCTCCTCACAGGAACAGGAGTCATTTTCCCGAAATGGAAAGTCACTCCCAGTGAGGTCCCACTTGTCAAACTCCTAGGGATGCTCTTGCGGAGCAGGCTCACCTCCCTGGACTCAAAGGGATGGCTCTCCCTTTGGGAGAAATGGCAAATACAGTTGATTTGTCACATACGCTTCCCCTCACAGTGGTGGCTTTGGCTTCTCCATCTCTGTTGAGAAGGGACCCGCTCAGTAAATCCACATGTCCTTGTTGTAAATCCAAGAACCATCTCATTACTCTGGGATTAATGTATTTTCTTAGGCTCATCCAGGTCCATGGTGATTGATTGGTAACCTAACTGAATTTTCTTCCTGTTAAATAATACATCAGATGTAATATGACACACTTGATGGCTAATGCGTCAAGCTCTACTGTAGCGTACGATTGCTCACAGGAAAAGAGTTTCCGGCTAGTGTACAACACTGGATGTTCAATCTTGGTGTATTCCTGAGAGTGGAATGCACCCACGCCAACGCTGGCAGCGTCCATCTGCAGAAGGAACTCCTTATTAAAATCTGCCATTTTCAAAACAGGTTCCTGACAAAGCATAGCTTTCAGGCTGTCAAAGCTGGCTTGGCCAGTCTTATCCCAGGTTAGCTTCTGGGGGTGTGTTTTGTTTAGCTTTTCAGTGAGATTAGCTGCCAAGGTGGGGTATTTTGGAATACACTTGCTGTAATATCTGGTTAGTCCCAGGAAGGCTCTAAGATTGCGTTTCATCTTGGGGATTGGTATCTGTTCGACCGCTTTCACTTTCTGCACCTGAGGATGAATAAAGTCATTTCCCACAAAGTATGCCTCCTTTTCTTAGAGCACGGTCATCAACTATAGATGATTTACATGCTCTGGCCAGTTGTCACTATGGATGACTATGTCATCTATATATGTCCCACACAAAACACTGTAGTGTTTTAAAATTATGTCAATTCACCTTTGAATGGTGGTAGGAGTGGAGTCAAAAGTGTCAGAGTTTAAAATGATACAGCCATTGAGGTGTTGAGAAGGCAGTCTTTTCAAGATCTGATGAATTTAATGGAACCTGCCAGTATCCTTTTGTCAAATATGGGTAGAAATGTGCCTAGTTTTTTTATTAGGTCATCAATCCTTGGCATTGGGTAATTATCAAAGATGGAAATCGAATTTAGTTTCCTAAAATCAGTACAGAAACGCCAGGATTGATTATGCTTGGCAACTAAGACAATAGAGGAGAACCAGAAACTTTGAGAGGGCTCAATGATATCAGCCTTGATCATCTCCTCTATCTCCTGTTCAATTACTTATTTTTCTTGCTACTAGGATCCTATAGGGTTTTAGGTACATAGTTTTCCCTGCCGGTGTTCGAATTTAATGAAAGAAATGAATGACTGTACCTAGTTGTTCTGATAAAAGGTTGGGGTACTGGAAGAGTAGGTCACAAAAGTATTTTTGTGGCGACAGTGGTCATTTTGGGGACATTAGTTGGTGTTCCTGTTCTGACCCCATCAGGAGAATAGCCACAGCAACCATAGTGGTCTTGCTAGCATCTGTCCTCCACTCTTTAAGTAGGTTCACATGATAGACTTTTTTTATTTGACATCTGTCTGTCTGAGATGTTAGCTAATCCAAGAGACCTTTTCTTCAGAATTTCATTGGGTTCGTACCACTTGGAAACCATCTTTTGTTCGGATGTTGGGAGGAGAACTAAACCTAGCTTCCTGACCCAAAATGTGGGTCACTGCATGTTTATCGTAAACAGCCTTCTATTGTTCTTGGGCCTGTCCTTTTCATTTTTGGGCAGTTTGGAAAATCGTAAAGATGGCTTCCTCTCTCTCTCTTTACAGGTTTCTTTGAGCATGTCGAGGACCTCCTGAGGTTCCCTCCATTGTAGTAACTCAAAGGGGGAATATCCCAGGGATGCCTGAGGGGTCTCCCATACTTCAAATAAATCCTATGATATCATAATATCCCGTTTTTTCCCATCAGTTTATAAAAACATTTGTAAGATTATTTTAAACATCTGATTGAATCATTCTACCAAACCATCTGTTGGGAGATGGTAGACTGATTTTTAAAGAGTATTGATGTGTGCTAACTCCTTTACCTCTTGCATTAGGTGTGACAAAAATGTAGTACCCTGATCAGTAAGGATCTCCTCCGGTAATCCAGCTCTAGCCAAAAATGGTAACAGATGTTTAAATATCTGTTGGCAGTGTTATTGTACAGGGGGAATGTTCAGGATATCGGGTTGTATTGTCCACTATCACTAAAATAAATCAGTTTCTCATTTTAGATGTTTCAAGCAATCCATTGCAACTCCAGAGAAAGGGACCTCAATAATTGATAAGGGTTGTAAGGGGGCTCTCAGGATGGGGATTGTTTCTGTCTTTTTACAAATGTCACAGGTAATTATGTAATTTTTAACCTTGTCAAAAACTCTGGGCCAGTAGAATCTGGGTATTGTCTGACTCTGAGTTTTACCCTCTCCCTGGTGAGCTGATGGTAAATGGGAGTAAGCCAGTTCAAATACAATTCTGCAATCGCTTTTGGGAACCACCAATTTTGACAAATCACCCAGTATAACAATCCCATCCTTATACAGACCAAGGGGGTTGAATGGCTGCACTCGATATTCTCTAGAATCACCCTGCCAAATGCCTCTGTAAGAACTGGCTCATTCCTTTGAGCGAAGGCCAGATCAGGTAAGGGTATGGCCTACTCTGCCCCTTCTTGGTGAACTTCCACCTTGAGGATGTTGGCTTCTCCTATACACCTTGAATCCCTCTCAATTGCTGTTAACTCTTCTACTTCTTGTGGTACATTGAACACATTGTTTTCAAGGATCCATTGGGCGATTTTATCTGCATCCTTTACTGTATAGGCTGTATATGAGTTATTCCCATGATTGTGCACTAATTTTTAATGCCCCCTCCCCCTAAAGTCAGGGTCGATAATCCTTGCAATAATATCTAAACCACATCTCCAGGGTAATAAGGACATGGATGCTAACCTGATATATGTACACAGGGTTGGAGCAAGTGTACGTCATATGGGTATCAGACGCATTTCATTTGTTGGAATTACAATTTCCTCTATGCTTTGTAGGGCAAATGCTATGGATTTCTTGGTGACTGAAGTAGGGGCTCTAGCTTTTGGACTTAGTTTGGTAAACAACATGGGTACCCAACTTCTATAAGTTGGTTGACATCTGACTCTGAGCCTCTATGTGCAGCTCAGAATAAGGAGTCGGACACATTAAGAGTATTTTAGTGTTTTTTAATGAAATTATATAGATAAGGCTTAACATTCCTTATCGCTAAAGGGTTCACCCTACCTATTTGAAAGAAAAGGGTGCTTGTCAATCATCAGGAAGTCCTAAAATAAAAATGTCTTCACCCAAACCTAACTCTACCTCACTCTAACACTAGAATAAACCACTGAGACTCATCCAAGAGAAGATCCTTACTCTCTTGGGTTAGGAATTTCTTCAATAGTCTCTGGATAAAATGTTTTTGTTTCACCGGTTTCATATTTTTTGTAATCTTCTTCAATAGAGCCTGGCTATCTGTTCCATTAGCTCATTTAATACTTGGACAACACTCCTGGGGTGGGTGCTTTCTTTAAGGATGTACTGTGGCCAATGAGTCTTTACTCATTTTTGCACACTCATGTCTCTCATTTTATAGTCTCTCAATTCACCCTTCATTAGATTATGTGGGACTGGCTCCCATTGTATAATGTCTCTCTCCTGGTAGTTGACTCTAGATACCTTTCGCATTGGTAATTGAACAATTGGATTCCTTTTCACTCATCTTTATGACTGGGATGAGTTACACTCTTGGTGCGTTCCTTCCCTAGCATTTCTGGGCAATACCCACTCATCTTGCAGGCAGTTGTGAGCAGGACTGGGGGCTCTTCCTTTAGAGAGGAGTTGCACAGGACAAGACATGCAGGACATATTTGACAGCCTCCTGCATGGACCAGAGCTCATCACACAGTAGGAGGATGAAATCCTGCACCTGATGTCAGATGGTCGCTCTGTGTGTGATATATAGCCAAGCTTGGAATCTTCTCCGGGTACCATTTTCCAACTGGCATCATCTGTTGGTGGTACCCTGGTAGCAGTGGCTTATGTGAGTGGAGTAACTAATATGGCTTCCTCCACTGTGTCTTCAGCTGCTGGTGGTGCAACACAATTTGCACCATTGCCTTCCAATTCGCTAGAGTGCTCAATGGTGGGCGGCACATATGCAGGAAGTACCAGGCAGCAGGCTCTTCCATATGCAAGCTTACTACTGTGCAGGTCATTTTCCGCTCACGAATGTAGGCAACTTTCACGTGGGGGACTCTATTTTCACCATTATCAGACTGGCAGCAGGGGCAGGAATTGCTGCACCCCATCCATTGCAAAGGACCAACCTGAATGACATGTCACACAATATTGCTGAGCTGCAACATAACATTGAGCAGAGCTTGCCAGCCTCCAACAGGATGTAGCAGCAATGTGCCAGGATGGTCTTTCATCAGGGGCAGAGCAGCATTAGGACCTGGTTTCCATTGATGTACATGTGCATGCCTCTGTGGCATGTATTGTGGTGGCCCATGAAAATTAGGTAGAGTCACTGCGTGTCTTGAGTGGGTGGCCAGTGAGGCATAACGAGTAGGAGTATCATGCCGAGTGACCTTGCAATTATGGCCCTCCTTCCTCTCTATTTTACCTTTTAATGCTTTGGTTGTGTTAATTAGATCTCCCAGGCACTTCTGCAAGCCTTTGTAACACAGGGATGTATCCGATCATTTGTCTGCTGCCAAAGGTGGACATGCTTTGTTCCAGGGATTGTACAGTCAGTCCACATATAGTGGTCCAAATGATGATTTTCCTCAAGATCTGTTTGGGTTGCCAGCTTCTTACTTATGATAAAACTTTTCACTCACACTGATGTACTTTTTCCTGCAGTGTTGTGTTGTAACATGTGTTGTAACATGTGTTGTGTGCCAGGGAACATTGGTGGCAACCATTTGAAAGTGATGGTAGCAGTGTTCCATGTCAATGTATATGTGAGTTTCTGATGTGTGCCAATGTATTGTAAAATAATCCCAATGAAGAAAAAGGTAATCCTAAAATGAGCCTACACCAAGCAAGAAGTAAGGCACAGTTTTTGGACCTAAACAACTGGGAGACACAGTTCAGACAGCCCTGCGCAACTGAACTGAATTAAATCAGCTCTCAACTCTGCCCATTGTGGCTGAATAAATTATATAAATATAATATATAACAAATTATAGAATTAACATAAAACATGTGTGTTACATTTTTAATGCAGGTCATAGGAGCTGATTGGTGAAACTATGTCAGACCTCTATATGATTGTATACCTTTTGTGACCCTTATTGGCTAAACCATTTCTTGGCCCAAAATCACATTAACACCGATCGTGACTTCATGACCCTTCCCACACCACACCACAATTATGTAATTGTGATGATCAGTCAAAAGCACTTGTTAACCATTGGCTGACAACACTCAATATACTAAAGGATAACCAGCTCTATGTGACTTTGCACTGCAAAAAGTGTTTTGAGAGAAGAATACTAGAACATTATTTTTCAGATATGAAAATACAGTCTGTTGTGGTCCACAAGAGTTTGGGAAATTGGCTTCCCATTCTTACGTGGTCTGTAATGTTAATCGTAATAACAGGTGACTTCAAGTATAACTTTTTGTTTCATTCATATCACAATGTACCAACTCAAATAAAAACAAAACAAAATGTAATCAAATTCAAACATTGGTGACTTGTACTCAATCCGGTTTGTTCCCAATGTGCTCTAAACAAAATGGAAGATGCGTGCTACTATCTGCTTAGTAACCCCTAAAATCATGCACAGTGGCAACAGATTCAAGTGAAATTATTCTGGTCTATATAATATTGGTTCTATTAGATTGAACAACTTAATGTTTTGTAAGCAAATATCCAAGTCCAGTTGCTCATTTAATCCCAGGGATACGTGATTTATCCCGAATGTATGTGTGTTATTAAATCCAGTTCTCTAGCTTGTGCTCATGCAGCCCAAAGGTAACTATGCAGGTTGCGTAGAGCACACTATGTTCTTCATAGGAGAAGGAAACTTTACAATACTTTAGACATATTATTCTATTTGGGCGTTTTTGTTTACTTTCCTGAGCACTTCTCGTAATGTGTTGCTGGCTGCTGACCATCTTTAATAGATTTGACTGTAAAAAGACAACAAACCTATGGAATCAAGCATTCATGGTCAGACACACACATCTTCAATACATACAGAATACGACTATTTTACTGATGTTTAGATCAAGAAAGTCAAACCATAACCCCCCCCCCCGCCCCCGTTCTTTGCATTAGGTGCCAGTTCAGCAGAGGGTATGGTTTACACTGCACTTCCTTACTCAACGAGTCTATTCCAATCACCATCTTCCTTTCAGATTAACCTCCTTAGGTACAACCTGCACAGTTCAGTGCAATCAGACTCTCTTAACACTAATCATCGTCTTCTGCTATGAGGTTTTCGCCCACACATTAAGGACACTTTCAAAAGGCCTTATGTATGTTAGATTTCTGATCACCTGACATGACCATTAAGACTCAGAGCCTAATTTTCTGGGACCTCAGCTACACTCGCTAATAAATATCAGGGCAAACAAAACAGGAGGGACACATGTTCTGCAAACCAACAGGATCGTAATGCAATGGATCACGCGTGGTGTAGTACTTAGCATGAGATTTCTCTATCGGATACATCGTTTTGCTAGTTTTCCACATGACGTCTATGCAGGAGTTAAGTCCGAAAAATTCAAGTGGGGGGACTCATCAACAACGCAATGGGATGTGACGTCACCAGAAATTAGCATATCAAGGTGAAATATGCACTTTTCATTAAAATGGCTTTGCATAACCACCCAAATTGCACAGGAAGAATGACATTTGCCATTCATAAAATCAACACACACAAAACCAAGAGAGGATATTTTCTTCTAATAGTGTTTTTGAAAACGTTAAAAGGTGTGCATGTTTTCATCTCCAAGAACCAATACAAATGTTTTCCCTGGGAATTGCAGTACCGAAATGAAACATTTCACCTTTAGTTGTTTGTTATTTTTCATCAGGTTATATAGTGCAGTGGTGAAGTGTCTGACCTGCAAACCTGACAACTGCAGTTCTCGATCCCTGAGGTCGGCTTTCATTCATCAATTCAAACAGGAAAATCAATGTTTCTCATTTTAGCTGGGCCGGGGGGACTGAGTCCCCCCTCAGAAAAAAGTGGGTGGACTCGGCCAACCCGCGTGTACCCTCGGCTTGAGCCTTGCGTTTATGATGCTGTCACAAGATAATGTCTAACTTTGACATATTAAAAATCAGCACCACTTTCAATGTGGATTTGTTCAAAAATGAAACAATTACATCTTCAGCTTAATCCTGCAGGTGTGACAGCATTGATAAAATACCAAGAGGATTAATATGTAACAATAGCGTGAAAACTGCCACACAGTGAAATGCCCCTATGTCATGATATCAGAGTTAAAACACTATCTCAATGGATAGCAAGCCATAAGCTCAAAAACAGAACAACAACAGCTTAAATTGGGACCCAGCTCTCCTCTCAGATTCCATACTTAAATGTCCGGCCCTCATTACAACACCGGCGCTAAACCATGGCGCTATTAGCACCATGGTTGGTGCCGGTGTTGTAATGAGTCCGCCATGGTGAAATGGGGAAATACCGCCCCATTCCGAGGTTGGCGGGGCGGTATTTCCCCATTTCACCATTGGCCTTCCCCATTCCTATTTTTGCCCCATAGGGCTCAATGGGAATGGGGAAGGCAGCAATTACGGTACCGCGAATTGCGGTACCGTAATTACCTGCGAGGTCCCTTTACGGGTCCCTACTTTAACGGCTGGTCCAGACCAGCTGTTCATGTCGGGTCCCCAAAGGGACCTCGTAGTAAGGCGCTAAGTGGTTAACGGCGCCGCTGCCTTCGACACCTGGGTCGTAATGAGGCCCTACTCTTTTAAAACTAAAGTTAAAACCGAGCATCAAAATATGCATGTGTGGTTTCCGGTGCAGCCCAGTTATATAACTGACTTCCAATCATATCCTCATGTGTCAATGAACATGTTTTGGCTGGTAAACAGACTCATCTGATAATCACCCATTCTCTCTATCCTTCGTCCAAATATCTGGGAGAATTGTTGGCTCGCGATCTGTGCAGATGGCTACAGCAGATGGGATAGCTAAGGCCCCAGGTCAGCAAGAAATAACACCATTTATTTTGGGGGACGGGAAGGTGCCAACGGAACCTGTGATCAAAGACCCCCTGCTAGCGTGCTGTTGGAACAGGATTAACGCGGCAGTGGCTCCATCCTGAATTGCATGTCCAGAAAGCACATGATAAGTTACCAAACAGAAACAAAACTTTAGCCACTTCTGCTCAGAATAAATGGAAGGCGCTCAGAACTAAACCAGAAGAAAAAGCCATCAATGTTCAGTTTTGGGATAATGCTGAACTCTTATATGGATCTTCCTGCACCGATTAACATGCAAGGGACCCACACATACTTACTTATGCATGTAAGGGCATGGTGAAGTCATAGTCAGCCATGCTTCTATCTAATAACTAAAACGTGTTTCATTAACACAAAGAAGTATAGTCTATAATGTACTCACAACCACATCGTTTTTTATTTATTTAGATTTGACATTTTTTTAGATTCGCCTTAAATAGCAATGTTTGTACCTTATTATAAAGCACTCGAAAGTGCATATCCATAGTAGTTGCACACATTTGTACCTGTGTCTATATGAAAACCTGCTTTCATTTAGAGGGAGCAAGCGGCGCATCCCCACTATATTGCTGCATGGAATATAAATGTTGCTGAATACAAAAATAACAATGTTCAACTAAGAATTGTATTTTTCCAGAATTGTTTGCAGCGCACCTGCAGCATATTTTCTACCGAAAGATTATCCTTAACCGTCCTTATCAGCTCAAAGAATTATATAACGAAGATCATACATTGAAACGCATAGTTTTTTTTAAAGTAAATTGATGACGATTTTGAATAATTTACCAATTGTTTCAATATTCACAGTATTATTCCAAAGTATTGTGCATGTACACCCTTTACTATAATAATATAATTAAAACAATAAACCAACACATAACTAGTCACATAGACAAAATAACACTGATAATGTAATGCAAAAATGTATAGACATAAGAACAAATACAAACGTTTCAAAATAGCAAATCTCAAGCCCAATACTGTCCACCTAAAAAAAACTACGCACAGCCATAAAGCAGCAGCCGGATGAACGTTCCAGGACATAAGAACAGCCCCGGGAAAAGCTCTTTACAGCGAGAAACACAGGCAGCCTTTCAATAGAAATGCCCCTGGCTCGGTCCCCACTTAGTAGGTAGTATGGCCACATCGTCGTACTTCTGCCGAGTACAGTCCTACGACAAACATGCACGGTGAACTGTATGTGGGCATCCTGTAGGAACTAGTCGAGTTCCCACAGTAAAGGGGACATGCGATCCAAGGTACAGAGCCCAGCTACCAACCAGCCTACATTGCCTTCGGAAGAACAAAGCGGAAAACACTCAGCATATGTATGAGTCATGCCCCATTCAGGTTACCTTTTTTTGGTCTCATTGAGATATTACAGGAATCTTTTCTTCTGCTACCAGCAATATAGAACATCCTGGAAAAATACATCTGCAAGGCCATCAGTTCAAGAACTCGTTTTTGAATGGACTCCCCAACAAGCCTGAGAATGTGTGCAAATAATGTGCTCAGGATGGATAGGGGTACAGAATTGTTAGCACGTTGTTTCAGCCTTGAACATGTATGCTGCATTGTTTGTGATGAAATATAAAAATAAACAATAAACATTTGTTTTAATAAAAACATTTTGGAAAGCAATGACATAAACAGTACTGCTGGTGCTGTGGTGTTCTGTCTAACTTCATTGCATCAGGTAAACTGCCTAAGCAACGTGGGTGTGAACCCTCCTACTGCCATTCTTCGTAATACACATTCAAGTAATATGTTGAGGCCACAGCACCCTTCAAAATCTGATTACCATGACACATAGCTTTTGATTTGTACATTACGGCTTGAGTGTAACCACGGCTTGAATGTAGGGATGATAACTTCCTGGGATGACACAAACATTGGACATGTTGACTTGCAGAAACCTCAACAACAGTGCTGTCACGCTTGCTCGGAGGGATATATTCAGTACTATAAAAACATTGCTTTATGCACAGATAATACCCGATCATATATTTTGATATGGGTGAAAACACAAAGGCCCTCATCACGACTTGGGCGGTAACGGTAATGCTATTAGCGCGGGCGGTATTAGCCCTACCGCCGAACTCCCTGGCGCTAATAGCGCCGGATCACGAGTTCGGCGGTAATGTAAGTCCCCATTCCCCACTGAGCCCATTCGGGAATGCCCCATTCCCCATTGGGCTCAATGGGGAATCTTCGCGCTAATACCGCCGGTGGATTTCCCGCCAGCGGTAATAGCGCGAATTTTCGGCGGATTTCCCCCCAGCTCAGAGCTGGGGCGAAATCCGCCAAAGCCCTGATTCGGCGGACCCTTAAATCCGGCGGTAATAGCGCTACCGCCGGATTTAAGGGTTACCGCCGAAGTCGTGATGAGGCCCAAAGTATTTTCAAGTAGCTGAAAAAATGCAGGCACAGCTTAAATTTCCTTGTTATTTGGAACCAGAAAAGAACATATAATTCTGGTCCAAAAGAATGTGGAAGCTGGTGGAACAACCAGCTAACAGACCAATATTAGCAACAAATGACAAAAGGAAAAACATCCTGCAATTCACATTGCAGTTCAGCAGCCAGAACAAACTTGAACATTCAGAATGTACCCAGTGTGTTAGGCGGAAACCTGTGCAGTTCCCTCTGGGACCACTGCAAATGATTTAGGACTACAGGTGTTTGGCAGTAAACCCACTTGGTAGCAGTCTGTAACACACAGATTCACTTGGTAGCTGTGGCTGAGCAGTCAGACCTCCCTCAAGAAGAGTTAGGCAGTATGTGGAGTATACAAAATAGGGCAATTTACACAATAGAACAAGCAAACACGGAACAAGGCTTCGGTGTAAAGATATATAGTCATTTATTTATAAAAACACATCTATAGAAAACACTCTGGCACTAATACGGCAAACAACTTCAATTACAATTACTATAAGTAAATCAATCCCTCTAACAATAGTTCGACAAGTCTAGGTTCATCGCACCACTTATTTGCAGACAGAGTTGAATGCTTTAACCTAGATGGCACTCTAGTATTCGTTAGGACGGAAGAGAAAAGGCAGGGTATGAAATCAACTCGGTATCAACACTTTTACAAACAAATGTAAGGCAAGTAAGGCAGGTTCTACTGTAAATCGAAAAGTTCAGAGGCCAGGCCCACTCGGAGAGAGGCAAGGCGATATGTCCCAAAGAGTATCACAGCGGAAATGCACTTCAAGTCTTTGTTGCAAATTGTTATCGAAAGGTTAGACCAGTTCAGAACAGAAAGTTAAGAAGGCTTAGAGGCGACCCAATGGAGAGGCGATGATTAAGACACCTCACACTAACCGACACAAGGGAAGCCAGGCGAACACGGTACCTTGTTTGTGGAGAGACAGCTCCGGCGGGGCAGTTGTTCCTGGTGGTGGATGCAAGTCGGGGCTTTTCCAAGAGAAGAGATGCTCTCGTCGTCGAAGGAAAGTTGAAGATCGTTGCACCACCAGGGAAGAGACCACCCGCGGAGTGCTCTGTCACAAGGCACCACCTTTTGGTCGCGGTACAATGGGTAGTGGCTATCCGGTTGCCGGGGGTGCTCAGCACGGGCAATTCGACCACTACGTCCTGGAACGAAGAAAAAGCAAAGGGGACTGGTTGTTCCCACCAGTCAGGTCAAGAACACTCTCCAGCCGGGAGATCTCCTCTGTCGTCGGGAATTGGTGAGTCGGTTCAGCAGGGCTCCACTGGAGGTGTCGTCATTGCAGGTCGGCTCAGCTTTACCCTCGTCGGATTCTTAGGTCCTGTGGCGACTTCTGAAGATCCAGTCCCAAAAGCCCTGCTTTTATACAGAAAACCCCCATTCATTCAGCCTAGCTGTCAATCAAAACACGCTAAGTGGTGAGCGGGGTGGCTCGCCACTTGGGCCAATCACACCAGAGTGCGACTTGAATTGGCAAGGCAACTCAGTCCAGGGTGCCTAAACCCCCTCCCATACCCGCTGTGGGTACCCAGACAGAATGGCACCACTTTGGAGGGCTTCTGAGTAGAAGCCCGCCAAAAGTGGAACAAAGGGCTCAACCTTTGGTTTAGGAGTCACACAGACGAACACAGACGCCATTTTAAAAACCGAGTTCTGGCAGAAAATACCAACCGATAGATTTATTTAAGATAAATAAACCGGTGGTACGTTAGAGATTAATGAGGAAAAGTATTAACCTCCAACAAATGGGAAGAATCCCATTGGGTTATATTCGGGGTTGAATATAACAAGTAGTTTCCACTGCCACCAGCCAAAACTCGACGAGGGGGGACGGGACAGTGCCCCCTTCAATAACAGACCCAGGAGTAATCGAATTACCCCTACTAGTACGTCCACAATAGGATGGTTTGTACTAGTTCTGTTAGTAAATTTAGGTCTAGTAAAGCCAATGGTGACTTTACATTTCTGGGCAGACAGTAGTCAGTCCCCGGGTATGGAGTCTATGGTGGGGATCCTCTAGGACGCCCCCGTGTTACGGCACGGAGGGTGCGGTGTAACACACATAGTAAAACATATGAGACCCTATGGAGTAAAAGACCCCGTAGCCCATAGAACCCATGGCTATTCAAAGGAATTACACACATTCATGTCCAAGAGTGGGAGAAAAAGAGTCTCACTCTTGGCAGGATGGAAAAAACAAACTCGAGAAATCCAGCAAAGCTGCTGGTGGACTCACTAGGTTTGGAAATTCAGCCTAAACAGAGAATTCTCCCTAACACTCGCCCCCCCAGACTAAGGGACAGGAGGATTTCATCCACTCCTGGATGAATCTCATACCTCTAGTCGATGACATACATCGTAGAGAGACCATCAGCATTTTGGTGGTGACACCCTGACCAGTGTTCAATGGGTTCAAAGGTTTTCCTTTGCAAGCTATATGACCTACAAACCTTCCTAGGAACATCAGTCTTTTTAAATTTATAGGGGATCTGGTCGACCAGTCCCTCAGAAGTTGATACAACTACTGAACCTTTGATAGGCGTTTCCAAGGGGTCCTTATAAAGGATTCTCTTAGATCTAGAGGGGCCTCTAGAGGTCCTCACCACCTCTCTGTTGGTAGAAGTTTGGGTTTTAGGCCTCTTGTTTGGAGGGGATGGGGATAAGCAAGGTACATGCTTCTCCTCTCTCTCAGATCTACCTTTACCTATTTTAGGAGTTTCCCCCCCTTAAGTCTAGGAATTGGGTTGGAGTCTTCTGTGGAAGGTCCAACAGTCTGAAGGTTTTTGGCCTTAGACTTTTCTTTTCTGGTTTTCCACCAGCACTGAGAATTACCAGTTCTCTTAGGCCTAGTTAGGGTTCCAGTAGGTCTCTCCACCTCTTCCACAGAAGCAGGGGGAGTCACAGACTCTATAACTGGGGGAACAATGATGGAGCTTGGTTGGGGCTCCCATTTCCCTAACATGTTAGCCTGCAATTTGCCTGGGCCAGAGGTCAATTTACCAACACCAGGGCTTGTAGTGGGGTTCTCGGTAGAGGTTCCCACAGGCTTAGAGTGGTTACTTAAGGTGGCCTCTCTAGCCAATTTGGTTTGGTTCTGGGTCTCCATACTGGGAGGCCTGGGGGTACTGGATACTACTCCTAGAGTTCTTAGATCATTTCCCAACAGGACTCTCCCAGGCACCTCAGTCTGAACACTGACAGGAATCAACACTGTCATGATGTTAGACTGAATGAGGGCTGGTAGAATTGGTACCATTTGGACAGGACCTCCAGACATCTTAGTGGGACCTTTGGGTGCCTTAGCAACATCCTCAGGCCTGAAAAAGCTTTCATCCACTACTGTTCTGCTGGCCCCAGAGTCTCGTCTGGCAGGCGTATCCTGGCCATTGACAAGAACACTGTCCACATAATAACATTTAGAGTTTTCTAATATAGAGTCATACACACTCCTATTCTGATTAGTAACCAGCTCCATTGACTCCTCTACTGATACACTTGCTTGAAGAACCCAAGGTTCTTCAGCAAAGACTTCAAAGTGAGCACTAGTCATTGGGACTTCCTCCTCAGGAGTGAAGGCTAAGGAGACTGTGCTGATCCCAGAAGGTTTACCCTTGCATTTTGGATCTCCTTTGATGTGGTCAGTTGCCCCACAGAGATAGCATGTTCCAAATGCTCTCTGGAATGGTGGCTTGTTCTGACCTCCTTCTGGTTTGTGGCCAGAAGGGACACTAGTCTGTTGTGGTTTACCCTGGTGCTTACCCTGGTTATTTTGTTTGGGGCCCTCTTTGGAATTTGAGTTATTCGAATTCTCTTTTGAGTCTTTTTTAGGCTGTTTTCCCTCATCCTTTTTCTGAGTTGCCACAGAATCCCTATGAGTAGCCCTGTTGGCAACCCACAAGTCAGCAGCCTTAGCTAGCTTCCTGGAATCCAATTCCTTCTAATCAGCCAAGTGCTGTCTGAGCTCAGGAGAACAGGCATCATAAATAGACTCCAACATAAAAAGATTCTTCATACCCTCATAAGTGTTCACTTTGTAACCCTTAATCCATCCCTCTAAGTTTTTTAACCCTTCACTCACCCAGGTAGCCCAAGGGGTACCATCATGCTTTTTGAGGGTTCTAAACCTCTTAAGATACTGGGAAGGGGTATTCCCAAATCTAGCTATCAAAGCTAGTTTCACACTTTCGTACTCTTTACTATCCTCCTCCCCCAACTGCATTACCACATCAGTTGCAACAGGGGGGAGCCTAGAGAACAGCCAGGTAAGCAGCTCATTACCTGTGATGTTCTGGAGCCCATGATTGTACTCAAACAAACTCAGCCAATCCAACACATCCAACTTTGGTTCATACATACCAATCAATTCCTTCGGCATCCGGGGTCTTTTGGGACTGGAACTTCTAGAGGAGCCAGAGACAGAAGCAGTTTCAACAGACAACGTTTTCATTTCTAACTCATGCTTGAGCTCCATTTCTAGGAGCCTAAGAATTTGTTGCATTTCTTAGTGTTTCTGTTCAGTTTGAGCAGTAATCCTTCTGAATTCCAAGTCTATTTTCATTTTTTCTAGTTCAAGGATTTGAGGACTTAGTGTGGCACCTGTTATGGGCCCCGTAGGTACAGCTGGTAAGGCAGACAGAGGAGCAGGAGAGACAGTTTCGTTAGCCTCTCCTTCCTCTTCAGCCTCTTCATCACTATCATCAGAACTTTGATTTAGATCAACACCATTACTGTTATCTACATTTGCTGGAGACGTTGGCTCCTCTGAACCGGTACCCAGACTTTGGTTTGCCAGCAATCTCGCTATCAGTTCTGATTTCTTGCCTCTTACAGAAAGATTCTCTTGTCTACAGAGAGTTCTCAAACTCTCAGTATTTTCACCTGACAAGGACTCTTGACTGTAAACTTCCATAGTAGACATGTTTTTGAAAGTTGCTTTTAGTGCTAAGCTTTGTGGTTAGTTATCCTAAAGTGTTGAAAAGCACTCTAAACTGTATACTCGATACAAATCCCACCGCTGTACACCAGTGTTAGGCAGAAACCTGTGCAGTTCCCTCTGGGACCACTGCAAAAGATTTAGGACTACAGATGTTTGGCAGTAAACCCACTTGGTAGCAGTCTGTACCACACAGATTCACTTGGTAGCTGTGGCTGAGCAGTCAGACCTCCCTCAAGAAGAGTTAGGCAGTATGTGGAGTATACAAAATAGGACAATTTACACAGTAGAACAAGAAAACACGGAACAAGACTTCGGTGTAAAGATATATAGTCATTTATTTATAAAAACACATCTATAGAAAACACTCTGGCACTAATACGGCAAACAACTTCAATTACAATTACTATAAGTAAATCAATCCCTCTAACAGTAGTTCGACAAGTCTAGGTTCATCGGCACCACTTATTTGCAGACAGAGGTGAATGCTTTAACCTAGATGGCACTCTAGTATTCGTTAGGACGGAAGAGAAAAGGCAGGGTATGAAATCAACTCGGTATCAACACTTTTACAAACAAATGTAAGGCAAGTAAGGCAGGTTCTACTGTAAATCGAAAAGTTCAGAGGCCAGGCCCACTCGGAGAGAGGCAAGGCGATATGTCCCAAAGAGTATCACAGCGGAAATGCACTTCAAGTCTTTGTTGCAAATTGTTATCGAAAGGTTGGACCAGTTCAGAACAGAAAGTTAAGAAGGCTTAGAGGCGACCCAATGGAGAGGCGAGGATTAAGACACCTCACACTAACCGACACAAGGGAAGCCAGGCGAACACGGTACCTTGTTTGTGGAGAGACAGCTCCGGCGGGGCAGTTGTTCCTGGTGGTGGATGCAAGTCGGGGCTTTTCCAATAGAAGAGATGCTCTCGTCGTCGAAGGAAAGTTGAAGATCGTTGCACCACCAGGGAAGAGACCACCCACGGAGTGCTCTGTCACAAGGCACCACCTTTTGGTCGCGGTACAATGGGTAGTGGCTATCCGGTTGCCAGGGGTGCTCAGCACGGGCAATTCGACCACTACGTCCTGGAACGAAGAAAAAGCAAAGGGGACTGGTTGTTCCCACCAGTCAGGGGAAGAACACTCTCCAGCCGGGAGATCTCCTCTGTCGTCGGGAATTGGTGAGTCGGTTCAGCAGGGCTCCACCGGAGGTGTCGTCGTTGCAGGTCGGCTCAGCTTTACCCTCGTCGGACTCTTAGGTCCTGTGGCGACTTCTGAAGATCCAGTCCCAAAAGCCCTGCTTTTATACAGAAAACCCCCATTCATTCAGCCTAGCTGTCAATCAAAACACACTAAGTGGTTAGCGGGGTGGCTCACCACTTGGGCCAATCACACCAGAGTGCGACTTGGATTGGCAAGGCAACTCAGTCCAGGGTGCCTAAACCCCCTCCCATACCCGCTGTGGTTACCCAGACAGAATGGCACCACTTTGGAGGGCTTCTGAGTAGAAGCCCGCCAAAAGTGGAACAAAGGGCTCAACTTTTGGTTTAGGAGTCACACAGACGAACACAGACGCCATTTTAAAAACCGAGTTCTGGCAGAAAATACCAACCGATAGATTTATTTAAGATAAATAAACCGGTGGTACGTTAGAGATTAACGAGGAAAAGTATTAACCTCCAACAAATGGGAAGAATCCCATTGGGTTATATTCGGGGTCGAATATAACAAGTAGTTTCCACTGCCACCAGCCAAAACTCGACGAGGGGGGACGGGACAGTGCCCCCTTGAATAACAGACCCAGGAGAAATCGAATTACCCCTACTAGTACGTCCACAATAGGATGGTTTGTACTAGTTCTGTTAGTAAATTTAGGTCTAGTAAAGCCAATGGTGACTTTACATTTCTGGGGAGACAGTAGTCAGTCCCCGGGTATGGAGTCTATGGTGGGGATCCTCTAGGACGCCCCCGTGTTACGGCACGGAGGGTGCGGTGTAACACACATAGTAAAACATATGAGACCCTATGGAGTAAAAGACCCCGTAGCCCATAGAACCCATGGCTATTCAAAGGAATTACACACATTCATGTCCAAGAGTGGGAGAAAAAGAGTCTCACTCTTGGCAGGATGGAAAAAACAAACTCGAGAAATCCAGCAAAGCTGCTGGTGGACTCACTAGGTTTGGAAATTCAGCCTAAACAGAGAATTCTCCCTAACACTCGCCCCCCCAGACTAAGGGACAGGAGGATTTCATCCACTCCTGGATGAATCTCATACCTCTAGTCGATGACATACATCGTAGAGAGACCATCAGCATTTTGGTGGTGACACCCTGACCAGTGTTCAATGGGTTCAAAGGTTTTCCTTTGCAAGCTATATGACCTACAAACCTTCCTAGGAACATCAGTCTTTTTAAATTTATAGGGGATCTGGTCGACCAGTCCCTCAGAAGTTGATACAACTACTGAACCTTTGATAGGCGTTTCCAAGGGGTCCTTATAAAGGATTCTCTTAGATCTAGAGGGGCCTCTAGAGGTCCTCACCACCTCTCTGTTGGTAGAAGTTTGGGTTTTAGGCCTCTTGTTTGGAGGGGATGGGGATAAGCAAGGTACATGCTTCTCCTCTCTCTCAGATCTACCTTTACCTATTTTAGGAGTTTCCCCCCCTTAAGTCTAGGAATTGGGTTGGAGTCTTCTGTGGAAGGTCCAACAGTCTGAAGGTTTTTGGCCTTAGACTTTTCTTTTCTGGTTTTCCACCAGCACTGAGAATTACCAGTTCTCTTAGGCCTAGTTAGGGTTCCAGTAGGTCTCTCCACCTCTTCCACAGAAGCAGGGGGAGTCACAGACTCTATAACTGGGGGAACAATGATGGAGCTTGGTTGGGGCTCCCATTTCCCTAACATGTTAGCCTGCAATTTGCCTGGGCCAGAGGTCAATTTACCAACACCAGGGCTTGTAGTGGGGTTCTCGGTAGAGGTTCCCACAGGCTTAGAGTGGTTACTTAAGGTGGCCTCTCTAGCCAATTTGGTTTGGTTCTGGGTCTCCATACTGGGAGGCCTGGGGGTACTGGATACTACTCCTAGAGTTCTTAGATCATTTCCCAACAGGACTCTCCCAGGCACCTCAGTCTGAACACTGACAGGAATCAACACTGTCATGTTGTTACACTGAATGAGGGCTGGTAGAATTGGTACCATTTGGACAGGGCCTCCAGACATCTTAGTGGGACCTTTGGGTGCCTTAGCAACATCCTCAGGCCTGAAAAAGCTTTCATCCACTACTGTTCTGCTGGCCCCAGAGTCTCGCCTGGCAGGCGTATCCTGGCCATTGACAAGAACACTGTCCACATAATAACATTTAGAGTTTTCTGGTGTAGAGTCATACACACTCATATTCTGATTAGTAACCAGCTCCATTGACTCCTCTACTGATACACTTGCTTGAAGAACCCAAGGTTCTTCAGCAAAGACTTCAAAGTGAGCACTAGTCATTTGGATTTCCTCCTCAGGAGTGAAGGCTAAGGAGACTGTGCTGATCCCAGAAGGTTTACCCTTGCATTTTGGATCTCCTTTGATGTGGTCAGTTGCCCCACAGAGATAGCATGTTCCAAATGCTCTCTGGAATGGTGGCTTGTTCTGACCTCCTTCTGGTTTGTGGCCAGAAGGGACACTAGTCTGTTGTGGTTTACCCTGGTGCTTACCCTGGTTATTTTGATTGGGGCCCTCTTTGGAATTTGAGTTATTCGAATTCTCTTTTGAGTCTTTTTTAGGCTGTTTTCCCTCATCCTTTTTCTGAGTTGCCACAGAATCCTTATGAGTAGCCCTGTTGGCAACCCACACGTCAGCAGCCTTAGCTAGCTTCCTGGAATCCAATTCCTTCTAATCAGCCAAGTGCTGTCTGAGCTCAGGAGAACAGGCATCATAAATAGACTCCAACATAAAAAGATTCTTCATACCCTCATAAGTGTTCACTTTGTAACCCTTAATCCATCCCTCTAAGTTTTTTAACCCTTCACTCACCCAGGTAGCCCAAGGGGTACCATCATGCTTTTTGAGGGTTCTAAACCTCTTAAGATACTGGGAAGGGGTATTCCCAAATCTAGCTATCAAAGCTAGTTTCACACTTTCGTACTCTTTCCTATCCTCCTACCCCAACTGCATTACCACATCAGTTGCAACAGGGGGGAGCCTAGAGAACAGCCAGGTAAGCAGCTCATTACCTGTGATGTTCTGGAGCCCATGATTGTACTCAAACAAACTCAGCCAATCCAACACATCCAACTTTGGTTCATACATACCAATTAATTCCTTCGGCATCCGGGGTCTTTTGGGACTGGAACTTCTAGAGGAGCCAGAGACAGAAGCAGTTTCAACAGACAACGTTTTCATTTCTAACTCATGCTTGAGCTCCATTTCTCGGAGCCTAAGAATTTGTTGCATTTCTTGGTGTTTCTGTTCAGTTTGAGCAGTAATCCTTCTGAATTCCAAGTCTATTTTCATTTTTTCTAGTTCAAGGATTTGAGGACTTAGTGTGGCACCTGTTATGGGCCCCGTAGGTACAGCTGGTAAGGCAGACAGAGGAGCAGGAGAGACAGTTTCTTTAGCCTCTCCTTCCTCTTCAGTCTCTTCATCACTATCATCAGAACTTTGATTTAGATCAACACCATTACTGTTATCTACATTTGCTGGAGACGTTGGCTCCTCTGAACCGGTACCCAGACTTTGGTTTGCCAGCAATCTCGCTATCAGTTCTGATTTCTTGCCTCTTACAGAAATATTCTCTTGTCTACAGAGAGTTCTCAAACTCTCAGTATTTTCACCTGACAAGGACTCTTGACTGTAAACTTCCATAGTAGACATGTTTTTGAAAGTTGCTTTTAGTCCTAAGCTTTGTGGTTAGTTATCCTAAAATGTTGAAAAGCACTCTAAACTGTATACTCGATACAAATCCCACCGCTGTACACCAGTGTTAGGCGGAAACCTGTGCAGTTCCCTCTGGGACCACTGCAAAAGATTTAGGACTACAGGTGTTTGGCAGTAAACCCACTTGGTAGCAGTCTGTACCACACAGATTCACTTGGTAGCTTTGGCTGAGCAGTCAGACCTCCCTCAAGAAGAGTTAGGCAGTATGTGGAGTATACAAAATAGGACAATTTACACAGTAGAACAAGCAAACACGGAACAAGGCTTCGGTGTAAAGATATATAGTCATTTATTTATAAAAACACATCTATAGAAAACACTCTGGCACTTATACGGCAAACAACTTCAATTACAATTACTATAAGTAAATCAATCCCTCTAACAATAGTTCGACAAGTCTAGGTTCATCGGCACCACTTATTTGCAGACAGAGGTGAATGCTTTAACCTAGATGGCACTCTAGTATTCGTTAGGATGGGAGAGAAAAGGCAGGGTATGAAATCAACTCGGTATCAACACTTTTACAAACAAATGTAAGGCAAGTAAGGCAGGGTATACTGTAGATCGAAAAGTTCAGAGGCCAGGCCCACTCGCAGAGAGGCAAGGAGATATGTCCCAAAGAGTATCACAGCGGAAGTGCACTTCAAGTCTTTGTTGCAAATTGTTATCGAAAGGTTCGACCAGTTCAGAACAGAAAGTTAAGAAGGCTTAGAGGCGACCCAATGGAGAGGCGAGGATTAAGACACCTCACACTAACCGACACAAGGGAAGCCAGGCGAACACGGTACCTTGTTTGTGGAGAGACAGCTCCGGCGGGGGCAGTTATTCCTGGTGGTGGATGCAAGTCGGGGCTTTGCCAAGAGAAGAGATGCTCTCGTCGTCGAAGGAAAGTTGAGGATCGTTGCACCACCAGGGAAGAGACCAGCTGCGGAGTGCTCCGTCACAAGGCACCACCTTTTGGTTGCGGTACAGTGGGTAGTGGCTATCCGGTTGCCGGGGTGCTCAGCAGGGGCAATTCGACCACTACGTCCTGAAATGAAGAAAAAGCAAAGGGGACTGGTTGTTCCCACCAGTCAGGGGAAGAAGACTCTCCAGCCGAGAGATCTCCTCTGTCGTCGGGAATTGGTTAGTCGGTTCAGCAGGGCTCCACCGGAGGTGTCGTCGTTGCAGGTTGGCTCAGCTTTACCCTCGTCGGATTCTTAGGTCCTGTGGCGACTTCTGAAGATCCAGTCCCAAAAGCCCTGCTTTTATGCAGAAAACCCCCATTTATTCAGCCTAGCTGTCAATCAAAACACGCTAAGTGGTGAGCGGGGTGGCTCACCTCTTGGGCCAATCACACCAGAGTGCGACTTGAGTTGGCAAGGCAATTCAGTCCAGGGTGCCTAAACCCCCTCCCACACCCCCCCTGTGGTTACCCAGACAGAATGGCACCACTTTCGAGGGCTTCTGAGTAGAAGCCAACAAAAAGTGGAACAAAGGGCTCAACCTTTGGTTTAGGAGTCACAGAGACGAACACAGAAGCCATTTTAAAAACCGAGTTCTGGCAGAAAATACCAACCGATAGATTTATTTAAGATAAATAAACCGGTGGTACGTTAGAGATTAACGAGGAAAAGTATTAACCTCCAACAAATGGGAAGAATCCCATTGGGTTATATTCGGGGTTGAATATAACAAGTAGTTTCCACTGCCACCAGCCAAAACTCGACGAGGGGGGACGGGACAGTGCCCCCCCGAATAACAGACCCAGGAGTAATCGAATTACCCCTACTAGCACGTCCACAATAGGATGGTTTGTACTAGTTCTGTTAGTAAATTTAGGTCTAGTAAAGCCAATGGTGACTTTACATTCCCGGGGAGACAGTAGTCAGTCCCCGGGTATGGAGTCTATGGTGGGGATCCTCTAGGACGCCCCCGTGTTACGGCACGGAGGGTGCGGTGTAACACACATAGTAAAACATATGAGACCCTATGGAGTAAAAGACCCCATAGCCCATAGAACACATGGCTATTCAAAGGAATTACACACATTCATGTCCAAGAGTAGGAGTAAAAGAGGCTCACTCTTGGCAGGATGGAAAAAAACAAACTCCAGAAATCCAGCAAAGCTGCTGGGGGACTCACTAGGTTAGGAAATTCAGCCTAAACAGAGAATTCTCCCTAACATAGTGCATACAAAGTATATAGTTCTTGCCTCTGCTATCCGCAGCAAAGACATTCCGCACCCCATAACACATCATGTTTTCGTTGCACCCATGTCCTCTTGTCTGTATGTTTCTGGCTCTTGCGACCCCTGAGCAGTCTAAAGCATAGGAATGTAAAAACCTATCTTTTCCCAACACACAACTGAACTCTCCAAAACAGAATACTTGCCGCACCCACATCCAGCCTTTTCCAACTCGGAGGTTCATATCGGTCAGAGATTCGAGCTCCACTCATCAGACTCGTGCAATTTAACGAGGCCTCACAAGATCGAGCAGAATCACAACCCATCAGTCCAGTTGGGGAACTGGCTCTTGCTTGTCTGCTGGCACCCCTTGTGATCACCCTTGCCTTTCTTAATATTTCCGGACCCTGGAGTGATGGAAAAGAACGCCACATGTTAGACCGCATATCAACGTGCCCTACAGTTCTCCTCTCTTCTTTTGGTGGGACCGTCACTCAGCTCTGGTGAAGGTGCCACCTGTTCAAGTTTCAACAGTGAGAACCCCCACTACTATATGAAACAGCCTTACTGTTTGTTCCCTTTGCCAGCGCTGCTGTCCTCTCTGTCTCCACCTTGCTCCAAATCTGAATTAAGACCACCATGGTAAGGCCTTACTTCTTTAACCCCCTTTCACTATGGCCCTACAACACTTTCTTAATTTACGAGTTATTTCTCTACCTCCCTTCCTTTCGCACTTTTTTCTCTTTCTTTCTCGTACTGTCAATCTCTCTCTGACCTAAAATACACCATTGTTGGCATAGTGACGTAACACTTCAGATCTTTTCTCACACTTCCACTCTCTCTTCTTTGATATTCCTACCCTGCGCCCTATAGGACCTGGAATGCAGTGTTCGTGCTTAGCTGAAAAAGAGTTCATGACTCCTCTTCCCCGATGTCTGTCTGCTTTGAAGCAATCACAGATTTTAATGTAGATGACTGTAAAACTTCAAATCTGTCACTCCCCCACCAACCAATCTTCCCACGCACGATTCCTGTGCGCACAGAAGATTGCCAAACTCTCTGAAGGATATTTTCTCTCTGTTAGGGAGAATTCTCATAAATGTGCCAATTCCTCCCACCTTAGAGCCCTCGAGCTCTTTTGCTAAACTTTGGGACTTTGAACTTTTTATTTCTATTTGTTTTCTGTGTTTGTTTCCTTTGAATATGGAGTTTAGACAACTCCATAGGCATCATCGTTTCATGTGTGTCACACATCACCCTCACTGCAGTGGCACAGGGAAGCCTTTTAGGCTTTCCCAAAGTTTAAATACCGTCTACTGTTTCCCAGAGAATGTAAAGTGAAATTGACTTTACTAGTCTTTTCAAATTCCTAGACCCAGCACACCCTATCTTAGAATAGAGTGCTGGAGTGGTTACTTAGTATCTCGTATGTCTAGAAACTCATGTAGCAGTCAGATGCTACCCTTTCCTCTTGAAATGGCTGGTGGCAGTGGTTTTACAACAAAATACCACGATTTTTCACGATCGCGTACACCAGTAGCATTAAATCGTTACAGCCATGTTTTTCAAGATGGCGTCTGAGCCTCCTTTTTCTTTAAACAGGTCCCGTTCTTCCTTTTTGCACCATTACTTTTTAGAAAGGTCCTTCTAGAGTTTGTCTCTGAGTGCCAAAGGAGGTTTGGTCCTTTTGTTCCTACGCCTTTGGCAGGCTTCAGGACTGAAGACTGCCTCTGGTGCACAAATGTCTGGGATAGCCAGGAAGTGAGGGAGGTGGACCCAAATGCACTCTGGCATGATTGGCTGGCTGACTGTCCGGCAAGAACAGCCACCCTCCTGGGTGAGTGGCAGCTAGGCTGGGATGAATGGGAGGAAACTGGATAAAAGGCGATTCTCTTGGCTTGGAAGGCAGAGTCGACCACTGGAATGAAAGAACCAAAGACAAGCTGGAAGAGGACGTCTGCTGCAACTTCTGGACCGTTGTTTGCCCGGTGAAGCCCTGCTGCAGGACCGAATCACCAAGTTCATCTCGACAGAGAATCCCTTCAAGGATGACTTCTCCCTTTGAGTTGGTGGGACCAATCAACTCGTAAGCCACCTGGATACCATTCACGGAGCTTGTTTTATTTTCCTCAGAGTGCTGCAGGAAACAGAATAACCAGGGAGAGAGACACCAGTTTGTGTGCTTGTCTACAGCTACCGAAATCGAAGAAGTGCCATTTGGCAGCTTTTTGGAGCAGTCCCAGTGCAGGTTAAGATTCCCTTGACATCCTCCCTCTTGTCCTCACGACTGAGGCTCAGGAACAGTGAGATCTGCAGGAACTGCATGGAACAGAAGTCTTCAGCTGCATCTTTTTCTTCGTTGTAAGGTACTGTGAAAACCCAACCGAGAGAATTTACCTCCCATTGTGAATGTGCTTGAAACATTGGCAACTTGCAGACTTAGTCAGCTTGTGACCCAACATATGATTCTTTCTTTTACAAACTACTTCTGAGAACTTTGGCAAAGACTTTTCCGTTTACGACCAGAACTGCTTTTTCTTATACAAGACTTTGCCCATTGACTTTGGCCTAACCTTTTGCACGTAATCAACTCGTCTGGTGAACTCAAAACATTTGCACTGTCTAAGAATACTTGTAACCTTTGTTTTATTAACCTATGCCTTTTTGCTCCTACTTCAAAGTACTCTGAATGCCATTTTGCTCCTTCTTCAAAGTAGTTAAATGCCTCAGAACCTTATAGTATCTAGTACTGAAGTATATTAGTGTGTGATATATGTTGCCTCCTTCTATTGAATGCTTTATAACTGACTGTGAAATACATTTATAAGTGTTTTACCAAGAAACCTTGAGTGTACGAGTCTATTTGAATACTTATAATTATAGACCTCTGTGTAACCTCATTACAAGCTCACATTCCCTCTTGAGCTAAGCCTGGCTGCTCAGCTCTGCTACCAAAAACTGTGTAGTACAGACTTATACCAAAGGTTGGTTTTGCTTACACATGTAGTCTTAGTTGTGTGTAGTGGTCCCAAAGGGTACTGCATACAAACTCGGCCTAACACTCTCTGATGATAAATCCATCCGATATCTGCTCTGCATTATTTCGCTGTGAAAAGCCAAGTTGCAAGCAGTACAATCTTGGAGCAATCTCTTGAAGCTAAATCACAAATTTTGCCTCCCCACTCCCATCCACAAATCAACCACAATATGAATCGTGTGCCAATCCCCAAGCCTCTATCCTCATCACAAAAATAAGTATCCAATAAATATTATTGTACACTATGGGAGGTGTTACAGGTCACCTGTCTGAAAGATTAACTCTGTGCTGGTACAGCAGGCGGATGGAAAGAGCAGGATCGGAGATAAATATATGCCTAGCACACCTAACACCTCTGCTGCAATGAGGCAAGAAGGATGCCATTGCTGAAGCCTACAGTGTGAAGACAGAACCACTTGTACCCAAAGGGATCATAGAGACATGGTCATTGAGGTGCTTTCTGGTGGTGGTAGTAACACTACTGAGGCACATTTTTATGGTTTTCTATTTGTACAACTTAGATCTGCAGTGGTGGCAGTGAGGGTTCTCAATCACTCACACTTAGGATGGTGGGGTAATGGGGTGGTTTCACTTAAGCTCAGGGTAGTGGGGGTGGGTGAGTGCCAATCACCCCTCAGGTAGTGTAAGAAAACAAAAAAACCACCAGTGAGAGGGGTAGTGGTGGTTTGATGCCCCCACTGAGCCCCAGGCTTTTGATTGTGTATGTTGGCACCAAGGTGGGTGCGGGAAAACTGTGACTGCAGAACAGGGTGGTGTTCAAGGTGGCAATGCTGGCAATAAGGCCCTGGATTGCTCTAGTGCGATAGTACCACTAAGGCCGAGGTTGTTTTAGGGTTGTGATGCTGCCATTATGCCCTGCAATGCTGATGGTTGGCATCACTGTGGTGCAGAGTAAGGTTGGGAGCGCAGTGGCTGAGATTCAAGTTATTGGTAGAGGTGGCAGTGGTGCCACTGAAACCCATGGTTGCTGTGTCTTTATATTTCTTTTCTTTCATTGGTTTAAGTGCTGACCTAGCTCAAGAGCAGGGGAGCACTGTACAAAATGTTGGCAGCCAGTGCTTGGGCTGGCATCTTTAAACAGTAGAAACCGTAGCACAGTCCTTGGTCAGATGTTGTTAATAAAAATATAAACTGAGAGATTTGAAAAATTAGAGAATTGTGGAGGCATTCAAACAGATACTGGGATTGAGTTCCTGAGGATGGGTGAATGAGTAGAGAACGATTGTTTGCATGTCCTCTCTGTGTGGATAAGTTGTGATTTCAGTTGCCTGGTCAATTTGCTGCATGAAATATGTGAAGCTTAGCCGCTAGGTACTCGGAGGTGCTACTTGTAACTGCTCTGCATCTCATACATGCTGTCTTGAACAGTATAGTGGGCTGGTGAAGAAACTCATGTATTTCACACAGGAGTCAGATGATTCGGTCACATTTCTGTGCACCCACATTCTGCATCGTGGTGGATTGCTTTTAGGGGAACCAATTGAGAAGTTGGGAGCCATGACAGGAGGGCATTTCCCCCATTGATGCGCAAGACAGCAAGGGCCTGCACTACGGACACAAATTCCTGCAGTGGGATGAAGGGATTCTTTTTGTAAAAGGTATAGATTTGGAGCCACTATGTTTGGGCCTTCTTGGCTATATGTTTCTGGAAAGACAGGCTGCTGTCAATGATAAAGCCTATGGAGTTTTCTGATTCGGAAAGTTGCTGATTAAATCATTCTAGTTACATATCCTTGAACCATTGGTGGGCACGTTGTGTAGAGGGGAGCCAACCAGGAAACATGAGGTCTTGGATCGTTTAAATTTGAGGTAGGCAGTTGCCATCCCAGGATTTATAATGGCTCAGTAATTGTGAAAAAGGAGGATGTCCTGTGGGCTTCTCACTCTCATGTACAACTGAGTATCGTTCAATTGGTTGGAGTTGGAAGGATCGCGGTCCCCTGCGCAACCGGCAAGAGTTAGTGGGTTGGTGTAATTATACCTGCATCCTGGCACATGTTTTGACAGGGAACTAAAACTCTAATGTTCCCAGTGGGTTAGTTGCTGGCTGATATGACAAACCTTGCTTTGTAATGGCGCTGGCGGTAGGTTGTTAATGAAGGTTGTAGCCTAAGATTGCTTGAGTTGTTGGATATTTGAAATAATGGAGAAGGGACTCCTGACTCATTTTCATCAGTAAGGGTTTAATGTGGTAAGACCCATAGATCACAGTTCTGGCAAGGTGTGCTAGTTGCAGGTGAAACAAAAGCCAACACGCGTTTCGACCGTAGTCTTTATCAGGCAGAGGAGGTGGTTGGTCATTAGTAGGAAGGTTGCGCCTGAGGAACCTCCCAGTAGTTTTGGCCGGTGGGCTGGTTAGCCAATCTGAAAATGAGGGAGAGGCGTTCCGTTGTTCTTGTCCTTGCTAGATCTGTAATCTATGTGTTTTACCAAATTAAACCCTTACTGATAAAAATGAGTCAGGTGTCCCTTCTCCATTAATTGTCATAGCCTACAACTGAGTATCATCTGCATATTGGTGGATGGCTAGATTGGAATACTCGAGGAGTGTGCCCCAGAGACTCCATGTAAAGGTTAAACAAGAATCAGTGATTTGATGGGGTCTTATTGGACTCCCCAGTAGATTGAGAGTCAGTTAGAATGCAACTTGTTCATATGGACATCCTGGTGTCTGCCCGAGAGCTAGAAGGTAAACCAATTCAGGACTTTTCTTGAGAATCCGATCCTGACAGGAAGGAGGGAGAGTAGGATGTGGTGTCAACAGTGTCAAATGCAGCCAAGAGGTCAAGGAGGATGCAGTGGCATCAGTCACCCAGTTCCATGATTTCGAGGGCGTCATCCACCACATGGATGGTGTCTGTGTCGGTGATACACTTGGAACTGAATCCCAGCTGATAGTCATTTAGAAGGTGTTGCTGGCTGTATGCTGATACCTATGTCCAGGAAAGGACTTGGGGGAGGGGCACCACCATTGAAGCATGGGGTTGTGTTGTTGATATCACTTAAGCCCGTCGCAGTGGGGTGTGGTGCCACTAAGTTCAATGATGGTGGTCAGGGGCTACACCACGTGTGCCCAAGATTTGCAGTGCTGTGTATGGTACCAGAGATGAATAATGTGGTCTCCGAGGTCCTTCAAACGAGGTATTGAGTGCTGGTGATGTTGGTGTGACTGTGTCCCTGGTTTTCAGTGGAGTGCTGGTGCCTCTTAGATCTAGTGTTGTGTTTTGTGATTGGCAAATGGTAAGGGCGTGGATACTATAACTGAAGCCCATTGTGGCAGTGGCATTGTGGGTGCCACAGCCAATGAATCTTGGAATACTTGTGGGGCAGTTGGTGCACTTAATGAGAACCTTGTGTAAAAGCAAAAGGAAATATCGAGGCTGAGTACCACAAAAGGAAATACACCAAACACGGGCTTACAAAGACACACAGATCTATATTCTACAACTGAACAGTTTTCAAAGGAAAAAAGTATCAGATAGCTATTAGGCCCTCAGTACATCACAGCGAATACCAGCCCATTCGGTGTGAGAAGTGAGTGGGGCTGCACATCAGAACATCTGCTCTTTTATACAATTTTGTGACATGATGTCCAGCCCATTTACAGGTTCATGCCGGGTTTGCTTCTAATTTATTCATCTATAGTCATATGGATTATTCCTAGTATATTCACAAATAGGTCACAATGGCAACAGTGTTTTCTTTGGATTTAACATAAAGCCTTCGTACATGTTTTATACAATGTAGTCACATTCAGTATTTAAACAACATTGTGCTTAATATATGCTTGTGGATCAGTTTTGTTGTTACAGGTAATCCTCGACCTACAGGCCAACGAAGGACAAGGTCTCCTTACATGACCCTAACATTTGGCCTGTGGGCAGTTTAAGCATTAACTTGCATTCAGAGGTCAAGATGGCCATGTTACAAACAGAAGAACACTGTCCACCATTTTAGAACACAGGGTGACTTTGGAGTGAGAATCAAAAATGGTGGATGAACCTAAAATGGCGGCTAAATCGATCTAAGGTCAGAACCTTGCAAAGCGGATTTCTTCGTAGAACGACTGAGTGTAGGCCAATATATACAATAAAGAGGCACAATATAATATCCCGTTCAACACTTTCTGTTCATGGAGCATGTGTTACAACATTTGAAGAACTGGGTGGTGAAAGTAGTGGTGGCACCACCACTGAGGGCCTAGTAGTGGTGGGAGCAGTGCTTCAAATGAGGCCCAGGTTGAGGTACGAAAGCGAGAGAACATACGAGTGTGCAAGGACTGTTCATGAGAGCATGTGTTTGATAGTTTGCAAATGGGTGTTCACAAGGGTGTATGTGATGGTGTGGGAGAAAGGGCATGTGCAGGGTTGAGAGATAGAGCACTAACGGCACTCCTAGTTACATTGTTCATTCTTCCGCACATCTATTCCGTATTATCATATTACGGCACTTTGTTTACACACGGGCTATTGGCACCCGAGTCAAACGATTAATGGTTCATACTCTGCACGGGCTCCTGATACGGGCCGGTTCTGTGGTGACTCTGACGTCTTTCTTAAACAAGTGCCTCTTTACTGTATGTGTTCTTTTACGACATCCCTTGGTACACTGCACAGGTACATAATCGGTTCTGACACAAAGTGTTAATTGGTATTGTTCTGCTTTTTCTGGCTTTGCTATCCATTGATGGTGATTGTGTCTACCGGTTTATCTGATAGGCACTATGAATCGCCATCTTTGTGACACATCTGCAGCAGCCATTAACGCACCTGTGAATTTCCCTCCACTTGCGTGACCATACACGCCATTGCTCAATTATAAACAACGGCTTTGTTGACACTGTTGTGGCAAGTAAGTGCCCTTGGTCCCGATTCCATCATTCTATTAGTGTTGGATTTTGATTGTTACCGACTTTTGTTACTGACATGCCATCCAGTAACAATTATTGTATTGATGTCCGACTCAACATAAATCTAACACTTCCCTTTTTTCTGTAGGCTGTATCTCCAGGAGTATGACTTGGTTATGCAGTGTTTGGTTCAACATTTCGTGACCCATTTAGTGTCTTACACAACGGGAGTGGGTCAACTGCTGAGTTATTGCTACCTTGATTGAATTTCCTCTCTTATGCGATTATAATAAATAATTCAGGTATTACCCTATACCGTTGATGTTATTCCATGTCTAGCCTTCACCATCTTGTTGCCACCCTTTTTTCCAACATTTGCGGTCGTTTGTGGGGGGTTGTGTTCTATTGCCAGACTGTTACTAGTCATGCACGTGCTGCTTGTTTTAGATTCTAGTGTCCAGAATGAGACTAGGGCGACTTCCTCTATTTTTTGCAACGTGTCACTATTATATCCTGAACGATTCCTTGTGATTATTAATCGGATTTTAAACCGATATTTACTCCCATACCATCTACGGGGTATTTCTTTTTCACTCTCTTACATTGTACTCTGGGCTATAACCTATATGCTCGGCTGGTCCATTCATTATTTTGCTTGTGACCCCATTTAGGTGAATTTTTCTTCACTAGGTCACTTGACCTTCTATTTACGCCCATTGATAGAGCATCATACAGATATATACCAAATCCATTGAATTGATTTGGTGTGAGATCAGTAATGCCTGTTCTCTTGTTTAGGTGTCAGGTCAAGACTGGTATACAGTGTTCTGAAACAACCCAGTACCATGTATCACCGAAGACTTCAGTCCTTTCGTTTTCCCTGATGAATTTCCACATAATTAAGTCAATCATGAAGATGGAAAGAAACATGTCGGATCTTTTCTTGTTTTGATTTAACTGTCAATTAATCTGACGTATTAAGGTCTCTAATTTTGGGACACTTTATTTTCTTGTAATACAGTGCTGGTTATTGACTAGAATCTGTGAATGGTACTACAACATTGTGTGTAATTTGGTTGCTTCTGTTTATGTATAGCTTGTGTATTTTTGTAATCACCATTGTAGTTGAGATATGCATTTTAGGTATGTATGAGTGTAGTATGGATGGTGATATTGAATGGGTCTGGTTGTGTGGCACATTATATGGAGTGATTGGTATTTGACAATCATTCATTAGTATTTTTCTGAATTGCATTTTACTATTTTCTACTCTTCTTTACCTTATAAGCAGGTTTCTCCCATTCATGCACAGCCTAGCTGTCACCCAAACAGCAGGGTGGCTGTTCTGAAAGGGCAGCCAGTCAGTCAATCAGGACTGGGTGCATTCAGCCATTCCTAAAGACAAAGAGCGGGGGAGTTTTGGGAACCTTCCTAACTTCCTGGCCTTCCTGACACAATGGAGCCAGAGGCAGGATTCAGAACTGAAGCCAGTCAAAGGCAAAACAAACAAAGGGCTCAAACCTGGCTTGGCGTGCAGAGTAAAACCCAAGAAAGACCTCACAAAAAGAAAATGGCAAAAAAGAAGACCATGGCTATTTTGACAAAATAATCATCCATGGGTTCTATACTGCAGCCAAGGATTTAGCCTACTGTGGAAAACCACAATGGTAGGAAAATTAAACCACTGCCACCAACCATTTAACGTAGTGAGGATAACATACAACAATGTTACTTGAGTAGGTAGGAAAAGCGGCTACTTAATAACCCCCCTGCACTCCTACAAAGAGAAAAGGTAAGTAAAGTCAATTTCATTTTACTATTCTTGGGAACAGTAGTTCACATAAGAAAAGGTATTTAAACGTTATAGAAATCTAAAGAATTTCTCTGTGACACTCACTGAAGGTGCTGTGCGTCACCATACAAAAAGCACATGCCTATGGAGTTTGTCAGACTCCAAAAACAAAGGAAGCACATGTCGTGCTCTGAAAAACTTGTGTATGAGCGCGATATACATAAAATATCAATTCAATCCAATTCAGGTAAAAAACACATGAGAAAATTAGGAAAAGGTCTCGCTAACTCCAGGGTTAATATTAACAAGTCTTAAAATCCAGCAAAAGAGCCAGGGGTCTTTAAGGTTGAAGGATATTCACACAGAAATTTGAATTCTCCCTAACACTCGCCCCCTCCCCCACCCACCCACCAGACTAAGGGACAGGATGATTTAATCCACTCCTGGATGAATCTCCTAATCCACTTGGTCAAACTTTTTGGAGAGACCATTAGCATGCTTGTGGTAACACCCTGGCCTGTGTTTGATGGTGAAATAAAACCCTTGGAGGCTGACCACATTAACAATTTTGGATTTCCCCCCTTCATCTGCATTAACCATCTCAATGGTTGGTGGATTGTCTGAATAATTAAAGTAGAAACATACAAGTATAGTCTAAACAATGGCCTTCAGTTTCCTACTGTTGACTCAAAACTGCACCTATCCCTGTGTTAGAAGCATCTGTTTGTATAATGAAGGATTGGTTGCAGTCAAGAGCTCTCAAGACTGGAGCTTGACAAAGGGCTTTCTTCAGTCCTTCAAAAGCATGAGTGCACTCCTCATTCCACCTGAACTTCTTGGGGAATTTCGTTGAGGATATCACATTCAAGGAAGAAGCTATGGTCCCATAGTTCTCTATGAAGTTCTTGTACTACCCGGTGAGACCTAGGAAGTCTCTCACTTGGGTCTGAGTAGTAGGGATGGCCCATTCTTGTACAGCTTGGACTTTGCTAGGCAATGGCCTTATTTTACCTCATCCGTTCTCATGTCCAAGGTAGAACTTCTTTTATGACCGATTTGACATTTACTTGCATTTATGGTCAGATGAGCCTGTTCCAGAGCCTGCAAAACATATCCTAGGAGGTAAAGATGCTCTTCCCAAGTGGGGCTGAGCACTGCAATGTCATCCAAGAATGCAATGCAGAAGTCCTCTAACCCATTCGGAACTTGATTCATCATCCTCCGAAATGTAGCAGGTGCATTTTTGAGTCCAAAATGCATAACCTTAAACTGGTAGAGGGTTCCTGGGGTGGGAAATTCATTCTTCTCCTTGGCATGGTCTGTCAGAGCTATTTGCCAATAGCCTGAGGTCAGGTCAAATGTACTGAGGAACTTGGCTGAACCAAGTTTGTCTACCAGCTCATCTGTCCTGGGTAAAGGATGGGCATCAGTCGTGGAGACTGCATTACAGTCCACACATAATCTCAACTTGTTGGTTCCTGCTTTTGTTACTAGTACACCTGGACTAGCCCATGGACTTGTAGATGGCTCAATAATCCCAAGATCAAACATCTTCTTGAGCTCTTCCTTTATGTGGGATTGTACATGATCTGACATCCTGTAACCCCTGCTTTTGACAGGGAGACTGTCACCAGTGAGAATAGTATGCTGGCTCCAAGGGGTCAAGCCTGGTCTCAGTGAGAACAGGGAAGCACACTGATTTAACAGACCCTTGCAATCCTCCTGTTGTTGCAGAGACACATCTGAAGAGAGTTTTACTCCTTGAATTGTCTCATCCAAGGGTTGTCCGCTGAGGATATCAGGGAGAGGCTCACTCTCCTCCTCCTCTTGATCAGAGGCTAGAAGCAAAGTTCCTAGTTCTGGTCTGGAAACATAAGCATTCTGTCGGTTAGTGTGATAGACCCGTTCGGATTGCCCAAGTCCACTAAATAATTGACCTCCCCAAGTTTACCCACAATCTTGAAGGGTCCAATCCATGTTTCTGTTAAGGCCCTCTGCCTTGTAGGTACCATAACCAAAACAAGCTGGTCTGGAGTAAACTCCACCATGTTGGCCTTCTGGTCATGCCAATGTTTGGCCAGAGCCTGACCTGCTTTCAGGTTTTCTAAAGCTTCTGTCATCATAAGTGCTATCCTCTTTCAGAGGCCTAGAACATAGTCAGTGACTCTCACTGGCTGTAGGGAAGGAGCACACCCCAACCCTTCCTTGATCAGGCCCAAAGGGCCTCTGGCTGGATGACCATAGAGATGTTTAAAGGGTCTAAACCCAACCCCTTCTTGAGGGACATGTCTATAAGCAAAGAGAAGGCATGGAAGTTGAAGGTCCCACTTTCTTCTAAGGGGTTCCTCTAAAGCACCTATGATGCTCTTCATCGTTCTGTTAAAACTCTCTACCAGCCCATTGATTTGGGGATGGTAGGCTGTTGAGAACTTGTAGGTCACTCCACACCCACAGTTTTTTCCACATGGTCTGCATGTAGGGAGACATAAAATGTGATCCCCTGTCCGAGATGACCTCCTTAGGAAAACCTACCCTGATAAAGATAGTAAGGAGGGCCTTAGCCACTTTCTGAGCAGTAACAGTTCTCATAGGTATGACTTCAGGATACCTGGTAGTATGTTCTACCAGAGCCGATATAAATCGGTTACCTGAAGAAGTTGGAGGGCCTAGGGAACCAAGAATGTCAATCCCCACCCTCTCAAAAGAGACTCCCACCACAGGGAGGGACACTAAAGGTGCCACATTCTTGGACACACTCTTGCCAGAAGTCTGACAAGTGTGGCAACGCATACAGAATGTCCCTACATCAGCCCCCATCTTGGGCCAGTAGAAGTACAGAGATAACTTCTCTTTGGTCCTCTTGAAACGCCAGCCAAAGGAATCTCATGTGCTAACTGTAAGAACTTCTGTCTGACCTCCTGGGGCACTACCAGTCTGCTATAGTCCCCTGGGCGTAGACTCAGTATGTTCACTGTAGAGGAGCCCATCATTCAAGTAAAGCCTATACTTCCCTGGCACTTGACCTTTCAGCTGGGAAGCTGTCTGTTGGTGCAGACCGTCTAGAGAGGGAAACTCTCTTTGTCCTCTGCTGAAGTCTAGAAGGTCCATCTTCTGCAAGTAAAGTCTGCAGCTCAGATTGGACTCTAGGATCCGGATCTCCAACACAGGGACGGTTTTCTTCCAGCTCTGGGTCAGTAGTAGCTGTCTCTACAGAGTTTGGTTGGTCCTCCCACTTAGCCTCAGCTGGGGGAGTGGTCAGTCCAGTGACCTGGGACAGTCCTCGGGGGGATGTCCTGGTCCTGTGAACAGGTTTAGGTTTGAGACCTTTTTCCTCCCTGATATTTTGGATTTATCCTTTGTCTATTTCTTCTGTTTGAGAATAGACAGGTGGCCTTCCGGTGGACTCGATTATTGGACATGTTCTCAACCTCAAACTGAGAGTCTCTCAATGTTGATTCTCTGGCCAATCTTGCATTCTCCTGCTTCTTTTTGCAGGGAGTCCTGGGTGTACTAGATACAACTCTAAGAGTGTTCAAATTATTTCCCAACAGGACTCTCCCTGGCACTTCATTCTGTACACTAACAAGAATTCTAACAGTCATATTATTGCATTGGATGAGAGCTGTCAGAATAGGAACCATTTGGGAAGGGCCTCCTGTAAGTTTAGTGGGACCTGTGGGTGCCTTAGCTACTTAGCTACATCCTCAGGTTCAAAAGAATTGCATCTACCACTGTAATACTTGCCCCACTGTCTCTGATGGCAGGGGTTTCCTGACCATTTACAAGAACACTGTCCTTATAATATTCTTTGGTGTTATATGACCCAGGGACACTAAATAAACACAGGTTTGAACTCCAATGGGGTCTTCAGACAAACATTGCATGTGTGCACTTGCCATTTGAGCTTCTCCCTCAGGGATGAAGGCTAAAGAGGCAGTGTGGACACCTGAAGGTTTACCCTTACATCTGGGATTCCCTTTCCCATTATCTGCACATCCACAAACAAAACATTTCCCAAATGATCTCTGGAATGCTGCTTTCTATTGACCTCCCTCTGGTTTGGCAACAGAGGTTTCACTAGACTTACCAGGTATCCCATGGAATTTACTCTTGCTATGTTTGTGGCCCTCTTTTGGATGGTTGGAAATGGAATTCTCTTTTCCCCCTTTCTTGTGCTGTTCATCCTCTTCCTTTTTGTGAGTTGCCCCGTGGTCCTTGTGAGTGGCCCTGTTGGCCTCCCACAAGTCAACAGCTTGTGCAAGCTTTTTGGGATCAATTTATTTTGAGTCAGCCAAGTGCTGGCTCAGCTCAGGAGAGCAGGCATCAATAATAGATTCTAATAAAAAAAGATTCCTCATTCATTCAAAGGAGTTTACTCTGTACTCCTTACCCCAACCATCTAAGTTCTTCAAACATTCACATACCCAGGTAGCCCTAGGGGTACCATCCGTCTTTTTGAGGTCTTAAACGTCTTATGATATGATATGAGACGTCAGAGATGTGAGGACTGAAGGAGAGTGTGGAGTCGAAGATGATCCCGAGGTTTTTAGACTCACAGGTGGGAGCAGGAACAGGACCAAGAGAGGCCGGCCTGAGAGCTACAGGGAAGGAGAGAGCGGGTGTGCCGATGAGGATAATCTCATTCTTACTGGCCTTGAGGCAGAGGTCAGTGACGAACACCACTCCTGTCAGAGATGAGCAAAGGAGAGGAGGAGGCCGAGGGTAGCCTGAAAATGAGCTGGGTGTCAACCGTATAGCACTGAAAGTTGGGGCATAGAGCGGCGATGCGGTGGTCAAGGAGTTCCATGTATTGGGTGAAAAGCCAGGGATAGAGGTTAGACCCCTGCGGGACACTAGAGGTAGAGAAAAAGAGAGGATACCTTGGGTTCGTATGGTACTGGGACAGAGTTTTCCAAAATCTTGCTATTAATGCCAGTTTTCCTGATTCATTATAATTTCTGTCAATGGCACCTGACTCCATTACAGCATCACAGCCATTCTGGGGGAGCCTAGACATAAGCTATGGAATTAAATACTTCCCACTGATTCCTTGAAGACCATAGGTGTATTCAAACATACCCAGCCAATCCAACACATCACGTTTAGGTTCATACATACTCACTGCTTCTTAGGGCTGGCAAGGCCTCTTGGCACTAGCAGACCTAGAGGACCCAAAAAGGGAAACAGAATCAAAGGGCATCCTTCTAATTTCCATTTCATGTTGCATCTCTCTTTCTCTTAGAGAAAGGGTTGAAAGAACAAAGAAATATCGAGGCTGAGTACCACAAAGGAAATACACCAGTCACGGTCTAAAAGATTCACAGATCTTTTATTAATGTACAGTTTACAAAGAAAAACAGATAGCTATCTGGCTCCCAACACCTCACAGTGTGTACCAGCTGACAAGGAGAGGTGAGAGGGTGCTGGACATCAAAAAATGTGTGCTTTTATACAATTCCGTGTAATATTGTCCAGCCTCTTTTCATGTTAATAATTTGTGGTATAGAGTTCGTGCCTAGTTCACATACAGATTATACAATATTATGCAAAGGATTACATAGATTTGCATTTCCATGAAGGCACAATGGTGATGTATGTTCTCGGATCCTTTACAATGCAGTCCAGTCAAACCATACGTTCGAGGTTTGTTCTTCATTGTCCCAACGTTTATACAAGGATGAGGCTTGTGAGCGCAGACAACACTTAGATGACAGTTCATATGGAGCCCAAGGTCTCTTTGCCTAGTCTAAACATTCGGCTCTCGGACAGCCTAAACATTAACAGAACTCAAAGGTCGGAAGGCTTGGTTGCAAGTTAGAAACATAGTTCACCATTTTAGAGCAAGAACACACTAGTGGAAATCAAAATGGCGGATGAATCTTAAAATGGCAGCGAAGTTAACCCAAAAATCAGAAACTTTGCAACGCGGTGTTCGTGTAGCGCGAATAGGCTTAGGCCAATATAACTACTAAGGAGGCACTATATAATTACTGATTAACAGAATGAGTGGGGTAGGGTGGGTGGTCTATCGAGAGTGGAGTTAGGGTGTGTGGGGGTAGAGACAATGGAATTAGGGTGTGTGGGGGTAGAGTGTGTGGAGGCATGGTAGAGAGAGTGGGGTAGTGTGGATGGGTGTGGGTAGGGTGGATGGATGGGCAAGAAAATAGGAGGTGGGTGGGTGGGGATATAGAGAGTGGGATGAGGATGGGTGGATGGGGTAGAGAGAGTGGGGGATGATGGGTGTGTGGGGGCATAGAGTGAGGAATGGGTGGTTGGGTTAGACAGAGTGGCAGAAGGGTGGGTTGCTAATGGTAGAGGGAGTGGGGTAGTGTGGGTGGTCTTGAGAGAGTGGAGTTAAGGTGGGTGTGGGTAGGGAGAGTGTAATTATGTTGATTGGGGTAGAGAGTGTGTATTTAGTGTGGGGGGCTTGGAGTAGAGAGAGTGGAGGTAGGGTGGGTGTCTGGGGAAGAGTGAGTAAGGGAAGGGTAGGTGGTAGGGTAGAGAGAGTAGGGGAAAGGTGGTGGGAATTTGGGTAGACATAGTAGGGTATCTGGATTTAGAGTAGATTTAGGGTGGTTGGGTGTGGGTAGAGGGAGTGGCAGTAGAGTGGGCTGGTGAGGGTAAAGAGAGTGGAAGTAGAGTGCTGGAGGAGGATAGCTCAGGCACCATGCAATTGTTTTCGAAGCAAACCATCACTGAGAATAACAGGTTTGAATCCCAGTCCAATGCTTAGAGACTGGTCTCTGCTATGAAGTGTGTTATCAAAGATGAATGAATGAATGCATTAATTAGGATGGTAGGGTGGGTGGGTGATGGTAGTGAGAGTGGGATTTGGGGTGGGATAGGGTTGCGAACATGGGTGCCGGTTGGGTAGGTAGAGAGAGTGGGGGCTGGTTGGTAGTTGGTGCAAGAGTGTAGTTAGGGTGGTTTAGTGGGTTAGAGAGAGTGGAGGTAGGGTGGGTGGATGGGGATGGAGAGAGTGAGAGGTAGGTCGAAGATGGTAGAGAGAGTAGGGGAATTGTGGGTGGGGGTAGAGAGAGTGGGGAAGGGTTGGCAGTTGGAAGAAGAGAGGGTGGGTGGGGTGGAGAGAGTGGAGCTAGGATGGATGGTAGTAGAGAGAGGGGAATTAGGGTGATTAGGTAGAGAGTGTGTACATAGGGTGGGTGGCTGGAGGTAGAGAGAGTGGGGTAAGGTGGCATGGGTGGGGTAGAGAGAGTGGAGGAAGCGTGGGTTGTTGGGGGTAGAGAGTGGAGAGAGAGTGGAAGGATGCATGGGTATAGCAATTGGGGTAAAGTGGGTGGGGGTGGAGAGAGTGGAATTAGATTCTATATGGTGTGGAGGAGATTTGAAGGCCTCCTAACATGTTTTCCAGACTTGTTATTGTCATTAGGGGGGTTCTGGTGATAGTCTTCTAAGGGCACTAGGGGACTCTGTTGATGGTGCTGAAGAGGTGGATGGGGAGTATGGTACTTGGTGGGATATTTAGCAGGTTGAGGAGGGATTTTACTGGGTTAGGAGGCCTGAGGGAGGGTACAAGGGTGAAGATATAGAGACTGTCTTGGGTCTGGATGTAAGGTATGGGGAGGTATGTTCAATAGAAATGACACAGGAGATGCAGTGTCTGTTCTTTAGGTGTTTAGGAGGATCTGGGGCATATGGGTAAGGGTTGGAGGGACAACTGAATGAGGGTGGCACAGCGGATTGCAGATATGATGTTTAGAGATGCAAAGCATTGATCACAGTGGAGACATTACGGTGTTGGAAGGCGAATGGGGGTGGGGGTGGAGAGGTCCAAATAGGGGAATGTCTGGTGGAGGGGAGAAAGCTGGTTGAGAGAGGAAGGATGATCGAATGGATTCTTCGGCCCGAGGCAGTCTCGGCTCAAGGCGAGGTAGGTTGTGCCCTCTCCTTGGTGCTGGGTTGTGTGGATGGTGGAGGGCTGTAAGGATGAGATCTTACGGGGGGTTTAAGTTTTTTCTTATGCGCCAATAGTTGTAGTGGTGAGACTCAACGGCAGGCTCCACCTGAAGTGAACTGAGAAGAAAACCAAGCAGGCACAGCAAATAAAAAAGCTATGAAACTCAAGGGCACAAACCCGAGGCCTGTGACACTCTGTTACATGAAAGTACAAGTGTGGCAATGCAAATCAGCAGCAAGTTTAATTGGGAATCCCACGCCCTTGACCCCAAGGAGAGAACATGTAAGTGTGGCCGAGCAGAAAACAAGCAACATTCAATTGGGAAACCCACACCATGGACCCAGAGGTGAGGAAAATGCAAGTACAGCAGTGCAAAACAGCAGCAGAATTCAATTGGGAAACCAACACCCTAGACCCTATGGGGAGAAAATGCAAGTTTGGCAGTTCAGAAAACCGCAAAATGCAACACACCTAGGACCTTAAGTGGGGAAATGCAAGTGTGACAGTGTAAACAGGCAGCACAGTTTAATTGTGAATCCCACACACTGGTTCTGAAGGGTGGAAAATGCAAGTATGGCAGTGTTACATAGCAGCAACATTCAATTGGGGAATACACACCCTGGTCCCAAAGGGGAGAAAATTAAAGTATGGCAGTGCAAAATAGCGTCAAAATACAATTGTGAAACCCACATCATGGACCCTATGGGAAGAACATTCAAGTATGTCAGTGTAAAAAAATCAGCGACATTCAATTGGGGAACTCACACCCTGGTCCTTATGGTGGGAACTACAAGTATGACATTTCAAACAACATCAAAATTAAATTGGGGAATCCACATCTGGGCTCTAATGGGAACAAATCCAATATGGCAGTGTAAAACAGCAGCAACATTATATTAGGGAACCGACACCCTGGACCCTACGGGGAGAAAATGCAAGCATGGCAGTGCAAAATAGAAGCAAACATTGAGTGAGTGTCTGTGTATAAAGAGTGGCAAGTTAGAAATGAACACACCTATCCCTTGAGCACTCTGAGAGGTGCAATGCAAGCGTTTCAATGATCCAAGTGATATGATGCAGTGTAATTTCACCTGCTTAGAAGTAGCTGCAGAGGTGCACCATCGGGCGGGGTTGGGGTGCAAAGAGCAATCGGGCAAACATGGAAGGTAGGAGCCCTAAAGAAGTGCCCTATGCCATGGCCTTTGCTGGCTGGCTGGATACGGCTGTCCTAGAGAGATCCATGATATTCCACTTCTGCATCACATAGAGTCAACCTGGGTCAATTAGGAGTTGCTGTGGGCTGGTGCACAGGGGGAAGGCCAAACAAAGCCCTGTTTGCTGTGCTGGGGGGAGGGGAGCTGTTGCAAGGGTTTGTGGGTAAGGGTTGGCTGTTGGGATCAGAGAGAGTGGGGATGGGTGGGTGGGGGTAGAGCGAGTGGGAGAAAGGTGGGTGCCTGGGGTAGAGTGAGTGGGGGTAAGGTGGGGTGGGGTGGAGATAGTGGGGTTAGGGTGGATAGGAGTAGATAGTGTGGAATTATGGTGATTGGGTAGAGAGAGTGTGTACATAGTGTAGGTGGTTGGGTTCCAGGTGATAATAGCCCTGCAAAAATGTTGCCATACAAGAATAACATAGTTTTATTGCTGCAATATTACCACATGGAACCTGGGGGGACTCCCCTGCAATCCCCACATTTGTTTTAATGGAGCAGTGGACACCCCTGCAAACCCTGCTCGCATTTACCCCAAATATTATCCCCCTAAATAATGTTGCCAATGCCATTTCCCAGTGATTATACGTATGGTGATATTATTTATGAGGATAATATTACCTGATACTGGGTAGCTGGGGGTAGAGAAAGGGAAGGTAAGGGTGGGTGGCTGGGGGTAGAGATAGTGTGGAGGGGAAGTGGGTGGGGTAGAGAGAGTGGGTGAAGGGTCGGTGGGTGGTGGTAGAGGGAGTGGGGGCAGGGTGGCTGGGGCTAGAGAGAGTGGAGTTACGGTGTTGGATGTGGGTAGATAGAGTGGAAGTAGGGTGCATGAGTGGAGAGGGTGGAAGGTGATATGATATGATATGATATGATATTATATGATATGGCTTTTATAACACACCTATACACAAGTGTTTCAAGGCGCGACGAGGCAAGGGGGGTGAACAAAGGGAGGACAGACAACAATCCTACTTGGCCAGGTGTCATTCAGATCGCGCAAGTGCATGGGAAGGGGGGAAAGGAAAAGTGCGCAGGGGCGAGGGAGAGGGGAAGTGCAGTACATGGGAAGTGGAATAAATATGACGCATAAACAGCCAGCTAGTGGCAAGTGCAAGGAAGTGCAAACATAAGTGCTAGTAAGGGGACTGAAGGGATACAGAAAAAACGCTCCCCAAGTTCTGGGGTTGCCAGGGAGGCAGTGAGGTGGGTAATTGACGGGGCCTGGACCAGAGATCAAAAAGGGTGGCCAGGTAACCAGTGCAATTTCAGTCAGGAATTCAGCAAGGGAGAGGAGGAGAGAAAGCAGAAGCAAAGAGGAAGGTATTGAGGTGTTTCCGTAAACGGATATCGTTCTCCTCAAGTTTCAGGGAGGCAGGAAGGCTGTTCCAGAGAGAGGCCCCTGCTGAAGAGAGTGATCTGCCACCAACTTGTTGCTTGGAGAAAGGACTGACCCTAAGGGAGTTGGAGGCAGATGAGCGAATAGCTCGAGAAGGGAGATATTTAGGAAGAGAGAGGTATTTCGGGCCCAGACCCCAGAAGGCCTTGTGTACAATGCAGAGGGTTTTGAACTTAATCCTCGAGTCGCAGCCACTGGGAGCCAGTGTAGAGATTTCAGTCCTGGAGAGATGCGATCCCTGGGCTTGAGGCCAAGGACAAGTCTTGCAGTCCTGTTCTGGATAAGTTGCAGAGGGAGGAGAGTAGAGGCAGGAAGATTTAGATAGAGGCTGTTACAGTAGTCCAGCTTCGAGAGGACCTGGGCTCTGGAGACAGTGAGCTTCTGGGCGAAGGAGGGGAAAGGAAGAATACCTCTAAGGAGGTTCAGTTGGTAGTGTGACTTCTTAGAGACGTCAGAGATGTGAGGGGAGAAGGAGAGTGCAGAATCGAAGATGACCCCGAGGTTTTTAGTCTTGCAGGTGGGAGTGGGAGGAGGACCAAGAGAGGCCGACCAGAGAGCTGCAGGGAAGGAGGGAGTGGGTGTGCCGATGAGTAGAATCTCAGTCTTACTGGCATTAAGGAAGAGGTTGTTGGCGGCACACCATTCCTGGATGGCAGACAGACAGTCAGAGATGAGGGAAGGAGACGGTAGCCTGAAAATGAGCTGGGTATCATCCGCATTGCACTGAAAGTTGGGACAGAGATCGGCGATGCGGTGGGCAAGGAGTGCCAGGTATTGGTTGAACAGCCAGGGAGAGAGGTTAGATCCCTGGGGGACACCACAAGAGAAAAAGATGTCAGAGAGGAAGGACCCAGGTTGGACCTGGGAGGGTCGGTCAGAGAGGAAAGAAGTCAGCCACGCCAGAGCATGACCAGTGATACCCAGCTTATCATGGAGACGGTTGAGCAGGATGGCATGGTTGACAGTGTCAAAGGCAGAAGAGAGATCAAGCAAGATAAGAACGCAAGGGGTGTTAGAGTCGAGGTTGGTGAGCAGGTCTTCACTGATGTTCAGGAGAGCAGTTTCCATGCTTCTGGCAGCTCTGAAGCCAGACTGATGGTCATGAAGACAACCAACAGATTCAGTATGGAGATTGAGCTGGGAGATGGCCAGTTTCTCCAGGAGCTTGCCCAGGAAGGGAGTGATGGAGATAGGGTGATAGTTAGCCGGGCAGGAGGGGTCGGCAGAGGGTTTCTTAAGAAGAGGGTTGGCAAGGGAGTGCTTCAGGGGGGAAGGGAAGACTCCAGTGGTGAAGGAGTGATTGCAGAAATCTGCCAGGTCAGGCGCCAGGGAGTCGATCTGATCCTTGATAGTTTTGGAGGAACAGGGGTGAACCTGTTTCGATGATACTTTTATAGATCGGACTTGTCTAGAAACCTCGTCTGGAGAGAAAAGGGGAAAGGCAGAGAAGGAGGGAGGAGGGGTGGCTGTAGAAGGGTCGGAGGAAGAGCAGGGAATAGCGGGAAGGGGTTGAGAGAGGGAGAGTGAGGGCAGGATGTCCTGAGTTTTTTAAATGAAGTGAGAAGCCAGTGCGTGCAGAGGGCCTGGGAAGGGACAGGAGATGTAGAGACTGCCGCAGGATTGGCCAGTTCCTTGCAGATTTTAAAGAGTTCAGCCAAGTTGTTAGATGCCGCAGAGACGCAGGCTTGGATATGGGCTCTCTTCTTGGTGAGAAGAGAGCCGGTATGGCCTTTGCAGCAGGCAGCATGCCAGTTTGTCAGAGGATGAACCTGAAGCACGCTATTTCCTCTCGGCAACCCTACACTTGCGTAGAAGAGTGACAAGGTCTGAGTCATACCAGTAGTTACACTTGGCTTTGAGCTTCAGGCGGATTCTCATGACAGGGGCAAGGATATCGAGAGTATCAGATATAGAAGAGTGGAGCGTGGAGAGGGCTGTGTCAGGGTGAGAGTCAGCCGGCGGGGGGTGAGAAGGTGGCGGAGAAAGCCTCAACTGACACACGCTTCATGGGTTGGGTGACCGAGAAGGTGGGTGTCAGTGACGGAGGTGGCTTGGCCTGCTGGGTAGGGAGGGTGAGGTGGGAGGATAGGAGAAAGTGGTCACTCCAGGAGAGAGGAGTGGAGAGAGGGACAGAGAGAGGAAGGTCTGAAGAGATCAGAACATCAAGAGTGTGCCCTGCGAAATGAGTTGGGTCAGAGGGGAGAATGGTGAGTGAGTGAGAGAGAGGAGTTGAGTGGTTGAGGCCAGGAGTGAGGATGAGAGATCCGCCCACTCAACGAGGAAGGAAGAAACCTGACCAGGTGGCCGATAGATAGTAGCCACAGTGAGAGAGGCTAGGTGAAAGAGAGAGCCTGCAGATGAGGCATTCAAAAGAGGAGTAGGCCTGCGTAGGGATGACAGAGGCAGGAATCCACTCAGGGAAGATAAGGGCTACGCCACCTGCAGACGATTTGGCCTGGGCGCAGAGAGGATCTTGTAGCCATCAGGTAGGAGCGTGTCAACGCTGGTGACAGAGCTGGTCGTAAACCATGTCTCAGTGAGACCGAGGACATGGAGGTCAAGTTCTTCAAGAAGGTGGCAGATATCAGAGGAGTGTTTGACAGCGGAGCGGGAGTTAAGAGTGGCAATGTGAAGAAGGTTGCCCACCTTGAAGGACGTCTGGGGAGGGGTACAGATCAGAAGTATGCCCTGCGGTAGTGTAGAGAGCGCCTGAGAGGGGGCAAAGAGGGAGGGGGAAGGCAAGGTACCCAAGGAAAGGGAGGAGGGGACAGTAGGAGAAGAAAGGAAGTTGATGAGGCGCGGAAAGCATCTATCAAAGAGATGAAGGTTGGCCTGAGGGCCTTGGACCAAGATGGTCCCATTTGAGTAGACATTAATGATGACCTTAGAGGATAGGATGGAGGCCAGGAGGGTACCACCATTAATGGGAGAAGAGAAGAAAGGAGAGAGAACAGAGACCATATGAGGGGTCCATATATCTGGTGAAGGAACGACAAAGAGGATGTCGGTGAGAGTTTCCTTGCAGGAGGCACTGATGTAGGTGTCGGCGATAGGGAGGCCTGGGTTGGAGACCAGGATGTCCTTTTTAAACTTTTTCCTACCAGACTTAGTGAGGAGAGCAGGATATTCAATAGAGAAGCAGTTTGAAAAGATAGGGGAGACAGAGAGCACCATAGAGTAGGTTGCTGGGGAGGCGGGTCTAGAGGGTAGACAGACAAGACAGCGAGAGGCAAGTGCGCAGGAGAGTGGGTCAAGATGATGGCACTAAGGAGGTAAGCGTAAGAAAGGCACAGGACATTCAAGACAAAGAAGGCATACCTACATTTGAGAATCCTAGAGAGGGAGAAAAGGCCTAGGTTTCAACAATACAGTTTCAGTGGTGGTAGCAATACAAATAGTTAAGCGCCACCTAAATTTGAGAATCCTATAGAGGGAGAAAAGGCCTAGGTTTCAACAATGCAGTTTCAGTGGTGGTAGCAATACAAATAGTTAAGCGCCACCTAAATTTTAGAATCCTAGAGAGGGAGAAAAGGCCTATGTTTCAACAATGCAGTTTCAGTGGTGGTAGCAATACAAATAGTTAAGCACCACCTAAATTTGAGAATCCTAGAGAGGGAGAAAAGGCCTAGGTTTCAACAATGCAGTTTCAGTTGTGGTAGCAATACAAATAGTTAAGCGCCACCTAAATTTGAGAATCCTAGAGAGGGAGAAAAAGGCCTAGGTTTCAACAATGTGGTACTAAGTCAGGCGGATTTGTGCACGAAGAACAGCAGAGCTTAACAGCTAGTGGGTGGAAGGAGGGGTGAGCAGGAGGTCAAAGAGAGATGGCTGGCACCTGGCGTCCCCTGCGTACACCTGCAGACACAACAGGAGCAGTGGGAGCCGCCCTTTGCCTAAGGGGCCCTCAGCCGAGGGGGCTGCCGGGCAGAGGGGCTGCCCAGGAGGGTCAGTTAAACCCAGGAGGCACCCAATAGGCAGGGGGTAAGAGGGGGTGTGGGTGGGCAGGGGGGCGGGAGGGAGGGGAGACCAGGAAGTGGCTGCAGGGGGGGGGGAGTGGGGGAGAAAAAGCGCTCGGAGAGCAGCCCAGAAAAGAAAACCAATTTAAAAACAGAAATCACCCAGAAACACTCACTAGAGGCCCACGGGGAGGTATAGTGGGTGCTAGTAGAGAGTGTGGAGGTAGGGTGGGTTGTTGGGGGTAGAGAGAGTCGAGAGAGTGTGGAAGTGGAGCTAGGGTGGATGGGCATAGAGAGAGTAGAGACTGGATATTTGGTGATTGAAGTAGAGAGAGTGGCATAAGGGTGGGTTTCTGGGCTAGAGCAAGTGGAGGTAGGGTGGTTGGCTGGGTGTAGCTAGAGTGGGGAAGTGAAGGTGGGTGGGGTAGAGAGAGTGGGATAAGAGTAGATGGTATAGCGAGTGGAGGAAAGGGTGGGTGGGGTAGAGGGATTGGGGTAGTGTGGATGGGGGTAGAGAGAGTGGATTTAGGGTGGTTGGGTGGGGGTAGAGATAATGGAGGTATGATGGGTGCTGGTAGAGAGAATGGAGGTAGGGTGGGTGGGTGTTGGTAGAGAGAGTTGAGGTAGGGTGGGTTGGTGTAGAGAGAGTGGAGGCATTGGTGTACCAGGAGAATAAATGAGGGTCAACACAGTTGTTGTGGAAGAAAAAAACAGAACAACACAGGTTCAAATCACAGTCCCAGACTTAGAGACTGGTCTCCAGTATTAATTGTGTTATAAAAGATGAATGAATGAATGAATTCATTAGGGATTTTAAATGGTTAGGGACTATAAATATCTTGGGGTACTTACTGATGACCAACTCAAATGGGAAAGACATTGGGAACCAATTAAATTTAGAGTAGGCAAAATTGTGGGAGGAAATATGGTTTTCTCAAGGATCCATGGAGGTCATAGCCAGGAAGCTATAACCACATTGTTTAAAGCAAACATCCACTATATTATAGTCTACGGGGTGGATATATGAGGAAGAATCTTTATTTCTTGCTTAGATAAATTAGAAGCAAAAATCCTGAGAAAACTAGTTAATTCCAATTCTACCCTCCCGGTGGAACACTGACCTTATATTTGCCCAGTTGGAAAGTAGTGTGTTAACAGTTCATTTTGTTATTTAGGGAAACTTGCTACAGCTGATGGTGACTCATTATTACATCACCTATGGTCTGCCTTTAATACCTTGAATGTGCCACTTATACAGGGCAAGCTGGGACACATTAAGTCTGCTGCAGTAGGCTCGTAAATGTAGTCAATGATATCCTCAGAAGGGAGTTTTACATGAAGTATTGTACTCCCAGGAGGATAGAGACGATCAAACTGCAGCGCTTATTACTAAATCAAATAGCACTGAATTTCTGGCCTATATTGTGGGAAGTAATTCCCCCCTGCTAAATACCTGCAATACTGTAAGGACATATTTAGGTATTCAATTTAACATCATGCCCTCCATGGGGGTAGTAGGTGGCTGAATGGGTATTCCTATCGGAGAACGAGTGTGCCGATTATGTGGTGAAGACATACAGGAATCTGCATGCCATCTAATAACAGACTGTAGCTTTAAGGGGGAGCCACCTCAGATAATATTGTAATAATGGCACAATTATGGATATGCAACTATTTTGGGTGCAATTTTTAAATGGTAATGATTTTCATTTGGTGTTTTATATTGTTAGTTTTGCCGAAGCGATATTTGATTTATTACAGGAATTTTTCTGGTGTTATTTTTAGAGACTTGTTTTTTTTATTTTTGTAAATGGTTTTCTCTCTGATTCGGGATTGGCTGAAGGAACACACTGTGTATACGGTCTTAACATGATTATATGTACCCAAAAATTAAACATATAAAAACATAAACAAAATAAAAATGTATTTGTGTGGGTGTACAGAAAGTGGGGTTGAGTGTTGGTAGTGTGAGTGGGGGGCAATAGTAGTTACAATGGGGGTAGGGTGGGTGGGTGTAGCAAGTGGTGGGTGGGTTGGTGTGGGTAGCAAGAGTGGGGGTAATGTCGGTAGAGAGTGGATATTGGATGGGTGGGGACTAGAGAGGGTGGAGGTAGAATGGATGGGGCATAGAGAATTGTGATTGAGTGGGTGAGGATAGAGAAAGTGGGGATTGGGTGGGTGAGTGAGGTAGATAGAGTGAGGAAAGGTTGGGTGGGTTAAAGATAGTGGCGGTAGTGAGGGTGGGTGGGGATAGATGGAGGTGAGGTAGGGTGGGTGGGGGTAGACAGTGTGGAGGTAGGGTGGGTTGGGTAGAGAGCATGGGGTAAATCCCGTGGGTACCGAGAGATTTGAGGAAGAGAGAGTGATATGATAGGTTGTTTATAACGTGCTTAATACCCAGAGGTTTCTAAGCACAGACCCGGGGATCAAACCTGTGGTGCTCCATGTAGTCTTGCTTCCAAGGCGAGCACGTTGCCGCTGAGCTATCCTCCCAAGTGGAGGTTTTAGAGAGAGTGCAGGGAGGGTTGGTTGGTGGGGAGAGAGGGAGTGTAAGTAGGGTGGGTGGGATAGGAGAGAGCAGTGGTAGGAGGGTGTATGGTGGTAGAGAGAGTGGAGGGCCGGTAGGTTGTAGAGGGTAGGGAGAGTGGTGCCATGGTAGAGAGAGTGGGGGATAGGGTTGGTGGATGGGGTAGAACAAGTTGGGTTAGGGTGGGTGAAGTAAAGAAAGTGGGGTCAGGAAGGGTGGGCAGGGATAAAGAGAGTGGAGGTAGGGTGTGTGGGCAGAGGAAGAGAGAGTGGAGCTGAGGTCGTGGTAGGGAGAGTAGCACTATGGTAGAGAGAGAGGAGCTGGGTGGCTCATTGCAGATAGAGAGAGTGGGGGTAGGATGGGTGGCTGTTGTAGACAGAGTAGGTGTAGAGTGGGTAGGGAGGGTAGAGCACATTACAGTAAGGTGGGGGTGTGGGAGTAGAGAATGAGTGGGGTAGGGTGGGCAGATGAGGATACAGAGAGTGGAGGTATGGTAGGTGGATTGGGGTAGAGAGAGTGGAGGTATGTTAGGTATGTTAGAGAGAAATGGGTGAGGGTGGTTGGGAGCCCAGGGGTAGAGAGAGTGGAATGTAGGTGGTTGGCGATATAGAGAGTGGGGCAGGTTGTGTGGATGGGGTCGAGAGTCTAAGGGTAGAGTCGGCTGATGGGGCAGAGAGAATAGGGGGTGGGTGTGTGGGGGTAGAGAGAGTGAGTGAAGGGTAAGTGGCTGGGCGTAGACCAAATTGGGGTATGAGCAGTGGGGTTAGAGAGTGTGGAGTTTTGTTGGGTGTAGGTAAAGAGAGTGAAGTTAAGTTGGGAGGATGGTGGTAGAGAGAGTGGAATTAGGGTGATTCCGGAAGGGAGTGTGGAGTTAGGGTGGGTGGCTGGGGTTAGACAGAGCAGGTGGAGGGTAGCTGTGTGGGGTAGATAGAGTGGGGGCAGGATGGTTGGGGCAGAGCAAGTGAAGGATGGGTGGGTGGCTGCATCATTGTAGAGAGAGTGGGGGTAGGTTTGCTAGGGGTAGAAAGAGTGAAGTTAGGGTAGTTGGGTAGGGGTAGAGATAGTGGCAGAAGTGTGTGGGTGGTTTTGGATACAGAGAGTGAAGGTAGGGTGGGTGGTGGTAGAGAACATGGAGGTATGGTGGGTTTATGGCAGCAGACAGAATGGAGGTAGGGCATACCAGGATGATATCTCATGGCAACACAATTGTTTTGGAAGCACAACAACAGAGAGCAACACAGGTTTGAATCCCAGTCCCATGCTTAGAGAATGGTCTCTGGTATGTTATAAGACATGAATGAATGAATACATTAATTAATTGTGGTGGGTGGGTGTAGAGAAAATAAAGGGTAAGATGAGTGAGTGGTGATAGTGAAAGTGGTGGATTATGTGGGTGTAGGTAGAGAGATTGGATAGTAGGAGTGGGGATAGCAAGAATGGGGTAGGGTGTGTAGTGAGAGGGAGGATTGGGTGGTTGGAGATAGAGAGGGTGAGGTAGCGTGGATGTGGTAGAGAGAGTGAGGGTGGGTGGAAGTAGAGAGATTGAGGATTAGGTGAGTGCGGGAAGACAGAGTGGAAAAGGTGGGTGGATGGGGGAACATAGAGTGGGAAAGGGTAGGTGAGAGGTGGTAGAGAGAGTGGAGTAGGTGGATGGGTTTGAATGAGTGGGTCATGGGTGGATGGGTGATGGTAGATCGAGTGGAGTTAGGGTGGCTCGGGGTATAGAGAGTGGAGTGAGGGTGGTAGGATGCATACATCTAAAGTGTTGATCATTTGGATTCTTTAGATGTAAGCTCATTGGAGTTAAGAGGAGAAAGTGTCTCAGAAAACGGTATCATCCAATGACATATAAATGACATGCGTGTTTATGTTTTGAATACCGAGTCAGAGCAGGAATCCCATGCCCTTGAAGAATAGAACTAGGCAATTTTAGACCAGCACATGTAATGCTAGTTGGGACACAATTTGAATTAGAAATAGAATTGTGGTAACCGAAAGATGTCATCAATGAATGCTTAAATATATGTCCTGCCAGCATACTGCTGAATAACCCAAGACGAGATTTAAATTAATCTACAAACTGCTAGTAAAAGAGAAGGGGGAAGGGGAAGCAAAGATGTTTCCAAAACAATGACATAGAAAAGGTAGAGGAATGAGTCCGTTAATTCAAAACATTCTATGCTACATCACAGAGATGTCATGTGTAACTACCTATTCTTCCCCATAACGGGTAGAATAGCATCATATGAGATACCATAACATGCTAGAATTCTCCTCATATATGTAACCTACCTTAGGCCAGACAAGGCCTGTTAGTATAATGTAGTGCTTCAACTAGGAAGAAGCATTCAATGTGCTTTAGGTTTTTAGGGGTCTAGAATAGCTTCAATTTGGCACAGCAGACTCTTAGGTGTGTGTATTTTAAGTTGCTCTTCATTCATGAACATATGTAATCACGTATTAAAGAAATGTACCTAGAAGCTAGATTGCTTACTCAATATACATGCACACATACCAATTAAGTTCTTCATAGAATTCTATTAGTTACAAATTGAACCAACAAGACAAGCAAAACACCTTTTGTTTCCTAGCATGAACAAGGGCTAAAGAAATGACAATTTGCTGATGAAGCCAGCACACTGTAGAGGGGCTTCCCTTTTCATTCAGTGGCACAATGCATTTCTTGTTGTGCAGTGATAGCTGGATGACTAGACGTTCAGAGCACCAACCTACAATTTAATTTGATATAGCAATAATACCATTGAGGGATTCATGTTTCTGAAGCTTTGTACAAGGGACTAGTAACCAGCATACAGACACATTGGGCACCTTGTGAACAACTGATATGACACCAGACTCTAAACAATTACTATTTATTTCAGCTCCATGCTGATGGGGAGGTGTCCTTGTAGGATATTTACATAACATGAAGGTACCATAGTTGTGCATTGACTGATGCACTGTGCATTGAGTGGCATGTAAGTTAATGATTAGGGATTTTCCATCTGGGCCCTATATAAGCTCCATGAAAGCGTAATGGGGGGCTGGCTGATCAGATGGGACAAGCTGGGGAGCAGTCAAGACAGGTAAATCACAGGCTTCTCTGATACATGCTTTTAGTTGAGGAATTGGGTTGAACAGGTTTCTTTGATGTTTGGAAATGTATTAAAAAGAATTCTGAGTTACACCCGTGTACGAACGATGGGTTTTAAGAGGTTGTTAATGTTGATTAGTTGGAACTATAAGACTCATTGGAAAGAACGATCTTAACGATCGGAGGCCTCTTTTATATGTGTGTAATGAATGCCATTTTCTGTATAATATTAGGCATTAGGCATTCCTGTTATTACTGACAATACGTTGTGTTGAAATGTTATGCTTTTCTGTTTTGCTCTTCACTATCCGATATTGTTGCAATATGTGCTAACATTAACGTGTTGCAGAGTCAATAAGTACATGAGGTAACACCTTATCTAATGAGGTGCCGGGGATGTATTGTATGTGCTCATGGGTTAGTGGGAAATACAGGCTCTGATCTCTGACGAGGTGCATAAACAATCCCAATTAATAGACCCATTGTGGCAGAGCACTTTTCAGTGTTGTTATCAGATAAGAAAAGACATGTGATTTGATCCATCAGCCATTTGTTACCTAGCCGCGTGAAAGTGGTGCTAGGATTTACTTCCAGGCAAACTGCAAATGGGGGGCAGGGGGCTGCAATCTCCCCGTTAGGCTAGCATTCCTAGCTCGGTTTGTTCCACGCAACTCGCAACAAGGTGAGGTAGACGATAGATGAATATGTTTTTTAAAGAGAAGACTCATGGGCCGCATTTGCAGAAGTGTTTTTTCAATGCTGCAATGCCATTGGAAAATTATTTGTAAATCAGGCCCGTTGTCTGAAAATATTCAATGTGTTACCAATGTAAAAAAGAACACCAACAAGTAGGGTAAGTGTCTGTGCATAGGTGCACTATAATTAAAAACAATTTTCAAGAGTGTGTAGACTAGAAAAGTATGTTTGCAGATAAATGTACCACACGAAGTATTTTGTATCCTAATGTTGATGGGCTTTTACTGGAGGAGAAATATGGCTACATGATTGTGAGCAAAAAATACATTCGAAAATTATGTGGATGTTTGAAGCAATCGCATTCTAGGTGTATTTGTCAATTTCAAAAGTTTATAACTTTATCTTTTGTTATTGTATTTTTTTTATGTTGACAAAACAAAGCATACTGTTCCATTCTGTAGGTGTTTTATCCTCTGAACATGTTCCAATCAAAAACCCTTTCCATCTAGATTCTTTAAAATCAGTCTTCCTAGTTAAATTGTTCTGCTTTTTGTGAACTACTTTAAATCCTTGAAACAGTATATGGCATCAGAGGAGGAGAGTGTGTGCTTTCTGTAGGTCAACTCGATCAGCAGAGGTGCAAAGTAAAATGATCATTGTTAACTTAATTACAATTTGCATTCCTAGTCCTACACACCATGCCTACTGTACAGTCCTACCCTAAACACACTCGTTAATATAACTAGTGTTATGGGCATGCCCGAATTTAATTGGCAGAACTAAAAATAACTAGCATCTTGTGCTTCTATTACTATTTTCAAAGGAGCCTCTACCAATGTTCAAAATACTACTGGTGTGCAAAATATATGCTTGATTGCACGATATATTATACCTTTCTTGGTTGCTTTTATGATAATAATACTATGACTACCATGAGTAATACGGTTACTTGTACCAGCAGTGATACTATTACACCAAGTTGTAGTAACAATAATACTAGTACTACCATTAGAGGTTCCAACATAATAGCCACTATTACCAATTTCGTTGGTACTGCTGCCACTAGTAAACATATTGTGATAAGTAATACTATTATTATGTGTTGTAATACTAGCAGTGATAATGATAGTAGTAACCACAGTAGTACTAGTACAAACATTAGGTGTACTTTTGCCACACAATTCTGGCCAGCATAACAACAGCAGTATCCACGACCTGTACGTTCAATGGAAATAGTACCGTTGTCATAAAAAGAAGTAATAGTACGATTTGATATTGCACAATAGTACAAATAGGAGCAAATTAAGGGTTAATGATTGTAAAAGTGGGAATGGTGATGTTAATACAGTATTAAAAGTAGGAGTGGAGACAGCAGTATGACTCTCTATGGGGGACAGGTTAGTAGAAAGGCTGTCCACTATATGTCTACAGTTGAGGTGGGGGGCATGATCACCAAGTAAAAGATAAGGCTGCAGGGGGGTGGGGAGGAGTGGCAAAATAACGAGGTATCGTAGGGGGCTGGAAAACCAAAAATGTGAACGTGCTTGGAAAGTAAATGCAATGCAATAATGTTGAATATTTCCTTCTGTACTGATGCCTTAGATCTTATGAGACTTCTGGGTCTAAGCATCCGGAGAGTGCATAAACAAGTCCAACAGCTCATAAAGTGCTGATTTGCCCTAGAGTGTCTAGGCAGTAATGCACTAGACCCAGTCAGAAGCACTGTGTTATGTTGAAGCTTTAATAAAGCCCAAAAGCCAGTCCATAATGTTTTACGGTCCACCGATACTCAATGACCTGCAGGCAGGAATCCATCTTCGATTGTGGCATTGCATGATATGACAAGAGAGATAAGGCAGTGGCTGCTGTGTGGAGCTGGAGCAGTAGGTGTACAAGTGTTTAGAACCCCCCACAACCAGGGCCAAACTGGAGAATAATGCCCAGAAGATCTGTTCCCTGAGTGGCTACCAGCATTCTTCCCTGCATGCTAATTTGTAATAATGTATATGCGAAATGTAGACATGATCTGACTTAACATTATACCACATATTTGAAATGGTTCCATATGAATGATATCACTTGCTAAAAGCATGATTGCAAAACTGACCACACTTGGTGACCTAAATGCTCTCACTCACACCAAAAGCCTTCGCCTTCTTCCCCATATCCTGTTAGGTATTGCTTCCTTATCTATAGCCCCTTAGCCCTTTGCCGCCCTTTGGAGGTCCATACAGTATGTGTGCAACATCAGTGTAATCCCCCACAACTGCTTCTTTTAACATAAACCATATTACTTTTGAATGCAGCCAACTCTTAAAACTTTCACTTACTGAAAAACGTTCCACAATTTTGTAATAGAACGAGTCTCTGAAAACATTTCTGTCTGCAGTTTCTGTTAAACACGACTGTACTACATACAATGTTTCGTTTTCAAAACTATCATTTGTGTACTTTGCAACGCTCACTTAAAGCTCTCTAAAAGTCCAAAGAGAAGCAGCGATTCGTCCATCAAGTCAGAATGTTCTTTCATTCAATCTTGATACAAGTTTAATGGACGGTCAGAAATCAAAGTCTATCACAGTAGGAATTATCCATCATAAATAGTTTATTGGTATATGAAACATGTTTTCAGTTTGTTCCTGGTTAATATTTATTGCAAATGAATACATGAGGTCCCTCAGGAATGACATATTTTTGGTACTTGTTTAGTAAAATAAAGTCAATTATTTCTTATGCTTGTTATGTTATTATAAAGAACACATTCCTTCTAGAACCGTGGAATCTTCAACACTAACAATCTGAACAAGAGATGCTATTAGTTTTATTTTTTAATCTAAAATCATGTTTTCAGCTGAAAAGTTTTAACTACGATGCTGCAATTTTGTAGATACGTAAAAATCCTTTTGGGATGTTGCCACGTTTTTGTTGTGCTTTAGTCAACTTAATCAGCAATTACATTTTAAAATGAACCCTTTTGCTCTTCTCTGCGGTTATGGAACATCTCAACATTTTTATTAACTTGCATGTTGTAACATACCCCAGGAATAACGTGACACTGCGGAGCATTAAACTTTGGACCATGGTGATTGACCAGTCGTCTCTTCCTACATTTGCATTGAAGGGTAATGCTCACACCTTTGCATTATCAGTGACCATGTTGTAACATTGTGATTGATAAATACAATTAGTTTCTGGCAAATTCACGGCATTAAGTGCATGTCATTCAGATAAAGAACAATACATCAGATTTCCATGGGTAAGGTGTGGTGTACTATACATGCTTAATCATGAGGGCACCAGGCTTAGCCTTCAAGAATGTGGGCCATGCATTGAGATCAGAGATAGGCTGGTTAGTCAGGACTTCTGGAACATCCTTTGGCTTTCAGAGGATTGAGGTGTGTGCTCTATCAACTTGACACATCTCTTGTGCTAGATGGGATTACCAATAAAATACTACTGTGTTCTCAATTTAATAAAGCAGGGTCAACTGGCAGACATCGGACTGATGCTTGCACACTCACATACAAACTTGATTACACAGAGGTGTTATACCCCAGTATGCATCATCTATGATGCGTAACTACATGGCAAACTGTAAAAACTATTGACAGGAGGGAATGGTTAGGAGAACATATCTACTTATAGAATACATAAGGGTTAGTACTTCATTGGCTGTCTCTTATCAGTAAGTCATGCCTCACATTTCCTCTAAATACGTATAATACTGATTATAGCTGACAAAATGGCAGCAGATTGGTCTATGCAACATTGTATAGCAGGTTGCCCCATAGACCAACTGATTGGTTGGTATTCACACCCAAACTTGGATGTTCAGCTCGGCTAGCAGCATGCAAGCAAACGAAACCCATGTGCTTGGGTCATGTCAGATTACTCCCCACTTTCTCAATTAGTCCATCATCCCTCATTAGTCCGAACATAAGCCAATGTTTCCCATCTGTAGTTCACCTTGAAGCTTTCTCGCTGCTCTGGGACATTTAAGGGAGTGTAAGGACATCACTATCTTTGTCCACAGGTTAATGAATAGCCCTTGATTTTGACTTCTGAATCACGTGTGTGGAGACTGCTAATTTGGCCATTTAAATCTCCTATTTACAGCTATTTGATTCAATTATGCTGATTGTCGTTGCTCCTTTTGGTCTCTAGAGACTTGCTCACTCCATCTTGTGGAACCATATCCATTGTTAATTGTCTAACACTTGGATCTTGCAAATGTTTTCTTCTTCTTTAATCTAAAAGAAATATTTCTCACATCCAATTGAAATGAATTGAATTCATTGTTTATTTGTATATCGCCTATACACAATGTGTTTCAAAGCGCTTCAAGGAGGGAGGGAACATGGGAAAAATTCTGTTAGAGTATTGCAAGTCCTTGAAACAATTCAGAATGTGAAGAAAAACAAGAACTATCTAAATCAGCCAGAGACAAATTCAGATAGTGAAGTGCCACAAAACAAATAAGGGATAAAGGGACTGTGGAAATGAGACAAAACAGGTGGTTACATTACTATGTCTGACGACAATTGACATAGTGCTGGAAAATTAACAAAATAAGGGAGATATGGAGTGAGGGAGAAGGAGAATAACAAAACAAGCAACTATCATAATTGTTCTATTGACAATTCAGAGAAATGCCGGAGGGATAGGTGGGAGGAGAAACAAGGGGGATGGGGGGAGAGACAAACAAGTTGCTATCACAAGGACACAGGACAAATGATAGAGTAAGTGCTAATTAACAGTAAAAGGAGGGGAAGAGGGAGAAGGGATGGGAAAGACAGGCGGCTACAATTACTATGCCTGATGGCAATTGGGGTAGTGCCCAAATTAATCAAGAGGAGGGAAGGTGTAGGAGGAGAGGGCAGGAGGATGAGAAAGACAGGTGGCTACAATTACCATGCCTGACAGCAATTGAGGTAGTGCTGGAATTTATCAACAGGAGTGGAGGTGTAAGGAGGAGAGGGCAGGAGGATGAGAAAGACAGGTGGCTGCAATTACTATGCCTGATGGCAATTGAGGTTGTGTCTGAATTTAATAAGAAAGGGGAAGGGTAGAGAGGGCAATAGGAAGAGAAAGCTTATACTGGTAAGCTGATCAGGGCCTGCAGACCGTTCTTGTCCTCTAACAGCTGTCTCACGCTGGCCAGAGCCCTTATACAGTCCAAACTGGACTACTGCAACAGCCTATACCTAGGCGCAAACCAATCTATCGTCAATAAACTACAGCTAGTCCAAAATAATGCGCTACGAGCAGCATTAAACATCCCAAGGCGAGACTACATCACTACCACTAGAATCTCATGTAAATGGATCTCCATAAAACAAATAATTGACCTAAAAACCATTTGCCTCACATACAAAGCCTTAAACCATCTAGCCCCTCCTTATATCACCAATAAATTTACCATGAAACCCACTGCTAGAATCACAAGATCTTCGAACACACTCTGCCTAACCGTGCCCAGATTCTCCTTAAAAAGAGCTGGAGGATCCAGTTTCACGGTCCTTGCCTCCCAACTTTGGAATACCTTACCTCTCAACATGAAATCTATTGAGTCCTTTCATTCATTTAGGAAACAGGTCATTATCTGGTTACTGAACAGAAACTAGCATTTACCATCCTCCTCCTTTCTCTGCTCAATGCTACTGCCTTTACTGTAATTTGTGTTTTCTATGTATAAACTGTATTATGTATAATTGTAAACTATGTAATGTACCTTGTAACCTGTACCAAAGCGCCCTTTTAGCTCTGGGTCTGGAATGCTATACTAAATAAAATAAACAAACAAACAAACAAAAGACAGGTGGCTACAATTACTATGCCTGATGACAATTGAGGTAGTGCCAGAATTTAACAAGGGGGGGAGGGCAGAAGGGAAAAGGGTAAGGGGGAGAAGAGGACAAAACAGGAGACCACTGCATTAGGCTGGCAACCTAACGTAGTACTGTAGGGGAGGGGTAGGAGAAGAGCAAGAAAAGGGGGGGACACAGACAGGAAGCTTTCATACAGATCAGGAGGTATGAGAAGCAAAAGTACTAGCAACAGAGAAGGGGAGAAGAGGGTAACAAAACAGAATAACAGAGGACAGGAGGTAGGGGGTAGGGGCACTCACAACATCACGGGGCAGGGGCTCACTCAAAGCATCACGGGCAGGGGGACATTCAAAACATAACAGGGGGCAGGAGGGGCACTCACAACATCACGCGGTGCAGGGGGGCATTTGAAACATCACGGTGGGCAGGGAGGGCAATTAAAACATAACAGGGCAGGGGGGCACTCAAAACCTCACTGGGGGACTAGAGGGGCACTCATTACATCACATGGAGCAGGGAGGTACTCACACCATCACAGTGGGCAGAGGGGAACTCAAAACATCATGGGGGTGGGGGGCATTGAAAAGATAACAGGGGGCAGGGGGCATTCAAAACATAACAGGGGCAGGGGGGCACTCACAACATCATGGGGGCAGGGAGGCATTCGAAACATCACAGTGGGCAGGGGTGCATTCGAAACACAACAGGGGGCAGGGGAGCATTCAAAACAAAACAGGGGCAAAGGGGGCACTCAAAACATCACAGGTCAGGGGGGCATTTGAAACATCACAGGGGGTGAGGGGCATTCAAAACATAACAGGGAGCGGGGGTACTCAAAACATAACTGCGGCAGGGGAGCATTCAAAACATAACGGGGCAGGGGCACTCACAACATCACAGGGGGCAGGGGGGCATTAAAAACATAAGGGAGTCAGGAGGGGCTCTCATACCATCACACCTACCATGGCTGTGAGGTAGAGGGGATGGGGTAGAGAGAGAGTGACGGTGGGTGGGAGCAAAGAGATTGAGGATTAGGTGAGTGAGGGCAGACAGAGTGGGAAGGGTGGGTGGCTGGGGGAAGATATAGTGGGGAAAGTGTAGGTGGGAGGGGTAGAGAGAGTGGGGGAAGGGTGGATGTGGTTTGAGTAAGTGGCCAATGGGTGGATGGGTGGGGGTAGATCAAGTGGCATTAGGGTGGCTGGGGGAAAGAGTGGAGTGAGGGTGGTAGGATGCATACATTGAAACGGTTGATCATTTGGATGCTCTACATGAAAGGTCTTTGGATTTAAGAAGAGAGGGTCTCTTAGAAAACAACATCATCCAATGGGATGTGAATGTCATTCTGGTTTATGTTCTGAATACCGAGTCAGAGTAGGAATCGCAAGCTCTTGAAGAGTAAAACTGGGCAATGTTAGACCAGCACAAGTAAGGCTAGTTGGAGCACAATTGGGATGTGCAGAATGTCCAATTGCATATTAGAAATAGAATTGTGGTAACCGAAAGATGGCATCAATTAATGCTTAAACACATGTCCTGCCAAAGTACTAATGAATACCCCAAAAGAAATGTAAATTGATCTACAAACTCCTAGTAAAAGAGGTACACTCAACAAAAGGTTGGAAGGGTAAACAAAGGTGTTTCTAAAACAATGACATAGAAAAGCGAGAGGAATGATTAAGTTAATTCAAAACATTCCATGCTATATAGCAGAGATGTCATGTGTAGCTAACCATTCTTCTGCCTAACGGGTAGAAGAGCACCATATGAGATAACATGACATGCTAGAATTATCCTCGTATATGTAACCTAGCCTAGGTCAGAAAAGGCCTGTTAGTAGAATGTAGTGCTTCAACTAGGAAGAAGCATACAATGTGAGTTAGGTTTTTAGGGGACTAGAGTAACTTCAATTTTGCAAAGCAGCCTCTTAGTGAGGTGGGTGTATTTTTAGTTGCTCTTCATTCATGAACATATGTAATCATGTATTAAAGAAAGGCACCTAGAAGCTAGATTGCTTATTAAATATAAATGCACACATACCAATTGAGTTCTTCATATAAGCTTATTACTTACACAATGCATGATCTCAATGTCACCTGGCCTAGTCAGATCGCAGTCTCTATCTTACCTCTGTTCCCCCTCCCTTGCCTCATCGCGCCTTGAAACACTTGTGTATAGGCTCGTTATACATGCCATATATCACATCATATCATATTGAATCAGCAAGACATGCAAACAAATATATATTTCCCTAGCATGAACAACAGCTAAAGAAATGGCAATTCGCTGATGTAGAGGGGCTTCCCTTTTCACTCAGTGGCCCAATGCCTTTCTTGCTGTGCATTGATAGCTGGATGACTAGACGTTCAGAGCACCAACCTGCAATTGATTTGATATAGCAAGGATACCATTGAGGGATTCATGTTCCTGAAGCTTTGTACAAGGTACTGATAACCAGCATCCAGACAAATTGGGCACCTTGCGAACAACTGATATGATACCAGACTTCATGCTGATATGGAGGTGTCTTTGTAGGAAGGATGTTTACATCACATGAAGCAGGGTTGTAATGCCAGGTACCATAGTTGTGCATTGACTGATGCACTGTGCATCGAGTGGCATGTAAGTTAATGATTAGGGATTTTCCGTCTGGACCCTATATAAGCTCCATGAAAAGTGTATTGGGGGCTGGCTGATCAGATGGGACAAGCTGAGGAGCAGTCAAGACAGACAAATCACAGTTGGCACAATACTTCATTTAGAAGTTGTCAACTTATTTGCTGGGGAATAACTTGTCTTAAACTGTGCTAGTCATGTCTTTATTTTCTGATAGATTGTTAATTCACTGGATAATGCTTTTCCATGTTTGCATTTCCTTTCCATGAGGTTTTTCTGATACATGCTTTTAGTTTGGGAATTGGAGTTGAACATGTTTCTTTGATGTGTGGACCTTTACTGAAAAGAATTCTGAGTTAGACCCATGTGCGAAAGAAGGATTTTAAGAGATTGTAAATGTTGATTAGTTGGAACTATAAAACTCAGCAGAAAGAACGATCGGAGGCCTATTTTATATGTGTATAGTAAATGCCATTTTCTATTTAACATTAGTCATTCCTGTCATTCCATACATTACGTTTTGTTGAAATATTATGCCTTTCTGTTTTGCTCTTCACTATCCGATATTGTTGCAATACGTGCTAACATTAACGTGTTCAGAGTCAATAAGTACATGAGGTAACACCTTATTTAATGAGGTGCAAGGGCTGTATTGTATGTGCCGGTGGGTTAGAGGGGAAACACAGGCTTTGATCTCTCACAAGGTGAATAAACAAACCCAATGAATAGATCCATTTTAGCAGAGCACGTTTCAGTGTTGTTATCAGATGAGAAAATATGTATTCTGTTATCTGATCCAACTACCATTTGGTACCTTTGCACGTGAAAATGGTGCTGGGCCTTTACTTCCAGCCATGCTGCAAATGGGGGGGTGTCTGTGGGGGGTTCCAATCTCCCTGTTAGGGTCAGCATCTTAGTCTAGCTCGGTTGGTTTTACTCAACCCGTGACGAGATCAGGTAGACAATAGAGAAGACTCATAGGGCCTGATATGCAATGGTGAAATGCCATTGGAAGATTCTCTGTAAATGAAACCCATTATCTCAAAATCTTCAATGTGTTACCAATGTCAAAAAGAAGACCAAACAGTAAGGTAAGTGCCTGGCATAGGTGCACAATAAATAAAAGCACTTTTCAAGAGTGTGTGGACCGGAAAATAATGTCTGCAGATAATTGTACCACATGAAATAGTGTGTATCCTAGTGTTGTTGGGCTTTTACTGGAGAAATATGGCTACATGATTGTGAAAACGAAAGAAATTAGACAATTATGTGGGTGTTTGAATTTTCTTAAATTTCAAAAGGTTATAAGATTTTCTTTTGTTATTGTATTTTTCATTTTGACAAAACAAAGCATACTGCTCCATTCTGTAGGTGTTTAATCCTCTGAAGATTATCCAGTCAAAAACCCTTTCCATCTATATTCTTTTAAAGCATTCTTCCTAGTTAAATTGTTCTCCTTTTTGTGAACGACTTTAAATACTTGAAACAGTATATGGCATAAGATGAGGAGAGTGTTTGTTTTCAGCAGACCAACTGAATCAGCAGTGGTGCAAAGCCAAATGATCATTGCTAATTTCATTTAAACCAACAATTTGCATTCCTGGTCGTCTCAACTACCTACACAGAGTTTCTACTGTACAATCCTACCGTACACACACGTGTTAATATAACTAGAATTATGGGCATGGCTGAACTTATTTGGCAGAATTCAAAATACCTACCATCTTGTGCTTCTGCTACTATCCTTACAAGAGCCTCTACCACTGTTCAATATACTACTAGTGTGCAAAATATATGTTTGATTGTACGATCTATTACACATTTCTTGGTTGCTTTCATGATAATAAAATTATGACTACCACGAGTAATACAGTTACTTGTACTAGCAGTGATGCTACTATTAAATCCAGTAGTAGTAACAATATTACTGGTACTACCAGTAGAGGCTCCAACATAATAGCCACTACTATTACCAATTTCATTAGTACTGCTGCCACTGGTAAAAATAGTCTGATTAGTAATAATATTATTATTTGTTGTAATAATACCAGTGATAATGATAGTAGTAACAGTGGTAGTACTAGCAATGACAAGGAGTGTTCTTGTGCAACACAATTCTAGCCAGCATAACAAAAGCAGTATCAAAGACCTGCACGTTCAAAAGAAATAGTACTGCAATAAACAGAATTAATAGTACTATTTGATATTGTACGATAGTACAAAAGGAGCAAATTAAGAGTTAGTGTTTGTAAAGGTGGGAGTGGTGCTGTTAATATAATATTAATAGTAGGAGTAGAGGCACCAATATGTCTATCTATGAGCGACAGGTCGGTAGAAAAGTTCTCCAGTATATTTCTACAGTTGAGGTGGGGGCCATGATAACCAAGTCAAAATAATGCTGGAAGGGGGGGAAGTGGCATAAGAACGAGGTATCATAGGGGTGGATGACCAAACATGTGAACTTGCTTGGAAAGTAAATACAATGCAGCAGTGTTTTATATTTCCATCTGTAATGGTGCCTTAGATCGTATGAGACTTCTGGGTCTAAGCATCCGGAGAGTGCACAAACAGGCTCAACAGCTCATGAATTGTTGATTCGCCCAGAGTGTCTAGGAAGTAAGGTACTAGAGCCAGTTGGAAGCAGTGTGCTATGTAGAAACTTTAACAAAGCACAAAAGTCACTCCATAATGACTTACGGGCCACCGGTACTCAATGACCTGCAGGCTTGAATCCTTCTTCAATTGTGGCATTGCATGATATGACAAGAGAGAGAAGCCAGTGGCTGCTGTGTGGAGCTGGAGCAGAAGGAGTGCAGGTGCTGAACCACCCCCCCACCCCCCCTAAAACCGGGGCCAAACTGGTGAACTGACTGGCATCCAGGATTCTTCCCTGTATGCTAATTTGTATGAATGTATATGCGAAATGTAGATATGATCTGACGTAACAGTATGATGCTGCATTATACCACATATTTGAAGTGGTTCTATTTGAAAATATCACTTGCTAAAAGCATGATTGCAAAATGGCTGACCAAACTTGGTGACCTAAATGCCCTCACTCACACCAAACGCCTTCGCCTTCTTCCAAACACCCTGTTAGGTATTGCTTTCTTATCTTTAGCCCTTTAGCCCTTTGACCCATGCCTACTATATGTTTTGGTCAACCTTATTAAATCATTCAGTTTGTTCACTTTAACAGCCTAAGCCGCCGTTTGGAGATTGCAACATCAGTTTAGTACCCCACACCTTCTTTTTTTAACATACACCATATTACCTCTGAATGCAGTCAACTCCTCAAGCTTTCACTTACTGAAAAACGTTACGCAATTGCGTTAAAAAAACGATTCTCTGAAAACATGTATTCCTGCGGTTTCTGTTAAATACAACTGCATTACATAAAATGGTTCGTTTTCAAAAGTATCATTGTGTACTTTGCAACGCTCACTTAAAGCTCTCTAAAAGTCCAAAGAGAAGCAGCGATTCTTCCATCAGGTAAGAATGTTTTTTATTCGATCTTGATACAAGTTTAATGGACGGTGAGAAACCAAAGTTTATCACAGTAGGAATGCTCTATCATAAATAGTTTATTGGTATATGAAACAAGTTTTTCATTTTTTTCCTGATTAATATTTATTGCAAATGAATAAATGAGGTCCCTGAGCAATGACATCTTTTTGAAAGTTGTTTATTACAATAAGGTCAATTCTTTCTTATGCTTGTTATTTTATTTTAAAGATCACATCCCTTCTAGAAATGTGGAATCTTCAACACTAACAATCTAAAAAGTTGATATTCGTTTTTGATCCAAATGTTTTAACAACTAGGCTGCTTTTTACAGGCTGCTTTTCTGTGGATATGTAAACATCCTTTTGGGATGTTGTCACGATTGTGTTGTGTTGTAATTAACTTATTCAGCAATTGCATTTTAACATGAACCCTTTTGCCCTTCTCTGCGGTTAGGGAACATCTCAACATTTCTATTAACCTCCGTTTTGAAACACGCCACAGAAATAACGTGACACTTCGGAGCACTAAATGTTTGACTATGGTGATTGAACAATCCCCTCTTTCTACATTTGCATTGAAGGGTAATGCTCACATCTTTGCATTATCAATAGTCATGTTGTAACTTTTTTGATTGATATATATAACATCCGTTTCTGGCAAGTTCATGGCATTAAGTGCATGTCTTTCAGACAAAGAACAATACATTAGATTTCCATGGGTAAGGTGTGGTGTACTATACATGCTTAATCATGAGGGCACCAGGCTGAGCCTTCAAGTGTTTGGGCCATGCATTGAGATCAGAAATAGGCTGGTTAATCAGGACTTCTGGAACATTCTTTGGTTTTTGAGGTGTTTGCTCTAGCACCTTGAAGCATCTATTGTGCTAGATGGGTTACCAATACAGATCTCAGATCAAATAACTGGACAGACTCAAAGCATAAGGCAAATACTACTGTATTCTCAATTTAATAAAGCAGGGTTAACTGGCAGAAATCTGACTGAGGCTTGCACATTGAAACACAAACTTGATTACACAGAGGTTTTATACCCAAATATGTGCCATCTATGATGTCATCCTATGTGACAAACTGTAAAATCTATTGACATGATGGATTGGTTAGGGGAACATATCTACTTATAGAATACATATGTGTTAGTACTTCATTTGCTATCTTTTATCTGTAAAACACGCCTCAAAATACCTCAACATACACATTTATTAATAATGTGGTACAGTTATATTTAAACTTTTCACATATTAATAAAGAAAAAAAACATAACTTTAACAAACTTGTCAATCGTGAAACACACTAATGAATCATTACATATTTCTCAAAAGGAGTAGAAACTGAGATTTTTGGTTGGTTGTGTCATTAACAGAAGCTATGGAGACAGGTTCGCTTCTTGAAATAAATCAACAGCTTAAAACTAACAATACTAATAATAATACAAGATAAACTACTAGTAAACAAACAAAACAAAGCATAAATAAAATAGAATAAGATAAATAACATAAAATGAGAGCTAAGCATAATAATATATTGTCAGCAAAAAAACAATTAAGATATTAAAACGCTGAGTGGCTCTATAAACAGATACAGTTAGCCTAGATAGAAATGCTGAACAGGGTTTCAATCCTGAGCCATATTCTATACACAGACATGAATATTTTTGAGCTGTAAGAGTTCACACTGAGATACCAGAACATTATTTCCTCAACAAAAGCAATGTCTTTGGACATGGTTACCATAACACGTATGATATAATTCTGACAAAAAAGGACAAGCAGTAATAGATGGTTGGCTGTCTCGGCAATCGCAACATTTTTGCATACTCGACAATATCTTTCGGAAGAAGGCAATTGACTGGAATATCCTTTGTTGGATAGCACAGGTAAGTGGTCCATCCTCAAAAGGAGAATGAAGCATCTGAGTCTGCTGGAAGGGTACAGGGTCATATAATTCTGAGGATTCTTAAATGTGTACAATATGAAAAGAACACATTGGTATTTCTTTAATTTGCTCAGATGCTCATAATTTTCCAGCCAGTCCCAGAGATTTACCTTCTTAGACAAGGCTATTTTCGTTGAGTTGCCAGATCCCCTCCATTTGCTGGACCAGCATATCTCCTTGTAGAAAAGATCCATTTTCTGCTTTAGAGGATATTCAGTGGGCTCCATCAAGATTTCTTGATGGATGAAGACCAATAAAGGATTTCCCGGATTGTTACTTTCAGCACGATTGATTTTAAGGAAACCAGTCCTTAAAAAAAGTCCAGATTTTAAGGAAGTTCAAGTCTAATGATCGCCATTGGGATAAATTGGGGGAGACCCAGTATCCTCCTCCAGAATTTCCCTTCCAGCACTTGAAGCCATTCAAGATCGATAAGCAACAATGCCTCCAGACAATAGACAACCATGGGAGCAAGAACTTGCATATATAATTGTCATACTTCCTTGATGATATAACCATAGTTCTCAATGGTAAATTGGTGGATCAGGGCTGTTATCTGAGCGGCTCTAATTGATCGTGATTGGATGCAAGAGGTATAACCACCTTTTGTGTCGAATTCAACGCCCAGATATTTGTATACTGGCGTATATTTTATTTCATGGTCTTGTATTATAAGTCTGGGGCGAGCAAACTTCTTTCCTGTGAATACCATAAATTGTGTTTTTTCAAGATTTATAATCAGACCATTTGTCTCTGCATATCCCCATAATGCAAAAGCCGACCTTTTTAACCCACTAAATGTATGATCTAGGATTATTAGGTTGTCTGCATAAGCAAGTACCAGGCAGTGCGCAGTGCTGATTGTAGGAGGACAATTGTGCACTGCAGCTACCGCTGTGGGGATGTCATAGGTAAACAGATTATACAGGAAAGGAGCTGTGACACAGCCCTGCTTAACTCCCCTATTCTGACTGATTAAATCATTCATATTACCCTGAGAGTCCAACTTGAGTCTAGTAGTGGTGTTATGGTGAAGTAACCTTAGGTAATGGAGGAGTTTTGCAGATGTTTTGCTTTGCAAACCCATAGTTTGTCTCTTGGTACTAGGTCAAATGCTGCTCAAAAGTCACATGAACAGAGCATAAAAAGGTGGATTCCCTATTATCCTTGCCCGGGTGCGGAGAAGATCTAAGATTATCAGGTTTTGAGTAGTAGTATAACTTTTCCTGAAGCCGCTTTGGAATTTGTATAACATGCCTGCTTCATTGACCCATGTTTACAGTTTATCTAGTAGTAAGGATGCAAACAATTTGCCAGTACAATCTAGCATAGAGAGTGTTCTATAGTTACTGTGTTCCATCCTATGTCCTCTCTTGAATATTGGTATTAAAAAAGAGGTTTGCCAGGAGACAGGAATTTGGCCAATTGCCATTATTTTGTCGAACTGGATCTTTAGTGACCGGGCCCAGAACTCTGGATTACTTCTAAAGACGACAGGGGGGCAGATCATTCGGGCCCAACGCTATGGAAGATTTCAGGCCTTTGATCTTTGTGATAAGTTGGTCAATTGAGACCGTAAATGAGATTTTCTTAGGGACGAAGGTCGCTGGCCTCTGTACCTCAGCTTCGACTGGAGAGTTTGGGGTTAAAAGTAAATCTATCCACTGTTGTGCACCTATTGGGTTGATCATTGGGGATATCCCCGATCCCCTAGCTGCCCCCAGAAGGTCCCAGATGCTTCTGGTGTTCTTTGAGAACATGACTTGGACCATTTTCTGCCAGCTTCCAATCTTCTCTGTCCTTCTTTATGACTTAATCCAGCGTGTATTTGTTCTTGAGAGACCTACATATTAGTTTATAAGAGTCATACGCTAAATAAATCATTCATATTACCCTGAGAGTCCAACTTGAGTTTAGTAGTGGTGTTATGGTGAAGTAACCTTAGGTAATGGAGGAGTTTTGCAGATTTTTTGTTTTGCAAACCCATAGTTTGTCTCTTGGTACTAGGTCAAATGCTGCTCAAAAGTCAATGAACAGAGCATAAAAAGGTGGATTGCCTATTATCCTTGCCTGGGTGTGGAGAAGATCTAAGATTGTCAGGTTTTTAGTGGTAGTATAACATTTCCTGAAGCCGCTTCGGAATTTGTATAAAATGCCTGCTTCATTGACCCATGTTTCCAGTTTCTCTAGTAGTAAGGATGCAAACAATTTGCCAGTACACTCTATCATGGAGAGTGTTCTATAGTTACTGTGTTCCATCCTATGTCCTCTCTTTAATATTGGTATTAAAAAAGAGGTTTGCCAGGAGACAGGAATTTGGCCAATTGCCATTATTTTGTCGAACTGGATCTTTAGTGACCGGGCCCAGAACTCTGGGTTACTTCTAAAGACGACATTTGCCAGATCATTCGGGCCCAACCAGATTTCAGGCCTTTGATCTGTGTGATAAGTTGGTGAATTGAGACCTTAAACGAGATTTTCTTAGGGACGAAGGTTGCTGGCCTCTGCACCTCAGCTTCGACTGGAGAGTTTGGGGTTAAAAGTAAATCTATCCACTATTGTGCACCTATTGGGTTGATCATTGGGGATATCCCCGATCCTCTAGCTGCCCCCAGAAGGTCCCAGATGCTTCTGGTGTTCTTTGAGCACATGACTTGGACCATTTTCTGCCAGCTTCCAATCTTCTCCATCCTTCTTTATGACTTAATCCAGCATGTATTTGTTCTTGAGAGACCTACATATTAGTTTATAAGAGTCATAAGCTAAATAAGGCATTTTAGCTTTACGGATCGCTGACCTGAGTTTGCGTTTGTCATCTTGTATGCTTTTGTCAAAGGGTTTACTCGAGTTGCCTTCTTTAACAAACCTATTAATAGGAACTGCAGCATGAGAGAATGCAAATGTGGCAATCCTCCTTTCGATCTTGTTAACAGGTAAGTGTTGTTCATCATTGGGTAGCTCTACTTCACCAGTGCGAGCCGCATTATTGATGTTTTATCTGTGCCAGCAAATGCGCGTCCCTGCCTGGCTGACTTTCATGTTGCCCAATGGTTTGACATATGAAACTTTGTTGTCAGCAGTGAAGCACAAAGTAAGAAAGCTGTGGTCGCGCCAAGAGTTTGGACTGATATTCATGTCTTTGACTCGGGAGGCGATGTCGGAGCTAACAAGTCCATAATCAAGCGTACTTTGTACCCGTCCATTGCTCCAGGTAAATTTCCCAGGGTTATCACTCAGCGACTTGCCATTGATAAGTTCTAGATTGCAGGTGTGGAAGAAATTTGACCAACCAAGACCCTGGAAGTCTGCTAACTCGTGGTGCATTACGCTTGTGGAGTTCAGTAAGGGTTTGCTTGTTGTGCCCACAGAGCATTTCATGTAGCAATTGAGGTCACCAGTGAAAATAACTGATTTATTACCAGTTTTCATTGACCATTGAGTAAGAAGGTCATGAAGGGCCTCCTGAATAGCCACGCTGATGGTAGCACCAGGAGGATTATATACAGTGATAAGAAGAATTCTTTCAGGTACTTCTTCGTATTATCCTTCCAATTCGATGGCTATGATGTTATCCTCTTGTTTCATGTTGAATTGGCTGGAATGGATGGCCTATCTGACTCCCACAATCAGACCGCCAAAGGGTCTTCCGTAAGATCCTTTTTTAGCAAAAGACTGGTAGATCGAGTATCTGGAGAAGTGAGCCAGGTTTCTTGAAAACATATACAGTGGTGGTCGGCTAAAATAGAGAAAGAGCCATCCAGAGACAATAAATGAGTAAAGCCATGACAGTTCCTGGAGACAATGGTATAATCTCACTGCTTTTTTTATGACCGAAGGAAGGGATGTAGCCAGCCAAAATAACACTCTCTGAATCTCAGCAAGTTGAACTTGTTCACCAGTGGGTAAGGAAGACATGTACTTCTGGCCCTAAGTTGTCAATTACGGGCCAGCTCACGTCAACCATTTCGGGGTCTGCGTCAATCTCTATGTCCACCACTAGTAGACTCTCCTTGTAGTTTTGCATCATTTAGGCAGTTGATAAAAACTTGCAATGAAAAGCTGAAACATTAGTGCTTGACACGTACAAAGGTTCAATGTATTCAAAGTCTTCTGAACTGAGGACTCGTAACTGAGGTACTAAGTGAAGTCTGGTCATAAGGTTCAATCTGGTTAACCAGCTGCGCTCACTCTGTTGGTAAAGAATTTTTATAATGCAAACTCTGTTAACTGAATAGTCATTTTGATGGTCTGTTTTTCTGGCTGTAGACTTAGCTATGTTCTGCTCCGATGAGCCTGCTTGAAGGTTTTTTAATAGAGTTCTTGTTTGGGGTCGAAGAGATCTTCTCGAGATCGTTGTTAGGTTGTAGAGGTCCTAGGTCAAGTAAATCATCAACGAGTCTGAGGGATCCGTTCTCATCATCAGGAATAAGCCAGCTGGTTAATCTTCCAGGGCCATTAGCTTAATTTTTTTTTTTGCCCTTGTGGCTTTCTTTTTGGCCTTCTTAGTACGAGCGGTTGCAGGCAGATGGCGGCCATCTCACAAGTCTACTTGCTCATTGCCGCTCTTTTGGCAAGTCTGTGTTGTTTGCGAGAAAAAAACAACACTGAGTTATCTGCCACTATTGAGGCAGTCTTGGGTTACAGAGGTTCTGTAGGATCACAAACTACGGAAGTAGAGTTTATTGCTTCCTCTACCCTACTGGTATCAATCACTGAGTCCCTTGGCAGAGTGCTTAGAGTGTTCTCCAGGATGAGGCCACACATTTTAAAAATAATTTTTAATGCAAATTGTAAGGAAGCAACTGATGATTGCAACTCTGCAAAGGCTGCTGAATTAGACAATGAGGCTTCTCTGGTCTAAATGCTGCTTCCAGTAATGAATGGATCATGATGAACTGTTAAGTTGGGAGATGATGACAGTCTGCTAGTGTGCTCACTCGAGTCCGGATACGCTCCAACATTCGGGTCTTGGGGATTTGTCCACACAGATTTTGTCAGAGCAGGGGTCATTGATCTCTGCATTGATAGACATAATTCAAGAAGTGAATTGTTGTCTATGTCTCGATGGCTAGTAGTGTCCTGAGGAATAGAGTTATTTGCAGTGGCTGGTTCCGGTTCATAGATAACTTGGGGGACTTTCCCCACTTGCTCGTTGACAGGAAAACAGTTGGTTATAGTGCCTTTAGTACTTGGTGCTTGTTTTTTATTTTAGGTTTGTCCATTTTGCCGCAGTTGAGGGTCACAGCAGGTTTATTACCACGCTTGCGTAGGTTATAGGTGGAATGTAGGCCCTTCTTGGCCGGTGGCATATGGAACACAATATTAATTTCAAAGCAGAGATACTTTGTGCTAGATTGTATGAGAGGGAAGATTCTACTGCTTTAGGAGGTATGCACAGCTCGGCAAAAGCGGGAAAATGAGGCTGACAAAGACTATATCTGCTGGCTGGTAAGTAATGCCAAATAAGCTTTCCCAGCCTTTAAATGCTAACTGACTCAATAGGGAGAAGGTGTACAAGCTAGCAAGAGTCAGCAGGGGGGAGAAATTGCAACACTCTGTGGCAAGAATTCGAATGGAAAGGGAAAGTAGAAAAAAAAAGGCCTTAACTGTGTGTGCCTTTGTCTCAAAGCACCAGTTGGTGAACGCAGGCCAAATAGCTCAAGGGGTGCTATTCACGTGAGGTTTCTCCTGAGAATCAGGAGCCAAGGTGCGCTGAGTCTCCGTCACAAGCACTCCAACTCTGTTGCTGAGCCAGAGCCAGGGCTGCTCTCCGTAGTCACCTCTGTCTTCACAATTTCCTCGGTCCTCGGTCTTCCTCCCCCGACTCGACTCTGCTAGAGGAAAGCACCATCAAGCCATACCGACTCACAAGGAAACCACCAGTGGTCAGCCACTTCCAAGAGCGAGTCTATGAAGTGAATCAAGAGAGAAATACATATAATATTGATTATAACATACAAATTGGCAGCAGATTTGTCTATGCAACATTGTATAGCAGCTTGTATCACAGACCCACTGATTGGTTGGCATTCCCACTCAAACTTGGACTTTTATTCGGCTAGCAGCATGTAAGCAAAGTGAAACACAGGTGCTTAAGTCATGTCAGATTACTCCCAACTTTCCCAATTAGTCCATCATCCCTCATCAGTCTGACGATAAGCCAAAGTTTCCTGTCTGTAGTTGACCTTGAAGCTTGCTCTCTGTTCTGAGGCAATTAAGGAGTGTAAGCACATGATTATCTATGTCCACAGGTTAATGAATAGCCCTTGATTTCAACCTCTGAATCATGTCTGAGGAGACTGCTAATGTTTCCATTTTAACCCCCTATTAACTGCTATTTGATACACTTATTCTGGGTGTCATTGCTCCATTTGGCCTCTAGAAACTTGCTGACTCCATTTTGTAGGAACTTTATCCATTGTTAATTGTCCAATACTTGGCTCTTACACATGTTTGCTTCTTCTTTAATCTAAAAGAAATATCTCTCACGTCCATGACTTATCTGCCTGCCTCCCTTAGTTCTTTGCAGTAATTCCTTGAAATAGCATACTTGATCCCAGGCCAACATATACTCCTCTTCATTTTGCACACAAAGCTAATTCTCCAACGCTAAAAGCAGGCGTTAAAGTGCAACCCGCAAAGGGACCTCGTAATCAGGCGTTAAGGGTTTAACAGCACCGACACCTTTTACGGCGCCGCTAACCCATTAACGCCTGGGTTGTAATGAGGCCCATGGAGTCTTGTATAGTACTCTTCTCCTATTATTCCAGCATGATGGTGGTCAGGGTGCAGGATTTAGGGATAATGCTCCCAACTGCTCCTCTACATTCCCCCATCTGGTTGAGACCTCGACCACATTATTGTCTTCATTCTTCTTTATCATCTCTTCATACTGTCGATTCTTTGGTACCCATATCTTTGTCACCCCTCAGTATTCTTTTTAGGTTCATCCACACTCCAGGTCATGTGTCAACATTCTACTGATGGTGGCAAGAATATCCAATGTCCTACATTTTTTTTATGATCCTTGGGATAGTAGAACCTTGTTCCTGGTGGTGCAAGGATACATTTCCTTATTTTCTCATGGATACCTTCCTCATTTTGCATCTGATCACCGGTTGCAGCATCTATATCAATCATTATCTTCATCCCAATAGCTTTCTTGGCTGTCTTTTGGCACTGTCACAAGATGATCCCTATAAGATAGATTCCTAACAATACCAACACAAGTATTGCTCTGATTATTTTGAAAGCATTGGACAGTCAGGTTGCAATCCATGACAAAAGGATTGAGTACCAATTATCTCCTGCTCTCTACTCAGCTTCATCTTCCATCTTTGTATGCAGGGTTGTGAGCGTAGTCTTTGCTTCTTTCAGGGTTCCATTTCCTCCATCAGGGGATGGTGAGAATGTGCAGCAAGAAGGCCCGACCTTGGCGCCCACTTCTCCTTCCATTGCTTTAATTAAGTCCAGGACATACCTGTTCTGGACAATCATCTGTTGATGGCTGGTAATACTTCTCTAATTGCATTGAATCCTTTTATTGTTGTATTATTAGTCTGTAACAGCGCACATCTGGTGATTTGCAGCCACTTGCCGTTCACTCCTGTTTGGAGTCCTGTCATAAATATCGATGTCATTATCATTGCTGTCATGCTGAACCATTTATAACCATCTAGAATGTCTTCAATGGACTTAATTGATTTCGATGAAAAGTAGTTCTCCCTTTTCATCAGGCAAAGAATAAGCAATCTCTTCCTTCTCTGGTGTTCATTCATCTTTGGAAATCCACCTATATTGAGATCACTTTGAGGGATCACAAATGCTGGAACATGCATTAACACAATGTAACAGATTCCTACCCAATGTTTCGGTAATTGCATGTAGCTCTGGATCCACAGGCCCTATATCGGTCCATCAGTGCAGCAGTTCCTTCATTCATTCCTGGGACCGCAAGTATCTGTCCACATCCTTTGTTCTCTCCTGCTAGAACCTGGCCTACATTCTTGAAGCATGTTGTTGTATTCTTCAATGGTATTATAGATACTGGATCTGCTTCGTTGTCGAACCATGTTAGTAATTTAGAATATTTGGCCCATGGTTCTAGGCATCTGTCATTCAATATATGCACTATGGTTTCTGGTTATTTATTTAATAAATCTGCAGGGCATGATAATAGCCAGTCTTCCCATCTGGTACTGGTGACAACAGGCCCATACACCAATAGCTGAGATCGTTCAAAGCATCCTGGATCTCCTGACTTCTCAGTCATATCTGAACAATCCATCCTCTTCCTCTCAATGATTTGTATTTGTTCTCCAATCTGTGATGGAAACATATGTGTTTTGCTTGCACACCCCATCACACCTTCAATCCTTTTTGTCTTCACATAAGTATCTTCATAAGTAAATGTTCCTCTTGAACGCCATTATAAAGTTGCCCATTTTCCTTTAAATTGCTCTCTGTTTGTACATTGTGCTACATGACTTAGACATATTGCATCACGTGCAGGCATTTCTTTGGCAATAAATGTCCTTGCTGCTTTCATGGCATACGGTATTAAAGAACAGACATAGCAGATTTCATCTCATATTCTCTCTTCCACCTCCTTAATGTGCTGTAACCCTAGGTTATTTTTTAAATGAGCCGAATTATCAAGGTATGTGTTTAAATCTTCATGATCTTCCCAATAACCCTTTTAAATTGAAATAGATGCATAGTAAAATTATAAAATACACTGTTTGTGCTTTCATCAGGGGCAATAGTAACTGTTTCATTGTTCCCCTCCATGTCTGTATCATTTCTTATAACATATCTAAATACCATAAAGATCAGGAGGAAAATACAAATTATAACAGTGAATTATAAAACAATTAATACTCCATGAAAGCTCATCGACTTTCTTGATGGCAATGAGCCTCTTATATTCTGAAACCTCCCAATTTTTTATTAGAGTTTTAATGTATAATGATGTAAGCATTTATGAATCACACCTTTGTATCAAGAACTGCAAGAGGATTGCTATGATTATTCTGAAAATAATATAATTGTTTTTAGGATTCCCAAAAAACATCACTATATTGACGTATCTACTTAATAAAGCTGGACAAGACAGTAATAAGTATGTGAAAACAGCATATAAGAATGTGTGGCCTGATTCATTGAATAAATCTGCACCGAAAATGAGGCTCATGCGTGCAAAACGCGAGCAAAGGTGCCCGTTTAGCAATTCATGGAACAGATTGTGCATGGCTTACCTGAGACCTGTGTTGAATCTGCGTGGGTCCAACACGTCACTGTGACACCAGGAACACCTTGCGCGAGACGCCCAGTGAAGGCACACACCGTCCAGCTCACACACCTAAAAAGGGGGCGGAACACGTTGAATGGGGAACAACAAGCATAAATGTGGGCGTTACAGGGGAAGTACCACAGTAAAATACTTGCAACGTTCACACACATGCCAACAAAATGTATTCATGGAATCGAACAGGGCTCACCATCGCGCGCAAATAACGTGCAAACCCGGAAACACGTCCACCATGCGAAAGCTAGCATAGGCGTCCTGCACACCTAAACCAATGCATAAAAGTGTGCACAAAAAATAAACGCATGTATACAGTTTCAATGAATGCACCATTCCTTGCAGCAGTGATCGTGGGACACCACAGGAGTAGGAGGAGGATAGCCAGGCCCCGCATTTTTTTACCCAGGATCATCCTTTTTGGGATGCCTAATTACCAGCTCTATGGCATGTAGAGGTTTCCAACTTATATCATCCTACACCTGGTCACTGAGTGGGAGGATGACCTCACATCACCCACCCTGTGATCCCAAGCACTGTGCCTCTTGGAAAATGTGCTCAATGTACTGCATTTCTTGGCCACTGAGTCATTTCAGCAGACAATTGCGAATAGTTAGGGGTGTTTCACAGCCCATGCAGTCACGCTGCCTACACCAGGTATTGGCAATCATGACTGCACGCCCCTTAGTCTATACATGCCCAGAACACCTGCAGAAAGGCAGGCCATAGTCCAGGACTTTTATGGGATGGCACACTTCCCCAAAGTGCTTGGTACCATTGATTGCACCCATGTGGGCCTACGTCAACCTAGGGCCAAGGGCACATCTATCGGAATCACAAGCACTAGCATTCCATCAATGAGCAGGTTGTATGTGATGCCAAGGGAATCATTACCTCTGCATATGCCAACTATCCAGGGTCCACCCATGATAGTTTCATATTCAGAATGTCATCCCTACACTGCATATAAATGTTTTCGCACATGCATGCATGTTAGACACAGACAAATACCCAAAGCCAACTAATGACAACCATTCTCACCTCCCCAGGGGACAGTGCCTTCCCTCTGAGCACCTACATGATGATGCCAATACGGAACCCCACCACACCACCGCAGGTAAGATTGACCAGCGCAGCCCATATTGCAACTAGGGCCATAGTGGAGCGCACATTCAGAGTGCTCAAGTCATGCTACCGCTTCCTTGACTGCTCCGGTGGACAGCTACTATATGCGCCACCAGTAGTGTGCAGGATCATTGTGGCAACATGTGTCTTGCAGAATGTTGCAACATGTTGTGGCGTACCGGTGGACATGGTGCTTCCCCCAAATCCCCAAACCCATACATGGCTGCTGCGCATGGGAGGGGAAGGTCACATGGTGAAGCAGCCCGTACCCAGCTTGTGGAGCAATTTTCACCTAAAATTCCACCCCTGCGGAGTGCACACAAGCCTGTCAATTTCCAGGTGACAATCGATAATAACTGTTAGGGAGAATTCTCCAGAATGGCCAATTTCCCTTACCTACTGAGTCCCTCAGCAGCTTTGCTGGATTTATAGGATTTATTCTTTCACCTGGTAAGATTGTGAGCCTTTTTTCCCACTCTTACATGTGTTTTGCTGTGTGTGTTTAACATGTTTGTGTTCATAGTCTGTGGAGCTTCACCTACTCCATAGGTATCATCTTTTTACTGTGTGGTACACAACACCTTTAGTGTAGTGACACAGGGTTGTCTTTTTCAGACCTCCCACTTTAAACTCCATTTTCTGGGACTGACTACTGTCTCCCAGAACATGTAAAGTTGCCATTGACTTTATTAGTCTTTTTAAATTCACAGACCCAGTGCAGCCTATCTTACATAGAGTACTGGAAAGGGTTAATAGTTATCCCTTTTTTTCTGTCTCTCATGGAACATTATTTCGTTCCCCTTTCTTGAAGATTTGGCTGGTTGCAGTGGTATCTACCATATTTAACCTACCTTGGTTTATTTAAATAGCCTTGGTACTGTTTTAGGCTAAGTTAGTAGCCTCAAACTTAAATCCGCTGGACCCCATTTACATTTATTTGGTACCTGCTGGGTTTATTCGCCATTTTTTTGTAAAGGTCTTTCTCATGTTTTACTCTGCGTGCCAAACCAGGTTTGGTTGCTTTGTTCAATGTCCTTTGGCGGGCTTCTGCACAGAAGCCCTCCATAGGCGCCTGAATGTCTGAGGGGGACAGGATGTGAGGGAGGGGTTTGAGACTCCCTGCACAGGGTCTCCTTGGACACCCATGTCACACTCTGTATGAATGGCTGTGGTGAGTGTCCTGCCAGGACAGCCACCCTGCGGTGTGATTGACAGCCAGGCTGTGTGAATGGGGGAAAACTGCATAAAAAGCAGGTCTCTGGGACTAGGAAGGCAGAGGAGCCACTGGATTGAGAGAACCGAAGAGAAGCTGCAAGAAGAGGACCACTACCACGACTGAACCTCCTGGTGAAAACCTGCTGTGGGTCTGAATTTCCAAACTTTGACGACAGAGAAGATCTGCAAGGAATCTTCTTCCCTTGAGCTGGTGGGACCAACCAGTTTGCCAAACACCAAGCAAGGCCTCCCTCCCCTGGTCGAATTTGCTGTGCACAGCTGCAGTGAACCGGATAGCCAGGAGGACCGGACCCTGTTTGGGTTTCTGCCTCAGCTACAGTCTTCTTCTTCATTTAAGGTACTGTTCAAAACATGTTGTTCATGCCGTCCGACCGCGGTGAAAGTCTGTGAAAGCTTTCTCCAATCCAAGGGCTTGTCCTTCTCTACTCTTTTAAGTAACTTTTCTTCTGACCAACTTTGTTTTGAACTCTTGGCAAAGATTTAACGGCAAACTACTATGAACTGTGTGATCCTCTGCAAAAACTAGTACCATTAACATTGGCCCATGCCTATTGATTTGAATCCTCATTGTAGCAAGCCTTTTCTATATTGCCCTGCCTACTTATTTGTATTTTGTATAACCGTGTCTTTCCCTCCCTTTTAAATTGCTGGAGTGCCATTTTTCTCACACTTCATTTTGAGCTTAACTTGTCCAGAATTCATCAGGTATTGTGTAGTATATTAAGAGTGTGATTGTTCTGATGCTTCACTTATTGAATTGTTTTACAACTGATGTGTAAATAAAGGTATATTCTCTTCCTCAGAAACCTTGAGTCAGTGTTTGTTTGCACCATAGTAATTGCTGTCCTTTGTGTGACTATTGATACTGCTCACTTTACTCTTGAGATATGTCTGGCTGCTCAGCCTTTGCTACCACTTTACTGTGTAGTACAGACTTGTACCAAAGGTGAATTTGTACTGTCACTTGTAATCTTAATTATGTGTGGTGTTCCCAAGGGTACTGCATATCAGTCTGCCTAACAATGAGAAAGGGACAATTAACTGTCCCAACCTTACCACCCTGAGAAAGTGTCTTGGAAGTGCTACATTGTGTTCATCCCTAGCTATTTAAACTAACCCAATCCAGTGTGAACAAAAGGCACACAATGAAGATGCAGTATGCCACTAACCCCATGGAAAACAGCACATCTAAATCCTGTTATGTCACCTAAACCCTCCCAATCTTCATGTCACCCGGTTGCCACACCATGCCAACACATAACACTACTGTCACGAAGTGCACTACGACAAATCGAACTAGGTCAGAAACAACTCACTCTGACACATCACAATGAAATCGTACACAGGAACATCCACCTTCCAGCATAACATGTCATGAACACAGGACCCAAGAGTGACAATGTCAGACAGTGACCAATTACAATAGCACAAGTGCCTTAAAGTGACAAAGCTACCATGTGGACCCCTTCTATCTTGAGTGTGTCTCTGCTAGCTAAAGGGGGCAGGGTAATGCATACAGCAGGAAGGGCATCAATAATGGAGACAATCAAGGTAATACATGAAGATGTAACATGAAAAAATGCCCATTTACCAATGCCCAAACAAAAAGGTATGCTAACCATGCACTGGACAAACAATCATGAATCCCCACTAGGTGTGTATACACAGGTTGGACTTCAGACTGACCACAGAAATGATGGAAGCCCAATGCCTCTGTGTAAGTTATGTTCACATGCTGCCTTCCTTGCAAGACCATGGAAAGGGGAAGCAGCAGTGGTATGTGTGTCGGGACCCTAAGGCACAATCAAGGAATCTACCAACACGAGACAAGCCTGTATGGGCCCATGAGGAACACACAGTGAATGCCTTTGGATGCCACACAAAGCAACACACTGTCACATGAATGCACAATAGAGAAAAAAAAGCAGGGTACACCTCAACACCCACATGTGTGGATGGTGAGAATAAACAAAAAAAAAAAACCTCCATGGGTTCATGGCCTGCATAGCTAGCAAAGAGTGGGAGACCTGTCAATGCTGTCATCACCTTCTGGTGTAGCGTTAGAAGGTGTCGGTGTTAAGGGAGGCTGACCATGTATAACCCTGGTCTGATCCTCAATGGCAGCAACGATTCAGGCATGAAAGGTTTGATTCTGCATCATGATGGTCCGGAGGTCTGCATGCAGCACCTCACGTGATGCACGGAGTTCCGCCTGCAAGACCTCATGGGATGCATGGATCTCTGCTTGCAAGAACCCACTGGTTGCAGGCAGCTCAACAGAGACGTTGTGCATCACCTGCTCCATCTGCTGTTCTGCCTGTCTCCTGTGGCCCAACTCGAGTGCAGCCAGAGTAGATCTGAGGGAGGTATTCTCTTCCCTCAGGGCAGCCCTGTGGGCCTCAGCCTCAGCAGCTATAACTGTGTGCAGAGCCCCTAGTTCATCCCATCGGTCCCTGTTGCTGGCCGACATGTCCAGCCTGTGCCAGCGACATGTGGACTGTAATGCCTGCTGCTGGAGATCCATCTGTCTTTCAGGGGGGAGCATGGAATTGGCCACCCTATCCATGCCCTCTGCGAACATCTCACATGATGCCCCCTGTTGCTGTACAGTAGCATACATAGAAATTTCCCACACAGTATTTCTGGGTGGCACATGGCCAGCGGTTTGCTGAACCCACACCTGCGGACCCAAGGATACTTGGTCCTTGCTGCACTGGTGCTGCCTGTGGCTACAGGACTGCATTCCTCCCTTGATCAGCTGCCCCAGGAACAGGAGCCAATACTTTGGAGCATGACCCTGGAGCAGTAACCACCACAGACAGACATACCAACACTGACTGTCCCGGTGAGGGGTCTACAGGTGTTTGGGGAAGAACAGAATCCACAGTAGAATCACTCACATTAGACAGCAATGAGGGCTCCATGTCCAATTTAGCACCAGAGGCATAACCTTCCTCAGAGGTATACTCAGAGACACCCCTGGTCAGGGTGGTCTGGAGCAACAATGGATTCTCATGGGCTACCACACCTCGTCTTCCACTGGTGCCTGATTGGGACTCAGAATACATTTCCTCCTCAAACATCTCCTCCTCCTCCACTTCCTCAGTGCCTCATCACCTGCACAAATGCAAATAAAGACATGAATACACATGTTAATATCATAGGCCACACTTATAGGCATTACAGTGTTGTCAGCCAACACATGAACCTGCCATGTCACACATGACACAAACTCTGGCACGCATTCAGTGCCAATGAAATGGAAGGGGAGCCTGAAAGCAGACATGGATGCATGTCAAAGGGCAAAATAACACATGTACTGCATGGTGCATAGCACCTGCATCACACACAAGCATGTGACCGGCATAGTCCTTCCACAAATATGACTGATACCAATACACAGATGGCACATAGCCAAGCCATGCCAGAACTGTCAACCAGCCTCAGATGGAAGTTGAAAACTACTATCCATGAGCCATGTACAATGCATGTCAGATGACATTTCATGAAATTCACTATTATAAAACACACATGTGGCACAGGGTGCAACAACGCTAGGGTGTTGTAATACATTGAAGGCAGGCACACTGAATCAATAATGCTAGGTCACATTGACATCACGCAATTGAATAGGCATGTTGAAGGGGATAACAGGGGTGGGTGCAGTGCAGTACATGGGTACGGCCTCAAGTTTGAATAAAAACACAGATCAAGTAATGTCAATGACTTGGATTGATGGAGGTGTAAGTGTAAGTGCTGTCATCATGTGTAAAGTGTGGAAGTGGGTTGTAGGGATACAGTAAACCCCACCTCCAAGAGTGGGGGATGGCTGGGAAGCCATGCATGGGTTAAAATGGTTGCTCAGAGGACTGTGTTATAGCAGACAGTGTGGGCAGGTGACAAGTGCATTCTCTCAGTCATCTGAGACTACAGTAGGGGAGAGGAGGACAGAAAGCACAAAACATGAGGAAGCATCAGAAGTGCCTCCAGACCCGGAGAAGCCACACCTCCAGATACATAAAAGCAGGGAGGCTGTACCAGAGGGAGGCCCCTGTACAACACAAATGAGAACCACAAACAAATTTCCATGAGGAGCAACTGACACTGAAGGAGCATGAAAGGGATGATCAAAGACCATGAGAAGGAAGTAAATACTGGAGATGGAGTTGAAGGAATTGCTGGCCCAGGGCCCATAGGGACTTGCTGAGAATGCACAGGGTTTAGGAATGAACACTGAAAGCCACTGTGCGCCTGGGCCATCATCACAGTCCTAGGCAGATACCTTGCACCAAGCCAAAAGGACTTTCCACACAGTCCAGGACTGGCAGAGTTGGTGAGAGAAGTGTGTAGAATCACAGAAATCCTGGTAAAGCCTGTTGCAGTAGTCCACCATAGGAATTACCAGTCCTCTGGAGACAGTGATCTGCTGGGGGATGGATAGGAAAGGAAGAATGCTTCTGAGGAGGAGAAGGTTGCAGGGTGACCTCACAGAGAATCAGTCATGTGCCGATATAAGGCGAAGGCGAGTGTTGAGTGGAAGATCATTACATGCTATCCGCGACCACAGGTTGGAGCAACAATAGGGCCAAGAGAGGCTGAACAGAGAGTGTCATAGAAGGAGGGAGCAGGTATGGTGATGAGGATTGCCTCTGTGTGCAGGGCATGGTTTGCATGCAGTCTGCATGACAACAAGTATGTATCAGTCCAACATCATTTGGCAGACAATCTTAACACATCAGCCAAGCAACATGCACATGGCCTGCACACACACGCATCACCACTCACTGGACATTGTCTCATACATTGGCAGATCTCCCACACCTTGGCCCTGCTCCACTGTAATGAAATCACTAGGGATCTCCTCATGTCCAGTGAGTTCATCGTCCTCTTGTGGTGACCCACCACCAGTCACCAGAGTAGAGGAGAACTTGGCAGCCAGATTGTCTTTTGCTCGGTATCGGAGGCCATTCCAACGATTCACAACATCACCAGCTGTGCGCCTCTCATGGCCCAATGCACTAATATGGTCTGCGAGACACTGCCAGTGGGCCATACGCTGAACAGGCATATGTGTGCTCCCTGTCTGCAACAGCATGTCACAGCCGTGTTCCAACACGTAGTCCTCAAGCGTGTCCAGTTCCTCATCACAGAAACTCCTCTTTCTCGATGTTTGGGAAAGCTGTGCCGTGTCTGGGGTCTCAGCCTGTACCGCTGGAGCACACTTCTACCTATTGCGAGGTGGTGCAGACCCTGAGTGGCTTGTACCACTATGGTCAGTAGGTTCTGGAGTACAGGAGGTCTGGCCTATGGAATCAGCCACTAATGTAACTACGGAAGGTTGGCTTGCAGGTATCGGTAGCTGGCTACTGTTGCCAGGACACTGCTCCACAAGTGTCTTGTCCTTCAGGAGATGAAAATCGCCATAGAGTCACTCTGTGCCTGGGCCAGGACCACTTCAGTCAACACTCACTCCACTCCATGGCTGCTCAGGACAGCAGATGGCACTGCTTATCCGGGTTCACGGGTGCTTGGGATGTCAGCAGCAGCTGCATCTTCCTGCCCTGGTTGGGTGGGGGGCATAGCTCTCCCTGCATGGCCCTGGACACCTTGCCCATGTGGACCACCTTGGCCCCCTTGGCCACCCTGGCCACGTCGCCCACCTTGGCCACCTTGGCCATGTCGCCCGCCTTGGCCACCTCTGGCAGGCCATCCACCTTTGCCTTCCTTCCCACTGTTGCCCCCCCAGTCATGGCACTGATGGACTAGCGCAATTGGAGATGCAGCCAACAATTGTCCTGGGCAATTGGAGTAAGGGGGCAGGGTACGTGATGGAAAATGTATCACTGTGCTCCAGCAAGGCTCTATGTGACCCCTCGTGAACAAATAATGGGTCACGCAATGCTCAGGCACCCCAAAAACAAAAAGCAACATGTATGCAACCCCTTATTAACCCATGTGTGAGTAAAAACATCCTGCAGTATGGCACCCAGCAGCATAAAAAATGCGTACGCGAGGAACACGTAGGCTACCATGACCTTGAAAATGGGGTATGCAACACACAGGGGCAACCACAGTGGGAAAAATACATGCACGACTCACTGTCTGCCTCATACAATGAAAATAATCACACATGCATGTGCATGTAGGCAACTCCCCCGCCAAAACAGGAAGTACGCACTGCCACAGTAGTGAACTATTTGCGTGTGAACCCACAAAAATATGAAGTTCACATGTCCGCCCCCATGAAAAGCATGTACATTGCACTGCTGTCCTATGCACACCTTTATACCATGCTGAATGGCAATGCCCAACCTCCAGCGTGCTTCACATAACTTACGCGCTTAGGATTTTCCTCTGATTACATGCTAACATGCTATTTCCGCACGTGCAGAGTCACTCTGTTTCCGGCTGGCCACCTGAAGGAACACGGAAGACCCACGCTCCTGCCTACAAGGCCATTTACCTGCCTCCAACTGCCCCGAGCTGCCTCCTACGAGCCATCTGCTGCTGCCAGCCAACTCTGTGTGACTGCTGCCCACATGCCGTGCATTTTGGTGCCTGCTCTGAAGCCATTGCCAGTGATCCTGCCATTGTGACCACCTCTGCTGATCCTGAAGACTCCCAACTGCCATACCACTGCTCCACAGACCAGCCCCAGGACCACCTTGCCCACCCGCTCCTGCCTATGGGGTTGCCATGTCTGACACCACAACATCTGAGGCAAGTGGCGACCCCTGGCAGAGAAGCAGAGCGCTGTCAGCTTCTCTTCCACAGGAGTTGGCATCCTGGTTGTGCAAGTCCTGGGGCATTATTATGCCCTCTGCCCTGGACCATCGCAAGTCAGCAAGGAAGGACGGAGGAAGATCTGGGTGGACATCGTGGGTGCTATCAACATGGAGGGGGTGACACCCCGTTAATAACGACATTACCGACATGTCCATAAGCGCTGGGAGGACCTCAGGTCCAGAAGAAGGCCCGATGCCTCCTCAACCCTGGGGCTGACTGAGTGGGGCGCAGGGGCTGGTTGACCACCGATGAAAAGAGGGTCCTGGAGCACCTCAACTCAGCGCTGCACACCCAGGTCCTGGAGTTGGATCTCCATCCAGAGTCGACTGGTAAGTGTCCATGTGTTCTTGTCCACCATAGTGCATGTGCATGTAGACGTGTGGTTGGTGTGTGCACCGTGCTGCATGTGAGTTCAGTGATTCATGTGCAACATCAATGGTGTCTGTGTGGGAATGTGTGATGCATGCATGTATTTCACAACATGCACATGTTTGCATCCCTGTTTGTGGATTGTGCCATGCCAGAGGTATAACCCATGTGTGCATTTGGCAACATCATGGACATACATGATGTACATGTGCATGTGCATGAGAAGTGAGTGTGTGAGTGGCAAATGCTTTAGGATGTCTGTGACTCTTCACTTTTGCATGTGTGATTGCCTCATACTGCCCATTTGACCTCAAGTGCATTCTGACATGATGGATCCATGGCCTGCTTCATGACTGGTGAGGTGTCTGAGTGAGATGTGTATGTGCCATGCTGCGTGTGAGGTGCATGCACAATTTGGATGTGCTGGCAGTGCCTTGTCCAAGGATGTGAATGTCTGATGTGAATGACGGACATGATTGTGCTTGTGTGTGATTGGCACTTCCCTGTGTGTAGTGGACAGTGATGATGGTTGTGACCTTTGACAGTGTCAATTATATACTTTTGCATTGTGACAAACACTCATATGTCCAGTACCCTGATGTGTGTGTTCTATGTTTTCCTATCCACAGCGTCAGTGGAAGAAGAGGGCGGAGAAGGCGCTGTGGATCCCGGCAGCAGGGATGCCTCCACGGGGCATAGACGCAAGGCCCAGTCATCCTCCCAGGCATTGTCATCTTCTGGAGCAAGGATATTGGTGCTGTGTCTGAATCAGCGGCCGCAGCTGCTGAGGTTAGGCCCAAGAGGGTGAAGTTGGCCATGGACTCCTCGGCAGTGGGAGGGAGAGGTGAGGCCACACAGGGGCAATTAGATGCGGAAGACAGTGGGGACTCATCCAGGTTGGTGGTGGTGAAGGAGGAGGCCACATCAGCCCAGCCCATGGGGCACAGCGGGGATGATGACGTAGGTTGAACTGCTGCAGTCCAGGGTCATGGGCCGAAGGCAGTGCAGGTTGCCATGGAGGGGCCTGTGCCTAATCCTGTCCCTGGTACTGCAACTTTAGCAGTATGCACCTGTGGGCATGCCCAATGCTGTACCTGTCCACATGTGGCAGGTGTATCCACGGAAATGGATCTTCCATTACCTATGGATGAAGCAATTCATGACAGAGTGGAACCAGTGCTAACCGGTATTGCGAGGCGTACAGGCAGCATTTGTGATGATGTGCAGGCTTCCAATCGGGGGCTTGCATATCATCACAATGAGGTCTGTCACCTCATTAACTGGCTAGCTCAGTTTTTGGTCTCAAATTAGCTACATGTGCTGGCCACTGCTACAACTGTCCTAACTCCATCGGCCAACCTGGTGGAGACCACATCCCTGCCAGGATCGTGAGTCGACGGAGGATCAGCAGAGGTGGTCACCACAGAGATCGATCAGGCGACAGGACATGTGACAATGGTGGAGTAGCAGGCAACATGCAGCAGGGCACTACTGGTTGTATTTTACTTAGTGTGACTTTCATACAGGTTCATTAATACATTTTTATACCTTGAAATCCAAGTGGTGTCTGCTCTCAATGTTTTGGTCTCAGTCTTTCTTGGCTCTGTTACCTGTCCCTGCTGTTGAGCAATGTTGTTCATGTGTGTGCAAACATGCATGTGTGATTCCCATGTCATGGGGCATGTACTGGGGAGCAGACCAAATGATGGGTGTTGAGGTTCACCGTGGGGGTGCAGCGTGTTTTGGCATTTTAGTGGAAATATGGTACATGATTGTTTGGTAGGCCAATGTGTTGCGGGTGGGGGACATGAGTCAGGGCCTGCCTGCATGTTGCCATCCCTGGTGGGGGTGGGGGACATGAGTCGGGGCCTGCCTGCAGGTTGCTGTCACTGGTGGGGGTGAGGGACATGGATCAGGGCCTGCCTGCAGGTTGCTGTCACTGGTGGGGGTGGGGGACATTAGTCGGGACCTGCCTGCGGGGTATGTTCACAGGTGGTGGGGTGGCATGTGGTGTGGGCTGCCTGCGGGGTATGTTCACAGGTGATGGTGGGGGTCCCATGTGGTGTGGGCTGCCTGCAGGGTATAGTCACAGGTGATGGGGGGCCATGTGGTGTGGGCTGCCAGTTTGGTATGGTCACGGGTGATGGTGGGGGCCATGTGGTGTGGGCTGCATGCAGATTATGGTCATGGGTGATGGGGGTCCATGTGTTGTGGGCTGCCTGCATCTTATGGTCACGGTGATGGGGGCCATGTGGTGTGGGCATCCTGCGGAGTATGGTCACGGGTGATGGGGGCCATGTGGTGTGGGCTGCCAGCGGGGTATGGTCAAGGGTGATGGGGTGGCCATGTGGTGTGTGCTGCCTGCGGAGTATGGTCAAGGGTGATAAGGGGGACCATGTGGTGTGGGCTGCCTGTGGGGTATGGTCACAGGTGATGGGGGCCATTTGGTGTGGGCTGCCTGCAGATCATGGTTACTGGTGATGGGGGGCCATGTGGTTTGGGCTGCCTGTTGGATATGGTGACGGGTGATGGGGTGGCCATGTGGTTTGGGCTGCCTGCATGGTTTGCTCATGGGTGATATGGGCCATGTGGTGTGGGCTGCCAGCGGGGAATAGTCACGGGTGATGGGGGCCATGTGGTATGGGCTTCCTGCGGGGTATGGTTGATGTCGAGGCCATTTGGTGTGGGCTGGGTGCAGATTATGGTCACGGGTGATGAGGGTCCATGTGGTGTGTGCTGCCTGTGGTGTATGGCCACGGGTGATGGGGGCCATGCGGTGTGGGCATCCTGCGGGGTATGGTCACAGGTGATGGGGGGCCATGTGGTGTGGGCTGCCAGCAGGTTATGGTCATGGGTGATGGGGGGGCAGGTGGTGTGGGCTGACTGCGGGGTATGTTCACAGGTGATGGTTGGGGTCCCATGTCGTGTGGGCTGCCTTTGGGGTATGGTCATGGGTGATGGGGGCCATGTGGTGTGGGCTGCCTGCGGGATATGGTCATGGGTGATAGGGTGGCCATGTGGTGTGGGCTGCTTGCGGGGTATGTTCACGGGTGATGGTGAGGCTATGTGGTGTGGGCTGCCTGTGGGTTATGGTCACGGGTGATAGGGGCCATGTGGTGTGGGTTGCCTGTGGGATATGGTCACAGGTGATAGGGTGGCCATGTGGTGTGGGCTGCTTGCGGGGTATGGTCACGGGTGATGGGGGGCCATGTGGTGTGGGCTGCCTGTGGGGTATAGTCATGGGTGATGGGAGCAATGTAGAGTGGGCTGCCTGTGGGGTATAGTCACGGGTGATGGGGGGCCCTGTGGTGTGGGCTGCCTGTGGGGTATAGTCATGGGTGATGGGGGGGCAATGTGGAGTGGGCTGCCTGCGGGGTATGGTCACGGGTGATGGGGGGACCATGTGGTATGAGCTGCCTGCAGGGTATGGTCATGGGTGATCGGGGGGCCATGTGGTGTGGGCTGCCTGCAGGGTATGGTCATGGGTGATGGGGGACCATGTGGTGGGGCTGACTGCGGGGTATGGTCACGGGTGATGGGGTGGCCATGTAGTGTGGGCTTCATATGGGGTATGTTCACAGGTGATGGTGGGTGTCCCATGTGGTATGGGCTGCCTACGGGGTATGGTCCACTGCTGGGGTCTGGCTGTCCCATGAGGGGGTGTCTACTTCCAGGGGAATTGTGTGTGTATCCCACGCAATTTGGCTGGTGCGAGCAGAATGCACATTTTCACTTGGGTGCGGACAGTGTCTCGCACAGGCTTTGCCATGCAATTTGGCTGGTGCGAGCAGGTACGTGATTTCGCTGGGGTGCAGACAGATACGTTTGGCCCGTCCCACATGATTTGGCTGGTGCGAGCGGGGTACGCGATTTCACTGGGGGTGCGGACAGGGTACACACCGGCCTTTCAATGCGGTTTGGCTGGTGTGAGAGGGGTACACTCTGATTTTCAACGCAAATAACAATGGGGGGGCTGTGTGCAGGGACAGGGATGGCACGGGCCTTGCACTGTATTGGGCATTTCACTGGCTTTTTCCTGCACACAGGGGTGTGCTGGGGGCATTACTGGCGCTGCTTGGTGTTCATTGCACTACGGCTACTGATGCCTCGGGAAATCCATGAATATGCATGCCACGCAATTGCTGGTTTGCACCACGGCTGGTGCCCATGTGCACTTGTGCTGCTTTTGAGCTGGATTCTATGATTGGGCCCTTTGTGTATTGTTATTACAATGACAGAAAAAATTGATCTTCATTGTTCATGCCCAAAGGATCCTTTGCGCATGAACACTGCAGTTCATTTTTTTCTGTTATTGAATTACTATTGGACAAACACAACAGTGCATAATTGTTACAAGCGACAAAGAACCCCAAATAATATCAACCTTTCCCTAGAAAGGGAGTGAATATTTGCACCTTTATTTTCTCTGTTGTAATGAGTAACATAACAAAATGTGCTTCTCTTCTTTCAGCTCTGATAGTTCAATGCATTGTTCCTTTAACCTATCTTTAAAAGTTTCAGGATAACTGCAAGTCAGTTTATTCCTTGTCAAATGTTGAAAGTTATTGGTCTCTAGTCTAAAGTGATGCTGTGCTCTTCATTTTCCTTGTCTTTACTCTTGGCCATTGAACAAGTCGGAATGTGCAGAACTTCTTCTCTTGCTTCACTGTCAGTAGTTGCAGGAGGGGTTGTGGTTTCTCCTTTATACGGTTTGATGTTGTGCAAATGTAGCCAAGCTTGTCTTCCTTTTAACTTGGCAACTGTAGGGGTAACTTCTTCCACCTCATATGGTCCTTCAAAATGGGTTGTGCACCAACTGCATACAAGCTTTTATACCAGCGACTCGTCCCCTGGGTATAGGCTGGTTTGTTTTAACAAACCTTCTGCATCAATAGGTTGATTGTCTTTGTCACTTCTCTTCTACCCTTCCCTTTAGTTCCGGACCCGTTGAGACATGAAAGCATTGTTGTTGGATAATCATGCATCTCATCACCTAGCACCTTTACCATAGTATGGGCACCCATTTTTAACCTAGTTGGAGGAGCAAGGGGGGTAGGGGGTTCTCATATGGAGTCCAGTCACCAACTCTCGAGGAGTTAGATGGTGATCTGAGCCAGGCTGGTTTCTTAGGGCATATAGGCAATGGGTAGGCAGTGTAACCATCCCTTCTTTAAAGTTATCTTTACTTTCACAATCCTCTCCTTCAGTAATACATTTAATCATTCACAGACACCATATGCCTGTGTGTGATATGCAGAGGAAAACATATGCTTAATGCCTAATAGAAGAACTGTTTGTTTGAATAGCTATTTAACAAAATGCAGTCCATTGTCAGAATGCAAAACCTCACACATGCCCCATCTTGTGAAGACTTCACACACAAGGAACTTGGCAGTGGATGTGGTGTCAGGGTGTGCATATGTATCTGCCATACCAGGACCAGCATATATCTCTAGCCTTTGCATGTTTGCAGCATGTCCACATAATCTATATGTAGATGCTGAAATGGGCCATTGGGTCTAGCAATTTCTCCTCTCACTGTTTGCAAAGTCTGCACTGAAGTACATTTCTGGCAGACGATGCATTTTACAATCAACAGTGTCACATGCTCTAACAGATTTGGAGAGAACACTCTTCTGCAATTGTAGCAGCTAGACTCTCTTAAGTCACATGCATGGGGTAGTAGAGCTGCTTCAGGGATACCCTTGATAAAGCTAGAGGCAGAATTGCCTTTCCAGTGCTATCTTGTCTCCAGGTTCCCTCAGTACGGGATAAAGAACACCCCTGCATTTTCCATAAATCATTCTCTTCTTGTGGTTCTTCTTCTTCTTGTATTTCAATTACCTGGACAATAGACATCAAGTTAAAGCCCTTCTTTACCAACATGCATCATCCTGTCATCTGTTTAATACTTTCTATTTCAAAAATAGAAATGGTTGGCAAATATGATCAATTTTTGGCTTCTAAGTCTGCGTCTTCGTTTCCACAATTAATTATGTCTTCTTTTTTAGTATGGACTGAGCATTTCATGACTCCTGAGTCAATGGGAGTCTTAATCCATCAATAAGTATTTCCAATAGGGCCGCATTTTGCATTGGAGTTCCATCTGCACGAGAGGAAGCTCTTTCTTTTCCAACATAACAAGTCTACTTGTACAGTTAACATCACATACCCGGAGTCAGAGTACACCGTCACTTCCTCATCTTCAAATCTCTGAAGGACGGTGATAAGCACCACTAATTCTGCAGCTCATGCTGAATAATGTGAAGGCAATCTCACACTAGTCGCTACCTTGAATTCACCTTCTCAGATCACCTGTACTACCACTGATCCAGTATGCCTTTTGCCAGTTGTTCGGTTAATTTGTGAAGAACCATCAATAAAGAGAACCCCCCCACCTTCAGAGAGCATTTTCTCCGGCTTGGGGAACACCATCATAATGTTCAGTATACGTTATGAAATTATGTTCATAACCATCCTCCCTACTGGTTCAGCTATGAATGTTGCTGGATTCACTCTCTTGCACCTGACAATTTTTAGTGCAGGGTTCAATATAATTACCTCATATCCTGAGGCTCTTTGTGTGGTCAATGTACTTTTAGGTTTCTCTAAAATCGGAAATTATGCATGCTCTACAAATAATGTTACTGATCACCCTATTGTTATAGTTGATGCTTTTTTAATCGCGAATGCAGCCGCATCTAAAAGCTGCTCACAAGAATAATGCCCTTTCATAACGGGATCTAAAATCCCACTATAATAGGCCAATGGTTTGTGTCCATGTCCTAATGTTGTTTTCTGTGTGAGGACTGCTGTCATGACTTTTCCATTTGAATGGGAGAATAAGAACAATTATTCATGATAATCTGGAATTTCCAAAACAGTGGCTGTACTGAGCGCCTCTTTTATTCTTCAAATCCATCAGTCATCTCATTTGACCATATTATTTTGCTCTTGCCCATCTGTATTTATTTAAACCCTTTTAAAAGTGGTTCAACATATGTACTGTAATTTAAAACCCAGGCTCTTCAAGAGTTACATAGGCCTAAGAATTGTTGGATTTCCATCACTGTTTTAGGTTAGGATGTCCCCATAATTGCTTCTGCTCTCTCAGGTGTCACTTAAATTCCTTTGTGAGAGATCAACCGTCCGATATAAAAGACCGGTGGATTATCATTGTCCACTTTGTATTCTTTCTCTGAGAGTATAGTCATTAGTTTAACTGAATATTCTCTGCATCGTTCTTCTGTTTCACTGCACACCAAAATGTCATCCAGTTATTGGACTATTGCACTTTCAAGCTGGACATTGCCATATCCATCTGAAAGACTGTTAAAGATTGTAGGGGACTCACAGTATCCCTGCAGCAAACAAGTATGTTTCAGGTGAATATTTCTATTCGAAAAGGAAGTCAACTCCTGTGAGTCTTCATGAAGGGGAATTGAAAAGTACGCATTTTTTAAATCTATGACTGTAAATTATTTGGCCTTAGAAGGGATGTTGCACAAAATTCTTGCAGGATTTGTAACTAAGGGAAACTCAGCCTCGACTATATAGTTTAGGGGGCGAAGGTCCTATTTAAATCTCCATGACCCCCCGTTGATTTTTTCACTGGGTACACAGCCGTGTTACATAGAGGTACCAATATTCCTTGCTTCATTAAAGTGGAGATGGCCTCAAATATACCTTCATTTGTCTCTCAGGACATGGAATATTGCTTTTCATGTGGCAAGAGGGCTTCTGGTTTAAATCTGATTTTAATAGTTCCTACTCCTTTTAATAGACCCACATCATATGGACTTAAGGACCATAAAATATTTGTTCACTTTCTCCAAATCTTTTTGAAAAAAATAATTGTTTATTTTTTACCAACGCCATTCTCTGCAGTATTTCTCTTCTCAACTTAAACAAATAAGTTAGAATTATGAAAAATACAAATTCATTACCTGAGATCATCCGTAAAACAGCTCCTCATCTGTCAAATATGTCAGCATGTATCCTCCACTGAGGGCTATCACTATTCCCCATCATCTTCTCTCACCTGTCCCATGAAGAACCACCCTTTCTTCTCTGATCACTGCTGTTTCTAACTCCAAGGGGATAATATGTCTGTCTTCATCATGCATAGGGGTTTCTGCTCTGAACAAAAACTCATCAGGTATTCTTAATAGTGTACATATCAATCAGGGTAACTACGATAATAAAACAGTCACTCCATACAAAAATACATCTGTATCTAAGGGAACTTCTCGTAATGCCTTCTGGCCTGTAAAGGCTAGTATAAACTCTCTCACATTCATACAGTTTCATCAATAAATCACGCCATAATATGTTAACCCGTGTCTGCCTAGAATATATGTTCATCTATAGAGATTGATAATTCCTCTGTAAAAGGAACTAAAACTCATTGCCCCAGAGAATCAATGCACATTCATTGCAATACCTGACATTGGATACTTCCACTCACGGGCACAGGAACAAGTTGCTCCAGTGTCCTCAAGAAATGTATCTGTCTTGCCTCATATTGTTACCTTAACCCTTGGTTCCATTTAGGGGTCTGGTGTCACAGATAATACTGAACACATCTTGTTCCTCTGTGGGCTGTCCTATAGTGCATGTACATGTGAAAGGATTTCCTCCTACCACAACCACACTCCCCAATGTGGGTGTGGGTGCTTGCTTTGCTCCTGTAGTTGTATTCCATTGTGGTACTGTGGCCTGCTGTGTCTGTGCTTGTTGAGTTTGTACCTGCTGTGTTTGCTTTTGTGCGTGCCGTGATTGTCCTTGTGATGATTGCATTTGTAATGGCTCTTGCTGCATCTGCTGTGATTGCAATGCATATGTCTGAGCCTACATGTGATCTTGGGCATAATACTCCTGTGGTTCTGCATTATATTGTGGAACATAGCTCATCCCCCCTCTTAGAACATGCAAATTTGTCAGTATGCCTCCTCTGCTTCTAAATGTCCTGGCTATGTGTCCTGTTCTTCCGGAATTCTAACATTTTCACAGTTGTCTGCTGCTAAATCCTCCTCTTCCTTGAGGGCTTTGAAATGCACATCGACCTCCACCTCTATGCCCATTTCATTATCCCCATGGCAAACATGTTTACTCACTCTGATCTGTAGGTTACGCTGCGTTGTTTTGCTGCACTGATGGCATCTCCTGTGTCACCCCACCTTCATTACTCAATACTGCTCCCTCTATGGTTATTTTAACAGCTTTTTCTGAACTAACTTTGGCTTCTCCTGCTTCCTATTCTCGGCTTTCTTCTTATTTTTCTTCTGCATCAATCGGCAATGATGCACGATTGTCAATTGTATTTCTGGCCATGGTTTTGCTTCCATTCCCACCTGTTTCTTCACCTCCGCTTGCACTGGCTCAGGCAGCCCCTGACTCCACCTGGCACAATCTTTCTTGACTATCTTGAATATAAGCAACAGGGTCTTCATCCTCCCTATTTTCCTTGTCATAATCGCACCCATATCTGAGGTATCTGGATATTGTACTTTAGACGCCCGCCTAACATCGGCTCTGCAATTATTAAATGGTGCTCCATCTTGTGTCATGTGTTGTGCAGTCACACCTGCATATCCTGCTTGCTTCCAAATGGCATCAGCTCCCTCCCCTGTAATGGCTGCTAACAAGCCTTTTATGTCACCTGTAGCTAACATCATTCCTGATTTCATTCTCTATAATTCATAAATCAATTTCCTGCACCAGAATTTAAACTCTCTAATTTAGATCTTAAACTGTCTTTATCCATCTGTGGTCATGGTATACATTGTGGTTGTCCCCCTCCTTTCTCTAATAATGGATTCTGTGAAAATCCTGGTCCACAATCATGCCTACCTATAATCCTTGTTTTCCAGGTGGGGCTAGTCTTGCTGCTTGTCTAGAGGCTGGCAGTGCCCTTAATCTGTTTACATAAGGTGGGGATATATACCCTGTACTACATAATCATTCTTGTGGTCACTCAGTATATGGTGTTCGTCCTGGTGTTTTTTCTTTTGGGGTCCACTAAATCTGACCATTTTACCTCTTTTTCTTAGCTTAATTCTTTAGAAAATCTGCATACGCCCTCTGTTCGCACTTTCTTCCCTTTCTTTGTCTGACATCATTATGCCCCAACTTGTATGACTGTAATCCTTTTCCACGTCATCAAGATCTACTTTAATTAACAACAGCATTCTGGGCTTGTCTGTTATGACTTCATCTAGGATTCCTCCAGTTTCCCTCAATAGAAATCCTTCTATGTTCTCTTTGGTTTTATACCCTTCTTAATCCCTCATTTGCCTATATACATCCACACGTCTTTTCTCTACGCCTTCTGTATCTCACACGTTACCTCATGTTGGTATTCTTGGTATCCTTTGCAGCTCCCATAGGGGGCTGCTTTTATCCTCTCTCTTCCTCAAATCGTTCTTGTGCTTCGATCAGCACTATGCTTCTGTGGGATAAATACTCAAACTCATCATCTTTTAGTCCCCTACTTCTGCTCGATTCATCTTCCCTTCTCCTCATCTCCCTTAATTCATATTCCTATCACCTTCTTTGCAACCTATGCACTTTCATTATTTGCACTTCTACCGCCTCTCGTATCTTCTCTTCTAACCTCTCCTTTTTTTTTCCTTGCATCGTACCTTCTTCCCTTTGCTTGCATTCTCTTTCTTTCTCTTCTTTATACGTCTGCTCTTCTTCCGTTTCTTTCTTTTCCTGCTCTTCTCTCTCTTCTCTTTCTCGAACCCCAGAAATGCCCTTATCCTCCAGCTAAGTCATATTTTTCTTCTCATCCATTTATTCTGTACTTTTGTTATTCCCTTGACTTTGTTGTTTCTTTCTTTCTACTTCCTTGCTTCTTTCTCTATCTCTGTCTGTCTATCTTGCCTGTCCTACCTCTCATCACGCTGTTTACTTTCATTGCATGTAGTGATATATTAGTGTTCTCTCCTTTTGTTCTCTTCCGTGTTATATTCACTGTTATATGCAGGGGGATTGTAGGTCGGATTAGAGTACTCCGCAGCTGCTTTCAATTCCTTTAAAAGATAAAATCCCTTCTCTTCTGTGTCAACCCTCTTATTTCCAGGAGGGGAAAGGGGAGCTGAAGGTGATACATCCTCCCCTTTATGCTGATTAAGCATCCAATGCTTCTTGGCTTGATCCTCTTTCTCACTCTGATACATTTTCCATGATTCTAAAATAGGCAATCTTTTCTGTAACTTCTTTCCCTTATATGTGGCATACAAATATGTTGTCATATTTTGTAATACTGTTTTTGACAACGGCCCCTCCTGAGGCCACGGCATAAGTGTCTTATTGGCCGTGCCTCGACCCTACAACAAATAATACTTCCTTATCTCTGCTGTGTATTTTGGCAATGTTCTGCATAGGTGTAGCAGAGGAGTGTCCCCATGATGACGAGTCGATCTCGACTGTCTATTCTTAACTTTCCTTATATTCTTCTCTTTATTTTATCTTTATTTTATCTAGTATACCACACTGATCAATGTGGGCGGGTACCATCAAACACCACTTATTCTACAAATCAACTATGTATATGTATTTTCTAACCACTTTTAAAATCTATGTAACAATATTCTTGTTGTTCCTTCTGAGCTTAAGACCCTTTGAACGTGCATTTATAGTTCTATGAGATTACACCAGAATAATTTGGAGTCCAAATAACTGGACAAACTCAAGAAGATGGCAAGTCAATGTTGCATTAACAAGTATCTAAAACAGTGAGTTTACAACGAACATCAACGAATGTACGCTCAGTCGCTCAAAGAATTGAACAAAAAATACAATTCTTATACTTCATAATGTGTCAGAGTGACTTCAGGGAAACATCTAGATATACAATCATATATGAGCTAGGATTGTTATTGGATGTCCTTTATAAAATGGACAATGTATTCCTACCTCTTTAAACATATAATTTAAGAAAAAATAGTTACACTGCGTTTCATTGGTCTAATCTATAAGGTCCTTTGTTATACAGACTAATACAATTGGTTGGCACGCTTGTGCCATGTACTGGAACATTCAGTTAATTTAGCAGCAGGTAAGCCAAGACCCAGATACAGGGAGATAGGACTTGAATCTACCTCACCACCCAATTAACGTAACATCTTTCATCACCCATGCCTTCTGCCATGAAATTGTATTTTTACTTGGCCTAGCACAGTATTCTCATCCTGGGAATGCACAGGAGTGAGGGCACTCGCTATTGTGTCTGGAACTCCAAGTTCGAACTCAATATCCATCCTTGGCTCACATGACAAGAGACCACGATTCTCTTCGTTCTGCAGATTTTAAATGCCTTAAACATGTTAAAACCTGGCATCGTTTCCATCCTTTCTTGCACCTTAACGTGAGTGGATTCATCCTCTGCACAATCATTCTCTTCAGGGTACATAGCTGACCTCGGTTTCTAGGATCTTGACTTCAGGCCAGACAGCCTTGCCACACAGCCTCAATAGCCTGCTATTCTATTGTGACACCACTTTTCATTCCCCCTTCATGGTTGTTGGCTTATTTATTTTATGATACCAACATCCAGTTTCTAAACAATGGCAGCTTTGCTTGCATTCTATTCACTACTCATAGCTAGCCTATACGTTGACTTGATCTACCTTGCTTTTCAGTGTCTGTACATTTATTGAACTTCTATTTTCTGAAGTACTTTGTTAATGTGTAATCCTCTTCTTTTCAACTTTGATAGTTCACTCAATTCTTTATTTCATCACTTGTCCTCTAGGATCCATGCATCGTCTGTATTCAGCATCTCGGGATGTCATGCATACTTTCTTATGACATCATCAGTTCATTTTATTAGCTCAATCTCATATTCCTTCAGGGAGTTCCTCCTGTAGGCTGTCATCAACTTCAGGGTGCATTCGGTAGGGTTGTCTCAATGGATATCTCCTTGCAAATAGGTGTTGCGTAATTGGCACGATATCTGGTGTCAGACAAGACTTGGTCTCAAATACAAATTATGTAGGGGGCTGGATCTCCTGTGGATGTATAGATTTGTTCCTCTACACTTCTTTTTTACTTTATATCAATTTTTAGTATCTCAATGTTTTATGAATTAATAAATTAAGATTCTCAACTATATTTATTGATTAGTTTCCTTTGATTTGTATCCACCAGATTGATGTAAATATCTATTAGTTTAAACACTACAAACACATTATGTTGACATATTCATAACACCACACAGGTGCACTTTTTGAATGAGTCCATGTACACCTTCTTTTACTATCTTTAGTAAATGCATCTCATCTCATTTTAACTCCATCTTGATATGCACTCTCGCCATTGGCCTTGCCTCAGCAATCCTTAACACCCCTATGTGGAGTTTTTTTAGCGTGTATCCTTTCACCCCCTTGGAACCTGGGTATTGAGGTATCTACTTTTCTTCTTTAAAATCCCCCAAAATACTGTTACTTTATATATATATATATATTATTTGGTCAAAGGGGGACCTGTCAACCTTATCTTCTTACACGTGTTTTGTTGCACGCAGTTCTCAACAGGAAGCTCCACAGTCTTCTGGTTAATGGTGGGAGTAGTCAAGCGTCCGGAGGTTGGGATCTGGGCCTATGTCCATTAGACCTGAACCCTCTGCACCACTACCAAAATGTGGTATAGCACCTTAAAACATCTTGTGCTAGATTGGATTACTAATAAAGATCTCAGACCAAATAACCAGACAGACTCAAATAATATGGAAAAATACTACTTTATTCTCAATGTAATAAAGCAGTGTCGATTGGCAGTCATCGGACTGATGCTTACACACTGACACACAAACATGATTACACAGAGGTTTTATACCCCAATATGCATCATTTATGATGTCATTCAACGTGAGATACTGTAAAGCCTATTGATGGGAGGGATTTGGTTATGGGAAAATAGCTACTTATAGAATACATATGGGTTAGTACTTCATTGGCTGTCTCTTATATGTAAGAAACGCCTCAAACTACCTGTATGTAAATGTACTACTGATTATACTGTACAAAATGGCAGCAAATTGGTCTATGCAACATTGTATAGCAGGTTGCTTGATAGACCCACTGATTGGTTGGCATTCCCACCCATCCAAGTAGCTACTTATAGAATACATATGGGTTAGTGCTTCATTGGCTGTCTCTTATCTGTAGGAAATGCCTCAAACTACCTGTAAGTACATATAGTACTGATTATACTGGACAAAATGGCAGCAGATTGGTCTATGCAACATTGTATAGCAGGTTGCCCGATAGACCCACTGATTGGTTGGCATTCCCACCCATCCATGGACTTCCGGCTCAGCTAGCAGAACATAAGCTAAATGAAACCCCAGTGCTTGAGTCATGTTAGATAACTCCCCACTTTCCCAATTAATCACACATCTATCATCAGTCTAACCATAATCCAAAGTTTCTCATCTGTAGTTGACCTTTTAGCTCGCTTTCTGTTCTGGGGCATTGAAGGGAGTGAAAGCACATCACTATATTTGTCCACAGCTTGATTAATAGTCCTTGTTTTTGACTTCTGAACCAGGTGTGAGGAGACTGTTTATTTGTCCAGGTTGACCTCCTATTTGCTGCTTTTTTATTCAAATATTCTGAGTGTCATTGCTGCTTTTGTCTTGTAGAGGCTTGCTCACTTGTAGAAGCACTCTCCATTGTTAATTGTCCTATACTTGTCTCTTGCAAATGTTTTCTTCTTCTTTCATCTAAAAGAAATATGTCTCACATCCTTGACTTATCCATCTACCTCCCTTTGTGTTTTGCAGCTATTCCTTGAAATGGCATCCTTGATCCCAGGCCAAAATACACTGCTCTTCATTTTGCACACAAAGCTAATTTTCCAACATCCCCTGACTCGGCAGCCCTGGTCTGTTTCTGAGGTAGATGAATTGAATTTGTGTACAAGCCGGCGTCCAATTTCCTATCATGGCCATGTTATATTTTCTTCTATAGCAAGCTTCTATATGTCTCATCTACCTTGCATTGCTATGTATTTACACTTAGAGATCAGCAAGTTACTTTGTCTTCTTCGTATATGATCACTTTATCATTTCGTACATGTTTCTCTTGTCACTGCAGTTACATCCTCAATCTTAAGTATTTTCAAATCGTTTCAGTATGTCCTTGTATATCTTCTTCATGACATAACTCTATCCTTGTCAGATTTCACTCAGCATTACATGATGTCCAATGGTGCGTGCTGACATCCTTCCACGTGACATCCTTACACTCTCTCAATGCAAGGAGCATTCAATGCTGTTGTCTGAGTGCATATCATCTTTTGTACACTCAATGCAATATAGGTATAACACATGGAGTCTCATTTAGGGATTTTCACCTACTATTCCAGTATGATGGTGGGGAGGGGGTGGGAGTTAATGATAATGCATCCTTTGCTCCTCTACAGGTGATAGTCACTGATTCAGTTTCACAGGCATTGCACCTTTGCTGCAAATAAAAATGCTATTAATAGAGGTGTCATGGCTTGACGACCTAGCATGGATCTACTTGCAGTACGGATAACTTAATTGAGGGTGTATTTTTGCAAGCTTATTGTGCTTTGCAAATGCTTATGAGTAGAACAATATACATCAGAGAAGGAGTTACTGTTGCTTATTTGGGATGAAGAAATTGCAGGTGTCTGATTTTATTGGATGAGGACCATCATGGCATCACTAATAAGATAATTTCGGATTGGTAAAACAGGGCCCTTTGGGTATGTCATATCCTAGGAGATATTAAGCTGTGTTTTTGTAGAGTTGTTGCTAGATCAATGTGCTTCTGACCTCATGATATCCTGCCACATAGATGGCTACTTTGACTACTTTGACCAGCTTAAATTGAACTCAGGAAGCATTGTCATCAGAGGTCAATGTGGAATGTTACCATGTATTTGTGAACTATTCACTGCCTTTGCAGAGAGCAGATTTTTGCAATGGTCTATTTGTTATCCAAAATCTTTACAGAATTGTGTTGTGTCACTACTAAGTGGGGATCTCACCTTTTCCCAAACATGGCCTACTCAGAGTTCCAGGATGTTTGCAACCTTCGAGTCTTTACATATTGGCAAGCGCACTATGCGTGGCAATCATTCAACAAAGTCTCCTGTTTAACCCAAGAAAATGGTATGTACCAGCTGATCGGAGGATTGATTTTTTGGTGGTGTATGCGTTTTTAAAGTTATTGGGATGTTTGACTAGAATAATGTAGTTACTTGACCAAGAAAAAGACCAGTCATCAGAGAGTGACCTTGCATGAGTGGAGTTGTCTACAATTTGTGTGCCGCCCAAGGAATTTAATTTCAGTGTTTTTGCACATAGGCATTGGAAGTAACCTGTGATAGATGTTGAAGTCAACCATATTTGTTAGGTTGAACCGACAATTTCAAGATAGAAGGCTATATTATTTTTACAAGGATGGTATATGACCTCAGCAATCACTGGCAATAGCAGCATATTGAAAACAATTATACCTGGTTTGTTGCTCAAGAAAATGCAAGCATTAATTTTGACTGTCACATTGCATACGCATTAGATAACTTTGCATTGTGTTCACATCTGCCACATTAGATGCATTTTCTCTAATGCTAATTAAATAAACAGTATTTATTTCTTATTTTTTTATTATTAAAGTTTACAGTTGTTCACAAACTTTTACCATTTTACAGAATTTTACATGATACATTCCTACTTCATTAAAACAAGCGATAATCTCTCTAAAACAATTTCCAAAAATGTTGTTAGCGCATATGATCATGTAGGCCTCTCCCCTGCATAAAGAGCCTCCCACCATTCTCCAGCGTCTCGAACAAATACTGCCAATAAATGGTTACTTAGCTACATGGTTCTTAGATGTATACGTTTTGGACAAAACAAGACCAAATGTTTTAACGACTCCTCGTTTGAATCGCGGAGTCTACATTTCGAGTGTGTACTTAGACCATATCTGTGGAGAGTGGTGTTATTTATGGAGAATGTTCAACTAGAATCTCATAAACAATTGTTGATGTTTAACACTTGGAAACCTTGTCAAGTAATCTGAAGTGTTATTATAAGATCCCAGTAAGATCTTTGTTAGCATATGGGCCTACGAGAGGCCTCTTTTTGTTTATGTCTCTTGCCAATCCAGAGTCCACACAATTTTGTTTACCTGGCATGTATTGTTTGGCAAAGTCTCTTTTGATGTTCTGAGGTCAGTTAGGTTCAGAAGGCATTTTTGGGACCAGATGTCTAGCAGCCAATATGTGTCGTATCCAGTTTCAGATGTAAAGATAGAAAATTGTGCTGGACAGGAAGGTCTGATTCTGTTAAAGAGTTGTAGCGTGTTCCATTTAACTCTTTCATACAATGAGAAAAGGTCGACCTCATGACAGATGATGGCTACAGGAACGGTATTCGGCAGATGCAATACTGAACACCAGAAGTTTCCTTCTAGTGATCACAAGTGTCCCAATGAAGACTAGGACATGCTTCCGCTCCATATGTCAAGGTGGGACAACGTTCTGAAGCGTACAAGAGAGAACACTTCCCACATTTGTACCCTATAGGTTTCGCTTGAGCTGATAATTGGATAACCTTTCTGCACAGATGATTTTGCCTTGGAACATCATTTGCGTTTGCACTGGTTATGATGCCTAGAAATGTGATTGTAGGCACTGGGTGCAGACAATGATTATTTAAAATCCAAACAAGATTTCTGCTTTTCTGTGTGCTTCTTTTTGCCAGAATTGGTACTTCTGATTTTTTGGGATGTATGCACAATCCGTTTCGCTCTACGTATTTCTAAATAGTTGCCAGTTTTTGTTGAAGTCCTCGAGGTGTTCGATCCAGAACCATCAAATCATCGACATAGAACATCCACCCAATCATCTGACTGTTAATTTTGGGTGAGCAGGAGAGTTCAGAACCCATAATATGTTGAATATCTGCAATGAAAAAGTTAAACAGAAAGGCTGCGAGAGGGCATCCTTGCTTAAAGCCCTTTGTAGTTTCAATGGATTTGGTCAAAAGGCCTTTGTGATTTAATCTGACATGCATAGACGTGCAGGTATATAAAGCTTTTGTATCATTTAAGAGACAAAAAGAACATCTGGCTATTATCATCTTTGACCAAAGGCGTTTTCTCCCTATGATGTCAAAAGCACATTTGAGGACAATGCATGCCATGTAGATTTTAAAATCCTCTGGCAAGGTTTTCAATTTCAGTAGATTCAACAAAAATAGATTCAAGCTACAACCCACACCTTTGACAAAGCCAGTTTGCCTATCATCCAGAGCCCCAATTCTAGTGGCCCATTCCTTAAGAATTTTAAAAGTACTGGTGCAGAGATCTTGCCTCGAACGTCCAGCAGTGCAGTTGGCCTGTAATTGGCCGAGTTCACACGGTCCCCCTTTTGAAATATTGGTATGATAATGTTTTTTTTCCAGGACCTCGGTACTTAACCCTGCAAGGCAATTCTTTGGAATAGCTTATGACTAAATGACGTCCATTCTTCAGGCGCAGCTCCTAGAATAACATTAGTCAGCCAAACGGGGCCCAGAGCTCTAGATGTACTTGCTTTTCTTATGATAGCAAGGATTTCTTCATCGTCAAAGTCCAGATTCCATGAGGGGAGAATGTTCAACGGAACCTGCGCTGTCAATTTCTCAGCTTGAGTGTTATATAGGGCTTTGAAGTGATGGGCCCAGATCTGTCCGGGAATGTTGTTTGATAACAGATTGCAGGCATTAGGGTTGCTCTCATTCAGTAATTGCCAGATATTTCTATTGTTGTTTACTCCGAGGCCTGCATCATTGTCTCTGAGTCATTTTGAAACATTTCATATTTATGTGTTTTTACCCAATTTTGGTACATCTGCTTCCTTTTCTTAATTAGGACACTACCAAAGGGGCCAGCCACAGATCGTTCACATCCTTGCGCATGATTCGCTTGTGTTCAATCAGTGATTCATCAGCCCTATATTTTGCGATGGAATCGTTCTTGACTCCTTTTTTCTTTGGTATGTTAGGCCCAGTTAACACTTGTGTATAATTTGTGCTAGTTTCTGGTGTCTAACCAGATATGAAGTTTCTCAGGAAGTTGTTTTCGGTGTTTTAGATCTAACCAAAATCGAGTGAGGGCTTGTTCTGCTTCAATCTGGGGTTTTATTCCATCTACTTGTTCTAAACAATAAAAAAAAATTTAAAAAATGAAATGTGTCATTTACTAGTTGATATAGAAGGGGATACTACTTACACAGGCACACTTTTAGCTCAACTATGTATTGGCTTGTTCAATAACACTTCAAGATTACTGCAAATAACAATGCTGTTTTAATTTTAATTTAAGTTGTTAGACTATATTAACCTGTGTCTGTGTGTGTTTGTGTGTGTGCGTGTGTGTGTGTGTGTGTGTGTGAGTGTGTGTGTGTGTATGTAATTTTTGTAAACCTACAGAGTGTCTTAATATATTCAACTCCATTTTTCATCTCTTGTCATAATTTAATAACCTATTAGAATGCAGGATTAACAAAATCACAATCACACACTGAATCGCTCGTTTCAGTGTTTAACCACACATGTGAATGGTGCTCGACACTTTCATCCTCGAGCTAAAAACCACATGATTTATGTATTTATTTACTTTACTGTGATGTTGTTTGATCCAAACTTTCCACACAACATAGCAATAATAATCCACTTCAAATTCCCCCCCTAAAAAAGAAATGTCATACGCTCATATAAAGATTACATAGCGATATTGCAATGCATCAGAGTATTGAACTAAAAAGAAGAAAGTAAGTAGAAATAGAAAGAAACTAAGGGTATTATGTCCAGTGATAACAGACAGTTAATCTATAGATGTCCAGAATAGTTGAGATCTTCCTCCACAGGAGTGTGATGTAGATGATGCACACTTCACACGTCCTGCTTGAAAGCAGCTCCTATCCTCCATACAGCCTTTCCACATCTGTCATACATATGGCCAGCAGTGTGGGTTGTCTCAATGTTCCTAGAGCCTTGCACTCAAACAAGAGATGATGTTGTCAAACATGAGAACAGCTGTGCCACAGTGGCCAGAACAACCATCCTATCCCGATTAGACTACGGGAACGCATTAATGGTAGGAGCTAACAAAAAAGCCTACAGGTGTATCAGATCATCCAAAACAATGTGGTTAGGATAATCAAAGGCAAATCAAAATCTGACCACATCAGCAATTCTAGGAAGGAGATACACTATCTTAAAGTGGACTACACTGGCTTAAAGTGGAAAGCAGAAGCTACTTCAAGGCTCTTACAATAACTCATAGATGCATCCATGGGAAAGCCCCTGACTACCTGAAATCCAAAATACGGTCTTATGCTCCAAGCCGCACCCTAAGATCTATGGATCAAAATAGGATCACAGTAGAACCACACAAATACAAGCTGGGCTTGGGTAAATCCTTTCCTGTTATCACAGCAGGTATCTGGAATAATATGGCAGTCAATATAAGGAAAGAACCTAACTACTTGTGCTTTCGTAAGCTAGAGAAAACCTACCTCTTCGACTGATAACGTCACCTATGATTCACTGATCTTGAGATATCTCTATTTGAATTGTCCCGTCACATATACGTTCTGTCTTTCGTGTCCTTGTTTCTGCGCCCCGATACTCGCGAGTTACCGGCTCATTACAAATAAATCAAAATAAATAAATAAAATGTTTTACTGTTTCGAGAGCACCTGCCCCGCATGATCAGCATTCCCTGCATTCCCTACAGATGCTGTACCATGCTCCATCTCTCTCCCTAGTCCTAATGGTGTTGAGTTTCAATTTGATGTAGTCCCAGAAAAGGGAGTTGCCAATAAAGTCTTGGAAATAAGGGGTGGTGTGTACCGGACTTGGATATGCCGGCAAAATTCAGATGCATGATTTTTAGTTACTAAGTTAGCAATTGACTGCTCAAAGCTATTCTCGTTCAGCGTGTCCTTGAGTTAGTGCTTAAATGTGCTTAGTGTCATGTCCAGCGTTAGATCTTGATGTAGCCAGTGGTTGGTGAATGTATTTATTTTGGCCAAGTAGCTCTTAGGCATTAATTCTACTTGTGTAGTTTTGGCCATATATATAAGGCTCATGAGAGTTTGAGCTGGTGCATTTAACAGTTTCCACGCTGTGACTAGACAGCTTGATTGATTTTTTGTAGGGCTATGGGCAACACATTGAATTCAAGGAAGATCATGCCAATAGTGGTTTGCTGTGGTAGCCTTAATAGCCTCTTTTGCAGAATGTGCTCCAGTTTGCTGACCATTGCAAGGTTTTGCGTAGCCCATACTTCTGCTCCATACAGGATGTTAGAGGGCACCTTAACATGGTAATATTTGAGCGATGCATCAATTGAGAACCCTCCTGCTTTGCTGGTGAAAGAACTAATAGTGCCAATGAGGATGGAGGTTCTGGTCCGGACGTACTCTAGGTGTCCTGTGTCTTGTAGCTTATTATCGAGGTGCAGAACCAAGTACTTGTAATTGTTGACCACTTTGATGTATCTTCTGTCCACCTTCCACCTTGCTTGCTTTAGTACCATGATTTTGGTTTTCTATATTTTCACCACCAAAGAATTACAGCCAATGTAGTTTCAGGTTGTCCAGGGAGGCCTGCAAGCCATGTGGGCTCAGATCAAGGACAGCGGTGTCGTCCGCGTATCCCAATATTTTTATTGCAACTGAGCCCAGTTTAGTGGGATGGCCACTGGACTAGTCAAAGCATTACCCATGTCAGCTAGATACAGATTACAAAGTATGGGTGCAAGGTAACAACCCTGCTTGAGGTCTCTGTGTGTTGCTATCCATGCAGTGGTTCTTCCATGTTGATCCATCCTGATTTTGACTCGGGTGTTCTCATGTGGGGAAATGATCATGCTCAGTAGGCCAGGTGGAATGCCCAGCCAGCTAATTTGCCCTAAAGTCAATTACGGTCTACAGTATTGAATGCGGCACTAAGATAGGTAAATGCCACGTAGACCAGTGTTTGTCTTACCATCTATGCCTGCTAAATAATTGTGATAGGGCCAGAGTGTTATTGGTACTGTTGTACCCCTTCCCAAAGCCTGTTTGGTTGAGGGGATGGTTCCACAACCCTCTGCCCATGATTCTAACTCCTTTAGAAGTACTCTGGAAAATATCTTAGCCGGGGCATCCAACATTGCCAAGATATGATAGCTACCTGGATCAGCTGGATTGCCCTTCTTATACACAGGGAAGATGGAGAGAGTTTTTCTCTGTGATTCCAATAGTGCAGAACAGTACGTGTAGAGCTTCAGACCAGACATCCGTGGCAGATTTAATTAGTGAACTGCACATGTCATTGGCTAGCAGTGCCCTAGAAGATTTCAAAGCACTAATATGGCTGCTAATATCTCCAGGTGTCCCAGCATGTGCGGCACAAAGTACCTCCAATGTGCAGGTTCCATGCTGTTTCTGAGACATCATTTAAGTCTCTGGTTTCTTTTCTCTTTGAGGGCCCTTCTCTGATGATGCACCAGAACTCACGGGAGTCATTCGTTTGAGAAGCAACAACCAGAGCTTTCCACTTATTGCATTCAATCATGTACCTGTGCCTTCTCAGCGAATTGGAAAATCCATTTTTTTAAAGTCCATATGCTTTCAACAATGATCAATAGGATCTAGTTCAGTTATTTCCAGAGCACAAAGGTAACTCCTTAGGGCTCTTTTGCGATCTTGTATAGCCATGTCATAGAGATATCTATGTTTTTGGTTAGAGATGATGTTTGCTGGTGTGTCAAAGCTCTTTTCCATAACAATGCTGCAACAGTCATGTCTGCCATATTGCACATGCTCCAATTTCTCAAGATTAATTTACTGATGCACAGTTAAGACAATCAAAGACACCTTTATACTCTGTAATAGGAAGTCCTACTTTTATTTGGGTGACTGATCACAAACACATTTGACTCACACCTCTACTTAAAAGGAAGATATATGAATAGCAATTGGAAAGTATACTATTATTTACTTACCCAGATGATCTACAGTCCTGATTATATTATAGCCATCTATTGCGCAATTGTTCACATCTCAGCTCATGCTGCCTCCATCATGCATAATAGTAGTGTGTGTGACAAATTGACAGCATTGGTGTGACAAAGGTTCTATTTAATGTGTATGTGTTTCAGATGAACTCTGGCAGATGTCCATGTCATGAATTTGCAGTACTGTGCCATGACCTGTGTTTGCAGGCTTATGGTGTTAACAGGAGGTGTTTAGAACATAACTATTATTTGCTTGTCCCTAAAGACCCATGTCTGATTATTTCTTCTTCTTCTTCTTCTTCTTCTTCTTCTTCTTCTTCTTCTTCTTGGACCTAGCATAGGGAAGCAACATACTGCTTTTTAAGTTATAGGGACCAGTATACGAGATCTGGGAGCTAATAATGGAGAAAGGTGTAAGGTAGCCAAGGTTGGCAACAAGGAATCTAAAAGCAACAATAGGACGAAACAGGGAGAGGTATATACCTCATTAAAGGGTTGGGTGTGGGTGGATGGTGTCTGGACCTAGGAATTAGGGAGCAACCATTTTTGAAGAGGAGTGTTTTGAGCTCCTTTCCGAAATGTAGAAGTGTGCGGGAAATCTGTTGTTGATGGGGATGAGGTTGCAGAGACTTGGGCACTAGACAGAAAAGGTGTCTGTCTTCTGGTTCTTTCCTTCATGCATGTGCGGAGATCAAGTCTTTACAAGTCCCTACTTTTTCTGGATCATAGGCCTCCCGAGATACTGAGTTATTCAGTGGGGTAGCATTGATATTTTAGGGTGACAGCCATATAGATGATTCAGCAGGATTTCAAGAAGATACTTGCTTGCAACAGGAGCCAGTGCAGTTCAATAAGGATGAAGGTGAATTTGATTGAATTTGGCATGACTCATGCTTTCATGAGTAATGCTGCAGCATGGAGGACATATCTCGTGGGGGCCAGGGTAGTTTCTAGACGACCTTCCAAAATGGCATTGTCACCATCCAGGTGGGAGAGGACCAAGTCTTGGACTGCAAACCATAACATTCGCAAAATACAAATCTACTTTTTATTATTATTTTTAATTAATACTTTTAAGCATTTAATAGCGGTTATACCACTGGCATTTTTTATATTAAATGTGTACTTTTGTTTTTGTATTTTGGTATTTGTATATATTTGAAGAACTGGGATGCCAATTTTGATTACAAATTACACATTCACAGATGGTGGAAACTTTCCCATGAAGGGTGCCTGTATTTAGCATAACAATTAGAACAAGTAGTGAGACTGTTTAACAATCTGGACATATACCAGAGACAAAACAGAACAGACAGAAACAAAATGTATGTAAGATAACAGGTGACTTAGAAAGGTAACATTAACCTTTGGGGGAAAGTGCTGCAATCTAAAAAGAAGTTCTAGGTAAATATATAGAGCACTACTTTTAGAAGCAGATGCATGGCTTCCATGCATTACAGAACAAACACATGTGTTTGCATAATTTTTGTCAGTCTGGAGTGCATGAAATGAAAACGAAATTTAGTGAGCATGCCATTTGGGAATCTATTCCCACAAATGTCCATTCTGTGTATCCAGCCTGATACTCAGTTTATGAAATCAATAAGTGCGATGAAAGCTGCTACATAATTATTTGATGATTCATTTGCACTCTCTAACTTGTATTATGACAATTGGTTATGAAACAAGATCACAATTCTAAGGCATGTAATTGTTCATGTGTGTTTAAACACAACTGTAAGCCTATATGTTTCACGTGTAAATCACTTTATCAAAGCTCAAACAAGAGCAATATTACATTTGTCTTCTGTGTTACATCAGAAAGTTAATGTGTTAAAGTGCTGAGATGGCAGTTTTAAAGAAAGATAAGCATAATGCGAGACTCCTGTCTTGTCATAGAATCATGATACTGGTGTTTAAGAAGAAAGTTATTTTCTTATATAATTAAAGGAGTGATACAGTGTTCGAAAGAGCACATTTCAATGTGTTATAATAGTTAATAATGGGTAGATCATATCATCAGCACTAAGTTCTGACAATTATTTCATAGTATGCCATTTTGTCATCACGGTAGTAGTTACCCATAAGCATATTTTTCTTTTTTTTGTGCTTAAATGGATATGTAATCCTTGCATGCTGTAACACGTTTTTGATACTTGGATACGAAAACGTCACATGTGTTTCATCATGTTATTATCTGTCAAGGGTCAATCCTCTTTTCATAAATGTGGGTGTGGTGAAATGACAATAGGTTAGTCAGTGTGGGAGAAAAACAAAAGGATTCAACATTGTCACTTGATAATTGTAAGATTCATATGATTCACAATTGTGTTAGGCCTACTTACTGCACATTTCATACCACACTTTTCTGCACTGATTCTTAAAAGTGTAACCCCTATATCAGCAATTGTTAAAGGGAGCTACCTTTACCAAATATTTTGCATTTTGTTACATAAACAGGGCGTAATGTATCTTACAGTACTCTGAACCGAATGATGGTTGGGTACTGCCACTTAAGCGGAACAAGAACATGCTAACAAGAAACTGTGTGTGCATTTCATTAAGGTCAACATTACATTATACATGTAATCTGGATACACATTCAGCATATTTGATTATTTAACCTGAGTCAACAGGAGCAAAGTTACACAAGCACCCAACACTATTTCATAATTTTGCTTTTAAAAATCTTGATGTGCTTAGGAAATTTTACTGGCCACAACACTATAAACCTCTGTCCGATATATGCAAGCAATTCATAGCTGGCGAAACGTATATTTTAAAGTTTGTGATGACTATTGTTATCCCACATGTAATGGCTGCATTGTCACATTCCTTGAATCATTTATTATTTTATTTCACCAGGTGGGCGCAATACAGTGTAGCATGCAATTGAAAGGTGTGTTTTCATAATCATAATGGTTTTAAGTGGGATGGTTGGAAGAAAATGGGACTGGCATGAGTTTAAGTTTAGGGTAGGAATCAATTCTTCCTTAAGATTCAGCGAAACAAATCCTGGCGTATAATATTCTTCTCAAAATCCAGCAGGGGCCTGTATATTTACGTGCAGGAGGCATTGACAATGCAAAAGTTGAAATCAATGGTAAATGTTGGCAACACAAGGTTCTTAAACCATAAAAGAGTGAGAACATGTTTATTTTTGCTGCAAGAGTACTTTTAAGGGGCATACTTAGGCAATAAGCCCGGAGCTGGGGGTGGGCACCACTGCTGCAGGTATTGCCCTGGGGCCCATAGTTACTGGCCTGAGTGAAATACAGGCCTTAATGCAGGCCCCATGGCATTACCAAAAGCAGTAATGCCGCCACAGCATTTGCAAGATGCTCCGGCATTTCACAACAAAACACAAAAAACAAAGATGGCCGCCATGGAATGGGAAACAAAGTCCATTCTCCCTTCCCATGGCAGCCATTCACAAGATTTTAAAAAAGTAAACAAAGAAGATGGCCGCCATGGAATGGGTGAAGGGATTACACGTTCTCCCTTCTCCCGTTCTGTGGTGGCCATTAAAAAGATAGAAGACAAAAGCAAACAAAGAAAATGGCTGCCATGGAAAGTAGAGACAGGAGTACAAGTAGTCCTTTCTCCCTTTCCATGGTGGCCAGTCACAGAAGGAATCCTGAGCGACGTGGCTGTAACCCGAGCCGTGTCAAGCACATTATGACCCGGCGAGGGAAAATCAGATAATTTGAAACAATCTGATTGTTCCTCTCCAGGTAATAATGGAGTGTATCTGCTGCTTTGGGATGATATATGATACAGATATTCCTTGTCTTTGGACAATTGTGTCAAGTTACATCAAGCAAGATCTGGTGTAGTGAGCATTTACCTTCCAATGGTGATATGAAGCACCTTCTACTCACAATTAGGCATCTCAAAAATCAACAAGTAATTAGTACATGAGCAAGAAACATGGACATCGATAAGTGATGGTTCAACAGAATGGAACTTTGTGTGATGAAAGTGCTTTTTGGGCCAAGCAATGCGCAAGTCTTTTGTGAGACATGCTATTACTGTATGACATAATTCAAACAGCTGATTGATCATTGTTCATTAAGCAACATCTACTAATAAAATAGGTTGGCCCAAGGTACCAAATGTAAAAAACACTTCCTACATATTGAGGTAGGTCTAATGGTTTCCTAAGGTTGCATACTATGGGCCTGGTTTAAGAAAAATAGGTTAACATGGCAAATTCATATTGAAAACATTTTTGGAAAATCAGGCACTATGTGTCACATCCTAACTTCTGTGTACATGTTTCACCTACAGTAGCCAAAGATAAGGGTCAATTTACACTGCACTAAGAGCCGTCTATGATGGATACAGAAGTACAAGATGAACACTTTTTTAAAAGTCTTTACCAAGGTTCACAGGCTTGTGTTTACCCCAAATAAAAAGTAAAACAAAAAAAAACTTTTCAAGCTGTGTGTTTGTCATTTACTTATGTATTGTATTGCCTGTAGTTCTAGATGTGATTATAGTTGTAGTTTTAAATATAGAAACAGGGAAAAATGTTGTGCACTTGTTTTCCAATTGGATCAATTGGGGTTGTGCTGGTTCTCTCTGGTTTTCTGATTGCACACTTTTTGGTTCACACAAATACATGGTTCACAGCATTTGTGGCAGTTGGAATGCCTCACAGGCAATGATCTTGAAGGTTGAAGAGGAAAGGGGTTGAGGGGAGACAGGTTAGAAAGAGGGGAAGCTGCAATTCTCCTCATGTGAATGGTAGGATTATCCCATGTTAAGAAGAGAAGGAACATCATACTCTTTGTAGGTGCAGGTTTGCTGAAATGGGTCACAGAGCACTCCTGATCCTCCAAATCAGTAAGGGAGGCCGGGGCATTGGGAAATGCCTCAGGAGTTGGTGAGGAGGAAGGGAATCATGCACTCATTGGAAGACCAGGAAAGCATGTCCCTAATGTTTGAGGAGGGAGTGTCCCTGCCTTTGTAATAAGAACACAGACTATGCAGAATGCTAATCAAGCAAACACTCTGGATATTAAATCAGGGGTGAAAGGCAATACATCACACACAATGTCACCAAAAAGGATTTGACTTGTCCAATACAAGTTCAAATAGGTGGTTTATCAGTCACTGGGGACACAAAGTGAACAAAGGGGTTGGGGCCCCTGAACATTACCTTTATCGGTTCCTGTCAGTTCAACAGCACTGAACCATTGTTAATGTTGTGTGAGCTGGTCAAACCTGGTTCAGATGCAGCAAGTTGCTATGTTCAGGCAGGGAGCTTGATTTGAGCTGGTTTCTAGAGGAATCCCTGCACAGTTTGATGCATTGTTGAATGATGTGTTTCCCCTTGACTTTCGTGTTTGGACAGATTGCATAGATGCCGGTGTTGCAAACCTTTTTTGAAGATTTGGCATGATGATTGGTTCTGCAGTGGCAATCCTCTTGTTCAAAGAAGAGCATGGTAGGCACTCATCTGGTGCAATATGTAAGCAATCTGGTAATAGGAATGCAGCAACAGACTTTCTGACATTGTAGATGTCAAGAGACCAGATGCTTTGCTTCTTCTGGCACAGCGAGTCCCACTCCAGGGACGCAAGGACATTCTGTACAGTGCCATCCCAAAGAAGGCTAGCTAGCACCTGCAGGAATCATTCACCTCTAGTGAGGAGTCCATGTACCAGTGTAACTGCCAGAGAGAGTCTTGCGCCAACACCAGTTCACCTCCAACATGCCTGGGCGATATATAGGGGCCAGAGCTTAGTTATACATTGGAGCACCTGTCTTCAAATCTGACTGTTCTCCAACAAGGTCCACAAGAATTCTTCCTGATATGGAGATCAAAAATGTATCAACTAATGAGTGGTAGACCCCCTGGGAGACCCCTTCTTAATTAAGGCAACATGCTGCCCAGGATTGGAAAAAAGGAAGCATGCTTTAAGAGGTCCAATCCATGTTAAAGTAATAAGTGTCTTTTGCTTTTCGGTAATATGCCCATAGTGTTTTACGGTACAGGAAGTGTGGAAAACTTGAAGGAAAGAAAAGCCCACAGAAAAACCAAGGAGTAACCCTTTCTCCCTTCTGTTCTGCTCTGTCTTGAACTCACTCCCTAAAGCTAGCACTTCAAAGGCACTTTAGTGTGCAACACCACAGTGTGAGGCTGCCCCATGTGTTTAAGGTTTGCCCTTTGAAGCATGTTTCCCAGGAGGGCTCTTGCTGGTAGCTGCCCTGATGGAGAGATGTGCTACCTAAGGATCAAAGAAAGGCACATGAGTCCTGCCTATTTTCTGCTGGCAGAGTAGAGTCAGTCAGTCTATTTCGAATACACAGAGCAATTCCCTAGCTGGCCTGGGTTTGCAGGGTTGACATGCTACAAATATAACGTGGCATTAAAAAGTACATGAAGTGCCAGCAACAACACTGAAACTAGGCATGGCTTATATGTCAGGATTGCCCTTACAACAGGTGGATCTATGCTGCCCTGCAGACACATCAGGCAAACACACCTCTCCCCCAACTTGTTCTCTGGCTTACCAGGCTTTGAAAGCTTCTCATCTCAAAGTAATCTGGTGGCATGTGGCTTGACCACTTGCTTTAAGAGATGGACACTGAGTGGTGTGTCACCAGCCACATTTCTGAATCTATGCTGGTCCTTCCCCGGAAAGCCAGGTGAATGGCTTTCCCAATACACTGTTTTGAGTGATTCCTGGTTCTCCTGATCCTTCTACTGGAAGTCCGCAGATGACAAGTGTCTTGCATACTCATACTCTTTTCAAGAGATGGACACCGAGACGTGTGTCAAGTGCAACCTCCCCATATGTATATGCACCATTACAGCAAAATAGGTGAGTGGGGCTCTCCTAGATGTTTGCATCAGGGATTCCTTACTCCTTCTGCTTCTCCACCTAGGTGACACCCAATGACACATGTCTTTCTCACTCATTTCAAGTGAAGGCAACATACTAGTGTGTTCCCAGCCTCTCAGAATCTCTGCCATGGCCTCCAGACAATATTGAGGGATTGTGTGTCTCGCACAAGCTGCCCACATCATTTCATGATGATACTTGTGATCCTCCTCCTAGTTGTCACCAAATAACATGTGTTTCATCTACTAATTGCAAGAGATGGACACTAACTGGTGTGTTACATGCCTCCCCAAAGTGTTGTCGATGGCACCTATGTTTCTCACACATTGCAAAACACAAAACCATTCATATAGTGCTTGTTAATTAAAAAATAAACTTCCTAAATCTCAGCCTCTGAGTCACAGGCACTACATGCCTGTCCTTACTGTTCTTTCTACAACTATTCTAAATGCACTCCAGTTCATTAAGCCTTCCCAAAATATCCTAATGCTACCACAACAACCTCCTGAAAGATGTATGAGACTGAATGGGAGTTCCAGACATCCATCACTGTATAAGAAATGTGGTCGAACCTCATACATCTTATTGAAAAGTTTGTCCCGGTTTCATCCTTGAACAATCATCCAAAATGTGAGTGCTTTGTACGTGTTGAAGGAAAGTTGCTGCAAGCCCAAGATGTGGTCCCCTGGATCAACACCACTTCCTCTCCTGGCTGTTATGTTGCACCCTTGATTTGTGTACAAACCTTTCCGTGCTGGTCCTGGAGAACTTCTCCCTTCCTGGCAACTCCAAGATCAAGGTACTCACCCTCATTCAGCAGGTTCTTCTGCAGGTTCTTCTTGAGTGACTCTAACACTACAATATCCTTCTCTAGATTGACACATACTCCTGTACCTCAGCTCCATCTCCCCTTCCTAAACCACCATCTCACCATCCTCAACACATGCCTCCCCCTCCTCTATCACTGTTTCCCCCACCTCAAACTTGTTCTCATCCAAAGTCTGCCTCTCCTCAGACTGTTTCCTTCTGCTGGGTGACGTCTTCAAACATTGATCAGAGGTGGAGGAGTAGTACAACTCCTCCTTTTCTCCCCCCAACACTCAACCCAAGTCAAAGGATGTTGTTCCTAAGGTCCCAATTTGAAAAACACAAATGTACCTGAGATGCCTACATTGCTGCAGGTGTAAATATAAAAACACCAAACAAGTACCATAGGCAAAAAAAGGAGTCTCACATGATGGGAAATTGTTAATGAAGAACAAACAATAGGTCAGGTGACTGAGCACAGCACAGGAAGCCGAACTGTGTTCACATGCAAACATTTGTCTACAAACACAAGAAAGGAAAATTGTTTGGAAACAATTTGTTTTTCTTTAAATGTGTAAGGTGACACAAAGGTAACTGGGAAAATACAAGAGGAACTTTTAAAAAAAACCTGAATAAATAAAAATTACCATGTGTACAAATGTAAATTAGAAAGGGAGACAAAAGAACACACACATAAAGACAAAAGAGGATAAATCATGGATAATGAAAAATAGTCCTAATATATCTTAAAATCATTGAAAGAACTCATAAAATCCTTCAAAACCAGCATTTTGAAAACATGTCTTGTGTACTCGAAACAGCAAATCAAAATGAAAAAAGGAAGCAAACATCAATCTGGGACTTTTAACGATCCTCTCTCTTGTTTTGGACTAGACCAGGGCATCAGAATGGGTGTTTGTACACCCATCTTGACTCCTGTGCCTTGAAATATGACATCACAACGCAAACCCCATGTGCTGAATTGCTATTTGTGAAGGGTGTGAAAGCCCTGGCCTTTTTAATGTGTACTAATTAATAAAAATATGCAGGCAATTACATCTCTAAAAGAGCAACCTGATGATCAGATTCCCCTTTCATAAACTCCATGACAAAAGCATAGTGTATATCTCTGTCCTGCTGCATCAGTATCCTGATGTGCAGTGCCTGCTCTACCAAAGGCACAGAGCAGGTTCAGAGGTCACAGTTGCCCATTTTACATCTGCAGTGATGGCCAGGTGTCTTCAGGACAAACTATGATGTTGATAGGTAGCTTGTGGGAGGATGAACACTGAAAATAAGCCATGCCTCAGTTAATGCATGGTGCATACCACTATTCACAATTTGTGCAGCCACATCCAATTTTGTATCACACGTGTGTCAGCTCCTGTGAGCCAGCTCATCTTGGAAGGATGTGTGCTCTCTAGACAGGCTGCGCCTGCCAAATGACAGGACAGGATTCTGAATGGCCGTGACTCTTCTTTGATCTGATTTTATGGGTAGATAGCACCCTCCTCCAGCGACAGGTGTATAACATGCAGCTGTCCTGTGCCATGCATCAAAGGACCACACCAATTCAAAGGGAGTAGCCTCACACCAAGCTGCTGCATTTCTAAAGGACTTTGATCCTATTGAGAAGGGAAGGGGCAGAGTAGACAGGAAGTATCTGTGTAGTGGAGGAAGACTTCCACCATCTTTTGTATCTCTGACTAGCTCTCTCCTTCCTGTCCCCTCTACAGCCACTCTATATACTTTAACGCAAATCAATTTGGTTGTGATGTCAGAAGGGCACAGTCCACTTCTTTCAAGAACAGGGATTGGCCAGCTAAGGACAGCTAGCTCTAGTACAATCACTTGCAGACTATTAAAAGAGAAAAGTGTGACCCACAACTTCTTTGAACCATCATGTTTCAACCAGAATCATCCTGAATCATCTTTTGATCATCGCTTGAGAAGATTTTGTTGGACCCTGCTGAAAGAGCAGTCATTTCCAGAGTCCTCCAGTTGTCAGTTAAAGGCAGGTATTACAAGGCAAAGGAGATGTATGTCCCCTTGCCTTCCTCAAGGAACACTGGGGATGGCATGATTCTGAAACAACACATGTCTCTCTGCCAGCCACAGCGATACTAGGCCCCTAACATTATGGATGATCGCTGAAGTTGTGTGCCAGCCTCCCTGCATTTTGGGAGCATCAGAACAAGAACTTATCTTATCCCTGAGTCCCTGGACTGGGCCTCACAGCAACTGAACACCAGAACAGCCGGAATCCTTGCATCTTTGCCATTAGACTGCTTTTAGCTTTGTATTGAGCATGCTCGACACTGCCCAAAGCAGCACGACCCTCCAGTGCATTCTTTTTTCTACAAACCACAAGTTCACCTGTTGGGTCCTGTTCACAGCCACAGTGTGCCAGCTGAACCATGTCATTGCCTTGGCTCGAACCAATAAATACCACTGCCACTGTATTTTTTTAACTACTCTCTTACTATCAACTACTTCTTCGCCACCACTGCTGTTAGTTGAGCGAACATGGTGTCTCTCGAACTGTGACCTTTAAGCTTCAGCATCAAACAGAATTGCCTGCGGCTCTTGTTACCAGCTCACCGCTGTCAAAACTCACCCGTCAAACCAAACCTGGTGACCACCTGATCTGTATCAGTGGAGTAGCACCTGATGCATTCCTCGAACCAAATCAAACCTTCAAACTGCATCAGAAGCTCAGCTCGATAGCATTAAACTTCCAAATTGCCTGCAAATGTACTACTGACTGATATCTGCCCCTTTTGTCCAGCTTTGGACCCGAGGGAATGGGTAGGCGCTTGTAACCCTTTTGCAAGCTCAAGAGATATACCTTTTGAACATTGTGATCTTTTAATTGCCCTTTTCACCCCTGCCACATTACCACAAGTGCTACATCTATTCTATCTTTGCTTATTCTGTATTCCTTCTACAGGGGTTTGCTTTTGAAGTATTTTCTATGTATTTATAAGTGTACATGGTGTACTTGATTTACGTACATACATAGTTTTGTAGAAACTTGATATTGATTTGTTATTCTTCAGTGTTTTGGAGGTTACAGAACAACATTCACACCCCTGTTGAGAGTATAGCCTTCTGACAGCCCGCATTATCACAAAGGGAGAAGTAGGTAAATCTTTTAGTTTTGCCTGTTTTACCTTTATTATTGTGTTGCTGTAGCACTGTCGAAGTGTGAAGGTTTGTTGGGCACAGGCCGCAGGCACGGCCAAGCATCCATGCATGATAGAACAAGCCTACGGCTAAGCACATCCAGCCTAGTGCACACATAGCCAACCATACTGAAACACCCTATGTACCGTAACACCTCTACCACTAGCATGCGGCGACCAACACCCAAAAGAAATTTGGTATAGCCGAGCCCCATAAACTCTCTCAACAATAGTATTCTATCTCTAAACCCTCAACAGCACCCACCCATGTGCCTGACCTCTCTTGGGCTACTTAGTCAATCCTTGCAGCCACTCAAGTCCTAGAATGGCAACATGGGCACACACACATCTACTAAACTAACCCCCTAGAATTTTCCAACAACATCGACTACGGTCTCCAAGGGCGTTCAACCAAGGAAAAAACGCATTGAGGCCACACAAATGGGGTAAGAGCGCTATATAAATAACAAAATACAAAATACAATAGAAAACTTTAGCCTCTACTTATCCTTGTACTCCTGCGGGGCAGATAGCAATAAGTCACACTCCACCCAGAGAGCATGGAGTTGTGCAACCTGTGGCAAATTCCATGTGGCAAGAGCAACAATCGAAGAAATGATTGACATTCCAGAAAAATAAATGTACCAAACTTATCTAGAAACTGATTTGGGTGGCAGTACAGAAAAAAAGATAATACCAGAGGAGAATAAGTAGACCAACAGCTAGTGTATGGACATCTGATATACATCTAAGAGAAACATGGCTTATATGCATAACCATTTAGAAGATAGAGCTGAAGAAACATATTTGCATTATCCAATCCTGAAACAAATAACCACATTGACAGACTATCTAGGGTACAGGAGCACACTCAAATCTAACCCCTTGAAAGATCCAGCTCATGAAATTTTCAATAGCCGGTCTCTATGATTTCTCAACACAGTAAGAATATCTCAGTAATATGCCAGTCACACAGTTCATCACGTTCATTATATTCAGCAAATAACCATGCAAATTCCTTTGGGCAAACACAGAAACTAAAGAACAACATATAGAAGTGCTGTGCCTTGAGAGACATTGAGGCCTAAGAGCCCTGAAGGAATCACAAAAACACTGGGCCATCAGTGGCAGGGTTTCCTTCAATACCAAGGATGGAAATATCCTTGGTGTTCGTCCTGGAATGTCCATGGACAGGTCAAGAGCATGTGCATAGCAATCTTGAGAGGGCCCAATCGGGTAACCATGACAACCAGAGGCTCCTGTGAAAGATCCAATGTAATTAGAGAGAGGACATCAACAATCAAAACGTACCCTCTGGTTGTAGTTTTGGAGAAAAAAGCATCTTTGATGTTTGTGTATGGTGCTGCTCAACAGAAAAAGTTGGTTATTGAGCCAAACTAATATCAGTTCTATCCAGATTAATCCACAACAATCCACAACATGATGAAACAATTAGCAGCCCCTACATTAAGTGATTGGATCACTCAGAGAATGAGATCACCAATCTTTGACATTAGAGATGAAAGGTTAGTACTCTACTTGGACAGAAGTGTGAATTTGAATAAAAAAATTACAAAAGGTGCTAGTGGCAAGTGCTTTTTGTAATTGATTCCTATGAAATCGTTACTCCAGCCTGCTCGTGAGCAATAGATGTGCATCAAGGACTCCCCTCCTAACCATCGAACTACAGTGAAGGTTGCTCATATTGAGCCCTTTAGCAGAGATAGCTGCCATTGTGTTCCAGAAGTATATACACGGAAGATCATAACAAGGCCTTATTTTTCAGTGGTTTCCTTATGAGGAAGTCAATTGTTTTTTTTGTTTTTTATTGTGTTACTGTTTACAGGAAACCTTTCACATTTCTACTGACAGTAAAGAAACACACACAATGTACAAGAATAACATTTCAGGAAGTGTAGAATATAAAACACACAACTGTCAAGCAGTTACATTGCAATTACAATAAGTAGCTTGAAACCAAAAGAAAACCACAGAAACTAAAAACTAGTTAAAGCAAACGTCCAAGTTCAAAAATAAGTATTAATAGTCGCAGGCAGAAACCTCTAGAAGAAATTGGTACAAGGCAATAATTGGTAAAATATTTTCACCCACATAAGACAAGACCAAAACATGTCCCCCTGGAGGCCGAAGCCTGTCAAAGCAATTTCTTTAAAATGTCTACTCCTAGAATTACTCAGAGTAGGACAAGGAATATCCTGGTGCCTTAGGGTTTCTGATGTAACCAGACATTTACAGACATGGCATCTTGGAGGCCAATGTTGATGCATGTTCCAATGGTCATTACACTCAAGTGTAGGCAGCTGGTTGGGCCATAAGTGAAGGTACATGGACATTGCCTTGTTGAAGGTATTTTGGAAGATCACCTTGTTTAATAGGGAACTTGGCATACTCTATAGGTGGAATATGTACTTAGTTGCTCAATGGTCTTACACCAGTAAGACCCAAACAATTTAAATTTAGTGGTAACAGTGATATTTATGTGTTTGTCGTCTGAAGAACAGATATGATACATATGGAATCTCCTCCTAAACTGTGTATGAAAGAGAAATTCAGTTTGTAAAGGACAACCCCCTCTATATGTTCTTCATCCCGAGCCATTGGAGACACAAGCAATTGCAAGAAAGTGGACTGTGAAATGTCACTTCAATCGAGCAGGACAGGCGATAGTTGTCATGATTGCTCTGTTTTATTTTGTGTCCAGAAAGCACAGAGAATAGTCCTCAGCATGTATCTGAGTATGTAGCACAAAGCCCTACAAACTCTACTTTCCTGCAATTCAGAACATACATCAGAAACGTTAATAGATCCACCACTAACCTAGCTTGAGTGTGAGCTCCTGGTGTATTTAGGGCTATAGGTGATATATGTTCTAGATAGATCAAGAGTGGAACACCTCCTCCTTCAAAGAACCCACGTGCAGGTAAAAGGAGCTTGTAAATTACCATGGTGCTACTGAAAAAGCAAAGGGAACAGAAGAAAATGTAAACATCAAATTACTCTAAATAAACTATACAGCATGTCTGGGATGCCTGGTGATTGGAACAGTAACATAAGCATCCTGCAGATCTTAGTGCATTTGCCTTACATGGTAAATGGTTTTCATTTTAAATGTGCTTTATATCCTCAAAATATTGAGAGCTCTTAAATTGATCACTTTCTAAAACAATTTGACCATCTACATAACCGAAATTATATTTCAACGATTCCCCTTGGATGAAGAAACATTCCTTTTTACAGCCACTTTCAGTATTCAATTACAGATTCCTGGAGGAACGCTTCTTGGGTCGTCAATGAAAAAATACGATTGAATAGACTAAAATGGAGTTATGAGAACCTAAGGATCATGAGTAAAGTGTGCAAATCCTCTAAAATATATTATCCAAAATAAATGTTGAAATTGAAAAATGGAAAATGACACCATTTGAAACTTGGCACACCCTGTCTCCCTCTTTCCAATGGATTGTGTCTTTAGTTCAGATATTGCCATTGACATGTCCCCATCTTCAGTAGACATTTTCTATCGAGGGGAAAAATGAATTTGCATTTACGCCGTTTGCATTTAAGTACACTGGGTCTGGTTTACAGAGCATTTTTCAATGGGAAAATCCCACTGGGCATTGTGCGTAAATGCAGGCATGGCACCGATGCAAATTCATGTTTCTCCTCGGCAGAAAATGGCTCCGGAAGCTGGGCAGATTTCGATGGCAATATCTGATCTAAGCACACAAGGGGGTCGCTCTTTCTCAGTCACTGCAGCGCAGCTGTGGAACTCACTTCTTCTTGCTCTTTGTAGTGTTCGAGTTCATTTCTCATTCGTGCGGTAAAAAACATCCTTTTTGCTGCCTAAATTCGTCTCTGTCTCCCTCTGCTTCTTACTTCAGTCTCCACAATGCCCTAGCTGCAAAGGTTTACGCTTAATAAGTGATTTTAACATAACACTGCCACATTTTCTGATTGATTTACAAGGTAATTAAAATGAGCATGTGTGTGTTGAATGATTAAATCATGGCTGGCGATCATGACACTTTCACTTCCTAGTGAGGGCAGGCAAGGAGTCAAGTCCTAAAAAATAAAGTGGAGGGACTCATCAACAAATGCGATGGATTGTGGCGTAGCCAGAAATTAGCATATCAAGATGAAATATGCACATTTCATTAAATTGGCTTTGCATAACCGCCCAAATTGCACAGGAAGAATGGCATTTTCCTTTCATAAAATCAACACACACAAAACCAAGAGAGGATATTTTCTTCTAATGGTGTTTTCGAAATTGTTAAAAGCTGTGCATGTTTTAAACTCCAAGAACCAATACAAATGTTTTCCCTGGTACTTGCAGTACCAAAATGCGACATTTCACCTTTAGTTGTTTGTTATTTTTCATCAGGTTATACACTGCTTTGGTGAAGTGTCTGGCCTATGAACCTAACGACTGTGGTTTGGTCCCTGCAGTCGACTTTAATGCATGCATTGAAAGAGGACCTACAATGTTTCTCATTTTAGCTCAGGGGGACTGAGTCCACCCTCTGAAAAAAAGTGATCGCTCGACTTGAGGCCTGAGGGCAGGCCTCCAAGAACAAAAAAGGAAAGGCCCAAAGGCAAGAATCGTGTTGCCTTGCCCACTGTTCATTTCCTCGTGGCATGCTCCCATTACTGCAGCTCTCATTATGAGGTGCACATAGAACATGGAGGATAGGTTATGGCCTGTGTCCCCAATTCCCAGTGGTTGACACTCTGAGGGTGTGAAACGTTTCAAATGGCGTAATTTCCCATTTTCCCATTGAAAAACGTTTTGTATATCCCGCCCAATGGGTTCAATAATGGCAGCTGCTATGTGCAGACATGCCTGACTTCATTGAGCAGAAGACCTAGTTTCTAACTGTCCTGTAAACAGTAAAAGGGAGATCAACATTATTGAGGATCAACGCTTTTCCATCCGCATCGCAATGGGTCAAACAGGAGCTCATTGGACCTGGACATGTATGCAAGGTATGCAAAATAATGCTTTAAGTGCTTAAGTATTGTGTCACGCATAAGATACTCACTTGTGATTTTGCAAGCTGTTTTCGAGCATGGGATAGAATTGGTGTTTCTGCCCGCCCCTTTCCCTCAGCTCGCAAAAGCCAAATGCATTTACACAACCATGATATTTTCATACTGGTGCAAATGCATTGGATTTTGATGAATTGCACCTGCTTTTTACATTTTACAGAGCAGGGTGGTGACTAGGAATTGTTGTGAATGCTGCCTGCCGTACTTACCTGTCGGCGTCATTTTACAGTATTTGCGCAGCACTCTGCACGAAGAAGTCATAAAGGTTATTCAGCACTCTGTGAGGAGAATCTGGATCCAAATGACCCGGATGTGAAGAAGCATTTGTGAAGTTTGTCTCTAAAACGAGAAGGTGTCGACTTTCAACAATGCACTGTATGTGGTAACCAACGCATGTTTCAAATTGTTGCTTGGACACAAGGGGCATAGCCTGCAGCATTCTATATCGTGTTATGCACCCGTTGACATGGCCTTCACCATGGCATGCTGGTGCCACCTATTGTGCATTTGGTCACACCAGGCATAGAATTTAGCTATACCCTCTATGAGGCGCGAATGAGGCGTCAGATTTTCAAACCTGTTCCTTCTACCACAGCATATACTCCATGGACTTTGAGTATGTACCTCAGCTGAAGTCCATATACAAAATGTTTAAAAAGGTTTCGCGAAGTTACATAGCAACAACGGTCTAAATTGGAAGCCTGTACTCAGCCATACCTTGTGCCATGGTTGATGAAAGGCTTTTCTTTTCTTAAATGACATGAGACCAATTTCACGTCTACTTCATTAAGATAAAAGAATTGGAAAATGGCAAGTGTCTCTAGGGCTGCACGACTGAGACAAGAAAGACACAAAAGGACATGATTATCCGTAGCAGTACTTTCCAAAGGTTAATCCAGTAGTATCTGTCATGGAAAATAATGGGGAAAAAAATAATCCTTTGCAAAGCATCGGGTTGCCTTCTATAATCCATGGATTATGTTGTAAAAATGAATATGTATAACACAGAGCAGCACCTAATATTATTTGAATGGAGCGCCTAGAAGTGGGTGTTTCTACATTCATGACTTGCATACATTTAATAAAAATAAAAACAAAATCCATGTGTAGTATCCAAAGGTCGTAATGTTCACAATCCAGCTGTGTTTAAATTGATAGAAAGTACACAATCGAGCAAGTCAAACTATAGAAATGTGTGCAGACACTTTCATTTCACCCTCTTTGATATTTCCCTCCCCCTTGGGCTTGAAAGGACAGAATACTCGTAACTGGGAAGTCAAGAATAGCAACCCGCATTATTAGAAACATCCTGACAGACAGTATAGAAACAGTTGGCAAACACTTTTGCTAGACGTCTTGTCAGGTTCCTGTTCAAAGGTGTTTAAGATCACTGGGGACAGAACAATACCATTGGCTATCACATTTGAAATGGTGGGTACCATCGAAAGATAGACAGTCATATAAACATAAAGGAACACGGAGACGACCTGTTGCACCCACATACATACACTGATGTTGACAAACAAATACACATGTGCACGCACATGCATGCATAGATACACCAACTAATAGATGCCCACAACAATAGCATAAAAAAAAAACACGCACAGATACACGAACAGGAATAATCAAAAACAAATACAGAAACATGTGCACCCAAATCATGCACACGAGAAAAGAAACAAAGAGGAACAGACAAACAGAACCCTCAAAACACACGGAAATGCACCCACACGCACACACCCACAGACACACCGAGATGAACACACAGACACTAAGGCCCCAAATCGATTAATGGAACAGAGCGCATTAATGCCACAAGTGCTACGCGCCGAGAACGACACTGTGCGAGCTTGTGCGCAGTATAAAAAATGTTTGCCTGTGTATTCATGAACTTTTCTGCGTGAAGTAACCATATGCGCAAGTCGCGGCTAGAATGCCGTCAACACGCCCCATGCAAGGCAAAAAGCAGCCAGAACAGCTACCTTTATGTGCACCCCTGGGTGAAAATACATGTTCCCTTCAAACAGTGCAAGGGGTCCCCCGCATGCAGGCCTGCATCTCGGGGACCCTTGTTCTACAGTAACTGTTACCGCCCCCGACAACATGCATACCATGAATCGTAACTTGGGTTAAACTCTGAAAATCTGCGTGCGAACCCCCGTAAACCATTCCTGCTTGACACTACACTGCAAGTGCGATCGGATACCCAGCTGCGTACACCCACCCCTAAATCCAACATGCAAATGCTCCTCTGCACTGCGATTCCTATGCGCAAGTGTACTTAAGCCTACCTTCGAGTGGCGGAGAGATCGATGGATTTGTATGGGTATTTCACAGGCGAGAGGTTGCATGCTCACATTCATGAATACGCTTTGTTGTGCACATCTGTGGGTGTGCTATGGACTGCCTGTGGCCTGTCCCTTGTAATGGCCACTTTTTCCCTTGTTCTTCATAATTTCTTGAGACCCCCCTACTCCGCCCTCTGCACAGGCCTCACACACGCTCTGCGTAGTGCCTTACGCAAGGCTCTCGGCCGCTGGCAGAGACATGCCAAGCCTGCGTGAAATCCACGCAAGTTACAAAAAAGTGCCATGCAGTCGATTCCCTGAATCGACAAACTGAGTTTTGCATGCAAACTGGCACACAAATCACTGATTTTCCATGCAAATAATTCCATGAATCAACCCAAAATATGTGTATTCACCGATGAAATATACTTCCAACCACACACACACACACTTTGATGAATGGGACACCTAACTCATGTGTTTTCTCACTCTTACCCCACTAAAATAGTCACTGGCTACTTTACATAAGAGATTAATGTATGCTCAAAGGGTATTGCATGGAACAGTTTTTTTGTGAACTATGTCTTTCTAGTAATTGTATTACAGTGTGCTCCAAGGCTGGATTAATATGTGTTTCTATGTATTGGATTCCTTTATCTCCTGTCATGAGATCAAGTGGATTTTACAAAAAGTACAAAACCATAGCTGAATGAATCTATTTTGGGCAAGACAGTTGTCAAAATGTAGAGGGCTCCGGGTGACTTGTTACTCAATAATATTTTGAATCAGAATTCCCCAATTGAATTCACCAGTTGAAATTACCAAATTGACCCTTTCCTCAAACACCCAGGGTTCAGGTGGTATTTAATATTCTTTCTTTAATATGCTTGGTTTACCAGATTTTTTTTGTTTCTATATCAACACTTTGGGACACATTGATGGACACTAAAACTATTGGTATGTTATTTCCTGTTTTTCTGCATGAATCGAATGAACTGATATCTTGTTTATTTGGAATCTAATTTGGCAATGAAACTGTACGTTAGTCATATCAGAATTAATACATTATGTACAGCCCTGAAGAAGGTTATGAACCGAAATGCATTGGCAAATGTACATTAAATTTTAACCATTATATTTTTCTGGCCTCATTGAATATAAAAAATAAAAGGAATGTGAATAAACAGTTCCTTTACGAAAATCTCAATGACCTGTTTTTTAGAACATTAATGATTTTGGAAACCGCACAAATACCTTATTACCCATGTGTGCAGCCCGGTCAGGGGCCAACTGAGAGCACCAGTTCTAATAGGGTGGATTCACTCTATTTTCGTTTTTCTATTTGTAAAGTGTATACACCAGGCAAGCGTTTCAAAGTGTTCCATGCGAAGGAGAATCAATCACATTTGAGCCATTTCTGATTCGACTCTCACTCATTCTTGCAACTGGGGGCTTTCTCCCATGTGAACACATGTTAGTTCATATGGAGATTTTGTTTGGTCTGTTTAAGTCTTTTAGACTACCACATTGCATATATCTTCCTGCTGATTAGGAATACATTCTCTGAGTGGGTAACAGACTCTACAAAGGAATCAATGCTTTTGTGGAGGAGGACCCAGATATGGCCTGCACTCCAGACACCCATTGTGAAATAACAGGAACATACTCGCTGAGATATGTGACATATGATGAGCAAATAAAACAGCAGAGAGCCATGCTAGGGCTCTGCCCAGTGCCCATCAGAAGGGAAATACCTGTTGAAGTGCCAATAACCAGACAACCATGGGCAGCACGGTACCCATTGAGATAACCGTAATACAGATGAACGAACAACAACCAAAAGATGACACACTAAGACGAAACACCATGAATAAGGATATCGCAGCCATTCCATTCAAACTTCTATGTTAGATAAGCTTGACACACTGCACACTAAAATTCTAGTGCACCAAAAAGCTCTATTGTCCATCCTAGACACCTGTCCCCCCACTCCTCCATCCACCACAGCTGAGGAGGTACCCACTTTCGACTTCTCTGACTTGACTGAATCAGAAGTTATAGACCTTATACAATCCATCAAACCATCCAATTGCAAAGGCGATGCATGCCCAGCTCACATCATTAAAGAATGTGCCCATGCCCTGGCTCCCGTCATCACCGCATTCATTAACTCATCATTCCGCTCAGCCCAAGTACCTAACTCCCTGAAGGAAGCCTGGGATCCTAAACAAAAACATCCCTTGATCCTGTGGTACCAGGGAACTACAGACCGATCACCACAGTCCCCTTCCTGCTAAAGATTCTTGATAAAGCAGCCTACCTGCAAGTTCAAAAATTCTTGGAAGAGAATAAACTCCTAGGTCTGCGCCAATCTGGCTTCAGGCCACGGCACGGCACAGAAACGGCTCTTCTGGATCTCAAAAATCAAATCGATGACCTAAGAGACGCTGGTAGGCCAGCTCTCCTTCTCCTGCTAGACCTGTCTGCGGCATTCAATCTGGTAGATCACAAGACCTTATGTCATCATCTATCCTCCAATGCCAACTTCTCCCCAAAAGCCTGCAAATGGATATCTTCCTTCCTCAAAGAGAGAGTCATGAAGGGGTTCTCTGATTCCGCGAGTGCTGCCCCCAGCCGATCAAATGCAGCGTCCCTCAAGGATCCTGCATATCACCAACTCTCTACAACCTCTTTACTAGGTCACTGTTCCAACTTCTTTACGCTATGGGCATCTCATATACTAATTATGCTGATGACACCCAGGTGCTCATCCCACTAACTGGTGACTACCCTACAGATATGAATACTCTCAATCTCATCTACTCCACAATCCAGACCTGGATGGCTGAAAACTGGCTTTGCTTAAACAGTGAGAAAACGGAACTCCTGGTAATTGGATCCACAGCCACACTCAGTAAACTCGGTACGCAATACAGCTCATTTACAATCGATAACATTCCCATTACTGTGTCCCAAGCCATCAAGACACTGGGTGGATACCTGGAGCCTAGCATGACCATGGAAAGACAGGTGAATGCTGTCGCATCCTCAGCTGCCTACCACTCCAAACTAATCAATGCAGTTAGGCCGTTCCTGTCACAAGACAACTGCATCACCATTGCGAAGGCCATTATCGGATCTAGGCTAGACTACTGAAACATGCTCTATGCCGGTACATCCCAAAAGAAATTGTCAACACTTCAAGTGGCGCAGAATAATGCCCTTAGGGCCGCAACTGGTACAGCATTTAGGGACCACATCTCTGGGGTTAGAAGGCAGGTTCACTGGCTGCCAGTCAAAGAAAGGATCCTTTTCAAAATACTGGCTATTGCACACAAATGCATCCATGGTTTGGCACCTACCTACTTAGCTCAAAGGATCACCAAAAAAACACCCTCTAGACCTTCCAGGTCTGCCTACGCTAATTGCCTCATTGTTCCTCAGACATGAAGAGTGCGAGACAGTGGCTCCAGTTTCCCTACCTTGGCTGCAACTCACTGGAACACCCTCCCTGCCCAACTCAGGATGATCGAATCCCACACAACCTTCCGTAAAGCCTTGAAGACTAAGCTCTTTGTTTGACTCCCTCCCTCTATCTCCATCACTTGAATCTGTATTGCTTACTGTACCTGACATGTAACCCATTGTAAAACTATGCCTCCCTCCCTCTATCTCCACCACTTGAATCTGTATTGCTTACTGTACCTGACATGTAAACCATTGTAAACTATGTAACTGTATTAATCCATTGTAGTGGGCCGCTATCTTGATAGGCTTGTAATGCAAGAAGCTAAGAAAACAGTGTGGCTTGCTATGCTTAGTAGAAGAATAGAGCGGCAAGCGCCACATATATATATATATATATATATATATATATATATATATATAGATATATATATATATATATTCAGTGAAAAAACATTGTTAAAGGAACGTTATGGTTCAAAGTAAAACCGAAAAACCCCTGAAATTCGGCACTTATGGTAAGATAAGCAACCATAACTCGCGCTGCCACTGTGCACTGCTAAGACTAACACCCGGGACATCAAAGATGACATCACAAATGTCATTGATGACATCACTGATGACATCACATGTGCATTTACTTTTCATGAAAACTCTGTAGAAGGGATTCTTATTGTAATATTGACAAAAAAGTGTCAAGGATCATTGGAATACATATCATGAGCAAATTAGTGCATTAAGGAATGTGTTGATATACATAGCATTCTATTATGAAGTTCTATCCAGTATACTAAGCTATTCCTGCAGAAACATAAGCAGTGTGTGCAGCATAAATGATGAAGGTGCAATATTCATAATCTTGCCATGTTGAATACTGAAATGATAACTGCTTTTTTATTAGAGTTTTGCATAATGTGAAACATGTAATAGATAGCTAATAAAACCCAATTACTACATTATTGCATTTCTGCACACCAAACACAAACAGACAATAACACATACAAATAGAGCATATACAGGGAAAGTGAAGTAAACAAAAAAACGGCAGTATTACCCGACAATTTTCATAACGTAACTGATTATCTTCATGTACAGAAATGATTGCTCTGCTTCAAAGCTACTACTTCCCTATGTATAACTATCACATATTGTGACTAGACCCTAATGAAAGTAGTGTACATGCAATGTGTACAAATATGAGCATATTCAGGGAAAGTACAGTAATAAAAAAAACAACAGAACTATAACACAGTATTGATAACCGTACTAATCATCTTCATACATAGAAAGCATTGTTGTCTTCCAAGTCTGTATTTTCTCCCTTGTATATGGTTCATATGCATTGAGTGGACCCTAAGTGAATTACTGTAAGAACATATTTGTAGTATAAGTCTACAAACATAGTACTTTGTATTATAGTATAGTGCAATTTTAGTTCCTGATTGTAACTGGCCTAGATATATCAGTAAAGGAAAAAAGAGGGAGCCAGACATGTGATGTCATCAGTGATGTCATCAATGACATTTGTGATGTCATCTTTGATGTCCTGGGTGTTAGTCTTAGCAGAGCACGGTGGCGGCGCGAGTTATGGTTGCTTATCTTACCATAACTGCCGAATTTCAGGGGTTTTTCGGTTTTACTTTGAACCATAACGTCCCTTTAACAAAGTTTTTTCACTGAATTTCATAGGTTTTTAGTAGCGCAACTTAACCATAACGTCCCTTTAACAACGTTTTTTTACTGAATTTCATAGCTTTTTAGTAGCGCAACTTAACCATAACGTCCCTTTAACAAAGTTTTTTCACTGAATTTCATAGGTTTTTAGTAGCACAACTTAACCATAATATCCCTGACTTCATATACATGTAACATAGAACATACTAACCCCCCTCGTAGTGATTTTCATGTCCGCGGACTACCGCCATGTACGCGGACACATCGAAAATCTGGTCGTGGTGAATGTAAATTTAAATATTGTGCCCCATTTCCCCTTTGAAGTTGGCTCTGAAAAGAGCCGTTTTTTTTTTTTTTACAGATGCTTGACAGACACCTGTTATTTTGTATTTTTTTTCTTGTTTTTTTTCTTACTTTACTCCTAAAATCTTTACATAACCTTTTCCAAAGCAACCCTTACATTCCAAAATAGAAAGGCATTTCCCATAAAAGATAAAGAAATGCCATCTTCTTTAAAATTAACAGCATTACTGGCATCAATATTCTCATTGTTACAGAAGAACATACCAGCTCTAAGCATGAAGGCACACATGCCTCGGTTGATAACACACCTAGCAATGTTTTGCTGAGGACAAAAAACTGAACTATTGTCCCATATTGCCCTAGATAGTAATCCAGAAAAAATTACTTTGGCATTTGGAAGGATCTTCATTACGGCTTGAACCAAGCGTTCCAAATCAGCCAACAAAGTAGGGGCACTGAAGTTCCCCAAATGGAAAGCACCATAGTGCAAAACTACCAAATGCGGACTGTTCATCGTGGCCATATCCTCACAAACTTGTACAATTCCCTGTAAATTGCAATCAGGCACAGTGCTCCACACCACCTCCACTCCTTTCACATCAAAGTTCTTTGCAACATGCCTGCATTCAGCGTACTGCTGTAAACCATGCACAAACATATCTCCGAGCACCAACACCCTGACTTTCTCCACTTCTGCCATCTTCACCACACACAGTCTCTTTCAACACAAATCCACAACCTCGACATCTGATTGGCTGATCCTTACAGTCTTCTTTCCATGTTGGATTTCCTGGAAAAACCCGGATGTAGCACGCCCTGTCCACGAACAGCCGCGGTGTCCGCGGACGGCGTCCACTTTACTCTTTGTGCCATTCCCTCATTGCATACAGCTAAGCAATCACACAATACCAATAACGTCCTCAGAACACCCCCATTTTGTGAATTTTCGAACATTTCAGGACAATTATCATTTCTTTATTCAACATATTAACATTACAAATATTATACTTTCATCTTGTACTCTGCGCACAATGCTATGTTTCTCCATTAGTAGCTCAGTATACTAGATAGAATCCCATAATACAATGCTATTTATATCAATTCATCGTTCAAAGCACTAATAACGGTATGATATCTATTGCAATATCCTTGACACTTTTTTCGCAACATTATAATAAAAATCCCTAGTACACAAATTCCATGAAAAGTACATACACATGTGATGTCATCAGTGATTTCATCAATGACATTTGCGATGTCATCTTTGATGTCCTGGGTGTTAGTCTTAGCAGTGCACGGTGGTGGCGCGAGTTATTTTTCATAGCTTACCATAACTTGCGATTTTCAGGGGTCTTTCGGCTGTACTTAAAACCATAACGTCCTTTAAACAAACTTTTTTTAATATCACGCAAAAAATATACAAACATGGCGTGCAAAAACCAACTTCTCACAGATGGTTTTACACAGAATGTTGCAAAGTAAGAATTTATGCTCATTCACAGTGAAGATCAGCTGCTTCCATTTTTTTCTCGGGCCCCGGAGAGGCTCACGAAGCGGATTATAAGGTTGTATTGTGTTTTGACCTTGACAGACAGAGATTGTGATGAAAGACTTCTCTTGAAGGAGTGGTGCTAAAACGTAAGAGAAGATAAGGATGAAATTTATTAACTGAAACCACTTTTATATATTATATCACTATGCGAAAGATCCTTGGCACACGTGGAGTCGTATTTTGGGACTACACCACTCGTAGACAATGGAAATTGCAATTGTACTGTAAGTAACCCTTTAGATTATTTTATACCAAATATAATTACAATAGCGTAGCATTAAAGACCGCTCAAGTTGAACCTGTTAGTTGAAAGTGGCATAATGTTTTCTACCGCGCACTATCACCACCAAATTGATCTCCTGTTGTTTAGAGGGCTCTGAAAAAGGCAGACGACACAGGGTGGGTTAATACAAATAATTTAACCGGTCTATAGGTGGTCAAGCGCTCTACTCGCTGTGCCACTTCAGTGTAGCCTGTCAAATGGCACAGCGAGTACAACGCTCACTTTGACATCTGTGCACAGCTTGCTAACGCAAGTTCGAATCCCGGCGAGGCCAAACTCATCCTTCCGTGGTCGATAAATGAGCACCACACACCGTGGTTAATAATGAGCACCGCTTAAATACCTCACGGTTCTTAGCGCTATAAGAATGGGAAAATATTATTATTTTATTATTAACATACTCCGTTGCACTATCTTCGATAGCAAATAGTTTCACGCCCTAATAAATAAAATGATGATTTTTAATGAAGATAGGCTGGTGAGACTAATTTATGTTTTTTAAAACAGGTATGTGGCCCCATTTTGCCTATGTCACGATTTACAGACTCCAGCGGATGGGGTCTTCAACTACCATGTGCAGGTCCAAATATGCAACTTCATGACCCTCACCATTTTGTGGGACAATCGCCAAGGACCAATATGCCCTTACGCAGTACTAGCGGCTACAAACAACATACCAACCAATGGGGTGGTCTAATGGCTCGTTTTTGCAGCAACCTTCCGATTATCAGAGCGACCATTTACTGCTTTTATCATAAACCAACAGCCTATCTACCGCAAAGGAACAACGCGTGGCTCCAAATAAACTTTTGCTGATCGACAGCAGAGACAATAGCAAATCGCTGAATATTCACTAAACATTTCATGTGAAATAAATGTACTTTACCAAATGTACAATCCTGCTGTTTACTTTTAAACCACAGTTTCATATTCCGAATTGTGGCGCACTGAGTTGTAAGCTGATCTAACACCCTCTGTACCGCAAAGGAACATTGCATGCCTCAACATGAACTTTTGCGGATCGACAACAAAGACAAATGCAAATTGCTGAATATTCTCTAAACATTTGCTGTCAAATAAATGTACTTTACAAAATGTACAATCTTGCTGTTTGCTTTTAAATCACTGTTTCATATTCAGAATTGATTTGTGGCGCGCTGTGCTGTGACATAAAAAATGTGTTGTCTTCCGGGTTCTGTGTAAAGTCATTTAGGACTGGAGAGGACTGGGCGTGTTTGATGACGCACCCTGTAATGTCATGGAGAGAGGCGGGGAATATGAATGCTTTGATAATATCAGGTTTAGGGGCGGGAGATATGATTTAGTGTCACAAAAGCAAGTCAGCCAGGTCAATAGAGCCAGTCATAGGATTATCACATAATGTCGGCACGCACCAGCCGGATTTATCGTTTCTTTAGTGGACAAAAAGTCGGTTGATGCCCATAGGAAATTGTACTATTAGCGGACAAAAGGAGTGGTCTTAAAACACTTTCACCCTGACAACGAACAATACAAATAACGTTTTCAGAACACCCCCATTTTGTGTAATTGCAACAATTTCGAGACACCGCGAGTGTTCTTACAACACATTTAACTAGACAGATTACAATACGGACAGCGTCCTGAGGACACCCCCAGTTTGTGTATTTACGAACAATTAAGTACACCACAAGTGTTCATAGCTCATTTTTGCCTTCCTTGCAAACAAAAATGACACATACTCCGTCCTCTAAGCACCCCACCATTTAGTTTATTTACAAAATGTCAGAACAGCCGTGTTCTCCGCGGACAAATCAAACGCAACAAAAACGTCTAGCAAATAAATAAAATACAACTTTGAACCCATCTCATACTCCCCCATCCTCCCGAAAGACTTCTACACACCAACACACTCTACTAAATACACATTTTGAACAAACTTTCACTGCGCTGTCCGCGGACGTCCGCAAATGCAAGATGGCGGGCCCGACAGAAAATCTGACGCGCATCACGCACCACGCCGCCCAATCAGCAAAAACGTTGCATGTCCGCGGACATGACGCAAGCCGCTGGGCCAATTGGGGTGCTGTCCGCGGAGCGAACAGGGAAGTCCGTCCACAAAGCGAACACAGATATCACTAATTTTGTTGCCTTACATTTTGGTCATTTTTTAAAAAAACTACTGGACGGATTTACACCAAATTTGCAAAAGCACGGTTTCGGGACCAGGCCGCTGCTCCTGCTGCAAATTTGGTGTAAATTCGTCCAGCGTTTCAGGCTGTAGCCGTGCGCAACGTTTTTTCCCATTCAGTCTATAGGAAAAAAAAAAGTTTTGGGACCCCCCCTATAACTTCCCCCCCCTGGACGAATCCTCACAAACTTTGCAAAATAATTCAGAGTGGGCCATATACTTTTTTTGCAAAGTTTGGTGAGGATTCGTCCAGGGGGAGCGAAGTTATAAGCCGCCCAAAAAGTACTCTTCCTATGGAAACACCAACTTAACCATAACTACATGGCCGCTAACGCGGCCATGTAATATTCAGTAAAAAAACTTTGTTAAAGGGACGTTATGGTTCAAAGTATAACCGAAAAACCCCTGAAATTCGGCAGTTATGGTAAGATAAGCAACCATAACTCGCGCCACCGTGCACTGCTAACACTAACACACAGGACATCAAAGATGGCATCACAAAAGAGAGAGAGCTGCACCGCCAGGAGTTCCACATGCACTCCTGCACGGAAAACACGACAGAACGCACAATAAAAAGGCAGTAAAGGACAAGGATACGGAGGCCCTGTCCCTCCGATGCATTTCCAGCATCACATAGAGAGGGAAAGAAATGGAAAGAAGGTGAAAGCAGAACTGATGAGATAGCATTCGCAAAGGATGAATGGATGGGAGGACAGATATTGTTGAAACTCGATGGGAAAGGAAGTGATGAAGTGAGACCTAAAGAGAGGTTAGACGAGGCACAGAGAAAAGAGAAAGACAATCAGTCAAGGGATGAAAGGATAAGAAGGAAGGATCGACTGAGGTGTGAACAGTTATATCGCGAAGAGCAAGAGAAACAGCTCATTCGCAAAAAAAGAGAGAGCAGTCTATGCATTGGACAGACAGAAACAGCAAGGTTTAGAAGAAGAGCAAAGAGTACATGACAAGATAAGGAGACGAAGGGATGAGGAAGTTCAAAGGGAAAATGAATGTAGAAATGAAAGGAGAAGAGAAGAAGATAAGGTCAGAGAAGAGGCGAGGAAGCACAAAGAATGTGATGATGACATAGAACATATGCATAGAGAGAGGGCACGCGATCTCAAATATTTGGAGCAGGAAGTTAAAAGCCTCAATCCTGTTGTAGAATGGTAATACATTGAAGAATTCTTTCCTGCACACGACTCAGTACCAGGCACGATTGGGGAAATATTGAAGATGACTTCGACACCAGAAGCATCGGGGAAATGATCGATAAAATATATGATGAAATGGGACTAGAACAAATATCCCAAAAAGGAAAGGAAGAAGAGCGCTTGGAAAGCACTCAACTGTATGACACTGAGGATGTCACCCGAAGTAGTGGAAGCAGGAGACTATCCCTGGACAGACTAGAAATCAGCAAAAACAATGATGACAGAAGGAGTTGCGTGAATTGGGAACAATCAATGTCCGACTACGGAGAGGAAATGGAGTACAAGACAAATGAAGAAGGGAGACAGCGCGAAAAGCGGCTCCGAAGGGACAAAGGGGTATGATGGTCAGATGCTAGCGAGTCCGCACTGAGGACATCAGAGTCTGCCGCACAATCGGACCGGCCTGATGGAACACCCCATGGTCATAGGGGGGTGTCGGCACCGGCCTATGTTGACAGGTTGAGGACATTGCCAGGCAGATGACGATGCAGGAATATAATACCTGCAACAGACAGGAGAGCTATGAGAGAAGAGAAGGAAGGCTGCGCATAACAATTTCCACTATTAGAAAGGGGGGAGAAAGACCGCAATATATTCCTTGTCCACACATGGATCGAGAAAACCTGAAAAACAAGCTTGCAATGCTGACATCTTGAGCCGGGTAGTCGATACATGAGTTAGAAAAAATGACAGGGGGTGTCACGTTAGCTATAGGGGACATTAAAGGTCTCCTGTTCACCATACTTGGTGAGAGAGCAGACGATGTGGCGACACGGGCAGGGTACCCTGGTGTAAACATAATGAACACTGCTCACGACGGAGCACCATTTAACAATTGCAGAGCAGCAGTATGGAAAGTGCTATGAGTGCTTTACCCGGACACTTCCGATATGGGAGCTATAATGACTCAAAAAATGAAGGAGTCAGAAGATCCATTGATTTATATCCAGAATTTCCAAGACGCGTGGGTGCTCGAAATGCATGAATCCTGGATGAAATCTATGCCGGTGTTTTACCACATATTGTGCCAAGGGTTCCAGAACTGGTGCAGAAACAGCTCAAGAAATTTGTAGGGGTTGACGCTAAACCTTGGGCTGAAATACAATTAACTATCGCACAATACTGTAGATTGTTGCAAGAAAAGAATCGGAAAAGAGAAGCAACACAAAGGGTGAGGAAGCGAAGCTGGTGCAAAGGAAATTATCAAAGTATACTCTCGAAGGAGCCATGCTAACTAGCCCAGCTGAACAGAACTTACAACCGGTGGCTAACCCACAGCAGAACAACCAGGGTAACATAGGACTGTACCCGTGGGTAAGGCGATTTAGAGGGAGAGGAAGGCAAAGTAATCAAGGAGGTTTCCAGAGTAATCAAGGAGGTTTTCAAAACATGCAAATGGAAAAACTCAGATATGTCAAATGGAAAAATAATCCGACCACCACCAGTATGTTGGCTGTGTGGAATGACGGGGCATTTGGCGGGCACGTGCAGAAGTCAAGATGTGTGGGAAAATAGCCAAGATATGGGAGCAGGCACGGCGAATCCACCTGTGCCCTCACAACAGGGCAATGCACAAAACCGCAGAGTGTAGCAGCAAGGACCAGGCATGCAGCAGGGTGCACAGCAAGGGGTTCAACCCACAAACATGGGGAATTTGCCACAAGGGTAATTTCAACATGCACCAACGCAGTCGTCTCAGGGCACAAACTCCGGAAGGGGAGGTAGCCCAGAGAGTGGCGGGAATCCACAAGTGTACAGTGGGCCGAGCTTATATATGAACTAGGTCAGCTCACTGGGATCCCTGATGTGCTCTATCCTATCAGTGACACCAGACCCTAATAGGGAACCTAGGGTGAATGTCGTCATAGGGGTAAAGAATAGTCCTTCTTAGTTGACACGGGGGCCACATGCTCGTGCCTACGAGAAGGCAAGTTTTCCTTGTCCGGCGAGGCCATAGATACTCAGAGTTTTACAGGAGTTCACAGCCGAGTTCCCTTTACAGACGCACTCCCAGTCTCCGTAGGAGAGTGCGAGATGAATGTACCTTTATTGTTTTCGCGTCAGACCCCAGTAAACATTTTGGGTCGAGACTTAATGACAAAGTTGAACATGACAATCTCATTTACGGAGGAGGGCATAGTATGCTCCACTCCAGGAATGCATTATTCAAACGTGTGCAAAATGATCAGGGCATACTCAGGGCACATACCCATGAGAGCTATACCATTAGAGCCAGAAGTTTTCGCATATGGCATGCGTGTGCTTATGGCAGGATTGCCAGGCCTTACAGATAGGACCATGAGAACCCCAGATGAATTTTAATTCAGACCAAGTATTTCCCTTGATGATACATACCGCAGAAGTGCGAGGGAAAGTAGCATCGGTTGAAGGCTACGATGATGAAGACAGACAATGGTGCGCAATTATCGCCATTGAAGAAGAGTGTCGAGTGACTGACGGCACCAATGACAATCTGTTTGAAGAACAACCAGGCTCAGGAGACAAGGGTGGTAGTGAGTCTCATATTTTGGGTAAGAATGATCAAAAGAGAAGTGCCTCAGAGAATGATGTTGGCACTGACACGTCCGGAATACTTTGATGACGACATGGCCCAAGTGCCTGTCTCAGTATGGACTACGGGACTATATGACGTAGGCCTCCGGAAGGGGCTGGGAGAAGTAAAAATTAAGCTGAAACCAGGAGCAATTTTACCAAGGGCGCGGCAATACACCATGTCCAGAGAGGCAATTGAAGGGATTGCGAAGTCAATTTCCACCATGATGGACCAGTGCATCTTGGTGATGTCAGAGTCACCTTTTAATACAGTGATTTATCCTGTCAAAAAATCAAAGGGAGGGTCTTGGTGTTTAATTCAAGATTTAAGAGCATTAAACAATATTGTTGAAGCCGAGTTCCCTCTGGTCCCTAATCCATATACAATCTTATGTAATATACCCACAAGGCTAAATATTTTGCGGTGATTGACTTGAAAAATGCATTCTTCTCAATCCCGTTGCACCATGACTCTCAAGATCTAACGTCATTCACATTCAGACAAATGTGTCTGAAAAGCACGAGGTTGCCACAGGGGTACTGTGAGTCCCCGTCCATTTTCAACAGAGTCCTACAGATGGACCTAAGCAATATTGCATTAGAAAGTGTTGTCTTGCAATAGGTGGACGACATATTGATCTGCAGCTCCATGGAAGAACAATGCATAAACGATTCTATTCAGCTATTGACTGTACTGGCAGAGAAAGGTTATAAGGTTGACAAGGAAAAGTTGCAATACTGTCAACAGGAGGTGCTATACATAGGCCAGCTAATCTCACATGAAGGTAAAAAGGTGACCCCAGAAAGGGCTGAAGCCATCATGAACACAGCTAAGCCACACACGATAAAGCAAATGCAGAGCTTTCTAGGCCTATGCAATTATGTTAGAGCATGGGTTTTCGATTACAGCTCATACACCACGCCTTTGTTTCAGGCTTTAAAGAAAGCCCAGGTGACAAAGGAAAAGATTGAATGGTCTGAGACAATGGAAAAAGGGTTTGCTGAACTCAAGAGAGGGATTTGTACAGCTCCAGTTCTCGGGATTCCTAATTATGCAGAGGAATTCTACCTATTCTCGCACACGGATGACAACGTTATGACGGCAGTGCACTTCATTGGGATACACGCCCCTGGCATATTACAGTGGGATCCTGGACCCAGTATTGAGCGGCCACTTCCTATGCAAACAAAGTTTAGCTGCCGCAGCGTTCACCATGGAAAAGGCAACCACTATTGTAATGGGATGTTCCATGATGTTATACGTCGAACATTCACTGTTCCCTATTTTAGAGAAACCTAAAGGCACGTTGAGGTCTCAGAGAGCTTCTGCATATGAAGTGATCATATCTAATCCATCAATCAAAGTAGTTCGATGTAAAACCGTGAACCCAGCTACATTTATAGCAGAGACAGTCACTGAAGGAGAGCTGATGCATGACTGTGCAAACTATGAAGAATTCTATGATGAAATCCCCATGGTGAAAGAAAATGCCCTGGCGGGAGGAGAGATCGTTTTTATTGACGGATCTTCGAGAATCGACCAAGAAGACGGACAAAGATATACAGGTGTTGCCGTAATGAAACACATAGCAAACAGAGAATTTCGAGTGCACGAATACCATCTCATTTTTCAGCGCAGGCTGCAGAACTATTGGCATTGATACTCGCCATTGAGAATCATGCAGACCAGGAAGTAACAGTGTACAGTGACTCCGCCTATGTGACGTCCACAGTGCACGCAGGACTAGCGCGCTAGAAAAGGAGGGGCTACCTCTGAGCAGAAGACACGCCAGTGCAGCATGTAGCCGTATTGGACAGGCTGATCAAGGCACTACAGCTGGCAGTGGGCATAGCGGTCGTGAAAAGCGCCACCCACACCAAAGGGACAGATTTCGTGTCACACGGAAACCATGCAGCAGACACGGAAGCCAAGCGCATGGCCTCCAAAAGTGAGATGGACATGGAAGTGGAAGTGGCGTGCACCCATGAGAGAATGATGGTGGCACGTACCACACCTGAAGCCTAAAGTAATCTGGGGCAGATGCAACTAATGGAGCTTCAAGGGGAGGCACCACAGGATGAGAAGAACCTTTGGAAACATCAAGGGTGTTCTTTAAACCCCTCTGATGGTTTGTGATGGCAAGACAGCACTGGTAAACCAGTAATGCCTGCAGCCCTACTAAAAATAGCATTGGAGCAACTGCATTACCCACTACACATGTCAAAAGAGAATCTAGCAGCAACGCTCGCAGAAGACTGGTTTATACCAAATTTAGCTGAGCATGTTGCATTCTTTATGGTGAACTGCATAATCTGTCAGCAATTCACTGCTGGGCACACATTAAAAGTAGTGAGAGGAGTCATCCCCCGGCCAAATGGGCCTTTTCAGCGCCTACATATCGACTATGTCGAAATGATTCAAGTGTGCAACGGGTACAGATACTTAATTGTAGTGGAGTGTCCATTCTCTAGATGGATAGAAGCAGGTCCATGTACACACCCAGACTCTACCTGTGTGGCCAAATTTCTAGTGTGGGAAGTGTTCCCCAGATGGGGGGTGTGTGAAGTGATGAGATCAGATAATGGGGCTCATTTTGTAAATTCAGTCTTTGAACAGATTAGCTTGTTGCTTGGTATAAAGCACAAGTTCTCGTCAGCGTATCATCCGGAAGGTAATGGTATCTGTGAGAGGCTAAACGGCTTGTTAAAGGAAAGGATAGCCAAGCTGAATCTTACTCTAAAGAGGGATGGTTGCACTGCCTTCCACTGGCATTGTATGCTCTTCGGAACCAACCAGGCTCTGACCATCATCTTACGCCGCACGAGATAGTCACAGGAAGGAGAATGAATACTCCCCTAACACCTCAAGACAGTGCTAGATGTGATGCCCAGCCAACCCGAGAGGTCCTGGGATCCGAATTGCAAAAATATCTGAACTGCATGACATCCAGTCTTACTGTAATTTCAGAACAACTGCAGCAATGACGAAGAGGGTGCAGCACAGCACAAAATGCAGCTGGAGACGCTACAACAGACCCAGCTCAAGGTCTACATGTTCCACTCGTCTTTCCTGGAGAGGCAGTGTTAGTAAAAAACCACACGAGGAAGAGGTGGAACGAGCCAAGATTCAATGGCCCTTTCATCATAGAGGACTGCACTCTGTCAGCTGTAAAACTGCACGGCAGGAGAGCATGGATTTTTCTCAATGACATTGAGCCCTATATCGGAGAAAGCCCTCTAGCTGCACCCCACCGCGAAGAACCCACAGACAACGGGGAAGAACCTCAGCATATGCAGATGAGATCCATGACGAGGAAGAAGGATGCATGAGCAGCAAAGCAAAGACAAAGGACTCTTGTGCAAGTTATGGCTTAAACTGGACATTTCCTCTAAGCAAAAGGGGATAAGGACATAACCGGGCACTCTGTGCATCCTAGTTGCAGGGTGAAGAAGGAAATTGCACTTTTAAGCCACAACACGTTTTGTTGACACGCACTTGTAAATCAAACCACACTTAAGCGTTGTTGAGAAACAAGACTCTAACAGACACTGATCAAGGACTTTTACCTTAAGAGCTAAACCCTTATCCTGAATCATCGAATATCAAGACTTTGTTTGGCAGCATTCATGGTGTCCCCCAGCAGAAACATCAAAGAGGACCTACTCACTTACTTCTAGTTATTGTTGGCATAATAGGTAAAGGTTAAAAAAAGGGGGTTGTGGGCGCCGCCCATTTAAAAAAAAAATTAAAAAATGCTTTGGCTGTCGATGGAATGACTATAAACCAGAAGTTTATGTAGTCGTACACTATCTGGAATGATCCACATGTAGTTTATATTAAAGTGAAATTGACGAAAAACATACAAATATGTTTGTATTGACAAAACATGATCAAATGAATACAAATATGTAATACTAAATGGAATAAGAGCCATTTTCTAAGGCCTTACAAATGTATACCCCTGTTTATGATATTCAGATTTTCCTAGCTGCAATATTTTGTGAAATATTTTGTAATTAGAAATGTCGTACAAGCATATGGTTTCAGGATCACAACTGTTAATCTGAGCCACAACACAGAACGTGCACTGTTAGGATGCTTTTAGGATGCTCAGATTATATTAAATTGATTTGTGGCAGGCATTTCTTTAACCAAACATATTTTGTGCAATGTTACGAAAGTGGTGATGTGTGGCTTTATTGTGCTCAAAATAATGCAGCAATGAAAAACGAACACTCATTGGGGCTTAGAAACAACTTAGTTTGAATGAATACCTTGAATATGTGCATGTCCTGCAGCATGACATTGATCACAGCCATTAACGTATGGAAGGATGTGCCCTAGGGCACATCACCAATCTAATGCTTTGCTTCTCTATGTCTCCCTCAATAGTAAACCTACGACAAAAATTGCTTTTTTTCCACTGTCGAATCTCAGGTTGAACTCACATTGGGCTTCCAGGTCTCTCACAATGATTCCTCGTCTAATCCATGACCTTGGTTCTACAGTTCTGTAGCCACCTCCTATCCCTCCTTCTCTGCCTTTCCCCTTTTCTCCGCAGACAAAGTTTCTAGACAAGTCTGATCTATGAAAGTCTCATCAAAACAGGCTCACCCCTGTTCCTCCAAAACCATCAATGACCACATTGACTCCCTGGCTCCTGCCCTGGCTGACTGCTGCAACCACTCCTTCTCCACTGGAGTCTTCCCATCCCCCTTGAAGCACTCCCTTGTGCACCCTCTTCTTAAGAAACCCTCTGCTGACCCCTCCTGCCTGGCTAACTATCGGCCAATCTCCATCACTCCCTTCCTGGGCAAGCTCCCGGAGAAAATGGCCATCTCCCAGCTTAATCTCCACACTGAATCTGTTGGTTGTCTTCATTACCATCAGTCTGGCTCAGAGCTGCCAGAGCATTGAAACTGCTCTCCTGAACATCTGTGATGCCCTGATCTCCAACCTTGACTCTTAACACCCCTTGCATCCTCATGTTGCTTGATCTCTCTTCTGCCTTTGACACTGTCAACCATGCCATCCCTCTCAACCGTCTCCATGATAACCGAGGTATCACTCGTCAGGCTCTGGCTTGGCTGACTTCTTTCCTCTCTGACCGACCCTCCAAGGTCCAACTTGGGTCCTTCTTCTCTGCTATCTTTTTCTCTACCTTTGGTGTCCCCCAGGGGTCTAACCTCTCACCCTGGCTGTTCAACCAATACCTGGCAATCCTTGCCCACCACATCGCTGCACTCTGCCCCAACTTTCAGTGCTATGTGGATGACACCCAGCTCATTTTCAGGCCACCCTCGGCCTCCTCCTCTCCTTCCCTCATCTCTGACTGTCTGTCTGCTATCCAGCAGTGGTGTGCCGCCAATGACTTCTGCCTTAATGCCAGTAAGACTGAGATTTTCCTCATCAGCACACCCACCCCCTCCTTCCCTGCAGCTCTCGGCCAGCCTCTCTTGGTCCTCTTCCTACTTCCACCTGCAAGACTAAAAACCTCAGGGTCATCTTTGACTCCACACTCTCCTTCTCTTCTCACATCTCTGATGTCTCTAAGAAGTCACACTACCAGCTGCATCTCCTCAGAGGTATTTTTCCTTTCCTCTGCTTCCCCTAGAAGCTCACAGTTTTCAGAGCTCTGGTTCTCTCTAAGCTGGACTACTGCAACAGCCTCTTTCTAAATCTGCCTTCTTCTATTCTCCGACCTCTGCAACTTATCCAAAACAGGACTGCAAGACTTGTCCTTGGCCTCAGGCCCAGAGATCGCATCTCTCCAGGACTAAAATGTCTGCAAGGCTCCCAGTGGCTGCGTGGATTAAGTTCAAAACCCTCTGCATCGTCCACGAGGCCTTCTGGGGCCTGGGACCTCAATACTTTCAACCCTCTCTTCCTAAATATCTTATTTCTCAAGCTCTTCGCTAATTTGCCGCCAACTCCCTCAGGATTAGTCGCTACTCCAAGCAACGAGTTGGTGGTAGATCTCTTTCCTCGGCTGGTGCCTCCCTCTGGAACAGCCTCCCTTCCTCCCTTAAACTCTAGGAGAAGCATCTCCAGTTCTGGAAGCAACTCAAAACCTTTCTCTTTACTTCTGCTTTTCCTCCTCCTCTCCTCTGCTGACCTCCTAGCTGTGACTGAAACGTGCACTGGCTACATGGACACCCTCTGATCTCGGGACCAGTTCAATCCCTCACCAGCGTCTCACACCTGCACTGCCCACCTGGCAACCCCCACACTTGGGGGCTGTTTCTGTATTCCCACAGTCTCCCTCCCAGCCCTTGACACCTGATGTCTGCACTTACCCATGCACTTGCCATCTGCTGGCCACTACTTATTTAGTGTTATCATCTTTGCCACGTACTACACTGTCCCTGTCCCCTTCCCACACACTTGCACGATCTGAATGACACCTGGCCTAGTAGGATTGTTGTCCTTCTGCCCTGTCTTCCCCTCATCTGCCTCGTTGCGCCATGAAACACTTGTGTATAGTCGCGTTATAAATGCCATATCATATCATATCATATCATACAGTTGAATTGCTGGCTTTTTTGTCAGGTTAGTTCAGCCAATTATAGACCCCATGGGTTGATTCGTTAAGTTTGTTCTACCGACCAATGTCCTTAAATGTCCTAAAGAAAGTGTGACCTATAAAAAGACACACGTCCCATCGTGTTAGTCTGTGGATTTTGCTAGGCTGCGACAGACGGTGTATGCCAACGAGGCTCATACCTGGAGTGTGTTTCGATTGCTTTCAGCAGAATTATAAGAACGTGTAGGTGTTAGAGTGTTGGATTATGTCCAGTTTGATATGCTCTGCAGTGTTGTTGTAGTCCTTTTGTATAACCATTTTCCTTAGTGAATGCCATTTGTCTGTGTCCCTTTTTCTTTGTTTTCCAATCGTATCCCCAGAAAAACATTTTTCTTAAAGATTACAATTTCATTATTTTTGTTTGCTGTTTTTGTTTTTGTTTAATTTCCCCATTTGCTGTTGTGTAGTGCTGTTGGGAGTTGACCTGTTCTCCAAGCGTGCTTGGTTCACTGGGTATTTTCACAGTTTTATATTCTGAGGGAGTTTGTAATGGCCAGTTCTCTTACAGCATGCTGGGATCAGAAGACGGTGGGAGGAGAGGGGCTAGGAGGAGCAGCTGCTGCAAATCTACTCACACTACTCACAGGACAGGGATGAATGAACCTTCAGCTGTTGTTCGCACTAGTACAGGGTCTGGGTCTTGCTGCAATAAAGTTGATCCAAGTCATTGGTGGATTTCTCAGATTAAGTTTTGGGAAAGGGGCCATTACATGGTTCTTCAGTGGAGGCAGCAAGCACGGAAAAAAGGGAGGCTGGGACACTCGTGGAGGTGCCAATTGAGTCTGAGAAAGCAGGGTTGCTCCTGGATTCCCCCAAAGATTTAGAGCATGTGGAAGCAAAGGAGGGCAATATTCATACATGGGATAAGGGGGGTGTGGAAGTGCCACCTGCCAAAGTTATAGAAGCGATGGGGTTTTATATTTGAGTTAATTAAAATAATGACATAGGCACTTCCATCTCTGAATGGGTGGTCTGCTAACCAGTGAGCGCTCAGATTAGGCTCATGACAAAGCATTGTTACAGGTAAGCCTGACTGCATCAACCTACAGATCTGAATCACCTGCTCTCTTATGGCACAGAGCAGGTTCAAAATTCAGAGGAGCCATTTTGACAAGTCCTGCCAGGTCACTGCAGTAAAGAGTCTGTATTTAAAATATACACCACTATTTCAAAACAACATAAATATTAGAAATGATCATCGTGCAGTAGTTTAATCATTAAACTTGAAACATAATCAAATACATGAGTTTGGGGTATGTTGTCTTCTAATTCACAATGATTAAGGCCACATTTGATTTGATCATGCACAGTTCAACAGTGTGAGCCCAGGTCAGTCGTTAAAGGGTGTATTCTAGTCAGTCAGCCTGTCCCTGCAAGTCAGGTTGGATAACCTACAGTCCCTCTAGTGGAAATGTTTTGGGAAACAGGAATCAATGGGCACACCCTAAACAAAAGGACTAGCCTCACAAAGGGTATTACATTCTGAAAGGGCATCTATTGCTAGGTTCTGAGAAGGGGTGATGTTAGTGTAGTTAGAAGGAGATCAACACAGTGCAGGGAAGCATTACAGCATATGGTTTCTCTCTGCACCGCTTCTTCCTTCCTGTTCTCTATATTTCTTTTCTGAAACCTTTAAGTAAACCTGTACGTCATCAGCGTAAGAATGGAAGTGAACATTGAAATTATGGATAATAGTAATTCATGGTAAAACATACATATTAAATATCACAAATGTTCACATGATAGCACATCTCATCCACTCATTTCAAGAACCAGACACTGAATGGTGTGTTACCCACCTACTCCGTCTCTGCTACTTCCTCTCATCAAAATCATGTGCGTGTGAATCCTAAAGAATCTGTCCTCAACAATGTCACGCAACTCCTGCTCTTTCTTCAAGGTGTCCACTAATTGCGCTGTTGCTGTCTAGTCATTTCAAGGTATGGACACTGAGTGGCATATCAGCTGGTGCATCAGCTGCTCCCGAATCTCTGCTGCTTACTCCTATTGAAGTTCCACAAGCTCGACTCTTCCACAAGCTGCTCTTGCGGTTTTCTGGCTCCTCTTGCTCCTCTCCTCAAGTGTCCTCTGATGCCATTGTGTGTCCCATCAAATGGCATAAAGAGACAGGAGCGGATTTTGATTTTGATTTTATTTAATTTATAAAGCGCACAAAACCAGGCCCAGGGGCAACCGGGCGCATACTCTTAAACATGTTACAAAAAGCAGTAGTTACAGAAGTTACAAAAATATACAGCATATATACATGTACATACTCTTAAACATGTTTCAAAAAGCAGTAGTTACAGTGAGTTAGAAAAATATACAGCATATATACATGTACCCAAGGGTACCATTAACAGCGTTTAATACAGGGACAGAGCAGAGAGAAAATGTATATTCAGTCCTGTACCCCACATGGAGTCTGGACTGTGTCAAGGTCTCATGAGTCTTGGGAGAGCAGCCATGTTTTAGCATTGTTCTTGAAGGAGTGGAATGATGCTTCAATTCTGATAGGTGTGGGCAAGGAGTTTGGAGGCCAGGACGGGGAAGCTCACCCCACCAGCTTTTTGGAGTTTGCATCTAGGCACGATGAGGCTGTGAGTTTGGGCTGCTCTGGTAGGTCGAGTGGAGGTGTGGCGTGAGAGAGCGAGCGGACAGGTAAGGTGGGGCATTGTTGCTCAGACATTTGTGAGTCAAAGCTAGGGTTTTCAGGGCAATTCTCTGTTTTACCGGGAGCCAGCGTAAATCCGATCTGACGGAGGAGATATGAGAGCGTCTTGTGATGTTTAATGCTGCCCTTAAGGCATTATTTTGTACAGTTTGCAATTTATTAAGGTTAGACTGACTGGTCCCTAGGTAGAGAGCACTACAGTAGTCGATTTTGGCCATAACAAGAGTTCTGGCAAGTGTGATACAGTTGGTGGAATTTAGGAAGGGTCTACAGGCAGTGATAAGTTTGCAGGTACAGGCCGAAGCTGACCTAACTGCATTTATTTGTCTGTTCAGAGAAAGCGAGGAGTCAAGATAGACCCCTAGCGTCTTAGTATCTTTGGAGACTTTAATGTCATTGCCGTCAATAATGAAGGACTTGTAGGTTTGGTCTAGTTTGTTGAGCCGATGATTTGATCCTAAAAGTAAGAGCTCAGTCTTATCATCGTTAAGGCAAAGTTCGTGCTGTGCCATCCAGGCCTGGATGACCGAGTAAAAATTGTTAAGGGCTTTGGTGCCAGCTGTGTAGTCTCCTGTGATAGGGATGAGTATCTGGGTGTCGTCCGCGTAGTTAGTGTAGGAGACACCCAGATAGTCAAGCACATCGAAGAGGGGCTTGGTGAATACGTTATACAACGTAGGGGATACACACAAGCCTTGAGGAACGCCACAGTGAATAGGGGAGGGATCCGCTGATGCCAGCGGTGAGAAGACCCTCATGGATCTATTGCTCAGGAATGAGTGGATCCAGGCATTGGCAGAGTCGGAGAATGGGCTGCTGATTTGAGGTTCTGGCAGAGTATTTGGTGGTTGACCAGATCAAAAGCCGCGGAGAGATCGAGGAGAAGAAGAAGAACTAGCTTCCCATTGTCCTTCAGGGACTCCTTCTGAGTTTTCAAGTCGATCAGAGCTGACTCCATGCCATGTTTAGGGCGGAACCCTGATTGTCTTAAGCCCAGGAGATTGTTTAGTTCGAGGTAATCCTGAAACTGCAGGTAGGCTGCGCGGTCCAGGATCTTGAGCAGGAATGGGACTGTAGTGATAGGTCTGAAGTTAGTTGGGATATTAGGGTCAAGGGAGGGTTTTTTGAGGAGTGGGATAACCCATGCATACTTTAGGTTGTCGGGGGCAATACCCGTCTTGAAAGAAGCATTTATGAATGCTGTAATGAACGGGGCTAGTTCATGAGATGCTTCCTTGATAATAGGTGCTGGGCAGGGGTCGCCTTGGCAATTGGAAGGTTTTAAATTGTTTATGATGTTTTCTACTTCGAGAGTAGTGAGTGGGGAGAAGGAGAAAGGTTTATGCGGATAGGTTAAATGTGTATTAAGTGTAGGTGTGGTCGGTGGTTGGTCAAGCTGTAGGGATTTCCGTTTGTCCCTGATTTTAGATTGCACCAACCAACGGACTCTAGTATCACCCAACTCTCAAAATGTTGTCTGCTGCTACTGGGAATTTCCCTCCTAATTCTACTCCTCTAAAGTGTGCATCAAAGCTAGACATACTTTATGTTGTGGCTTGTATATGGCTGGCAGTCGATTAGAGTTAGTTGCATTGCTAATGTTTGTCCATATCTTTTCTTCTTCAAACATACTTTGTAAATAACTTATTTTTGTTTCTACCTCCCATTTTAGGCAGGTCTGCACCAAGTGGGCAAGTAAAGAATCACTGCACAGCCATGTAGCCAAACATTCAGGGCCTGAGCATTATTGAATGGGAAAGTCCCATTGAAAAGCGCTCTGCAAATCAGGCCCATGACCTCCACTCCCTAGTCCACGGTGTAACAAGACACAGTGGACCTCATTATAAGTGTTGTGGTATGGCAACAACAGCACCGGTAGTGCTACCAGTGCCGTTCTTACCTCGCTGCAACATTACGAGCGCTTCTCACGGTGGCCGAACTGCAAGCCTGGTCAGACCAGACGTGCAGAGTGGCATCCGCAAGCAGTACCGGATGGTAGCAACGGCCCTGTTATTAACGGGAACATTGTTACCATCCTCCCCATTCCCATTGAGCAAATGGGAATTACTGGACCCGCAAAGGATCGAAATGGCCCGGTAATTCCCATTTTTCGGGACACAGACCCAAGTTTGGGGGTAGTCATGCCGGTCATCGCAATTTAAAGTGGCATTAAGAACTCCAATTATTCGGTTTTGGTGTGTCCAGTTTACGTGCTAAATATAACACACCGCCATTCAAAAATCCGACTGAGAAAACTTTCCTGAAAATACGTTTTGTACAATTCTGCTGTACTTATTACTCCACCTGTAAATTATGTGCCCTGACATCAAAATATGTCTACTTATAACTCAGCATTGCTGATAATTATCCCTACCTTTCTGTATTTAAATAGCTTTTCACTTTCTTTTAGGTTCCTCTCCCCTGCTAAAAAAAAATGAGAAGTGATCCTTTTATGTTTGGCGGATGGAAGAGGGAATCAAGATGCGTTTAATGTGCCGCAAAAGCTCATAAATTATGCATCCCGTGTGCCTTCCCTTCGTCATTTCTGCATAATGTCAATTTAAATACTGATACAAGATGGCAATTTGTTTCCTATCCCACATTCTGCCCCACGATGCTACTAAATATCAATGTGACAAGTGTGTTTTCAAAACCTCTGCTAGTCATTTGTAAAATAATGTGAACGATTTATCCACGCTGCATGGGTTTGTAATGCGTAGATTCCCTCTACGGTGTAGAAGAAAAGCAATAAGCAATCGAATCCCTGCCATTTTGTTATTCTTAAAAAATGTGCAGAAAAAGAAAATTGCTTCTGCGCTTCTGATACTATTTAGACATGATAAAACAGCCATTGACATAGCCCATAGGTCTGTGTTTTAGCTATGAAAGCCTAATATAAGTTCAGCGCTTAGAGGTTTGTACGAGCTCTGCACATTAGGCAAACAATGTGAGCCAATTTGTATAAAGAGAGAGGAGAAAAGGTCAAAAGCAATACTACTTGCCATCAATATGTGTAATCCTAACTGTCACATAGTGCCTTTTGACACTGAAGGATATCTTGAATCTTGGTAACCCAACTTTCAAACATTTCTTATTTCCCATTTTTGATATGCCTGAAAGAAAACTAACTCTGGCTCTCCACTCTCAAAATAATGTGGTGAGAGAAACAAACCAAATCATCTACCCATTGGCAAAGCTTATCCATATACCAAATGTTTCATCATCTACTGTTCTGGTCCTTAGGCCCCAATTCACAGAAACCTGCACAGCCCAGGTTTCGCACCCCAGCGAAGAAATCGCATGGAAACTCCTGCGCCTACCCTGGATGCATCCCAGACAAATCATGCGGAAAAGACTGCGCGTACCCCGGACGCACCCCAGTGAAGAAATCATGTGGAAACTCCCGCTCGTTCCCCCGGACGCATCCAGCCAAATCACGTGGAACCACCCGCGCGTACACCGGACACACCCCAACCAAATGGCATGGAAACTCCCATGAGTACCCAGATGCACCGTAACGTACAAATCCACTAGAGGCAGACCCCTGATGCCACCCACCCCGCAGGCAGCCCACACCACATGGGACCCCCAGCCCCCATGAACCATGATGACACCCTAAGGCAACCCACACCACATGGGATCCCCCAGCCCCCATCACCCCTGATGCACCCACCCCGCAGGCAGCCCACACCACATGGGACCCCCAGCCCCCATGAACCATGATGACACCCTAAGGCAACCCACACCACATGGGATCCCCCAGCCCCCATCACCCCTGATGCACCCACCCCGCAGGCAGCCCAAACCACCTCGGACCCCCCATCACCCATGATGCCACCCACCGCACAGGCAGCCCACACCACATGGGATCTCCAGCCCCCATCAGCCGAGATACCACCCACCCGTAGGCAGCCCACACCACATGGGACCCCCCAGCCCCCATCACCACTGATGCTACCCACCGAGCAGGCAACCCACACAACATGGGACCTCCCTGCCCCCATTACCCGTGACACCACCAACTCCGCAGGCAGCCCACACCACATGGGACCACCCAGCCCCCATCAACCGTGATGCCACCCACCCTGCAGGCAGCTCACACCACATTGGACCCCCCAGCCCCCATCACCCCTGATGTCAACCACACTGCTGGCAGCCCACACCACATAGGACCCCCCAGCCCCATCACCCCTGATGCTACCCACCCAGAAGGCAACCCACATGACATGGGACCACCCAGCCCACATCACCCGTGACACCACCAGCTCAGCAGCAGCCCACACCACATGGGACCACCCAGCCCCCATCACCCATGATACCACCCACCCCGCAGGCAGCCCATACCACATGGGACCCCCCCAGCCCCCTTACCTGTGATGACACCCTGCAGGCAGCCCACACCACATGGGACCCCCCAGCCCCCATCACCCTGATGCCACCCACCCCGCAGGCAGCACACACAACATGGGACCCCCCAGCCCCCATCACCTGTGATGCCACCCACCCCGCAGGCAGCCCACAACACATGGGACCTCTAGCCCCCTTCACCTGTGACACCACCCACCCTGCAGGCAGCCCACAACACATGGGGCCCCCCAGTCCCATCACCCCTGATGCCACCCACCCCGCAGGCAGCCCACACCACATGGTACCCGGTAACCCCCATCACACATGATGCCACCCACCTCGCATGTAGCCCACACCACATGGGACCCCCAACCCACCTCACCCATGATGACACCCTACAGGCAGCCCACACCACATGGGACCACCCAGCTTCCATACCCCGTGACACCAGCCACCCTGCAGGCAGCCCACACCACAATGGACCCCCCCCAGCCCCCATCACCCCTGATGCCACCCACTCAGCAGGTAGCCCACACCACATGGTACCCCACAACCCCCATCACCAGTGACGCCACCCACCCTGCAGGCAGCCCACACCACATGGGACCCCTCAGCCCACCTCACCCGTGATGACACCCTGCAGGCAGCCCACACCAAATGGGACCACCCAGCCCTCATCACCCCTGATGCCACCCACACCGCAGGCAGCCCACACCACATGGGACCCCCCATCCCCTTTCACCTTTGATGCCACCCATCTCACAGGCACCCACACCACATGGGACCCCCCAGGCCCAATAACCTGTGATGCCACCCACCCTGCAAGCAGTCCACACCACATGGGACCCTCCAGCCCCCATCACCCGTGACGCCACCCACCCCTCAGGAAGCCCACACCACATGGGACCACCCAGCCCCTGTTAGGGAGAATTCTCTGTTTAGGCTGAATTTCCTAACCTAGTGAGTCCCCCAGCAGCTTTGCTGGATTTCGGGAGTTTGTTTTTTCCATCCTGCCAAGAGTGAAACTCTTTTCTCCAACTCTTGGACATGTATGTGTGTGTAATTCCTTTGAGTTGTCAATGTGTTCGATGGGCTATGGGGTCTTGTACTCCATAGGGTCTCATATGTTTTTCTATGTGTGTTACACCGCACCCTACGTGCCGTGACACTGGGGCGTCCTAGCGGACCTCCACCATAGACTCCATACCCGGGGACTGACTACTGTCTCCCCGGGCATGTAAAGTCACCATTGGCTTTACTAGACCTAAATTTACTAACAGAACTAGTACAAACCATCTTATTGTGGACGTACTAGTAGGGGTAATTCGATTTCTCCTGGATCTGTTACTCGAGGGGGCACTGTCCCTTCCCCTCTCGTCGAGTTTTGGCTGGTGGCAGTGGAAACTACTTGTTATGTTCGACCCCGAGCATAACCCTATGGGATTCGTCCCATTGTTGGAGATTGATACTTTTTCTCGTTAACCTCCAACATACCACCGGTCTACTTATCCTAAATAAGTTTATCGGATGGTATTTTCTGCCAGAACTCGGTTTGTAAAATGGCGTCTGTGTTCGTCTCTGTGACTCCTAAACCAAAGGTTGAGCCCTTTGTTCCACTTTTGGCGGGCCTCTGTACAGAGACCCTCCAAAGTGGTGCCATTCTGTCTGGGTTACCTCAGGGGTGTGGGAGGGGGTTTAGGCACCCTGGACCGAGTTGCCTTGCCAACTCAGGTCACACTCTGGAGTGATTGGCCCAAGTGGTGAGCGTTCCCGCTCACCACTTAGCATGTGTTGATTGACAGCTAGGCTGAATGAATGGGGGTTTCTGCATAAAAGCAGGGCTTTTGGGACTGGATCTTCAGAAGTCGCCACAGGACCTAAGAATCCGACGAGGGTAACGCTGAGCAGACCTGCAACGACGACACCTCTGGTAGAGACCTGCTGAGCCGACTCACCACTTCCCGACGACAGAGGAGATCTCCCTGCCGGAGAGTCTCTTCCCCTGACTGGTGGGAACAACCAGTCCCCTTTGCTTTTTATTCGCCTCAGGACGCAGTGGTCGAATTGCCCGTGCAGAGCATCTCGGCAACTGGATAGCCACTACCCCTGTACCGCGACCAAAAGGTGGTGCCTTGTGACGGAGCACTCCGCGGCTGGTCTCTTCCCTGGTGGTGCACCGGACTTCACTTTACTTCGACGACGAGATCATCTCTACTCTTGGCAAAGACCCGACGTGCATCCACCACCAGGAACAACTGCCCCCGCCGGAGCTGCCCTCCACAACAAGGTACCGTGTCCGCCTGGCTTCCCTTTCGTTCGGTTCGAGTGAGGTGTCTTAATCCTCTCCGTTCCGCTGGGTCGCCTCCAAGCTTTGCTCATTTTCTGTTCTGAACTGGTTCAATCTGCCGATAACAATTTGCTATAAAGACTTGAATGCATCTCCACTAGAGACTTTTTGGGACATCGCGCCTTGCCTCTCTCCGAGTGGGCCTGGCCTCTGAACTTTATGATCTATTGTGATTCTTGCCTTCCCGCCTTGCATTTTATCCGCGTAGGATTGAACTGTGTTGATTTCATGACCTGCCTATCTTTTTCTCTCCCTTCTTAACTAATATTCGAGTGTCATCTAGGTTGAGGCATACACCTCTGTCTGAAAATAAGTGGTACCAGTAGAACCTAGAGTTGTCGATATTTTGCTAGGGGGATTGATCATTTTCTACTACGTAGAGTAATTGTGTTTGATTTGTTTGCCGTGATTTGCTTTAGTGTTTTCCCTAGATGTTGTGTTATAAATAAATACTTTGATATCTTTACACTAAGCCTCGTTGTGTGTTTGCTTGTCTTGCTGTGAAGAATTGCCCTATTTTGTATACTCCACATACTGCTCAACTTTTCTTGAGAGAAGTCTGACTGCTCAGCCACAGCTACCAAGTGAATCTGTGTGGTGCAGACTGCTACCAAGTGGGTTCACCGCCAACGCCTGTAGTCCTAAATGTTTTGCAGTGGTCCCAGAGGGAACTGCACAGGTTTCCGCCTAACAGCCCCCATCACATGTGATGCCACCCACCCCGCAGGCAGCTCACACCACATTGGACCCCCTACCCCCCATCACCCCAGATGCCACCTGCCCTGCAGGCAGCCCACACCACATGGTACCCCGCATCCCCCATCACCCATGATACCACCCGCCCTGCAGGCAGCCCACACCACATGGGACCCCCCAGCCCACCTCACCCGTGATAAAACCCGACAGGCAGCCCACACCATATGGGACCCCCAGTCCCCATTACCCCTGATGCCACCCCCCTGCAGGCAGCCCACACCACATGGGACCCCCCAGCCCTCATCACCCGTGATGCCACCCACCCCTCAGGAAGCCCACACCACATGGGACCACCCAGCCCCCATCACCCGAGATGCCACCCACCCCGCAGGCAGCTCACACCCCATTGGACCGCCCCAACCTTCATCACTCCTGATGCAAGCCGCCCTGCAGGCAGCCCACACTGCATGGTACCCCGCAGCCCCCATCACCCATGATACCACCCACCTTGCAGGCAGCCCACACCACATGGGACCCCCAGCCCACCTCACCCGTGATAACACCCTGCAGGCAGCCCACACCACATGGGACCCCACCAGCCCCCATCACCCGTGATGCCACCCACCCCGCAGGTAGCCCACACCACATGGGACCCCCAGCCCCCTTCACCCGTGACACCACCCACCCTGCAGGCAGCCCACAACACATGGGGCCCTCCAGCCCCATCACACCTGATGCCACCCACCCCGCAGGCAGCCCACACCACATGGTACCCGGCAACCCCCATCACCCATGACGCCACCCACCCTGCAGGCAGCCCACACCACATGGGACCCTCGCAGCCCCCATCACCCATGATACCACCCACCTTGCAGGCAGCCCACACCACATGGGACCCCCTGCCCACCTCACCCGTGATAACACCCTGCAGGCATCCCACACCACATGGGACCCAACCAGCCCCCATCACCCTGATGCCACCCACCCCACAGGCAGCCCACACCACATGGGACCCCCCAACCCCATCACCCGTGATGCCACCCACCCCACAGGTAGCCCACACCACATGGGACCCCCAGCCCCCTTCACCCGTGACACCACCCACCCTGCAGGCAGCCCACAACACATGGGGCCCCCCAGCCCCATCACACCTGATGCCACCCATCCCGCAGGCAGCCCACACCACATGGTACCCGGCAACCCCCATCACCCGTGACGCCACTCACCCTGCAGGCAGCCCACACCACATGGGACCCCCCAGCCCACCTCACCCGTGAGGACACCCTGCAGGCAGCCCACACCACATGGGACCACCCAGCTCCCATCCCCTGTGACACCACCCATCCTAGAGGCAGCCCACACCACATGGGACCCCCCTAGCCCCATCATCCCTGATGCCACCCACCTCGCAGGTAGCCCACACCACATGGTACCCCACGCCCCCCATCACCCATGACGCCCCCGACCCTGCAGGCAGCCCACACCACATGGGACCCCCAGCCCACCTCACCCGTGATGACACCCTGCAGGCAGCCCACACCAAATGAGACCACCCAGCCCCCATCACCCCTGATGCCACCCCCACCTCAGGCAGCCCAGACCATATGGGACCCACCAGCCCCCTTCACCTGTGATGCCACCCATCTCACAGGCAGCCCACACCACATGGAACCCCCCAGCCTCCATCACCTGTGATGCCACCCACCCCACAGGCAGCCCACACCACATGGGACCCCAAGCCCCTTTCACCTGTGATGCCACCCATCCCACAGGCAGCCCACACCATATGGGGCCCCCAGTCCCCATCACCCATGATGCCACCCACACCGCAAACAGCCCACACCACATGGGACCCCCCAGTCCCCATCACCCATGATGACACCCTGTAGGCAGCCCACACCACATGGGACCCCCAGCCCCCATCACCCATGATGCCACCCAACCCGCAGGCAGCCCACACTACATGGGACCTCCTATCCCCCATCACCCCTGATGCCACCCTGCTGGCAGCCCCCTTCCGACCGGACATCACCTGCATGCTGGATGTCGAAAGTGTGACACAGATTCACTCCTTAAATGTCATGTTGAGCACCTTGACTGCCATATAGTGACACCACCCTCAACCACCCTCAACCGCCTGTAAAAAAAAAGACACCCTGCAAACATAAACAAATGCATACACCTCTGCCACATCCAACAGTGTGGCAGCTGCTCAAACACAATTTCTGTCTGCAACCGTCTCCCAACATACACATCACACAAGTGACTGGTAAAGTGAGGCCCTGCAGTTTATGTGATAAACTAATGTAAATAACCACCATGTCGAAATAGTCACACAATGACAGAATCCTAAGCACCCTCAACGTGTGTCACATGAACAGACACTGCCCATGCGTGTCATGGCCAGAGCCCCAATGAGCTCACATCACCAGAACAGATAACCTAATAAACACATCAGTGTACCTACCATGTGTGAAGGACATGACATCACATCTCATCAAATGGCATGTCAATCATAATGCACATATTCACAAGTGTAAGAAGCCACAAAGTGTCTGGGGATGTGTAACACATTGACGACAGAGACAACGATCTTGGTAGGGCAGGTGACATTGAGATGGCGCCAGTGTATGGGAAGTGGAGAAGGAGAAAAGGGGCTTGTGTAAGGGGGCAGTGCAGTAAATGTGACGGACACTATAACAAATACAAAAATGTAGAAAATGAAGAAAATGCGCACAGCTGGTGTCAAGTCCAAGCCTGCGTGCAGACAGCAGGTGTGAAGTGCATATAGATGTCTGTTGCCAGATATCAAAACAGTCTAAGTGTGCTGGATGGCAGGGAAGCAGTGCAGGTGTGCAAGTGGCGTGCAAGGGGACCTTTGGCCAAGTTCCAAGGGCAGCCACATGACCATTGAAGATATATACATGAACCCAGCAGGTCAGAGGAGTACCAAAAGCACAAGCAAAGAGGAGTGACTCAAGTTCTGAATGACTACATGGCAATCAGAAAGGGCCCTACCCACGGATACTGCTGAATCAGTCTTACAAAATGTCATAAATATAGCAATGGCAAAAGTGAGTGCCAACGCAAGATGCCCAACAACAGCACACACAATGAAAACAGCACAAACACATGCTGGTGAAGTTGAAAGCACACCATTTGCGTTACACTGCTTCAAGCAATTTCCGGGAAAATAATGTGAAGAGTGCACACTCGAATGAGCCCCCTCCCAACCCCACCCAAACACAGTGAGGACCATTACACAGTGATGGTGCAGATGTGATAGCAAATGAGACTCCACTGTGCATACTGAAAATCCCCCTTCACACACACCCACTGGTCATGCACATGTGCAACAGCAACATGTAAATGGATAGCAAACATGAGACATGCATGCAAGTAAGCACAGACATGACTGACAATGGTCATTACCTGGGATACCAAACAGAGAAATAAATCAGTAAATATGAGAAAAAAGAATACAGAGAAGACATTAGTGTGAGTAAACAAATCATAATCTATTAGCCAGTTGTATTAAGGTCATACAAACTGCAAAAAAATACAATATGTACATTGGAAAAATGAGAAAATGTTCAAATGTCCAAACTAAACTTCCAAATATGTACAACAACAAAAGGAAAAGTCTTAAAGGTTGTCCATGTCCATAAAAGTCTTAAATAAAAGAAGAAATTCCTGAAATTTCAAAACCAAAATAATACCCCAATAAACTATACACAAAGAAACATGCAGCAAAGTCCAATTCACACTCCAAATCAGAAAAAAGGTAAGTCACACACAAACAACTATGTACTAAATAGTGGAGTGTAGTCCAAAAACGCCAAATCATAAAATAAATAAAGGAAACTTGTCACTAAATAACTATTTAGATGGACAGCGGGCTAGTACTTCTCCTCACCATGCTCCCTCATTGTCTCGGCCAGGGTATCATCAAACACTGCATCCACTTCCCCTAGGCGGGCCTCCGCTCTAACCTCGAGGCCTTGCAGGGACTCTGACATGCTCCTCTCCCACTCCCTGCAAGTCTCATTGAGAACCTCAGCCCGCTTCTCTGCTCGATGCAGTGAAATCTCCACCCTGGCCATGGTGAGTCTTTCTGCCTGTGCCCGCTGCTGCTCTGCCCCGATCTGCTGGGCCAAACGCTCCAATGTGGAAGACATCCTTTGGGTATGGTCCACGTTTGCCTCCTGCCTGATGGGCAATACCTGCCACCTTGAGATGAAATGCCCCGAGTACGGTAGTCTCCTACTCCGACCCTGCTGCTGCAAATAGCCCAGTGCCTGCTCCTTAAGGACAGCCTCAGGGATGACAACCCCTGGGGCCGTCTTGCACGTGCCCTGCTCCTTGGTGCCTGCTGTCCCTCCATTGCCACAGCTCCTGTCGCCGGCTGGATCTGCGTGGTGACCACCTCGGCTGATCCAACCTCGACTCCCGACTCTGGCAGGGATGTGATCTCCACCAGACTGTCCACCATGGTTTGGACAGGTACACAGGGGGCCCTGGTGGTATCTGGGCTGGAAGGCGGCAGGGAGGTTGGCTTGCGCACAGAGGAGGAGGACAAGAAGTGGGTTGCAGAAGTGGCCAGCCCAAGGACCCAATTAGAGACTGGGAAATGTGCTAGCCAGTTCACGAGATGCAAGACCTCTTCATGATGATGTGCAAGCCCTCGATTGGAAGCCTGTGTTAGGCGGAAACCTGTGCAGTTCCCTCTGGGATCACTGCAAAAGATTTAGGACTACAGGTGTTTGGCAGTAAACCCACTTGGTAGCAGTCTGTACCACACAGATTCACTTGGTAGCTGTGGCTGAGCAGTCAGACTTCCCTCAAGAAGAGTTAGGCAGTATGTGGAGTATACAAAATAGGGCAGTTTACACAGTAGAACAAGCAAACACGGAACAGAGATTAGGTGTAAAGATATATAGCTATTTATTTATAAAAACACATCTATGAAAAACACACTGGCACTAATACGGCCAACAACTTCAATTACAATTACTATAAGTAAATCAATCCCCCTAACAATAGTTCGACAATTCCAGGTTCAACGGCACCACTTATTTGCAGACAGAGGTGAATGCTTTAACCTAGATGGGACTCTAGTATTCATTAGGACGGGAGAGAAAAGGCAGGGTATGAAATCAACTTGGTAACAACACTTGTACGAACAAATGCAAGGCAAGTAAGGCAGGGTCTACTGTATATCGCAAAGTTCAGAGGCCAGGCCCACTCGGAGAGAGGCAAGGCTATATATCCCAAAAAGTATCACAGTGGAAATGCACTTCGAGTCTTTGTCGCAAATTGTCACATAAAGATTGGACCAGTTCAGAACAGAAAGTTTAAGAAGGCTTGATGCGACCCAATGGAGAGGCGAGGATTAAGACACCTCACGCTAACCGTCACAAGGGAAGCCAGGCGGACACGGTACCTTGTATGTGGAGAGACAGCTCCAGCGGGGGCAGTTGTTCCTGGTGGTGGATGCAAGTCGGGGCTTTGCCAAGAGAAGAGATGCTCTCGTCGTCGAAGGAAAGTTGAAGATCGTTGCACCACCAGGGAAGAGACCAGCCGCGGAGTGCTCCGTCACAAGGCACCACCTTTTTGGTCGCGGTACAGGTTAGTGGCTATCCGGTTGCCGGGGTGCTCAGCACGGGCAATTCAACCACTATGCCCTGGAAGTGAAGAAAAAGCAAAGGGGACTGGTTGTTCCCACCAGTCAGGGGAAGAAGACTCTCCAGCCGGGAGATCTCCTCTGTCGTTGGGAAGTGGTGACTCGGTTCAGCAGGGCTCCACCGGAGGTGTCGTCGTTGCAGGTCGGCTCAGCTTTACCCTCGTCGGATTCTTAGGTCCTGTGGCGACTTCTGAAGATCCAGTCCCAAAAGCCCTGCTTTTATGCAGAAAACCCCCAATTCATTCAGCCTAGCTGTCAATCAAATCACGCTAAGTGGTGAGCGGGGTGGCTCACCACTTGGGCCAATCACACCAGAGTGCGACTTGAGTTGGCAAGGCAACTCAGTCCAGGGTGCTTAAACCCCCTCCCACACCCTTGTGGAATGGGGCACCACTTTGGAGGGACTCTGTGCAGAAGCCCGCCAAAAGTGGAACAAAGGGCTCAACCTTTGGTTTAGGAGTCATAGAGACGAACACAGATGGCAGAAAATACCAACAGATAGATTTATTTAAGATAAATAAACCGGTGGTATGTTAGAGATTAACGAGAAAAAGTATTAACCTCCAACAATGGGAAGAATCCCATAGAGTTATATTCGGGGTCGAATATAACAAGTAGTTTCAACTGCCACCAGCCAAAACTGAACGGGGGGTGACGGGACAGTGCCCCCTCGAATAACAGACCCAGGGGTAATCAAATTACCCCTACTAGTATGTCCGCATAGGATGGTTTGTACTAGTTCTGTTAGTAAATTTAGGTCTAGTAAAGCCAATGGTGACTTTACATGCCCGGGGAGACAGTAGTCATTCCCCGGGTATGGAGTCTATGATGGAGGTCCGCTAGGATGCCCCAGTGCTACGGCACAGAGGGTGCAGTGTAACACACATAGCAAAACATATGAGACCCTATGGAGTAAAAGACTCCATAGCCCATAGAACACATTGACATTCAAAGGAATTACACACATTTATGTCCAAGAGTGGGAGAAAAAGAGTCTCACTCTTGGCAGGATGGAAAAAACAAACTCCAGAAATCCAGCAAAGCTGCTGGGGGACTCACTAGGTTAGGAAATTCAGCCTAAACAGAGAATTCTCCCTAACAACCCCTCACTGAATTGCCCAGGACAATTGATAACTGCACCTTCCACTGCACCATTTCATCAGTGCCATGAGTGGGAGGGAAACAAGTGGAAAGGGTGGCTGAGGTGGCCGAGGTGGGCGTGGTGACTGAGGTGCCGGGAGCCATGCAGGGAGAGCTATGCCCCCCACCCAGCAGGGTCAGGGAGATGCAGCTGATGATGACTTCCCCAGTCCCCGCGTGCCAGGAGCAGCATGGCCATCTGCTCTCCACACCAGGCAGGGTGAGGAAGCTGCAGGGGCAGCTGCAGCAACCACCACCCAGGCTCAGTGTCACCTAGCCAGGCCTGTAGTGGTCCTCGACCAGGCCCACAGAGACCCAGGGTGTGGATGTCCTTGTCTCCAAGGGCAAGAGACATCTGGACAAAGGTCATGGCACCAGCACCCATGGTCCTGGAGCAGCAGTGACATCTGCTGTCCACACCAGGCAGGGTGAGGAAGCTGCAGGGGTTGCTGCAGAAACCACCACAAAGGCTCAGGGTCACCCAGCTAGGCCTGTAGTGGTCCCAGCCCAGGCCCACAGAGACCCAGGGGTGGATGTCCTTGTCTCCAGGGGCAAGAGACATCTGGACAAAGGTCATGGCACCAGCACCCAGGGTACTGGAGCACATTGCCATCTGATGTCCATACCAGGCAGTGTGAGGAAGCTGCAGGGGCAGCTGCAGCAACCACCACCCAGACTTAGGGTCACCCAGCCAGGCAAGTAGTTGTCCCGGTCCAGGCCCACTGAGACCCAAGGGTGGATGTCCCTGTCTCCAAGGGCAAGAGACATGAGGGCAAAGGTCATGGCATCAGCACCTAGGTACAGATGTCTGCCAGGCGACCTACAGTCCCAGCATCAGTGGGTGATGCCACAGCCCAGTCCACCAGTGCTCCAGCCCCTACTGACCCAAGTGGTCCCAGCCATTCAGGGTCTGCACGACCTTGCAAGAAGGCAAAGCGTGCAGTAGGCCAACAGGCTCAGACTCAAGTCACGGCACAGGAGACCCACACACCAAGGAAGAGGAACTTCAGCGATGAGGTAATTCAGATCCTCATGGAATATTTGCGGCAACACGAACGTGACATGCTGGTGCGGGCAGGGAGCACACATACGCCTACCCAGCGTATGGCCTAGTGGCAGCGCATCACCGATCATATCAATGCCTTGGGCAATGAGAGATGCACAGCTGCTGAGGCAGTGAAGCGTTGGAATGACCTCCGGCGCCGAGACAAAGGCAACCTGGGTGCCAACTACTCCTCTACTCTGGTGAATGAAGGTGGGTCACCACGAGAGGACAAAGAACTCACTCCACATGAAGAGATCATTAGTGATATGATTGATGTGGAGCAGATCCAAGGCACATGAGATCTGCCAATTTATGATGGATTGTCTGGTAAGTGGTCATGCATGTGTGTCCTGGACATGTGTATGTTGCTTGGATGAAGTGTAATGATTGTCTGGCAGTTCTGCCTGCATTTACATGACTGCCATGGGAGAACCATGTCATGGTGGATTGACATGTGTTTTTTGTCCTGCAGACTGCATACGCACGATGTGCTGAACACTGTGACAAACCTTATCACCACACCTGCTCACTGCTTCCAAGTCACTCTCTGCCCCCAGGCTCTCTTGGCCCTCTTCCTGCTCCAACCTGTGATGGTGGATAGCCTGTGATAATCTTCCACTCCACTCTCACCTTCTCGCTGCACATCTCTGACTTCTCTGAGAGGTCACCCTGCCAGCTGAACCACCCCAGAGGTATTTATCCTTTCCTCTCCTTCCCCCAGAAGCTCACTGTCTCCAGAGGACTGTTCATTCCTATGGTGGGGTACTGCAATGGCCTCTACCGAGATGTCTGTGCTTCTACTCTCTTCCCTTTGCAACTCATTCAGAACTGGACTGTGGGAATTGTCCTTTTGTCGTGGGGCCAGGTATTGTATCTCCCTAGGACTGTGATGATGGCACTGGCTCCCAGTTGCTATCACTGTTCATTTCCAAACCCTGTGTATTGTCTGCAAGGCCTTTTGGGTCCTGGGGCTGCAGTTCCTTCAACTTCATCTTCCAAATTTGCTTCCTTCTCATGGATTTTGATCATCACTTTCCTACTCCCTCAGGGTCAGTTACTCATCATAGCAATTAGTTGGTAGTTAATGTCTGTCTTTGGCTGAGGCCTCCCTCTGCTACAGCCTCCCTGACTCAATGGAACTGGAGGTGTACCTTCTCCTGGTCTGGAGGCAGTTATGATGCTTCCTCATGTGTGGTGCTTCCTCTCCTCCTCTCCCCTGCTGGAGTCCTGGATGACTGAGATAATGCACTAGTCACCTGCCCACACTCTGATCTCTGACACGGGCCTCTGAGCCACCAGTTGAACCCATGCACTGCCTCCCTGCTACGCCCCACACTCAGTGGCTGTTTACTGTATACCTCTAACCCTCTACCAGCAATGATACCTGATGTCTACACTTGCACGTCCACTGCCACCAGCCCGACACATTTCCATTACAGTAGTTGTATTTTATATTTTATTTGGATGCCGTTCCCATGTACTGCACTGCCCACTCCCACCCCAGGTCGCACCTTCACTGTGCCTATTCACTCGCTTGATGTCAATGTGACCTGGCACATGGGATGGGTGTGTCTGGCTTCACTATATTCCACCACCCTTGCATCATAACACCTTGTGACACTTGTGTGTATTGATTTTTGGAATTACATGTCATGTCACATCCATTGTACATGGCACTGGGGCAGTAGTCAGCAAGTTCCATCTCATGCAGTTTAACAGTTCAGGCATGGCTATGCTATGTGGCATATGTGTTTTTGCATCAGTGATGTTGGTGACTGAACTATGCCAGTCAGGTGCTTGTGTGTGAAGCAGGTGCTATGCACCATGCACTACATGTGGTATTTAGCCCTTCCACACATGTCCATGGCTGCTTTCATGTTACCCGTCACTTGCATTGACACTTATTACGTGCTGGAATTTGTGACAAGCCAGGTTGATGTGTTGCATGACGAGAGTGTGATGCCTATGTATGTGGGCTATGCTATTTACATGGGTCTTCATGTATTTTTCTGTCCATGTACATGTGATAAGGCACTGGATGCAGAGGAGGAGATGGAGCAGGGACAGGATACTGATCCGCAAATAACAAGCACCAGTGGACGTCGTGGTGTGGCAGCCTATGATGAACCACTGGTGCTACAGTCCATCCCGGCCCTGAATCAGTATGAGTCTGCCTCTTATGAAACCTATGGATCTGATGGTGGACCGGAATTTGACTCCTCTGTGCTGATGCAGGTGAGTGCATTGTGTGTGGGTGCTGTTGTATCCAAAATGTCTGAAGGGGGATAACCCCTCTCAGGGCCAGTCAGTGTTGGTATGTCCGTCTGTGGTGGTTTAGGCTGCAGTGTCATGCTCCACAGTATTGACTCCTGGTCCTGGACCAGTTGCTTAAGGGAGGGATGCAGTGCTGAAGCCACAGACAGCACCATCACATCAAGAGACAGGTTCCCTTGGCCCAGGAAGGCGTGGGATCTGTCAAAGTGGTGGCCTTGTGTTAGCTGGAGATACTGTGTGGGATCAGTCCATGTATGCTGTTGCACAACCACAGGCTGCTTCATATGAGATGTTGGCTCAGAGCATGGATAGGGTGGCCATTTCCATGATACCCTCAGCAAGACAGCTGGAGCACCAGCAGAAGGCATTGCAGTCTACATGCCGCTCACACAGGCTGCACATGGTGGCCAGCAACAGGAGCCAACAGGCAGAACTGAGGGCTCTGCATCCATCCATGGCTGCAGAGGGTTGGGCCCACAGGGACGCCCTGAGGTTAGAGTATATGTCCCTTAGAACTACACTGGCTGCACTCGAGGAAGCCCACAGTAGATGGTCTGAACAGCAGATGCAACAGTTGACTCATTCCAACACTGAGGAACTCTGTGCATCCTGTGAGGTGTTGCATGGGGACCTCCAAGCCATCATGTTGCAGATGCAATCATCTCAGTCTCGCATGGCCACTGCCATGGAGGACCAGGCAAGGGCTATGTGTGGTGATCCTCCCTTACTGCTGCCACATTCTGATGCTATATCAGAGGGTGGTGAGAGCAGTGACAGGTCTCCCGATCCTTACTAGCTGTTCGGCCCATAAACCCATAGAGTGTTTTTTTTTTCTTCTCAACATCCACATATGTGGGTGTTGACATGCACCCTGCACCTTCTCCCCCCTCAGTGCCCCTCCCACCTGTCTCCCATGGCCATTTTTGGTTATTTTTAACTTGTTTTTTGTCTATTGCGCATTTATTTGACAGTGTGGTGCTTTGTGTGGCAGCCCAGGGCATCCACTGTAGCTTCCATCTGGACCCATTCAGGCTTGTCTCATGTTGGTACACTCCTTGTTTGTGCCCTAGGGTCCAGACACATATGCCACTCCTGCTTCACCTTTCCATGGGCTTGCAAGGAGTTCAACATGTAAAAATATCTTACACAGAGGCATTGGGCTTCAATTATATCTGTGGGCAGTCTCAAATCCGACCTGTGTATACATCCCTAGTGGGATTCATGATTGTTTGTCCGGTACATGGTTAGCAACCCTTTTTGTTTGGACTTTGAGATCCATCCTTTGTTCATGTTCCATATTCATGTATTAGCTCGACTATCTCCATTATTGTTAGCCTTCCTGCTGTATGCGCTTCCCTGCCTCCGTGGTTAGCTGTGCCATACTAATATACAAGGGTGCCATGTGCAAGTCGTGACACATTGAGACACATGTGCAATTATGAATGGTCACTGTTAGACAGATCCATTCTTGGGTCCTGTGTTTCTGGTATGTATTACTGGCCAATTGATGTTTATGTGTACATTATTATTTTGTTGTGTGAGGGTGAGTTATTTCTGTACTTGTTCCGTTGATCATTGAGCACTTTGTGACAGTAGTGTTATGTGTTGGCCAATTCTTTGTCTCTTTTGACATTGCATGCCATGTCATGGTGTGTCAACCAGGTGACATGAAGTGTTGCAGAGTTTAGGTGACATAACAGCATTTGGATGTGTACCTTGGCATGGTGTTAGTGGCATACTCCATCTTCCATGTGTTCCTTTTGTGCACACTAAAGTTCTAATGGATGCACACAATTTAGCACTTTGAAGTACAGATTCTCAGGGTGGTAAGGTTGGGACAGATGATTGTCCCATTTGTCATCATCGATTGTCACCTGGAATGTGCCAGGGCTGTGTGCACTCTGCAGCGGTTGGCTCTTAGGTGAAAAATTGTGCCACAAGCTGGGTACGGGCAGCCTTGCCACAAGCCCTATCCCCTCCCATTCGCCGCTGCCGTGCATGTGGTTGGGGATGTGGGTCACCACCATGTCCACTGGTATGCCACGCTGTGTTGAAACATTGTGCAGGGCACATGCTGCCACAATGATAATGCACACTACTGGTGGTGCATATAGCAGCTCACCACCAGAGTGGTAAAGGGAGCAGAAGCATGACTTTAGCACTCTGAATGTGCGCTCCACTATGGCCCTAGTTGCAATATGAACTGCGTTGTATCTTACCTGGGGTGGTGTGGTGGGGTTCCGTATTGGCTTCATCATGTAGGTGCTCAGAGGGTAGGCACTGTCCCTTGTGGAGGTGAGATGGTTTGTCAGTGGTGTGGATTTGTCTGTGGCAGATATGCATGCATTTGCAGGGCCATTTGTACTCACCAATGAGACATGTGTTGCCATGGTTCCCAGCTTCCAGGTCCCGGTGTAAGGGTGACATTCTGAATATGAAACTATCATGGGTGGACCCTGGATAGTTTGCATATACAGAGGTGATAATTCCCTGGGCATCACTTACAACCTGCATCTTGATGGAATGCCAGTGCTTGCGATTGTGATAGATGTGCTCTGTGGCCCTAGGTGGACGTAGGGCCATATGGGTGCAATCAATGGCACCAAGTGCTTTAGTGAAGTGTGCCACCCTCTAAAAATCCTGGACCATGGCCTGCCTTTCTGCGGATGTTCTGGGCATGTATATGTGTCTAACAGACTGAGGGGCGTGCGCTCATGATTGCCAACACCTGGTGTAAGCAGCGTGACTGAGTGGGCCGTGAAATGCCGCCGACTGTGGAAGTCGTTCGCTGAAATGACCCAGTGGCCAAAAAATGCAGTACGTTGAGCACCTTTTCCAAGGGGCTCAGTGCTTGGGAGCACAGGGTGGGTGATGTGAGGTAATCGTCCCACTGCGTGACCAGGTCTGATATGATGTGAGGTGGAAACCTATACCTCCCATAGACCTGTTCATCAGGCATCCCATAAAGGCTGGTCCTGGGTAAAAAAAAAGTGTGCCCTGGCTGTCCTCCTCCTCCTGCGGTGTCCCACGATCACTGCTGTGAAAAATGGTACATTCTTCGTAGCTGTATACGAGCGCTGGGTTTTCGCGTGCCCTTTTTATGCATTGTTTTTAGTGCGCTGTGACGCTTAAGCCAGATTTCGCATGGCGGACGTGATTCCAGATTTGCATGTCTTCTTCTGTGTGCCCGTGAGCATGTGGGCCTTGCAAGTATTTTACTGTGGTACTTCCCATGTAACGCCCACTTTTACGCTTGTTGTTACCCATTCCACGTTTTCTGCCCCCTTTTTAGGTGACTGCGCAAGACCGCATGTGCCTTCGCTGGGAGTCTCGCACAAGGTGTTTGTGGTGTTGCAGTGACGCGTTGGACCCGCGGTGATTCAGCGTAAGTCTCGGCAAAGCCCTGCGCATTGTATTCTACACAAGCGCCCCTTTTTCCATGCAATTTAATTCCATGAATCAGGCCCATTATGGTATCTTCAAGAATGCACTTTGAACATTGTGCTGTCTTAAAGCTTATATATGCTTGCATGTTCTTCCTAGCCAGATCCTTGGGGCTCATTACGAGTTTGGTGGTATCTCAGTGATAAACATGCTGAGATAAAACCAAACTTTAATAACATTATCGCCCCTTGGTCCAACGGTATTACTGCCGGATTACAACTGGTGGTGGTGGTGTTAGTCCCTATTTAATTTGAGTCCACTGAACTCCATGGGGGATTTTGGGTGAATTACCATGGCAATAATTCCACCGAAATTTGGTGGAAAGGTGGCAGATTTAACTCCAGTACATAGCTGGAGGTGAATCCTCCACATTTCCACCAAACTGATAGTTGTGTGGCGCAGTAATGCAGCAATAATGCTATTACTGGCACATTATCACTGCACTGCCCAACTAATAATGAGACTTGAAAATAGGGATCAGCATTGTGAACTGGGTTAAAACTTCTAATTAAGGGTTCTACATTTTTTTTTTATATGTAAACTGATTTGACCATAAATGACTTGAAGCTGTAACACATTGGGCCTCATTACAAGTTTGCCAATCCGGAAGCAAGAGTGCCGGTAAACTCACTGGCACCCTTGTTTCCGGACTGGAAAACGACGTGTCTCCCTGCCGTGGCCGCTGCGCCCGACAGGTATGACCCTGCCGGGCACAGCAGCCACGGTAGGCAGACTGTTCATGGAAGAGCCTGGCACCGTTAACAAGTGTGCCGGCGCTTCCAAGCGCCCGACTCTGTGGGAAAAGGGACTTACATTTTACTGGTGCATGACTTCCGGTACTCCAGACTTGTAATCTCCCAGCGGCATTGGGAAGTCAGGTACTGGTAAAATATTACAACTCCAGCGGCAACCCGCCAGTAGCAATAGCAGGGTTATCGCCGGGCTCGTAAAGAGGCCCATTGACTGAACAAAAAAGGTGCAAAATATCGTTTTTGGAATGGATTGGCAGAATGAAAAATAAAGTACACATTTCAAACAAAGTTTCCATTACAGGGCACCACTAAAATGGAGCAGCAGTGGTGGGGGGGGGGCACATTAGAACCCTTAAGCCAGTACTTAACATTTTGATCTGCTGTTTATTTTCTTGAATGCAACTGACACACTGCCAGGTGGCTGCTATTATGGAAGCTCATCAATGAACACTCAAAGAGTCCACACGCAGCCCTTCGTGCTTACCTGCAAGAGAAAGAATCAGAAAACTAGCTGCAGAGGCTTTCATGAATTACTCACCTAATTCCAACTTGGCAAGAACAGTTGGGGGGGGGGGTTGGATCCTAGCTGTAATTATCCTGCTAGGAGAAATACCTATCAGCAACACAGCAGAGACGATCCTTTGGAAAGGAGGGATACATTACAGGTCATGCTCAAGGTAACACATATGAGACAAGCTCTAGGGTGAGACAGATGCACTTAAGGTCTTGCAGAAAATAGCAAAATCAAACCATCATTACATCCAAAGAAAAATGCAAGACCAACACAAAGACATAGAACAGGGCCTCAACAGAGTGATGAATCAGGATAAAAGGCATATACATCGAAGCTGGATCAAGATAACAGAAAGGATCCATGCCACCCAGAGCATCTAGTAGCAACTCAGCATGGGGTATTATGAATTGGGAAAAAAGCCCCCTTCAAATTGACAAGGACAATCAAAGCTGCATATTAGGCTCTGAACCCCAATGGGGAAACCAACTCTGAAGATCTAAAACCATGAACGTTAAAGCAATTAGCAATGCATCCGAACTCTTACAGAAAAAGGCATACGAATCTCTTACTAAAGCCCGTGGAAAATCTCTGGCAGCTCGCATACAAGATTTGGGGTTGACTCAACAAACGGTAAAATGGCCTGCATCTGAAACTAGAAACTGTGCCAATTCTGGAAAAGTTTACCAACCTGTAACTCCCCTACCTACATCTCAGAGTTAAAAACCGAAGAAACCTACTATTTAATTATTAAATAAAGCTCCAGTGCAAGAAGTCAGCTATATTAAAAATGCAACCTTTTTTATTAGTTAGGGTCGCCGCCATACGCATGTGTTGATGCTATTTTGTAGTAGCCATAACATACGAAAGAAAAAAGACAAATACAAGAAGGATACAGTCGGCAAAAGAGAGTAAATGAGCAGCTTCCTAAGACACTTTTAAGTAAAAAACACAATTGAAAAAATTACAAATCATAAACCGCATAAAACCCATCACGGTAAAAATACTTCCATAATAATTGCCACCGGATTTATACAAGCAGTTGATTTAAATAACTTATCATTACTAAAAAGAGGCTAAAATGTCCACTAAATAGAGAAGGCCACCAGGCATCCAGCGTTAAAAAACGATATTGCTCCATAAACCTATCAAACCGGCTACTTCTCTCTGAAGGCTGAACCAACCACTAAAAGGTGCTTAATGTCTCTAAAGCCCGCAGGTTCTTGCAGAATCTACAACATCGTAGCTGGGAGCTCCAGGCTGCTCTAATACCCAAAACGTCTCTCGTAGGCAAGAGGTTACAACACATTCTCATAAAAGCACGTCTAACATTCATATCAGTGCATTTCAATGGACATGTTGGTAAGTGATTCAGTGGCTTAACCTCATTTTTAAAATTTTAAAACACTTTATAGGTACTGCATTGGTCCATTGTCATAATCCATTCTCGCCTCCATACCTTCGTTTTCACTTCTTGTGGATTAGAGATTAAAATATTTTATTTCCATATGATAGCAAACTGTCGTGACCTGCTTTGATTAAACAGTAATGCAAAATCTCTTGAATAGGAACACGTCCATACTTTGCTTTCAATGTTATATTGAAAACAATGGCAAAAGTCATCATTTTGGACGGCCATATTTTTAGAGAGCAGCAGTGCTGGGCAACAATGTTACTTTGTTAGTCTCGGCTATAATGCCTCCCATTAGTTCCTAGTTCAGAGATGGTCGAGATGCTTTGGGTATTGTGATGGCAGTTTGCTTAGCACTGACAGTCCACACTTTACCCCTGTGGCCCCATCTCAAACCAAGCTCCTAACAATCTCCCTCTGAGCTCCAGCCCCAGGAGCTCGCAACCTGCACCCCCCTTTGTGCATTATCTTGCAATCAATAACAGGACACACACTCTTTTGTGGGTAGGAAAGGCTGCAGCTGCTTTATTAAGTATTAGGTAACTTACAGGTGATCTGTTTCTATCGTACATACTCAGAGCTGTACACTGAGCATGGGGACCTTACAATTACTGTCCTCCCACCCTAGGTTACCTGTACTTCTGCATGGCACATGTGTGCCATTCAAGATGGCCCAGGACAGGGCTGAGTAGCCTCTCCAGTATGGCAGTTAAAATTGTTTGCATTTGCAGTATTGCTTTTCCAGTCCCAGACTGAGAAGTAAGTTCGGTCTGGTCCGCAGTGAAATCTATGGGAAATGTTCTACATTGAGCAATAGGCTCTAGTTTTCAAATGAACTTTTTAATTTTAAAAATGAGAATTATCATTTGAATGTGAATGGACAAAATGTGTTTTATTTGCAAGATATTTCGATCAGAAATGCTGTGCTTTTGAATGTTCATTAAAAATAGGTGATAGATGCTATATTTGAATACGGTTAGTGGTTGTTAGCGTAAATCTTTTGTCGGGTCCACTCCATGTGTGATAAGGCCAGAGGCGTTGCTAGGGGGTGTGCGGGTGCTGAGGAGGCTATAGCCCCGGGTCTTTTGGTTGTAGCCCTGGATAGTAGCACAGGGTTTACAACCAAAAATGCCCCCAGTACCGACTGTCCCAACATTAGCATAGCTGCAGATCTATTCCAGACCTATCAACACCACTGGAGAAGGCAATCCAGTCCTTTTTACTTGGCCACAGGACGTTTGCTGTTTATGGGGAGAACAGAACAGGCCTAAAGGCCCAGGGCAGATAATTGCTTCACGCCTAGGTCAGATTGACACAATTTGCACCTTTACTCTTGTTCCTGCTACTTGGGGGCATGCTTTGGTGTCTCTTCACTATTGGCCTTTCCTTCAGCCCCAGGTGAAACATTATTGTGGAGATCTGGGTGCTCTAAGACTACATTTCCTTGTTTGACATTCCATGCGTTTCCTTTTTTTTGGCAGACAGAATGCATTTTTTATCTTAAAAATGACACTTTCCAGATGTATTTCCCACTCCCTAATCTCCACCCTTGCAGGACAAGGTTGGATAGAGGATAAACCACATCTGTGGCCGTCAGGTGCTACAAATTATCACATATGAGGCATGTGATCATTAGTCAGCTTTAAACACCTCAGTCCAGTGCTGGCCATTGATATTGCTAGTGCCTAACACCTTGTTCCTGAATCCTTGGATCCTGATGTTGTTTGCTAAATATTTCCTGCTCCCTGGACTCCCTTTCTAGCATTCAGTTGTTTTTAGCTAGCACTTTCCAGTGCCTTCCTGTTCTTGAACAACCCAGTTTGTCCGTACTCCATAGTTCCTTGATATTGCTGGGTTGTGCATGTTTAAGCTTGATTCTTTTGACTCCCCTTTCTGAGAGACTTTTCATTTTATGTACCCTTTACTTTCCATCCCTGTGTGGGAAGAGTGGGGCTGTTGGGCTTGTCTGTGCTGACCCTGTGCCTGTTCCTTGACTCCCTCTTGAGTCTTTTTCTGGTTTCCCTCCTCTTCTCTACTTTCATGGCTCCTTATTGATTTTGTGGTGTACAGTTGTTTTCTGTATCTGTGCAAATGTTGTAAGAGATTTTGTCTTTAGGGTTGTTACCTAACTTGGTTATATTTTAGTATTGTGGTATATTGGTGGTAAATTGGCATTACCTCATTTTGGTGGTAATTTAGTGGTGAGCGTACTTTCTATAACATTGCCCTATGATAAGACAACCCTTCCCTCTTTATAATTATGATACCTTCCGGGCTGACTGTAAACATCCCCCCAGGCATAGCGCATTAGTAGGGAACCCAGTAAGATCATAAATCATGTCAAATATTGCATATAGATTGTGCAACTGGTTTATCTACACAAAAGACATATTCCCTGGGATGGCTCTGTCCCCCATCTGCATGTATGGTGGGACACATTCATACAACATACCAACTTTCTAGCTTGTATATATATATATATATATATATATATATATATATATATATATATATATATATATATATATATATATATATATATATATTTTCTTTCTCTGGGATTACCTCCAGCGGTAATCTTTCTTTACCACTGTGGTGTAGACACTCCAGCACCTCCTATTTACTTTTCACAGCTGAAATACAAAGCTTTGAAAACATAAACAAGAACAATCCTTACACGAAAGCAATCTTAATACCTTTTATAAATCTGTTAAACACCATGTGACTTACAATAAAAACATAATTCAATGAACAACAATGCATTCCCCAAATCTTACCCACATTAATACTGCTGCATTTACCTAAGAGAGAAAATAAAAACAAGCATTGCAGTACATGGAAAAAAAATGGTATTTGGTCCCTTTGTCATTTAGCACATGCAAAAAGAAAACATCAAGTACTTTGTTTTAAAAATAGATCCCTGTGCTAACTGTTAAGGAATTGCATTCAAACTGCGCTCCTCATGTTAAATTTTGCTTACAATTATTTATGAGTCTTCTGCGATTCATCTGGACAATCTCTTTCTGCCGTGGTTTATCTGCAATGGAGTATTACAACCCCCACACTGCCCCTGGGATCAGCCTTGGGATCTTGGCAAACTTCAATGCCAGGGTGTCACCTCTATTGAACTCCCTTCTGCAGACTGCAGCACCAGTCAAGGCAAAACCCAGCATCCGGCAGTGGTACAGGCCAGAACAGAATGCCCAGCCTTTCAGTTCAACTCCCTATATTCTATCTTTCTGTCAATCAAGAGTAGCCCTGCCTTTCCCTTGACGTACTTGACATCTCCCAGGCTTCTGACTCCACTGTCCAATCATTTCAGGAGAGCTTTCATGTATCGCCTTCTTTCCTGTGCGAACAAAAGAGGTTTCAGAATGCTCAAGAAGACAGCTATTCATTTCTTATTGTTTTTTTTTTTTTACATTTCTCTTCCATGGAGAAATACTAAGACAGAATTTCCATCCGTGTTTATTGAAATTGCATTGCAATGTTAACCAAGAGAATTAATGAGTTACTCTGTTTTGTTAATAGGGAAGTTAGTTTCTTATATATGTTATTTTCCCAATGCAATTCTTCACAAATTCTTCACAGATGGGAATGCTCCCAATTTTGTATGTGTGTACTGCACACTGAATCCAATGTCTTTTTCTGCATTCTGCTTTGTCATGTAAGACCTAATGTGGCATTTCACCTGCCTATCTCTTTTCTGCATTCAGACTAATCCCATTAACATGCTGATCTGTATCCCTAATTTGCTAAAGGTTTTGCACCCATTTTAATGACTGCATCTGCACACGTTTTGTTGTGCCTGCTTTTAAAACACTGCTATTGAAAACATTGTCATCTGCACACATTTTGAAGTGGCTGCTTTTAAAACAATGCCATCACCATTTAAACCCATTTTGTTGCTTCCATTGAAAACATTGTCATCTGCATTTGCATGCATCAATGTCATATATCCCCTCCTTTTCAGACAATTATGACTGCTTGCAATGTCATATGTGGAAGTATGTATGTGTCACAGGATATCTATCTTTCCCCATTGTTGCCAGTAGCATGATGGTTAAAATAACATCATATTAATGAAAATGAACATATACATATTTCACAATGAATAATTGATTAAGTGTAAGGCAGAAAATGAAACAGAATAAATATATCATATATAGCAGTCCCCACATGTATGTGCATGTGTGATAGAATAACAGGTGTGCACACTCCCGACTCAAGTGTACACATCCAACAGTTCATATGTCCATGGATTGTTCAAACTCCATACATTTCTGAACTACAGTCTCCATCCATGTATTTTATGGAGTAACCATTTTTTTAGCATGTATGCACAAAATAAAATAATAAAATATAACAACAAAATAAAATTAAAATAAAAGAAACAATTTCCATTGTCCCCATCTCAAGTCCCAACTGGAAAAACACAGCACAGTAATGTGCTCCACCATCAATAACTGTGAAAACAAAATCAACCACACCAGATGTCAATCATGTTCTATTTCTTGCACCCAAAATCCTCAGGACCACACCACTGAGATGTCCTGTCCACCAGACTTCCATAACAGTATCCTTCTCTGCATAATCTCTCGGCTTGGCACTCCATGGATTTTCCTTCACAGAAGTCATCTCTTTTGGCCTCTTGGGCTGTTTATCTTCACCCCCATACTTCAGTCCGGAGGCTTTCCTGGGGTTTCCTCCCGTGGACTCCATTCCCGTGGACTCCAATACCGTGGCCTCCAATGGTCCATCATCTCCAGGAACTGGCCCTGCCAGGACAATATGTTAATCCAATCTAAAGTCCATAGAAAAGAAGCAGATTAAGTTTAAGTACATAGCATAGAACAATCATCTAACCCTCTTTCACTACAAGGTTTGAAAGGAATATAGAGAAACAAACAATATTTTACACTTTGAATCACTATACATTACAGTAATTCCCAACTAAATATACCCATTTATAGTGTTTTATATCTCCATCATTTTCATCATGTTTCTTTGTCTATCCCATGCAGAAGAATCTTACCAGAATCGCTTAGTCTAATTCAGCATTTTTTATGAAAACATGGCACCATTTTCTTTGGCTAGATGTGGTATTTTTGATTGCTCATATTTCGGATTATTCATGGAGTGCAATATATACCACCATGTACCTGCCCTAATGTCATTAGGTTACATGCATTATGAAACAGTCACTCTTCAATGCATCCACCAACAGATACATTTATTGTGCTTCTATCATTATTCCATATTGTCAGTTTTATTTTATAGCAATCAGTACATTTAACTTGTCTCCACCCGCTCAAGTCTCTTTATTCTCATGCTTTTGGGGGCAGGGCTTAATTTGGTTGATATGAACAAATTGCTCTGTCACCATCTCGCCCTCCTTCCTCATTATTTTATATACAACAGGGGATATTGTATCTACAATCTCAAATAGCCCTTGCCATTCTGCAAGACATTTTGAATTTGTATGTCTATTCTATCCAAAATGAAATTTATATACCCAATCACCTATCTTATATTCTTTAACAGGTATCTTTTTATCATAATAGGTCTTTGCACTTTCAGCAGCTCTTTCCAGATTTTTCTGTGCAAATGCAAATGCATGTTGCAAGTGCTTCCTCAATTTTTCCACATATTCGTGAACTGTGAATGCACTTACACGTGTTTGCTCATGTTTCCTGTACAATAAATGTTGTGGCAGCACCATTTTTCTTCCTGTCAATACCTCATGAGGACTGATGCCTGTTGCTTTAGCAGGAGTCAACCTTATGGCCATTCATTCTAAAGGTAATTGTAGATCCCAACTGGAACCTGCCTCTGCTACAAATTTCTTTAGTATCTGTATGATAGACCTGTTACTTCTCTCTACATTCCAAGAAGAAGCCGGTCTATAGGAGACATGCAATTTCCTTTGTGGCCAGTAAGCATAGCCCTTCAATATTTTGAAAGTTTTTTGTGAACCCCTATGTCGTGCAGTTATTGTTTAATTCGCGTGGTGCAACATTAGCCCTCTGAATCAAAGAGGCACCACCCACTGTGTCTGACCTGTCACAGACTCCCTAATCATCAGACCATCCTGTAGTTTAGTTCTCTTTTTGTTCTTTAACAACACTCTCAGCTCTTCCTTTCCTTTACAATCGTTTTCAGCTAAGGTATTTTGTTCAGGGTCTATCAAATGATTATAAAAAAACACGTAATATTAGGTCCTCTTTTTGTGCATTAATCAGATCCTGATCTGGCGTATCATAAGTCCACTGCACTACAGGTTGTTCAACTTCTTTCAGAGATTTGGAGCGTGTAACTGCTTCCACCTGTATTTCACCAATTAGGTGTTCAATAGGCAATAATTACCCCATGACAGCCCCAATTTGGCTAATTGATCTGCTTTATCATTTCCCTCCTTATCCTCTCCTGGTGTCTTTAAATGTCTACACATTGTTCTGCAATGAATTATTAAACCATTCTCTAGCACTAATTTATCTATACCTTGGATCATTTTCCCATGTTTGAGGGGCTTTTTTTTATATGTGAGCATACCCTTTGCTTTCCAGCCAGGTAAATACTGTATGAAGCTGTTTCGGGCATAATCAGAGTCAGTCACTATAACAATCTTTGGAAATTTGTTTTCAACTGCGGTAACAACTGCCTTATAAATGGCAGCTAACTGTGCTATTTGGCTACTCCTGGCTCCAATTCTCATCCCTGTACTAGGAATGCCTTCACAGCTAATCCAGACATTTCCTACCCCTGCCACCAGCTGTTTATCACTATCATTTTCAATATGATAAGCACATCCATATACATACACGGTTGGCAAATCTTTTCACACATTTTCATTAAAAGCTTTGTTCAAATTCATTCAAACTGGGCTCTACTTCTACTGCATCTGAAACACACTCACCTACACAGTCATGCAGATTTGCTATCCCTTGAGCAACTGGGCTCTTTTTGTTCTGTCTCTATTTATTCATTTTTATTTATTTATTTATTTATTTACATTTTTAAATCACTCACACAGCCCACAGGCATCGAGGCACTGTTAGAGGAATTGTTTGTTTTTTAGTTACATAATTGTTTTTTTCTTTTTTGTCTTAGTTGCGTATTTATAACGCGCTTAAACACCCAGGGGTTACCAAGAGCGGACCCGGGTATCGAACCTGTGTTGCTTAGTGTCGTCTTGCTTCCAAGGCCCGCATGTTGCCGCTGAGCTATCCTCCCGGGACAATATGATATATCTTACCTCCACATATATCTTACCTCCACATGGAATCCCTGCAATGCCAATGTCCAGGTAGTAATTCTGGACTGTGCCTGATTACCTGATCTAATCCTCTTGCTTTGTAAAAATTGAAAAGGATGATGATTTGTTTCAGTGATCACCTTTTCTCCCTGCATAGTCATATGGAAGTGTGCATCGCCCAGACAGTGGTCAGGAGAGCCTTTTCACATTCACTGAATTTAGTTTGAACCTGAGAAAACTTCTTGCTCGCATAGGTGATAGTTTTATGATTTGAATCATGCTTTTGAGATAACACAGCTGACATACACTGTTCATTGAATCCTATTTCTACAAAGAAATCTTTATCCTTTATGGGATAGGCTAAGCATGGCACCTTCATGAGACATTCTTTCAATTTAGCTACTGCCTCAGATTGCTCTTTTTCCCATCTCCAGTGTACATTCTGCTTCAATAATTTAGTCATGGGTTGAGCGATGTTGGCGTAATTCTCAATAGACTTCCTGTTATATCCTGTCATCCCTAGTAAACTTTTTAGACCTTTCATATTAGTAGGATTTTTACTGCTTCTACCTTTTTCTTTTGCGGATTTAACCCATGTTCAGTCACTTCATGGCCTAAGAAATTCACTTTCTTTTTGCACCATTGGGCCTTCTGCAAAGATACCTTGGCAACCGCCTTCTGCAATTGGCCAAGCACATGTTTAATCTCACCAAAATTACTTCTCAAGCTTTCATTTTTAATCAGAACATCATCCACATAGACTATAGTTCACCTTTCTGCTGCATCTGGGAGTGCTTTTCTCAAAAATATACCAAATTCGCTCCCACTATTAACATACCCAAATGGTTTTCTGGACCAAGCGTATTGCATTTTATCAAATGGGAATGCGAATAGGTTTTGAATATCTTCAGCCAATGGCACACACCAGTACCCAGATGTTAGGTCTAATGTGGTAAACACTTTTGATCCATGAACCTGAGCAAGGCCTTGATCAATGAATGGAAGTGTTCATTTAGACACTGGTACCCTTTTATTTAACTCCCTCAAGTCTGCACACAGACACCATTGAGCATTTGGCTTTAATACACCCAAAATGGGAGTGTTTGAAGTACTATGAATGGGTCTGATAATTCCTCTGGATTTTAATTTCTTAATTATCTCTGTCAGTGACTCCAAGCATGCCAGTGGCAACCAATATTGGCGCACAAATACTAGACGTCTACCATACCCTTCTGGTAATGTGGCAACATGCAAATCAGTTAGGCCGCAATCATATGCATCCTTGACAAAAAACCTCCTTAAATTCCATAAATATTTTTCTCAATTCATTCCTGTCCTCTTCACTATCACATGCATCTGCTGACAGAATTTGCTCCTCTAACATTTTTAAAAATCCTGAAAAATCCTCCAATTGAGGAACCTCTGTGCGTTCTTCTAACTGTGTGGCTGTATCTCTTTGCAGAGTTGCCATTTTGAAATATTTTGGAATATCCGCCTCCACTTCAATAAACCCATTTTCTGTTTCACCTTCATTTAAATAAAATAATATGCAATTCTCCTGGTGACAACACACTGTCTCATTGGAATCATAAGGATACACAGACTGAATTTTGAATATCCCTTTAGGTTGAGAATCCAGAGACTCTGGCAACACACCCTGTGCATCTATGTACCTCTCAGGGATGTCCCCAATCACCAGATTGTTGAAGTCTGCAGTCTAATGTGATTTTTGTATTGCCATTCCTAACGCAGAATTCTCTTCCAAATCAATATCTTGACACCCTTCCTTATCTACCATAATTTTGATGGGTCCATCCCCAATCTCCACCAATGGTGTATATTCACATTCCAGCCCTTGCTGCTTCATGGATTAATTTAAGCACACAAATGCATCAGAATCCTTCATGTGCTGCCCATTTCTTTGGTGGTGAATGCAGGAATGGTAACCTCCCTTTTCACCTGTAACTCAATTGTATATGGCACCAATTGTGCACAATGATAAGCCTGTTTCTTGTCTTCAAATTCAGGTGCAGGTCCTCCTAGCCGTACCACACTTTTTGGTTAAGGAAATCCAATACCATATACATTCTGTGCTTAATGTCATTTCCCAAATAAAAATCATTGTGTGTCCCACACACCCTCCACACATTGTGGTAGATGGTTTTTTGGCCAATGGTAATTTTTGGCATGCATCTTCCTGCAATTCTATTTTCAAAGTCTGGGTTGTCCAATCCAGAGATGTGTTGTTTTTTAATTCTGAATTTTGGGATCTCCTCCCTTTCCATTATTCTCCGAAATAGTTTCTCATTAATACAACTCCTTTCCTGTTCAATTGCTAACGTGGCTTTTATCATTTCAGAATGGCCATTTATACCAATATGGGTCCATGTCTGCCCATCTCCCATATGTATTTCAGCAATGGTTGTGATATGTTTTTCTCTGGTTCCCTCAGGGATAGTATTTTTGCTTGCACTTCTTGCACTTCTTTTCTTTTAAGTAAAAATGCAATGTATGTTCATTTATTTTGGATGCCATTTTTTTCCTAGGATCCAAATAGATCTGCATGGATTGTTTCTCTTTTTCACTTTGCGTTTTATCCTGAAACATCAGGATAACAGTGACACTAGGCACACAGCTGTTTTGGACATACACCTCCACTGCATCATTCGATTTAGCAACAGTATGGCATTTGTTTACACTGCTGTTTTGTGACGTTACCTTCTTAGGCCTTAATGTTTTTTTTGTTAGAGACCACAGAACTCCATTTACTCCATCAATGAGGGGCGACAATCTGTTCCCATCAAAAATGGAATTTCACTGATAAATGTGATCAATACTTCCTGTCTCTGTCTGTGTTTTCCTATATTTAGATCAACCTCAGTGACACCTCCATAGGTACCTCCTCACCATTGAAATGATGTACTGACCCTTCATTTTGTTTCAATCTGATCTGATTTTGTGGGGATCTCCCTTCATTGATACTTTTTACCAACTCTTTGGACATGATCGTGGCCAGTGCACCTGTGTCAATAATTGCAAACCTATTGCACTTTTCTTCCACAGTAATGGGAGCTTAATACCTGTCCTCAAATTCTTCCAATACGCACAGAAAGTGTGAATTTCTGCTGATTTCAGGACTCACTTTTCTCAGACCCTTCTCACTTTTTGCCAAGCACAGGGGTAAATGAAATGATATCTTGCCCTCCTTTTTGCCCATCTCATCTCGGGAATCTTGGTCTGTCTTGTCACGTTCAGAAGTCATCTGGAGTGTAGTCACTGTTTGCCCCTCTGTTCAGGGACCATCAGCATTCACATGGCTGTCCTTCAACTGAACATGCTCATATACATCACATGGTAACTTGTCATTTACAGACTCTCAGTACCTATTTGCATCTGGCACAGCATCAGCCTTTTTAGTCTCCTGAAAGATATGTGGTTCAAAGAACCTTTCAGGTGACTGGACTGTACCCTCCTTTTTAGTACTCATTTTTCCTGTTTGCATTTTATAGGTGTTTTGAGTTTCTAGGGAGAATGTTTCAAAAGTCAAACCTACTTCTCCATCAGTGGTTTAATCAGGGCATGTGATGTATTTTTTTTAATCTGTCTCTTTGCTCTTTTGGAACTTAACATTTATTTTCTTATTTCTCTTTTTCATTTGCACATACTTCAATAGTTCGATTCGACGCCAGATTAAACCAAACTTCCTTTTTATGTGTGGTTGCAATCCCTGCCTTATACTCATTAGAGGGCATCTACATGTTTAAATCAGCAAGCAACTCAGGACCGTTACACAAAACCGGTTTATGGGATTCTGTATTTTTATCATTTCAGGTGCCATTAGCATTTAATCACTTGTTATCAGAAGACACCAGATCGCTTCTGAGACCTTCCGCCCCATCATTTGATGACTGTTTTTTAACTGCACAGAGTTTCCCTATCTGTTCAGACAACATTTTTACTTGGGCCTTAAGACATTGAAATCTGTCCATTTCTTTAGAATCTTCTCTTTGCGGTCTAGACCAGTACTGATTACCTTCACCCTGATTAAATTTGTTCTGGTATCTCTCAGGAGATTGATTTCTATTTGAGTTGTTTCTGAACTCTTGATTCATGGAAAGTGGGGAACGTGGTGTGATCATTCTTTGGTTTTGATCCACTGGTAGAGGTGATTGATTATAGTGGCGCCGGGCATAGTTAATGTTTTATCTTTCATTTTGTGGGAACTGTACCCTATGCTGATTTCCATTTTCAATGAACTGATCCACATATTGTGGTCTGCCCCGGTTGCCATACACCATAGTGTTGGGGTGAAATCTGCTCCGTCCCCCATCTGCATGCATGGTGGGACACATTCATACAACATACCAACTTTCTAGCTGATATATATATATATATATATATATATATATATATATATATATATATATATATATATATATATATATATATATATTCAGTGAAAAACTTTGTTAAAGGGAGATTATGGTTCCAAGTAAAACCGAAAAACCCCTGAAATTCTCCAGTTATGGTAAGCTAAGGAACCATAACTCACGCCACCACCATGCACTGCTAAAACTAACACCCAGGACATCAAAGATGACATCACAAATTTCAGTTTTTTTTTTATTTTACTTGGAACCATAACGTTCCTTTAACAAAGTTTTTTCACTGAATTTCATAGGTTTTCATTAGTGCAACTTAACCATAATGTCCCCTTAACAAAGTTTTTTCATTGAATTTCATAGGTTTTTACCATTGCAAGCTATTTTCCTACAACTTACTAATATCATACTTACCGAATATAGCAATATTTGCGTCTAATTTCCAAAGTATCACCTTAAAACTCTGCCATTTACCACCATCTGGAATAATTTTTAACACTTCTATACACTTCTTGCAACTATTTCAACTAGTTTTGCATACGTAGACGTCTACGAACATCTGACTTCAAAGCGGACCTTCCGGACGGTGCCACATGACCATACGCTGGCGCGCGGCATGATGACATCTCTGACAACCCGTCCGCACTTCATGATAAGATCTCTGCTTGTCGGACAGTTCGGAACTGCATTTTCTACTGATCTAGGAACACTGGCACATTTGCAAAACCATGCTTGCAGGTCCTTGCCAATGCTCCTTAGGCAAGTTTGCTGGAAATCCACCCATGTTTTATTTTTTCAAAAGTGTCAAATGTATGCACATACAATGATCATATAACCTAGCCCCCACTTGACAAAATCCATTCAGACGAAAACATCTAAATGTAGATTCATAATCTTTTTGCAAACCTTTGTGTAGATTTGTGAAATGGCACCACATATATAAGCCTTTACAATATTTTGGGACCCCACCCTAATTTTGCTCCCTCTTGACAGGATCCCACCAAACTTCGCAAAAACATGTATATCTTGATCTATTATCAGTTTGCCAAATGAAGTGGAGATTTGTCAAATGGCACCTCATTTATAAGCCTTTACATTATTTTGGGACCACCCTCTAATTTTGCCCCCTCTTCACAAAATCCTACCAAACTTCTGAAAAAGATTTATATCTAAATGTATTATCAGTTTCCCAAATCAAGTGAGGATTCGTCAAATGGCACCTCATTTATAAGCTTTTACATTATTTTGGGACCCCCAATCTAATTTTGCCCCCTCATTACAGAATCCCACCAAACTTCGGAAAAACATTCATATCTAAATGTATTATCAGTTACCCAAATTAAGTGAGGATTCGTCAAATGGCACCTCATCTATAAGCCTTTACATTATTTTGGGACCCCCCTCTAATTTGTCCCCCTCATTACAGAATCCCACCAGACTTTGCATACTCACTCAGAATCAGCCCAGGAATATACATGCAAAATTTCATGAAGTTTCATGCAGTTCCATTAAGTGGCGCCAAAGTTATAAGCCATCCAAGAACTGCATTTCACCAACCCTGTAATGCTAAGGTGTTCGTGAACTTTCACAGGACTGTTCGCGCGAACATCCGAACCTGTTCGCGGACTTTCGCAGCAAAAAACTATCGACCGTTGTCCGTTAATCCAAGATGGTGGGTCGTTTCTAAAAATCTGATGCACTTCACGCTCCTCACCACCGCGGACATGACGCAAGCCGATTAGCCAATCAGGACACTGTCTGCGGACCGAACAGGGAAGTGTGTCAGCAGACCGGACATAGATATTACAATTTTTTGGGACCTACTTTTTGGGCATTATTTAAAAAGCTATTGGATGGATTTTCACCAAATCTACAAAAGCACATGAAATATTTGGTGAAAACCAGTCCAGTGCTTTGGGCTGTAGGCGTGAGCAAAGTTTTTTCCCCATTCAGTCTATGAGATAAAAAGAAATTTTGGGACCCCCCTATAACTTTGCCTCCGCTGGACCAAACCTTACCAAACTTGGCAAAAGAATTCAGCGTGGGCCATATACTTTTTTTGCAAAGTTTGGCGAGGATTCGTCCAGGGGGAGCGAAGTTATAAGCCGCCCAAAAACTGCTCTTCCTATGGGATTAGCAATTTAACCATAACTACACGGCCACTACTGTGGCCGTGTACTATATATATTGTTTTCTCTGAGATTACCTCCAGCTGTAATTTTATTTTACCTTTGTGGTGTAGACACCCCAGAACCTCCTATTTACTTTTCCCCGCTGAAATACAAAGCTTTGGTAACATAAACAAGAAAAATCCTTACTCCAAAGCAATCTTAATACCTTTTATAGATCTGTTAAACACCATGTGATTTACAATAAACACATAATTCAATTAACAACAATGCATTCCCCAAATCTTACCCACATTAATACTGCTGCATTTACCTAAGAGGGAAAATAAAAACAAGTATTGCAGTACATGGGAACATGGCATTTGGTCCTTTGTCATTTAGCGCATGCAAAAAGAAAACATCAAATACTTTGTCTTAAAAATAGATCCCTGTGCTAACTGTTAAGGAATTGCATTCAAACGGTGCTCCTCATGTAAACTTCACTTACAATTATTTATGCAATTTGTCTGGACAATCTCTTTCTGTCTTGGTTTATCTGTGCGGGAGCATTACAACCCCCACACTGCCCCTGGGATCAGCCTTGGGATCCCGACAAACTTTAATGCCAGGGAGTCGCCTCTCTCTGCACTTCACCCAGGCAAGGCAAAAGCAAGCAACCAGCAGTGGCACAGGAAGGAACAGAATTCCCAGCCTTCAGTTCAACTTCCTATATTCTATCTGTCTGCCAATCAAGAGTAGCCCTTCCTCTCCCTTGACGTACTTGACACCTCCTAGGCTTCTGACTCCACTGTCCAATCACTTCACGAGAGCCTTCATGTATCTACTTCTTTCCTGTGCAAACAAAAGAGGTTTTAGAATTAACAAGAAGACAGCTATTCATTTAGTATTGTTTTTTTAAAAATATTTCTCTTCCATGGAGAAATACTAAGACATAATTTCCATCCGTGTTTATTGAAATTGCATTGCAATGTTAACCAATATGATTAATTAGTTACTGGGTTTTGTTAAAAGGGACGTTAGTTTGTTATATATCTTATTTTCCAAATGCAATTCTTCACAGATTCTTCACAGATGGGAATGCTCCTAATTTTGTATGTGTGTACTGCACACTGAATCCACTGTCTTTTTCTACATTCTGCTTTGTCATGTAATACCTAATGTGGCATTTCACCTGCCCATCTCTTTTCTGCATTCAGAGTAATCCCATTAACATGCTGACCTGTATCCATAATTTGTTAAAGGTTTTGCACCCATTTTATTGGCTGAATCTGCACATGTTTTGTTGTGGCTGCATTTAAAACACTGCCATTTTAAAACACTGCTATTGAAAACATTGTCTTCTGCACACATTTTGTAGTGGCTGCTTTTAAAACACTGCCATCAGCATTTGCATGCATAAATGCCATATATCGCTACAATGTCCATGTTTTCATACAACATGCACATGTTTATTCTGTATGTTTTCCTTCCTTTGCTGTTGTAGCCTTTGCTTGCAACTGTGTCTTGGTCTTGCATGAATCCAGGTTGGGACCCCAGAATGTTTGATCACTGTGTGCATAGTTAAGAGGACCGTGAACGGGCCACACCACCTAGGCTTGAGTGTAGATTTCCGCTGATGGACCTTCAGCAGGACCCAGACTTGTTCCTGTAAAGGTTGGCAGGGCTCAGTAGCTGGTTCAGGTAGGGCTTCATGGACCTGAACATGTAGAATCGAACAGTCTTAATCAACATGAAACAGCACTGGAGTAATGTATCATCCTCCTAAGGCAACCATTGGATGTGGGGTACTGCTGCGGGGGCAGTTCCCATTGTCATGGGGCGACATGTGAGGATTTTGTGCGTATAGAGTTTGTTTGTATGTGGGGATTATTGAGCATAGCAAACAGAGCCAGGGTAAGGCTTGGGGTAATTTCAACCATTTCTCTTTACACACTTTGGACAGACTTTGGGAGATCCCCATTGCAGCATTATACAAGCAAACTTTTCTGGTGTTGATAAGGGTCATGGAACTGTTCAGCTATTCCTAGAGCTTTGCACACTTCATTAATGAACTGATGAGTGAAATGGGTGACTATTTAAACTAAAAGTCTGGCGGATTAGCAAACAAAAAGGATTGTTGCTAAAAGGAATACAGATCTTAGATGTGTCTTTGAACCAACAGCTTTAAAAGTTAAGAAAGTAATGTATTTGTGTGATTTAATGCAACACATTTGGTTTTTGCTGGATTTTTAATTAAAAATATATTAGCTTGGCTGAGCTGCAACCCTTTGGAAGTGGAAAAACAGGTTTCTTTCAAGGGCAGGGGAAATCCTCTCAAAAGAAACTCACTGGTAGATGATAATTATGGGTTAGACCAGACTCTTGTCTACAGAAAGAGAATGAACAATAGAAGACCCTTCAGCCCAGGAAACGGAGGTGTGAAAGAGGCCGTAAACTGCTCCTGCAAGGAAGTTCCAAAGGAGGGGGCTGCTCCTGGACTGCAGGGAGAAACAAAGGGGCATGACCATTTGCTGTTAAGCATGAACAATGAACATTTTTTAAAGACGCATAACTTGTGATTCAAAGTGGTGAAAAATATACAAAGTACAGATTTGTTAATCAAAATGTTGGCTGCATGTTTTAAGAGGCGGTAGAACTGTGTAAAATATTGTGGATAGGAATGGCAATATATGTGGTTTTATGTGAATTGTGTTAATGCTAAAATTATGAAACTTTACACACACATCCCTATGGTAAACTCACACATTTGTGGAAAGGTGCATAAAGTTTGGAAATTGTTTTCATGGCAAAAAGGACAACATTCTGCAGAAAGGTGAAACAGGATCCCACAGTTTCGGGATTTTTATGAACTGATGATACATAAAATATGGAATCTTTGTGTGTGTTTTGTGTAGAAGTGACCAATGTAGAAATATGTATATAGGATGAAATCCAATTTTGAGACCAGTGGCTAAAGGGAGGTTTCTAAGGACTGGAAAGCAAACCATAAAATGTGACATCATCCGGCCTTGATCCAAACACTCAGATGCAAGGCGGAGATGAGGTTTTGATCCAATCACAGTTCACAGGGACAAGCTTAGTTAAGCCGACCCATATATCAATTTTGTGATGTCATTTTAAATGATGAAAAGAGACAGCTGACAACACAAAGGGACTCACTGATCCACTCACTTTCCTGATTCCGGCAAAGCACTCTGATCCAGCATTCTACATCCAGTTTTAACATCCTTCCAGATCCAGATGCCAAGACTCTTTCAGCAGTAGAGAAATATTGACTTCCAGCAAGGCCTAATTTCTCAAACTTTTTCTCACAGCCAAGTGAAGCGCTGTGGTGTGGGAAGGCCTTTTGAACCAGTATCCTGAAACTCTCTGGCTTGCTACCACAAGGCTTGCCTGAGGAACTTGCTATCCAGCTGATTGCAATAACCCCAAACATGAAGGACAGATCCTGTGCAAATTTGGTGACCGGCCTAGCAAATCCAGTCCCGCGTCTGATGTGCTGTCCTTCCTTGACAGATCCAATCCATGACCAGAACTGACAGTCCAATTTAATCACTTATTCTGTGAGTATTAATAGCAAGAACACTGACCCATAGCATATCTGCATTGTATGATCCCAATATCAAACCCATCCCATCTTTAATTCAGAACCATAGTATTGTTAGAACTATCTTTGCACTGACTATTTTTTCATCTGTGTTATTCAACCCAACATTCTTATTGATTTGATTAAGAAAAGTAAATTCCTGAAAGAAGTAGAGTATCCACAACCGACGGGTTACACTGATCATGTGACTGTAAGATCCATCTGTGGCATTTGCTTTTTAATAGTCATAATCTAGTGTAATCAACCCATCTGTCCTTTTCAAAAGTGCATTTCTGTTTTCCATTCTCGCACCCATTTTGCAAAAACGACTCTCACGAAAACCTCTATAACTCCCTCGGTTTTCAACTCCTACTTGTACCTAACATCCTTAGCTATCCATAGAACCCAAAACCTCAGTGCAAAACAGTGTGGTTCACCTGTTATAGCAAAAATCGTGCAAGGAAAAGTTTGCCGCAAATTGAAATTCTTAAAGGTTTTTACACGTGTGAATTAGCTTTAAACTGCTTCCCACTTGGACTTTGAGATTTCAAATGTTTTCGTTTGACTAAATCATTGTTTGTGATTGTGTGCAACTGTTCAAAGCAGCTCCCATAGGAATTTATACTAATTTAAGTATTTTTGACCACATTTGGTGTTTTTCTCAGCCAATTCCAAAGACAATTTCAAAGCCATGCTTACAGCTGAAAAGTCCATTCCGTTTTTCTCTTGTGTTTGAAGGGGGAAGGTGGGGGTGATATTCTGTTTGATTTGTGCTGTTCCTGAATATCTGCTCTCGCCTCACATCTATTTAACTTGCCTATTAGAGGGTTGAGGGGTTTTGCAGGGGGAACCCCTAAGTATAGTGCCATCTGTCCAAACCAACACAAAAGTATTATTTTCTGTGCTGCATTTGTTTTTGTGCTCATTACTTGATTCCTTCTGTATTAACGATATTACTCAGTGTTCTATCACCCCATTGGTGATTGTTGTGGATCTATTAAAATATATTGTGATTAAAATTCTAAATATATAAATAAACATTTACCTTTGCAAACTAGCCTGATTCCTGGTTCAATGTGATTGGGGGGGGTCTCAAGAGAAGGGTGTGATATGAGTGGTATGTTGTTCATAATATTGAATTTATAGATAAAATAAATTAGGGTTTCATTTCTGCACTACATGCTGGGCGTGAATTTGGTGTGTGCCAGATTGAAATCAATTAGAGAAGAAATGAAGACCGCCTTCCTCTGGACAAAAGGCAGGTCTGGACCCTGTAAAATTTGAACAAGAAATACTCTAAGAATGGCAGAATAAAGAACAAACCAAAAACATCCCAACTGTAAATGGACACCACACGAGTGCCAAACAATCACCACTGAGAGAGGAGTCCCACACTGTGCACCCCGCTCTGGCCATACCCACACTACACCAGCCACTAAAAATTTGAATCAATGAAAAGCACCAACCCTGAGCGCAGACACAAAACCTACTGCAGGTGGCTGTTGTGGTAGCACTTCAAAGGAAAGTGAGCCATAAGTGCTGGAACAATAGGGAAATGAAGAAGAAAGTATGTGAGTGATGCCTCCCGATCAAAGAAATGCTAGTAATGGGGGCAGTGAGTTGAGTGAACAAGTTTACCGCTAGATTGAACTCCAGCTCACTGCATTTGTCAGAGAGATGAGCAAGGATTCAGTCGTAATGTATGACATGCTGAAGGGAGGTAATGAGCCTCCACAGGAAAGGTTGTGGTGTGTGCTGCCGGGCTAGAGGAGTGGAATACAAATAGACAAAGGCTGTTAAGCATGAATAGTTGCTTACTCATCTACAAGTGGGGGACCGCAAGAGGCCATTGCTGCTGACCCTAGTAATGGCCACTTGCGGTCCCTCTCTTGTAATTGTTTCCTGTGACATTTGTGACCACATTCAGACACCTGTGGAAAATGGGTCTGGGGCTTAGGGTAAGGAACAAGGTTGAAACCTCAGCAATATCTTCTTGGGTGAAAATATGGGCTGTGGGAGATGAGGTGATTGGCTGCTAGTGAGAGGACTGCCGTTGAGGTGTTATGCAATGATATTCTATGCCTGTGCATAAAGTGAATAATATGAGCACATGATTGTATGGTACCCAAGTTTGCCCTAGGCTTCACCGTCCACATTATTTTCTTGTACTCAGAATAGAAGGCAATATGCTGATCTTTGTACTGGTTGAAACTATTCTCAATGGATTTGTGTGGTTGGCTCATCTCTTTAGATGTAGCATTGCCCTCCTGCGTGTTATCAGTGGTTTTCAGAATCCTGTTAATAGTCTTTATTCAGATAGTCTTGAACTTTATTTCTTCATGACTTTATTTTGCCTGTATTTTCACTTTGCGAAGGTGGCACTGCAAATTGGTTAAGTTTAACTAAAGGTGAGGGTTGGGGCTAAGGGTTGGCAGGGGGTTAAAAAACAAGGGGTTTAGAGGATCTCCACTTCTAATGATGAAATAAATGCTAGGGCAAGAGAAAGTCAGGAGACGTTAATGTGACTAAGTGCATGTATGGCGAAGTGAATACAGTGGAAGTAAAGACATACTGTCACTGAATGTGACATTGATGCCTTCAATTTACTGCACACAATTATGGCATACCTCGGCACACAACAACAGCTACTGCTGATGCAATCTGTCATATAACCACATATATCTATAACCAGGAACATTTAGGGTTACAGACATTTTGTTTATCCTGTCTCTGACAAGAATACACATACGTTTAAAACATAAAACATATACAGTGGTCAATGGATTGTCTCCTTCACATTACCTGTAGACACTGTATTATAAACTAAACTACACGTTTCACCCTATTTTACAGCCACAGCATGCAAAAGGATAGCTTAGAGTCAACGAGTTTGTCTTGGGAGCAAGGCAGCGCAACACAGGTTTGAATCCACATCCTACTCTTAGAAACCACGTGATGGTATTACGTGTGTTATAAACGAACAATACAATAATAATAATAATAATAATAATAATAATAATAATAATAATAACCTTATTACCCTGAACTAATCTGAAAAGTTTGCTTTGAAACTAGTAGTTTGTTTTCTCAGGCACAAGCAAGTGGACATGCCCAGTAACAGCCTCTTGAATCTAGCTTCCTATCACAAAACAAAAGATTGTTTCTCTGCAACTAGTATGTTGTGTTTTACATGTCCTATCAACTGCTATTGTTTCTCGTCCAGCAGAAATGGTTGGCACATTCAGTTAGAGCAACAGAATATAATCTCCTGTCTCCACAAATCCTATGATTTAATTTTATTCCCAGCTGATAATCAGGTTCTCACAACCTTCACAACTGCTGTTTTGTTTGTGTCACATAAAAGTTTGCACACCCATTTACTTCCATTCACTGTATTCTCCCACCTCGAACCAATGATATGATTGTCACTTAACAACTAGTATTTAGTCGCATCAGAAGAAGGTGGCACACTCAATTGCAGTCATGTGATGTAAGCACCTTTAATTTGAGAGCTTTCCCGAATAACTTCATCTGGGCTTACTCCATACCTTCCACACCTAGCACTCTCAAACAGCCTTCTAGTTTGTGGTTGCAAAGTAAAACTCTGTCCAGCATTGGATAGTTTCTGGGGACCAAGCAGTCAATGTGTCATTTACTCTTCACAGCTTGTGCATGCACAGGATGTACAGAGCCAGACCCATAGCATGCATAAGTCAAGTGGTGCAGGAATGAAGTGCATGCAGCTGAATTAATTTATTTTTAATTGACCAAAGTTAAGCATTTGGGTTTGATTCGGAGTGAGTATCTATATCAACATGTTGTCCTAAAAATAGTGTAACCATTATCCGTCTGAATGCATAACAAACCTCTGTGCATATTAATTATTTAGATTAAATCTGCTACCTGACATAAAAATGCACAATCTTTTATATATTTTTCTATTGTATGACTTAATCTGACGGACCAGGTTTATGGTTTCGTTTTTTAAACAAATGTGACACCAACAGATCCTGAAAAATGCACAGACTTGCATCTGTTAACATTTGACATTTCATGTTAGACTATTCTACAGCACCTGGAAGCCATAACAACGTGAGTAAATGGCTGTACAATATCAAGTAAAGTAAGATAACATAATTTCTGAAAACAACAGAGAAATCGCTTGCCTTTATTGTGTATATACATTCAAATTTCCTTAGAATAACAATCAAAACTCTGCAGTCAAATAGTTAACTGAAATAGAAGGTCAGGTCTGAAACAATACGTTGAAATATATATTGGGCATGGTCTCCTTAAAGAAATGGTGGCACAAGTATCCCTCCATATAGAAATTATACGAAATTCAGAGAGGCCCCGTAACTTCTATGTCATGCCTGGGCTTCGCTTCTTCGGTAATCCCTAGGCCTCTGCCATGCCCAAGTACGTTTCTCCAAGCCCACACCACATTCTCCGAAACACCATGAAACACAGTAGGCACGTGTCAGACCTCTCCAACTGGTTCAGTGATAAATGGGCCACTTTGGCGTCTATTAGTGTCAATTATGATTGCGTCTTTGTTTTAGTAAACAAAAGCCATGGGGAACTGGGCTGTAATCGGCAATTTATTCCAGCAAGGAAACCAGACACACGACACATTGTAATACATGTTGGACACCAGCAAGCTTTATTTGTATCCAATTCATCTTATAACAAAACAAAAAAAACTGGTTCTCCCAATCCTGAATTATAAAATCGCATCTAATGTACGCAAAACAATATACTGAACAGACATTATTTAAAATATGCAACAGCTTTCAATATTTCTAATATGTTAGCCACCTACAGTTGACCCATTTCCTCTCTGTTCACATGAGAGGTGATGAGAGCTTAAAAACGCTCAGTGCATCATCCTAAAATCTGAACGTGGTGGAGATTTAAACAAAAAAGAAAAACAGAGAAACAGCTGTCTTAAAACAAGCTTTATATGTAAGAGTTGTTTCATTTTTTTAAGTCTATTTTCTTTTCGTGACACTGTGCTCTTGCTACTTTTACCCGACACTGCACACGTGTTGTAGAATTGTCAAAACATAAAAAAATTGGATAGATAAAACGTGCACTTTTCATGTGAAAATAAATCCCATAAGCACCAACCAAACATACAACAACACGAGATTCTATGGCATTGCACTGGTGCTTACTTTTATCCTCTTCCTGTTATGTTTTCTCTCCTTTTTTGCCAGGTGATATGAAAATACATCCGAACAAGCATTTTCTCTCAAATACTGCACATTTTCTCTCAAAAACAGCAATACCTCATGTGCTGTGAGTCCATTCTGAATCGTGTGAGCTCTTGACCAATCCCTTTCCTCGCTTAAAGAAACCCATCAATTATGGTTCATCATCCTGTCTTACTGCTAAGCACAGAGGTGCACCATGATCTGACAAGTACCATGTTGTTTTATTAACGTTATCCCTGAAAGGATTATCCTTTCTCTTTTGAGTATGCTATATTCAGCCTTTTGATATGAGGATTATTAGGTAGGTTTTGGGTGCGGCATTGCATTGTGTGTGTAAGATTAAATGACCCATGCTGTGGATTGTAGTTCTCCAGTGCTATACTGTGATCGTATGTTTTTTCTCAGGTTTTCATTGACAATGTATAAACTCTGACAGCATAACTCAGGTAGTGGCGGTCTTTCGAGCCAAGTGTTCATTGTTACTTTCCCGTACCAGGGGAAGCAATGGTGTCTCAGTTCATCATTCATCAAGGAAAATGCAGTCAGCTTCATCTTCTAAGGCGTCACTATTTTAGTGCTGGTGGTGCCCTACGTGCTTCACGTTACGCTGAGAAGAGGGGCTTTCGTTTGAAAATCCTCATCCCTGTATGGAAAGTGGCATATACATATATAAGTGCGATGTAAAATGCAGTCAGCTGCACCTTCTACAAATGTACTATTGGAGTGCTGGTGTCACGCTACAGGTTTCCCATTGCGCTGAGAGGAGGGGATTGCTTTTGAAACATCTCATCCCTGCACATAGCGCAGAACGGAGAAGTGTGAAGCAAAGTGCAGTTAGCTGCAGTCTATGGCTGTTGCAAATGGGCTGTTGCAAATGGGCTGTGAACATAGTTCTGGAGCCCATCTTTTTCTTTTGGCTCCTCCTGACCGCTACCGGTGAAGTCTACAGTGGTCAGTAAGGGTATACACCTATATGTTCTCTCCTTCTCCCCTGTATTTTGATAGGAGTATAGCGCGTGCTCACTTCTTCTGACATTTTAAATCTTAAAATGTATGATCTCAGAAGCAAGCCTCAATTTCGCTGCAGTCTTTTCCTTGATCACGTGCCATTACAACAACCACCCATCCAACGGACCCTACTTTATTTTTACAGTCAAAATCAAAAGTTGATAGGAGGGACAAGGCTTGTCATCTCCCTCCCACAAAACTACCAATTTCTTTCACTGAAAGAGGGGGGAAACCTTCGGGCGTGAGATCTGGTGAGAGTACCTGTTCCGAAACAGGAAGGAAATTCAACAACTGACATTTCAGATGCTTCTATGTCTATCTCTTCATGCCTAAACAGACTTTCTGAATTGCTGGATCAGACAAATGGAAACAACTTCCTTCATTAACCCAACTGGTGGATCTTGTAGTGGATACTAATATTGTGACTTGCGCCACTGTACTGTCAGGGCAATCTATTTATGATCATCAGTCATCCGTGCCCACTTTTTTCCATGATCAACACAAATCCTTTGACAATTATCTTCCTTTAGGGGACATCTCAATGTGTGAATTGTTCGAATCTTTGTGTGACTCAACAAAACAAAGCCCTCATTCTTTTTTGGCACTTAGCCTAGTGCTGTCTTCATCGGTCAAACTGTATGATAATATCTTATTTGAAGTAAAAATTCCTACTGTGTTGTTGTCAAGGATCGACCAATGCCTGGAGAATTGGATGCCCCTGTTACTTTGTTCAAGCTGCCGCATGGGCCCTGATGTGGACTGTGTTACTTGCAGACTACTGAAATGTGAGATGATAAGAATCGTTCGATGAAAATGTCTAAAAAATACAGGCTGAGCAGCACAAATCTCGAACACGTTTACATACAATTATAAACACGTTATCTTTAGAGGGTCAGACTCACAAGGATTGATCAGACATCAAACTTATGGAAGGTACTCTTGTAACTGGCTGTAAGCCAAAGAAAAATAAGAGAAAACCGACATTTAAAAAAGGAATCATAGAACAAATTTATACTTTTGTGTCAACCTCTAATAAGGGAAACATACTTGCTACTTTGATCATGTAACTTTGTCGAAAGCATCTTGTGAAATGTTATCTTCTACTGATTTGGCACACAACGTGCCTGTCTCATCATTGATTTCAGATTTGGTTTTGGACTTAAACTGTGAGAGCCTGCTATGTCCACCTACACGTTTGTCTTCTTGTTCCGTGAGAAAATATAAGCAACACTATAATTCTATTCTTGTGTCAACCAGGGAAACTCTTGCTCTGGGTACAGCTGCAAACAGAAGGCTCATTGTTTTAACCACCACAGAAGGCATTCAACCGTACCTGCTTCATAGTGACAAGCCTTCAGACCGATGGGCCCTGGCATAAGCATGTTTCAACTCTCTATGGATCGGGGCACAGACCAAAAATTGTACACACAATGAACAGCCTATAGCTTGCCCATGCTGCACAAAGAGGATTTATTGCATTTTGTGTTGTTCTGTCCAGCCTATATGGAACTGAGAAGAAAAACATTATTTCCATTGCTTAAAAACACAGGTATTACCCAGGCCAGACCCACCTTACGCTATTTGTTATCAGCTGCCACAATGCCAGTAGCTTGAGGTTCTGTGGACTATTTGAGAAAAGCATGGCTGAGCAAACTTACACTTTGTAATTTGACAGAACACTCATAAAGCTAAGACCATCTATGCATTTTATTGGTGGATATTATTTTTATTGAAACTTGACTGTACACATGTACTTTATATCTGTTTTTTATTTGATAGTTTTAACAAAGTAATTTTATTTTGTATTGACCTTGTATTTTATCTTGCAAATGTTGTTTATGGATACTTTTTTCCGAATAAACTTATTTGATGCTGATGATGATGATATCAACAGATCACTACTTTATCACCAGCTACACAAAATGTTATTAAGAGTTATGCTGTTTTTCAGAGTTCTTTAAATACCTGGCTCGAAGCAGCCAGGTCGGATGGATGTATTTTGCCACACCAAAATCCCCTTCAAGCTTATCAGTGGTCTTTCAAAGATCCATTGCATCACCAACCCCCCCAATTACCTGAAAGTTAAGTATTGGTTTTAAATAATCTCTTCTCAGGGCCCTGTATTCATCACAAAACAGCATAAGTGCTGCACAGTTTCTTCAGCAGCACCATAAACCAAACACTGGCCACTATTCGCTTTACCCCAAAACCTGGTGAAAGTGGCAACCTTTAGCATGCCCAGTCTAAATTCCAAAAACAGGGTCAGTGCAAAAGGGGGTCAAATTAAAGCAATGTTAATGTTAAAGGAATTTGGACCGCGCACCGTTGCCAACGGAATTGGTCCCCCAGGTGCTCAGGTGGATCTGCAAACAAGAAGGCGGGGGGTTAATTGGGTGAAGAGGGAGTAGGAAAGTGAGAAAAGTGATGTCCTGTTGGCAGCTTCCGTTTGATTTTCACTGTGTGCTGAGCTTGGGTGTGAATATCGGATCAATGTTAGGCCTTATGTGCTTTTGGTGCGAGTTATGTGTTGTTTGTGGTTGCAGTGTGGTGCAGTGCATGCGGTTTGCTATGTGAGAGGGTGGTTGTGTGGATTTTTCTGCGAGTTAAGTATGCAGAAAGTTGAGCTTCTGGGTTAGTGGGCAATATGTCTCTTCATCCTTATAATTCTTGTTCTATGTATCCGGTTATCTTATGGAGCAGGCATTTATTTTCTCTTTTTCTTTCTTGTCAGTTGAAATGTTAGAAGTGACGGTGTGGCAAGTTCCCAGCTGTGTTATTTCCGACCTTTGTGTACCAGGTTGAGACGTGTATTTTTACCCACTCTGGTATTGGTGCTGTATTTTTACAATCACCCATCCCTTCCTATGTATTTCCTGTCAGCGATCCATTCTTGCCTGTGTTTACTTTGTAGACCAAGGTGTTATTGACATATCACCCTTACCCTTCCATCCCGATCTCTGCTTGATCGTTCTTTGGTATGATTCTAGCGTATCTATCTTTCAATTAGTAAGTTGATATTCCGTAGATTGATCTTCACTTACTTCAGTTGATGGGTGGTAGCTTAGAGGATGGGACGATCGGTTTCCTCTCTCAGCATTGTTTCATCTGTGTATGTGCCCCCATAGGCACTCTTCCTAGTTATGGGGTGAAGAACCAAGATTTGAGAAGTTTTCTGAATAGGAGGTGATCTCTTGTGTTACACATTTTCTTTGGGAGCTTGTTTCAGGTTTTTGGGGCGAGGTGAGAGAAAGAGGATACTTCAAATGTTCTTTTGTTGTATGGTTTTGGTTCCAAATGGATGTCGCTGCTGGCCTTGTTGGGCGGTGTACATTATTGTTTCTCTTAGGAACTCTGTGCCTTGGCCGTGGATTGCTCTGTGTGTTATGCACATTGATTTGGACTTGATTCACTGTTTTATTGGTAGCAAGTGTAGCTTTTTCAGCTCTGATGTGATGTGTTCTCTTCGAGGTAGTTTGAGGAGCTGTCTGGCTGCTGCATTTTGTATGCATTGGAGTTTGTATAGAAGTCGTTCTGGCATGCCCAGATATAGGCTATTGGCATAGTCTACTCTGACATGACAAGAGCGATGACAGTGAGTGTTTTGTTGGTGAATGACACGAATCGTAGGATCCTTTTTACTGCTCACAGGAGAAAGAAGCATTTCTTGATTACAGCGTTTATTTGTGGCTTTAGAGTAAGTGTGTTGTCCATCAGGACTTCCAGGTTTTTTTTACAATCAATAATGGGGCTGGGGTTGTCCCAAGTTCTGTTTGCCAGGGGATGTAGTGGTTGTCTCCTCCATTTCTTGTGATGATCATTATTTCTGTTTAGCCTGGGTTGAGTTTGAGGTAGTTAGAGGTTATCCAGTTGTAGATTTCATGAAGGTGTTTTCTTCTTGTGTGTTTTGTATTGTGTAGACTATTTGTGTATCATGAGTGTAGTTGTAACAGGTGAGGCCATGTCTTTTAATGATCAAGAAAGATTTCAAACCCGGTTTCATCACTAAATACCCCATACACAAACACAGTTCCATACATGATTCTTCCATTCTTCAACAAAATAAAGACACAGCTGCTTTTCTAACCTTCAGGGGACTGGCTTTATCTATAGTCTTTGGGTTCATCCACTGGCTGATCAAATTAAGTTCGGCAATGGTGTCTTTAACATGAACAAACCAAGGCAGAATTTCGCCACCCTCATCTGTCAGGACATGCTCTAAGGCCTCTTGACATTGTATATGGCTGGGTGTAGAACAAAGCCTGACCCAGTAGCAAAACTGGTCTTTATCTGGCCTCATCCCCAATGGGGCTCAACTCGACATCTATCTAAAGCAGAGCATTTTGGGAGCCTTGTGGCTGCATAAGCAGATATTTTAAGAATGTATTTTCTGCCATCTGTAAGGACTGATGGTTTACATAGCTCCATATGTCTGTGCTATAGAGGGCTTCCACTTTGGCTCATTTCCTGTAGCTTTTGAGCACTGGCGAAATTGCCATGCCTTCCAAAAAAGCTTCTCAGACCACTACTATATCTCACCATACTAGTGCATGACTTTTCAACCTGAGCAGACCATCAGCCAGTTTTCAAAAAGGGAAAAGTGGATTCTGACGTAATCATACACAATGATACACAGAGCTCGTCACTTGGAGTTTCTAGGTCGGAAACTCAGGAACTTAGTTTTCCCGACATTTAACATTAACCATAACTCATTGCATTCAGACATGAATCTGTCAAAGTCCATTTTACACCCATGGAGTGGTGGAAAAAAGGACTGTGTTGTCTGGATAAAACTGGGTTGGGAATCTATTTCTGTTAATATCAGGAGGATCGAGGCAATGTGACAGCAAATTCATTATGGCTTCATTGATATAAATACAATATAGTAACAGGGTGAGTACACAGCAATATGGCTTTGGCAAACATTTTACCACAGCTTTCCTGGAGCAAGATTGGCGAGATCTTCCATGGGGCATTCCTCCCTCCCTTCTTAAATATAGGAACTATTTCAACTGTATGCCATGAGTCAACAACAGCATTGTTGTGAATGGCTGCATTCAATAGTCATAGAAGCACTCAGGCCCAAAGTGACAGTTCATCTTAATGATAACATTTCACTTAATGCCCGTAAAATTCGGACTGAATCTTTGTTTCCATCCAAATCAATGGCATCCTTAATAGATCTAGCATTTCATTATTGTTTTATGAAATTCCAAACTTACATAATATGGACTCAAAAGATATCGATTTGGCTCTGTTTTTGTCAATGCACACGTGGATATTGTTTGTCTGCATTTTTTTGTCTGTTGTTTGATGAGAGAGATTGCTCTCTTAAGGATGCATTGTATTTGATTTTGCAGTGAGGATCTTATCAGAACATTATTTTAGCTAGCCTGTAGACTCTATTGTTCAATCAATCTAAAATGTCATGTTCCATTAACTCTTCCCAGAAATGCTCACTTTATTTCTAGCAGGCGTCCAAGGTAGAACAATCGCCATCTCCTTATTGGCCTTGGCTCCTGTTGGCACTTTCTTTTAATCAAGAGTTGTCAAGGCCTGAGTATCGTTCTTTTTAGCTCGCCGACCTGTCCATACTATCTTGGAATTCTAGAGGGTATAATACGTTATTTAATTCCTACAATCTCTGTCCTGAATTTACATCTTTTGGAATAATTTTGTTACGGGGGTATGGTTAACCATTTGCCCTCTGCGGTCCTTTCTACAGCCTGCAGCTATTTTCCTCAAGGGAAGACCTGCTGGAGTACACCTGATTCATTTTGAAAATAGTCTGTTTTACAATTTAAAAGGTTATCTTCAAGTAACACTGGCATTTTGGCACACATATGACATTGCTTGTATATTTGCACCATGGTTTCAACAAGTAATTCAGACCACAATTTATCAGGAATCGATCGAAATAGTGAATGTTCAGTTATGGACTGGAAATGGCACGCGTTTTACCCTGATATGGTAAAAAGTAACTTGAAGGCAACCACTATGTGGGGATGTAAGTGGGCACATTTCTTTAATGCTCAAACTGAATGGTAATATCTGCACTGATATCCCCCCCCCGGCACCTACCTGGCATAATCAATATTCATCTTCGAATAGTGATTATATTTTAGCTTTTCCTTTAATCATTCATCCTCAAGTGACTATAAGTGGCTGCCGGCCCTGATGAAAGTGGAACTTCATGTTGTGAGATCCTGTATTGCACTCTGTACTTATAAGGTGTCATCTCAAGGGAATAGACTGCTTTGGGATAATATAATTATTAATACTTAACATTTTGAAGGGGGGTTATTCTTAAATACAGAAAATGAATCAGCAATCATAGAATTATTACATCCCTCAGATTTCCACGGTTTTGTTAAAGGGACCATTGCATCATTGCATCATTGCCTCGTCTTGTAGACAGAAATGGGAATGTAACTAAATCTAAGAGATTACAGCAATATAATAAGGTCATTGCAACTCAGAAATGAACTATGCAATCTTCCCATAGAGGACTCAAAGGTATCTTCTGCATGGATGACCAATGTTATATAATTGACATTTGTCGCCTTATGCAACAATCCAGAGACTGGATTAAAAGGCATAGCTGCTACCTCTACAATCAAAATAGTCAATACATGCTTAATTCATTAATGTCAAATCAGCAGGCTGAAATCGGGATGACATCTGGATGCTCACAATTTTAGAAATTGGGTACCCAACAAATATATAAGATTAACTCAATTTCGGAAGATGCATGGTGTAATCATTTTACCCCTTTAAGGGACAATATGGACTTGTTCTAAATTGCTAGCCCCAGGAAGTGGCTTTTGCTTGCAGACATGGAGATGACAACAATATGCATTACAAAAGCTAAAACCTCCTGGGCCGTGGAACAAGATGGAATTCCTAATCGTGTAATGAAGTCTGACTCCTCAGTATGGTCTGTGATCCTCTGAATAATATTTGATTACATCCTTCTTAGTAGGAAAAGTCCTACGTCCTGGTCCATAGCACATGCAGTGACTATTTTTTTTTAAAAGGAAGCAGACTCACTCCCTCAAATTATCGCCCAATTACATTATTAGATTCATGCAGCAAGTTCTTTGCATTGTTAATATTGCGTGAAGCATCAGTTTAGAATTGAGGAATTACTAACTGGGTTTAGGAAAGTGGTAGGAACACAGCTAAATGGTTATATATAAGTTTGCCTTCAACAAAACGCAGCTTGGCAGAAGAATGCCACTCATTTATTTGTGGCCATTGTAGATCCATTTTCTGGCTTCAACTTTGTAAATTAAACTATTATATGGAATAAGTTAGCAGCCTGGGATCTCCCATCTGGACCTTGAGACATGATCATACAACTTCATGACAAGGCAGCCTTAAGAATTAGATTGGATGGACATGGGAGTTTGACAAACGAGTTCCTGTCGGTGAGACAGGGATGTGTGATTGATCCCTGTCCTTTTAACCTCTATATTTCTGACTTGAGTTTGGATTTTGCAAATTTAATTACATGTCTTCCAAATCCCTATGGCCATTAGGCGAACTTAGATTCCTTCTACGTTTTAAATATATACAAAACAAAGAATTAAGTTTAAGAAAGCATATGAATTTAAACAGTCTATTCGGGGAAAGCACACAGAAAAAGTGAATCAATTAAAATATTTGGGGTCCCACATTTTTGACAAGCCCAACAGATCTTTGGTATAGCCTTTCTTAAAGAAATACAATTGTAATATTTGCTTCTCAATTGTGAAAGCTGCAATTTAGATTCTGCCATTTTTATATGTTTCCCTTACTCAAAATCTATACAGGGAACCTTTCCCCAGCATCACATTTGGTCTAAAATTGGGACTCTGGCCAATTGGCTACTTGAGGTGTCTTGTTTGGTTAAAGGTTTTTTCACTACCAAATGTGGTGCCTATTTCTGTTATTAGGCCTGAACTAGATATACATTCTCTTTGCGTGCATGTTCAAATAAATATGTAATGTCTATATCGAAAAAGTGATTCATTCACAGAAAGACCCAATGTTTGAGGTATTGCTCTCTACATTGCATGCAAGAGACTGCAAAATGCTAACCAAATTGTTTGAAAAATTTGAAACAATGTTGCAACACCTAAATATTGATGTGGATGCTCTAGTTAATAATCCTGTCATTGTAAAGAAAAAACACTCTGAGAATCGGATTGGATAAGTAATCATCAGAGAATTTCCAAATATAACTTATATAACGACCGTGGAATGGACCACAAAAGGTTAGGAACCTTAGAACCGTACTGGATATGATTTCCTACTGGCACTTTTGAAATAAATTTCTAAGTGTCAGATTTAATACCTTATAAACGGTGGACATTTTAATTAGTTTTAACTAGCGCTCTGAGGCCCCTGGGTTAGTGACACTTTATACAAATGTATATAAATAAATAAATAAATACATATTTGAGCAGGTCTACATTTTCATCTCAAAACCTGTAGATTTTGTAAAAGAGCAGGGAGAGTTGAATCTTGGGAACATCTATTGAGAAATTGCATGGGCACTTGTAGTTTCAGGGTGGAAATGTGCTTGTTTTGTTTTAACTTTCTGCTGCATTTTCGATATCTCACGGTAAAAGAAAGAGTTAGTTACCATAAGGTAATTTTTCTATCTCCTGATGATTTAGTGTGAACATTTTTTTTTAAAAGGATACCACAATCTAATAAAATAAAAAAATAAACAATTTGGTCTGATTTCATTTTTATGAGAAAGGAGATTAAAGACATCAATGGATAATAGAATGTTACAATTTGTATGGCTATGTGTAGGTCTGGTCTCTCTAACTATTCTAATAGAAAATACTGATTATCTGGGGTCTATACCACATGCTGAGGCTGGTAGAGCCCACAAAGTGGTGAAGGATCCAGTTTAATAAAGGCAGCAGTGCCTGAGGCTGGTGAAGGTCTCAGTCTCTATTTAAATGGATTGGACTTTTACAAAAAATTAGAGGCTCTGCCCATATTTCTTTGATGCTTCCATGGACAGATCAGTATGAACCCTTAAGCGAGCCACAGAGGGGTTAGATGTACTTGCTCTGACTTAACCCGACTCCTCTCCATGAAGACCATCACCCCCCAAGCAACAGGAAAGCCCACGCCTAAGACCTATACAACTGTTCCTAAGCCACTTTCCCTTCTTTTTACATTAAGGTAACCTAAACCCTTCCCTTAACTTTCTTTAATTTACCTAGGGCCCTTCCCTTTAACTTCTATTTATTCAACCCAACCCCTTGCCCATAACTCTATTTAGTTTAACCCCAAACTCCTTCCCCATATCTTTATTTTCATTTAACCAGAACCCCTACTCTTATCTCTATTTAACTTAACCCAAAGCCCCTTCCCCTTAACTTTATTTAATTTAAACCAACCCCCTTCATTTAACATTATTATATTTAACCTGGCCCCCTCCCATTAATGTCATCTCATTTATCATGACCTGTCCCTTTAATTCTATTTAATTTACCCAAGCCCATTCCCCTTAACTTTACTTTAATTCAACCCAACCTGCTTCCCTTAACTGTATTTATATAACCCTGTGTCCCTTCCCCTTAACTTAATTCATGTACCCCGCCACTCCCCATAACTCTATTTAATTTAACCATGAGCCATTTCACCTGAACTTTATTTTAATTTAACCAGACCTCCCTTCCCTTAGTTTAATTTAATTGTACCTAACCCCTGCACCTTAACTTAATGGTTTAATTGAACCCTATAATTTTTTTTTAAAAAAACAAGAACATTCCCCAGACCTCATCCCCAAGCCCTGATTGGTGCTGCTTGGAGTGACCCAAACAGCACTCTTGTCCAGGCAGCTGGCAGAGGATATAGGAGATATCCTCTTTGCCTGTACGCCAGGTGCCAAGCCCTCCCCACAATTCAGAGGAATACAGAAAGAATGTAACCACACTTAAACTGTACTGATTTTCTTTCTACTGATTTAGAATGAAGCCACACGAAAACTATACTGATGTGGTTTCTTCTGCTTTAGAATCTAGCCACACTAAAACTGCACTGATTTGCTTTCCTCTGTTTTACAACTTAGCCAAATTAAAACTCTACTGATTTGGTTTCAGTTGCCATAGAATTTATCCACACTAAAACTGTACTGATTTTGGTTGTGCCGCTTTAGAATTTAGCCACAGCAAAACTGCACTGATTTGATTCCTGCTGCTTTACATTTTAGCCAACCAAAGCTATAATTATTTGGTTTCACTGCTTTAGAATGTAGCTACACTTAAATTGTACTGATTTGGTTATTGCTGCTTTAGAATTTAGCTACACTAAAACAGCATGGATAGAATTTAGCCACACTAAAACTGTACTGATCTGATTTCACTGATTTAGAATTTAGCCACACCAAAACTGTATGGGTTCTGTGTCTGCTGTTTCTGAATTAAGTCGCTCTAAAGCTGATTTGATTTGGTTTTAGCCACTTTGAATGTAGCCATTTTGCTAGTCTAATGGTTCAACTTCTGCTGCTTTCAAATTTAGCCACACTAAAACTGTACTGACTTGATACTGACTACTTTTAAATGCAACCATTTCAAGGATGTATTGATTTGGATACTGCTGCTGTTATACCTAGCGAAACTAAAGCTGTAATGGCTCAATAATTGCTGCTTTTGAATGTATCCACTTTAAAACTTAACTGATGTAATCTCTGCTGCTTGTGAATTTAGCACCCTAAAGTTGCACATGTTTAATCTCTGCTGCTTTTTTAATTTAGCCACACTAAAGTTGTACAGATTCAATCTCTGCTACTTTTAAAGTGAGCTACACTAATACTGTACTGGATTAATCCCTGTTGCCTTTGAAGTTAACCACACTAAAATTGTACAGGTTCAATCTCTGCTGCCTCTGAATTTAGCTACTTTAAAACTGTACTGGTTTTACTTCTGCTGCATTCGAATTTAGCCACTAAGTCTGTACCAGCTCAATCTTTGCTGCTTCTGAATTTAGCCACACTAAAGGTGTACTGGTTCAATCTCCACTGCTTTTGAAGTTAGCCACATTGAAACTGTACTGGTTTAATCACTGCTGCCTTCGAATTCAGCCACACTATAGCTGTATGGTTTAAATCTTGGATGCTTCTGAATTTAGTCACACAAAAGCTGTACTGGTTCATCCTCCACTGCTTTAGAAGTTAGCAACACTAAAATGGTACTGATTTGGTTTGATGTCCACTGCTCCTGAATTTAGCCACAATAAGACTGCACTGTTTTGGTTTCTGCTGCTCCTGAATTTTGTCACACTAAAACTGGACTGATTTTGGCTTCTGCTGCTTCTAAATTAAGCTACTTTAAAGCGGCACTGATTTGGTTTCAGCTGCTTTGACCTTAGCCACTATAAAATGTTACTGGTTCAGGCTGTGCAGTTTTTAAATTTAGCCAGACTAACACTGTACTGAGTTGACTTTTGAACATAGCCATTTTAGGCTGTATTGATTTGGCTCCTGCTGCTTTTGAACCTAGCCACACTAAAGCTATACTAGCTCAATCTCTACAGTTTTAATGTATCCATTCAACCTTCATGACCATTGAAATTAGACACCTTACCCCAAACCACCTTTGAACCTGCCCAGACTGTACTTTATCACCCCTAAATTTAGTCACCTTAAACTTGGCCACATTGAATTCTGCTGCCCTCACACAAGCCTTTGTTGTTTTCCACATCCCCAAATTCAGCCATCCTAAACATTACCAATAGTGAACTGAAAGTCATGAAGGTGATCAACCATGAGACAACCACCATGTGGAGGCGTCTACCGCTGGGAGCTCTATACCTTGGCACCATAACATTTTAGCCACTTTCAAACTTGGCTACCATGAATTGTGAGAAATTGCCCACCATAAGGTTTCGGTGGCTACAAAACAAACCACTATACGAAGGACCTACAACACACAGGGGACTTCCCCCTCAAACCCAACCTTACCCACTGCAACTCCTTCCCAAGCATAGAACAACAGATCTGAGGAAACTACAGAGACCAAGAACTGGTTAACCATAGGAGGGATTTCACCCCTGTAACTAAAGAGCAACCAAAGAGCGAATGGGTTATGGACAAGCATGGGCCTCGCCCTCCACAACCCTAAAGCACAGCAAGGCATTCACCACTGTGTTAGTGCAACACACACTGCCAACTTAATGTTTAATTTGCCCAACTCAATGGCATAGCCAGTGTGATTAGGACCAACAAAACCTCCCAACAAAGGGAGCCAACCACCAGAATAGTGTGATGCACAGACACAACATCAATAAACCCACAACAATCATGAAACATCAACAGCTACAAACATATCCTGCCTCAAAAAGGATGAACAAGGATGAACAAATGAGGCTGGAAAACAGAACAAGAACGACAAAAGAAACCAACTACCTACCAGAATTCACAAACCTTAAAATCACCTCCAAACTCCTCTAAATGAACTGAAGATCCAGACAAAGAATACAACATAGACATCAATCATACATCTCCTGCTACCTCTCCACCTAAAACCTAGAAGCACCATAAATAAAAAATCACACAACAAAAGACCCATGGAATACTAGAGGAGCTGTCAATATACTACCAAACCATCGACCCTAACACACAGAACCTGATAATGGAGAAGATAACTCCAGAAAGAAACTGCTGAGAACCAGATGTAGACTAGAATCCATTGCCACCTACACCCCTCAGATAGCAAGACATTGGGAAAAAGAACCACCCCAACAAACAAACATCTAACTACAATGATTCGATACAGAGAAACCCAACACACAGCATATTCAAACTCCTCAACAATGGGACAAACGACACAACTTCACACTCGACAATAAACAGGCCAGCCCAACAGAGAGTCGAAGGACTGATGAACATCGCCCCACTAAAAAGCCAGAAATAACAACTAAATAAAACAAGCCAAATCACACTCACTACACTTCAGCCTACTCAAAATATGATCTATGTATGATGGTGTACAAAACAGAAATTTGCGACCTCCAAAGCAAAGGTCGCACGGATACAATATTCTTCACAGAAACATGGCTCTCAAACAACTACAAAGTAAGTTCCTCCCTTCTCCTGATATCCATTCTAACTCCTCCCCTCTTACCTCTTCAACCCCTTCGATGGGAATACCACACCCCTGGATCCTTCTGCTGAACATTTTCAAGGGTGGCAATCAGCTCCACATTGCTACGGTGAATGCTTGCTCTGCTGTCAAACACTCCTCTGACATCTGTCTCCTTCTTGAAGACTTTGACCTCGATGTCCTCACCCTTACCGAGATGCGGTTCAATGCTGACACTCTCCTTCCTGATGGATATAAGCCTCTCTCTAAACACAGGCCCACTGGTCTGGTGATGGGATGCCCCTAATCTTCCCCAAGTGGGTCCCTGCTTCTATTATACCAACTCAACCCTACTCATAGTCTGTAGAATCTGTGTCTCTCCAACTCTCTCTCTTACCCTTGCTACTATCTATAGGCCCCCTGGCCCTCTCTCTCTCCTCCTCTCTGAATGGGCTGACCTCTCCTCCTCTCTTCTGACCTCTTCCACCAAACTCCTCCTCCTCAGAGACTTTTACATCCACCTTGATTCCTCTGAATAAGCCACCACATCAATCTGTAACCTTGGGACTCCCTCTGCCTTACATACTTCCTTCTGGTCAGACTCACTCAGCTGGTCACACTCTTGAAGCCTTCATCTCCACTGACATCCCCATCTCCAACCACCTCACTATCCCTCTTTCCTGGACTGACCACTCTCTCCTCTCCTCCTGCCTGGGACCCCTTGAACTTCTGACTCAGCTTTCTCCCGCACTGCCAGCCTCCTTCGCAGTCCTTCAACCTACATAGCAAATTCCAATTGCTGCTTTTGCTTACACCTTCATCCCCTTCCTTTCCCTGATATTGACTCTCCCACTGACTCTGTCCTTTCTAACCTCCACATTGCCATCTATAACACTCTTGATATCCTTTCCCCTGTCAGGCGGATCTGCCTAAAACCTGTCTCCAAATGTAACAGTTGGTTTGACAACCATCTAGCCTCACTGAAATGTCAGTGCAGAGTTGCTGAATGGAAGTGGAAGACTTCGGGCTCATCCACCAACAAACTGGCCTGCTGCTTATTCCGACGGCAATACTGCTTCTCCATTTGCTCCAAGAAGAGAGCCCACACTAACGCCTGCATCTCTAGAGCCACTAACAACATGTCTGAACTCTTTAAAATCTGCAAAGAGCTCAAAAATCCAACTGCAGTCTCTACCTCTCACCTTCTTCCCAGGCCATCTGCACTGCACTGGCCTCCCATTTAACATCTAAAACTCATAACATCCTGTCCTCACTCTCTTCCTCTCCTCCCTCTTCCCCCACCTGCTCCTCTGCCTGCCTTGGCTCCTCTCCCCCCCCCCTCTCTCTCCTTCTTCTCCCCCATAAAACCTGATGAGGTCTCTAAAGATGTCCGCTCTATGAAGGTCTCATTCAAAAAGATGTCTATTTGCTATCCAAGAATTATTAAGGACAATGTCTTCTCTCTTTCCCTGCTTTAGCCTATCTCTGCAACCATTAATTTGCCTCTGGCTCTTTCCTTCCGTCCCTCACATGGTCGTATATGCACCCTCTCCTAAAAAAGGAGACCCTTCTTGCCTGGCTAACTATCGGCATAACCCCTTACTTGGCAAACTCCTGGAGTTGTTGCTCATCCCCAACTGATCCACCATACTGAATGTGCTGGTTGTCTCCACGACCACCAATCTGGATTCCAGGTATCCAGAGGCACGTAAACTCCTCTCCTGAACACCTGTGAAGACCTGCTTTCTAATTTTGATTCTAACTCTCCAGCTGTTCTCATTATCCTCGATCTCTCCTCGGCCTTTGACATTGTTAACCATTCCAACCTCATAAAACGTTCCAAGTAAGCCTGGGCACTGGACTGGCTGACCTCCTTCCTAACCTATTGCCCTTCCCAGGTGCAACTGGGCCCCTTCTCCTACTCCACCTCTCTCTCAACATGGAGTGTTCCACAGGGCTCTATACTCTCACCCTAGCTCTTCAACATCAACCTTGCTCCTCTTGCCCACCTGATCTCCTCTTTCTTCCCCCACTTCCAGTGCTATGCTGATGACAAAACTCTCCTTCAAGCTACCCACTACTACCTGCTCTTCCTCCTCTCTCATCCTCAATTGCCTGACTTCTATTCAGGCATGGTGTGCTTCCAACGATCATTGCTTTAATGCCAGTAAGACTGAGATCCTTTTTATTGTCCACCTTGGGCGCTCCTCCCTCACCATCTAGGTTCCATGTAATAAAGTTTTGGTGAAGAAAATGGGCATTTTAAAAATAATTGTGTGAAAAAGGCCAAGGTGTGGGCCCCACAATCCATGTAATGGATGCAGGGGGCACCCCTGCAACCCCTCGTCCCATTATACTGCACAAGGGGAGTGGGGACATCCCTGCAACCCACGCTCCCCTTGTGTGCTATAATGGAAACACTTTTACCGGGTCGCATAACAGCCTTCTTGCTGCAATATTTGCTGCAATATTTTTTTCAAACGTCAATTTTTTGTGGTCCATTTTACTGGATACCACTATCCACTGAGGCCAAAATAATCGTGGGATCATCTTCGACTCCTCCCTCTCTTTTACTTCTCACATCCTCGACCTTGCCAAGAAGGCCAACTTAAAGCTTCTCCTCCTTAGAGGCATTCCCCCTCCTTTCCTCACCTTCCCTCAGAAGCTCAATGCCTCTAGAGCTCTGGTCCTCACCAGGCTGGACTACTATAACAGCCTCTTTCGCAATCTACCTCTTTCCTGCCTTCGCCTCCTTCAACTTAAGGCCAGGGACCGTATCTGTCCAGCTCAAAAATCTCTCCACTAGCTCCCAGTGTCTGCACAGATCAATTTAAAGACCCTCGGCATCATCCACAAGGCCTTCTGTGGCCTGGAACCTTGCTATTTCCAACTTTCTCTCCCCAAACACTTAACTGCCAAATTCCTTTCCATGTTTAGCTCCAACTCTCTCATTAGCAAACGCTTCTCCAAGAAGAGAGTGGGTGGCAGATCTCTCTCCTCAGCTGGTCCTTCCCTTTGGAACAGCCTCACTGCCCCTTTCTGACTTGAACCTGACCACCTTAAGTTCTCAAAAGCACTGAAAACCTATATTTTCTCTTCCTCTATCCCTCTCCCCTTCCCCTGCTAATCTCCCCACTGCAGGTGAGACTGGTGGCCTGGTCCTTCATGTGTCTTACAGGATATGATGCCCTCCACCCAGTCACTCCCAGCACCCACACCCTTCAGTACTGTCATCTGGGCCCACCCCTTGTCTGCCGGTGGCTGGAATCCACTGGGAAACCTCTGCCCTTGCACTTAGCCAGTTGACCCTCCCCTGGCACACTTGGCACTTCCCCTCCTGGGCTCCCACTAGCACTTACCATTCCCTGCCCCCATCCTCCCATGCTTCTCTGTTCACTGCACTTGTACAATCTGAATGCCACAAGGCAAAGTTTACTGTATATTTGTTCCCCATGCTCCCTTCCCACTTTTGCCGTATCAGGCCCGCTAGCGCCGGTCTTTGGACGCGCCCACTGTATGTTTTAGAATACTACTGGGACACTAGCCATAGCCTTCGTTGACCCTTCCGCACTAGGGTCAACCTTTCTTACATGTCCGACTTGGAAGCTGGTGGCAGATATCGCTTCCCTCCGTACATCAACATGGACATAAACATGCCACAGGAGTGGGGGGTGGATTGCACCCCACCACCTCACTGACACATGCCATTGGGGTAAATGCGAAGCTACTGTCCCACTGAATCTCTTCACCACTGGTTTCTTCCAGAGTACCATGGCATCAGTGCCGGAATCTCACTGGTCGTGGTATGCATCACATTGTGCAGCTGACACCATGTCCATATTCTCTCAACCCAGGACGGACAAAGACAGGAGGACCATGTATTTTACACTACTCACTGATTCCCCTGGGTCATTGGTGCCATTGATTGTACCCATGCCGTACTATGCCCCCTACCCACCATGTCACAGGTGTCTGCCGAAGGACTCATGACCCCTGCATACATTCTAATAACCCATCCAATGCATGACTCCACCTACTCTAATCAGTAGCGGTAGGCTGCAATGAACAACAGCTCCTTTATTGTGGCGAAGATCCCCTGAACTCACAAGCCGCAAGGCTGCTGGAAACCAGGCCCATTCACCATATCCATTGCAGGCAAGTAAGAGGTCAGTGAGTTCCCCCAGGATGTAGGCAGGCCATGTCAGATGTGCACATGAATGCATAGCACCTAACTACTTCATGGCAACACAACACTCCCAACACTCTTCTGGAATACAATGCAAATGACTCATCCATTTGTGAACCCATCATCGATGCATATGATGTCTCGTCCCTGTATGGACGCCATAGAAGTAGATGCTGAACTGATGTCAATAACATCAAATGGCATGACAACACAATGCATAGGGGGTGGACACACTGCCTCCAGAACAGGACTACTCACCTGATACTAGTGGTTTCCTATGTGCATCATGACACAGTTACACAGACAAGCCAAGCAAAGGTGCACACTCCAGGGAATGAACATACATGCTTCCCATGTGAATGACTCCCAATGCCATGCCAATGGACACACCTGCCATGACCATGCACAGGCTCAGGCCTACAACCTCCCACACCACATGACCTACATGGCCACACACACTTCAGGAACTGGACACAAGTAGTGGCTGCCACACAGTGAAATCATGTATTGTTATGTATGGCATATCGTGGAAAAGATTCAGGAGAAATGTGAACATGTTCATGGGCAGTGGTGGAATGATTGAAAGGGGAGTGCAGATGAATTGAACTTTGACAGTGCAGTGGTAGCAGTCATTGGGGCATAGACAGTGTCCTCATTGGGTGGGCAAGCTGCATTCAGCATTATTGCTCTGGTTTGTGCAATAGGCAGAGTGGGCCCCTCACCTGCAGGTGGTCACAGACATGTGCATTTGACTGGGGTCTTGGATGTGTGTGCAAGTGGTGGTGTTGTATCTGGTTTGGTGTGGTGATTTGTGTGTGTGTTGTTTATGTGTGTTCTGTGGATGTGTGCATCCGGGTCCATTTGGACCATTATCACTATGAAGTGTCTTTCGTGCTGTAAGGCAGTGTAGTGTAAATAAATGGACGATGGTCATGGCCTGTGTGTAAACATGTAATGCTGCCTCTGTGCCAGTTTGCATGATTGGTTATTGTGCTGCATGTGTGTTGGGGATGCATATATGGGTGTGTGTGTTGTGACATTCAAATGAGCAGTGGTGCGTTTTTACCTAGTGTGCACCTTGTTTTCTGAATGTGGAAGCCATGTGTTCATGATGGTGTCACAGGCGTGGTGTGTTAGCTGTGTGTGTTCTGTATGTTTCTGTGTGGTATGTGTTTTTATGTATCTTTGTCGCTGTGGGATGTGAGTTTCTGCCTTGTATTGTGTTGACTATGTTGCCATTGTGAGTGTGGTTATTGTTTATCTGGTAAATCTGATGTATCTTCTGCCATGGTGTGCAGTACTGTCTGGGTCAGGTATTTTGACATGGAATGCGCATGCGTTGGTGGTGTACTTTCTGCCTGTGTTGACCCTTTGCTGTCCATGTGGTATAGGCATTTCAGCGGGTGTGTCCAGTGATCTGTGGGTGTGTCTGTGGGTCAGGGTCTGTTTTTGGTGGGAGTATCCAATCATTTGGGTTGGTTTGTCTTTTGTTGGGCACTTCCTGGGCACTGTGAGTTGCAATGACTGTGGCGGCCAAGAGGTGCACATTTGGAAGTATTTGCTAAGCAAAAATAGATCTTGGGAGATGTGTGAGGAGTGTTGTAAGTTAAACCATGATGGTGGTGATGTAAGTGTGGATCGCGATGCAGGTATCTGTGTGGATGTGCACAGTGACAGCAGGGATGTTTGGCAACAGGGTTTGAGGGCACGGGCATGACATTAATGGGTAGTATGTGCATATGTTCATGTTTGACTCCAGTTTTTCTTCACACGTTCACCTACGCTGGCGTGGGTTCGCCAAATGGAGTTATATGGGGTATAATTGGACGCACATGCTTTTTCTTGGTGAATCAGCCTTGACTTGCATCCGTTTTGATGCACAGTGTGAGATACGCTGAATTTCTGTGTCTGACTTCATAAATGTGCCTGGATGTAACTTACAGTGCACATACACTTTATTGGCTTTTGTTGTGACTTATGCATTTAAAGGTCATAGTTGGTAAATCAGGTGCTTACATGTTATTCATATTCAAATATATTTTGTGACCTTTTATGAAAATCATTTAAAATTCTATCATATTTTTTAAACTGTTATGTGCCTCAATGTATTGAATTAAAATATTTTAGTTGTGGTTGTGATTGTGTTTTTTATGTACGTTTGTAAAATTGAAATTATTTATATGTGTGTAAATGAAAATATAATGCTGGTGACCACCTCCGAATCAACCCTGAAAGCTGCCCTTTACCTACAGTTTTAATATGAAACTTTCAAAAGAGTCTAATTGAAAATACCAAAGTAAAACATTTTAAAAATCCAATTACAGTGTATTTATGTATAATAACTTTTAGAAAAATACCAATTAAAGTTTATTGTACTTATAATATGAATACCTTTATGTAATTATTCAATGATTACTGGGTATCATGACACAAATTGGCAGAAATTGATATTATTAAAAAAGAATATGTGTTTGACATTTGTTTAATTTCTGTTGGTACTGTTAAATTGGTCTAAAATGTATACTATTTTGTACAAAATATTTGTTTTTCTAAATATTTATATTGTGCTAGCATCAGTACGCAAGTGGCAACATTTGGACTGATGACATTATGCGCTACTGCTTACATTTGTATTAATGTTCTTATCTAGTAACATTCATAGTATGGTAGTGCCAACAGTTATATTTACAATGTGTACATAGCACTAGTAATTCTATGCTAGTGTTTACATTTGTAGTAACATTTTGTATATTGTGGTATCATCAGTATGCATGTGCCTACATTCGTATGAATGGCATTAGATGCTAATTCTTACATGTTTGTTCATACTGCCTTTGTATTCATATTTATTTGTGTTATTGGCTACATTTGTATTGAAATTTGTTTGTATAGTGCTATTAGTAGTATGCTAGTGTCTACACGTGTGCAAACATTGTATATATTGTGCCATCATCATTGCATAAGTGGCTACATTTGTGTTGATGACATTAGGTGCTACTGCTTATATTTTTATTAACATTTTCTATGTAGTAATATTCAAGAAACTCAAGTGGCTACATTTGTATTGATGACATTAGATGCTACCGATTACTAGCTAGTACTATTTACAGAATATTAGGACATACATTAGTAATGTAAGTTTGTAGATGGTAATATCAATGATATGTTAGTGCCTTATGTTTATATTGCAATATGAAATAAGCAAGTGAAAGTGTAGTATTTATTATTGACAATGTTCACATTTAAACAAACAATAGTTGCACTCAGTAGTAATAGCTGAATTTGTAAAACACATAATTACAAACCTGCCGCCGTTGAAGACTTGAAAATAGTGGTTGTTGACATTTTTAAATATAGGCAATGAAATAGTTATACATTATTTATACATTATTTATTTTAAAGTATACAATTATAAAATGAAAAGTTTAACATTATGTTTAAAAGTATATCCATTTATAAAGGGTAATTACTTTTCATCTGCACTGGTTGCGTTCTTCGGTTGAAGTGATTTATATTTTTAGTATGCGTAGTCAAATAAGTTGTGTGTATGTTGAATATTTGCACATGCTTTTTGTTTACGGAAAAGTTGTCTATTGACAAATGTCACCATTTATTTTTCTGAAAATGGAACTCAGGTAAGTTTGTAAGCAAAGGTGTATGTATTATGTGTATATGATAATGTTGAGTTGTGAAATTTGTGTTTGTTAATATTCGTGAACATTTGCAATGTAAGTGTATTTGGCATTACTAAAGTCACATCAGGTATACGTATAGCGCTAGTATAGTGAACATGTGCACAATGTTTGCAGATGGAAGTGTGTATTTTGTACGTTAGGCATGAGCGCACTTTTGTTGCTTTGTGTGTAAGGCAAATTATTGCAGTTTATGTTTAGCATGCCTGGCTGTATCTTTTAATATACATGATTATTATTGTATTACACATGTGTTTTTTAATGTATTTTTAAGAGTAGTTCGAAACAGTGTTAATTGTAGGACATTCATGGATTCATTGCCTGGAGCATAATATTTGGCAATTGCTCACTGTTTCACACGGTCTCACATGTGTTACCTGTCATTGCACACACAGCACATTAAAGGGGTTCAGGGACTGCGGCCCTCCCAACTCCAACACCTCTTCTATGTGGCAGAACAGGCTCTGGCTTATGCATTGGTAATCCTCCTACCCTAGGCTGGTAAGGATGCCTGCGTTCTGTGACAGTATCAAACCACTGTCTCTGTAACACACGGCAAGACTAGAATCAGAGACATTGAAATGGCATACCAATAACCCCAAAGGAAGTTATCCACAATACAAATTTGACTTGCCGGAACAGCTGAAATTAAAAACATATGCGTTATTGTCTTATGCACAGATATATTATGCACATAACACAAGCAGACAATGAGATGCACATGTTTTTGGTACAATGTAATGGTCATGATTGCATTTGCACATAAAATGTGTGCATCAGATAGATGTGCCAGAAGCATGTACATCTCATCAGATGTGCAATTAAACTCCCACTTATTTGCACAACGTCAGTGCAACAATTTACCCGTACTTTGCATTTTTGGGTGTTTTCTTTGAGAATGCATGTGCCACAATGAAAGGCCTGATGGCATATGTACATCTTTGCACAATTGTGCGTCTCATTGAAAGTTGAATATTTAAAAAAAATCTGCTCTGTTGTCTTTAGGTTTTATTTACCCCTATAAATAGTACTATGCTTTGTTTAACAGAATGTGTGTAGGATATTGGATATCCAGTGTTAATGTCACCTGGGAAAAGGTCACCAAGGCGTGATATTTTCCTAAATTTGCATTCCCATTAAAATCAAGCACATTCCTCAAATATTTTAGGACTGGAGATAGCCTGTCCTAGAATTTGTGGGTGAAGGCTTTTAGGGGTGCAGGGAAAAAAGTCGAATACCAGGCGACTTTTTCCCAGGAGACATTATCACATGCAAGCAGACATTGGTGTTGTCTTTATATGCTTTTTGATTATCACATCATGGTGAAAAAATCAACAAGGAATTTCCTCTTCTTTGCACCACACCCCTTTAGACTTCATATAGGCACTATCATTGTGAATGTGTTCATTACTAGATAATTAGATTCGGCTTTGAATTGAGTGACTTGCTGAACTGCTTTAAAAACAATTTGTTTCCCATTTTAGAACGTTTGAAACGTTTGGGATTGTAGTACGTGTTCTGTTATAGGCTTTGCTCAGACACCATGGATACTGTGTTATTGACCAACTTGCGAGATTGTACTGTATTGACGGGCCAACTTACTACAAAATCATTCAACAATACGGCTGCATTAGGAGGACAAACCCTTAATGAGACCCTCCAGTTTTAGCGATTTTGCGATCCCGCAAAATGCTGCGAAAACGGCCGTTTTGTGCAAAATGCTGCAAAAACGGCCGTTTTGTGCAAAAATTGCATCTTAAAAAAAAAAACATTTTTTACTTTTTTTTTTAAGTAATCTGCAAAAATTACTGTTTTAAAAAAAATAATACTCAGGGTGACAGGTTCTCAACTTTTTTTCACACAAGTAATGAAATGCGCTAACACATCTCATCACTTGCACACCAAAAAAGTGCAGCCCAATTCACAAGGGACACATGAATGGGCACATTCTATATGCGCGCCCATTCAGATTGCCTTTTTCACCTCCTTGATCAAATAAAGTGGCGTTTTTGTCAATTTAAAAGCGCATCCCTCATTTCCAAGCAAGATGCACTTTTAAATGTGCAGAAATTGTAGGCAACCCTACGCGCACGGGATGTGGGGCTGCCACTGCATGGCAGGGTCTTTCCTGACCCTGTCATGCATTTCTTTTAAGGTATGAACCGCTGCTGTGCCGCTTGCATTTCTGTTCCTCAAACAGGATAAAAATGCATTTTTTGGGTCGCATTTTACAGCGGCAGGCACCTGGAGGGCCTGTCCCTGTGAAAGGCGCTAGGAGCTTGCAGAACACTGTCGGGAGAGCGATTCTATTCAAAGTACTGCCCATTTTGATGACAAAAATCTATCGAATGTTACAATTTGACCTATTTCGTCCAGTACTATTCGATCAATTTTTATAAATACTGAACATGTGTTGCGTGGGTGTCACCCGCTCCCCATGTTCCGCATTTTTGGTCTAGGGTGGTTGCATAAGTGTTTTCCCCTTTTTCCTCAAAATTGGAGCCGGGGACAAAAAAAAAAAGAAAATAACAAAAAATAACAAAAAAGGGACCCTGCGGAGTCGGATCCGACCCACGTTAGAGGGACGGATCTGGCACCGCAGGGTTGCAGGGGAAGTGGCAGCGACCAAGCAGTTAAGTAGGGGAGGCGGTGGGGTGGTGGTGAAAGGTACATTTTGGGTTGTTTGGCTAAAGTGCAAATCAATTCGCAGCGAAATTGACTACGGTCAATTCTGCCGCAAATAATTACACTTCGGTCAAACAACCCAGAACACCATTCAAGGCAGCTGGCCAGCGCACAATTTGCGCTACAGCTCAAGCCTGTGGAAATGCGCCGGTCACCTTTGAGAATAAGGTGACCTGCTCATTTCCAAAAATGGGTTGTCTAAAAATAGCATATCCTCAGTTCTTTTTTTAAATGCCCCACTATTTGAGGAACTGGGTCAAAATCTACATTTAAAAAAAAATAAAAAAATGGTTACACTATGAAAGAGGGAGAGTGATGGGTGAGATGTGAAGTGATAGGCAAGAAAGCAAAGGGAGAGCAGTGGGTCAGAGGAGGAAGCGCAGCACAAGAGAGCAGAGGAAGCAGTGATGCGGTGGGCCAGAAATCTAAGAGCGAGCAGAGGTACAGAAAGTAGAGGGAGCGTGTGGTCAGTGAGCCAGAAAGCAGAGAGGAAGCGGTTGGCCAGAAAGAGGTAGTGAGCTGCAGATTGGGAAAAAGTATGAGGGAAGAGTGTGATAGAATGGGAGAAAGAATGCAAGATGCAGAAGCAGCACAAAAGAATGAAACTGTATATTGCGGGAGGAATTGTAGAGTGTAAGGTGTGAGTTGGGAGTATGATTTGGAGTGTGGCAGGGGCTGGGCAGTGCAAATTGTGACTTGACAGTGTGACATAGCACGTGAGTATTTGTATGACAGAGTGAGAGGTTAAGGAATGTAAGTTGGGATGGAGAGTTGGTGAGATGTGTGTTGGTGAGAGAGGTGTGTGGGTGTTTGGGGGATTGGAGAACATAGATGGGGAATATTTTCAGCATTACAATTTATAATGATCAATTTAGTTAATATTATTAAATAGTTCAAAGAAGGTAGCAGGCGCTCCTCTCCAGAAAGAACATGGCATGATAACATGTGTATGGGGTTGCTTTTGGTACTCTTGTTCAGAGAGGAATTGCCATAGCGTTTCGGTGCTGGACTGCCCATGTGGGCGGGACAAAGACTGATATGCAAATGGTCATTTCCCGTCTGTGAAAGGTACCGTGAGCAAAAAGCATGTGCTGCAAACTCTCATCTCAGAACAGGTAATCATGCCATGTTCTTTCTGGAGAGGAGTGCCTGCTACCTTTTTTGAAATACTATTAAATAGGCTTGAACATTAAACCAGAAATGTAGCCAAATCAAACACTGTTCTGCCAAGCCAGAGACACCTGGGACTCTTCCTATTAAATTAATACAAAAGATACATAATAATGATACCCTGGCTCTCTTGTAGCCTTGCACTCTGCCTATTTCCTGCAATGTGGCAATCTTACACCCTCCAGTTAATACAAAATATCCCGCAAAAATGCCGCAATAAATAAAGGTTTGTGCCGCAAAATTTGCCATTTCATGCCGCAAAATTTGCCATTTCATGTCGCAAAATCCTGGAAGGTCTGCTTAATATATCATTGCTAAATACCCGCTCTATGGATAAGCATGCCATAGATATCTGTTATCATGTTTTAGATAACCACATAGATATTATGTGTATCACAGAAACATGGTTGAAGGACTCTATTGGCCCTAACAATGATTTAGCCACCCCTGATGGCTATACATTCTTTGCCCAAAACTGGGAACATAACAAGGGTGGGGGGGTTAGTGATTTTAGCTAGAGAAGAACTCTGTCTCTTTTAGTCTTTTATCCCTTGTAAGGGATTAAAAATTATGCTCTTGAAGGTCATTCCATCTCCTAATAACTGTGTTAATATAACTTCTAGGGCTTTCTGGAAACACACAATCTTCTTGGTCATACACAATCAGGTTTCTGTAAATAACATTGCACTGAGTCCACCCCATTGGATTTTAAATGTAACATTGTGCAGACCTTTGAGGAAGGCAGTACAGTTATGCTCATGCTACTAGATTTGTCATCTGATTTTAATGTAGTAGACCATGACATACTGATTCACAGACTCTGTGACTCTGTGTTTTTCCCCCCTACTGGGTATTACACAAAATATACAATCTCTGTTAACCATGTGTTTGGTCTCATTGAATCCTGTATGAAGGATAATGAGTTAGCGTTAAACGCCAAGAAGACTGAGCTAATGATTGCTGGCACTGCTGGCCAGACAAGGAAACTTGGGGATGAATATCAAGCTTTTGACATTGCAGGCTGTGAAATTAAGACAGTCAACAAAGTGAAGACCCTGGGGGTGGTATTGGAAAAGGAGCATTGGATCATGAAAGCGCATATCAATGGCCTGGTATCCAATACAGGCTGCTACCTGAAATTGCCGGCCCAGATTAGGCCTTTCCTTACCAGAACCAACTGTGCGGCAATTGCAAGACCAATTATTGGGGCCTGCATTGACTACTGTTCCAGCCTCCTTCAGGGCATTGGAAAAGGGGAACTGGGAAGATTCCAGGTCATTCAAAATAATGCAGTAAGAGTGGTGGAGGGTCTCAAACGATCGGACCACATCTTTGCTGCCAGACAAGGTCTCCACTGGCTTCCAGTGGAGAAGATAGTGATCTTTCGAACACTCTGTATTACACACCAATGCCTCCACAGAAATGTCCCGAGATATCTCGCTCAGAAAGTGGTCCAGTTGCCAGAGAGAAGAGTCCTGAGATCAAACAACTCTAACCTTCTGCTCCTCCCCAAGACTGGCCATGGTTGCACAGAACCCCTATGGAATGATCTTCCGCTTGACCTGAGGGCGTATAGCAGCTTTCTGAAAATTCAAACAGGCACTTAAGACAATCCTTTTCTGCTAGATGTTTTGCCCACACTTGCCCTGCCTTTTGTCCTGATTTGTTTTGTCTTATCTTTCTGTCCCTGTGCTCTTATGCCTACAGGCTTTTTCGATGTGCATCACAAATAAAATAAATACAAAAATAAATAAATAAATGTTGCTATATCACCTTCCCAATGACACGCCCACCTTTAACAAGGAAATATCTGATATATTAACCTCTTTCGATAGACCTAATAGTTCACAATTTTACTGGGTGATTTTAATAGATGGCTAGGTAATGCCCTGGACACTGACGCCATGCTCTTAGAGCATGTACTCCAGAATAGCAATTGTGGTATTTATAGTTAAGAGCCAACCCATAATAAAGACAATGTGCTAGGCTGGGTGGCAACCACAAATCTTCACCTTAGTCCCTTAGACATTAGGCCATGTGTTTGGTTGGACCATTGTTTTGTTAAGTTTGAACTCATACTCCATACTAATTTAGCCCAAAAAAGATTGTGCTTAAAAGGGTTATTAGTAGGAATTGTAATAATGTACACGTTGGAGAACTAGAAAGTTGTATGGATAGGATTATGAATGACACTTCAGATTCTGATTCTCTGCATACATTGGCAGATAACTATGAAACATATCTAAAGATATTATTAGATTGAGTGGGTCCCAGGAAACTAAAGACAATTGGAGAAGGATAGAATAATCAGAATTGGTTTACATCTGCCCTCACTACTCGGAAACAAGAAAAAAGAAGAGCAGAACATAATTGGGCAGAAGACAGGACAGATGAAAACAGGGATATCTGGAAATCCTTGGTAAAAAATATAGGAACAAGATATATGAGGCAAAATGAAATGTCTTTAACACTGAGATTGAAGAATCAGCAAGTGATACAAAGAACTTGTTTGAAATTTTTAGGAAATTAGAAAAACCCCATGCTCAGTTATATCAATTCATCCCCATAATGATGATTGCATTGGTGTCCAGCAAGCATTTGCATACAAATTTAAATCAGGCCATTTTAAGATGACAAGCAATATGATCATCAACCCCGGTATAGATAAAGTTTCAAGCATACCTCCCTAACCTGCTAAGCCTATATTGCTTTTAAGCCTATTTTCTGGGTGTCGAATGGAAGATTTGTCCTACAACATCCACTGGTGATGCAGTTCCATCGCAGATCATTCTCAATAATGTTGAGTCATTTACTCCATTCTTGACAATACTAATTTTGCGCATTACACTTTGCTTGAAACACTTGTGTATAGGCGCGTTATAAATGCCATGCCACATCATATCATATCATCCTAGATAACATAATCAATGTGCTAGTCGGCGCTTTGATTAAAAATCTGGGCCAGGATCCTAAGGTATATTGCAATTTGAGACCCATAACTGATGTTCCATTCTTGTTAAAAAATAGTCGATAAGATTGTTTTTGTGTAATTCCAGGAAAACATGGATGAAGCAGTCATTCTACATCCTAGGCAATCAGGCTTTAGGTCTTTCCATGGTACTTAGAGTGCTTTGGTGGACCTACAAACAGATATGCTGAATATTGTTGACAAAAGCCCATCAGGGCTGCTTTGATCTTGTGAATCATGAGAAGCGTATTACTACTCTTTCAGGGATAGGGCATTGTTCTGCAGAAAGCATAGAATGGATTAAGTAATTTCTCATGACTAGGAAGCCAAATGTCTGCTAGAGGAATGCACCTCAGATCCAGCTTAGATCACTTGTGGCGTACCCCAAGGCGCATGCCTTTCTCCGGCACTTTTTACTATGTATATCCTCCCCTTATGTGATCTAATTGAGAACATGGCCACGCAATTCACCAATTACGTCGATGCCACTCAGCTCACATTTGAGCTAAGTGGGGACTATGACAAGGATGCTGAGAGCGTTTCACAAATTTATGAGGCAATTCAAGCATGAAATACAATTAATTGGCTAAACTCTTTTCTGAGCTTCTAATTTTTGGCTTAGCCCAGGCAAGAGCTAAGTTGGGAGCTCAGTACTTGTTGTTCTCAATTGATCATCATTGCATTAATGTATCAAATAAGGTAACAAACTTATTTTAGAAGCCTCCTTGGGGTCAGATGCCCAGGTGAAAGACTTGGTGAAAAGGTGTCAATACCATCTGAGATTGTTGCGGCTAGTCAAGCCATATGTCTCTACTAAAAATTGTGCAACTTTGGAAAGAGCGACTATAATGCTGAGGCTTGATTATTGCAGCGTTCTATTGCGCAGTTTTAGTAAGGGCTGCAGAATAATGCTGTTCACATTATCATTAAAAATGTATCTAGGAGGGAACACATTTCTACACATAGGAGAGACTTGCATTGGTTACCGGTTGCGGTCAGAATTTGTTTTAAGGTCAATACCCTGATGCACAAATGCCTTTATGGGCTGGCACCATCCTACTTACTGGAGAATTGTGTACAACAAAAATAGACATGAGTTACTTGGTCTAGTAACACTATGTACTTAACTTGTCCTAGAAGTAAGTGCATCAAAGGAAATGGCTGCTCCTTTTCAGTACAAGCGGTTTTTGCCTGGTTACACTGTCAATCATGCCATCCTGCTCAACCGTCTCTGTGACAACCTGGGTATCACTGGACATGCTCTGGCATGGCTGACTTCTTTCCTCTCAACTGACCCTCCCAGGTCCAACTTTGGTCCTTCCTCTCCAATATCTTTTTCTCTTCCTGTGGTGTCCCCCAGGGGTCTAACCTCTCTCCCTGGCTGTTCAACCAATACTGGGCACTCCTTGCCAATCGCTTCGCTGCACTCTGTCCCAACTTTCAATGCTATGTGGATGATACTAAGCTCACTTTCAGGCTACCCTCGGCCTCCTCCTCTCCTTCCCTCATCTCTGACTGTCTGTCTCTGACATCCAGGAGTGGTGTGCCACCAATGACCTCTGCCTTAATGCCAGTAAGAGTGAGCTTCTACTCATCGGCACACCCACTCCCTCCTTCCCTGCAGCTCTCTGGCCATCCTCTCTTGGCCCTCTTCCTGCCCCCACCTGCAAGGCTAAAAACCTTGGGGTCATCTTCGACTCCACACTCTCCTTCTCTTCTCACATCTCAAACGTCTCTAAGAAATCACACTACCAGCTGCACCTCCTCAGAGGTATTCTTCCTTTCCTCTCCTTCCCCCAGAAGCTCACCATCTCCAGAGCCCTGGTTCTCTCTAAGCTGGACTATTGCAACAGTCTCTATCTTAATCTACTTGCCTCTACTCTCTGCCCTCTGCAACTTATCCAAAACAGGACTGCAAGACTTTTCCTTGGCCTCAAGCACAGGGATTGTATCTCTCCAGGACTGAAATCTCTGATCTGGCTCCCAGTCCCTGCAAGGATTAAGTTCAAAACCCTCTGCATTGTCCACAAGGCCTTCTGGGGCCTAGGGCCGCGATACCTTCAACTCTCTCTTCCCAAATACCTTCCTTCTCGGGCTCTTCGCTCATCTGCCTCCAACACCCTCAGGGTCAGTTGTTTCTCCAAGCAACAAGTGGGTTGACAAGCTCTCTCTTCAGCAGGGGCCTCCCTCTGGGACAGCCTTCCTCCCTCGCTGAAACTTGAGGAGAACCATCTCCGGTTCCGGAAACACCTCAAAACCTTGCTCTTTGCTTCTGCTTTCTCTGCCTCTCTCCGCTGCTGAAATTGCTGGCTGAAAATGCACTGGTTACCTGGCCAACCTTTCTGATCTTGGGTCCAGGCCCCGCACCTGCCCTGCCCCCCTGGCAACCCCCCACATCTGGGGACTATTTTTCTGTATTCCTACAGTCCCCCTACCAGCACTAATTTCTGCTCTAACCCTGCACTTGCCACCATTAAGAATCTGAATGACACCTGGCCTAGTAGGATCGTTGTCTGTCTTCCCACTGTTTCCCCTCCTTTGCCTCGTCGCGCCCTGAAACACTTGTGTATGGGCACGTTATCAATGCCATATAATATCACAACAAACTGCCAGTGGACCTACATAGGGAAAATAACAAGCGTTTGAAAATGTTATTGTTCAGTTTATATATTTACTTGGCTTTCCTTTCTCATAAGGATGTATCTGTGTGTCCGTATTTGTGTGCCCTGATGCCTGTGGGCTATGGCGCAAAACCAATTTCCTATCTTTTTTCGTGATTCATCTTTTTCTGGCACTTGTCTGTGATTTACTGCAACCCATGACTCATGACTCCTTTCATTACTGTTGTATAGTCATGTCCTTAATTTACCAGCACAGAAACGATACAGAAATTTTGAACTGTTTTTTCTGGTAACTATGTTATTGATGACTCACGTCGCTTTACTGCAACACATGTTTTGTAATTTTGCAGTGCCAGCATTGTATGTAACATGTACCTAGCGACTCGACAATATTCGCTCAATAGCCTTTAACTTGATTTCCTCATGGATATTTCATGGAATAATAATGCATGTTGCAAATGGTGCCAATATTAATTATTTTTTCGCCCATGATCAATTCATGACTCTTTCAGTGCACGCACCAATATACACATGACCTAAATATACGTGCATACCGACGCATTCAGTGCGTCTGCTCCCACCCCTTACACTATCCCCAGACGCATGCGCAGTCCCTGCAGGCACTACGGCCTCGTTTTAAACTCCTGACATGCGCAGTCAGTCCAGCGCAACCGACAGCAGTGACACAGCTCTTTTTCCTGTCTCACGTACAGGTAAGATCCGTAATTCCCCGCGCTGCTGGTACCACCTTCTCTGGTCACAACCATATCCCAATGTTTCACTCGTGGTTTTGTCCTCTGTACTTAGGCTAGGTACCTCTGTACACCACCTGCATATCCCAGCACCACGCAGTCACGGACTCCCCACTAATTATCAGTACTGCAACTCCCACTCACTTGTTGACTCGAGCACTCCTCATCTACAAACTCTGAGTCACGACCGCTCACTGGACATAGCAGCACGAGTTAGTCCTTGTTGTAGCCACTGCCTTATGATTATTTCGTATCAATTTTTTGACCTTCTTTCACTTAGACTGGGGCCTCTGACACTTGCAGATCGTCCCCCCCCGGCCGCTAACTCCAGCAGCCGCTATTCACTCAAACAGCCATGGCGCCTATCAACGTCCACACGGTAGGTCCGTTTGCCTTGCCCTTCTCACCATTAGTGGATACTCTATTCTCACCGTTTTTAACACAGCCTCTTTTACCATAGGACGACATCTCACTCATTCATCCGGTCTGAACTCGACCTCCAAGTCCTGAAGACAGTTCGGTATTTTCAGTGCAGCGCTTTTCCATCTCTATCAGCTTCTGCCCTTGTCAGCTATCAACCGAACCAGAAACACAAACTTAAGTGTCGACAACGTCAATGTGTTGTGATATAAAACAACACATAAAATAGACTGTCACCACTGTAAACTAATCCTTCACAATGCAGATTTAATGTATGCATATATGCCAGATTATGGCACAAAAATGTCTTCCTGTTTAATAAATTTATAATGTTTTATTCATCCACGGTGATTCTTTGTTCTGAGTTAGCAGTTATCTAGCTCCTTTTGCAAGGCTATAGCGACCTCCTGTCACGCTATTGGCTTGGGAAGCCTTTGACTCTACCCCCACGTATCTGTATACTTCTCAACCCTCTCGAGTCAGGCCCCCTAAAAAAGAGGGTTCGCCCATTTTCTTTTCTCTTTTCTTTTTCTTTTTGCAAAACCAAGAAATACATACATAAATAAATGTACATAATGTCAGATTGAATGAAATGGGAATAATGTTTCTTATGTAAATTGCTACATGCCAACTGACACATTCTCAGCAATAATATGTATCTCTTCCACCAAACCTCTGCCTACCTCTTCAGTCAGTATGGTTAACACTGCCATTGCACTGTTAAAAGTAGCAACTGTGACGGATGTATGATTAATTTTGAGGTTCCTGTGGAAATTAGCTGGGGAATATATTATTCAAAATGTGAAGGTAAAGTCAAAAGCATTGTAGTTAGGTTTGTTTGATGCATCTAAAGAGTAGATATGTAGAAGTAGCTGTATTACAGAGGTTGCACATTAAATAGGTGAGAGGGGTAGGTATATAACATATTAGTACCCGGCGAGGGTCAATCAGAATGTAACAAACAATCTGATTTATCCCTCAACAGGGCTTTACCCAACCGGGAATCCCTCGCCCAGGATTCCTTTCCTTTGTTCCTTGTGGGGGGCATGGCATGTCCCATTTTGAGGAGGCTCGAAATGGGACAATCTCCGCTCCAAGCCTCCAAACGGCCTTCAGACTGCCATCTTCCATTGCCTGGGATTAAGGTAAGTGTGTTGACCCTCTCCTCCACCCCACCCTCCAAACAATCCGCTCCATGCCCTCCCAACCCCACTTACCTTTTTGTTGGTCCTTTTTCAGGAGCAAACACGCCGGGAACACTTCTGTCCCCAGCACGTCCGCTCCCGATGGCCGCCATGGAAAGGAAAAACAGACTCTGTTTGCCTTCCTTGCGGGCATATATTTTTACTTTCTTTTTTTTTCTGTTCCAAAATGCTGCAGCATTTGGGGACACAAAAACAATACTATTAGTACCCGGTCTTGCAAGCCAGGGTACTAATAAGAATAATCCCCTTGCTGCGGGAGCATTACTGAGTGAGGTAATGCCCTAGAGCCTTCGTTATAACTATGGGCCCCGGGGCATTACCTGACTCGGTAATGCTCCTGCAGTTTCGGGGCTTATTGTTTAAGGCCCTCATTACGACCCTGGCGGAAAGTAACTGACATGACCGCCACAGCGTAAATAGCGTTTCCGCCATAGCACGATGGAGCAAAGTGCATAACGCAATGGCAGAAGTGCAAAGTCTGCGATGGCGGAAATGGCCCCAAAACGCCCCTTACCGCCGTCGTACGCCGTCCAAGGTGCAACTCCGCCACCCATCTTAGCGGTCACCGTAATGAGCGGGCAGCGCAAATTACGGTCACCGTAAATATACGGAAACGGAAGTAAAAACATGGGGCCGGAACGGGAAACAGCACGCCGTACACCTATAAAATCAGAATCCCAACACAACCATCAAAAACCGACCCTGAGACACATCCCAACCTGTTAGCCACCCCAGTTAAAAAAATAAATATGGGAAAAGTTGCTAAAAAAAGCATGCGATCGCAAGCGGCAGGTCCACTTCTCCCATGAGGAACTCACCGTGCTCACAGAGACCCTCCAGGAGAATGCTGCCGTCGTCTTCTCGACGCAAATGACCAGGACGGCACTTGCGAACAAGAAGGCCATATGGGCCCTGGTGGCACAGCGGGTAAGTGCGGTGGGGACCGCACCCCCCAACCCACAGCAATGCAGAAAGCGATGGGACGACTTGCGGATACGCGTCCGGAGCATACTTTCGGCCAACCGAAACATTGCCACAGCCACCAGGGGAGGATCGGAATCACCCATCAAGTTGACCCCCTGGGAAGAAATCTGTGCCTCCACCCTTGGAATGGAGAGCATAGAGGGAGTCGGAGGGATGGAGAAAGGAGTGCAGACATCCGAAGAATCAGGTAGGTGGCCCAAATAAAACAATGCTAAATACACAATGTCCAATCATGTGAAGTACCATGTGTCCCCATAGTGCAATAGAAACACATGTCCAGGAGAACGTCCACATACATTGCCATGATAGCGCCCTTTAAAAGTCAGATCAAATACATAAATAAGTAAAAAACCTAAAAACACCCTCTACATGTGCAGCATGCACACCCTAACTGCAGGCTGCAAAATAACTGCATCCTCAATCCACACAGAAATGAGACCACCTCCAAGGCCCTGACCCAAATCACCCTCAGGTACCACCCCAATGCATGTGATACATTGCCATTCCAATTTCGACAGACCCATAAATAACGCTCGCCCTCCTTTACTCCACCACAGGGTCCGAATCAAACGACGAGCTACAGGACACCCCTACCAGCACACCTGCAAAGAGGGCCAAGACCAACGGCCAAAGACCCTCCACCTCAGCTGCACGGAACAAGACACGGCAGCAGCACAAATCAAGTGGCAGCACACTGGAGGGGACTTCAACAGGCACCCCAGCAGCCAGCATGTCCACAACAGCAGCACCACAGGTCCCCCCAATGGATGCCACAGAAGGCACTGCTTCTGGTGGCAGCAGCACCATAGGTGTTACTGCTTTCATGCCAGCATGCTCCGACACAGAAAACGGTGCTGTAGATGTAGGATCCATCCATGACCTGTCTCAATCCCCCTGTTTGTTTCATCCCGTACACCATGAGGAAACCACGCAGGGGCACCCACAAGACGACGACTGGCCAACCCCCACAAGGCCTGTGGCAAGGCAACATGAGGTGATCAGCCCCTCTGTGACACCACCGCAAATGGGCATGGCCCAGCAGAGGCAACAGTCCCTCGAGCAGATGATTGTGCAACAGCAGCAACTGGCCACGCTCCTCAAGGAGCATGCTGCTGAATGTGGGGGTTCTAAGGCAGCCATTGAAAACATCTACTGAGACACTTAGGGCAGAAATGGAGCGAAGTACAGAGACACTAAGGGCACAAACGGAGAGAAGCACCGAGAGCCTGAGGGGGGAACTGCATGCAACGTCCAAAGACGTATGTGGTGAACTTGCCGCTGTGCGCCGTGTGCTCACTGAGCTCTCACAAACCCTTAGGGACATGCATGGACGTGAGCAGGCAGAGACATCATCCGTTGCAAGTTCCGTCCAGGGCAGCCCCCAACGTAGATCTGGGAGGAGCCTGCGCTCCACAGGCAGGGGTGCCCCTGAGACCCGGAGAGGGGGCTTGCAATAGCGACTGCCCACTGACACTGAGCATCTTTGGACACTGGTGTTCAGGTGGGAGGTAGGAGGGTGGAGGGGGTGTGTTGGGCTTCTTTGGGTGGCGGGTCGATTGGGTGTGTAACATCATTTCACATTTGCTATACATTTCTTCATATTCATCCAATGAGATGTGTGGACATTGATCTTTGTGTACGAGGCCTTTCTTGGCGTACAGTCCACATTGTGCATGTTCCAGACACACACAGTGCCACAAGTCCCGTGTCCATGTAACAGCCACCAGGCGTGAGTGCTAGAAGCATGCATCTATGAGATTCTGACGAATTTCACGGGCCTCCTGTGCCTCGCGGACTCCTTGAGGTGCTGCCACATCCCCACCCTCATCATCACCATCTTCAGGTGCTTGCAGTTCTGCGTCAGGGGGCATGGCCACATTTCTACGTACGCACATGTTGTGTAGCATGACACATGCCATGACCATCTTTGCCACCTTCTCATGGCGGTACAGGAGTGCCCCGCCAGACCTGCTGAGGCAGCGGAAACGAGCCTTCAGTAGGCCGAATGCCTGTTCTATGACTACACGGGTACGTGAGTGGGCATGGTCGTAGTCCTCCTCATGCTGGTTCTGTGGGTTCCGGATTGGTGTAAGGAGCCATCTCTTCAGTGGATACCCGGCATCACCTGTATGTGGACAAAGAAGGATGTTTGTGGAATAACATTGCTACGTACGCATCCCCCCCCCTTCCTGCCACATCATTGACGCATCACATACCCCACATTCACATGCATTAAATGAGACTCACCGAGTAGCCAGGATCGGTGCCCTGCGTGTCGCTCCATGTAGCGTGGTATTGTAGAGTTCCTCAAGACCATAGAATCATGGGTTGATCCTGGAAATCGGGCACAACAATGTGTAAAGATCCTGTTGGAGTCGCACACCATTTGTACATTGATAGAATGATATTGTTTCCTGTTGCGGTACTGGACCTCCATGGCATGTGGGACAACCAATTCCACATGGGTGCAGTCGATGGCACCAATGCAACCCGGTATGCCGCCAAGTGCATGGAATCCCACTTTTGTGTTTGTAAGCTCCTGCTCCGAGCGTGGTAAAGAGATGTAGTCGTCTGTGTGCTTCAGGAGGGCATCAAGCACTTGGAATAGTGTCCGTGACAATAGTGGCTGTGAAATGCCATGCAACTGTCCGACTGTGTGCTGGTAGGTGCCTGTGGCCAGGAAGTGGAGTACAGACACCTCCTTCAGTAGGGGTGGGATGGCGGTGGGGCTATCTATCATGCTGACAAGGTCAGCGTGTGTCATGTTGACAATGGCGGTTATGGTTTCCCGGTCCAAACGGTAGAGGGTGTGGATCTGCTCAGCAGTGAGGTTGAACGGATTAGCTCGGAGGCGTGGGATTGCGGGCTGCCTGCGTGGTGGTAGTGGCTGTGCTGGTGGGCCTTGCTGCCCGTGCCTTGCCCTCCTCCTCCTTCGTCTCCTCTGTGCGGCCGGTTGTTGTAGTAGTTGGTGTTCGTCTTCTTCTTGAAGTTGGAGTACTTGCAGTGCTATCAGGTCCCCCAGGCCCAACATCGCTAGTCCTGTCGGTAGCATTTTGGAGTGGGTGTGGTTGTGGGAGGGGTTTGGGTGTGCAATTTATGTGTTTTCAGGCTGTATAGCCTCCACCTGTGGTGATTCATTCCACCTGTGCCAGCTGCAGTAACTATTGGGCGAGCACAGCCCGCACACAACGCTGCAATTTGACGCATGGCATCTTGCAAATACAATCATGTATTTAATCCCGATGGCAGTGAAATATTGGTTTATATGTTAATTTTGCTATTGTTCCATTTTTTAACATACTATATTTGCAGTGGCGAACAAACTTGTGAAGGGTCAGTGGAATGTAGTACTCGATGAACGGTGGACCCTCATGCAGCACTGTACCGACGTTCACCGACGGGCGGGGTGTCCCATTAGTGATTGGAGCCAGTTACCATTTTCACACACAGCCACACTACATAGATGTATTTGTGAATTCAAGCGTTCACAGATGCCTTTTCGACGTGATGTTGCAAATGAGGAATTCGAAGGACAGCGCTTTTGGTTTTCAACTAGCTGCGAGGAGACGCCCACAGGTCTGACAGGGAATATAACGTTCTATTGTTGAATGTCCTTGGGACAGGGCCCATGACGAGAATGCAATGATTGATATGAATTGAATGGGATGCGCAATAGCGTAGTGGACGATAAGGCAGGACGTTCCCAATTACATGTTATTTCACTACACTAGAAATCCGGCCAGGAGCACAGTGGATTTTGCAGACTGCATTACGCACAGACTCAATGGAAATTTCTAATGTTATGTGAGTAAATATTCAGGCGTTTTTATACCGGGATGAGGGAATGATGAATGGATGCATGGACAGATGATTTAATTGAGGGTTTGCCATGTACATGGCTTTTTGGAATCTATCCCCTTCCCCTGCGCTATGTGATGCAATGCTGCCATAGTGGGACCATCGTCTATCTGCCCTTGTTGAACCCTCCCTGTCTCGACGCGCCTTCAAACACTTGTGTCTATGCACGTTACCAATCCCATCAAATGGATTATGTTTTAACAGACGCATGCACACACTCGTTTGTGATAGTGTATTCACCTCGATTTATATCGTTATGATTCCCAAGTTATTTTTGGGTGAAATTAATCCTTTTGAGTGGGCTAGCATGCATATGGTTGTAGATTTAGTGTGTTGAATGAAGTGAGTAATACTTATGAAGTTCGGATTCCCATACTATTTTAATTTTTATTCATTTGGGTGACAGGTATCTCCTCCCCTTTTGCCGCTGCCATCTGTACGCCACTCCTGCAGATGGCTTCTACAGTCGACACCTGCAGCTTCGAGTTAATCAGTGGAGCACCATTACGATCTTATGGGACGATCGCCAATGGGCCACATGCCCTTACGCAGTACTAGTGGCTAGGGGCAACATCTCATACTTTCAGCTGGACTAGTGCCTACTTCATGGGACGGCCCTGCGGTTCTAGGCGCTTCCATGTTGCCTTTTTGAACGTAAATGTAGCCCCTGTGTACCATGAAGGAACAGGGCGTCACACAAGAAGTAGCTGGTCATTTATGAGTAAATAGCTGTATGGGCTTGGTGATTTTGATGTGCATTAAATTTATATTCAGTTATTTACCGTGTAGCGTTATTCTTTGCTAGTAATGTAGCATATTCCCATTGGTGCCGCGATGTATTGTGAGATGATATGCATTGGGTTCCGGCTTCTGAGTAGAGTTGTGTGGTACTGTACTGGCCGCGTTTGCCTGCGAAGCCCAGTTAGGTCAGGGATAGGGGCTGCCATTATGACTGTTTTTATGATGTCATGCTCAGGGGCGGGGGATTAGCTTTTGTGCAACAGATGCCGGTCAGCCAGGTGAATTGGTGGAATGATGGGATTATCAGAAAATGGCTGGTCACAGGTGCCTGTGTTTGCGTGCGTTTCTTGGAGGGAGACTGAGGTCAGGTCCATTGGAATTGCTGCTGTATTCGTGCCATCTGTGCCCTACAGCTCCCATTGGCCCCTCTTGAGATGAGCCTGGCTGCTCAGTCACTCTGCCAACTTGTGTGGTACATGCTTATGCTGATGGTTGGTTTGTCTACTGGCAAGAGTACAGGGCTGGTGCAGTCTCCCTCAGGATACTGCTTTGGATGTTGATTTTAACTGGTGGCAAGCGATGGGGGACTATTGTTGTTTTGTCTCATGGAATATTTCAGTTCATTTTGGTGTACTTGTACCTTCACATGCCTGTGCTGCATCAGTACGGCAATGGTGACATGCCAAATATGGATGGCCACTCACAAGCCACTTGGAGCCCCTGCATGCATTTGATCGTTGGCATGCATGGGTGACTTGTACATTTCACTGGTTGCATAGTGTAACTACATTGCGCCTACGGGGAGTTGTGCAATGTGGGCAGGGAGTGGAGTAGGCCCATTTACGGTTGGTTCGCGATGCCGTAATTCTCGCCATGGCGGAATGGTACTTTCCGCCATGCTTGATGGCGTTGAGTACATGTCCGCTAGGGTCAGAATTCGCGTACCGTTGCGCCATGGCGGAAATTACGGTTTCGCAAGGCGCGCGTGCACGTACTTGGTGCAGTTAGCGTTGGCGTTCACTACGGTGTCGCTAATGGCATCGTACTTTACGGTGACGGGTCATGATCGCAACGAGCGGTATTCGATGGCGGTATTACATTTCCGCCATCGTTTTTCGAATTCCGCCAGGGTCGTAATGAGGCCCTAAGTGTTGTGGTTGCTAGCAGTAAACAACTGCAAGGAATCTATGTTTATATTTATTCAATGCTCGGTTTATTGTCTTTATTCAAAGTGCATTGTGAAATGTGAAAAACGGTACATGAGTGTTTGAAATGTCAAATGGTGTACAAGTGCTATTTGAGTGTATGAAACCACAATGCGTATGTTAACACTCTCCTATGTATTTTGCTTATTTGTTCTTTTAGCAGGGGTGGGTGAGATAGGGCCCTATTTCTAAATAGTGTACGGTTACACCATTTGCATATACTCGAATTGGTAGTGTACATTTTCAAATAATGCCAATATATCACAAAGTTGAACATATATCATTTGCTACATCCTGTTGCAGGTCTTGCCAGTTGAGCACATTTGAAGGTAAAGGTGTTTAAATAAATTCACTTAAAAATATAGTTAAAAACACATCTTTCTGTGCACATCTTTGGAATTGATATAGCTTGTATTTCTTTCCCTGCATGGACATGCTTGAAATAGTGCACAATGTATGTCTGTAGGACATTTCATCTATTTCTCTCCGCATTATGTTTATGTAAACATCAAGCAAATATATGCATATTTCAATCTGCATAATGTATTTTAAAAGACAATACAGTTTAAAATGGTGGGAAAACATGTCTTTGTTTTGCGCATATGTTGTATGCAAGATATATGAGGGTGATTGTAAACTTTACAGTTATTTAATGTAGTACAACTAATCAAAATGTATTTCGGCAGCAACAGTACAAGAGGTTTTAGATGGATTTGCGCATCATGGGTCAGATGAAAGAAATTTTGCACCGGGGCAAGTGCAGCGTTTGCACAGTATTAGCACTAGGGCAAAGTTTGCCCTGGTTATTTTAATATGCCAAACTGCATTTGTCGACGAACAATGTTTTTTTTAATGTGTCCCAGTGTTTTAAAATATAGGGCAAACTTTGCCCTAGTGCTAATACCGTGCAAACTGTGCACTTGCACTGGTGCAACGTCTCTGTAATCTGCCCACATATCCCTTATCAGCAAGTGATTGCCATTTTAAATGTTAAGGGAGTGATAAAGTAAAAGAAAAACGGATCTTAATTTCGATTAGATGTATGTTGGCTAAAGTAATTATACAACCTACTAGTGTAATGTACATTTTGAAAGGTATCATTGTGTGTTACAAAAACAGAATGAAATGTTTAAAATTGTTAATAGTTGAGCATGCTATTCAGGATGTCTTTCTAGATGTTGATGATCGTAGCTGCTGTGATAAAATTGTTAACGGTTTGAGGAAACTTGTTGTAGAGCAGGCTCCGATGAAGAGCAGAAATGATCGTCAGATGAAAAAGATGATTTTGAAGTGTTGATCTGAAATGTGCCTGTTTCCTCACATGTTTGTTCATTTAGTTGGTGGATTATTGTGTATCTGCTTGATTCAGCCAATCATTTGACTTTGATATATCTGTGTTGAAGAGAGGAAGGACACCTGTTTTATTCCTCATGTGATATTGAACAGATAACTCATGTGACATCCACGACCACTTATATGACCTTTAGGCACCCTACAATGGGAATATCCCTTTGTGATGGCAGCAAACAGTTTGGATGTTGATGGACAGTTGCAACATGGTCGCTGTCTGGTGAGACCTTTACATCATTAGCCAATGAAGTGTTCCGTTTGTGGAAAGTGAGTAGAACATTTAAAAATAATAACTGCCACAGTTCATTGTCTGCATTGGTGGAGCCAGGGGAGTTGCTAGGTCTGGAAAAGACCAGGGCTCAGCTTATGTCGGAACTGTCGGGACTGGGGGCTAGCTAGTCTTTTGGCTGTAGCTCCTGAGATTCTATCCGGGGCTACAACCAAAAGATCAGGGGCTATAGCCTCCTTAGCCCCCCCTAGCAACGCCCCTGGGTGGAGCTCAACAAGAACACTACGGAGTTGATTGGTGACCTGCAGGTTCAATGTAGGTGTATGTTTCATGGTAGTAAGAAAAATCAGACATACCCTCTAGATTCTTTCCTTTTCCCATCAGGTGACAGTCGTCAATTCTATCATCCCATCACGACTGGCCTACAGAAACGTCCGCTATCTGGGGCTCCCAAAATACACAATATGACAGCTACAATGACTACAAATCTCAGTCACAAGACTCTTAACAAAGACAGGGAAAATATGACCATATTAGTCCAGCGTTAGAGTAACACCACTGGTTGCTGATCCAGAAATTGATCATATTTAAAAGCACGTGCATGAGCCATAAAAGCCTTTACTACCCCATGGTCAACCCACTGGCATCCAATGTCTTCTTAGATAGACTGCGTTGCCATCCCGGATCGACTCTGGATAAGAAACATATCATCCTGAAGTACAGGAAGGACACACAGGGTGGTTGCACCTTCTTGGTGCAGGCAGTCAGAATCTGGAAGTGTCTGCCAGCCACACCTCGCAACATACCAAACCCCCTCCGGTTTTGTAAACTGCTCAAAACCTACTCGCTAAATCAGCCTCTCAGTGGCCTGCAGCTAAAATAGCAGAGTATATGCTGTCAACTTAATTCCACAGCACCATGACACCTTCGAGTAATAGGATGAACTTCACAAAACTCACATAAAAACATAACATAACATTGGTGTGTGGTATGTGTGAAATCGCTTATGTTTCATGACCTCGGTTTCCAAAATGTGTAGGTGTTGTGGTACCATGGTGTATTTGTTAAAGGAACAATATGTTTAAGTCAAAATGAAACCTGCAAAGTTCAATGAAAAACCTTGTCAAAGGGACGTGTGTTTAGCTTCTAATAATAAAAACATGTACAATTCAGTGAAAATGTTTATGGTTGCAGCACAACATTTTAAGAAATAGTAATATGCCAGTTATTTTAGGCTGCCCAAACATAGCTCACACCGTACCATGCACTGCTGATACCCACAAATACAACTTCATAGATGACATCACAAACAGCATTATTAAAGGCATCACTGATCATTGATCTGTTGGTGTATAATTTGCCTGCCTAATACAACACATTAGAATGTGCTACTTGTTTCCTTCATGCTGTACCTATTGCCTTTGTCCATGTATTTTAAAGATGTTTTTATGCCCACTTGTTACCATGCATATATTGGCCTGAAACCCCCTAAACACTACACATATTAACCACTTGTAAGTCTCTATAGATGTCCTATGTTATATGTGGCCTTATCAGGGATGCCAATGATGATGTTATCTGTGATGACACCAACACAATACATGAAGAAAAGTGATATCAATTACACCAGTTGTTCTTAAACCACTTCATTTTGGGTGATGTTGAAAAAAACTCATTTCTGAACCTGAACGACTTGCCAGGCACTTCAAACAGGTGCTGATCCTGGTAAAAATACGTTACTTGTTTTTGAAGATGAATTGGGGACGTGCAGTAGCTCAACATAAGAGCACAGCGCTGCATTATACTGAGTATGCCAATCAAAGATATTCTGAAGTTAGCAGAGGGGGTGAAATGTCGGAGCTGCATTTCTTCATAGTTGATAACTTCTAATGTTTTATTCAATATTTGTAATCAAGAGGTTTCATTTGCATTTGCAAAGAGTATTAATGTGCTTGTGATAAACAGTAATAAATGAATGCCTTGAGTAATGATTTGAAAGCACCAGAAATGCCAACAAGCAACAATTATATTGATATGACAAAACATCATGCAATGAACGTCCACATTTGCATAATACAGCAGTGACAGGTAGAGCATGCAATCTGGAATAGAATAAAATAAATTACCACTTTAATCCAAAACACTCAACAGATTGTCAATCAATTTGTGGCATTATCTAAGTGATAATATATTCCCCACATTTGACATCCACAATAATTGCAGGTAATGAAGAAAATATTTGTATTTTCTGTTGGAAGGAGCTAAATGGACTGGAAATTCTGATGAATAAAACATTGTTATTGCAGACTCTTTACACCTGTTCCTATTTATAAAGGCAGTTTAAAGCATTTTAATTAGGAGGCTGTTTGTGGAGATGAATGACAAGAGGAACAATGTGTGCCCCTACGCTCGCGAGAGCAGCAATAACAATTCTCGAAGTATATGGGCTTAGTGTGCTACTAAAGGCAATGCATGCCATCTGTTGAAAAGAATTGAAGAATGCGTTCATTATCAACAAGCCACGTGCCTCTACTGCAGCATTGTTGTACTCCACACACTAGATTCCATTTTTCAAAAGTTAAATAAATAAGTTGATGTTTTCTACTTGCACACTCACGGATTGATCTCATAGATTTATCTATGAGAGGGTTTTGCCTGAACTTCTCAACTAGGCACTCACAAAGACATTCCTAGGGTCCCTCTATTGTGTTCTTGTAAAGATACTCAGTAAATGATTCCACAAATTTCCCAATTTTCATTGTATGCTTTGTCCCTTCCTACGTTAGGGCAATTTTACCCAAGGTGGTGGACCCACACTGTCATTTATGACACGCCTCCCAAGTTAAGGGCTCACGGGTAATATCGCCATTAGAACCTGTGGAGTTCCCGACTTGGTTCCTAATGGTGTGCTGATAAAAACAATAAAAAAATACCTAGATGCACGGCCCGGTATAGGGTCCCAAGTCTCTTGAAAAGGGACCTGGGAAACCTCAGTGCGGAGCTGGGCTGTGCAAAAAGGAAGGTTCATTTTTTAATGCATATTACACATTCTTAGCACCACGCATTGTAAACTACACGGGTGCTAAGAGGTGAAGGGGGTGGGAAACGGAAGGAGGATTGGAGAACGGAAGGGGGCGCTGGCTAGCAGCACCGAGGCTGGTTGGAATTCGGGCTTGTACCAGACAATGCAGCCCATGTTCTGATCACCCTGATTGGCCAGGAATGCCTTCCAGGGTGCTAATGGTTATGCTACATGAATGTGGCTGAACCAGTGGCCGGCTTGGTGCATGTAACTGGCTTTAGCTTGACTCAAGTTTCAAGATCACTTGCAGGAAAACACAAGTAGAGGCCCACACGCTCACGACATTTTGATTTTGTGGCTGTCTGGGTGTGGTCAACATCTGCCTGATATTCCTTCCCCCAGCAAATAGCCTCACTCTTGGAGGCCTGTTATCTTCCCCCACATGCTACTTGAGGAGTCAAGCACAGCAGGGGCCGCAAATTGTTGTTTTGCAGATGAGATGAACTTTCCACTTGCATCATGGCCTGTGACTGGCCAATTTGAAATATTGCTCCCCCACTGTAATTGTTTACAGTGTACAAAAAAAGACTTTTAAAACGTTCTAGTTAATTTCCATGGGTTTGTTATTTGTGGACCTGAATATCATTAATTATAACAATCTGGATGCCTCTGTGAAAAAATGACTGCAAGCATCTGACCTTGACTCCTAATTCTGTTTTCTGTTGAATCCTTAATATTTGAAGGAACAATTATATCACCCAATTTTTTAGGAAGTTGCTTCTGGAACGTGTCTTTTTCCATTCAGCTGGAAAAATAAAGCTCTTTTATAGTACAAGGTGTGTCCATTTAAATATAAAAACAGGGCACTAGCTTAGCTTCATGAAATCAAACAACAACACATATATGTACTAGCTCGAGCTCATGAGGTATGTTTGTAAGTGTCTAAAGTACAACAGTTAAATTCTTAGCTTTAAAATACTTGTTACTGTCAGAGCATTGTATGTGACGTGTTTTTTATGTTTTAGAAGTGAGGAGATAAGATTACAGGTATGCGTTCTGTATTATGTGGACGGGGAGGTTGAACATTAGGAGGATTTTCTGTTTATTTGTGTGGGTCGGCAGAAGGCCATATATACGCTTCATGTTGTATGGAATTGTGAGGCAGTACGTCTCATATGGGGTTTGTATTGTGGATGCTGGGTAGGCAGAATACGATGCATGGGTGTTTTCTTGTGGAGTGTGGGGAGGCAAGAGGACAGGGAAAGGTATTTTCACAGCTTGTCTTGTGTTTGACCTAATGAGCATATTCACTCGACCCATTCATTTGATGGCTGTCCTGCCTCTATCTGTGCACTTGACAGGACTAAATACGTTACTTTGTGTTATTTTTATGGTTGGGGTCATTTTTTAGGGATTCCAACAGCTATATATATATGAAGAGATGGTATGAAAACACACCATATTAAAAATAAAAAAATGAACAATTAAATAATAAACACACTATACCTTTAAAAGAAAGGTAATACATAAAATAAATAGACCATACCAATATTGTTTTAGCCTTTAGCCTTGATATTTGTTATGTTATTTTATTTATACCGTGCCAAAGCCTGTGGGCATCCAGGGGCCGAGAGGCAGATAAGTAGAAGGTTAGAGCTGCAAGAGAATCATTCATATTGGTTGAATACAACCGTTTTCAGCTGCTTTCTAAACACAAGGTAATTCTCGGTTTTACGTTGGTGTACTGGTAAGGCATTCAGTGGCCCTGCTCCCTGAACGTGGAGAGCCCGACCAAGTCCACGGGCTGGTTTAATGCAATGTAATTCCAGTAGAAAACCCTCAGCTGATCTCAGATTTTTTTGCGGATGGTAGATGTTTACCCTGTCTTTCAGACAGGCTGGGGCATTTCCAAAAATGCATTTGTGGCATATGGATAAAAGTTTAAACTGAATAGGGGCTGCCACTGGTAACCAATGCAGCTTTTTCCTTGCTGCCGTAGTTGTTTCCAAACGTTTTATCTAAAAGATGATACGTGTAGCGGCGTTCTGGATTTTTTGCAGTTCTTGGATAAACAAAAAAATATATATATATTTTTGAGCTAAGCGTCATGTTCAAATAAACAAAAGATCTCCGTTTTAAAATGAACAATTCCAATGGTTTTCCCATGTCCTCAAGTAGTCTAAAGGTATGATTTTCACTGCGCATTCCGAGCAATGTGGAGGCAATAGAAAAACGCAGGATCAATCGCTTAAATCCCTAAATATCCTACCGGTAGGTCCACATTAATATCTGCAAAGATCCACTGCTTTCTCATGTGTTAAATGCCATGCTTGCGCTTTTTTTATGTGTCAAGATTTGTCACGTTGTAAATATTGTGATGTTTGACCTTCGAATTGTTCTTTCCACTAGACTAATCATGTGTTAATTTTAGAAAACGACACCATGGTATAGCCTTTTTTGTTGTTTTTTCATGTGATTTTTCTTGAATTCACTGTTATTACAGCAGGTGCATTGTTCTGTGTACTGTTCAATCAGCCAAATAATCGACCAATTAATTGGGGAACACAAATGTTTCTCAGATAATGGAGTGCCTACAAAAAAAAATGCCCAGCACACAACGTGGTGGCACTTTTTCAGGGAGAACGTCACTAGTTAAATTAAAATATGGCTGACTGCATTATAAATTCGCAATGCTCAGTGAGAACCTATTCCAAACAGGAATGCATCCCCGAAGTCAAGTAAAACCGGGCTGACAGCACTATAAACCACCAAGAAATAATAAGATATGAACATTGTTATGAGCGAAATGTATATGTGCAGTGGAGGGTGAGAGAATGCAAATGTATGATCTCCTAAAATGGATGGATACTACCTCACACCTGCATTTGCAAATTCGTATTTCCCTCTGTGTGGCCTGGATTAGCATACACACTTTATTCCACAAACTCATCAGAGGAGCATTGCTGTACTTGTTAACTTAGTGTACTATAAGTTCTTCGCGAATTATTTATTTTAACCTGCTTCTGGTGAATGTTTAATCTCGTGTTGTTTATTTCCTATCTGACTCCATATACATTGATTTCAGGACATGTCAGCTTATTTATTTATTTATTTATTGAAAGTTCTTATATCATCGCGCCACACGCCTGCAGGCCTCAGGGCGCACACAAGAAAGACACAGACAAACGGACCAGATAGCATTAAAACGATGTGAGAGGGGAAATCCATGAAAGAACTCTGAGTCGATAAGAAAGCAAAAACACCATAAGGCAATTATCCCTAGTCAGGCGTGAGATTGCCTTCTAGGCTTATACACTGTAGTGCGCAAACTTCCCAAAATCTTCTCCACAGAAATGTCAACATTTCCAATGGTTTTGACCCAACCTGTGGGATTCAGATGGGTTTTCCAAACGGTTAAACCCTGGCATGGTTTACAAGGTGGAATTGAAATAGCGAGACTTTTAAGGGGAGTTTGACCAGTCAATTTTAGGCCCTGACCCATAGTCAAACATGTGTGCGAGTCTTTTAAAGGACCAGTTTGCTTCATGTTTCCTTTGTGGGTTTTGAGTACTGAGTTAAGAGTCGACAGAACAGGCTCTAAAATGTGTTTCCAGGTTCTTTTGGTGAGATTAGGTCAGTGTTGGAAAGGTTTTTGGTGTTTCATGTGTTTTTTTTTTTTAATCTATGTGTCATCCCATTTGTCTATGTGTGTTTTTTATGGTCTCTGTCAAATATTTTTTCCTCTTTCGCTTGAAGAAAAAAGTCCTTTTTGTAGTTTCACCTGTTGCCTCTGTGGCAACCAAAATTTTAAAACAAGATGTTTCCCTTTACATTTCCTTTCCGATGTCTGCAGAGAAATTTACTGAAGTCTTCTTGCACATTGCTCAGGGTGTTCTGAGTAGGCCCGGATAAACATTACAGCTATCACCTCAAATCACACACATTTTCCAGATGAATTGATGAGGTAGACCGTTCAACAACATTTAGAAAAAATGTATCTGAAGTTCTACCATATATCTAAAACAGGGACATTGTGTTTGTATTTATTTGTATTTGTATTTATAGTATTTGTAGAGCGCACTGTGGTGAAACAGCATCAAGGTGCTAAGACGCCAGAAACCAGTACGATTTAGGCCAACTAGAACAGATGCATCTTCAATGATTTGCAAAGCTGGGAATGATCTGCAATCACTCACAGCACCGGGGGCAGGGCATTCTATAGATTGGGAGCCAGGACTTAAACAGAACGACTGCCTAGACATGCTTTATGGTATCAAGTTAATCTTAAGAGGTTCTGTGAGGGTGAGTGTAAACACCTGGTAGGCTGATGATGAATCAGCTTGTTTTGCATAAACTGTGCACCAACCAGCCAGAGATTGAGGGTAAAGGATGGTGAAGGTGTGCCTATGAGGAGGATCTTGCTGGCATTCAGACAAAGATCATTGGCGGCACACCAATCTTGAATGGCAGTTAGGCAATCAGAGATGAAATGAGTTGAGTGTCATCAGCGTGGGACTGTACATTTGAGCAGAAAATGGCAATGCAGTGAGCGAGAGTTGACAGGTATTGGTTGAACATCAATGACGTGAGTACCTGCATTCTGCAAGAAGCTGGTAGAAAAGGAAGAATGTTCCTCAAGGTTTTAAGCTTTTAAAAGCCAGAACTATTGATAGCTGTAATCTGTGCATCTCTCGAACCCGTGCCGGCAGCTTTAGCGCTAAAGTCTCAACTGAACTATTGGGAGTGTTGCAGGGACCTAACACCTAAAAGTTGGTGGTGCGACTGGGAGTTTCAATCACCAGACCTTGATTTTTTCCCTGTTGAGTTTTAGTTTTAGCCAGTTCTCTGCCAATCATATCCCAATTTTAGCAAGGCAGCTTTTCAGCTTGTATGGGGATGAAAAGTCAGTGAATCCAAATGGAACACTAGTTGCATGTCATCAGCGTAGGTGTAAAAGCGAACCCCATATTGAGTGATTTGATCTGCCAGAGGACAAAGGCATAGATTAAACAAGTGTTGACAGAGAGGAGCCCTGGGGCACACCACAAGAGAGGACAGTTGGGGCAGATGTTAAGGGCAATAGTGATACTGTTTGCTGCCGACCAGCTAGAAAAGAAGAAAACCATAGAAGTGGGATATCTTGAGCCCCTGCTTCTTCCAGTCACTGCAGGAGAATCCCATAGTCAACTGTATCACAGTTCATGGAGAGGTCAAGGAGAATCAACACCCCATCCTCTGCGTGGTCCTGAAGCAGTGCAAAATCGTACAGCAATGAGAACATGACCAAGTCTGCCCCCTGCATGGTCTGAGTCTAGGTGGGGGTTTTTTAGGGGTAGAGGGACAATGATGTGTTTAAGGATGCCAGGAATGGTACCAGAAAGAGTGGAGGTTTGAAGAGCAACAGTGAACAGAGGAGTGATTCTTTCAGGAAAAGACTTGAGAAGGTGAAGCGGAATAAGGTCCAAGGGTGAGGCTGACTTAAGTTTTTGTAACACAGCTGACACTATCACATCAGTATTGGGCTAAACTTGACAAAAAACAGTGTCGCTAGTGGACATAGGTACAATAGACCGAACTGCATGCTCGGGATCGCTGAGTATATCTGTTCCTATAGAGTGCCTGATTTTTTTCAATTTTCTCTGAGAAAAACAAACTTATTGTGTCATATTGAGTTTGCAACCCAAACAGGTGATTTCCTGATGAGGGCCCTAAGGAAAGTTCTTTTGCCCCTCTAAAGAGCTCTCGTGAAGAGCAGGATGCAGAAACAATCTGGTTATGATATGATATGATATGATATGATATGATATGATATGATGCGGCATTCATAATGCACCTGTACACAAGTGTTTCTAGGCATGACAAGACAAGGAGTGGGAAACAAAGAGAGGACACAATAATGATCTTACTAGGCCTTGTTTCATCCAGATCATACAAGTGAGGGGAAGAGGGATGAGGAGGAGTGCCAGGGGGAGGCCAAGTGCAATTAACTCACCAGTGCAGCCAACTGGTGGCTCATACGTTCAGAGAGAAGGGACTGTAGAGTTGCAGATACAGACGCTTAAGTGCTGGGAGCCAGGAGGCAGTACAAGGGCAACTGAAAATGCATGAGACTGGGCCTGAGTTCAGAGGGTGACCAGGTGACCAGTGCGTGGAGCAGTCAGGTATATCAACAGGGGAGAGGAAGAGAAAAAGCAGAAACGAAAAGGAAGGTCTTGAGTTTCTTCTGGAACCAAAGGTGTTTCTGCTCAAGTTTGAGAGAGGCAGGGAGGCTGTTCCAGAGGGAAGTCCCAGCCAAGGAAATAGATCTACCCCCAGTTCTCTGCTTGGAGAAGCGTCTAACCCTCAGGGAGTTGAAGGTGGATGAGCTGAGAAAAGATTGTTAGCTTTTTTAATTGTTCTATGATGGGAATACACTTCCTGCTAACAGGCTAACCTAGCACCTGGATCATGATCCATGTGCCAACTGCGTTCTACATGCCGGCAGGCCCGCTTGCAGGCCAGCAGGTCTGAGCAAAACCAGGGAGCTGAAGGTTTTGCCTGGCATAGTAACATCTCCACTAGGGCCAGCATGTTAGCCACCTCTGCCATTGTGTTAATCAGGGTTATGGCTGGGTCCTGTCCCTCTATAGAATAAGATGTTTAGTGTTTCCAATCAAGAGCTCTGCCACTAGAGGTGGATGAACCTTGCCCCAGGGTCACAGGGTTTTAGGCAGTTTAGAGGGAAGATCACAAAGAACCATGAGGGAGAGGACAAAAAGCAAAATATCGTCATCATAACAGATTTCGGGAAAAGGGTTAAATACCATAACTAAATCTTCTTCAGAAAACACTGAATCCAGAATGTGACCATGAGCCTGAGTGGGGATATAGTTATGTATCCCCAAGGATATGTCAGCTAGCATATTAGTAAGATTCCTAGCATGAGTATCCATAGGATCATTGGGATGAACATTAAAATCGCCCATAACAAAATGGTTAGGGCAAATTAGCATCAGATCTGCGGCAAGCTGTGAAAATGTGCTAACTAATTCCAGGGGATGCCTTGATGGAGGCCGGTAAAACATCAAGATGTGCAATGGCCCAGTTGGTTTTCATTGGAGCCTCACCAGTTGTAGTTCACAAGGAAGCTTGTGATCCAGAGACACCATAAAGCATTGGCGAGATGTTTCTTAAATTAGGTCCAGTCCCTCCAACTGAGGGTGATGGTCTGTCCAGGTGGAACATTCTATACGATTTTGGAAGCATTTGAACAATGGCTGGGTCAGAATCAAGGTTTAGCCAGGTTTCTGTTAAGGAGAGCAGGTCTGAAGCAAGATCCACTAGCAGAGAGTGTATATCGTCCAGATGCGCCCCTGCTGACCTTGAGTTGATCATCAAACCCTGTAACATAGGGGGGTGATGGCCCCATCTGCAGATGAGTTCCCCACTGGTGACACCCTTCCCGATCCTCTGTATTTGTTGCACTCTCTGCCCCATCCCCTCCCACTCACCAGGAGCCACACCTCCAAGAAAATCAGTATCCAAAGGGGCCAGTTTCAAAAGCTAATGGTGAGAGTACCGTTCTGTAGGTCTCAGAGTCTCAGGTATCACTATCAATAGCAGCGTATCAGTCCTCTCCCTACTTTGTCATAACCTCTGGGCCCAAGGCCCAGCCTCAGCGCGGATGAGCACACACAGGCTTTATTTAGTGCACTTTTGGCGTGCTGTCGGTGCACCCACTACACTTGTTCGCTGCACGGGCATTCTGTTCTGTACTTATTCAGTCCTAGGTAGCTTTCAGAGAGGCAAGAGGAAGTTATTGGAGGTAGACTTAGGGATATTCAGGTAAGGGTCTGAAAGGTGATTGAGTTAAAGTACTTTATTAGAAAAAATGGTAGGGAGAGGGAGTGAGTGAATGGGTACTCAGAGAGTTAGATTGAGTAAGAATTGCTTACACATAGCTGTGTGACAAATTCAGTGACTTGAAGCTGGAGACTCTTTGCATAGTCCAACTAGCAGGATTTCAGTGGGAGGAAGAACAAATATGTGATGGGGAGAGTGGCTCACCAGTTAGTTTATGTGTCTTGACATTTGAGTTAGTGGAGGAGACATATTGGAACGCAGGAACAGAGGGATTAAATATTCAATGATGGGCAGAGAGATGTTTCATCCACTCACACTTGCTTCATTTCAGTGGCACATGGAGCACAAATTCAGAGAGGCAGGTAACACACTAGAAAGTAATCTTCTCCTGAAGTGAATGGATGAAACATGTGCCATCAGGTGGCACATGCAAAAATAAGCAAGAGTATCCAGGCTTCTGTGAAGGGAACGTTCGAGATAAGGTCACTCCCAGGTCCAATTTGGGTCCTTCCTCTACTCTATCTCTATCTCTACCTGTGGTGTCCCCCAGGGGTGTAACCCCTCTCCCTGCCTGTTCAACCAATACCTGGCACTTCTTGCCCAGCGCATTGACTCTCTCTGCTCCAACTTTCACTGCTATGCGGATGACACTCAGCTCATTTTCAGGCTACCTCCGGCCCTTTCTTCTACATCTCTCATCTCTAACCTGCATGATTTATGTGGGTGGAGTCAGCATGTATTCACTGAGGTGAATGTTTTGCCACCTGACTCTTAAAGTGAGGGGCAAAAACATGCCCTCAGGTGAAACCTGGGAGGAACAGGATTAGTGGAAAATTCTCAGGGAAAGCTTGTGGTAATGTCACACTTATATAATTTTTGTGAAAGGATCAATCAGATATTTTCTGGGAATATATACCAGTCACTTTACATATCTCAAAGTAAGTTGACGAGGCATGTGCCCATTGAGTGACAACTGGAAAGAGCAGAAGGATTAGCAGGGAATCCCTGAAGGCTACTTGTGGTTATATTAAACGTCTGCATGTTTGATGGGAGGAAGTCGAAGAGATTCCAGGAAGAAGGTGATACCCGAATCAGTGTCTATCTTTAGCAGTGAGTGGACAAAACAATTGCCCTTGGGGGCACCTGGGAGAAGCAGCAGGAATAGCTATGGATCATAGAAGCTTGCTGGTGTCATTTCGTTGAGAGGTGCAGCAAACATTTGGGGAGGCGGAAGACACACCCTTCAGTGTCCGCCACCTAAATTATGTGGAGGCATGTTTCATTGGGAACCTCCTGAGAGAAGAAGAATGACCAGGTATGCCTGAGGGCAGTTTGTGGAAGATTCATGATAGTGTGAAGGAGGAAGTAGCAGACATTTCACGAAGACAGTAATATACCAGTGACTGTCCATTTCTTGAAGTGAGCGGACAAGACACGTGCCAAAATGACACTTATAGCGATGAGGAGGAACAGCAAGAAATTCCTGAGGACAAGATGTATGCTCACATGGTTTGGTTGGGAGGAAGCAACTTGAAATATGTGGGCATGTTGTGTGCCATTGTGTGACGCCTCTGAAAGGATCTAGGAGGATCTACTTTTGGGAGAGTCATGTTGGCAGGATTTTAATGTGAGGGAGTAGTGGAGATTCAGAGGGATGGGAAATACACCAGCCACAGAGTGAATGGCACAGTCATAAACCTTATCAGCAACACCTAAATGAGCCAGTTGAGGATGATATGTGCTGCTTTTTGTCTTTCCCCATCTGCTGCAGCACTTTCTGTGTGCACTGCAGAAGCTGGAATTTAACATGCTCAATTTAAGGCATCATTCACCTAGTGTTCCATACACATATCAAGTTACATTCGACTACTAATACACCAGTACAAGTTCATGTGCCACAATGATGAATCCACAATGACAACACAGGAAGTTGTACTTCAACGTTTTCACACCATCTCAACATCAGAAGGGTTATCAAAGATTCAGTAAGGATAATGCACAGGCTTGTTTAACAGAGAAAGGAGATTTTAAATAACAGAAGTCCACTTCTCCATCCTCTGAAAAGCCAGAAAATAATACAAATGCATACGAGAACATGGATGATTACCGCAACAAACATTATGAGCCATATGTATCTGTTGCTGCTGGAAATAAGTGATACTAAAGATGAGGTAGAGACCGCATAAGATTCCCCCACTCATCTGCTATGGGAGAATCGTTGTCCTCCTGCAAGTCCTTCTCTTTCTCTCTCCCACCTGCAACCCCTCTTAAAATAATGAAAGGGTGATAAGAGAACAACACATATTTTTTTTATTTTTTTGTATTTACTCGACTCAATTATGTTAACCATTTTTGCAAGACACTGGCATACAAATGTTACGTTTTCCGGTATTTGGTTTACTTTAAAAGTTTGTCGAAAATGTGAATATGTAAATTCCTCAAATTTGGCTGGCTGTTCCCAATTTAATCGTTTGCCGGGCTAAGCAACCCTTTTCAGTTTCCACCTTTTTAGCTAGCCCCCACTGTCTCCAGACCAATGTTCTGAAGGAATTGTCCAACAGCGATCAGACATTTTGTACTTTGTCCGCTCATCAGACGATTCCAGCAATACTCCTCTTTGTGGGTCTGTGGATCTTTGAAAAGGTGTCCCATGTATGTGAGTGTCTTTTGGACGTTCCTGGGCAGGAAATTAACAGATGTCTTATCGTTTCCACTGTGTCCTTATGATCACAGTATCAACAGGTGTTTTGCTTTGCGCTTCCTCTTACTGCCAAGATCTCATGTGTTTTAAGTAGGTTTTGCCGTGCCCTCTTGAACGTTGTTCTTACTTTCTTGTTTGGGAATTTTGCCAAATATTCCATTGGTGTGTTTATTTTTGTATGTTTATTGGTAAATGAGTAGTTAGCTTAGAGGCAGCCTCTAGTATTTGGACCCAATCCCACTCTTTAAGACATTTTTTGGTTTTCATATATTTGTTTTTGAGTTGTACTTGCTTTCTCTTCCAATAGTGTCAGGTTCTTTTTCGCCCATTGGGACAACATTTTGTTTTTACCGCTGTCCATTTCATCCTGGATGATCTCAAAGTTTCTTTGTCTGGGAACTCAGATCCTTCTGAACAGCATCAGACCATTTTGGTCAACTGTGCCCTTAAGGGACACAAGGCTCAGTTCTCTCCTGATTGAAACCATTCGAGTGGAAGGAGGTAAGTTTAACACCTTCCTCCAAAAGTATCCCTCAAGTTTCATCCAGATGTTTTCAGGGATGGAGGGCATAGCTTCTGCTCCGTAGGTGATTGATGGTAGTATCACTTTGGCTTTATAAAAAAAATGATTGCAGGCTTCAAAGAAAAACAACCAAATTTTGCGTCCAAAACCCTTGTTTGTGACGTCAGACTCTTGGTTTTGGCACAGAGAGTTTCTTGCATTGCTGTCTCTGGGGGCTGCCATTTATTGTTATAGCCAAGTATTTGAAACTCTTGACTTTCTCTAGGTGCTCTCCCGCAACGTACCATTGAGCTTTTTCGTTTCTCTTGACAGTTCTCTCAAATACCATGATTTTGGTTTTTCCTGAATTGAGTTCTAGGTCGTTCTCCTTCAAATATCTGATCAGACCGTTAAGTTTAAGCTGGAGGCCAATAGCAGTCTGATCAAGCAAGATGATGTTGTCTGCGTAGAGCATACGTCTAACTTTCTCTTTTCCCATCTTTGGAGGAAACGATCTAATGTTTTTTTCTTTGACCATGAAGTCACCTATGTATGAATTATGCAGTGCTGGAGCCAGGGTACAAACTTACTTTACACCTCTGGAGATAACTATTTCATCAGAGAGAAGTTCAGCGCTGCTGAGCCGTACTCTCATTGATGTTCCGGAGTACAACTCTTAGATGGTTTCCAAGATTGAAGTGGGACACTTACAGTTTCTCAGCTTTGACCACAGTTTTTCCCGGTTGAATGCCTGGATTAAATCTACAAACACCAGGAAGACTCTCAGGCTCCCCTCCAGTACTTTCGCTTTTAATGTGCTTAAGGGCATGATGTTTGCCAAGGTTCCCAAGTTCTTTGCAAATCCAGATTGAAAGGGGTCCATACACTCCGAGTATATGACCCAGAATTGAAATTTGTCCAAGAATAAGGCCTTGAGGAGTTTTCCTAGGACATCCCACAGGGCTATTGGACGATAGTTTCCTGGGTTCTCTTTATCGCCCTTTTTGTAGATAAGGACCACATTTGCAGTTTTCCATGAGTCTGGAATTCAATGGGACTGCACGCAGGTGTTAAATATATCTCTAAAATGAGGTGTGCCCAGGCTTCAGGATTTTTTTTAAAATCCATGTTTGAGATCCCATCGGGTTCGGGCGCTCTTGAATTTTTGAATTTAGCGATTTTTTGTAGAATGGTTTCTGAAAGAGGTTTGTAAAGTAGGCCACCGATTTTTTTTCCCCAACTTTGTTTAAGAGGGTGTCTTGAGTGGCTTTTGCAGATGAAGCTAATAATGACCAAAAGTCCTTACTTGTTTCCCACAAAGAGTTGTGAGCATTTTTTCTGTGTCTTCTTAGCATAGAGATATTTTATAGATTTTATCCAGTTTTTATCCAGTTTTTATCCAGTTTTTATACACTTTTGAGGATTGTTTGACTATCTTCATGTTTTCCATGGATGGGAAGGTTTTTGCTTTTCTTATTTTTTGTCACATATCCTTCCTTTTTGCGACCAGGAGTACGTTATTTTTATGTAAGTGTTGCTTTGTGTTAGGTTTTTGCTTTTTCCATGGTTGTTGGAATGGGACAAGAAATGGGTGATAGTCAGCCTTTGACTTTCATTACCATATTCTATGGTTTGGTATTGTTCTGTAATTTGTTTTATCAATGTAGTTGTTAACCAAAGTCTCGTACCACCATTAGCAATTTCGATTGGAATTTCCATTTGTTTTCTCCTTGTAGTTCTTGGTGCTACCCATGAGGTGACTAAGATGCTGTGATCACTATTAATCGTTCTAGTCACCTCAAATGACAACACCAATGCCAGTAATCCTTTAGACACATAGATGTGGTCCAGTGTTGCCTCTCGTCCTTCATTTTCCCAGGTGGGGATGCATGGCTTTTTTGAGGTTAGTGAAATTTAGGTTGTGTAGATCTCTCAAGTCCATGAGGTTCGTCCTCTGAATACCTCTTTGGATGGGACCAGATGTATTTGCCTTGATTTTTCCCGTCTTGTTTTGAACACTATTTCGGTCAGCTCCTCTTTCAGTCCCCTGATTTGAGCACGTGGCGTGTAGATCGCCACGTATTATGATGTCGTCAATGTCATTCCCTATGGTAGTGTCGTCCATAATTGATTCAATCTTACTCAGGAATTTTCTCTCAGCTTGCGCTTTAGGGTTTCAATAGATGTTTATTATGAGGAAGAGCTCCATTTTGGATTCTGATATGGGAGAATCATTGTCTCCTGCAAGGAAATGCACAATTCCTATTCCTTCTTTCCCTCATCTGCTACCCCTCTTAAAATAATGAAAGGATGATAAGAGAACCACACATATCAGATGTTGAGAAATGTGAAAAATTAAGCACACCCCAAGGACCCAAAAGAGTGAAACTGCTCCTGTGAACCAATATGCACAATCCCAGGAACAAGTGAATACATTGCCATACTAATACTTAACTAAAGCAAACAATGTTTCTACGTGACTAGTCAAAATAAGCAAAAGAGCAGCAAGTGGGTAGATGAGATGAAAACACCAAACATTCAGGGAAAGGGTAAACCTTTTTCTCTTTATGAATACAAGATATATTACGGTGTGGACATTTTCTTCTGGCTTCTTTTAAATTTACTAAAGGGAGAGAACAATCAAACACACTAGAGGTCATCAGATAAGGGAACAACTACACCAAAGTGCTAGAACTCAAAGTAACTCCTCAAACCTCTGCTCAAATGTTCTTAGAGCCCATAAGCTAACCTCCAAGTGTGGGTATACCCTGTTTACTCCTTCCCTCACAGACCATCAAAACCCATAAGTAACCAGGATGTGAGCTTCCTTTAGGTGATTCTACACCTCTGAATGGCTGAAAAAAAGATGAAAAATCTACTGGAGAGAGGGATAGGATGAATCTCAGCTAAAAATTGGAGATCACTCTGGTCCATCTAGGCCCAGATACAAGGGCCGTCATTACAACTACGGCGCTAAACCATGGCGCTATTAGCAGCATGGTTGGTGCCGGTGTTGTAACGAGTCTGCCATGTTGAAATGGGGAAATACCGCCCCATTCCAAGGTTGGCGGGCAGTATTTCCCCATTTCACCATGGCCCTTCCCCATTCCCATTTTTCGCCCCATAGGCCCGTAGGGCTCAATGGGACTGGGGAAGGCGCTAAGTACGGTACCGCAAATTGCCATTAAGGTCGGGCCCCGCAAAGGGACCTCGTAATCAGGCGTTAAGGGTTTAACGGCGCCGACACCTTTTACGGCGCAGTTAAGCCCTTAACGCCAGGGTCGTAATGACCCCCAAGGACTCTTTCATGAATCCCTTTGAGTTTCTTTGTCATTTGTTTTGTACATTGACATATTATGCTTAGCCACGACAATCATATTGAATGGAACCTCAAATCATTATGTTGGGCTGTATTACCAAGCCAAACTTCTAATGAAGTTTGTATTAGTTCGAATGTGTCCTATGTCATGTGCAAGAAATGGCTGGAGACAAGCTTAGGACATTTAGTGAAGGGTTAATATAGAGAAGTTTTCGTTTAGAGTTTGTGAAACATTCAGTGATTGGAAGACGGTAAATAATTCAAGTACTGCAAGGTGAGTCAGGGAACTGGAAACATCTGAGAGTGAGGGTAGGTTGGATAACTATGAGGGACACACTCACATTGTTTTTGATTTTGAGTGACACCAACAGAATTCTGGAGACAATACCAGTGATTGTTATAGGAAGGAGGAGATACTAGGTATTCTGTGGCTTTAAAGAATTGTAAGCACAGACCATGAGCTAATAAGACAACCTGTGCTAGCTTTTCCTTCACATTTGGGTTAGATTGAGCAAAGAAGTCCAGAAGGCAGCTTCTTGGAAACTTGCCCTCATTTGTGTTTTGATTGAGAACGTATCAGAGATTCATCTAAGTGGGACAAGCACCAGTCATGGTCTGTCACTTGAACAGAGCAAATGAGTCATGGGCGATTGAGTGGCAATTTATAGAGGGAGCAGGAAGATGTGTAGAGGGTTAGAGTCACTGCAATGTATGGGGGCTCTTCATGTACCAGTCTGTGTTCATCTCTTGAAGTGAGAAAAAGAGCCATCTGGTGACACTTGGGAGGGGAAGAAGTAGAAAGAGATAATCCCTAAGGGCAGTTTGTGTGCGACTCTGCCTTGTGCATTGCTTGAGGGGGAAAGTAGCAAAGATTCAGGGAGGCAAGAGATACAAAAATCAGTGTCTGTCTCTCAAAGTGAGAATGCAACTTGGTATTCGTTGCCACTTGGGAAGATGATCAGGAGGAGCAGAGAGTCCATGAGGACAGCTTGAGTCAGACTAATGCTCATATGATTTTGTGAGAGAATCTAGCTGGGATTCAGATATACCAGAGGCATACCAGTGGGAATCGTCTCTGAGGTGAGCTAACGCAACATATGCCATCAGGTAACACCTCGGAGGAGGAGCAGTAAATCATACAATCCTTGAGGACAATTTTTGGGAACTCACACTTATGTTATTTTTGATGGAGAAAGTAGCAGAGATTCAGGAAGGTGGAATACACATCTGTCAATATTACTCTCATGAATGGAGTGAGCAAGACAGGTGCCATTGGGACAAGAGAGCAGGAGGGGAAGAGAATCTCTGATGTCAGCATGTGTGACACCCATTCTTGCATGATTATTGAGGTAGAAAGTGGTGATTCAGGAAGGTGAGAGATAGAAAAGTCTGTGTCTGTCTCTTGAAGCCAGAAGACTTAGAGTTTACAGAAACTCCAGATTGCAACAGAATAGTGAAACACCAGAACAACAACAGCACAGTGCGGAAACATACAATTTATAAAGAAGAAATCACAGTTTTCTCTAGGTTTAGGTATCTCACGGTGTTGAAGTAGGAACCTATACGAGCTCACTAAATAGTGGAGCAGTTTGAGAGAGGTGTTGAGAGATATGGTCAATGAACAAGGATACACATCTCCAGGATTGTTTTAAAGTATCACACACTATTTGTTATATACTTATATGTTTTTGCTTACAAACATTGAGATATGTATGGTTTATTTTTTGCCAATCAGGTTTTTGAATAATATGTCATTTGTAGCACACCCACAAACTTTCTCACAATCATGGTGACATTTATGTTTGGCTTTATGCTATCATGTCTATAGTTTGGAATTTGTTTATTATTTCTATGCACAGCAATGTTGGATATTAGGCACACAATAACACTATATTAAACAAAATATGAATGATTTACTAGACATTTTTGATTGTTGTAGAATGAACAACAAAATAATAATAATAATAATAATAATAATAATAATAATAATAATAATAATAATAATAATAATAATAATAAATAATAATAAATAATAATACTACTAATAATAATAATATTCCAAGTAAAAAAACAGCAATCTTTTAGCTGGAAATTAGGGTTTTTCCAAGTAAAGCTGAGCTTGTGCAGAGGGTCTTAAAGCAAACCGCTTACCACATAAACATGCTATTGGATTATTAAAACAAGATTCAAGGAAACGTTTGATATATTATTGTTAGAGAACATGTTCGGTTGTGCAATGTATCTAGACCCCAGCTTCTAACATTAGGGGATACCTTTCAGTTAATAGTTTGAACAAGACACATACTCTTGCTTGATTGCAACACCCGTACTTGCTTGATTATTGAGTAGTGATTCTGCAATTCGAGAGATACACCAGACTATGTCCATCTTTGAAGTGAATGAACATGACACATGCAATGGATGACAGGTAGGCCCAGGAGCGTATGACCCTGAGAGCAATTTGTGTAAGACGCACAATCACATGCTTATTGAGGGAGAAAGCATCAGCATCTCAGAGAAACAGGCGATACACAAGTCATTGTACTTCTTCGAAGTGAGCAAATGAAATACCTTCCGTCAGGATACATCTGGAAGCATGAGCAGAATTAGCAGATAATTCATAAGAGCAGTTTCAGTGGAACCCCTGCCTGTGTAGTTTTTGACAGATAAAGTAGCAGAGGTTATAGGAGCAAATGAGACACATAGAATTTGGGAAGAGGAGGTTGAATCTCTCTCGGCAGTTTGTGTGAGACTCAGTCTTGCAAGATGTTTAAGGGACATAGTAGCAGAGATGCAGGAAGGTGGGTGATACACCTCCCAGAGTTTTCCAATTAATGGTTGAGAAAGAGGCATGTGCCATAAAGTGACACTTGAGGAGGATGAGCAGAAAAGACTGCTTGTTCTGGACTCAATCTCGCTTGTTATTGAGGTGAAATGTATCAGAGATTCATAGACACAGGCGATAGCGTTCAGTGAATGGCACACTCATTTTGTTAACATGGCTCGATAACCCAAATGATACAAAGGCATTGGGAGATATAATGCCTGTGAACTGGTCACATCTTCAGCAACAGTTGCAATGCAATAATTGCAGCATTGAAGGTGTATTCAAAGCTCTTGTTTCCAGGAACTGAGACCCAAAAGAGCACCTGAAAATAGTTTAAAAAGTGGCACCATATGACACATTTTCAGCAAGCCCGAGTCGTTTCCTAAGAAAACATTTGGATATAAAATAGGTTCCCACACAAAGAGGGCCGGGATGTAGAGGCCTAGTGGAAAATCTCCAGAGTTGTATAAAGGCCAGTCAACCCCTGCATGTTTCACACGCACATCCCAAGTCAATCTAGAGTACTTGAGCTAGTAAAAGTACATTTTCAGGTGTTTCAAGATGATGACGAAAGTCCACTGAGGCTGAAAGGGTAAGTGGACAATGGAAAGAGTTTGAGAATTCCAGCTTTCTATATGCACTGTACCGATCCACTGATAAATCAGCCAGTGATGATGTTGACAATGACATGTTTAATGATCAAGAAAAATGTTATAATTCATTGGTGGCAATTATGGTAACTATATAATGTATGGTCTCTGCTACACACCTTTGAGGAAGTCACCAGTGAATTAGCCATCCCAATGCATCCCTTAGTGAGCCTATTTCACTAGTGTACCTGCTTGAGATGACATTGGCCCTCATTCCAAGGTGGGCGGTAAGGGATACTGGGCACCAGTAAGGAGACCGGTGCTGGTAATCCCTTATCGCCCTAATACAAGGTCCCTTAGGGCGTCCCACCATTAACGGCTGGTCTGACCAGCCATTGTGGAAGGGACCTGTTAAGGGACCAGGGCGCAAATAACGGGCTTGCAAGTCACAAGCCCGTTATTAGCACCCTCCCCATCCCCATTGAGCCCTATACGGGCTCAATGGGAATGGGGAATGGCATTTTCAATGGGGACTTACCGGTCCCGCAAAGGTAGGACTACACCGATAAGTCCCCATTGAGCCATACCGGTGCTGGATCCGTTATTGCTGGCAGATATGGTGCAAATTGTGCCATGACTACCACCAACCTCGGAATGAGGGCCATTGTCTAACATGTGGACGAATGGTGCCTTGACAGGTAATGGGATGTTGCACTGCTGGTGTGGGACCTGCTTTCAACGTTGTATTGTTATACACAGTTACATTTAAAAGTAACATTAAGCACCTACTGGCTACATTTAAGGACCCATATTTCAAGGTAAAAGTGGCAACTTATCATTCACATTTATAAGGGCAGGAGGATATGGAGCAAACATCATAAGAAGGAGATGCTACACATGTACTAAGATGCTTTGCTGCAGTGCTTGCAACATCAACTGTAGAACAAACTATTTTTGCCTCACATTTTGCCAGCGAGTTTGGGAATCTCAAAATCCAGGCTGATGACATCAAAGGGCAATATATCGCTGACACCTGTTGACAGATTTGGGATCAATGTGGGTTCAGCCGACTGGCTTTGATACGACCACCTCAGTGACTTGGCCATCTGGAATACAGATGTGTAAACAGCAGATAAAGAAAGCAGACCATCAGCTGCACAAATGCTTGATGCATATCTACTGCACACTTCAGCTGTTGGAAGGGGTGATGACCCAGTGCACTCTGTGTACTGCAAGTGTTAGATATAGAAAGCACCATTTGTACAAGTGGCAAGTGAATTGCAAAGCTGCTCACACCTACAGGTGTTCAGTTCGAGAGAGTTTGAAGTGTGGTAGGACTATTGTCTTTAATATAGTAGTATCGTCTCACTGCAACATATTGAAGAATTGCTGACTTGCTTATGCCAACATGTAATTGTCTAGTGTGCCGTTTGTTTTTAATGTCTTCTATTGTTACTACAACTGTGACTGGTCAAATGTTCTCATGTACCCCGATAGACTATAGACAGCGCCTAAAGTTCAAAATGTTCTCCTGCTCTCCAACAGACTATAGACTCCCCCTACATTTCAGGCTCTATCCTGCAGAGTGTTGCCATTTCATAAGGTCGTCTCGCTGTCCCACAAAGTGAAGATCCACCCTCCCAAGTTGACAGACTTTACACCCAATTTGCTGCCAGCCACTTAAGTTCACAGAATCTTCAACTGAGTGATGCCACTTCCAAAAATCCTTGGGCTCTCCTGCAATGTACAGCCACAACTTTGTTAATGGGCCCTCCCTGAGGATGCTTCTGCTTCCATAAACTGTGTGGGCTTTCCCAAAGATGGCAGTCAACCCATACAATTCAAAGACTCACCTTCAAAGTGCTGCCAATCTCTGAAGTCATCAAGCTATCCCATAGAGTGCAGCCCCCTACATTTCATGGGCTTTCCCTCCCACAGATTACTACCACCCCCTGAAATTCACAGGCTCTCCCGCAGAGTGTTATCCCATCCTAAAATTAATTATGTCTCCCAAACAGCACTGCAACTCTGACATGTGGAGAGCTTCTCTGAGAAGACAGTCTAAGGCTATGATTGCTCCCAGTTCACAGCCACGTTAGTGCACTGTAGAAAAATATTTCATATGGCAGGTTCAACTGCCATGGAGTCCAAATCCCTCTTACTCACAGGCACTGGGTAATGCCTGCATTAGGTGTATGCATGTTTCCTCACAAAGTCCCATGGACACTGTCCAAATACAGGTGCTTCCAGTGGTGTGCTACTTATAACCACATGTTGCAGTGGTGATGGCAACAGGAACTACTGTAGAATTGACCCTAGGGCATAAGTGAGCCACCCCGGTCTCACTAGTAACTAAAAAACATAAGGTTCACAATTATCTTAAAAATGATTGGGCCTGTTGGGTATTTTGTGGATATTTGGGGCTTTGCGGTATTTTCTTACCGCCAAAATACCTTTAGCAATAATCACTCTCTGTATTCATATTGGGTCACACATGACAATAATACATTGCATTATTTCAGAATTCAGACCTATTTAGATGATGTGCGCGGTAGTTTGAGTGGTTGGTTGGTATAGTGGTTGGTTTATTTGTGGCCCCAAAACATCCCTTGTTTTTTATCTAGATTGTTCTTGATCACTAGAGAGACCTCAGGCCTACATTTAAGGGATACCACATTTTCAGTGTTAGTGTTGTGCGCCACCATGGGCTATTGTGGTATTTTTGTGGTAATTTCCACTACCTTATATACGGTAGGGAACTATGTCCAGAGAGTCTCTCTTCCCGTTGACTCATTTACCTCCAACAGGCTATGCTACAAACAGTCACTCACAACTGTCCATACTGAATAGAATCATGCACACATCTGTTTTAAAATGACAATTGCACTGTTTAAAAATCTACCCACGTTTAAACCTTTCCCCATGCAAAATGAAAGAGAGAAATAATACACACTAGCTATCTGTTTTCAAATATTTTTGTATTATAGAAATTTCTTTTAAACACAGTTTAACTTTTTTTACAGAAATAAATGAAATGGTACAACATTATTTGTGATAAAATGAACAGAGAGCTGCGGGAATATATTCAATTGGTAACATTAAATATGCTGATAAGAGACTGAGACTCCCTCGAATACACTGACTGAACAGTTTCGCACACTTTCGCACAGCTCCCTCTCGCTTCTATAATTACCTTATCTGTTCAGCATGAGTTTTCTTCGGCTATTCTCTTTCTGAATTTGGCTCCCTTGAAAATCAACCCCAGTGAGAACAAGCGTCTGCCGTTCTCAAACCGGGGTTATTGCCTGGAACTCTCAGCTTTTGCAGCAGGAATGCCTCAGCCAGGAAACAGATCCTTCTCCCAGCTCTGCAAGATCTCGATTGTTCTCCCCCTCCCCTCAAGCTTCTCCAGCAAAGTTCTAATCACAGCCTCTAGCATGATACTTGCTATGACGCTGCTCCAATCAGAATCAATCATGTCATCTCCTCCCTCACTACTCAATGGCTCATTTCTACAGTGGCAATTGTAACAAACTGATTTCCTGTTCCTTCGAGCTCTTTGCTTCCTGTAGTTTTGTGGACAGAGCAGCAGAGAAAAAAAAATGAATGTGCGTTTAAAGGTTCACTTTCAGAGTAGGCCTAATTCTGCAGTGGAGACACATTTGTATTAGTGGGTTATGTTAAATGAAGTTCTATTAGTCAGGTTAGTTATTAATAAGGTTAGTTATTAATTTTCAAATGTGTCTCTTGCAACATAGGCATTTCAGGTGAAAAATAGTGTGCATTTTGAATGTGCACATGTGTGCTTTTAACTGTAAAAATAGATTTGCATCTTATATGTAAAAATCGTTTTTGACTGAATAGCCTGTCTTTACTTATATGTCCATGTTACTCTGGCAACACATATAGCAATGCACCACACCCATGTGGTGGTGCTGCATCAAAAAAAAAATGCTACCTGTGCAGTAGTGCTGTACTCTGTGCTGTAACACGCAAAATATCCTTACATACCCTCCTTTTGTTTTTAGAACTTGGCTACGATCTAAGCCAATTCCTAAAATCAACTTGTTCTTTTTCATCTTTTCACAATGTAGCAATCCAACAAAATGAATATTCATGTGCATCAATGAAAAAGTTGAAGGTATCAACACAGTAGTTCATTAGTTTACAAAATGTTCTACATTTGCCTTCCCAATGGAAGTGGCATTAATTCAAAGTTTCGATTTCATAAGTCAATTAAAAACAATAAGATAAAACAACTAACTAAAACAAATAATTAACATAACAGATTAAAATAAATAATTAAAATAATAAATACATGGAACTCCATATGTCAGGACTCTTGTCTGCCTCTGATATGTCCCGACCAGCGATGTCACATCATTTGGTTCATTCGAGTACACTTTCATCTTGGCAATCTTGGATCCATAGGAGTCATCTTTTTTGGCATTCTGGTTATCTTGTCTTCACCTCCACCTGGAGTCAGGCATCTTTTGGTCTTCATCCAGGGACTCCAGGACTCCATTGTCTCCCGTGACCTCCGGTATAAACAGTTAATGTTCTAAACCAAAATAGAAAAGAAACAGATCTGGGGGGTAATTCATAGAATTCAGCGGACAAGTGGCGCACGCGGCTGGCGCACAGTGTGCGCGTGCGAATCCCTGCGCCAGCCGCGTGCGCAAGAATCCATTTCCGCGCACAGCGTATTCATGGATTCCAGCCACCAAAACCAGCCGTGGCGCACAGTGGCACAGCGACCCTGCAGCAGCGCCAGTTACGCCCCCAAGAATGCCTCCCGCGCAGGGAAAAGCCATCAACATACCCAATCCAGCGCAAAGGGCTGCGCTAACCCTGTACCAGCACAGCAAGCGGGCTACGTGTATCACTGGGGTGCGCGGGAAGTACCTCACGCGATTGGCCCCGTGCAAGCAGGGTACGTGTATTTCAGGGGTGCGCGGGAAGTTCCACACGCGATTGGCCTGGGCGCGTGTATTTCAGGGGTGCACGTGAAGTTCCAGACACGATTGGCCTGGGCGCGTGTATTTCAGGGGTGCGCGGGAAGTTCCACACGCGATTGGCCTGGGCCCGTGTATTTCAGGGGTGCGCGTGAAGTTCCACATGCGATTGGCCTGGGCGCGTGTATTTCAGGGGTGCGTGGGAAGTTCCACACGCGAATGGGCTGGGCGCGTGTATTTCAGGTGTGCGCGGGAAGTTCCACACGCGAATGGCCTGGGTGCGTGTATTTCAGGGGTGCGCGGGAAGTTCCACACGCGAATGGGCTGGGCGCGTGTATTTCAGGGGTGCGCGGGAAGTTCCACACGTGATTCGCCTGGGCGCGTGTATTTCAGGGATGCGCGGGAAGTTCCACACGCGAATGGCCTGGGTGCGTGTATTTCAGGGGTGCGCGGGAAGTTCCACACGCGAATGGGCTGGGCGCGTGTATTTCAGGGGTGCGCGGGAAGTTCCACACGCGAATGGGCTGCGTGCGGGTATTAGGGGTGCGCGCAAAGTTTCACACGCGATTGGGCTGCGTGCGGGTATTAGGGGTGCGCGCAAAGTTGTACACGCGATTGGGCTGCGTGCGGGTATTAGGGGTGCGCGCGAAGTTTTACACGCGATGTCAGCAGGGTACGTGTATTTCAGGTGTGCCGGGGAGTCCTACATGTGATTTGCCAGTGTGGGTCCTCCCAGGTGTTCCCTGTACACCCTCCACGGCCCCTGCAGGCAGCCCACACCACAGGGGAATACCTTGCATCCCTGGTCATGTCCCGCAGGCAGCCCACCCAACATGGGCATGATCCCCAGCAAAGGCACATGTCTCCTTGCACCAATGATCACCAACTCATGTCCCCTTGCACCCCCACCCCCAGCATTGCGGGGCACCTGCCAGCAGGTCCCCACCCATGTCTCCCAGCACCCCCACCCCCCTCAGTCACCAGGGGCAGCCTCCACCAGGCCCCCACCCATGTCCCCACCACCCCCACCCCCCAGCACTGTGGGGCACCTGCCAGCAGGCCCCCATCCATGTCCAACTCATGTCACCCACCACCCCCACCCCCCAGCACTGTGGGGCACCTGCCAGCAGGCCCCCACCCATGTCCAACTCATGTCTCCCACCACCCCCATCCCCCAGCACTGTGGGGCACCTGCCAGCAGGCCCCCACCCATGTCCAACTCATGTCTCCCACCACCCCCACCCCCCAGCACTGTGGGGCACCTGCCAGCAGGCCCCCACCCATGTCCAACTCATGTTCCCCACCACCCCCACCCCCCAGCACTGTGGGGCACCTGCCAGCAGGCCCCCACCCATGTCCAACTCATGTCTCCCACCACCCCACCCCCCAGCACTGTGGGACACCTGCCAGCAGGCCCCCACCCATGTCCATCTCATGTTCCCCACCACCCCCACCCGCCAGCACTGTGGGGCACCTGCCAGCAGGCCCCCACCCATGTCCAACTCATGTCTCCCAGCACCCCCACCCCCCAGCACTGTGGGGCACCTGCCAGCAGGCCCCCACCCATGTCCAACTCATGTCTCCCACCACCCCCACCCCCCAGCACTGTGGGGCACCTGCCAGCAGGCCCCCACTCATGTCCCACTCATGTCCCCTTGCACCCCCACCCCCCAGCACTGTGGGGCACCTGCCAGCAGGCCTCCAACCATGTCCCCCTGCCCCCAGGTCCTGACGATACACAATCATGGCAGTAATGGGCAGCATACCCAGCACAAACACCCAGCCAAGGATTGCATCCACCCACATAGCAAATGCAATTACATGATACAACCCCAATGGCAAGTATGTAAATGAACACATGTCCGTCACACACACATACACAATGGGTGCAAGTGAAAGTCAAAACCCATATCATGACATGCATGAAACCAATGAGAAAATACCACAAAAGAAAGTTATAAAAACATGTATTCTCGAAGAAAATGAAGTAAACTAATCAAACATACAACAATGGGGATAACAAAATAAATTGTCCATGTCCGATAAGTAATGTAAAAATCCAAAAAACAAAGGAATCCAAAAACTAATGTTGTCCAAAGCAAAATCATGGTGAAAAAAAATAAGGAAAAACCATTGCCTCATGGTGAACACAAATATAAATCAAAAAAATGTATTTTAAAAAATCCAACTATACACAAGAATATTCCAGGGTCCATGAGCCCAACACTATAAATGAAACCTACTACTACCTAATAAAAAAACTATATACAGAAAAGTGGCCATTGTCCGAGCGGTCCAAAAAAATCTCAAAAAATAAAGGAAACCTAACACTAACTAACTAAAGAACTATATACAATGGCAGCGGGCAAGTCCTGCAGCTCACTCTGTGATGTTGCCGGCCAGGGCATCATCGAACTCCATGTCGATGTCCTGGAGGTGGGACTCTGTCCTGGCCCCGAGGTCTCGCAGGGATAACCCCATGTTCACCTCAAACTCCCTGCGAGCTTCCTCGAGGCACTCAGCCCGCCTCAAGGCCCGACGCATGGAGAACTCCGCCCTGACCATGGTGAGCCGCTCCACTTCCGCCCGCTGCCGCTCCGCACCTATCCGCTGGACCAACTGCTCCCACACGGAAGACACTACCATCCCAGGGTTCTCCTGCCCTCCGGCCGATGCCTGCCCCTCTGATCTTGATGGCCCCGAGCCATGATGCCTCCCACGTCGAGCCTGCTGCTGCCTCCGACGCCACTGCCTCTGCCAGCACGACGGCATCCAGGATGATGGAAACAACCAACGCCGTCGTGCACGTGCCCTGCCCGATGATGCCGTCACATCCTCCATCTGCTGGGGTCCAGTTGCTGTGTTGTCCACCCCTGCTGGACCTCTGACTCCCGACTGTGGAAGGGATGGGATCCCCACCGAGCTGGCTGCATTGGTCAGGGCAGGTCCACCGGGGACCCTGGTGGCATCTGGGCCGGAAGACGGCAAGGAGAACGACTGGCGTATAGTCTCCACAGAGGAGGAGAGGGCCGCCAGATTGGCCGACACATGCAGGAAACCCCCGAACATGGCCGATCCCAATTGGGCCACGTCGGCACGGTGCTCTTTGTGATGACGTGCGTGCTCCTCCTGGGAAGCACGCACGGCATCACGAATCACAGCCGTGCGCATCGCGACCTCAATCAGGACCTTCTCCACACGGCCAGGGGTCCCCTCGTCCGCAGGTGGAGGGAAGTCAGATGACATGGACATCCCCTCTACCTGCGGACGGGCCTGGGACAGGGCATCCCTGCTGGTGCAAGGTGGTGCACCCACAGGTTCAGGGACAGCGACATGCACAGGGCACTCCACGGTGACCTCTGCTGCCTCCTGCCCCTGCCCCTGGACTGCACCACTTGCACCAGCAGGGATGCCCCCACCAGGCCCCATGTGCGCCTCAGTGGCGGCCTCCTCCTCCTCTGTGGAAACCACCAACCTGGATGGCTCCTCGCCGTCTACCGCTGTAGCAGGCCCCTGTGGGGGCTCACCCACCCCTTCCGCTGCAGCCGTGGGGGCATCCCTGCCGCCTTGCTCCACAGCGCCGTCTCCGCCCTCTCCGTCACTAGCCGCTGTGTAGAGGGAGACATAGAACACAAGCATCAGGGTACTGTACAATGGTCCCCTAGAAAGGAAGCAATAGCAGATGAGTGCCACTGTTAAAGTACACTTCCATCATATCACACCACAACACATGTGTCAGTCCAGGCAAAACACACACAGTGACAGTCATGGTGCGTGTCATGGACATTTCAATGCATGTCCAATGGACTCTCGAATCATACAATGTAATGGGACTCACATGCATCATGGGTCATGCCTATCACATGCACACACTTCACCTCAGTCACATCCATCTGGCCCCGTACACCCCAATCACAGTGCATACAAGGATGACTAGGCTGCATCAGTGAATCTGTACATTGTCACAGACATGTGTCATGCATCCATGGCACTCACAAGTCAAAGACACGCAGGTCAGGCACACAGACATGGATACCACATATGTATCTGGCATCAGCACTCATCCCTCGCCCCCACCCATGTCCAGGAACAGAGACTGCCATGCTCTCATGTGTGCAATCTGCACAGGGCTCCCCATGTCGCATTCAAACACATGCAACAACCGTGCGGTTCACACATTACAGGTCGCACATGCATTCCCATGATGTCCCTGCACACATACATGCGTACATGGCCTATGTCACACATGCAGGCAAGTATCAGACAACCAGCACACTGCAACATGCCCTGTCTCACACAGCAATGCTTGGCCACTTACCGCTCAACTCCAGACGGGTCTCCCTCTCAAGGACCTGGGCGTGGAGCGCTGGGTGTGCGCGTTCCAGGACCCTCCTGGGCTGTGGAGCGATGTTATTCGAGTCGGGAGTCTTCTGTACCAGCAGGGGTGGACACAGCAACTGGACCCCTGCAGATGGCTGATGTGCAGGCACCAAATGGCAGGGCACGGTGGCAGCAGGCAGGCAGGCAGGCAGGCAGCAGCAGATGGCACGTGAGAGGCTGCTCGGGGCACTGGGGGGCAGTAATTCGGCCTTCTGGGCAGGAGCGTGGTCTTCCATGTGTTTTCGCGTGGCCAGCTTGATACGGAGTGATTTGGCACGTGAAAATCCTGCACGTCAGCGTGAAAATCGTGGAAAGGCCCTTAGAGCGTAAGCGCGTCAGCACGCGTACGCGATTTCATTGGACCAAAGGCCCTTACAGCGTAAGCGCGTCTGTGACGTTTTGCGCACGGGCGTTGCCCTGGCAGGGCTTGGAGATCCCGCGTGCCTTTATGTTCTGTACGTGCTTTTCGTGCGGTGCGTGTGTTTTCCATCTGTTGGGGTTCACACGCTATTACTTCACAGCGGGTGTTGGCTACTCGTTCTTCTACACGCAAGGCAGACGGTGAGTGGTACCCCGTTCCCCCAGGCCCGATCGCGTGAGAAAGTTCACGCGAACCCCTGAAATACACGTAGCACGCTCCCCCAGGCCCGATCGCGTGAGAAACTTCACGCGAACCCCTGAAATACATGTAGCCCGCTCCCCCAGGCCCGATCGCGTGAGAAACTTCACGCGAACCCCTGAAATACACGTAGCCCGCTCCCCCAGGCCCGATCGCGTGAAAAAGTTCACGCGAACCCCTGAAATGCACGTAGCACGCTCCCCCAGGCCCGATCGCGTGAGAAACTTCACGCGAACCCCTGAAATACACGTAGCCCGCTCCCCCAGGCCCGATCGCGTGAGAAAATTCACGCGAACCCCTGAAATACACGTAGCCCGCTCCCCCAGGCCCGATCGCGTGAGAAAGTTCACGCGACCCCTGAAATACACGTAGCCCGCTCCCCCAGGCCCGATCACGTGAGAAAGTTCACGCGAACACCTGGAATGCACGTAGCACGCTCCCCCAGGCCTGATCGCGTGAGAAAGTTCACGCGAACCCCTGAAATACACGTAGCCCGCTCCCCCAGGCCCGATCGTGTGAGAAAGTTCACGCGAACCCCTGAAATGCACGTAGCACGCTCCCCCAGGCCCGATCGCGTGAGAAAGTTCACGCGCACCCCCGGAATACACGTACCCTGCTCAATCACATGTGTAACTTCCCGCGCAACCCCGAAATACACGTGCCCCGCTCGCACAGGCACTATTGCTGTATGTTGCCACTTTTGTAATGCGCAGGGACGCTACCGCCTGCCTTCGTGTGGCGGACGTGTTTGGGCTTGTGCGTATCTTTCGCTGTGCGTGGCCTTGCCCTATTCGATCCCATGAATACGTGTGGTTCGGGTGCGTGTGGGCGTTCTGTCTGCTTCCCTGCAGTACATCCCCAGTTACGCCCTTGTTTTCGCGAGTTGTTCCCCATTCCGCGCGTTACGCCCCGTGTTCCGCCCACTTTCTAGTGTATGCACAGAGGTTGTGCGCTTTCACTGTGCACGTCGCGCACGTCTTTCGGGATGTTGCAGTGACGTGTGCGCCATGCACGGGTTTGGCGCACATCCCGAGGTAGACACGCGCAGGGACTTCCATAAATCGCACGCGTGCACGTGCGCCTCTTTTTTTCCGCTTGCGCCTGCTTGCGCGTAGATTTTCGGCGCACGTTTGTTCCATGAATCGGCCCCTAAGTATATTGCACAATACTAACTTCACCCTTTTTCCAAAAATAAAACATGCTTGGTAAAAACATTTCTTTTTTTTTTTTCCTTCTGGAATTAAACACAAGTTAAAAAGAAAACAAGCATATATAAAACAGCATTCAATATTTAACACATTTTCTCTCTGCACACCAACCATGAGCTTCCATTATATATTTGTATTTATTTATTTATTTACTTATTTTATATCATATATATTTACATATATTACAGTGTTTATGTGCCATTATAACAATCAACTTTTTAACTTCTCTGTCACTGCCTCCTGATTGTACCCATGTATTTTCTCTTTTTGTGTTCAAGGGACTTCATGTTGTTTTGTGTGCATCAGTGAGTAGTAGCCCCAGGGCTTTCTGTTTTTACATGCTCAAGCCGCCTGATCTCGTGTCTGGGATGGCATGGTTTGATCTGATTTACATGGACAAACTGCTCTATCGCCGTTTCACCTTCATTTTTCAAAATGTTATAAACCACAGGAGAGACCTTATCTATAATTCGAAATGGCCCCTGTCAGGCTGCTAGAAATTTAGAATTTTTCTGTTTACTTTTTCCAAAATGAAACTTGTACACCTGATCCCCTATACTGTATTCCTTTACTGATGTCTTTTTATCATAGTAAGACTTTGCACTGTCAGCAGCTCTTTCCAGATTTCTCTGCACAAAAGCAAATGCATGTTGCAAATGCCTCCTCAGTTCATCAATATATTCATGAACTGTGGATGCACTCACAAGTGTTTGCTCATGTGTTCTGTATAGTAGGTGTTGTGGTAACACCATTTTCCTACCTGTCAAGACCTCATGGGGGCTAACACCTGTTGCTTTGGCAGGAGTTGATCTGATTGCCATCAAAACCAACGGTAAACGTAAATACCAGCTGGAACCTGCTTCTGCCACAAATTTCTTTAAAATATCCACAACAGACCTATTGCTTCGTTCAACTCCACCTGAAGAGGCCGCCCGATATGCAATATGTAGTTTTCTTTTCACACCCAGTATTTGCCATACCTTACACATTAGAGTACTTGTGAAATGACTTCCTCTGTCTGACTCAATTCTTTGTGGCAACCCAAACCTTGAGAACACATGGTACACCAGTAATGTGGCTGCTGTTTGCGCACTACAATCTGGTGCAGGAATGCATTCAATCCACTTTGACATCAAACATACCACACTTAAAATATAACGGTTTCCTCTGCTCGACCTTTTTAAAGGCCCTACATAGTCTATTTGCAAATCTGACCATGGAAGAGTTAAGCCTCTTTTCATTAATGGGGCTCTATGCATTGGTGAAGCAGGTTTAAATTGGGCGCATACTAGACATCCTCTAGTATATAATTCCACATCTTGGGACATATGTGGCCAGTAAGCATAATCTTTTAGTATTTCTAATGTTTTTTGTGAACCTCTATGGCCTGCAGTTATGGCATCATGTGCATGGTGTAGCATTAGCCCTCTGAATGAAAGGGGTACCACCCACTGTATTTGTTATGTTATGGACTCTCTAATCATGAGTCCATCCTGTAATCTAATTCGTGTTTTGTTTTTTAATAGCACCCTCAACTCTTCTTTTCCCATACAATAATTTTCTGTTAAAGGATTTTGTTCAGGATCTATCAAATGATTATAATAGATTCCCAAAATTCGATCATTCTTTTGTGCCTCAATCAAATCTTGGTCTGGCGTGTCATGACTCCACTGTACCACTGGTTGATATACCTCCTTTGGTGCTTTAGAACGTGTTACTGCATCAATTTGTATTTCACCCATTAAATAATCAATAGGTAGCAATTCTCCCATCACAGCCCCAATCTTAGCCAGGTGGTCTGCCTTATCATTTCCCTCCTTATCCTCTCCTGGTGTTTTTAAATGCCCACAAATTTTTCTCCAGTATATTGTTAAATTATTCTCTGACACCAATTTGTCTATGGCTTGTATCATTTTTCCATGTTTAAGTGGCTTTTTGTTGTATGTAACCATGCCTCTTGCTTTCCAACCAGGCAAATACTCCACAAAGCTATTCCGTGCATAGTCAGAATCAGTCACCAGGACAATTTCACTGAATTTTTTATCAACTGCAGTAGTAATTGCTTTATAAATGGCTGCCAATTCCGCCAACTGACTGCTCCCATCTCCAATCCTCATCCCTATACTGGGGACGCCTTCACATTTCAACCAGACATTTCCTACCCCTGCCGCTAATTGTTTATTACTGTCATTTTCAATGTGAAAAGCACAACCATCCACATATACAGTTGGCAAATCCTTGCATGTTTTTTCATCAAAAGCTTTGTGTGGTGATTGTTCAAATTCCTGCAAACTAGTTTCCACTTCCATTTCATTTGGTATTTGTTCAGCTGCGCAGTCATGTAAGTCAGCTAACCCTTGAGCAATTGGGTTCTTTTTATTTTGTCCATATCTCACTTCTACAGGAAAACATTGTAATGCCAGCATCCATGACGTGATTCTGGACTGCGCTAGATTACCTGATCTAATTCTTTTACTCTCTGAAAATTGCAAAGGTTGATGATTTGTTTCAATAATCACCTTTTCTCCCTGAACAATGGGGCGGAAATGTTGTAGCGCCCACACAGTGGTTAATAGGGCCTTTTCACATTCATTAAATTTCATTTCAACTTGGGAAAATACCTTACTTGCATAGGCAATGATTTTGTGATTCAAATCGTGTTTTTGTGATAACACTGCTGGCATACAATGTTCAGAAAAAACTATTTCTATAAAGAAATCCCTGTCCTTTATGGGATATGCTAAACATGGTGCCTTTACAAGACATTCCTTTAATTTAGCCACTGCATCAGACTGCTCTTTTTCCCATTTCCAGGGAGTATTCAGTTTAAGCAGTTTAGTCAATGGTTGAGTGATTTCTGCATAATTTTCAATGAACTTTCTGTTATAGCCTGTCATCCCTAATAAACTTTTTACTCCTTTCACATTTTTAGGATCTTTTAATCTTTGTATGGCCTCTATTTTCTTCTTTTGTGGATTTAGCCCATGTTCAGTCACTTCATGCCCTAGAAAGTTCACTTTTTTCTTGCATCATTGTGCTTTTTGCAAAGATACTTTGGCGCCTGCTTTCTGCAATTGGCCAAGCACATGTCTTATTTCATCAAAATGGCTTTTCAGGCTTTTATTTTTTATCAGGACATGTCCACGTAAACTATTGTTCCTCTTTCCGCTGCATCTAGCATGGCCTTTCTCAAAAATATGCCAAATTCACTCCCACTATTGATGTACCCGAACGGAGCTCTAAGCCAGGCGTATTGAGTCCTGTCAAATGTAAAGGAAAATAAATGTTGTATCTCCTCTGCCAATGGCACGCACCAATATCCAGAGGTGAGATCTAATGTGGTAAATACTTTTGAACCATGTATCTGAGCTAGGCCCTGATCAATGAATGGCAGTGGCCATCTAGATACTGGTACACTTTTATTTAACTCTCTCAAGTCTGCACATAGCCGCCATTGACCATTTGGTTTTAACACACCTAAAATAGGTGTATTGGATGTGCTATGAATGGGCCTGATGATTCCCCACGATTCCAAATTTTTAATAATCTCTGCCAATGATTCTAAACATGCCAGTGGTAGTCTATACTGACATACAAACACTGGACTTCTGCTACACCCTTCTGGTAGTGTGGCCACATGTAAATCAGTTAAACCACAATCATGAGCATCTTTTGCAAATACATCCTAAAACTCCATAAATATCTCCCTCAGATTGTCCCTATCCTCATTGCTGTCACACGCATCTGCTAAGGAGATCTGCTCTTCTACCATTTTGGAAAATTCTGGAAAATCTTCTGGTAAGGGAATCTCGGCGCTTTCCTCTAACTGTGTGGCTGTGTCTTTTTGTAAAGCTGCCACTTTTAAATATTTTGGCATATCAGCTTCCACTTCAATGGGCTGATTTTCTGTTTCATTTTCATTTAAATTAAATATTATGCAATCATCTTGATGGCAGCACACTGTCTCATTTGAATCATAAGGATACACAGAATGAATTTTAAATATTCCTTTGGGCTGAGAGTCCAGGTGTTCTGGCAACTCACCCTTGGCATCTACATACTTTTCAGGGATATTTCCAATCACCATGTTATTTAAATCTGCCGTATAATGTGATTTTTGTATGGCCATTACTAATGGGGAGTTTTCCTCTAAATGAATATCCTGACAACCTTTATTATTTACCATCATTTTTACAGATCCTTCACCAATATCTACCAATGGAATGTATTCATAATACAGGCCTTGCTGTTTTATGGATTCATTCAGGCATACAAATGCATCAGAGTCTTTCATCTGCTGTCCATTTTTGCATTTCAGTGTTATTGCAAACTGTTTTGTAAATGCAGGAATAATAGTATCTTTCCTCATGTGTAATTCGATTGCATAAGGAACCAGTTGTGCACAATGATAAGCCCTTCTTTTGTCTTCAAATTCAGGTGCCGGACCACCTAGGCGTGACCATATTTTTTGATTAAGGAAATCTAACACCATACACATTCTGCGCATGATGTCATTGCCCATGTAAAATTCATTTTGTGCTCCACTCACTATCCATACATTATGGTAAATTGTTTTCTGCCCAATGCTAAATTTAAGCATGCATCTGCCTGCAATTCGGTTTTCAAAGTCTGGACTGTCCAACCCAATCCTAAATTTCGGGATTTCTTCCCTCTCCATTATTTTTTGCAATAATTTCTCATTAATGAAACTCCTTTCATGTCCAAGAGCTAAAGTGGCTTTTATTGTTTTAAAATAGTCATTTATACCAACATGAACCCATGCTTGCTCATCTTCCATGTGTATTTCTGCCAGAGTGGTAATGTGTTTTTCTGAATCTGTTTTAGGAGCAATATTCTGTTTGCATGTTTTCTCTTTTAAATAAAAACGTAATGTGTGCTCATCTATGGCAGTCTGCCAATTTTTCCTTGGGTCCAAGTATATTTGTACAGGTAGTTTTTCATTGTCGCTCTGCATTTTGTCTTGACACATTAATATAACAGTGACACTAGGTATGCAACTATTCTGGAGATATACCTCCACAGCATCATTTGTTTTGGCAACGGTGTGACATTCATTTATGTTGCTGTTTTGTGATTTTAGTTTCTTAGGCCTCAATGGTTTTTTGGTTAAGGACCACAGCACTCCATTCACCCCATCTATGAGAGGAGACAATCTTTTCAAGCAATCTGTCCCCATCAGAAATGGAATTTCACAAATAGATGTGATCAATACCTCTTGTTTCATTCTGTGCTTTCCTATTTTTATGTCAACCACAGTTACACCTATGATGGGCACCTCCTCCCCATTAAAGATATGCACTGGACCTTGATTTTCCTTCACTGTGATCTGACTCTGTGGGGATCTCCCTTCATTGATACTCTTTACCAGCTCCTTGGACATAATTGTGGCTTGTGCGTCAGTGTCAATCATAGCAAAGGTGTGGCATTTTTCTTCTACAGTGATGGGTGCATAATATCTGTCCTCAACTTCCTCTAATATACATAAGAAGTGTGAATTCTTACTGATTTCAGGGCTCACCTTTCTCAGGCCTTTTTCACTTTTGGCTAAGCACATTGGTAAATGGAAAAACATTTTTCCCTCCTTTTTACCCATTTCTGCGCGAGAGACTTTATTCATTTCTCCATGATCAGAGGTTTTTTGGAGTGTGGCCACTGTGCGCCCATCCATCTGGGTAACATCAGAGACCACACTACAACCTTCCAACTGAACATGTGTAACAACATCACTCAGCAATTTGTCATTTTTTAATTCTGTGCATTTGTGATCATTTAGTGTGATACCAGCCCTTTCAGCCTCTTCAAAAATATGTGGCTCAAAGAATTCTTCAGGTGATTGACTTGTACCCTCCTTTTGAATATTCCCTTTTTCTGCCTGTGTTTGGTCATTGTTTTGCTTGCCCAGGGAAGGAGCTGTAGCATCCCCACTTACTCCCTGTTCACTGGTATTCCCCATGCATGAGTCATTTTTCTTAAATCTGTCCCTTTGTTCTTTTGGAATTCCTAATGATTCTTTTTCATTTGTGCAAATCTTTACTGTTTTATTTAGCTCTAGGTTAAACCGTACCTCTTTTTTAGAAGTATTTGCACTTTCCGTCACATGTTCATTTACTGGCACTTTCATTTTTAATTCATTAGGCATCTCAGAGTCGTTATGCAAAATTATATCAGAGCAATCTGTCATTTTGGCACTGCAGTTATCATGAGTACTTAGTCACTTTTCGAAAGCCCCCCGGTCATTGCTATGGCCATCAGCCCCCTCTTTGGAAGGTTGTTTTTGCGCTCTATAGAGCTTTCCTATTTGCTCAGCTAACATTTTCACTTGGGCCTCAAAGCACTGGAACCTTTCCATCTCTCTAGAATCCTCTTTCTGTGGCCTAGGTCGATATTGGTTGTTTTCCCCCTGATTGGATCTATTCTGATACCTCTCAGGTGGTTGATGTCGGTTGGGATGGTTTCTGAACTCTTGATTCATTTGTGGAGGGGAGCGGAGTGCACCCATCCTTTGATTATAGTCCCCTGGTGGGGAATCATTGTACTGACGTGGATTGTAGTTCATGTTTTGCCTCATGTCCTGTCTCTCAGATTGTGGGTACTGGCCCCTATGTTGATTTCCATTATCAGTAAATCGATCCACATATTGGGGTCTATCCTGATTACCATATATCATGGTGTTGGGATCAAATCTGCTCTGTGTCCCCAATGACTGGTAGGGACCATCATTTCTTTGATCTTGATTTTGTCTCTGGTTATTGTTCATACCTGCCATATCAGGCCGATATCCTACCCGGGGTCTGTCCCCTAAATACCTAGGGCTGATGTAGCTCTCCCTATTACTAGGATCATGTGATTGGAACATTGGTACAGGAAATGGCAATCTTTGTTGATTACCCCTTTGTTCAGGTGTCACATTATTTTTACCTTGGCTTTGAGCAGACTTAAGGGACATTTTGGCTGACCTGATTTCCATTACTGTGGCAGAGGGTTCTTTAGATTTAGGTCTAGTATCTTTCATTTTATCACTTTCTCTACCCTGACAATAGAGTACCTCATATAGTTTTGTGCTTTGATGTACAATCCATTCAAGGGACTTGTCACGTTCAAATTCACGGACCAATTGGGATATGATGTATTCCTGTAGCCCATAGAAGTATGCAGTTTTAAACTCATTGGAATTTGGGTCAAAAGATACATCAAAGCGAGAAAATGCTCTTTTTAAGTCTTGTAAAAATTGGCGAGGGGATGTATTAGGTCCAGCAGTGATTGTGTGAGCGACTTTCTTTGACTCTTGCAATGACTGAAAAGGAGAATAATGACGCCTAATTTCTTTTTCAAACTCCACCCAGGTCATATTCTGCTGTTCATTTAATCCCCTTATGATGCTGGCCGTCGGGGCATCTAAAGTTAAATGAAAATATTGTCTGTACTGTTCCTTAGGTATCTGGAGTGCTTTAAAAATGTCATGCACCGCTTCTAAGTGATCCTCAATGCAGCATTCACCTCCCTTTTTAAATGGTTTGATCAGGGCTTTAATGGATTTCATTATTTTTATGGGGCTTCTTGTTGCAATGCATGGAATTGCACTATTTTGTGATTCAATCCTGTTTTCAGGTGTATGAGATTGGTGGCTGCCACCAATGGGAGTATCAAATCCCCCAAGGGCACTGCAACCAAGTTCAGTCACCGGCCCAGTCACTGGAGCACTAGCTCTTTGGGCAGAACTAGAATTCATCTCCACTCCATTGAATGTGGTACCCTGCCGCCTCTCCTGGGACCTGGGAATGCACATTTGCTGTTCTAAGTCCTTACACTTTTTAAGGAGTCTGTTTGCTTCATTTTGCAAATAGTTGTTTTCATCACTCATCTTATTAATCACCTCCTGCATGTCACACATTTGCATTTGGCATTCATTGAACTCTTTATTTCTCTTGTCTCTTTCTTGAGTCATTTTAATCATTTCTTGTTCTGCACTCTGGAGATCACATTCTTTTTCACAATGTTCTTTTTGTAAAATCTGCATTTCTAAAACAACCTCATCTTTATCCTGTCTAATGTGGTCCACTAAGGCTTTTAAGTGTACCAATTCTTGCTCACTATCCTCAAATTGTTTCTTGCGTTTGGATAACTGAGCATCAAAGTCTCTGCATTTTAATTGCATGTCTTTTTGGCATACATTCAATTCTGCTCTTAACATTTCCTGATTTTTACTTGCCCCATCTAATTCAGTCTTTAACCTGTTAATTAGCTGGGTATCATTTTCCTGTATTTGCAGGGAGTTATTCAAAATAAACCATATTTTGCCGCATAGCCGTATTAAACAGTCTTTCTCTGCACTTTTATCGGCTGCATTCAATAATCTTGTAAGGCAGACCTGAATTATGCTGACTTCTGCAAAAATATTGTCTAGTTTTTCTTTCTGCACCTCACCCTGAATGCGGTCACGCCATTCTAAGGTGCTGTTCGACGACCACGTCCCATGTGCAAACAACTTTGCCTCTAAATATTGCACTAAGTCTGAAAATGTGGTTTCCCTTTGTGACATTCTGAAATTCGTTTTTAGTGGCACACTGCTATTATAAAATGGGTTCCCTTTAATGTGCAAATGGCAGTGTGAGACACGCTTGCCACGCCCAGTAGGTACTCTATGATCACTTTCCCTGCCTGCAATGCACCATAAATATGTTGGGTATTTTGTGGATATTTGGGGCTTTGCGATATTTTCTTACCGCCAAAATACCTTTAGCAATAATCACTCTCTGTATTCATATTGGGTCACACATGACAATAATACATTGCATTATTTTAGAATTCAGACCTATTTAGATGATGTGCACGGTAGTTTGCATGGTTGGTTGGTATAGTGGTTGGTTTATTTGTGGCCCCAATATCCAACATCCCTTGTTTTTTATCTAGATTGTTCTTGATCACTAGAGAGACCTCATGCCTACATTTTAGGGATACCACATTTTCAGTGTTAGTGTTGTACGCCACCATGGGCTATTGTGGTATTTTTGTGGTAATTTCCACTACCTTATATACGGTAGGGAACTATGTCCAGAGAGTCTCTCTTCCCATTGACTCATGTACCTCCAACAGGCTATGCTACAAATAGTCACTCACAACTGTCCATACTGAATAGAATCATGCACACATCTGTTTTAAAATGACAATTGCACTGTTTAAAAATCTACCCACGTTTAAACCTTTCCCCATGCAAAATGAAAGAGAGAAATAATACACACTAGCTATCTGTTTTCAAATATTTTTGTATTATAGAAATTTCTTTTAAACACAGTTTAACTTTTTTTACAGAAATAAATGAAATGGTACAACATTATTTGTGATAAAATGAACAGAGAGCTGCGGGAATATATTCAATTGGTAACATTAAATATGCTGATAAGAGACTGAGACTCCCTCGAATACACTGACTGAACAGTTTCGCACACTTTCGCACAGCTCCCACTCGCTTCTATAATTACCTTATCTGTTCAGCATGAGTTTTCTCCGGCTATTCTCTTTCTGAATTTGGCTCCCTTGAAAATCAACCCCAGTGAGAACAAGCGTCTGCCGTTCTCAAACCGGGGTTATTGCCTGGAACTCTCAGCTTTTGCAGCAGGAATGCCTCAGCCAGGAAACAGATCCTTCTCCCAGCTCTGCAAGATCTCGATTGTTCTCCCCCTCCCTTCAAGCTTCTCCAGCAAAGTTCTAATCACAGCCTCTAGCATGATACTTGCTATGACGCTGTTCCAATCAGAATCAATCATGTCATCTCCCCCCTCACTACACAATGGCTCATTTCTACAGTGGCAATTGTAACAAACTGATGTCCTGTTCCTTCAAGCTCTTTGCTTCCTGTAGTTATGTGGACAGAGCAGCAGAGAAAAAAAATGAATGTGCGTTTAAAGGTTCACTTTCAGAGTAGGCCTAATTCTGCAGTGGAGACACATTTTTATTAGTGGGTTATGTTAAATGAAGTTTTATGAGTCAGGTTAGTTATTAATAAGGTTAGTTATTAATTTTCAAATGTTTCTCTTGCAACATAGGCATTTCAGGTGAAAAATAGTGTGCATTTTGAATGTGCACATGTGTGCTTTTAACTGTAAAAATAGATTTGCATCTTATATGTAAACATCGTTTTTGACTGAATAGCCTGTCTTTACTTATATGTCCATGTTACTCTGGCAACACATATAGCAATGCACCACACCCATGTGGTGGTGCTGCATCAAAAAAAAAAAATGCTACCTGTGCAGTATTGCTGTACTCTGTGCTGTAACACGCCAAATATCCTTACAGGCCTCATTACATGTTTGGTGGTATTCCATCGGTTAAACCCTACAGGATCTATTGTTACTGGCACCTGTTTTGCTAGAATTACTGACAAATTACAGGTGCCAGGACTACATGGGGGATTGCTGGTAGTACCGGCACCGGTAATACAGGTAATACTGGTGGTGGTAATGGTTTTTTTTGCAGTGTGTTGCCTGACTTACCTCCAGCACTTGACTGGAGTTAAATAAGGCCACCCCAGCGGCAAACTTGTAGTATGCCGGTCTGAAATTGTGCCAGTAAATGGAATTACCGGCAGGTTAATTCCGGACCAGAATACTTGTAATGAGACCGAATGGGCCTCATTACGACCCTGGCGGTAGTCATGCCCTTATTAAAGGCACGGCTGCCGCAGGCAATTTTTTTTTACCGGATCCAAGAAAAGGGCAATAACCGGGTCATGCCAACCTTGGCGGACCTGGTAATTGCCCTTTTCTTGGACCATGTAAAAATGAATCCCCATTCCCATTTGAGCCCCAGAGGTCTCAATGGGAATGGGGAGCATGCTAACATGGGCCCGTTAATGACGGGCCCATTGTTACCATGCTGGGCCACTCGCAGGACCCTCAAAGGACGTCTGGTAAAACCAGGCGTCCTGAGCAGGTCCGGCGAGCAGACCTCGTAATGAGGCAGCATGGGGTTAACGGTGCCGGCAGCTCTACCAGCGCCGTTAACCCCATGTCGCCAGGGTGGTAATGAGGCCCTTTTATATTACCAAAATTATTTGTTTTTAGGAAGATCAATAATAATGGCATATCATCTTAGCCAGACTCATATCATACATTGGCAACACATCCTACACCATATCACATAAACTACAAAAAAGTGCAAAAAATAAATCTTTTAGTGGATCATTCCCTAAAGTGTTTTACAAACAAAGGGCATGAGCGGCACACTCTGGCTCCCAGCTTATTAAACCTCCCACAGTCCAGATGAAGTTCTTCTCAAGCACTTGCGTGCCTCTCACAAACATAAGGGAGGCAGTCTGATCAGGTGTTGCTGATTGATATGATGAGATATGATATGATGTGGCATTTATAACGTGCCGGTACACAGGTGTTTCTAAGCACAACAAGATAAGGAGGGGGAAACAAAGTGAGAACAAAATAATGATCTTACCAGGCCTTATGTCATACAGATCACACAAATGTAGGGAAGAGGGAACAGAGAAGTGCTAGGGGTGCGGGGAAGGGAACGTGCTGTTAACTCACAAGTGTAGCCAGTGGGTGGCTCATAAGTGCAGAGAGAAGGGACATTAAGGTTTCAGATACATAGCCTTAAGTGCTGGGGAGCCCCGAGGCAGTACAAGGGCACGTGGACATGCAGGAGCCTGGGCCCGAGTTCCGAGGTTGACCAGATGACCAGTGCGTAGAGCAGTCAGGTGCATCAGCAGGGGAGAGGGAGAGAGAAAGCAGTAGCGAAAAGGAGGTGGGTCTGCGTAAGTTTGAGAGAGGCAGGAAGGCTGTTCCAGAGGGAGGTCCCATCTGAGGAGATAGATCTGCCTCCAACTCTCTGCTTGGAGAAGCGTCTGCCCATCAGAGAGTTGGAGGTGGATACGCAGAGAGCTTGAGAAGCAAGATGTTTTGGAAGAGAAAGTTGGAGTAGAGGGTCCCAAATCCCAGAAACCGTTGTGGACAATGCTGAGGGTCTTCAACTTGATCCTTGCAGCCACAGGAAGCCAGTGTAGAGATTTCATAGCTCGAGAGATATGATCCCTGGGCTTGAGGCCAAGGGCAAGTCTCACAGTCCTGTTCTGGATAAATTGTAAAAGTCAAACAGTAGAGGCAGAACGATTTAGAAAGAGGCTGTCACAATAGCCCAGCCTAGGGAGGCCTAGAGCTCTGGAGACAGTGAGCTTCTGCAGGAAATTGAGAAAAGGAAAGATACCTCCGAGGAGGTGCAGCTGATAGTTTGATTTCTTAGAGACATCAGAGATTTGAGGAGAGAATGATAGGGTGGAGTCAAAGATGACACTACGGTTCTTAGCCTCACAGGAAAGAGCAGGAAGAGGGCCCAGAGTGGGCAGCCAGAGAGAGAGAGAGGAAAGGAGGGAGCGAGTGTCTCAATGAGGAGGATCTCAGTCTTACCAGCATTAAGGCAGAGATCATTGGTGGCACACCATTCCTGAATTGCAGCCAGGCATTCTGCAGAGGATAGATTGAGGAGAATGAGGACAGAAGGGAGATTAGAGTAAAGATTGAGAACAAGTCTTTACAGGTGTTAAGGTGAGCAGTGTCCATGCTTCTGGCAGTCCAGAAGGCCTGGGAGGGAACAGGAGAGGTGGAAAATGCAGCAGAATTGGCCAGCTCCTTGCAGATTTTGAAAAGTTCAGCTGAGTTGTAAGATGCCGCAGAGATGCAGGCTTTGATGAAGGCTCTCTTCTCAGAGGACAGAGAATCTGTACTGCCTTGGGAGCAAGCGACCGGCCAGTTTGTCAGGGATGCGCCCGATGCCCTGGATTTGGGCTTCAAGCAGATCCTCATGACAGGGGCAAGGGCATCTACTGTGTTATAGATAGAGAGATGAAGGTTAGGGAAGGCTGTGTCAGGGTGTGAATCAGCCCAAGGTCCAGATGAGAAGATAAAATAACAGAAAAAGCCTCCACTGACACACGCTTCATGGGTCGGATGACCGAGAAGGTAGCTGGCAGTGCTTAAGGCAGTTTGACCTGCAGGGAAGAGAGAGAGAGGTGGGAAGAAAGGAGAAAGTGATCACTCCAAGAGAAAGGAGTGGTGAGAGGGTTAGAGAAGGGGATGTCTGAGGAACCTTTAGTACAATGTTGTATCCTCAGGGAATTCTGGTCATGAAGGTAGCCAGGAACCAACTCTCCCTCCCATTCACAATGTATATTCTACAGGGTGGGGATAAAACCAATAGTGTGGCTCTTGTAGGGGCAGTCCCCTAATTATCTTAGCCCAAACCGGGTCCCCCACCTGAGGAACAAGTGAACATTTTGCATTTAAAGCAAGGTTTATTGTACAAATTATCCAGGGAGCAATTGGATAATCCGGTGCATCAAACCATCTCAGTTCTCAGCTAACTACATTTTTATACAATTTAGCAACTTAAAATGCTCCCAGATATTTTATTAGCACTCACCCGTGAAACACGAACAGGTAAAACATTAACAAAGATGTTCCATCTTTTCGAAATTCATCCTTTCTCATTGGTACTCAACAATCTTTACGACTATCTACTTATCGTGTTCAAAGTCCGTCTTTGCTGGGGATTGGTCCGTGGCAGGTAGTGACATCATGGTGCAATGAAACATTCACATATAACATAATTCATTACTGATTAACAACTGGCCAAGATTCTTTTAACCTTAAATGTGATTGCACACGGTTCACTTGGATATTTTAGCAATTCAAGAAATGGCTGAACAAACAGGTTCTCTTTGAACTACTGATTGCGATCTCACCCGCCCCAGACTCCTGGCTCCTCTTAAGACATTATAATCCATGCGATTGGTACTCCAACACATACATCCTCTAGTTTTACCCAGTGAAAACGATTGAACACTGGACACCATGGCGTTGGTCCCTTCTTTATTGTTGGCCCAAGCAAATGATCAAACCCCTCTATACGACTTCACTGCAATGAGCAAGGTTACCTCTTTTCCTTGTGGAACATTTAAGCCATAAACCTACATCCTGCTCGATGGCTGACCTTCTACTGTATGAATCAATCTTTCTCTGTCAACCCCCAAGCCTGGAAAAACAGTATGGGCTTCATTACGACTCCGGCGCTGGACCATGTTGAAATTAGCAAAATGGTCCATGCCAGAGTTCAGCATGGTGGATGGCGGAATTACCGCCCCATTCCAAGGTGAGTGGGGCGGTAATTCCCCATTCACCATTTGCCCTTCCCCATTCCCATTTTTGCCCCATAGGGCATAATGGGGATGGGGAAGGTGCTAATTACGGCACCGTAAATTACGGTGCCGTAATTAGCACCAAGGTCGCTTAGCGCCTTGGACTTTAACGCCTGCAAGAAGCAGGAGTTAAAGTGTAAATCAGGCGTTAAAGGTTAACGCGCCGACGGCGCCGTTAAACCCTTAACGCCTGACTTGTAATGAGGGCCTATGTCTCAGATACCTAAAATTCATCATGCAACTGCTAACTGCAAAGTCTGAATAAACTCAGAAACCCCACTACAAGCAGATGTATATAAACTCCTTATGTGAGGAACCTGAAGGTGTCCTAACTTTCTTTTCCCAAACATCATCTGCTCAGGTGGCCAGGGAAAGGCCATCACTTTTGGATCCCGACCCCAGGGGTGAATATGCGACAGAGGATCAACTAGGTGGAGGAGATTTGGCGAGTGGGGAGAAGATGTGCTTGGGTGAAACATGGCATCTTTACCCCCTTTTCATGATGAACCTCTTATCCCAGCAGCTTTTGCATGCTATTTTCATCCTTTGCCTTTTTCTTCCTTTCCTGGTGACCCACGGAAATGCCATCAGTATACTGGGAGTAGGTAGAGGTAAAATAGGAGGATATGTTCTTATTCAGGGAGGGTAAACACATATCAACCCCCTAGTAACATTTCAGAGTAATTTCAGGCCAAAATAGTGAAGAAGGAATCAGGAGTTGTGCATACTTCCACACATTAAAATTCATTTACACCACTCTGGTACTGAGATGAGGAAGAGGCAACTAGGAGTTGTACACACTAATATTCATTTACACCACTCTGGTACTGACATGATGAAGAGACCTGAAAACTATTAGAAGGGTCAGGCATGTCAAGAAAATAGAAGTAATTGTGATTAGGCAGTTGAAATCAAGGACTTACATCTGCAACCAATTAACAGGTCACATGTGCATGCAAGGTGGGACTGTTCTTTCTTTCTCCAGTAACTGAAAGTACTGCTACTATTTAATATATGTCATTAAACTTTTTTTAGCAAAAAATGATTTTTTAAAAGTTTTAAAACTTCCAATCAAATCACTCTCTGCACGCCATAGGAATAAAAACTGCAAAAGACAAAAATGTAATAATAATTTTTTCTCTGCAGTTTGACAAGACAGTTTAATGTGGTTGATAAGACCTGCCTTCTCATGTCTCACTAGACGATCAGTACATTCATGTACTTTAAACCGCCCTCATTCACTGTTTGCTTCAATATTTCAATATGAATAGTGTTGTTCTACTTCATATAAACAAAGATCCTCCAAAGCTACAGATCGATTTAGGTAATATGTATAAATCAAGTTGGTTTTCAGCATCTCTGTATTGTCAGGCACTGTTTCAGCTAACTGATGAATTCCACTCAAAGAGTTCACTACCCATTTTATAGTACTAGCTGGGCCAAGACTTAACTTAAGTACATTAATGCTTCATCCATACAGAGGCAAACTAGTTAGCCTATCTGCAGCTTCGTAGCTACCACACTCTCTATGTGAGAGCATCTTCAGACCAAAGCTTAGAAGTTTCTGACTAATGGCCTAATCACGAGTTTGACCTGAGCCCTTAAATGGGGCAGTAACGGTATTACTGCCGCATTTAAGGGCTGGCCAAATCACAAGTTGGCCGTCAAATGTCATGTGAAGCCTCCAGGGTTGCATAACCTTGTGCCTTACCTATGGTCAAATGTGTCATTGTTGCAGTTTCAGATTTGTTGTAAACATTGCTAATACCATTATTGCCTTTAACAGCTATGCATTTTTTGTGTGGACCCATATAGGGCTGTGAGACCTTGGGTGCTCACTGTACTTCCCCCAAACTGGGGGTGTTGTATTCAGAAAAGCTTGTTGTTGTGCGAGCCGGCATGTCTGTTGTCAAAGTATAAGCAGTCATTCTCAAAATAAGTCAGACGTACACTCATCGCGATTATGCATGCTACAAGTTAAGTTCTTATGTGGGTGGAGTGACACAGCCACAGCCAAGCATCGCGCACTATGCAAAAGCATAACAGCACTCGACTGTGCACTCCATGTATGCATGTGTGCGGGTGCGCATGGGCTGCAGCTTTTGTGGTAATGGTTGTAAAAGTGGATGTGGCTTTGCCACGCTACAAAGGAAAAGGACAATGATATTGTTATTATTGTGTTTCCTTGCAGGACAAAGCTCCACAGACCACTACTTACTGATTAATGTCTCAATAGTCCAAAGTGGCATACCAGTGGTAGTGAATAGCAATGAGTCCAGATCCTGGTAGGGAGCACAGAAGATCCAAATGAAATCCACACAAACAGGAAAAAGCAATAACATAGTGAGTCCCACAGCATAACAGCGAAAGACTGTGCACTCCACATGTAAACACACACGGGTGTGCACGTACTGCAGCTTTTGTGGTCACATGAGTAAAAGTGGGCATGGCTTTGCCTTGCAGTGGTAGTGAATGGCAATGAACCCGGATCCTGGCAGGGTGCACAGATGATCCAAACAAAATACACACAAACAGGAAGAAGCAATAATACAGCGAGTCCCGCAGCGTACAGCACTCAACTGTGCACTCCACATGCTAAGTTTATTTATGTGACCCTATTTTGGTAATTTCCTACTGTGTTAGAATTGTGGAAGTGTTTGAATATGCCTTTAAATTTGAGAAGTCTTATGAGGCAATGCACCTGATTCGGTGATGATGTTTGACAATGTTCTTTTTCTTATTTGTGGAGATTTGTGCATTCTGCTAGCTTACTGGGAAAGGTAATTTGAAATGGTAAATTGGAGTGAGCATTTCTTCTCTTCAGAAGTGATTTGGGAATTGTACTGTGATGTTATGGCTAGAGTATGCCAGGTATTATTGAAGTATTTCTGCATTTCAGCAAAATACAGCAGATAAATGGTTTCTGAAAAATTATGAAGCAACGTGAAGAAGGTGAATTCATAGTGGGTAGGGTCTTATAGTTTGCATTTCAGCTTTTATGTAGTAATGTATGAAATGTGTTTGACTCTTTCTATATAGGTATGAGTTTGCAAATGACATGGTTTATGCATACATTTCTCTTAATATGTGCATGCTTTATAATGAATTGTTAGGCTATGGAAAAAGTGGGTACTGTGGCGTGTACAACTAGCTCACTTTTTATTTAGGATTATCATTCAAAAAATATACTGTGCTAACCACAGATACATCATAACCCGGCAAACTTAATGCCCACCTAGTGAAACTTTACTTTTCTCTTCTTATTTACTCTATATGAGCTGCCTAATAACATCCCAAATTACTTAAGCGCTCTCATCTAATTGTTGGTAGTAATTTAGCAATAATAATCAGCAACCATATGTGTCAGTTTCACGATTTGCTTGGAAACTGTGTGCTTTGGAAGGGCAGGAACCTATTTGGGTTGCATGCTATGTAATTACATATGTTGTTACACAATGCACTGACATAAGGAGATGACAAATCAATAGGGGTGCCTAGTAATTTGTATCATTAAACCAAGAGCATACCACTACCCTTGACATATATTGCTGCTGTGTTTATGCTTTGAGGTTGGATAGCATAGCTCTTCACTATGATCCTATATTTGTAACTACGTGCATTATAGATTTGTGGACAAGTTTGAATGTGACCTTAAATGAAGTGCAGCTGACTAATGCTAATTTTGTTTTGAAGTTTGTTTTTTAAAGTTTTTTATTTGTGGTAATTCATGGGTTCTGCCACGTTACAGGGAAAGTTAATTTCAATTGGTAAGTTTCCAGTGAACATTTCTTCTCTTTAGAAGTGGTTTGATATGATATGATATGATATGATATTGCATTTATAACGCGCCTATACACAAGTGTTTGAGAATTGTACTTTGAAGTTATGGTTACAGTATGTCAGGTATTACTGAAGAAACGTTCCGTAGGATGGGGGCAAGGGCATTATTGATGAGATTAGCTATCTGGGGTTGCCCAGGGCACTCAACCATTCAAACCCTAGTGAGAGTAGGGCTGGGCAGTGGAGGAAGGACATAGATGCTAATATATTTTTTTGAGTAACAGTAGTAGTGATTACTTTGTGGGTGAAAGGCAGGATAGCCAATCAGGCCATTAGCCCTATGATGCTTGAATAGGTGCAAACAGGTGAGGTATTTGACTTTGCATGTTCTTCGATGAGGATGCATAAGGAGGATTGTTTAAATGAGTATTGAGAGGAGCAAGGGTGTGGCAGGGCCCAGTTATGTGACCAACAGTATACTCAATGCTGTGTGCCTGGAGTAGGCCTACAGTTCTAAATTAGAGGCTTGTAAGGTATGAGAACTCGAGCTGGGTGGAGTAACTAAGTGGAAGTGCATTATCTTGCAGCTCTCATCTCTTATCACCTTCCTCATGAATTGGGGACAAACCAGTGAAACATGAATGGTGGGATGGTACATCAAAGCAAATATGTGTAAAACATTATTTTGGAACACCTTTATGAATGTGAATTAAGAAATGATGCTAATGTATGCCTTGTTTTTTCCAGTGAACATTTATTCACTTTACAAGTGATTTGGGAATTGTACTCTGCAGTTATGGTTAAAGTACGTTAAGTATTACTGAAGACATGTTCAGTGGGAGGGGGAAACGGTATTATTGATGGGGTTTGCAAGGGTAGCTTTCTGGGGATGTCCAGGGCACTTGGCCATTCAAATCCTAGAGAGAGTGGAGATGGACGGTGGAGGGAGAATATACATGCTGATATCTTTTGTTGAATAGCAGTAGTAGCGATTAGTTTGAAGGTGAAATGCAGGATAGTGGATCAGTCCATTGGCCCTAGGATGCTTGAACCGATGGGAATTGGTGCTTCACTTTGCATGTTCTTTGATGAGGATGCCTAAGGAGGACTGATTAAATGGGTGGTGGCAGAAGTACGGGTGTGACAGGGCCCAGTTTTGTGACCAGCAGTATACTCAATGTTGTGTGCCTGGAGATGGCCTACAGTTCTTAAGTAGAGGGTTGTAAAGCTTGAAAATTGGAGCTTGGTGGAGCAACTAAGTGGCAGTGCATTATCTTGCAGTTCTCTTCTCTTATGTCCTTCCTTTTGAATTGAGGACACACCAGAGATGCATGGACGGTAGGTTGGTGCATCAACGCAAAGATGTGTAACAGATTAGCGCGCAATACCTTTATGAATGTGAATTAAGAAATTATGCTAATTTATGCCATGTTTACTGTCTCAGGCCTAAAATGCCAACTTTGCTACTTTAGTTTATAGCGATGAATTCATGTACAGTGAGAAGAGCATGTGCCCTTCTTTGATATTTCTGATGAAGGAATGTCTTTTGTCTAGTAGGCTGACATACCTTTCGTTGATTAGCCTCAGATGATTGGAAAACATGTGTGAAGGATTGCATGTAGTGTAAATAAGATGAACACATTATAGTTTTAATTGGTGGCAATTGAGTTTCTCAGTTTGTGATGATTTGTGTTATGTATTGTACATTTCAAAATGCTAGCCCTGAATGAAACCTGAGCTAATTGTGTAGGTTATAGCAACATTTTGTTTTGCAGCATAAGAATTCATGATAAGGGATGCATATTTGAAGTGGAAAGGTATGCAGAGCTAGTGAAACTCTACTTTTCTCATTTTATTTATGCTATACGAGCTGCTCAATAGCATCCCACATTACTTAAGCAATTAGAGGAGAGATCTACATGGGGCATTCTTTTATACTGCAGTATTTCCACTCTCCTCTAATTATTGAAATGAAAGATATCCACCAACTAAGGGAATTACCAATTCATATGTATAGAGAAAGAAGGAAGGACATCTGGTAAGAGAAATGTATGTTTTTTTTTTATACCAAATCATAGCATCACATGTACTACTGCTTGAGCCCTTTTCAGAAAATAAATATGGAATCTTTACTTTCCAAGTAATATCTATAAAGTCTACTAATTTACAAACCTAAATATACTGAATATATTTTATATAAAGAATAATTCATGTTATACATTGACAATATAAAGAAACAATGACTGACCTTCACCATCCCATTTTTTACAGCATTTTTGTGAGATTCCTCAAAAAAACAACAGCATGCCATACAACATATTTTAAAAATAGTGTTCTAAAATCCGTACATAAAAATAATGTAGATTACACAATGCCTGTTATCGAGAATAGTTTTGAAAATTTGTAATAGGATATGTGCCAGCAGAACAAATGAATGGAACACAGAATGTTTTTAGTAAAAGTAATAAAAGAAACATGTTTCAAATCTGTTAGTAAAAAAACAAAGATTTTTAGAAGAAAAGATAGCAAAAGTTCTATCAATTTGAAACAGACGATTTTGTATTAACTACACTAATGCAATTACATAAATTGACTATACCATTCCATAGAAATATAGAAACAGTTCATGAACTTCCACATGACAACCTTTATGACATGTTAGGCAGAGAGTGGAAACACACTTCTCATACAGAAATATGTTTTAATGAGGAGGGTTACATTCAAGGAAATAATGTGCCCCGTACTATTGATGACAGTGGGCGTAGCTATGAAGTCCAAAATGGTGTGATTATAAAAAAAGAAGAAATGCTAAGGTCTGATAATACAGAAATTGAAAGTTTCACTCACTCTAGAATAAAACCTAAAAAGCAAAGTGATTCATGGATGTGCAATTATTTTTGCAATTTTTATATGTTTTCTTGAATAGACTTAAATAGATTTGTGTAAGCTTTGCACAAAAGTAATATTGTTGAAAGGCAGAACAAGATGCTTCAGAGAATAGATGACTGTGAAGTTCATGAACAATCAGGACTTCTTGGTCACTCCTTAGCTTGTCTTAATAAAACTATATGTAACAATCAGTTTAATCATATACAGATGATTGGTGCATATTTGCAGTGATTGCATTGGAAGTTGTTTATCCTTTTCAAGTTATTGTTAGATCGGAAGCAAAGATGTTATACTCGTCTAAAAAATCATTAGTGCAAGGTGTGAGATGCAAAGTTGTGTATTTACCTTTTAATTTGGAAGCAAATGTCAACACTCTAGGAGTGAAGCCTGACATTGCAGATTTGTTGTTTGTTTTAATAAATGGTGTTGTCACAAAAGATAAGAACATTGGCAACAATTTATAGATATTGGATAGGTTAAAAACACATTGACATTTCAATTGGAGCACAATGATTTATACAAAGGCAGTGTGACTGTACCAGACTTGTCTATGCTTGATGTTGAGTCAACAAACAAAAGCACTGGAAGTCAGTACCAATGTCTATCTGTTGCCAAAGGGAATAGTTTGTATGAACATTTAACTATTCATCGTCTACACTCAAGTGAAGTCATGGACAACAGTTTAGAATTGTATCAAATTAAATCTGCAAACGGTGCACCAATTAGTGTCTGGGAAAACACGCTAGAAGCTTGTTCTTTCCTTATGCTTTGTCCTACTGGTACAGGAGGCACATTGGATGATCGGAAGATTCCAATTTCTTCTTCAGAATATTGTTGTACAACAATATATTCTGAAAATTCCCCATTGCCCATTCCGCACCAATGCTGAATATATTTTTCACTTACTGTATGAAAGTGAATTTTCAAAATTATGTTATGCTGTTGCTCATACACTTCAGACCAGAACTAGATTTCTAAATCGTTCTGCATGTGATATGGTGCAACAGGTGAAAGAGGAACATGACATTTTAGAGGATAAACGTGGCAGTAGTATTGCTACAATGAGAGGAAATAAGGAATATTGGTATGGGAGACACTCCGAGGTTAGATGCATGATCATAAACGTGGGCCCAGCAACTTGGTTTGTCACTTTAAGTAGTGCTCAGCGTGGTTGGGATGATCTTGCAGAGTGGATCTGTGAAACTAATCCACAGAAAGAAGACATAGAACACATGACACAGGAGAATTGTGTTCCATGGACCTATAAGTGTATTGCTGTTCTTTAATCGCCCATTTGTAGCCATGTTACACTTATATGTAATAAAGAAAATGGTCCACTAGGCACTGTGGAACATTTCCTTTGGAGGAAAGAGTACCAGGCAGGTGGGGCTCCACATATACATATGCTGCTATTGATTAACAAAGCTCCTCAGTTTGGTAAAGAAAGTGATGGCTGTGTGATAGAGTTCATAGAAAAATATGTTACTTGTTCCTTCCTGCTCAGCATGTGATTGCTGATCTACAGAACGAGGTGGAAAGATTTCAAAGGCAGTCATGTTTAAGTACTCTCAGAGAAAATACAAAAGTAACGACAAGTACTACACTCAGTGCTAATTTGGCTTTCCAAGGCCTGTGACACCAGTAGGATAAGTGAATAGTTTGAGAGCATCTGTTCAACACCATGTTACTGGTAAGTCATCAAGAAATATAATTTAAAAAGAGATAATGAATGCTAATTCATTAACTATTACAATCTTATTATTGCTCAGCACTGGAATGCAACTTATGATGTACAGTATATTGCTGATGATACAAAATCTGCTGCTTGTTATGTTACAGCATACAGGTCAAAAACTGAAAAGAGCAATGCATCTAAGGTATCGGCAGACTTATCAGCAGATAAACGTATTAGGGCCTAATCACGATTTAAGCGGTATCCTGGTACTAATTGCGCTGTGATACTGCCCAATGCTATTTGCATTAACACAATTCGGTCTGGAGCAATTTGTGCCAGATCCCGAACTGCAGGTGGGTGGTAAGTCCCCATTCCTATTGGGTCAATTGGACTCAATGGTGTTGGTTTGGAGTGGTGGTATAGTGCCAAAAACAGCACAAACATTGTCTGGTTGTCTAATGGTTCACCCTACAGTTTCTTAGTGTTTTGGTCTGATTGACCATTGTGGACAGCACAGAGATGCACTTACGGTCTGAACTTCTCTAACACAGACAACTTCTGAGATGAACAATGATCAACAGCTACAAACCTCCCTGTCCATTAAGCTGTTCCCTATTATGTTGGGTACTAAAACAGATCGAGACATGTACTGTAATTCAACTCTTCCCTGCAATAAATGTACCAAGCTTTCTCAGTGCTTTGACCTTCTCCTGTGCCCACTAAAAACCCTTTTTCTTCTCAGTGGATTGTCCTTGGCTTTCACCTCCCCAATGCACATGGTGTTCTCAGTCCTTTGTCCTTCAACTCTGCCTTCTAAATGCATGGATAGTTGACAGAGTTGTGGCCTTACCTTACACCTACTAAATGCACCTAGAGTTCTCAGTGCCATGGCATTTCCATTATCCAACTAAATGTGCATAGCATTGTAAGTGTTTTGTTATTTATCTCTGCCTATTAAATGCATTGGCAATCAAAAACATGTAAGCCTACTCAAATGTCTATTAATTGTACTTGGATTCTCAGTGTTGTGGCCTGCTCATTGGCCTATTAAATAGACTTGGGGACTCAGTGCTTCGCATTCTCCTCCAACTGTAAATTCCTATGGACTTCTCAATGTGTTGGTCTTTTCATACGAATAATAAATGTACATGTGGCACTCTAGTAAAGGCATGTCTTGTCATCAGTGCTTTGACCATCTCTATTACCTATTAAATGTGACAAGTGTTATCGGTGCTTTGGCTTTCTCCTAGGCTTACTAAATGCATGGGGGATCTTCAGTGCATTAAACTGCTTCTTCGCCTTTGGACTGAACCTGTGGCTCTCGGTGCTTTGTCCTGATCCTCATCAGTGCTTTGGCCTTCTCCTCTGTCTACTAAATACATGGGTGGCTGTCTGTTGTTTAGCCTTCTCATTTGGCTTTTAAATGAGCATGCATATTTCAGAACTTTGCATTTTCCCTATGCCTGCTAAATGCAACACGTGTTCTCAGTGACTCTGAGTATGTGCACGAGTCTTCTCATACACATACAAAAGTGCTTTGGTCTGAAGAAACCCACATCCATTGCAGAGTATTACAATAAGCCAACGTATGAAGCAAAAGTAGAGACATGATTTATTTCCATACACCTGTGCACATATGGACAGTGAAACAGTCATAGTATCATTGTACTAACACATGAGGACCTCGACTACAGAAAAGTAATGGATTTTATACGGTTTTATACACTGAGCCTCATACATAAGAGTCAGTGTGATACGTTTAGCCGATTACATTAAAAAATAACTTCCTAACGAGCATCCTCCAACCTTACAGGACATGGCTTTTGAACCCCATTTAAGAACTGTAGAATTCCTCTCAGCATAATCCGTTGATACAAACCAATGCTTCTAGAAGAATTCCATTACACATAAAAAGACAAGATCAGGCGTCTAGCAGCCATTTGATACATGTTCATACATAGAATGAGTATCTTGGCATAGATGTTCCTCAGAGAGATTCAGACAGAGACTAGATCATTTTTTAACAGCCTTTTTCGGTATAATGTTCAAACCAACCAATTAGATTTTTTACTGCTCAACCTATCTAAAAATCACGGTGGTCTCTTTGTCATTTTGTACTAATGGATGCGGTTTTAATCTGTCCATGGCACATGTACATCCATGGCTCCTCATCAGAAAAAAACATGTTCTCTGCTTTGACAATTCCCATCTTGTTGAGTCTCATCATACACTCTCTCCCTACTCATCCCTACATGGTTTTGATTAATGCATTACTGTGTTTCAGAACCTAAAGATATGTGCAAAAACATGTTCATCCTGAGTAGTCAATTTGCATACCCCTTTGCATTTCATCTTTTACATTGTCGTTATCAACAAGATCACTGTTCTTCTCAGAAAATAACATGTCTATACTATCAATACTCATGGGTCACCTGCTTTCATTGGTTCCATGTAATAATGTCCCCTCAAAAATATCGGCATGCAAAAATGTCGCTGAAAAATTGCCGTTTTTTGTGGGGACATTATTGCATGGAACATGTGGGGGACACCCCCGCAACCCCCAAACCCTTTTTTGTTCTTTATTTTTTAGTATTATTATTTTTCTTTTGTTGCTGCTCCTGTCCCCATATATATGGTCACCCATATAATATCACCACAACCTTTTCCCGGTGATATTATATACGGCAACCTTTTATATGGGGATTATATTACCTGATACCCTTTCATTGTGAGCATGTAAAGATTGTTCAAGGTTTTTGTGGTAGGAGCACCACCAGCAGAATTGGGAGGTCAAATCACTGACTGCTATCATCACAGTCAAGAGTATCTACTTATCTGAATCTATCAATTTAGCATGACAGAACACATCCAGCGTGTGACAGACGGACATTGTTTGATGCCCTAACGTGATTAAACATTGCTTGCTTCTCATACAGCTCTTTTTTTATACTTTATAATCTCTGCACTTACGGCTACAGTTCCAACACATTTTGAAAATGACAGAAAACAATAGTAGGTCAATTGAATGTTACTTCAGATTTCATATGCACTTCATAACTTAACTCTAGGCCACAATAAGTTGTGCTGTCCCCTTCCCTTTACTAGAGTAACAGACACCTCATATTTAGTATACCGACAGCTGTAATTTAAGAGAGACATTAAAATTCCGTTTGGCATCAAATCTTTGGTGGTTCTCTACCAGCAGGTTCATCCTTCAACAGGCAGTATATCACCTGACATCACTTTCTTAATGGGGCTCATGGTCTACAAAAACGTAATTTGGCAGCAGGGAGCTGTTAGGTGTTGACATACACATAGGCGGTTTCTGCCACCAAATATTTGTCTTTTGCATAGGAGAGTGTAAATGTGCAGGACAAATGACGGCGTATGTGTGCGCACCGCCTTTTGACCTGCTCTTTTGCACTGTGCTGTGCAAAGTGATAAATGCTGCCTGGTGTGCTTGCATGGCAAGCAGACCTTAAAGTTACAATTAAACCCTGCCTGACATGCTTGCTTGGTAAGCAGTGTTCCCAAATAAAATTAAAACCAGCCCAACATGCTCGCATGTCGGGTAGGCTTTTTAACTGTGCTTGGCAAGTAGAGTGTACAATGGATCCCTATGCGGTCAACCTGTTGCGTAAAGCTGGTGGACCCCATAGGGGTCTACAGCATTTGCGCTGGTATGAAAACCTATGCTGGTGCAAATGCAGAAGGATTTGTATGGCTGAGAGGGGTAGAGAGAGTGGGTAGGGTGGGTGTGTGGGTATATAGAGAGTGTGCATATGATTGGTGGGGGTAGAGAGAGTGGGGTAGTTTGAGTTTGTGGTGGTAGGGTGTGTAGTGGTAGAGAGAGTGGGGTTAGGCAGGGTGGTTGGGTTTAGAGAGAGTGTGGGTGTATGGCTGGTGGGGCAGAGAGAGTGGGGATAGATTGGGTGGGTGTAGAGAGTGTGGGGTAGGTCAAATGGGTAGGGATAGGATTGGTGGGCATAGAGTGAGTGGGGTAGGATGGGTATGTGAGGGTAGAGAGAGTGGGGGTATTGTGGGTGGCTGTCAATAGAGAGAGTGTGGGTAGGGTGGGGGTAGTGAGAGTGGCAGTAGTAGGTGGCTTTTGAGAATGTGGGGTAGTGTGGATGGGTGAAGGTAGAGATAGTGGGGTGAGAGTGGGTAGAGAGAATGGGAAGGGGGTGGGTGGTTTATAGAGGGACTGGGGGTAGGGTGAGTGGGGTACAGAGAATGGGGTTGCAGTGGCTGAAGTGGGTGAAAGTGGAGAGGGTGCAACGGGGGTTGCTGAGTGGTGGTAGTTGTTTGGAGGCAGGAAACATGAACGACAACCGTGCCACAGGAGGACTTGTCAAATGTAGCCCACAATAACCCAAACATAACCCAACTGGCACATGTAATAAGGGTGGGGTTAAAGGGAGTGGGAGTGGGGTGCGGTGGGTGAGGGTAGAGAGAGTTGGGGTGGTGGTAGAGAGATAGTGGGCATTAGTAGAGATAGCCTCGGGAGGACAAAATAATTGCCACCAAAAGCAGCCCCAAAATAGCACAAGTGTACACAAAATAGAGCAGAATAGCTCAATAAGGCAAATCTCTATGCAGCTGGGAAATGGAAAGACAGTCCGGCTTGCTTCTTACAAAGCTGGTGATTGGACCAAATCATGTCAGCAAGCTCCTTTTTGGCTAGTAGGGCAGAGGAGTTTTGAAAAATAAATATTAGTGAGTTGGCCATTTCATGAAGTGGCATTGCTAATTGCTATGGCACGGGTTGTGTAGCTCAATGGCAATGTGCTCATCTTGGCACAGTACAACACAGGTTCAAATCCCAGGTCTGTGCTTACAAACCTATAAGCACGTTATACATTGTTTTAATAATTATATGGCAACCAGATAGTCTCAGTTCAGAACCCAATTTTCCTCTCCCTCTCTTTTGTAACAATGGTTTTGGCAAATGAGCGTGTGCCACAAATCTTGCTTCTTCTTAATTGCAGGATTCCCAAACGGCCCTCCCCTCTTCCCTCCTTCCTTGTGTATGCTAATTTCATTTGGCATCTCTTGTCCTTTGCCCTCTTGCCTTCCAGACTCACAGAGTCGGCTTACCTCCTTTCTGCATGTGCTCATTTCGGAAGGCAGGTATAATTTGCAAAGATTTTGAATCTGGCCCTTTGTTTCTTACAGTGTTTAGTTCTCCTTTGTTTAATGAAGTTTTCCAAGTTATGCCCCCATTACCCATGTTGTGTACCTCAATTTCAGTAAAGATGTGTTTAAAACGAAAAAGAACTGCACCACTTATAAGCAGAAGCTAAGCATTTTGCAAACATTTAAAAGGCCGATGGAGCTCTTGTCAAATGTCCAGTGTCCTAATTGTGGGTGAGCGTTTCTCTCTTAAAGGCAAATAAAATGGTTTCTTTTGCTGTTGATATAAAGTTACTCTATCAAAAATGTGCGTCTACATGGAGTTTGTATCCGTACATGGTGACTAAATGTAACTTAGAATAATCATGAGGACATTGGGTGTAATACTAACCAGGCTGTTAAGCAACTAAACTTTCTTCTACGCACTGCACTACATTGCTGCAATAATACAATATGACCCATTTTAGACTAGACAACGTTTTGCTAATTTGCTTTCATGACAAAAATCATTACATATTTTCCAGAAAAATAGACTTCTCCCTGAACATAATCGAGGTGCCAAGCCATTTCAGCTTTATTCTAAAAAGGTATTTTAAATATTTTACTGACACGGAAGTTGGCTAAATATGTTGATTGCGTTATTATATAGCATTTGACAATGTTCAAACGCTTTGATTTTATCTCCATTCCTTTAACACAATAACAGGCTGCAATTACATTGCTAACCCTCTACAACATTATTTAAGCAAGCACTTTCAACCCTTGGGTGATACTGTAACGTTACGGTTGTGATGAGTACATCTAACAGGACACATATTTTCAAAAGCATTTAAAATCTCCCACAACACATTGATACTCCACTGGATGTAATATATACCATGTTACTGACAAGTCAAATGCGGATTAATTGTATATATAAATATATATTCACTGAAAAAACGTTGTTAAGGGGACGTCATGGTTAAGTTGCGCTAATAAAAACCCATGACATTCAATGAAAATGTTTTGTTAAAGAGACTTTATGGTTACAATTAAAACTGAAAACCCCCAGAAATTTATCAGTTATGGTAAGCTAAGCAGCCATCACTCGCACCACCACCATGTACTGATAAGACAAACACCCAGTAAATGAAAGATAACATCACAAATGTCATTGATGACATCAATGATAACATCACAAATTAAAATAATTTTCATTAACAGTCCCTACAAGGGGTAGTGTTTATCATGTTGGTAACAAGATGTCAGGGGTGATCGGGAGATCTATCATAAACTACTTAATGTATTAACACCTTAAGTGCCAAGGACAAGAATGCTCATCCTTTTTGGATAGACTGGCACTTAAGAATGTTCTCATTTAAAGAAAACATTATATTCAAGTGTTGTTAATACAGGAACCTAATCATGCATTCACATAGGCAATGGCAGCATCATGTACCAAAAAATTACACTATTTGTAATCTGGTAAATTCCGATAGTAAAATAATAAATGCTACCTTATCAAAGATTTGCGTAATGTTAAACATGGAATAAATAGCTAACAATTTCAAACATATGACATACTTGTGTTAGTACAAAACATACATATGAAACCCCAGAATACATACACATTAGAGCCACATACAGGGAAACTAAAGTAAGGAAGAAAGAAACAACAGCACCAAAAAATGACAATACCATTAAAGTTGATTATCATGTGCACAAATGAATTCTGTGTTTGAGACCTCCTATTGCCCCCATGTTTGTGCACTATTAGGTCAATTCAAATTCTATGGAAAGTACTTTATGAAGATATAAGAAGTTTAATGTATATATAGCACGTTAACATTTTTTAAAATTCTCATTGTCAGTAAAAATAAAAACTAGCCTAGACATGTCAGTGAACAAAAACATGTGACCCAGATATGTGATGTCATCTTTCATGTACTGGGAGTTTGTCTTAGCAGTGCACAGTGGTGGCGCGGCGTGTTATTGTTGCTTAGTTTACCATACCTGGTGAATGTCTGGGATTTTTCGGTTTTACTTGTAACCATAATGTCCCTTTAACTAAGTTTGTTCATTGAATGTCATGGGTTTTTATTAGTGGAACTTAACCATGATGTCCATTTAACAAAGTTGTTTCAGTGAATTTCATGGGTTTTTCTCAGTGCACCCTAATTTGCTACAACCAACAAATACCATACTTACCTGAATATAGCAAGATATTTCTCCAATTTAGAAAGTTTCACCTTAAAACTCTGCCATTTCCCCACCTTTTAACAGTTCTATACACTTTTTGCAACTTGTTCCACTGTTTTTGTGTTTGCCAATATTTGCGAACATCTGACTTCATTGCATACTTTTTGGACAGTGTCATGTGACCACGCACGGCATGATGATATGTTCGCAAATGCGTCCGTGCTTCGCGAACGGGTCTGTGCTCCGCAAACAGTTCAGAACTGCATTATTCAGCTCATCTAGGAACATTGCATCTCAAAACATACCGTTGTACAGCTCCTCCACCTATTCTTACTCATTATCCATTATCAATCTAGCACACAGCACATACTTGGAAGAGTATAAGGAAAGCTGCTAGTTACCTTAAAAATGGCAACAGCTATTACCATCCCTTCCTCCCTGAGAGCCAGCACCACCACTGCCACCAGCATGAGGACCTACACAATGAAAGAAGCACAATACTACAAAAGACAATCAAGAAGACCAGGAAGATGAGGTAGAAGAAGTGCCCACCACTAGCACCCAGAGAGAATCATGGGTGTGGCAGTTCTTTACCACTGTTGGAAATGTACCAAAGGCTAAAGCTATCAAAGTGAAATGCACTGAGTGGAAAGCTGTACTCAGTCGTGGATAACCTGGGCAGCACTCCTATTGGACCAACTCCATGTGCTGCACACCAACTCCGACCACCACAATGCTCTCTGAAAGGTGTGTCCTTTCTAAGGAAGTAGTAGGCTATCTTCCTCAACCTCAGCCTCCTCAACCAATTCTGTAACCACAAAGCCTACTTCTGGGGGACAAAAATCCCACTAGCTCCCTTGCAAGCAATAAGATAGACTGTTGATCCATATTTTTTTAAAACAACAGTACTCTCCACATACTGCAAAAGACCAATCTGCAGGGGGGAGCAATTTTGAAGTGCTTTTGAAACCATAATCAAGGAGCATGACAACATCTTCCAAAGTCCACTTACCACTCCATATGTGTGTTTGGTGCCCCTTCCCTCATTTCACTCCTCACCTTACATTCTGGAAAAACAACATAAACAGTTTCCTTTAGGAACCACCTTTCACAGTTAAAACTTTAAATTTTTCAGTTAAGTAGCTAGATTCAATAAGATTCTTCAACATTCCCATTGGCATTTTCTACTCTGATAATGGAACTAATGGACAATTGTATAATACAGAAAAACAAAAAAAAGCACAGGAACACATTTCTGTCTGAAATTCTTCTTTCTAGTATACAATAAACACCATAATCCATTGCCATTTATAACTATCCACAGTGTCTACATTTCTCTGTCTAGCCCATGCCTTATTACAAAATCCAGATTGCACATGCACACTATCACACAAAACAGCCCTTCTACTATTTTTATGTTTTTGTTTGTAACACTCCCTCATTGCCTGCTTTAAAACATTCACACATATATCCACCAATCACTTAAAAAACCTCTACATATTGCCTATCAACATATTAAACTTGCACCCACAAACTGACACTTAAAAATGTTCTACATGTTTTTTGCATCTACATTTCCCATACTTATACCAAACAATTGTGCATAGTACTTCTATAAATGCACATATGTATTGTGCACTGACAGAAGTGCATAAACAAAAGGGGCAGTACAGATGGACAAGTGCTCATAGGAACCCAGGAGGGAAGTGCCAAGGGATGCAAAAGTGGGAGGCCACTAGATAAGTGCTGGGGCAGAGGAGTCCCAAGGGTGAGGTACATCTTAACCGTAACAAACCTTTAACAAAGTTTTGTCTGTCAATTGAATATGTTTTAATAAGTGAATATGTTTCATAATGTTACATCACTATAGATAAGTTATTAAAAATTCTTCATTTAACTTATATAAGACAACTATAAGAAGCCTCCTTTTACAAAAAATGTTTGCAAAGCATGCTCATGTAAGTCGTTATCAGCAGCGCATACCCCAATAGGCTAATCAGAGTAGACATTTGCCCTTGCCAAATGCCAGGCCCTCTGCCCACAGCAGAAAAGTTATATCACTATTTTTTGTACTTACGTTTTGCCAATTTAAAAAAAGTAAAATACAGGACAGATTTCCAAAAGCATCCTTTCAGGTGCTTGCTGATGCTGCTCACACATCCTCACTATTCCTTGCCTGGGACCAGGCTCAATGTCAATGCACCAAACATATATGACTCTCTTTTGTGCCACTTCATGTGGCAGAAACATTATATCACTATTTATTGTACTTGGATTTCCACATGCTCCAAAAAATAAAACACAAAACAGATATGCAAAAGCATCCTTTCAGTTCTTTTCTGATGCTCCTTGCACAAGTTTGCTGTAATTGTCGAGCACTCCAGAATTCAGCCGCAAGCAGAATGTATTTCCCATTTCAACCCAGAGCTTCGGCCATGCCGCATGCCCCAATTAGAAACTCAGAGTAGGCATTCATCCTTCCCAAGGGCCAGCCCATTTTCCATGCACCAAACTTATATCACTATTTTTTGTGCTTACATTTGGACACTTTGGAAAAATAAAACACAAAACAGATTTGAAAAACCATGCTTTCAGGTCCTTGCTGATGCTCCTTGTGCATGTGTGTTATCATTCAGTACAGCACTTCAGGCTGCAGCTACAAGCAGAATATTTCTTCCCATTCAAACCTAGGTTTAGGCCATGCTGCATGCCCCAATAATGAAATCAGATTACACAATTATCAATTAATTGCAAGGCGGTAGAATGGGTAGATCACTGCACTTTATCTAGTACTTTAAACAGATTACCCTGCTACTGGGGATGGGGAGAGTGAGCACTGTTCACCTCAACACTGGGTTTTTCAATACGTACCTGTTGTCATAGTGAAGCAGTCTTTAAAACCATTATTGATGCTATATTTATTGATAGAAATCATCTGACACGTAATTCGACTCTGTAGAGTCTTTCTCAAGGCATATGGATTGTGGGCCAGTTATTGCTGAGAGATTGTGGAAATGAATCCAATATCCAATCCAAATATCTTATCCCACTATGGTCGCAAATAAGGGTAGGAAATGATTTCAAGGGTGGGCCTGGTGACCACGTGGGCACCTACTTTGACGTGCTTGATAATTATCTACTGATTAGCATTGTTTCAGAGTGTATGCAGCGATAGTCACAGCGATCTGTTGATGTAATCCTTTGCATCACTCTTCGCTGTAGCCACAGACAGAATTATAGCCACGGGCAGTATTCATTTTCCTATTCAAACCTAACCTGATTTTGAAAAACTTCACCACATAGCCAGTCCCTGGTGGCCATGCCCACTTGAACCCCATTGCTTCGTGGTCCTGGCCAGTAGCCAGATTATCTGAGTACTCTTTGGCCATGACTCAGACACTCTGGCCACTCCCCATGGCCACCGGCTATACCTCAGTCACCAAAGGTATATCATTGTTTTTTGTACCTACATTATGACACTTTTAAAAAAATAAAACACGGACACATTTGTAAAACCATGCTTTTAGGTCTTTGCCAATGCTCCTTGCACAACATTCCTGCAAATCCATACATGCTTTACAAAATGTACGTACATAAAATAGCCATATAACTTAGCTCCCACTTGACAAAATCCATTTAGACTTTGCAAAAAAATTCAAAGTTGACTCTATAATCTTTCTAAAAAATGTTGTGCACATTCATCAAACGGCAACAAAGTTATAAGCCATCTAAAAATGTTGAAACGTCCCTCTTATTTTGCCCCCTCTTCAGAAAATCCCACCAAACATGGCAAAACATACAAATATGGGTCTTAAATCTTTTTGCAAACTTTTATGCAGATTCGTGACAAGGCACCAAATGTATAAGCCTTTTAAGTATTTTGGGACCACTCCTGTAATTATGTTGCCTTTTGGCAAAACTACACCAAACTTTGTAGAACCATTCAAGGTTACATCTAGAATGATATCACAACAATTCAGCAGGCAGTTTCATTGAGCGGCAGCAAAGTTATAGACCATCCAAAAACTGCTTTTAACCAAACCCTTTAATGTTGGATTCCTCCGAACATTTGATATGTTTGCGAACATCACAGGGCTCTCTCCGGACTTTTTGTGGACTTTAGAGATCGAAAACAGCCATTTCTTTGGCTTTTTATGGCCATATTACATCTCCCCAGAGATTGTTGAATTAGTTTGACAAGTGCAATGTTGTTTTTTATATGTTTTTTCTGCGATGTGTGCGGACACCATCGTCTGTCCGCAGACCTAACATGGTCACCATTTCCAGAAATCTGACGCACCTCTCACTTTTTCTCATGCATTCAGTGGGTGCATCCGATGTCTGCGACATCACAATGGCCCCTGAACTAATCAGAGGCCTGCCTGTGGATGGAACAGGGAAGTGAGTCCACGTACCGAACCCAGATATCGCTAATGTAATTTTACAAAGGCTTGCTTTCGGGACCAGGCTGCCACTCTTGGCACAAATTTGGTGAAAATCCATCCAACGGTTTGGGCTGTAGGTGTGAGCATCATTTTTGATCCATTGCGTCTATGGGGAAAACCGCACATCTTGGGACCTCCCTTAAAACCTTGCCCCCCACTGGACAAGATCTCACCAAACTTTAAAAAATCAATTTGAGGGGGACATACACCTTTTTTGCAAAGTTTGGTGAAGATTCATCCAGAGGGGGGACAAAGTTATAAGCTGCCCAAAAAGTTCTCTTCCTATGGGATGAGCAACTTAACCATAACTACAGGGCTGCTACTGCAGGCCCTGTAATTCAAGGAAACATCTTTAGTTGCAGCAACGTTAAGGTGAGGACTTAACACAACAAGACCCCTGAATTTCAGCTGAAGCCACCTTAACTTCGTGCCCCCCGTTGCACAGCCTATGACCACTATGATGACATCACATATGACATCCAGGATGACATCACAGATGATATCAGCTCTCCACTCTCCAACGAACACAGTACAACTTGTGCACATGGATACAGTTTTCTTCCAGTTTATGGATGGTCCTTCAATTGCAGACCCTGACTTTGGCCAGCCGGTGCTGTCTCTATGCTGGACTCTATGCTTCTCACCATGATGCTGCTGCACACTAGTTCTGTCCCTGTTGCGGGACTCAGTTTTTACTCTATTGCTTTTAACTCTTCTACCCCTTTTAATCTCGCCATGGTTGGTGGGATACGATACCTGGGGCAGCGGGTCTCCTCTTCCACTCACTCGTAGTGATTGGATCTATGTATAGATGTTGACTATTTCTCACAATGTTCTCATTGTTATGAATTATTCTAAAAGGCTAAAATCACATATGAAGAAAAGTAAAATGGTCTAAATATGTGCAAGAACCTAAAGTGATCTTATATCTGATGCATCAGTTAAATAATCACAGTTGTCATATATGATGTTATTAGTGCTGACACCAGTGATATCCTCAATGATGCCATCAGTGATGTCATCAGTGAAGTCCTACATTATCGTATTAGTGATGCATCCACATTATGACCACAATTTTGACATCAATGTCGACATTTCTGATTATACCATATATGACATCACTGATGACATCACAGATGCAATCACTGATCACATTACATCATTAAACGGCCATGGGCAGTGGCAGCAACGCGTGGCCATGCCCAATGCATGTTTTAACACAATAAGAGGCCACCGTAAATTGTGATGTTGTCATGCAACAGAGGGTGTGAATTTCAGGTTTTTTAAGTGCAGAGTGAGGGGAATGTAGGGTTACAGATACAAACCACAAGTGCTATGGGAACCATACAGCAGTGCAAGGTAGGTACAGCTGGACAGGCAAGGACCTGGGTCCAGTTCAGAGGGTGGCCAGGTGACCAGTGCATGGAACAGATGGGTCATCAGCATGGGAGAGGAAGAGAAAACGGTGCCGAAGAGGAAGGTTTTGAGTTGCTTCTGGAACCAGAGGTGGTTGTGCTCACGTTTGAGAGAGGCAGGGAGGCTGTTCCAGAGGGTGGCCCCAGCCGAAGAAAGATATCTGCACCCAACTCTCTGCTTGGAAAAGCAACTGACCCTCAGAGAGTTGGAGGTGGATGAGCGTAGAGTGCAAGAAGGTAAGGCCTTTGGCATATCCCACTGTCAATTTTAAAACACTAACAGACCACTAGTCCTGGGCACGAACCGTGTATACTTTAAAACAGTTGCAACCCATCGCTCAAATATGTTCATCAATCACAAAATGTTGACCTGTTTTGACAGTGGTATTGTTATGTTTATGTATGAAATATTGCAGGCTTTGAGAACTCACAGTGTTTTTAGGTAATACGCAGTGAGATAACATTATTTACCAAGTATCGCACACTTTGCTTAAGTAGCGTGCTACAAGCCCCTTTTTATGGCCAGTCTGTTGGTGACTGTTGTGATACATGGCACAACGCCAACTAATCACAATTTAAAAAACATGGAAAAGCATTTTTGGGAATATTATATGTATATAACAACAGGTTATTCTAGTTTGGTGAAAAGAAATTAATTAAAGTGTTACAGTAACTCTGCAGAAAGACTACACTAAATATATCTATTAAAATAGAACTTGACAGGACTACCTACCACACATATATCTACACAAATTACAAAAAAGAGTGTTCATAGCTGCAGCTCTGAGACGACAATGTGATTTTTTAAGCTGCAGGTGCAGTTAATCGCAGCAACGACGGGAGGTTTTGTCCACTGTTGCCATGAAGCATAGTCACAGTTATAATAAAACATAAACAAATGTGCTTTATTTTAACACAGACTGTATGAAAAAGACAAACTAAATATTATTGATCCATTTATACAATCTGTGATTTTTATTGTCTAGATTTATAACTGAAAACTGGACCCTGAAAAGGAAGGAGGAGGGTGGAACTGGTTAGGAAAGAACATTAGGGTTATATACATTAGGGTTATATACATTAAGTTAAAAAAAATATTCTAAAAAATATGTGTCCGTTTTTTCCCTAGGGAAAAAACGGACACATATTTTTTAGGATATTTTTTTTAACTTAATGTTTTCACAAAAAGGTTGAAACAAATTGCCACATACATAAAGATGCCTACAGTGAACCTGGTATTTACAAATGAGTCTTACCCATCCAGGTAGGGGGGCATCTTCGTCCACTATCCAATTGTAACATATGCAACACATAACTTTGTACTAGGTCAGATTGTGGGATGGCAGTAGTGGAGGAGGTTCAGTAGTAGTGGTGATGCAGCTGGAAGGACAGAAGATGTAGCAAAAGAGGTGGACATATTTCTTAGATACCACTGTACTGAATGTGGTCTGTGCACCTTTAGTTTATGTTTAAAAGCTAGCTGGTATGATACCTCAACATCATCCCAGTGAACTCTCACAAGGTGCTAAATTAGCGCTGAAGCCCCAAGACTTTGAGACAGCATTGACAATTAACCACTCCACAGTGTTTTTGTGCACAAATTGCACATGGCATCCCCTACCTCCTTTTGGCTGTGATGTTGTTGCACCATACAATATGTCCATCTGTCCTCTGTTGTCTTCAGCCCACGCTGCTTCTTTCCTGGAGGTAAAGCAGTGGAGACCCAAACCACCTCCTCATTACTGCTGTGTTCAGACAGCATGTCAAACAGGGAGAAAATGAAATAATTAAAAAGAGACACCACAAAAATGAAAAAAAAGTTCAAAAAAGAAAAATTTAAAAAATAATAACAAATGTATACGAACCACAAAACAGAAGGCAACGAAAAGAGGTTTAGGAGTAAGGGAGTGCAAAAAGGGATTGGCAAAATAAAGTCTGCAAGTTTGGATAGTTCTTTGAGGATTACACAGTTGTGTCAGGAAACAAGATCTAGAAAGCAACGAGGACAAGTAAGAGGGCTTCCTGTAACCAATACAGGGTATACGCGGCTATGTCCACTAACCAACAACTGTGCGCATTTCGTAGCTGGGGTTATGCCAATTTCATGCTTGCAGCATTGACCAATCAACACGTGTGTTGCTGGTGCATGGGTTACACATGCCATATATCTGTGTCAAAAAATCCACCAATTACTGTGCAAGATGTGTTATCGCGGCTATGCCCATGCTGTATAATGAAATCTGTGCATGCAAAATTGACCAATCAGCTGATGGGGTTGATTGTTATGGCTAAGCTCATTCAGGCCTTCGGCCCTGACCAATCGGATTGCGCTCCTATATAGCCACTTCAAGGAAATGGCCCAATCCGACAGCACGGTTCATAGACACGGCTACGTCTATGCCCTATGATGAAATCTGTGCATGAAAAAATGGACCAATCAGAACACGCGCTGTGGCTGTGCACGGGTAAACATGTCATATATCCCATCAACAAATCAGCCAATTTTAGCATGGAATGCGGAGATGTGGCTACGCTCACACTGTATGACAAAATCTGTGCTTGCAAAATTGACCAATCAGAACACTTTATGCGGCTGTGCAGGTAAACATGACATATATTCACATCAACAGCCTCAACCAATTATTTGTCGAGTTTTGTAGATGCATCTATGACGATAACCCACATATGCAAAATTGACCAATCTGAAAGCGTGCTGTGCCTGCGCGGGCACATCACATATATCTGAATCAACAAATTAGCCAATGACAGCGCAAGATGTGTAGACATGGCTACAACTAAACTATATGACGATATCTCTGCATGTAAAATTGACCAATCAGAAAGTTCGAGATTCCATAACTGCAGATATTCACCAAACCCAAAATAAATAACTTAATATTTGTCATTGCTTTCAGTCCTTGCTAGTGAACAGGTTTCCGCGGTAACTGCAAGAACATGTGGCTTCTCATGCATTACTTCTCCATCATTTTTACACACTTTGTACCTAATCCTCTTATGTCTTGTATTGGTATTTGTTCTATTTGCCTATTCTTTGTTTTTGTCTTTTTCCTTTTTTTAAAACTTTTTTGTATTTTTTGTGACATTGTCCTTTTTGAGTTGGCATTTGTGTTGCTTTATATTTTCCTCCCCTGTCAGACTTTGAACAACATGTCTGACCCAAGTGGCAGAGGTGAGGACGATGTAGTTTGAGTTCTGAATCTGTCACCACCATGTAAAAGGGCTACAGAACTGAAGACTACATCAGACAGTTGGAGGTATGTTTGTGTAGTACGTTTGTGTAAATGCACACTGTTGCAGAAAAGGTACTAATGAAAATGATGTGAAGGTTATGCCACAATTGGTTTGCTCTGGGTGGTGCCACAGTAGAGGATTGGCAAAAGAGTGTGTCTGAACATGTTCCACCCACCTCTCTCCATCCCCCAAAACGAGCCTTACATGGGCCACCCTCTTATTAAATACAAAGATTAAATGAAACACAGACTGTTTCAGATCACAGTGTCTTATGTAATCTATGTTATGCAGTTTGAATTACAGTACAGTTTCTCCATAATATTTCTTTGTAGCCACAGTGATAGTGTCCAGTGATAGAGTGGCTACTAACCACATAGACACATTGGCCTGAGAATAGCCATGCATAGAAGTGCATCAGGAAGATAGGCACAAGTGGATTTGGTGCTCTGGTATTGATGCTCCCATAGCAGCGGATACAACTTCCAGTTGTTACTGCTATTGTTTGCGCCTCCAAAATTTGGCATCTCATTGGCTGATGCAGTAGCCACGTTTATAAAATTATATTTAAAGAAAGAAAATGGTTAAGTTGCTGTTTCCATAGGAAGAGCCCTTTTTGGGTGGCTTATAACTTCGCTCCCCCTGGACGAATCCTCACCAAACTTTGCAATAAAAGTATATGGGTCACTCTAAATTGTTTTGCAAAGTTTGGTGAGGTTTGTTCCGGGGGGGGCAAAGTTATAGGGGGGGTCCCAAAAGTTGTTTTTTTCCCATAGACTGAATGGGGAAAAACCTTTGCTCACGCCTACAACCCAAACTGCTGGATGGATGGTGAAAATCCGCACAGTATTTTTTTTTTTTAAATTACCAAAAAGTAGGTTACAAAAAATTAGTGATATCTATGTTCGGTCCGAGGACACATTTCCCTGTTCGCTCCACGTACAGTGTCCTGATTGGCCAACCGGCTTGCGTCATGTCCACGGACATGCAATGTGTTCGCTGATTGGATGGTGAAGAGCGTGAAGCGCGCCGGATTTTCAGGAATGGCCGCCATCTTGGATACGTGGACGTCCGCGGACAGCGCAGTGAAACTTGGTGTAAAAAATACTATTTAGTAGAGTGTGTTGGTGTGTAAAAGTGTTTGGGGAGGGTGGGGGAGTAAGAGATGGGTTAAATGTTGTATTTATTTAGGTGGTAGACCCCCCTGTTGTGTTCGCGTTGTCCGCGGACAACGCAGATGTTCTGAAATGTTCTAAATAAACGAAATGGGGGTGTTCTGAGGACACTACGCCTGTACGTACGTATTGTTCGCAAGCAAGCTGAAAGTGTTCTAAGAACATTTGCAGTGTCCTGAAATGTTCGAAAATTAAAAAAATGGGTGTGTTCTGAGGATGGTAAGCCTGTCCGTTTTGTTCGCAGGCAAGTTGAATCTGTTCTAAGAACACATCATGTGCCCTGGGATGTTCGTCAATAAATAAAATGGGGGTGTCCTGAGGACAGTATGCCTGTCCATTCTGTTTGCAAGCAAGTTCAAATTGTTCTAAGAACACATGTTCGCAAGCAAGTTCAAATTGTTCTAAGAACACACGCAGTGTTTTGAAATGTTCGAAAATAAACGAAATGGGTGAGTTCTGAGGACGGTATGCCTGTCTGTTTTGTCACAGGCAAGCTGAAACTGTTCTAATAACCCATGCAGTGTCGTGAAATGTTCATCAATGGACGAAATGGGGGTTTCCTGAGGACGCTGTCCGTATTGTTCTCTGGCAAGATGAAAGTGTTCTTAGAACACATTATGTGTCCTGGGATGTTCGTAAATAAAGATATGCTGGGCATAGAGTCTTGGAACCATGGCCATTTGTAGGTAAATAGATAGACATCAGGGTGAGAGATCCGAGAGCAGCTGTCAAGTTTTTGAAGCTATTTTATTTTGCCTTCAAAAAGATTTTGCACAGATTAGTATTTTTAAACATTTACACAACTTTCGATAAGCACAAAAGGTTGGGTGGACAGATATGTCTTTTTTTTGCGAAATACAAATGAGTATCGTCCTCTTTTCTTGCGGAGGAACAATTTTCACAGTGATGCACGAGTATACAGTACAAGTGATTGATGGCAGAGGGTGTCAACAGTGTGCAGCCCAGGACTGTGATAGGTCCAGGGGTACTAAAACAACAATAGTGAACAGAACACTATTCTACAAACACATATAAACAGGGGTTGTGCCACAGAAAATCGACACAACGGTGTTCGGCCAAGCTGGGCTGGGATTAAGCCAGAGGTAGTAGTGGCCTTCATCAGGATTGTTTCTTGCTACAGGTTCTGTCCGTAAAGGAAATCTGTGGGGGAAGGGGAGAGCTGTCAGGATCTCGGGTAGTTAAGGTTTCATTTACGTATTAATAAATAATGGCTGATTGGTGCCTAAAAATACACTCGGAGTGTATTGCCATAGAACAGTTTACCGTCTGCTGTGGTGCAGCGGGGACGCTGTGCTGGAGTCCTGTTATGGTTGTCGGACTCTTGGGGACATGGGAAGACTCGTATGACTCGGGTCACTCAGGCTATTAATTAATGCCTATGGTCTCTGGGAGCTGTAGAAACAAAGGTAAGTATACCGTTATCCCCACGCGCGGGGGTGTCAGTGTATTTCAAGCAAAACACAAAGCCCATGTACATCCAGCATGGGATGTGTTGGAGTGGTGAGTGTTGGACCCGGAATGATGAACACCGGTGGTGTGGGTGTCTCGTGAGAGTGGTGTTTGTCAACAAAACGATCAGGTAATGGCTATCGATTTGGTATCCTGTCGGTGGCAAGAATCAAGTTAAAACGCCACGATGAACTATGGGCTGTAAAACCCAGTTTACTGTGATTAAAGGTGATACGAGCATGCAAGAGGAGATACGATTTTGTGGTTGGTGCAAAGTCCGGAGTACTTGTGTGGGATCAGGGTGGAAGCTGGGTGAAGCCATCCCCGTGTTTTTTAGGTATATAAAGTTTTCCAATCTTTTTGCAAGCATGGTGATGTCGTGCGCGTTTAAAAGATGTCTACCAGAGGGCTAAAGGTTTCTACAGTGCACGAGTGGGACTATAAAAAGACAGTGCATTAGGTAGGAGATGCTGGAGGTACCTAGGCTGTCTGTTGACGAACTGTCTAAATGAGAGAAAGAGCATAAATCAACAATGTGATTTACCGAAGCTTGTTGTGGCAATGTCTGCGCTCCTTGCGGTAATGGATGCTACTGAGGAGTGCAGACACCATAGGTTAAAAGCAGCCCAGCCGGGCTGGCTAGCCAATGGGGTGCCCAAAGGAGAGTAGGGTAGGGCAAAGATAGGATTGAGTAATGGCCGTGGTTATTGGTATTCGACATTCGGCCAATAGAGAGGAGGTATGACAAGCAACAGATATGACCCGTATGTGTAAGCTTCCTGTCATGGATGACTTAAAAAACGGGCTGGACTATTGTGGACTCAGTAAACTGCTGTAAATTAATGGACACTATACGATGTAGATGGCTTGAAATGAAATAAAGTCAATCAAAAGTCAGAGACATGTAAGAGATTTAGCATGGTGTCATATAAAGTCATAACTATGCACAAAATTGTCCTTCGGAGGTAGACACAATGTTGTGTGATGAAAGCTCGATATACATAAACCAGTATTATGGTCCTGGTCGACAGCTAGTGTGGAGAAATCCACATATACGCAAGACAGTATAAGCAGTATAGTTTCTTATGTGATTAATGTAAAGCAGGCCCATACAGTGCTGTATATATACGGTTGTTCAATGGCATATATGTTGATGTGGCTAATTTCAATCATTGGTTGCATTTCTTTTTTTAACATTGTTTCATTGAATTTGAAACAGCTTGCAAGAGTTCGCATTAAGGCCATACAATTGACATTTTTGTGGGCTAATTGTTCCATAACATCCGTAGCACAAGCATTATCGCCATAAAGTGCATGAATGTGCCAGGTTTTCATATTGGTTGTGCTTCGTGAGATAATATACCAACTCTAATACTCGTTAAGATGTTGGCATAAGTGAGATCTGCCTATTGCCGCATGTTTTCTGTTAATTCTCTGTTTTGGAAATCTTGCCAAAGGTTGACATTTCCAATGCTGCCAACAGTTTTACGGCAGAGTTTGTGTCCTAAGGTTTTAAAAACAGGCTCACCTTTCACTGGTGTCAATTGAAGAAGATCTCCGAAAACAATAATGTGTTTTCCTCCAAAGAGCACTTCATAGTTTGTTTTGAGTACTTCTTGTAATCTGAGGTGAATCAAGGCCAACATTAGGTTGGAGACCATGCTCACTTCATCTATTAGTAGCATTTTCATTTGTTTTAATACTCTGTGTAGTTCCATTGCAGCTTCTGTAGAAAGTGTGTAATAGTCTAATTTGTTTTGGTGTTCTACTGGCAGGAGTAGTAATCAGTGTAAAGTGACACAGCCTATGTTGTAGGCAGCTAAACCTGTGGGGGCAGTGACAACATCTGACAGTTTGTTGTTTGCGAATTGTTGAAGGAATTTACTGATGATTTAGATTAAGAATGTTTTGCCAGAACCAGCTTCACCACTGACGTACAGTAGTATAGGTTTGTAATTTTGGAAGGTGCATTCTTTGTTTTAATGTTGTACACCATGTGCAATTTCTTTTGTTACTTCTTCAAAAATGCTATGTCGCTCATTGTTTAGTTTTGATTGTTGTATAGTTAATTCTTCTTTATCTTCATACTGACACATGGTGTTTTCTACTTCTGTCATAGATATTTCTGCCTCATTTGTTATTAGTGGTTCTCCCAGTGTTTCTTGGCTTCCTGTTACAGAAGGTTGACTACTGTCAGGAGTGTCCTTATCAAGTTGGGCCTGGAGTTCTTCTTTGTGTTGCTGGTCATTGTGCAACATTGTTTTGTACTGTGTAAAGTTTACATCAGTTATAGTGCTTTCATTTGCTTTGAAAGCGTCTTCATAGGAGTCATAGTTATCTAGTATTTCTTCTTCTTTTCTCCATGGTTTAAAGAGTTGTAGCAGGGACATGTAATATAGTTCTTTATGTTGAGGAGTCTTTAATGACAATTTGATATGATTAATTAAATTTGGTTTGGTGAGTTTTACTAAGCTGCCTTCACAATTTGTCACTTTGTATTTACCTTTTTTTCATCAGGTTTTATATTATTTTTATATGTGAAGTTTTGAGCTATGTGGTATTGACACATGGTTTCCAAAGTAGAACTTCTGTTTGGGTAGTATGTGTTCAGTAAATTGTTATTTAAAAGGTCTTGGCTGTTGGGATCATGTTTGGCTATTGTTTCTATATCTTCGTATGATTTTAGAACTCTTTTTCTAGATTTCGCAGGACCAAGACTTAGTCATACTATATTTTCAGATTTTCCATACAAAGCAGTACCAGTTAAACGATCTGCTGCTTCATTGGAGTCACATTCTCTATGGGAGAGCATTTGTATGCCCAAGCTGTATAATTTCTGAGACAGTGTTTCGTCTGATAACAGGTTATTCCAGAGGTCTTGGAGCTCTGTTTTTTCTGCTTTGGTTAAGTATGCTGCAATATATTGTGCAACTGCAGTGGAATTGTCTGCAATGTACTACACATCTATGTTTGCATTCCATAAGTGGGCAATGATTGCATTGTAATCATTGATATATTTTTCTTCTTCTGTTCTTTTTTATGTAATATGTATTTTTAGGTGATTTACCTTTAACACTATGTCTAACTGAAGACGTGAAGTTGTTCACTTGACCTGTTTTTGTAACCGGTCTAGGGGAACCAAAGGGGCATATGGTGTAGTATTTCCCTTTGTTTTTGTATTTGCGACAACAATATTTGCCACATTTGTGTCTTTGAAATTGTAAAATTTGTGCATGAAGATCACTATTTGTTGCTTCTGATGGAATTTCACAAGTGACATATTTTTCAATAAACTGTAAAACAGTGATGTCACTGTCTTGACTAAATTTAGGAACATCTTTAATCCATAAAAGCATGTGGATATGTGGTGCTCCTCTGGCTTGGTATTCTTTTCTCCAAAAGAAGTGTTGCACTTCTCCGAGGGGAGGAGCAGTTTTATTACAAATAAAGTGTAGCATAGCAATGAAGAGATGGTGAAAATATCTTGAAACATTAACAGGATCTAGAGAACAAAGTTCTCCAGGTGTTAGTATATCTATGGTTGTTTTTTTTTGTTTGACATGCGTAGGAAATCATGTAAATCTTCCCATGCATATTCTGCACAACTTAATGTAACAAACCAAGTGGGTGGGCCAAGGTTTCTTATCATACAACACACATCTCCATGACATCAAAACCAGTACTCTTTTGTACCACGCATATTTGCTAATAGATTTGTAATATTTGATTGTAAAACCTCATCTTTTTGTTGCACGTTTTGTAATAATTGTGTAGCTGACATATTTTGAAAGTGGGATCCTGATTTTAATGTGTGTGCAACTCCGTAACATAAAGTTGCTAGTTCACTTTCAAAGAGTAGGTGGAATATGTATTCCACATTTTGTCTAAATCTGGGATCTTCAGAATACATCTGTAATGAGCGGTATTCTGATGCTGTTATTTGAATTGGTCTATCATCGTACCTTCCTCCTTTGCCAGTAGGAAAAAGTTGAGGAAAAGCACGCGCTTCAATACTTTTTTCCCATATGCTGATTGGTGATTCTTTTGTTTGACGCATTTGGTACGTTTCTAGTGCATCTTCTACAGTGTCATTAGAGTCCAATGGGTGAATTGTATAATGATCTAAAGTATTGGCTATTGTAGCAGGATCTAGGAGCTCAAATTGAGCTCAAATTGATCTATGGTTGTTTTTTTTTTGTTTGACATGCGTAGGAAATCATGTAAATCTTCCCATGCATATTCTGCACAACTTAATGTAACAAACCAAGTGGGTGGGCCAAGGTTTCTTATCATACAACACACATCTCCATGACATCGAAACCAGTACTCTTTTGTACCACGCATATTTGCTAATAGATTTGTAATATTTGATTGTAAAACCTCAACTTTTTGTTGCACGTTTTGTAATAATTGTGTAGCTGACATATTTTGAAAGTGGGATCCTGATTTTAATGTGTGTGCAACTCCGTAACATAAAGTTGCTAGTTCACTTTCAAAGAGTAGGTGGAATATGTAGTCCACATTTTGTCTAAATCTTGGATCTTCAGAATACATCTGTAATGAGCGGTATTCTGATGCTGTTATTTGAATAGGTCTATCATCGTACCTTCCTCCTTTGCCAGTAGGAAAAAGTTGAGGAAAAGCACGTGCTTCAATACTTTTTTCCCATATGCTGATTGGTGATCCTTTTGTTTGACGCATTTGGTACGTTTCTAGTGCATCTTCTACAGTGTCATTAGAGTCCAATGGGTGAATTGTATAATGATCTAAAGTATTGGCTATTGTAGCAGGATCTAGGAGCTCAAATTGACCGGCTTCTTGTGTCTCTTGAATTATTTCAGTGGTATCCTTCAAGTTTTCTTCAATATTAATTTCATTGTAGTATTCATTATTGTCTTTTAGATATTGCTAGACTTGTCTAACTTTATGTAAATCTACCAGTTGTTGCCAAATGTTTTTGTCTTTTGTAGGTACACCATTTACTAAGATAATTAAAGATTGCTCCATTGGACGTTGCACTCCTAGAGTGTGCACATTTTCTTTTAGATCTAATGGTAAATACACTACTTTTCCCACGAATACCTTTCACTAATTCAGAGGGAGGTAATTTTGCTATTTTTGGTTGAAGGCATATTATTGCTTGAAATGGGTGTGAGTTTGAATTATGATGCTCTCATATAAATTCAGTTGTTGTAGGGGTTTTGGTAGTGGAAATAATTGCAAATTATTTGTGATAGCACGTGAAGGAGTTTGGTTGTTGTCAAGTTTTGTAGTGCAGTAACTGCAAAGTATTAAGGGGTCAGTTATTTCGTATTTGTTTTCTGCTATAAGGTAGAGAGCTAATTCAAACCATTTAGAATCTTCATTGTCTTCTATTTTGTATGTTACGTCTACAGCGTTTGTGTTACTTTTATAAAAAGTTCTATGGCAACATACACACACATGGTTTGGTATTTCAGTAGATGTACTTTTAAATTTCAGTATTTCTTTTTTGTATGTGTGTAGTAGAAGGTTGCCATGCATAGAATTGTTGCTAATTTGCTTTAAAGCTATTTCATTCTGTAAGTGGCTTTCATTTCCAAAATATTTTTTCTGGATATAGTTGATTTCTTCAAGTAGGTCTTTTGCTGTACCATGTAGAAGAATGTTATTTAAATTGGCTAGTGCTAAAGCAGGACTTTTAGCATAGTACAGTTATAGACTAGATTTCTTATAGTTGAATGATGTGTTGATATCATTTTGATATAATGGAAGGTGGTTTTGCAACTAGGTCCTGAAATGCAGGCCAATGAATGTCCTTGTGGTCCTGTGTACTTGCGCACTGGACAAGTATTCTAATTTTGCAGTAGTTTAATTTAATTTTGTCTTTGCCTTTCACATATTGATTGAGGAATTGGCGTAAAGACTTGAAAGATTCTTTGGGAATGTTACACATTGACGTGCATGGCCATTTGTATACTAGACGTTCTGATTCAGTTGAATGGAGAGGTAATTCTAAGTTTCCTGGGGATATTTTTGTAAGCAGTATTTCTTGTTCCATTATGGTATTATTAACTTTTTCATAACCTCGTCCACTGCTATGTATGGCAATTGTATTTCTTTGCTTTTGTTTGTATGCTTCTTCATTAAAGTATGGTTCTGTGCTTGTAGTGTGACTCCATTCACCTCCACAGATACTTCATTACAGTTATTTCTGCTGACATTTCGTTTATTGAGAAGTCTTTTTTGTAATTTAGTCATTAGTTTTGTTAGTGGTTTCATTTTGTTTAACACTAAAATAAATAACTTTCTTTTGTGAAGGATTACACTGTCTATCAACGCTTCTAAGATTAATTTCCTACGGTAGGTTTTAAGGGTTGAGCTTGATTTCTCTCCTGTTTTTATAAGATTTTGAAGGACTCTGTGACGGAACATTTTTGCTAAAATACTTTTTTTGGTATGCTTAGTTTGCACTATATCAAGATGTATAGGAGCAGTTTTATATGTAGTGGTAGCTGATTTTTTGTTAATTGTTTTGTGGTTTGTGTTACATTTTGATAGAGGAGGCAAAGTTTCTGTACTTGAAGCTTGCTTTGTTTCGCTAAATGACTGTATTATCTGTTTTGTTTTAACTTTTTTTACAAATTCTGCTAGAGATGGATGCTTGTTTTGGACACTTCTATTTTCATTTGCTCTGCTTATCCGTTGCTTTCTATGGGCTTGATTTTTGATAGGCATTCTTTAGGGTATGTTGAAAAAAATAAACAAAGTATGGGTTGGGTGTTCTTACTGTATGTGTGCTGTGTGCATGAGTGTCTGAGTAAGATGATAAAGATGTATGTAATGGTGTGTGATTGTGCTTTGGGCAACTACAACTAGTTGGGATGGGCATTCTTGAATTTACGTGCTACTAAACTGGGGTTCAGATGATAGTAGAAAGTAAGCTGGTGGTGCGGAGAAGTGAAAATAGTAAATCTAATGGTATACAATTAAAACAGTTGTTTGTTCTATAATATCAAAATTATAGGGGTTGAGTTGGGTTATTTGTGTGTCGAAAAATAAGAAATTGTGCGTCATTCTGCCTGTAAATCTCTGTTTATGAAATGCGGATTTGTAGACAGAATGGTGCATAATCTCTATTTTTAGGCGCAGAAATAGCATGAATTAAACTTACAGTGTTTGAATAATAGTACAAATAACATGGTGGTATTAAACTTACCTTTTTCCTGAAATGAGCAGGTTTCTTCTTAGTTGTTCTTTGTACTTCAAATTCGGCTGCTTCTTTTTAGGAGAATGGTCTTCACTGCAATTGTAAAGGAAACAAATGAGTAATTTTGTTTGTATATAGCACTTTTTTTAATTTAGACATTGATTTTTTTAATTGACATCGACCCTCAGCGCCTTCCTCAAAATCATGAAAACTATCTTATTCACATAAGATGCGTCGCACCCGTTGAATACATATCATATGTTCTTGCATAAACTGTATTGTAATGACTAACTGTACCAACCAAAATATCATTTGTATGCATTGTGGAATTCATAATGTACCACTGACTACCACTATTTCTGTAACTAAGCTCTTGTAAGTAACAGCGCCTCAATTCCATGTGCTGCTTGCGCAGTATATAAATATAAGTAAATAAATGTTCATGTTTTTGTACAAGTATTGTTGTTTGATTTTTGAACATACTGTGTGCATGCAATTTTGTTTGAGTATGTCAACTCTTCATATTGTACTTTAAATATGTTAGTTGAACATGCTTTGAAAATGTGTGTGTAAAAACAAATTAAATAGCAGACAGGTTTGGAAGTGACAGTTGATTTTAGGAGATGGAAAAAATGACATTAACTTCATGTTATAGATTATACAAGCTAAAAGTCAGTTAATCTGTTTATATGAAACTATAGAAATTGTACATGTACTATATAGAAAATATGCATACCTGTAGTTTGTGTTCATGCATATGGATATGCATGCAGCTGCAAGTAGAAATCTTGGAGACTTGTACAGTATTTCTGGTAGAAGATGCTTTCCAATGATATGACACTTGTACTCAGAGAGATTAACAGTACATTTAAAGTGCTGATCTATGATGATGCAGTTAGATGTAGAGGTCTTGGATGTGATTGGTGGATGTTCATGTGACTTCTTAGCTATATCCAATGAGGGAATGGCACAGAAAGTGAAAAGGAAATGGTAGAAGGACTGTCCATGTTACGATATGTCCGCAAACATGGCGGTAGTCCGAGGACATCGGGTGTTACATCTGGGGATTTTTGGGTTGGGGAGCCATGCAAATGAGAATAGACAGAGAAAGGGATTGGTCAGGAAAGTTTACTGGGTGTGTTGTGCCAGGAGAGAGTTTCTCAGATACTCTTTTTGCTGAGAGAAGAACAGATAGCTATGGCTGTGTGTTTCAGAAAACAGATTGTTTGGATATTGGGAGACTTGTGGATACATTGGTTGAAGGTCCATGCAGAAAGCTGTGGAGTAGCTGTAGATCTTGGATTCCCACATGTGGAAGCGCACTGGCATGGAGTACGTTGAATGAACTGATTGGACTTGCTATCTCTCTGTGCTACTTTGGAGACAGAGCAACATCCAGACATAATTGTAATTTATTGTGGAGGGAACAGTTTAGGACATGTGTCTGGAATTTCTTTGCAATTTGCAATGAAAGAAGGACTTGGGAAGGTCATGGACATGTTTCCAAATTCTCAAGAAATTTTTCTAGGATTGCGCAGAGACAAATGTGGCTTCGTTCTTATTCATTTGGTCCACAAATGGAGAAAGTAAGGCTCAATGTCAATAAGGCTGTTTGTGCCTTTCTAAGAGATGTTGACATTTTCTCTTTTCACAATGAAAATGTTATGTTTCGTAGTACATACATTTTTCGCAGAGATGGAGTCCATCTTACTTATGCTGGCAATCAGATTTTTTTGAAATGTACAAAATACATTGCAACCTTTTTTGGAATTACAGCATCCATTTTGTAGTAGGTGTTGAACATTTAAAATGTTTCAAACACAAACAAACACCACCAAAAGGCTCTTTTCAGAGCCACCACTTCCTCCCAGATAAAACTGCAATGGTTATGATAGGGTAGCACCCCAAAATTCTAGATGTCCGTGGACTGTCCGCAGACTTCTACAAAATACACAGGGACCTGCTTCATTTATTTTCTCTTCTATTATTTAACTGTGAAAGGCGGCTCTGAAAAGAGCCTTTTCTTGATTTTGTTATTTTATATTTTTTTTGTTTTTTATACAAGACACACTAGGAGAGGAGGGGAAAGGAGAGTAAGGGGGACACCAACCACGGGGATAAGAAAGGGCGAGCTGAGAGAGGAAGATGTAGAGTGGGTTTTACTTGGGTAGTGAGCAGACCTTCTCATGCTCTGAGATGATAGCATCGAAAGCACTACAAAGTCTCTCCCCCCTGCACAGTACTACGTCGCAGTACATACACAAAACTGTGACCCTCGAAAGGTAAGGGTCATCAGTATTGCATATGGCCTGTGAGGCAGCTTGAGGAATACGCTGTCCCACAGGAGTGTTCCTTGTGGTGACAGGATCGGAAACAGAGGATGAAGTAGAGGAAGTCAACCTGCTACGCTCCTCGCAAGGTACAACCTTGTGAATGGCCCCCGAGTGGAATGACTTTAGGTGTCGTTTCATGGTAGTTGTCCCAAAGCTGTATGAACCATGCCTGCCGCAACTGAGTAACATTTTGCACTCGTTGCAGGTGACTTGGTTCATACGCACCTTTGGACGATTACCACGAATGGCAAATAACTGCCACACCCAAGACTCACGCCGAGTGCTCGTAGTAGGGACTTCCACTACCTCATTCTTGTCATCCACTTCATCCTCCTGTGCATCCACACCCCTGTTCCCCTCTTGAGGCTATTGGGGAGGTGGAGGGGGTGGGGGGGTGCTGAGGCAGATGCAGCACCAGGTGGCATGAGTGGAGCCATGGAAGCCATCAGCTTGGCGTTGAAAATCTGCAAATTGGCAGCAAAATTCGCTGTGCTCTGTAGGATAGCCAGAAACACAATGAGAATGAGCTCTGGGGCGTGGTCTTTTATAGGGGTGCTTGTGCACGGTTCGCGGACATGCGCACTGTCTGCGGACAGATCGAACAGGAAAAAGGGTTAAAAAAATCACAAAAAGTATGTAGAAACTCAAGATTACTATGTGGGACTTGTTCTATGGTGAGTTTTTATTGGAAAATATTGTAGATTACTTGAAAATGTAGTTTTAAATTGTTCGGGGACAAGAACAGTGTTCGCAATCAGAACATATGCTGATCGTGGGCGCGGTCACATGATAGGTTCGCGAACATGTTTGCGAAGGCAGCGGGTGTCCGCAGGACACCAAATGCACGGAAACTGTTTTGCGTATGCGCGTTGGTGTTCTACGGACACTGTTCGGGTCCTGAAGTGATTAAAAGTGTGTCACAAGTGAAACGAACAGTTACGGACAGGTGTTTGTTCTTAGAACAGTTTCAACTTGCCTACGAACAATATGGACAGGTATAGCGTCCTCGGGACACCCCCATTTTGTTTATTTACGAACATCCCGGGACACTTGGGGGCCGATTCATGGAACAAACGTGCGCCGAAAATCTTCGCGCAAGCAGGCGCAAGCGGAAAAAAACAGGTGCACGTGCATGCGTGCGATTCATGGAAGTCCCTGCGCGTGTACACCTCGGGATGTGCGCCAAACACGTGCATGGCACACAAGTCACTGCAACATCCCGAAAGGCGTGTGCAACGCGCACAGTGAAAGGGCACAACCTCGGCCCATACACCAGAAAGTGGGCGGGACACAGGGCGTAAAGCGCGGAATGGGGAACAACGCGCGAAAATAAGGGCGTAACTGGGGATGTACTGCAGGGAAGCAGACGGAACGCCCACACGCACTCGAACCACACGTATTCATGGAATCGAATAGGGCAAAGCCACGCACAGCCAAAGACACGCACAAGCTGAAACACGTCCGCCACACGAAGGCAGGCGGTAGAGTCCCAGCGCATCACAAAAGTGGCAACATACAGCAATTGGGCCTGTGCGAGCGGGGTAGTGTATTTCGGGGGCGCGTGGGAAATTACGCACGCGATTGAGCAGGGTACGTGTATTTCGGGGGCGCGCGGGAAGTTACACAGGCGATTGAGCGGGGTATGTGTATTTCGCGGGCGCGCGGGAAGTTACACACGCGATTGAGCGGGGTACGTGTATTTCGGGGGCGCGCGGGAAGTTACACATTCGATTGAGCGGGGTACATGTATTTCGGGGGCGCGCAGGAAGTCACACACGCGATTGAGCGGGGTAAGTGTATTTCGGGGGCGCGCGGGAAGTTACACACGCGATTGAGCGGGGTACGTGTATTTCGGGGGTGCGCGGGAAGTTACACACGCGATTGAGCAGGGTACGTGTATTCCAGGGGTGCGCGGGGAGTTCCACACGCGATCTCATCAGGGTACGTGTAGTACAGGGGTGCGCCGGGAGCAGCACATGTGAATTGCACGTGTGGGTCCTCCCAGGTGTTCCCTCTAAACCCTCCACGGCCCCTGCAGGTGGCTCACACCACAGGGGCCTACCCAGCTCATGTCCTGCAGGCACCCCATCCACTATGGCCATGCCCACCAGCCAACCCACATGTCAAATTGCACTACTGCCCACCAACGCATGTCCCCCTGCACCCCCAGCCACCAGGGGCACCCACCACCAGGCCCCCACCCATGTCTCCCACCACCCCCACCCCCCCAGCAATGTGGGGCACCCGCCACCAGGCCCCCACCCACGTCTCCCAGCACCCCCACCTCCCAGCAGTGCAGGGGTAGCCTCCACCAGGCCCCCAACCATGTCTCCCAGCACCCCACCCCCCAGCACTGTGGGGCACCTGCCAGCAGGCCTCCACCCATGTCCAACTCATGTTCCCCACCACCCCCACCCCCCAGCACTGTGGGGCACCTGCCAGCAGGCCCCCACCCATGTCCAACTCATGTCGCCCACCACCCCACCCCCAAGCACTGTGGGGCACCTGCCAGCAGGCCCCCACCCATGTCCAACTCATGTTCCCCACCACCCCCACCCCCCAGCACTGTGGGGCACCTGCCAGCAGGCCCCCACCCATGTCCAACTCATGTCTCCCACCACCCCCACCTGACAGCAGTGCAGGGGCACCCACCACCAGGCCCACACCCATGTCTCCCACCACCCCCACCCCCCCAGTCACCAGGGGCAGCCTCCACCAGGCCCCCACCCATGTCTCCCAGCACCCCCACCCCCCAGCTACCAGGGGCAGCCTCCACCAGCCCCCCACCCATGTCTCCCAGCACCCCCACCCCCCCGCCACCAGGGGCAGCCTCCACCAGGCCCCCACCCATGTCTCCCACCACCCCCATCCCCCCAGTCACCAGGGGCAGCCTCCACCAGGCCCCCACCCATGTCTCCCACCACCCCCACCCCCCAGCAGTGCAGGGGAAGCCTCCACCAGGCCCCCACCCATGTCTCCCAGCACCCCCACCCCCCAGTCACCAGGGGCAGCCTCCACCAGGCCCCCACCCATGTCTCCCACCACCCCCACCCCCCAGCAGTGCAGGGGCAGCCTCCACCAGGCCCCCACCCATGTCTCCCACCACCCCCACCCCCCAGCAGTGCAGGGCAGCCTCCACCAGGCCTCCACCCATGTCTCCCAGCACCCCCACCCCCCAGCACTGTGGGGCACCTGCCAGCAGGCCCCACCCATGTCTCCCACCACCCCCACCCCCACAGCACTATGGGGCACCTGCCAGCAGGCCCCACCCATGTCTACCACCACCCCCACCCCCCAGCAGTGCAGGGGCAGCCTCCACCAGGCCCCCACCCATGTCTCCCACCACCCCCACCCCACAGCAGTGCAGGGGCAGCCTCCACCAGGCCTCCACCCATGTCTCCCAGCACCCCCACCCCCCAGCACTGTGGGGCACCTGCCAGCAGGCCCCACCCATGTCTCCCACCACCCCCACCCCCCAGCACTGTGGGGCACCTGCCAGCAGGCCCCACCCATGTCTCCCACCACCCCCACCCCCCAGCAGTGCAGGGGCACCAACCACCAGGCCCCCACCCATGTCTCCCACCACCCCCACCCCTCAGCAGTGCAGGGGCACCCACCACCAGGCCCCCACCGATGTCTCCCACCACCCCCACCCCCCAGCCACCAGGGGCAGCCTCCACCAGGCCCCCACCCATGTCTCCCAGCACCCCCACCCCACCAGCCACCAGGGGCAGCCTACACCAGGCCCCCACCCATGTCTCCCACCACCCCCACCCCCCAGCAGTGCAGGGGCAGCCTCCACCAGGCCCCCAACCATGTCTCCCAGCACCCCCACCCCCCAGCACTGTGGGGCACCTGCCAGCAGGCCCCCACCCATGTCCAACTCATGTTCCCCACCACCCCCACCCCCCAGCACTGTGGGGCACCTGCCAGCAGGCCCCCACCCATGTCCAACTCATGTCTCCCAGCACCCCACCCCCCAGCACTGTGGGGCACCTGCCAGCAGGCCCCCACCCATGTCCAGCTCATGTCTCCCAGCACCCCCACCCCCCAGCACTGTGGGGCACCTGCCAGCAGGCCCCCACCCATGTCCAACTCATGTCCCCCACCACCCCCACCCCCCCAGCACTGTGGGGCACCTGCCAGCAGGCCCCCACCCATGTCCAACTCATGTTCCCCACCACCCCCACCCCCCAGCACTGTGGGGCACCTGCCAGCAGGCCCCCACCCATATCCAACTCATGTTCCCCACCACCCCCACCCCCCAGCACTGTGGGGCACCTGCCAGCAGGCCCCCACCCATGTCCAACTCATGGTCCCCACCACCCCCACCCCCCAGCAGTGCAGGGGCACCCACCACCAGGCCCCCACCCATGTCCAACTCATGTTCCCCACCACCCCCACCCCCCAGCACTGTGGGGCACCTGCCAGCAGGCCCCCACCGATGTGCAACTCATGTCTCCCAGCACCCCCACCCCCCAGCCACCAGGGGCAGCCTCCACCAGGCCCCCACCCATGTCTCCCATCACCCCCACCCCCCCAGTCACCAGGGGCAGCCTCCACCAGGCCCCCACCCATGTCTACCACCGCCCCCACCCCCCAGCCACCAGGGGCAGCCTCCACCAGGCCCCCACCCATGTCTCCCAGCACCCCCACCCCCCCCAGTCACCAGGGGCAGCCTCCACCAGGCCCCCATCCATGTCTCCCACCACCCCCACCCCCCAGCAGTGCAGGGGCAGCCTCCACCAGGCCCCCACCCATATCTCCCACCACCCCCACCCCTCCATTCAGCAGGGGCAGCCTCCACCAGGCCCCCACCCATGTCTCCCACCACCCCCACCCCCCAGCCACCAGGGGCAGCCTCCACCAGGCCCCCACCCATGTCTCCCACCACCCCCACCCCCCAGCACTGTGGGGCACCTGCCAGCAGGCCCCCACCCATGTCCAACTCATGTTCCCAACCACCCCCACCCCCCAGCACTGTGGGGCACCTGCCAGCAGGCCCCCACCCATGTGCAACTCATGTCTCCCAGCACCCCCACCCCCCAGCACTGTGGGGCACCTGCCAGCAGGCCCCACCCATGTCTCCCACCACCCCCACCCCCCAGCACAGTGGGGCACCTGCCAGCAGGCCCCACCCATGTCTCCCACCACCCCCACCCCCCAGCAGTGCAGGGGCATCCACCACTAGGCCCCCACCCATGTCTCCCACCCCCCCCACCCCCCAGCAATGCAGGGGCAGCCTCCACCAGGCCCCCACCCATGTCTCCCACCACCCTCACCCCCAGCAGTGCAGGGGCACCCACCACCAGGCCCCCACCCATGTCGAACCACCACCCCCACCCCCCAGCCACCAGGGGCAGCCTCCACCAGGCCCCCACCCATGTCTCCCAGCACCCCCACCCCCCCAGCCACCAGGGGCAGCCTCCACCAGGCCCCCACCCATGTCTACCACCACCCCCACCCCCCAGCCACCAGGGGCAGCCTCCACCAGGCCCCCACCCATGTCTCCCACCACCCCCACCCCCCAGCACTGTGGGGCACCTGCCAGCAGGCCCCCACCCTTGTCCAACTCATGTTCCCCACCACCCCCACCCCCCAGCACTGTGGGGCACCTGCCAGCACATGCAACACAGGAAGTGCACCACACATGTACACACACCACCACACTTGCATGCATGTGTACACCTCTGCCAAGTGTCGCACTGTTCAGACGGGCATCCATGTCACATCTGCCAATCAGGCTTCCACATACCGCTGTCACATGCATCCATGTTGCATCACTGTTGCACCCTTGTCAAATACACACACATGCACATGTACACAGTGCTGATACATGCAGCCAAAAACAACATACATGCGTGACATCACAGACATGTCTACTTACATACACATTCATCCAAACATGTGTGCCCACACAACTGCATTTGGCATGCAAGCCTACACACACAAGCACCATCCATGTCTCACACATTACAGCCCTCGCATGTGTCAGCCCCACGGACCTGTACACCCCCACCCATACTCGACCCCATACAAACAGATGTGCAACCTGCACACTACTGAATAATCACCACACGCACTGCTCACAATCAGGATGCATGTACACTCACCGCTCGACTCCAGACTGCTTCTCAAGGACCTGGACGTGGAGCGCTGGGGATATGCGTTCCAGGACCCTCATCTGTTCTTCCGACAAGTGGCCCCGGCGCCCCTTGGCATCCACTGCCTTCAAGAGGCGCCGGGCCTTGTTCAGGGTCCTGGACCTGTAGTCTGGAAGGCACTATGACTAGACAGGTGATCCAGAATAGGGGGGTAAAGCAGGGATGCGTAACTGCACCCCTCATTTGCAAACTTTATGTATATGACATCCCTGCAGCACTTGCCGAGGCTAACAATTGCCCTCCAAAAATTGGTGAGGCACCTTGCACTGTCCTAGCATATGCTGACGATCTGGTTTTATTTGACAATACCATAGCTGGACTTAGGTGCTCTGCGGTCACCTTATTGGATTACGCTAAGAACAATGGCTTGACTATAAACCTAGATAAGACAAAGGTACTCAGATTCACTAGGAAAAGAGCATCCCGAGTCAATCTGCGGGTACATAATAACCTTATACTTTACACTCCATCCTATCGGTATCTCGGAGTAGAAATTGAGCCGTTGGGCGAAAACCTCATGTGCCGGCAAGGACGAATAACCAGAGCGATGCAAGTGATAGCATTAATATCTTCGTTCACAAACAAGCAGGGCGGCTTTACCTTGTGGGGGACTAAACACCTATACATCCAAGTGTTTGCGCCCATGATTACCTACAGCCTTGAGTTTCTTCTCTCTTTCGATCTTGCCTGCCTGCAAGTGATGGAAGGTAAATTCTGGCACCGGATACTGGGATTACCTCCGAGTGTCCCAGTGGTCCTGATTAGGCTTGAATTGGGCCTCCCCTCACTCAAAGCATTGGTACTTAAAAGGAGGGCAGGATTCTATCTTAAAATGAAGGGCAGCCCTCCCAATCCGTTACTGGCTGTGATCCATCAAGAAGTGAGTAAAAAACATACCACTTCTCCCTTCCTGAAAGACATGACCAATTTTCTCATGGATATAGGCTGGACGCACAGAGGGGTGACTGTCGCTAAGGATGTTCTGAAAGCACTCAGCAAAAAGGTGGACCTATGGGACTGGTTAGAGAATTTCTCACACCTGAGCAGCCTAAAGACCTTTCATTTTGTAAAATATAGACTTTATAATTTTATGCAACCCCAAGCATATCTGCATCTCTGCCCCACCAAAAGGCTCAGACGTTTCATTATTTTGTTCCGTCTGGAGCAATTACCCACCCTGTATAACATAGGAGCCAGGGAAAAGATCCCTGCCAGTGAGCGAGTTTGTCGCTTGTGCAAATCTCCTGAATGTTTGGAGACAGCCAAGCACTTGTTGACTGGGTTTCATACCTTTTGTACCTTTATTATCACTCCAAGGCAGGGTGTGTTTTGTTGAGATGTTTATTGCTTACGTATATAGCTAAGATTGTGCTGATGTGTAGGCAAAGACTATAAGCTACACATAATTGTTTTTATTTGAATATTTTGATTTCTTTCAGGTTGTAAATATCTTAAAGAAAATGTTTTCTTTACCACATATTTTCTTCTGTATATGACAACTGCTGATTTGTTTCTTTTAATTAGTTAATATTAAAGTATGTAATTTGTATTATGTGTTAAGTTTGAATTTACTTTCAATCTGTATCACATTAAATAATTATTATAATACCAAAGTGCTTCACACACAGGGAGTAGTTGCTAGAGGATTGCAGGAGTATAGAAGTGAAGTATTTGATCAGTAAGCGTTGAAGACTGCACCCTGACCCAGATAGCCCTGTGCATGACACTCAGAAATTACAATGTAATCTATGCTGGGTCTGTGAGCACCTGAAGGCTTTATATTGCAGGAGAGATGTGGTCCCTGGGCCAGGGTCAAATGATCAACCTTGCAGACCTAATCTTAGGTGTAGGCTGTTGCAGTAGTGTAGCCTGGTGAGTACAACAGCACGTGTAACATTGCACTTCTGTGTGAAGGGAACAGTTACTTTGAGCTTCAAGAGCTGAAAGTCTGACTTTTTGACAATCTCACAAATATGAGGCATGAAGGAAAGGGGGTAGTTGATGATGAATCCAAGGTTCTTGGCTTGGGATGAGCGGGCAGGTAGTGAGCCCATGGAGGAAGGGCAATGCCAGTAGTAGGCTGCAGGGGATCCAATAGGGACACTCTATTTTTTGTATGTCGTACAAGCCGAGGTCATTTGCAGTGCACCAGGCCAGGATGGCTGAGAGGTAATCATGGGGAATGAGGGTGCAAGTGTGTCAATATGAACATTGCTGAAGAATAGTGTGTCGTCAGCGTGGCACATGATTTTGTTGTACAACGATTCAAAGAAGCGTTGCAGCAGGGAAATGTATATGTCAAAGATGCATGGTAAAATAATGGTTGCCACAGGTGGAGGCTGAAGTAGGGTAGAAGAAAGGACACAGAATGGTTTACTTGGAGTGGTTATCTGGGAATGAGATAAGCTGACCAAAGGGAGCATAGCGCTTGCTGTGATGCCACTGTATCTGGGTGCAGGGCTGCATCCCTCCCTTGGACATCTGGCCCAGGACCAGAAACCACTTCATGGGAGTGTGGCCTTACAGCTGTAACCACCACAGACGCCCGTGATACCACTGACTGGCCTTGTGAAGGCACCAGACCTCCTGCAGACTCACAGGCTCCAACTGCTCCAACACTTGGTGCACTCACCTGCAGTAGCATTGAGGCTTACACATCCAGTTCAACACCAGAGCTCCGGGGCTCAGAAGAGTCAGTGTAATATTTGGAAAGTCCCAGGATGGTCTGTAGCACCAGTGGATTCTCCCGGGCTGCCACACCACGTCCTCCAATGGTGGTCTGGACTGGCACAGACTCTTGTTCCTCCTCTTCCTCTGCATCTGGTACCTCCTCACCTGGACAATTCAAAGGCATGAGGATTCATGTGAAACATGTCTACAGTAAACATCTGTATCACATTTCTGTCATGCAACACAATGAGAGAACTAGCATACACACACGATATACAAGAAGCCATCTGATCATGGCATATGCAGACTGGCAACAACATTCCATGCTCCTGCCCATGTAGCCAGTGGACACATTGCCAACACACATGGTTCTCAAAAAGTACATTATGACACATGGTACAGCAAACTATTGACAAATACATCCAAAATCGGCATGGTCATGTGGCTTTGTAACATGCTATTGGATTACATGTCAACAGGTACACACGCATATTCACATGAAAGTGTGCATCAATCATATGCCACACCAGTATTGAACTGGCACAGGGAGTGACCACAATATGGACATGACCTGAGTGTGGTGTCCCAGTTGAAGTATGACTGTAAGAGTAACACCTGGACAAGGTGTGTGATGTGGAGAGAGTAATTACATGCACTTGGAGAGAGGAAGAAGGGACAGTGACACACAAAAGGGACAGGGACATGGACCCATGGAATGTGTACTCAGTGTGGGAGGGCAACAGGGATGAGTCCTCAAAACAATTTGACACCGGGGTCAATGCCATAGCTGCATCAGGGATGTACACAGTGTTGAGAAATAAAATGTCACTCATGGCACGCTGTGAGGCTTGTTGGTAGTCTTCGTGTAAGTTATCTGTAGCATGGAACCACCTACATACATGTGTGATTGGACAATCTACAACATGCAGTGCATGAAATGTATCTCACAAGCACTTGTCTAGCAGAGAAGACTCACTGACATCACTAATGCAACTAACTAGATGGCACTTTGTGGTAGCATGTTGAAAATGTTGTTTGTATATGCTGGTGGGGGATGACAACTGTCACAATAGCTTGTGCAACCGATGTATGAAACATTGGTTTTATCCACTCTAGGGTACACTGGACATGAGTCAGTACACCATGACAAGGTTCAGCAAGTGAAGTCATTCAAATGAAGGCAGAAGCGCAACACAATCATACATCTTTGTTCTGTTTCCCTACACGTACTCAGGATGCACAATCTTGCTCACTCATCAAATGTGCCCTCGTAATCTGCAGGTCTCCTTCACTTGCACCTGATCCATAAGAATGAACTGGCTCATAGCCTGTTTCATGCCGGGTGAGCTCCTCCTCCTCTGGTGATCCCCCTCCAGTTGCCATAGCAGAGGTGAGGTTGGCACCCAGCTTGGACTTGGTGCAACAGTTGAGGGCATTCCACCATTTCATGACCTGAGAAGCAGTGAGCTTCTCATTTCATGGTGGTGATCAGTCATGTAATCCATGAGGATGTCGAGTTCTTCATCATTGAAGTTCCTCTTCCTTGACATGGAAGCGTCCTGTGCCATGGGGTTGAGTCTTTTCATGTTGTGCAGGATTTGCCTTCTTGGCATGTGGTGCTGACCATGTGTGGCTGGGACCACTCAGGGCTCTGGATGCTGGACCACTAGTGGCCTGGGGCATGGCATCACCCACTAATGCTGGGACAGCAGCTTGCACTGCATGTCCCTTACCCTTCTGGTCAGGGACAGTGGATCTGCGTGATCCGACCGCGGCTGCTTTTACCGTGATGAAAAAGTTTACATGAGAAATGTATGAACCACAAAAGCTACCTAATTCCTTTTTCCTGGAACATAGATTACATCAAAATGATAATCTTGTAGTTTTAAAGTCAATCTAGCTAATCTAGGAGATGCCCTACTCATACTGCATACTGACAATACTTCTACCAATGCTTTGTGATCAGTACCTACTTAAATCTTGTTCCCCCACAAATACTTCCTGAAATAATTTGCCACCCACACGCATGCCAACATTTCCCTTTCAATCACCAATTCCCTTTCTTCTGCTCCATCTGCTCAAATAAATCCCTTCTCACTCTTCTATCCCAGCAAATTATAACCCAATTTCTATCACTCCTTTCCTGGGCAAACTCCTGGAGAAACTAGATATCTCACATTTTACCCTCCACACTGAATCTATTGGTTGTCTCTATGACCATCAATCTGGCTTTAGAGCATCCAGAGGCAACAAAACTGCTCTTCTGAACACCCGTGAAGACCTGCTCTCAAATCTTGAATCCAACTCTCCCTCTGGTCTGATCATTCTCAAACTTTCCTCTGCCTTCAACACAGTCAATGAGGCCATCCTCATTAATCGTCTCTGTGATACCCTTTCCATAACGGACTGGCCACTTTCATTTCTAACCAACCTTCCCAAGTGCAACTAGCCCCTTTCCTCCGCTTCATCTCACTCTCTACCTGGCGACCCTCATGGCTCTATATTATCGCTGTGGATCTTCAATATCTACCATGCCTTCTCTCCTCACTTCTAGTGTTATGCTGATGACACACAGCTCTCCTTTAAGCTTCACTCCTCTACCTCTTCTTCTTTCTCTCTCATAGCTGACTGCCTGACTGCTATTCAGGTATGGTGCTCTGCTAATGATCTCTTCCTTAATGCCAGGAAGACCAAGATTGTTCTCATTGGAACACCTGGTCCCTGCTTTCCTCCCACTTTCTGGCTGCACTCCCCCTCTTTTGAGGCAAAAAACCTTGGGATCATCTTCGACTCCTCTCTCTATTTCTTCCCTCACATCATAAACCTTGACAAGAATTCAGATTTTCAGCTCCACCTCCTCAGAGGCATTCTCCCTTTCCTCACCTTTCCCCAGAAGCTCAATGTCTCCATAGTTCTGGTTCTCTCAAGCCTGGACTACTGCAACAGCATCTTCCTCAATCTTCCTCCCTACACCCTCTTCAACTAACCCATAATAGGGCTGCAAGACTTATCCTTGGCATCAAGCCCTGGGTCCATATCTGTCCATCCCTAAAATCTCTCCACTGGCTCCTGGTAGCTGCAAGGAAATAATTCAAGACCCTCTGCATCATCCACAAGACTTACTGGGGCCTGGTGCGCCGCTACATCCAACATCCTCTCCCTAAATACCACCCTGCTAGAGACCTTCAGTCCTCTATCTTCACCTCTCTCCAAATCAGATGTTTTCTCCAAGCAGAGAGTGGGGGGTCGATCTCATTCTTCTGAAAATAAAGGCTCCCTCTTGAAAGGCCTCCCTGCCATTCTCAGATTGAAGCCGGATCTGCTGCAGTTGCAGAACCTTCTCAAAACATTCCTTTTCTCCTCCTTCTTCACCCTCCCCCTCCCTTGCTAATGTCCTGCTGTGACTGGTGCCTGGTCCCTTGTGAGTATTACAGGGGCCAGGCCCTCCTCGACTAGTCTACCCCAGCATCCCTTAACCAGCACTTCTCCGGGGCACCTTCCCTGACTAGCTTCAATCTTGTCCGCTCCTTCCTTGCACTCGTTGACCCTTACCCCTGCTTTCCTCTGTCACTGGCCTAGCTCGTGGGGCCCGAGCCTTCCTACAATTCTACCGGCCACCTTTCCCCTTTCCCAGCCCCTCTGACCAAACCTGCTCCCTCCCCCCTGCCGTTATTGTTAATTGCACTTGCACGGTAAAAGCTTAGTAGGACTACTTATTGTTGTTGCTTCTCCACTGCCCCACGCCCAGATATTTTTTTTGCCTTGTGGCACCTGGAAACACTTGTGTATAGGCATCAATGTCCTATAAATAAATAGAAAAACTGTGCTGGTATCATTAGGTTTACATTTTCCATCCTTGCCTTTAAAGTTCTTGGGCATTTGAATGTTACTTTGAAACCATGTATTAAAAGGTAATCTCTTACAATTTTAAAAACAATTTCAAGATTATGATGAAAGAGTCACTCCTTAGTTATCTTTGTATCATTAATGCCGTCCTCCTTCTCCTGTGCAAAGTGCTTTCTGTTTTTTCTGGATGACAAACTATGTCTAGACACAAAGGGGGTCATTCTGAGCTAGGAGGTAAGGGAAAAACCATGCAGGTAATGATTTACCGACATCGTTTACCGCTACAGGCTATTCTGACCTCTCAGACCGCTAATTACGGCACCGTAAACTACGATGCCGTAATTATTGGTCTTGGGTCGCGCACGCGGGCCACCATGCCGAAATTAGCGGCATGGCGTAAACTGGAGCTGATCACAAGCAAGGAGCACATGTAAATAACGGCCTCCTTAAGCCCGTAAAGTACCTTACCGGCATGGACTATATACAGGCATCTCAGAGAAGGAGTAAAGAACCCTGAGCAGTGGTTCCCAGAGCCACAGGTGCACACAATCAGCACAGGTTGAGGCAATGGAGTCACCACAGCAGAAAAGGAACACACCCACACACCACACCCCCTCCCACACCAAGATGATACCAATAGTGCCAGCAAGGGCACAACCGCAATAACTACACATACAACACCAGCCCACCCACATTGAGGAGACACAGGGGGAAAAGGAGGGGGAGACAGGCCCAGCATGCATTACCAGTGCAGCCTCCGTCACCACCCCAGCAGGCCCCATTCCCATGCAGCATGTCCGGTCCCTCAAGGAAACCCCTGAGCAGATACACACCCCCTACCAGCTTGACTGTGACACCAACACCACCATAATTGGGCCGAGAAATAACGAGATAAGCGAGCAGCATACAAATACACACTGCCATCCTGGCACAACTGAAGGTGTTGCCTGTGCCCCACACCCATGCCACAGGCACCTACCAGCACACAGTGGGGCCCATGCATGCCATGTCACAACCGTCCATTACACGGACACATAAACAAACAAGTGCTGGTTCACCTCCCCAAGCACACAAGGGCCTACAAATCCCTAACATGGACTACCCAGGAGATATACAACACTAAAGTTGGCCCCCATGCATTGGCAGGCATGGCAAATGACATGGGTGCCCCTGACAGCACCCACGTGTCGTAGGTGGACCAGCATGGCATGCAGGTGGCAGATAGCAACTGCAAGCCATACCACTCTCCCTATGTGCAGATGGAATGCAACGTTACCAAGAACATCACACATGGGTGGGCCCGACATCAAGGAACAACTCATGACTCAATGGGCCAGCTGATCACCATGCTACCGTGCTGCATAGGGCAACATGCAGGATGACGTGCCTAGCTGCCTGGTGAGTCGTCTGACTGTGTCATGCCAGTGCATTGGTGCCATGAGGTGGGTGCCTGCATGAACAAACTGGGTCGAAATGATGAAGCCAGTGCATGATGTTCACCCCTCCAACCACCCTGCCACAGACCAGTGCAACGGAACATCAGTACAGATTCCCACATCGATGGAGTAAGGCACCCACAAAACACAACATTTCCAACATCTGACAAGGCCAAATCCCACAACACATGCACCACTCATTGGTGGCCACCACAACTGTAAGGGCATATAGGAAGACACACTGCATATGCACAATGTGGCTGCCCCCAGCATGGCACCACACCGGAGACTCATCCCTGGGAGTGGATTGAACTGAGGGCAGCAGGGATGCCACACCACGTCACTGGTTTGGCACACCCATAGGAGTGGTGGAATTCACCATAGTATGGCTCAGAGCAGTATGAAGATTATGAGCCACTGACTACATCCAACACACCCAACTATGGATTCACTCAATACACAGCACTACATGGATATAACATCTGGACTGCTGCATGCATCAACGAAGCATGTACCACGAGATGTCCATGCCATTGTTCATGGACCATCTTGTAGACGCACCCCCCTACATCATTTCATTGAACTGGGCGAAATGCATCCATGGACATGTGCGTATGGCCATCAGTTACACGCTGCTATGTCAGCCAAGTTCAATTCTCCACTGTGACAGTTCAAACACTTACCTCAATTGGCTAGACATGCAGGTGTTGGTGGCTGTCCCTTGACACCATGGTACATGACCCCTGTCAGTAACCCACATAACAGGCCCAGGGAGCACTTAAACACTTGCCATTCCTGTGCATGTGTGGAGATGAATTAGTCACCTGGCTTGCGTAAGGAACATATGAGTTGGCGAAGCTGGACTGGTGGCGGACCCTTCTACTGCTATGTGGTGTCCAAGATCCCCATGTCATGTGTAAAGCTGAACAAATAGTGCATCCCTTGGATTGCGCCTCTGTCCCCTGACATGAGACTGCTAGCAGCACATGGAGATGGACGGAAGGAGGAAGAGGAAGTGGCAAGATGGCATCATGCATGCAGTGCACTTGAGGGACATGTCGTGTGCCAAACAATGATTGGACATAATAACCAGAACACAAGTCAGCTGAGAGTGGCATTACATGGGCACACAGGGCACTGGATGTGTGTCTACTTGTAGACCATGCACTGTCAGAGGTCATAATACACATGCTCAATGAGGAATGTCCACAACGGTTAAACTTTGCAACACCAATAGTGTATTGAAAATAAAGGATGAGTGTGAACATTCCCTCCAGCCACCCCCCCAACTCCACAACAAACCCTCACCCCCCACCCCCCCAACTCCACAACAAACCCTCACCCCCCACCCCCTACCCCCCAACTCCACAACAAACCCTCCCCCTCACCCTCCTCCCCCCAACTCAACAACAGTAGTCCCATGTAGTACGTGAAGGCCACATGTGGCAGCATTGACTATTGATTCTTGCTCCCGGGGCCCGGGGGAGGCATGTCCCTGCGCCGCATGGAACACAGAGTGCGTCTTGGTGGGCTTGCTGGAGTGGCCCCACTGGATGAGGGCATTTCCTCCTGCTGAGGCTGCGGATTTGATTGGGCTGCCTCAAGGGCATTGGCTATGCATCCTAGGACGTGACACAGACGGTTTGTGCTGTCAGTGACTGTCTCACACAACCTGTTGGTGCTGTCAGTGAGTGACTGGCGCATTGCCCTGAGTTTATTGTGCCGTTCCACCCTGGCCTGGCAGGTGTCCTCAATGAACTAATTGATTTGATCAGCGAGCTGATTAGCACGACGTGTGCCGAATGATGGTAATCCATCGCTCAATCGACTTGGCCCTGCGTGCTCTGGCGAGGACTGTACTGGTGGACTTGGCCCACGATCTTTGTGCCCCTGCATGTCGGTAGGAGGACTACAGGCAGGTGTGGATCTCCAGAGTCACTGCATGAGGCCAGCGGGACATTGCAGGGCTCCGGGGTGTGGACTGTCGGATAGTACTCATCCTCGGACGCCACACAGATGGATGGGGAGCTGCCCACATTCTCCACGGGACCTGTAGCTGCTACCTCCCCCGAAATGCTGGACTGTGCCGAGGTTGGGGTGTGCACTGTGGCAGGCGCCGATGCTGGGAGTGATTGGGGTTGTGCGGCCTCCACTGGCCTTTCCGGAGCCGGGGTAGGTGTTCTCTTTGCTGCAGGAATGCGCCGGCCCCTGCCACTGCCCATGGAGGTGCTTGGGCGGCTGGACTGTGGCTCACCACTGTCATGATCAGTGCCTGTGGGGGTAGAAGAGAGGGCCAACATGAGTGATTGTATGATGTCCTAATTGCGTACATGGCTGCATTCACATTTCTGTCAATTGTGCTTTGTGGCCTTTTGGGTGTAGCAACAGCAGTGGTACATGTGCATGAGTATGACATGTACGCAGGTTTCGGAGTGACACATCATGGCCTGGTAATGTACAATCTGGCTGGCACACTGCCAAACTGGCTGCACAGTGTGCATGATGTGATGTGCAGGTTAATGCACTATGGTTGATGTGTGTTATGTACTTGCACTTGGCCCTTGATTGCGTGCCAGTTGGCTCTGCATTAGTTGGATGGGGGGGTATAGTTGGATGGGGGGGAAGGCAACATGAGAAGGTGCCTTCTATGGCCCTTGGGGGAGTTTTAATTATGCAATGGCCATTGGCAGTGTAGACTTTGGACACTGACCTCCTTCAGAAGACGACGCTGCCCCACACTCCATGTCGCCGACGCCCTCAATGGATTCGGTACCAATCAATGCGGCACATGTCTCCACCCAAGGCTCAAGTTTGACAGGGGAACTTGGGCCCTCTCCGGTCTGCATAGCCTGACTCCGGTTTGCAGAGAGGAGGGCCCGCACCGGCACCCGCAGGTCTTCCCACCGCTTGCAACAGTCCCTGTGGGTGCGGGGGGTGGTGCCTACAGCGCTCACCCTCTGGCCGATTTGAGCCCAGATGTTTTTTTTCTGGATGATGGATTCTCTGCGCATGTCAGGGCTGAAGACAACACCAGCATGCTCTGCCAGGTAGTCCACCATGGCCTGCAGTTCTTCAGGGCTGAATTTCTGCTTGCAGAGCAGGTCCGCAGTCTTTTTTGGGGCTTTTGGCATTCTTCCTTGTGGTGTGATCCTTTTCCCCACTTCAGTTTGCTCCCAAGGGTGCTGGCTGATGAGGATTGCAATGGATTGTGTTTTTAAGGAAGATGGCCGCCGCGCTCCTTCCCGTTCCTGTGCGATGACGAAACTTCCAGTTCCGTTTCTTTGCGGTGACCGTAATTTACGGGAGCCGTAAATTACGGTCACCGTTATTTACAGACGCTGCTGCTTCCAAGGCGGTGTTGTTATTTACGTGTCGCGGCATGCCGGTAGGGGGTTTTGAGGGTCGTTTAGCGGCATGCCGCTCGGAACTTTTCCGGCATGGTGGAAAGCGCGTTTCCGCGAGGTCGGAATGGGCCGCAAATAGCGGTCTGACGCCAGGGCGGTGTTGTACTTTCCGCCATGCCGGAATTTACCGGTACTTACCTCCTAGCTCAGAATTACCCCCAAAGACTGACAAAAGACAGCGAGTGCTGACCCGTCAAAGTACTTTATAATTTTTGGAGCTAGTAGTCAGTGGAATTCAACACAGTTGGTGCTCTAACACACCCAGCTAACTAACAGGTGGGGACAGTTGATTAATCGTTCAGCTCAACAGTGCCCAACTTCCAAATCCCTGAGCACCTCTTCTGTTTACTTAGTTGTCATTTTCAGGGTCAATTTCCTGGAAGAGCACACAACAGTAACGGAACCCGAGTCTGTCTTTTCTTTTCATTCACTGGAGATGTTAACTAGTCAAGTGTTTGGTGTGATAGGCGCCGCCTGGGCTCCTTTCAATCGCAGTCGTTTTGCGCCACTTTCATAATTCTCAAGTGAACTATTTATTGGCACAACTTTTTCTCCCTGCTGAAAACCAAGTTACACCTTGAGATTACCTGACAACGGAGGATTATACTGATGTTCCTATTCCTCCGAACTCTGGCTTGAAGGGCTGGAAGACCATAGCTCTCAACCATTTGTGTTGCAAAGGCGGGTGAAACCACCCGATTTTGTTTTTGGCGGGTGAGACGCCCATTGGAATGCATGGGCGTGCAGGAGGCTTGGCGGGTGAGTCAGCCCTTTAAAAGGCGGGTGACACCCGCCAAAAGCGTGTGAGTTGAGAGCTATGGAAGACGCATAAAACAAAACAGGCAATATGTCTCCTTTTTTCTCTTGGCGGCTCTAAACCCTTCAAAAAAGACGAACTGCCTATTTCTATGGGACTAGCGGCACATATTTCCAATGTAAGTAAAACAGCTATTCCCGATGGCCTGTGCTTCCTTTTCCGTCATCCCTCACAGAAGTGCATAGGAATACCAAGTATGCCTTGCCATACCCATAACAAATCTCATTTCAGAAAGGGTCTACCTGGCATTTTGGAACAGTGACGGTCCTTCCAGATGAATGTTCATAACACTGTTAGTATTATTTTATGTACAGAATGCTATCTGGAACAAGCCAGATGTACGTATCACCTACTTGCTTATGTCTGTTTTTCTACCTCCCAATATGAATTATGAATCCCTGAATGTTTGGAGTGTCTCAGGACTCAGTGAAATACCGTTACACTCTCCCACATATAAATAGCCTCATTCTTCATCGTCAAACAACATGCTTCATGTATTTATATACATTTCTATTAAAATACATTGGTCAGTCCACTAAATGTGTGATTCATAACGTAATCCAATGGCCGGTTTCAAGCACATTTATTTATTTGTTTGCATTTTTAAAGCTCTCACTCAGCCCGCGGGCATCGAGGTACTGTTACAGGAATCGTTTTTTTTTTTTGTTGCGTATTTTTAATTTTTTTTGTCTTAATTGCATATTTATATTGTGCTTAAATACTCAGAGGTTTCTAAGCGCGGACCCGTGGGAACGAACCTGTGTTGCTTCGTGTCGTCCTACTTCCAAGGCGAACACCTTGCTGCTGAGCTATCCTCCCGGGACAAATTGCCCTCTATACAAGAGTGGCAGCAAGGTGCCCAGATGATTGGGGTGATGGGGTGGAGCAAAACATGGGATGGGATTTTGGGTGGTGAGGGGCTTTTTTCGGTGAAACAATCATGCTTTTTAGTGAGTAATGGTGGGATGTTTTTTTTAAAAATGTTTTATAAAACCTAAAAATAATCATTTACGTACTTTAGTAAGCTGACAAAGAATCCAGAACTTGTTAAGAAGACAAACTGGATGATTCAAAAGTGTAAAATCAGGCATGTATCTAGAAATCATTGTTAGAGTTGGACAGACACATATAGGAGGCATTGATGCGTAAGGATAGAGTATTTACAAATAGCATAATTATGCAAAAAAAACACACGCAAACCCTGTGATCCATCCGCCACATGATAGCAGGTGTAAATCTTCGATGTGCATAGGAACCAATGCGGATAAAGCACTCAACGCACACCAAAGCAAAATATACAGCCACGATGAACTCAACAATAGTAGGAGCCATTGTGCACAAACACTGCAGGGGGAAGAGGATGCCTAGGGCCCGGATCTTCACACCACACACCACGCTGTTTGGGATGCCAGATGACCAGGTATATGCTAGGTACAGGTCCCTACCCCATATAATCCTAGACCTCGTCGGAGACTTGGGAAGATGGCTTAGAATCACCCACCATCTGCTCCCAGTCGTTTACCCCCTTAGACAAAGTGCTCACTACACTCCATTTCAATGCAACTCGGTCCTTCCAGTGAAAAACTGCAACAGTTGGTGGGATATCGCAGGCCACCCAATCCTGCTGTCTACACCAGGTATTGGCATGCATAACAGCATGTGCCTGTGTGTTTAGGCACATACACATGCCCTGAACAGTGGTGAAAAGGCAGACAGTGATCCAGGATTTTTATGCAGTATCACACTTCCCCCGTTTACTAGGTTCAATTGACAGGAGTTCATCCACAAAAAAAGGTGTTTTTCCCAGACCTTATGGCTGCCTTTGTTCCCTGCCTACAAAGGATTACCACCTTTCCACAGGAACAGGATATACAGTTGGGTGAGCACCAATCCCCCAAAGGAAACCCTGCCAAAACAATAACGAAATCCCAACAGGGAGATAATGCCTGCTTTTCACTTTGAACTCAGGCAGACATACCTGTAGTAGTGTAGCATAGAATAGTAGCTGCCCCCAGAGAAAGACTTCAACCATCTTTGAAAATGGTATGCCCCACTCCCTCCTATGCCCTTCCCAACTTCCAGCAGACAAGGCATTCTGGGAGCTGACCGCAGAATGTAAAAAACTTGTATTACATCAGCTGAGTTAGGCCCCTTGCAGTATGATTCAAATGGACCAATTGTCTGTCATAAAACATCTATATATAATGGGTGTGACCCTGTTAGTTGAATCATCTTGAAGACTCATCGCAAACCAAGTTGAAGAGGATTTCACTGGAATGTTCATGCGCTAAAGTCTGCACAGATTACCAAGCCATTAGGATGAAGATAATGTTTTTTAAGGGAGGGTGTCCTCCCCTTGCTCACTGCAAGAGAGCATTTTAGTTATCTGCAGTGGGAAAATGCCTGCCTGCTGCTTGGATAGTGATATAAAGGACTCTGCCTGCTGACGTGGGAACCCTTGCAAGGGTCCTTGGCAAACTTCCTTGCTGGGAAGGTCAGAAAAGAGGCTCATTATTACTCAAGTACCCACCTCAGGGGCTCACAGAAGACCACTGGCCTGGAAGGACATAGGAAGGACTCATCTTTCCTCATGGATCCTGGGCAGTGCATCAGAGCACCCGTGGAACAAAAAAAAATTCCTTTGATTCCCAGACAGTGATCCAGGATTAGTATGCAGTAGCACACTTTCCCAATTTAATAAGTGCAATTGACTGCACTTGTGTTGCACTACGCCACCCCGAATGACAGAGTACATGATATGATAATGATATGATATGGCATTTATAACACGCCTATACACAAGTGTTTAAAGGTGCGACAAAGCAAGTGAGGGGGAACAGAGGGAAGACAGACAACGGTCTTACTAGGCTAGATGTCATTCAGAATGCGCAAGTGCATGTGAAGGGGGAAGGGGAAAAGTGCATGGGGAAAGGTGGAGGGGAAGTGCAGTACATGGGATAATAGAATAAATAAGATAAATAACAAATACGGCAAGCTGGTGGCAAGTGCAAGGTAAGTGCAGACATAAGTGCAGCTAGGGGGACTGCAGGAATACAGAAAACAGTCCTCAGGTGCGGGGTTTGCCAGGGAGGCAGTGCAGGAGTGCAACTGGTGGGGCCTGGGCCCAAGATCGGAAAGGTGGCCAGGTAACCAGTGCAGTTTCAGTTTCACCCAGGAATTCAGCAGGGGAGAGGGAGATTGAAAGCAGAAGCACCTAGGAAGGTTTTGAGGTGCTTCCAGAACCAGAGATGGTTCTCCTCAAGTTTCAGGGAGGCAGGGAGGCTGTTGCAGAGGGAGGTCCCAGCCGAAGAAAGAGATCTACCACCAACTCGTTGCTTGGAGAAGCCACTGACCTTGAGGGAGTTGGAGGCGGATGAGCGAAGAGCTTGAGAAGGAAGATATTTAGGAAGAGGGAGTTGAAGGTATTGAGGGCACAGGCCCCAGAAGGCCTTGTGGACAATGCAGAGGGTGCTGAACTTAATCCTTGCAGCCAGTGGGAGCCAGTGCAGAGATTCCAGTCCTGGAGAGATTTGATCCCTGGACTTGAGGCCAAGGACAAGTCTTGCAGTCCTGTTCTGGATGTGTTGCAGAGGGTGCAGAGTAGAAGCTGGCAGATTTTGAAAGTAGTTGTTGCAATAGTCTAGTTTAGAGAGAACCAGAGCTCTGGAGACAGTGAGCTTTTGGGGGAAGGAGAGGAAAGGAAGAATACCTCTGAGGAGGTTCAGCTGGTAGTGTGATTTCTTAGAGACATCAGAGATGTGAAGGGAGAAGGATAGTGTGAAGTCGAAGATGACCCCAAAGTTTTTAGCATTGCAGGTGGGAGCAGGAAGAGGGCCAAGAGAGGCCAGTCAGATAGTGACAGGAAAGGAGGGAGCGAATGTGCCGATGAGGAGAATCTCAGTCGTACTGGCATTAAGGCAGAGATAATTTGTGGCACACCACTCCTGAATAGCAGACAGACAGTCAGAGATGAGTGAAGGAGAAGACGTTACTGAAGGTTTTCTGAAAATGAGCTGAGTGTCATCCGCATAGCACTGGAAGTTGGGGCAGAGAGCGACAATGCGGTGGGCAAGAAGTGCCAGGTATTGGTTGAACAGCCAGGGAGAGAGGTTAGACCCCTGGGGAACACCACAGGTAGAGATAGAGATAGAGATAGAGATAGAGGAGAGGAAGGACCCAAGTTGGACCTGGGAGCGTTGATCAGAGAGGAAGGAAGCCAGCCACGCCAGGGCCTGACGGGTGAACCCAGGTTATCATGGAGACAGTTGAGCAGGATGACATGGTTGATTGTGCCAAAGGCAGAAGAGAGATCAAGCAAGATGAGGACACAAAGGGTGTTGGAATCAAGGTTGGAGAGCAGGTCTTCACAGATGGTCAGGAGAGCAGTTCACGTGCTTCTGGCTGTTCTGAAGCTAGACTGATGATCATGAAGACAACCAGCTTTTCCGGGAGTTTGCCCTGGAAAGGAGTGATGCAGATTGGGCGATAGTTAGCCGGGCAGGACGGGTCAGGCAGAGGGTGTTTTAAGAAAAGGGTGAACAAGGGAGAGCTTCAGGTGGGATGGGAAGATTCCAGTGGCAAAGGTGTGGTTGCAGAAGTCAGCCAGAGCAGGAGCCAGGGAGTCAATGTGGTCCTTGATAGGTTTGGAGGAACAGGGATGAACCTTTTTTGACAAGACTTTCATAGATCGTACTTGTCTGGGGAGAACAGGGGAAAGGCAGAGAAGGAGGAAGGAGAGGTGGCCAAGAAGGGCCAGAGGAAGAGCAGGGAGCAGGGAGTGGAGAGGGAGAGGATGAGAGAGAGGACAGGATGTTCTGAGTTTTAGAAAGGAAATGAGAAGCTAAAGTCATGCAGAGGGCCTGGGAAGGGACAGGAGAGGTAGAGATTGCAGCAGTATTGGCCAGTTCCTTGCAGATTTTAAAGATTTCAGCCAAGTTGTCAAATGCCGCAGAGAAGTGGGCTTGGATGTGAGCTTTCTACTTGGTGCAGACAGGGAGCCGGTATTGCCTTCGGAGAAGACGGCATGCCAGTTTGTCAGAGGATGTATCAGAAGCATGCCATTTCCTCTCAGCCATCCTGCACTTGCGTTTGAGGTTGACGATGTCTGAGTCACACCAGGAGCTGCACTTGGCTTTGGACTTCAAGTGGATCTTCATGACATGAAACCTTCCAATTGCAAACACAGAAATGCGGTCATCATCCATGTCCCTGCACAACTAATAATCGAATTACAAATGAGTTTTAAGTTCAAGAAAAGAGTAACAGAGTGAAGACATTATAGCTGGAGCTAGAACCCTGTGGTTGTTTAGAGACACCAGGTTGTTTATGTTAATGATTTTAATTTTAAAAACCTACATTTTGACATTGATCTGAGTTGACCTGATTTTATAATGAAATGGTTTGGATTGCGAGGATTGCAATAGTGCTAGATTGTTCCTACATTGTTGTGTCTGAGAACACAGAACAGCCAGATGTCATTCTCATTCATTATGGAGGCAATGACTTGGGGAAAGTATTTGTATTTGTATTTTATTTGTATTTTATATAGCTCCTTAAGCAAAGGCGCTGTACAGAGAAGCAGAGACAGTACACATATATGTTCCAACCATAATGTTCTCCCCGTCCATGTTCTATCATCCTCTGTCCACCCACAAATGGTTCTTTTTAGAACAACCATTCACGTGATAAACATAAGAAAAAAAAGAACAGACAATCTGTAGAAATGGATCAACGCTGTTTCGGCATACTCCACATTCATTTTCCCATAGAGGAAAAATCCATAAAAATTAATAACAAAATAAAAGCAATCTGTCACATTAACCACCATGGAGAGTATAGGACTTCACCGACTTACGAAAAAGGGAATAGAGAGAAACAGAATGAAGAGAGTAGGGGAGAGCATTCAAATGTAAGGGATCTAAGAGGGTACAGGATTGAAAGCGAGACTGAGCAAGGGAGGATGTGGAGTCATGAGGAGCAAATGAAAAGAGGAGTAAAGAGATTGGGAAGGAATATAGAAAGAACCCAGAGATGGTAGTTAGGTGCAAGACATTGAAGAGACTTGAAAAAAAGTAAAAGTTAAAGCAGAATCAAGATGAAGCCCCAAATTATGGGCAGTAAGAGAAATTTGGAGCTGTGATTTGGGAAACTAAACAAAGGAAGGGGAAATAGGAAGAGGAAAAATAGTAGCAGGAAAGAAAATAACCTCAGTTTTGGCAGTGTTAAGCATAAGATAGTGAGATGACATCAGGATTTCGTAGCAACTAAACAAATGAAGTGTTTATGGTGAATATCGGAAGAAAAAGAAAAAAATGACAAGACGAGCTGAGTATCATCAGCATAAAAATTATGTGGTAGGTTAAACGAAGAAATAACTGCAGCAATAGGGGAAGTATAAAGTGAAAACAGAACAGAACCCCAAACTGACCCTTGTGACAAAAAGTGTCAGATGTTTTACCGCCACAAGAAAGAGAAAAAGTTATTTGTGCAGGTATTATTGGAACGGGGAAAGAACAGAGCGAGAAAAAACAAAAGATGAGAGAGAAGCCAATAGAAGAGAGTGATCAGCCGTATCAAAGTCCGCTGAAAGGTCCAACAAAATAAGAAGCGAAGAGTGCTTAGAATATCATTCAGTAAGTAATGATTCCAGAACGGAAAGAAGGGCAGTTTCGGTAGAATAACAAGAGCGAAAGCATGACTGGAATCGCAGGAGAATAGAAGAATTAGAGACACAGGTAGAAACTTGGCACAAGACAATGTTATAGATAAATTTTTGAGAGCTGTGACAACTGATATAAATAAAGACCATAACATCTTCAGGAGGGATCAGGTCAAATTCAAGTGTTTGGGTAACTTATCCCGCCAAAAATAAATGGCACTTGATAATTTAAAGAATGATAACTCAATTATCATTGAGGAGGCTAACAAGGGAGGACATATTGTTATAATGGATAGGAATGATTATATTACAATGGCTATGCAACATTTGAATACAGCTGGATGTTATACAATACTGAAAGAAAACCCGAAGAAGGATATGGTGGAGCAAATGAGTGAACTAATATCTAAATGGCATAGACAAGGGTTAACAACTGACAAAGAAAAGGCTTTATTCACTATAAAGGAACCAATTCTTCCAACTATCTATTTCCCCTTTAAGATCCACAAGACTTTTGAACACGTACTGGAAGCAAAGCCCATCCTAAGTGGGATAGGATGGGCAACTGAACCCTTATTAGAATATATTGATCTGATAATCAGATCACATATAAGCCAACTTAAATCTTTTTAAAAGGACACAACCAGTGTATTGAACATTCATAAAGCATCAAACTGGGATCATCAATGTCTGGTGGCCACACTTGATGTTCGGGCCCTGTATACATCAACCAGATATGATTGTGCACTTAGGACTATAGAATACACCTTTAAGGACAGTCCCGCCTCATAATACCACCACAGAAATATGCTCATGGAAATTCTACGCTGCAACATAACAAATTCATATTTGATGACACGTTTTTTCAACAAACACAGGGAGTGGCAATGGGCACCAAATATGTGCCGGTTCTGGCGAATCTCTTCATGGGGCTGTTCGAAAATACAGTGGTCTACACTAACACCAACTATCGAGAGCATGCAGTATTGGGCACCAGATACATAGATGATGTTCTACTTATTTGGAAATGGAGTGCACCTCAACTTGAAGGCTTTATTAACGAATGATTTGCACATGGCTGTTCCCCTTTTGCAATGGTGCAGACGGGCTAAAAAACGGTGGTGTGGAAGGTTGCCCAGAGCAATTGCCAGTGGTTTAGATTCATTTGAAACCTTCCACCCATCACTTTTGTGGTCAGTTTGTTTCTCCTTGTGAGAGAGGGTATGCCCAGACGTGGGTCCCTTGCTCGCTGCGCCACAGGGAACCAGGCTGCACCTCACTGAGGAGGTCCAACAAGGCCGAAACATGTCTGGGGTTGCTTGGTTTTCTGTGCAGAGGGGACCTGGCCTAGCAGTTCGGGCTGGGCTGCTACCTTCGGTGGCGGCAGCTGCTGACTGATTTGAACATGGCTGGTCCCCTTTTGCAATGGCGCAGACGGGCTAAAAAATGGTGGTGTGGAAGGTTGCCCAGAGCAATTGCCAGTGGTTTAGATTCATTTGAAACCTTCCACCCATCACTTTTGTGGTCAGTTTATTAACGAAATGAACACCAATATGAATGGCATCTTATTTACCAGAACACACAATGAAAAAGATATTAACTTTCTAGTTATGAAAATGTATGTATCTGACAACAAATTACAAACCTGTACTTTCAGGAAACCAATGGATGTGAGCTCAACCCTATATGCGACAGGCTGCCAACATGATTTGGTAGTAAGTGATATACCTGTTGGTGAATTCATAAGGGTGAGAAGGAATTGTGAAGACCAAATGATTTTTGAGAGTGAATGTGATCCACTATCTGACAGATTTCATCAAAGAGGTTATTCAAGTACCAGCATCCAAGCAGCAATAACAAAGGCCAAATCAATGGACAAAAAGGGGACAATAAAGGAGTAGTGTGCTCAGAAATATTATTGTCCGAGGGTTCAGGCATGTGTTTTTAATCATACGTTGATCGATTGTATAAACATTTCCTGTGCACCTTACCAAGTTTTCCACTTTTGTACACATGTGAAATCCAGCAACAGGGCGTGGCCATTTTGTGATAATATTATCTATTTCTGCATCGCCCAAGCAGGACTGCCCTTGCAGCACTAAATGATATCCCCCGCCCCTGAACCTGACATCAGCAAACCTAGTGTTATTCTCTGTCTTTCTCCGTGACGTTACTGGGCAGCGTAGCCAAACGCACCCAGTCATCACCTAAGTAACGCAGAACCCGGAAATCAACACACATCGTCTCACAACATAGGGCCCACAATTCGGAATATAAAACTGTACTTTAAAAGGAAACAGCAAGACTGTACTATTTGTAAAGTACTTTTATTTCACAATAAACGCTCAGAGAACATCCGGCTATTTCCATATTCAATCAAATTGGATTTTTATTTCTTTACTCTCGATCCGCAAATGTTTATCGTGAGTCACGCAGTGTTCCTTTTGGGTACACAAGGTGTTCGTTTTGGGTAAAAGAAGCGCTTTTGTCGCATGGTGAATTGCAAGGCTTGGGCATCAACTTGGGGCTAGACCACCGTAAAAGATGTTATGTTGCTCCTAATGACTGGTACCGCGTAAGGGCATATCAGCCCTTGGCGATTGTCCCAAAGAAGAGTCAAATATATCCAGTTATTGAGATGTATCTGCAGCTGACAGTTGAATTAACCCATCAGTTGGTATCTGGAATCGATGACAACCGCAGAATGGCAGGATGTATCTGTTTGGAAAACATAATAGAAATGTGTCTCAGTAGCCGATCTTTATTACAATTTATCATTTTACTTATTAATTCGGCATCGGGTTAAAACTAACGATTAGCACAGACCTGAAACAATGTGAACAGAGAGAAAACAACGTGGAAACTACTACACAATTTGCTTCCGAGGATAGTGTTATGGAGTATGTTCAGCTCTAAAAGGGATGCGGAAGCTGATGCTAAAATTTGAGGTGCACATAGATGGCATTTTAATGAAATATTAGCGTTGAACATGGGGGAACCGAGCGGTGGTCTACATGCATCACGATGCTAGACTGCCCATGGGCCCGGTAGAAAGACCAGTACACACAAAGGTTGTACTTGTGTTTCATTGGAATATGCCACATAGAACAAACAAGTAAAATGTAACCCAGCAATAGCGGTCAGCTAATGATAAATTGATGTTCGTTCAGGTATACAATCGTCAAAAGTCAAACTTACATTATATTCGGCATTTCCATTCTCTTGGCATAAAGCAGGCCGTAATGCAGACACTCGTTTGCATCAAAGATTTTTCATAAACTGAACTTACATGTTCCTTAGTCCAGTTTTGGAATGGAGAACCTTATCCTTTCTTACGTTATTACACCCTTCCTTTAATTCAATTCCTTTTGGAATGGTCCCTTTCTCTCAACGGCAAAAACAATTGAACCTTATACTGTGTGTGCGATGCGTAGGCTTCCTCAGCTCGCAAGCAAAAATTCTAAGCTGGTGACCTTCACTCAGAATGAAGATACATTCTTAGTTTGCAACAACTTGGCTCACCGCATGCATGAGAACTGGAATTGTGAAGCACGGGCACAGGAGGAAAAATGTGGGGGATGTCCTTGCTTGATATTCTTGGCACTGCTGGGGGGTAGGGAAAACTTGGCAATGACAGAATGCACCCTACTCCAAAATTGGAGTTGAGGGTACACAAAATTGAGTCAAAGTGTGTCTAGCAATAGCCCCACCTCTGCTTATGTCATGGCCTCCTTCTCTTATGTAGCCTAGGTCTCATCCCTTTTGTGGGACGAGCAGTTAATCAGCTATTTGGGCAACTGTATGGTAAGGCAACTGCCAAACCGCAAAGGTTCTTTCACACTGTTATCCATCTGGCCCTCTCACGATCAGTGAAGGTCCCACAGTAGCTGGGCGAAACTGTGAACTGTGAAAGCACAGCGTTACATTGTATGGAAATCATAAAAATTGTACTAGTTGAAAAAAAGGACAAAGAGGATACATTTTAAAAGACAAATTGGATGCTTTATTTGGACACTTCATAAATACATTGTTGATCAAAAAAACAGATGGTAATCATTTGTAACTGGATTTGAACTGTTCCACAAGCTCTGCTTTAGCTGGACAGGGCACAGTGGCAATGTTTTGTGGCAATGTATGTGTACTCAGAACAAAATAGCACGCACTTCTGTGATTATGTAAATCCAAAATATTAATAATAAGATCTTTCACAAAATCGAATTCCATTTCCTCGTATACTGGCTTGACCACCCATTTTGTGCTTCTTTTTGTAAAGGCCATAGTGTAGCGAAGCATCCCAAAGTTTCCTGCAGTCATCGATTGTTCCGGCCTACATTCTCGTTATTCGCTAATACCACCAGTAATGTCCTCAATTTCATCCCTTCAATGCCGAAATGCAATCTCTGTGTCCTGTAATTTAGGCACATATTGTGGAATACCTCCAAATCTTGTGTGTGACAGAATTCTGGGAGTCCCTTCAGATCTCTTGATAGAGTTTTATCAAACACAATCTTCTCAAGGGCTTTGTGTGGAGGTGAAGATGGAAACAGCCACTTCTTCTTCCATTCCTGCTCCGGAGACAAATAATCATGTTCACATTGGTGGAAGTTTTGGTTTTCTGTCCAAGAGTGAACGTTGGAACAGTGGTGCATTAGTGACTGCCATTTTTCTAGTAGAATATCCACAGACCCATCACAAGTTTTGGAGCTCCACCAAAGATGGTTGCTGAAAGACTGGGACCACTGTGAAATACTTTCAGAACCTTTTTTTTCCCTGCAGCTGAGATTTTTTTATTGATGGATTTGGCAATGTGCCATACATCAAATTGATGGCAAATATTTGGAAACTGTTCTCTCATTGTCTTGGCTATTGAAACGTGTCTATCCGTGGCTATGAGGTCAATTTGCATTCCCCTCGATTTTAGATCTTCCAGTGATTTTAGAAAACCAAGTTTCTATATGGCCACTGAGGATTTACATTCGGACACCTGCACGACCACCAACCTCACCGTTTTTTTACTTTCCATGTCCTGAAAGTGGTATGTGCAGTACTTTGCTGAAAATCTGGGGCTGTCACACTGTCCATCGCCAGCTAGACTGAACCGTTTGTCGGAGAATGTACTTTGAATAGACAATTGTTCAATTTTCCAAGCTTCACTAATAGCAGGGAATAGATATTGAAGTTGATATTTGTAGTACTGTGTTTTAGAAATGAAATGGAGTCCCACAAATGGACAGAAACTAGACAACTTAATGAAACTAGAGCCACTGAAATGTAAAGCTGCTGCACACAGTAGATTGCCAGCTGGCAGTTTCCCCAGTATTGGTTTAGCGGACCATGAACATTTTTGAGGTTACTGCCTTGTGATACATGAGTCACATTCACCAATGGCTTCCCACATATTTCCCCTCTCATTGAATGCACACATTTCAGCATATTTATAATCTCCATCAAGCTGCTGTTGAATACTATGTATTTGGTGTCCTTTATTAGACTGTCATCCTCCATTAATGTTGTTTCTGACCTGACTGTGGTTGACATATCAGCCAAACTGGACATACTGTAGTCGATATCTTTGTCTAGTTCCTCGGTCAATTGTATTGATGCTTCAGTCTCTGTCATTTCAGCGTCTGTTACTTGAACCTGAATCGGAGAAAACATCAATGTCGACTGGTTTTTGGGTGGCCCTTTTTTGGCGGGTGTGGATATTGTCAAGTGGTCTGTGACTAATTCAAAAGCATCTTCAATACATTCAGTTTCATCTTCATCTGGTGGAGCAGACGCATTGTAGCAATGGTCCAAAAACACTTTGCTGGCTTCGCCTGTCATATTAAATTCATTTTCTGGCCATAGGGCAAATGTATCTCGAGTCTGAACATGCCGCACCTTAATTAATAGTTACTCCATGGTGAAAACAGTTTGGCAAGCAGCATCTCTCATTTGTGTCGCTGTCTGTGTCTGCATAGTCCGTACACCATCGGCCAACTAGAAGACAGGTTGGAAAAAGATGTTCAATGTAAATCCAACATACAGTATTGGACAGTTTACATACACTGTAACTTCAGCCACAGCAAGCTGGTCCACCATCTAAGATCCATGTGCCTCCTCTTCTATATCTGGATCTTGTATACATCCCTAGAAAAGAGTATCCATTTAAAATAAGTCATTTGTATTCTAAATCAAATTATTCCTTCGCACACATGGCTTACACAGATAAACTCATACATCGTGTACGTCTATAGTCAAAATATACGTTTGGGATTTCATCTGATTGATGGCTAGTTTACTTGATCAAAGTTGACTGTCCAAAGCACACTCTTCAAAATGTTGCACTCAAGCAATTTGCAAAAACTGCTTGTTGCTAATATTGTCACTGTCTAATAGTATCAGATCTAGGACCGACTTTCTTTCATTCGAGGAACTGTCAGTACGCACACCTCTGGCTTTGGATCAACTACAAGGGATGATGTAATTGTAGTCAAAGCTTTAGCATCTGCCTGAAACACAGTACTTGTATTAGTATGGATGAAAAAATTGAAATTGAACACACACATTGTGACGCCGACATTAGTACATATCAAAAGCAATCCACAAATTAAACATTGTGTAAACAAATGACACAGTACGTAAATATGATCAGATTTTCTCAAATTCCATGCATAAAACAATTCCGGAACTGAATGCCTAAGTAAGACTGCCTGATATGCGCTCAAAGTGGTTGTTGACTCCAGGCAAGACATGGATGCTGAATCTTGCTACTTCATATTCAGTGCTTAGTCATGGAGTTGTAAAGGGAAAATATTATTTGATTTAGAAATGCTAATCTTAAAAATTGGCATGTAAGGAAACAGAATACAAAAACATTATCCTTATTTCAAAGGACACTATAGCATAGTTATCTGTGCCCATAAATCAATTTTCTGTGAGGCTTCTAAAACCAAGGACAGATGTTTAGCAAAATGGTCTTTTTTAAAAAGCAATACAATCTTACTAATATGAAAATGATTATAAGGGATAAAAACACCTAAAACACCAATCCGTCCATTTAGTTACCCGTTCACTACCCTAAGGGCTATAGCTAATTCTGGAACTGTGACTCACCTGAGGCGGCATGTGAACAAATAGAGTCGGTATTGCATTTGGGAGCAATTTTCGAGTCGTTCAGAGTTGATTCTTCATTGTGTACATGGATGGGTCGTACATATTCTGGGTAAAGTGCAGGATGCAGATGCGGAATCCATCACCCCTCTTGTCCTCCAAGACATCTTTGACTGTACTTTCAAGCTCTGCCAGTGCATATCTGCAACATCTGACCCATTCTCTTATTCGATCTACAGTCTTTGGGAATACATGCATTGTAGTGCCTTCAGATTTCTCATGGGTCTTAGAAAGGCAACGAAAATCGCACATGCAGGCATTGTAAACTCTGCAACAAAAAAAAGTCAACATTATTCGAAAATGAATTTGCATAAAAACATGAGAAAGAAGGATTATACCATACATTCTTCTATGCAAGGTATGTTTTGGTCACCACAGCAAAACCAGTGTAGCGTGGGCGGCTGTATTATAGGATAACTTTCATAAACTATTCTTTGATGTGACGAAAATCAGAACATGTTACTCGCCCCTTGATCAAGCATAGAAAGGAAACATGCTTATAATATTGACACGGTCCGCTAAGGATGCAATTCGATGCCAATTGACACTGATGACAATTGCTATATGTAACGCTCACCTGATTCCCGTAGAGGTGCCGGTCTTGACTGGGCGTATACCGTATCTTCAAAGGTGATGTGTAACACACGGCTGGCTCTTTGGGCTGGACCTCTGTGCACTATATGTCTGACTCGAAGGGTAAGATGTCTGCAGATAGAAAATATGGGATTAAGGAACTGGGTTATTGAATGTCTCTTTCTTCTTCCCTTTCTCTTCTCCTGTAGAACCCCAAAGGTTAACGCTCTCACCTTAGGTAAGTGAACGCCGTGCTCTCCATCTGCCTCGGGGCAGGGTGCTGTAACCAGTTTCTTCACTGGATAAGGGGAGCAGGCCTCTTGACTTCAGAGGACTGCTGTCAGTCGTTTACTGCACGAACGGTAAGTTTCGAGTAATTCTAATGTCTTTAAAGTCTTTAGTAATGATGTTTCTTGTTTTGCAGGGTTCCGGCGATGGCGGATGACGGGCTGAAGTGAGTTGAAGATGGAGCCCGTGTGATGAATAGAAGCGCCTGGAAGCACGTAAGTAAGCGCTTGTTGCCTGCTTCACGATGCGCTCTAACAGTCTTTTTATTTTGCAGGTACAAGTTCGGAGCGGCTGCAGGGTGCCGGAATACCCACTGGGTTAGATGTGGAAAGAAGTAATGGCACATGAGTATTAAAGTTCCCCAATGTCTTTAAACGCACCTTGTTTTGTCTTTACGATGCGGGATGCAGCGCTGAAGGCCTCTGGAGCGTGCAAAGAGTTGGTAAGCTTTTGTCTTTCAGATGCCGGAATGCAGTGTGAAGACCTCCGGAGCGCACGAAGAGTAGGTAAGCCTTTGTCTTTCAGATGCTGGAATGCAGCGCGAGGCGTTGATGACAGCCGATGGACCAGGTAAGTGAAGAGCTGTCACTGAAGACCGTAATGCTAACCTGTTCTTTCTTGTCTTTATAGGTATTGCTGAAGACTGGATTCAGGATGGTAAGCCTTTTTCCTTAGGCCCAGGATCAGATGCAGAAGACACGATGAGCGTTCTGCTGCAGAGGATGCAGAATAACGCAAAGCAAGATTCATCCATCGGGTGTGGTTTAAATAGCCTCCTGTAGTGCTTAGGTGTCTCCTTCCACAGCCACGCCTAGGTAAGAAAAGAGTTCCTGCTTTCCAGAAGAGTTCCAGTGTTCTGAATCTAGGGAGTGGCTCCTGCCCCACCCAACAGGAAAAGTAGTTCCAAACAGAAGAGGATCAGAGCCTCAACTGGCAGGCAAGTAAGCAGCATGGTCTGCTGCAGGTAAGTCCACCCAAGCATTATGAGCCCGGCGCTTCCAGCGCTGGGACTGGGCATATTTATGAGCCTGGTGCCACTGGCGCCAGGACTGGGTCCAAAAGGTCCGAATTGGGACTGGTTGGCACTAGGAACCTGGGTTATGGATCTGCTTCCAAGGGAGTTGGGAAAACCCTGACCTTTTGGAAGCAGAGATCATGACAGTACCCCCCCTCAAGGCCCCTCCCAAACCGGGCTTCTCTGGGGGATTTGGCTTGTCAGGAAATGTTCGGTGAAATCTTTTGATTAGGCGAGGAGCGTGGACATATTCAGCAGGTTCCCAGGATCTCTCTTGGGGGCCGTAGCCTTTCCAGTCAATTAGGTAAAATAGTTTAGATTTGGAGATCTTGGAGTCCAGAATGCTTTTGACTTCAAACTCGAGTTCTCCATCAACTAGGATAGGTTTTGGAGATTTAGTTAGTCGGGTTTGAGGTTGCACGGTTTTAATAGAGAGACGTGGAAGACCGGATGTATCTTCATGTGCGGGGGCAAGTCCAACTTGACCGCTACTGGGTTTACTATGGTAGTGATGGAATAGGGACCAAGGTATCTTGGGTTGAATGTGCGTGGCCCTTTTAGAGGTAGATATTTGGTGGATAACCAGACTTGATCCCCTACTTGATATTGAGGGGCTTCCTTCCGATGTTGATCTGCTCCTTTCTTGTATTGTTCTTTAGCCCTTTGAAGGTGAGAAACAGCTTCCTTAAAGGCTTGGGTGATTGTAGAATGCAGGTAGTCTACTGCTGGTGTTTCAAGATCTTGGAGGGGATCCAACTCCGAGGTTCGAGGGTGACTGCCGTACAAAAGAAAAAAACGGGTTTTCCCAGTTCCCGAATGGACAGAGTTATTGTAGGCATATTCGGCTATCCGAAGGATGTCTTTGCAAGTTTTTTCAGTTTGTTGCAGCATGCAGCGTAAATACTGTTCCAGAGTTTGATTGGTCCTCTCGGTTTGTCCGTCGGTCTGAGGGAGGTGACTGGTCGATAGTCTCACATCAATTTGAGCCGACCGACAGCAACTTCGCCAAAAATGAGAAATAAATTGACTACCTCGATCCGAAATTAGAACCGAAGGAAAACCGTGCAGTCGGACGATGTTTTCGAGAAATTCTCGGGCCAGAGATGCTGCTGTTGGCAAGCCTTTGAGCGGAATGAAATGCGCCATCTTGGAGAATAAGTCCACGATTACTAGAATCGTATTGTATCCGGAGCATGGAGGTAGATCGGTGATGAAGTCCATAGAAAGCGTATGCCAAGGGCGAGGTGGGATGTCAATAGGGCGTAAGAGGCCTGCTGGTCTTTCCTTTTGACTCTTGTTTTGGGCGCATACTCCACAGGACATTATAAAGTCTCTGATATCTTTTTTCCAAGACGGCCACCAGAAGTAGCGCTTGATCTTTTCTGAGGTCTTGGCCATACCGGGATGTCCTTCCATTAAAGAATCGTGATAACAAGAGATTACTTTTTTCTGTAAATCTGTGCTGGGTAGGTATAATCGTTCTTGGAAATACAATAAGTTGTCCTTTACTGCAAAGTCCTTTCCCTGCAGATGCCAATTCTGTATGTCTGCTGGAGTTACAAGTTGCCTGGCTTTATCCTTAACTTCCTCTATGGTTTCTGTGGCGATTACACCCAGAATTCTTTGTTCGGGAATGATTGGTACAGGTTTAGGGTTGATCAAGTGTTCTTCCATTCCCATCCGAGAAAGGGCATCAGCTTTACCGTTCTTTGTACCAGGTCGATAGGTAATTATGAAGTCAAACTCGGCAAAGAATAATGCCCAACGGAGTTGTCTAGAGGATTGGGCTTTTGCGGTTTTCAAATATTGCAGGTTTCGATGATCCGTAATCACAGTAACGGTGTGTCGGGCCCCCAGCAGATAATGCCGCCAAGCCTTAAAGGCAGACTTGATAGCCAGAAGTTCCTTGTCAGTAATCGTGTAATTGATTTCAGGATGCGAGAATTTGCGGGACCAAAATGCCACGGGATGCAACTGATTGGTTACCGGGTCCTTTTGTGATAGAACTGCCCCCATGGCAAGGCTTGAAGCATCAGTTTCCACGATGTAGGGGAGTTCAGGGCGAGGGTGTTTTAAGATTGGTGCAGAGATAAATTTAGTCTTCAAATCCTGGAAAGCTTGTTCCGCCTCGGTAGACCATTCAAAACGTTTGTTTTTCTTTAACAAGGCAGTGATGGGCTGGACTATTCGAGAGAATTCGGGGATAAACCTGCGGTAAAAGTTAGCGAAGCCTAACATGCTTTGCACACCTTTTACGGAGGATGGTGATGGCCATTTGAGAACTGTATCGACCTTCTTTGAATCCATACGCACTCCGCCAGGTGATAATATGAATCCCAAGAATTCAACTTCAGTCACGTTGAAAACACATTTTTCCAACTTAGCGAAAAGTTTGTGTTGACGCAATCTTTCGAGGACCATTTTCACGTGTTTCTGATGTTCAGATTCCGATGAAGAATAAACGAGGATGTCGTCAATGTAAACAACAACACATACATCTATGAGCTCTCTGAGGACATCGTTCATAAAATATTGAAAGGCGGCCGGGGCATTGCAAAGTCCGAAGGGCATGACCTGATATTCAAATAGCCCATACCTGGTGCGGAAGGCCGTCTTCCATTCATCGCCCTCTTTTACTCGTACCAAGTGGTAAGCTCCTCTAAGATCCAGCTTTGTATATATGCATGCTTTTCTGACTTGGTCCAGGAGTTCAGGGATCAAAGGTAACGGATATCTATTCTTAACGGTGATCTGGTTCAGGGAGCGATAATCTATACAAGTTCTAAGGTCTCCTTCCTTTTTTGGAACGAAGAACAAAGCTGAAGAAGCAGGGGACTTGGAAGGACGAATAAACCCATTTGCCAGGTATTGATCCAGGTATTGTCGAAGGTGAAGGTTCTCAGGCTCGGTGAGGGCATAAATTCTACTACAAGGAGGAGTAGATCCAGGTATCAGGTCTATCTGGCAGTCATAAGACCTATGAGGAGGTAGAGAGTTAGCCTGATCCTTCCGGAAAACATCTTGGTATTCTAGGTATTCGGGAGGTAACTGGGGAGTCTCTGAAGAAATTGCTGCCAGTGCAACACCAGGTGGAGGGTGACAAGTAGAGACACATTCTGGAAACTGGACCGTTCTTGCTCGCCAATCGATCAGAGGATTGTGTTTCTCTAACCAAGGTATTCCTAGAATAATCTGAAACTGAGGGGCCTTGATCACATCGAACACGATCTTCTCATGGTGTCCATCTTGACTTACTAGCGTCACCTCTTGAGTGGTATGCGTTACTGGCCCGGAGGCTATCTCCGTACCATCCACCGTAGTAATGACGTCCTTTACAGCCTTGGGAAAAAGAGTTAGATTCATCCTCAAAACCATTTCATGATCCACATAATTGCCGATGGCACCGCTGTCGACGTAAGCTTCAATTGCATGTAATCGATCCGGATTATCAGGGCTAATGAGGACCATAGGTATCACGAAATGCGAGGTCACGGAACTGGTTTTCACGCTCGGCAAGAGGACCTCTATTCTTGTTGGGCGAGGTCGTTTCCCTGCTCAGAGTTTGTAACTTTGGTAACTGCAGCTCCTACTGCCTTCTTGGCAGGTTTCACCGGACAGTCTCGAAGAAAGTGACCTGAGTTTTCGCAATAGAGGCATAATTGCAACTGTTTTCTCCTTTCCCGCTCCTTTTGTGTTAGAAGACCTTTCAGACCCCCTATTTGCATGGGTTCCCCGGAGTCTACTCCTTTGGAAGGAGTTGGCGGTTTGGAAAATACTCGAGCATCAAACTTGGAACGATCGGCCTTCCTGTTCTGCAGTCTGTGATCTATTTGAACGACTAAGTCTATATAGTCCGAACAATCTTGTGGGGGATTCACTACTTGGGCTAACACATCTTTGAGCTCTCCATGTAGACCTCTATAAAACAGAGTAATCCTTTTGTCCTCAGGCCATTGAGTTTCCACTATCAGTCTGTTGAAAGACGCAATATAAGCCAAAAGGTCTTGATTACCTTGTCGCAACGAAAGAAGCTCATTGTCCAAGGCCTGCCCCTGTGAATGTCTTGCGAACAGTTTTTCCATACTGAGCTGAAAAGCTTGAAAATCATGGAGGACCGGATCATCTTGATTTACTAGAGGGATCGACCAGTCTGCCGCATTGCCACAAAGGTACGAAAGCACGAAAGCTACTTTAGCTTGATCAGTTGGAAAGGCTGCTGGCCGGCATAAGAAATGCAACCGGCACTGATTGATAAATACTGCAAACCTCTTTGGGTCACCAGAAAATTGTTCGGGCGGAGCCAGAGGTACATTCCCAGGTAGGTTGATCTGCACTGGATTCATAGAGGATGTAGAAGGAAGATTTCCCCCAGATGCGGGTAACGGGGTCTGTCCGGCTTGTGACTGTAGCAATTGTCTAGCGAGATCATCTGTTCGCTCCTTGGAAATAATCAGTTCCCTTCTTAGAGCGTTCGTTTCCTGACGGGCTGCATGCACTTCTGCCCTTAGTTCCCCAAGTAACTGGGCTAGCTGGTCGGTATCCGAGGTTTCCATAGCGCCTGGACGGGAGTTTTGTGGTAGGCTTTGCGTTCTGTAACGCTCACCTGATTCCCGTAGAGGCGCCGGTCTTGACTGGGCGTATACCGTATCTTCAAAGGTGATGTGTAACACACGGCTGGCTCTTTGGGCTGGACCTCTGTGCACTGTATGTCTGACTCGAAGGGTAAGATGTCTGCAGATAGAAAATATGGGATTAAGGAACTGGGTTATTGAATGTCTCTCTCTTCTTCCCTTTCTCTTCTCCTGTAGAACCCCAAAGGTTAACGCTCTCACCTTAGGTAAGTGAACGCCGTGCTCTCCATCTGCCTCGGGGCAGGGTGCTGTAACCAGTTTCTTCACTGGATGAGGGGAGCAGGCCTCTTGACTTCAGAGGACTGCTGTCAGTCGTTTACTGCACGAACGGTAAGTTTCAAGTAATTCCAATGTCTTTAAAGTCTTTAGTAATGATGTTTCTTGTTTTGCAGGGTTCCGGTGATGGCGGATGACGGGCTGAAGTGAGTTGAAGATGGAGCCCGTGTGATGAATAGAAGCGCCTGGAAGCACGTAAGTAAGCGCTTGTTGCCTGCTTCACGATGCGCTCTGTCTTTTTATTTTGCTGGTACAAGTTCGGAGCGGCTGCAGGGTGCCGGAATACCCACTGGGTTAGATGTGGAAAGGAGTAATGGCACGTGAGTATTAAAGTTCCCCAATGTCTTTAAACGCACCTTGTTTTGTCTTTCAGATGCGGGATGCAGCGCCGAAGGCCTCCGGAGCGTGCAAAGAGTTGGTAAGCTTTTGTCTTTCAGATGCCGGAATGCAGTGTGAAGACCTCCAGAGCGCACGAAGAGTAGGTAAGCCTTTGTCTTTCAGATGCCGGAATGCAGCGCGAGGCGTTGGTGACAGCCGATGGACCAGGTAAGTGAAGAGCTGTCACTGAAGACCGTAATGCTAACCTGTTATTTCTTGTCTTTATAGGTGTTGCTGAAGACTGGATTCAGGATGGTAAGCCTTTTTCCTTAGGCCCAGGATCAGATGCAGAAGACACGATGAGCGTTCTGCTGCAGAGGATGCAGAATAACGCAAAGCAAGATTCATCCATCGGGTGTGGTTTAAATAGCCTCCTGTAGTGCTTAGGTGTCTCCTTCCACAGCCACGCCTAGGTAAGAAAAGAGTTCCTGCTTTCCAGAAGAGTTCCAGTGTTCTGAATCTAGGGAGTGGCTCCTGCCCCACCCAACAGGAAAAGTAGTTCCAAACAGAAGAGGATCAGAGGCTCAACTAGCAGGCAAGTAAGCAGCATGGTCTACTGCAGCTAAGTCCACCCAAGCATTATGAGCCCGGCGCTTCCAGTGCTGGGACTGGGCATATTTATGAGCCTGGTGCCACTGGCGCCAGGACTGGGTCCAAAAGGTCCCAATTGGGACTGGTTGGCACTCGGAACCTGGGTTATGGATCTGCTTCCAAGGGAGTTGGGAAAACCCTGACCTTTTGGAAGCAGAGATCATGACACTATATCGATAACATAACAAATTAAACTCAAGTCAACGGCAATCGAATGAACATAACACTACTGGGTACGTTCGCTCGAAATAGATAGAAATTTAGAGATCAAGGAGATATGATTAGGAGACATGCCCTTACCTTGACAAACAAACAGTTAGATTCAGCAAGCAGGGTAGTTAGTGGCAGGAGAACAGGGAGATGTTCACAGGTAGCACGACGACAAGCTGAGTCACAGTGGTCACAGAAGTTTTCAGGTAGCACGACAACGAGCAGATTCGCAATGGTCACAGAAATTCTCAGGTAGCACGATGACAAGCAGATCCGCAGTGCTCACCGAGGTTCTCAGGGAGCACGTTCACCATTTGATTTGCAGTGCTCAAAGATGCTATCATGATAAATATCAAGTGGTTTATAAAGAATTAGAAAAGAGTGTGTGTATGTGAATGAATGACGTATATATGGCGTGGTTTTATGTGGATTTCAGGGGCGCGGCCTGCTTCAGGGGATCCTGCCTGGAGACACCGGGTCTGTATAGGCCATGTGTAGAATGGGCCCTGTGCGGAGGATACCTCTGAAGTGTACATGGTGTTTGGCACCTTAGCCATTCCCACCCCTGCCAGCCCCCTTTGCAGCGCACATCCACTGGTGCAAACTGCCTTTGATAATGGAGAGGGATGGATCGGCCTGAGGCATTCAGACAAGGGCCGGAACACTGCTGAATGGAGACACACTTATGTGGATTGCAGGGGCGCGGCCTGCTTCAGGAGATCCTGCCTGGAGACACAGGGTCTGTATAGGCCATGTGTAGGATGGGCCATGTGCGGAAGATACCTTTGAAGTGTACATGGTGTTTGGCACCTTGGCCGTTCCCACCCATGCCAGCCCCCTTTGGCAGCGCACATCCACTGGTGCGAATGCCTTTTCTAATGGAGGGGGATGGATGGGCCTGAGGTGTGCAGACAAGGGCCGGAACACTGCTGAATGGAGACACACTTGATTCATTGAAAAACTGAAACAACCATTGATAAAAGTTCTATTGTGCTTTATTTTGTTTCTTAACTTTATTGTACAAATGTACTACACATTATAAAGTTCAGGTTGCAGCACAGTGAGGGAAAATCCCCTGTGTTGACCGCTGACACTGGGAAATGTGTCTCTAATGGCACCAACGGCACAGGCGGGTATTACTCGTCAAACGCGGTGTCCAAGTCTCCCATGAAGCCATCATGTGTATGAACGATAGGCCACAAGTCTGTACCGCCTGTGAAAGGGAAAGATATAAACAGTTTTTCGAATGACCAAGATAAGTGTATTAAACCTTAGTTGCCAATGACAATTCTTGTATCCAATGGCATTGTTATCAGTGCAAATGCTACCTAGACACTGTACAATATTGAACGACTATTATACGAATATTACTAGAGAATTGCAAGACTAAATTGTTTTAACAATGATATATTAAAGTTACGACAATAAAGGAGACAACCTTGAAATAGTGGTGGCCTAAGTGACATCACAACCAGAGTATACTTACTCGTTACTTGGATTCCGAGGGCAAACTGTTGAGCGAAGTTCGTGCATAAGCACCATTAAAATCCTCAACACAGACAGTGTGAGGCAGGCTGCCCTGAAGTCTGGCAGCTCGGTAACGCATTGCGGCCGTGGCTCACCTTGCGATATGTAGGACAAGCATCCAGAGTTTTCTCGGCAGCAGCAGTTCTCCTTGTCGGTTGGCATTAGAGCGCACCCATTGCAGGTACACCAGGTAGAAACGCTGTCCATGCGACTAGGACCAGGCTCTTCATCTGTTGAATCGTCCTCCCAACTGTCGTCCGAAGCCCCATCGTTTCCGCATCTTTCTCTTTCGAGTAATTCCGCCTCGGAATACTCCAGCTCGTACTGGTAGGGCTGTATTGTTAATTAACAAAGGGGGTCCTGGGAGTCCCTCTGCCAGACATTAGTCCTGGTTACGAGAGACTTACCCAGAGTCTTTAGCTCACTATCTTTCACAGAGAAGAAATATCCCAAACATATCAGTCTTTGTCCTGCCCTGGGGCAGTCCAGCACCGAAATGCTAGGCAATTCTCCTCTGAACAAGAGTACCAACAGCATCCCCAGACACGTGTTTCGGTCTGGTTGGACCTCATCAGTAGGGAGGAGCTGTGTCCAGACGTGGACCCCTTGCTCACTATTCTTAGAGAGGCACATATCCACCCTACTGATGAGGTGCAACCAGACCAAAACACGTGTCTGGGGTTTCTGTTGGTACTCTTGTTCAGAGGAGAATTGCCTAGCATTTGGGTGCTGGACTGCCCCAGGGCAGGACAAAGACTGATATGTTTGGGATATTTCTTCTATGTGAAAGATAGTGAACTAAAGACTCTGGGTAAGTCTCTCGTAACCAGGACTAATGTCTGGCAGAGGGACTCCCAGGACCCCCCCCTTGTTAATTTGCATATTTAAGTAACTTTGGGTCTCACCCTAAATTACTAGGGGAATCCCGACGTGGACCCCTTGCTCACTATTCTTAGAGAGGCACAGATCCACCCAACTGATGAGGTCCAACCAGACCGAAACACGTGTCTGGGGTTTCTGTCGGTACTCTTGTTCAGAGGAGAATTTCCCCAGGGCAGGACAAAGACTGATATGTTTGGGATATTTTTTCTCTGTGAAAGATAGTGAGCTAAAGACTCTGGGTAAGTCTCTCATAACCAGGACTAATGTCTGGCAGAGGGACTCCCAGGACCCCCCTTGTTAATTTGCATATTTAAGTAACTTTGGGTCTCACCCTAAGTTACTAGGGGAATCCAGACGTGGACCCCTTGCTCACTATTCTTAGAGAGGCACAGATCCACCCTACTGATGAGGTCCAACCAGACCGAAACACGTGTCTGGGGTTTCTGTTGGTACTCTTGTTCAGAGGAGAATTGCCTAGCATTTCGGTGCTGGACTGCCCCAGGGCAGGACAAAGACTGATATGTTTGGGATATTTCTTCTCTGTGAAAGATAGTGAGCTAAAGACTCTCGGTAAGTCTCTCTCGTAACCAGGACTAATGTCTGGCAGAGGGACTCCCAGGACCCCCCTTGTTAATTTGCATATTTAAGTAACTTTGGGTCTCACCCTAAGTTACTAGGGGAATCCAGACGTGGACTCCCTGCTCACTATTCTTAGAGAGGCACAGATCCACCCTACTGATGTGGTCCAACCAGACCGAAAAAACGTGTCTGGGGTTTCTGTTGGTACTCTTGTTCAGAGGAGAATTGCCTAGCATTTCGGTGCTGGACTGCCCCAGGGCAGGACAAAGACTCATATGTTTGGGATATTTCTTCTCTGTGAAAGATAGTGAGCTAAAGACTCTGGGTAAGTCTCTCGTAACCAGGACTAATGTCTGGCAGAGGGACTCCCAGGACCCCCTTGTTAATTTGCATATTTAAGTAACTTTGGGTCTCACCCTATGTTACTAGGGGAATCCAGATGTGGACCCCTTGCTCACTATTTTTAGAGAGGTACAGATCCACCCTACTGATGAGGTCCAACCAGACTGAAACACGTGTCTGGGGTTTCTGTTGGTACTCTTGTTCAGAGCAGAATTGCCTAGCATTTTGGTGCTGGACTGCCCCAGGGCAGGACAAAGACTGACATGTTTGGGATATTTCTTCTCTGTGAAAGATAGTGAGCTAAAGACTCTGGGTAAGCCTCTCGTAACCAGGACTAATGTCTGGCAGAGAGACTCCCAGGACCCCCCTTGTTAATTTGCATATTTAAGTAACTTTGGGTCTCACCCTAAGTTACTAGGGGAATCCAGACGTGGACCCCTTGCTCACTATTCTTAGAGAGGCACAGATCCACCCCACTGATGAGGTCCAACCAGACCGAAACACGTGTCAGGGGTTTCTGTTGGTACTCTTATTCAGAGGAGAATTGCCTAGCATTTCAGTGCTGGACTGCCCCAGGGCAGGACAAAGACTGATATGTTTGGGATATTTCTTCTCTGTGAAAGATAGTGAGCAAAAGACTCTGGGTAAGTCTCTCGTAACCAGGACTAATGTCTGGCAGAGGGACTCCCAGGACCGCGCTGGTTAATTTGCATATTTAAGTAACTTTGGGTCTCACCCTAAGTTACTAGGGGAATCTAGACGTGGACCCCTTGCTCACTATTCTTAGAGAGGCACAGATCCACCCTACTGATGAGGTCCAACCAGACCGAAACACGTGCCTGAGGTTTCTGCTGGTACTCTTGTTCAGAGGAGAATTGCCTAGCATTTTGGTGCTGGACTGACCCAGGGCAGGACAAAGACTGATATGTTTGGGATATTTCTTCTCTGTGAAAGATAGTGAGCTAAAGACTCTGGGTAAGTCTCTCGTAACCAGGACTAATGTCTGGCAGAGGGACTCCCAGGACCCCCCTTGTTAATTTGCATATTTAAGTAACTTTGGGTCTCACCCTAAGTTACTAGGGGAATCCAGATGTGGACCCCTTTCTCACTATTCTTAGAGAGGCACAGATCCACCCTACTGATGAGGTCCAACCAGACCGAAACATGTGTCTGGGGTTTCTGTTGGTACTCTTGTTCAGATGAGAATTGCCTAGCATTTTGGTGCTGGACTGCTCCAGGGCAGGACAAAGACTGATATGTTTGGGATATTTCTTCTCTGTGAAAGATAGTGAGCTAAAGACTCTGGGTAAGTCTCTCGTAACCATGACTAATGTCTGGCAGAGGGATTCCCAGGACCTCCCCTTGTTAATTAGGGCTGTATTGTTGCCATTGTGGGGGAAACAAACAAAAATAATGTATAGTAATGGTACTGGTATCTGTTTGCACGGGCTACAAGCAATGAAGGTAGCTGACCAGAGCACAGAAATGAGGCACAGAATACTCAAAGAAATACAGTAAGAGGAATGGAAAATAAAATCTGATGTTGTCTGTTGTGAAGTGATCTGTTTATACTTATTGAGGAAAGAGGCATCCTGCCATTTCCATGACGACACGTCATTAGGAGGTGCAGAGAATGCTAACACGAGACGTGCTTTGGAGTTGTGAAATGGGCGTTACGCGCCTAGTGATGTCAGGCTCAGGGGCGGGGGATATGATTTAGTGCCCCAAGGACAGTCCTGCTTGGGCGATGCGGCAACGTATAAGATTATCACAAAATGGCCGCGCCCTGTTTCTTGATTTTGCATGTGTACAAAAGTGGAAAACTACAGTAAGGTGCATAGGAAATGTTTGTACGATCGATTAACATATGCTTAAAAACACATGCCCGAACCCTCGGGACAATGATATTTCTGAGCGCACTATTCCTTTAATACAAAGAGATAAAAACATAGATGGACAGATTACGAAAGCCAAATTTATTATCAAATATTGCCAGAACCATTTTAAGAAACATTGGCATCTCTCACCTGGGAGAGAGGCCAACAGTCGTTTTCATATGAGCACAGACATTGAAGACTAAGCTTGGTCCATCCTTTCTACCAAGCTCGACGACTGAAGGAAGAACGATGTGGTTCAACCTAATGAGATATGGTTTCCATAGGTGTGGGAGCTGCACGATGTGGACATTTGTGCATGAAGATGCCGAAAAATGTACTCACTTGAGTGGTACAACAGTATATATCAAAGACTTAATTCACTGCAAAACGTCATAGGCTACTTAAAACTAGGATAAGAGACATATATCACCCATTAGAAGCCAGCACCCCAGACTACCTTGTCAGCACACTAGCAAAAAATCACCAGATGGACAATAAACATGAGATCAGCTAAATTGGTCTCAAGAAAATGACATTGAGCCTCATTATGACATTGGTGGTAGCCGTGCTTGTAATACAGGCACGGCTGCCGCCGGTGTCATTTCTTTTTGGCACCCGCAAATGGGCAATTACCGAGTCATTACGGCCATGTCGAACTCAGCAATTGCTCATTTGCAGGCACTGGAAAAAAGATGATCCCCATTCCCATTCGGCCCCATAGGGCTGAATGGGAATGGGCAGGTTGCATTAACCGGCACCGTTTATAATGATGCCGGTGCATCCGGCATGCTGTGCTCCCGGGTGCCTTTCTGCCTGCCAGGTCTGACCTAGCTGGATAAATGCACCTACGAGCACAACTCGCAGTTTGTCGGTCCAGGAACTACGGTACTGTCAAGCTTACCGGTACTGTAGTTGCCAGACCGGCAAACCTATAATGAGGCCCATTGAGTAAGAGAGTGGGTAATAAGGAACAGCTGCTGTTAGGGAGAATTCTCAAAAATGTGCTAATTTCCCTTACCTTTTGAAACCCGCAGTAACTTTGCTGGATTTATAGGATTTGATTTTTCTACCTGGGAAGAGTGTGAGCCTTTTTCCCACTCTTCCATGCATTTTGATGTGTGTTTAACTTATGTGTTCTTTAGTTATGGAGTTCCATAGGCATCCTCTTTTTTTGTGTGTCACACAGCACCTTCAGTGCAGTGGCACAGGGATGTCTTTTAGACTTCCCAAGGTTTAAATACCTTCTCTGGGACTGGATACTGTGTCCCAGAGCATGTCAAGTTAAATTGACTGTACTAGTCTCTTTAAATGATCAGAAATTGCACACACTATCTTTCTATAGAGTGCTGAGGGGTTGCATAGCATACCCTGAATCAAAACACTCATGTAACAGTCAAATATTACCCTTTCCTACTTGAAATGGCTGGTGGCAGTGGTTTAGATCAAACTACCATAATTTCTCCCGACCGTGAACAATGGTAGTTAAAAATAGGGTCAGCCATGTTTTTGAATATGGCGCCCAAGACCTATCTGTCAAAACAGACTCCGGTCAACTTTTTTCACCATTTCTTTTTGGAATTGTCCTTCTTGTGTTTGTCTCTGCGTGCCAAACCAGGTTTGGTCCCTTTATTTGTTGGCCTTTGGCGGGCTTCAGTGCTGAACCCCTCCTCTGGTGCCTGAGTGTCTGGGTTGGCCAGGATGTGAGGGAGGTGCCCATAACTCCCTGAGCTTAGTTTCCTAGGAGACGTGAATGCACTCTGGCATGATTGGCTGGCTGGAAGACCAGCAAGGACAGCCACCCTACTGTGTGAGTGACAGCCGGGCTGGAATGAATGGGGGAAAACATTTTAAAAGCAGGTCTCTGGGACTTGGAAAGCAGAGACGACCACTGGAACAAAAGAACCAAAGATGAGCTGAAGGAAGACGACTGCTGCAACTCCTGGACAACTGGTGAAGCCCTGCTGCAGGACCAAATTACCTGAAACTCCATCGACAGATAAGCCCTTCAAGGTTATCTTCTTCTCTTGAGTTTGGTGGGAACAACCAACTCGCAAGCTGCCTGGACACCCTCCCCTCATGGTCGAATTCTCTGCAGAGTGCTGTGGAAAACTGGATAGCCACTGGGAAGGATACCAGTCTGTGGTCTTTAAGGCACTCACACCTTAAACTGACATTTTGCCAAGCTTGTGGTCTCTTCCCTGGGCAGTGCAGGAACCTCCTGACATCCTCTTTCTTGTTCCCACGACTGCAGCTCAGGAACAGCGAGATCTGCTCGAACTGCCAAGAACAGCTGCCTCAGCTACAGCTCTTCTTCACTTTAAAGGTACTGTGCAAACGCGGTCTGGAAATCTTTTCAGCCACAGTGAAAGTTTGTGAAACTTTCCTGACTTTGAAGGCTTGTCCTCCCCTAAACCAACATCTAACTTTTCGTCTGACCAAATTCTTCTAAGATCCGTGGCAAAGACTTAACCGTTTACTACCAGAACTGTGCTATCCTGTACAAAGGTTCTGAACCATTGACTTTTGCCCAGGCCTATGAACTGAATTCCTGGTAGTAGTTAACTGAAACCCTTTGCCGTGCCTATGAAAGTATTTGTGCTTCATTTCTTATAACCTTGTCTTTTTACCCTTTTTTAAAGTAACTGAAGTGCCATTTTGCTCCCACTTCAGGGGAGCTGAACTTGTTCAGTAACTTATTGGTTGTGTATTTGTAGTATATTAGTATATGATATTGAGCTGATCTTGCTAGTGTAATGTTTTCCAAATAACTGTTTACATAAATGTATTTTTTTTACCAAGAAACCTTGAGTATGTTTTTGTTTGAATCACTGTATTTGTTGGTTCTTTGTGTAACTTATTCTACTGCTCACTTTACTCTTGAGATAAGTCTGGCTGCTTAGCCACTGCTACCACATTACTGTATAGTACAGGCTTGTACCAAAGGTGAAATTGTACTGACATTTGTGGTCTTAATTACATGTAGTGTTCCCCAAGGGTACTGCATGTGATTCTGCCTAAAACTGGTGTACAGTGGTGAGGATAAAAGTATACTTGTTACATTTAGATTGCTACACTTACCTTTGTTCAAATAACCATCACAAGGCTAAGCACTACTAGAGAAGCAATTGTTTTATCATGTCTGATATGGATAGCTACAGACAGGAGACCCTAGTCACTTTAATAGTTGATCAATTGAGAGATATGTGTAAAGCTAGGAATCTCACTGTAAAAGGCAAACAGGTTGAATTGATAGAACAATTGTTGGAATACCAAAGTCTGAGGCGTGGGTCTGAAACATCTACCCCTGCACCAAATGTGGAAAATATTGATGAGGATGATAAAGTTTCAGAGGGTAACTCAAATGTTATTGATGAGTTAGATGAGGCAGAAGAGTCTCAAAATGTAGGCCCTGTTTTACCTCTACCTGCTCATAGGCCTCAACCATTAATAATAATAATAATAATAATTAGGCATTTATATAGCGCTACAAACCCTCAGGTATCTGAGCGCTGCTTATTATTATATTATTATACATTGACCACAGGGACCCCATCAGGCCCAACACTAAGTCCTGAATTTGTCTCTCTGGAAAGGATGAGACTAGAACTGGAATTTAAAAGTATCCAAGCCCAAACTGAAAGCAAACATCAGGAACTTAAGCTCAGAGAAATGGAGTTGAATCATGCACTTGAAACGAAAAAAGTTGTCTCTTGAAACTGGTTCACTCCCAGAGTCTTCTAGGTCTTCCAGTCCTAAGAGGCCTCACATGCCCAAAGATGCAGTAAGTATGTATGAAGTTAAGCATGATATTTTGGATTGGTTGGCTACTTTTGAATATAACCATGGGATTCAAGACATTACAGGGAATCAGCTGATTCCTTGGCTTTTTTCTAGGCTATCCCGTGTTGCAACTTATGTGGTAATGGAGTTGGGGGATATAGACAGAAAGGAGCATGAAAGTGTGAAACTAGCTTTGATAGCTAGGTTTGGGAAGACTCCTTTCTAATATCTTAAGAGGTTTAGAACCCTCAACAAGCATGATGGTACCCTTTAGGCTACTTGGGTGACTGAATGTTTGAAAAACTGAGAGGGGTGGGTTAAGGGTCACAGAGTTAACACTTATGAAGGTATGATAACGCTATTTATGTTGGAAACTATTTATGATGCCTGCTCTCCTGAGCTGAGACAGCACTTGGCTGACTCTAAGGAAATTGATCCAAAGAAGTTAGCAAGGACTGCTGACTTGTGGGTTGGCAACAGGGCTATTCACCAAGATCCTAAGGCAACACGGAAGAAGGATGAGGGAAAACAGCACAAGAAAGATAACAAAGCAAATTCCAATACCTCCACTTCAAAAGATGGCCCCAAACATAACAAGGGTAAGCCACAAGTGAAACCAAATCAGGCTAGTGTACCTCATAGTGCCAAACCAGAGGGAGGTCAGAACAAACCCCCATACAAAAAGACATTTGGAAAATGTTATGCTTGTGGGTCAACTGACCATGTGAAAAGCGATCGCAGATGTAAGGGTAAACCTTCAGGGATCCACAAAGTCTCCTTAGCCTTTTCCCCAGAGGATGAAGTACCAATGGCAAGTGGAAACTTTCCCTTACTGGCTGAGGAACCCATGCCAGTCTCAGCCAGTGTTTCTTTAGTATCCCTGGGTCTGTGGGAATAACATAACTTAGATCTCTATAATTCCATTCCAGAAAATACTAAAGAGTATTACAAAGACAGTGTTCTTGTGAATGGTCAGGAGACCCCTGCCATTAGAGACGCTGTGGCCAGCATTACTGTATTTGATGCATCTTTTTTCAAGGTAGAGGATGTTGCTAAGGCACCCAAATACCTAACTAAGCTGGAGGCCCTGTCCAAATGCTTCCATAGTTACTAGCTCTCATCCAGTGCAATGACATTACTGTCAAGATATCTGTAAGTGTGCAGAGTGAAGTACCTGGGAGAGTCCTGTTGGGGAATGACTTAAAAAAACTCTTGGAGTTGTATCAAGCACCCCAGTGTTCTCCAAGGGTACTTCATCTGATTCTGCCTAATACCTGATGAGGCAACCAGAAGCAAGAATGATTTGTCATTTTCGAGCTACTGAAATTGGCCTTAACATGGACAATTAAATTAGTACTTTCTCTGTAAATAACTGACTGTAGATACGAGTAATGATAATCTATAAGTGACTAGGGAAACTAATTGCTTTGCTTATATCTAAGATCACTCATCTGCATTAGCTAGACTCTCAAATGAAGTCAAATAATTTGTTATTGGCTTGTAGAAGATGCCATCCAAACCTAGTCAATGTTTCAATCTGAGAAGTGACGATATAAAAGCCAAGAGAGAGAATAAGAGCTTGTTATAGTGAGATTATTTACCCGCAATAGATAGAATCTATAATAATGACAGATAAATTACCACTGGACTTCATGATTCCTTAAACATGCATAATAACTTCTCATCCTTTAACCAAGATTGGACTCTATTATGCCTAATCAATAGCAATGCCAATATACTGTTCACCAAACATATATTCCTTTAAGAGCACTGGTATCTACCTGATTGGTCTTTGAATGGGACGAAAAATTCAAAAAACATTGTTTTTGCAGGGTGAACTGTAATTTCCAGAACATCTGCTATGAAATTAGACTTGCACACTCTTTCCTTATTCAAGGAGGTTACAAGGGATTCAAGGTTAGACTACACATTCAAATAGTAGAAGGGGCTAAATCTACATGAGGATATTTAACCAGATCCAAGATTGTGGCTGCGTTTCTTATGGTGGAACACTGCCGCGAGGAGAACTAGCTCCTGAACTTGAGGCAAGTCAAGGGAATACTGGTAGTCTTGATATAGAAATATTACACAAGGGGAAACTCCTGAACCTACATAGATATTTAGGCAATTCGTATGTCGCAAACTAATGATGTAAAGTTAAAAATGTGTGGGAGGAACAGAATTGCCACTTAAAAAGGAAAAAGAAAAGCCTATTGGTGGCAGTGTTGCTGCTGGAAATAGCAACTGCCCACTCTTCTATGGTGGCACCTCTCACGTGAATCCTATTGTGGCATACAAGGCACAGTAACATGCACTCACTTAGGTTCACTGCCGGATGAAGGACAGGAGGTTGCGTCACAGGTGGAGAGTCCAGCTTTGCCTTGCTTGTGGAATGTGCTTTTGTCCTGCCAGATGTTGCTGGAAGCGACGTGGCCAGAGCTGATGGTACAGTAGGTGAGAAGTTGGGTGTGTCACTGTTGTAACATAGTGCCACTTGTGATCCGTGGACCTTGGATGTTGAATTAGGACTGAGGTGGCCAGGCTCTGGGATGGCCACTGTTGCAGGAGCTTGTGACAGAAGGGGCATCAGACCTCCTCCACCTCGTTCAGGCTTTTGCGATCCGGCAAAAGGAGGTACCTGCAGCTGTCAGATTCCTTCAACATACTGCAGCTCTTCTTGCAAAGAGTGATTGGGTGGCAATCCAGATGACATCTTCGCGTTGCGGAAGGGATGATGGCCTCCTCGTTGTTGTCACTGCTATCACTTCTGTGTCCTGATATGGTGTTGCATATCAAACCGTGAGGTACCAGTGTTACCGGACCGGCAAACTATGAGTTCTGCTAGAGGGTGCCTTCCTGCCCACCAGGTCTGACCTGGCGGGCATACCAGCACCTGCGAGCAGAGCACCCAACCTCCCCATTCCCATTGAGCTTTGTAGAGCTCAATCAGAATGGGGAGCATTTTATTCCGGTGCCCGCGAATGGGCAATTATCGTTTCCGGCAAAGCCATAATGACCCAGTAATTGCCCGTTCATGGGCACCAGAAAAAAAAATTATACCAGAGGCAGCCGCACCAGTTTTACCAGCACGGCTTCCGCCAGTATCGTAATGAGGCCCAATGACACTTAAAATAAAAGTTTAAAAAAAAAGAAAACCAACAGGCTAAAAAATACACAATACTTAGGCATGACAAGACAAGGAACAGAGGTTTAGGAATAAGGGAAGGTAAGCAGGGTTAGGAAAAATAGTATTTTTTTTGCATAACAAGGTTCTGCTAGGTCAAGAGACAAGTGTCTCCAACACCACCCAAACTCAATGAGAAAATTATAAAATGTTCCTCTGGGTGTGGTGGAATAACCTTGGTTATTCCAGAGAACCAATCAGAGGCTGCATTGAGTAGTTGCGGTCGGCGTTATCGCATTTACACAGTGGGCATGGCTACATAACCATGGTTACAGAAACCAAGCTTTAAAAAAACTAAAAATATATGATTCAGACTGTTCTAATGATGTTAGTGGGGGCTGAAATGATTTATTGTGGTGTAGCATATGGTTGTTATTCTAAACACGCCTTTTTAAGTCATGCCTCAAAACGGCTGTGCAGCTATGATTATAGATACATTAACAGAAGTAATCCCTCCCAGATAGCCGCAGTTATCGTGCATGCACCCATTTATGTGTTGTTATAGCTACAGTTATTTTGACATCCATTGCCATTGTGTGATTTGGTGTGTGTTGATAAGCACATCTATAATGGCCCATAAATAGCAGTGGAACCAGAAACATATACATGTATAATAGCAAGATTATTCTTTTTTAAGATGTCAATGGGCCTCATTACGAGTTTGCCGGTACAGTAACAACGGAACCAGAGTTCTGCTCGCGGGTGCCTTTGCAGCTACCAGGTCTGACCTGGTGGCCATACCGGCACCCACGAGCAGAACATGACGGTAGCACAAGTACCGTTATTAACGGTACCGGTGCTACCACCTTCCCCATTCCCATTGAGCCCTATGGGGCGCAAATGAGAATGGGGAAGAATTTTTTCTGGCTCCCAGAAAAGGGCAATTATTGGGTCCGGCAAGTTCGTAATAACCCAGTAATTGCCCTTTTCTGGGCACTGGAAAAAAATGAATACCGGCGGCAGCCATGCCTGTACTACTGGCATTAAGGGATAACTATGGAATTTCTCCAAATGTACAATCCAATCAAAGTCTAATAGTTTATCTTTTACTTTGTCTGGATTTAGAATAAAGGTTTCAATATTCGTGTTAATTTGGCAAAGAATTTTTGCACAATGCATCCCAATTGACATTACCATGTTTTTCTTTTTCATATTACGAGTTATTTGCAAGCTCTCATTCAAGTTTGCATACAGAGATTCGCTGGATGACATGACTGTTTTCAGTTTTGACTGCTATCGGTGTCTAAAAGAAAGAGCGGGCGGTAATTAGCAGGAGGTGATAGGGAATTTCTTAGAAGATATTATGCTTCGGAAGATGATAGTCAAAACATTTGCCCAATGCATGGGTTCTGATTTAAGAATAACATTAGATAGTCCATTGGGTCCAGCCGATCTTGACACTTTACTTTTCAGGATCAAGTTATAAACTTCTTCCTTAATGATGGTAGGAGCTGCAAAGTCCGCAGACAATGCACATAGCTCAAATGGCACAGCAAATTGTTTGACAGAGCCCTCAGCATATACGGTCGAGAATTAATGTGCCCATATTGCTTCTGTGACAGCATTAATCTGCAAAGTACATAGTAAAACGTCAATACCGTTTATTATCATCCAAAAGAGGCCACAGTCCTTTTTAGATAATGATTGTAGGACTAGTTCAGCATCATGGTGGAGTAATGATGCACGCCATTGCCTACAGTATAGTCTGTATTTTTGTTTGACTAATTTAACTGCTTTAAGTTTTAGATCAGTTGAGATAGTTTGACACTTTATATTCATAAAGTATGTCTCAGCAGTTGCTGAATCCTTCCCTCATGAGCCGGAGCTCATCCCTCGAGGCCCCGACACTGCAGGAGCAGCGGGCCTGCCCAGGAAGCCATCCCAGATCAGCTGGGGAATTATGGTAAGCGCGGACCGATTGTGCTTTTTCTTCAATGCCACCTAAATTCGATTTTCCCTATTCGCTGCACGAATGCATACAAGCATTCCTAGATGCCCTATCAAGCACCTAAGCAGCCCTGCACCCGCCCTGCTTCGTTAGAGCACGTTGTGCCCTGAATCCAGTTCTGTGGTACACGAGGTACCCCCTTCAAAGATGGCCGCCGCATTCTAGGCTACCTCCGATCGGTGCCTGACCAGGCACACAACAGCAGTCTTGGCCCTCCCTGATTGGCCACTGCAACCACAACCTCTGCCATTGGTCGCCGGCAGGCGAAGCCGGCCCTCTCCATTCAAGGCCCTCGAGGACAAGGCTTGTGCCTGTTCTCAGCCTGGAGCAGTTGCTGAATCCTTCCCTCATGAGCCGGAGCTCATCCCTCGAGGCCCCGACACTGCAGGAGCAGCGGGCCTGCCCAGGAAGCCATCCCAGATCAGCTGGGGAATTATGGTAAGCGCGGACCGATTGCGCTTTTTCTTCAATGCCACCTAAATTCGATTTTCCCTATTCGCTGCACAAATGCATACAAGCATTCCTAGATGCCCTATCAAGCACCTAAGCAGCCCTGCACCCGCCCTGCTTCGTTAGAGCACGTTGTGCCCTGAATCCAGTTCTGTGGTACACGAGGTACCCCCTTCAAAGATGGCCGCCGCATTCTAGGCTACCTCCGATCGGTGCCTGACCAGGCACACAACAGCAGTCTTGGCCCTCCCTGATTGGCCACTGCAACCACAACCTCTGCCATTGGTCGCCGGCAGGCGAAGCCGGCCCTCTCCATTCAAGGCCCTCGAGGACAAGGCTCGTGCCTGTTCTCAGCCTGTTCACTGCCGTCTGCCAGACCCCCTGGACCTCTACACTCACCTACCTAGGTAACTTTGCGCCTGCAACAACTACGTTCCGCCGTACCTTTAACCCATCTGCCCCTTACATATCTTATGAGAACGATTTCCACTCTGACATTTGTTGTGCATCTGTTTATTGCCCCATCCCAAAGCCACACTACTTCCCAACTTATTAGCAGCCTCTATACATGAACTTGGTCCAGGTGCCCTGCTGCACCCTCTCTCAATACATGTGTGCCCCTCTGGAATCTCTCATTCAGTCGATGTTATTTACTACAGTCAACAGTGTGTGATCAGTGTATGGGAGGTGAATTGTGCCCTATGGTCGCCCCCAGACCACACTTGACTCTGTGCTATGGTTTTTGCATTGTGTAAGCGCCTTACGGTCGCCCCAGACCACATTTGATTTTGTGTTGTGCCTTATGGTCGCCCCCAGACCACTTTTGCATTGTGTTGTGCCTTATGGTCGCCCCCAGACCACATTTGATTTCGTGTTGTGCCTTATGGTCGCCCCCTGACCACTTTTGCATTGTGTTGTGCCTTATGGTCGCCCCCAGACCACATTTGCATTGTGAAAGTGCCTTATGGTCGCCCCCAGACCACTTCTGCATTGTGTTGTGCCTTATGGTCGCCCACAGACCACTTCTGCATTGTGTTGTGCCTTATGGTCGCCCCAGACCACTTTTGCATTGTGTTGTGCCCTATGGTCGCCCCCAGACCACTTTTGCATTGTGTTGTGCCTTATGGTCGCCCCTGACCACATTTGCATTGTGTTGTGCCCTATGGTCGCCCCCAGACCACACTTGACTTTTTGATTTTGTGTTGTGCCCTATGGTCACCTCCAGACCACACTTGACTTTGTGCTATGGTTTCTGCATTGTGTAAGTGCCTTATGGTCGCCCCAGACCACATTTGATTTCGTGTTGTGCCCTATGGTCGCCCCCAGACCACATTTGCATTGTGTAGTGCCTTAGTCGCCCCCAGACCCCTTTGATTTTGTGTTGTGCCCCAGGGTCGGTCCCTGTCCTCACTCAAATTGTACCGTGCCTACCCAATGTCTCCAATGCCCCCCACTCGCCAGTCCTCTGCACACCACGACAACCCTAGCATGTTACTTTGCTTTGCCTTGATCATGTTCCCCTTTTGTGTCTTGCAAAGCAACATACCTTGCACTGGCAATAGCTACATAGCCCTCAATAATGGCCTAGCCAGACCGGCCTGCCCAAGACACTATCCCATCACCTGCCCCACACCATTTCTGCCTACCACACCGGCCTTCCTCCCGGTATCTCAATACGCCAACCCTACCCGCAGCTATGCTCACCCTTCTCATATCCCAGCTATTATGCACTTAGCCGTCTCCAAGCGGAACACCACCGACAGGAGAGCACCTTGCCCCACCATCGACTATAGCACCCCTATAACCGCTAACCCTACCGTCTCCCGAACCACTACACGCACCCTTACCGATCGGAACATGAGACTTGGTACTAGATCCCACCACAGATCTAGCAAATGCCTAGTTAAACCACCCAACAAGTCCAACAATCATTCTGTAATACCCATGAACTCTACCTCTCCTATTCCTAAAGGAGCTCTTCTAAATGTTAGATCACTAGTCGCCCACTCCATAGAAGTCGCAGACATTATTCTAACTAACAACCTGGACTTCCTTGCTGTAACTGAAACCTGGTTGCATGATGCTGCAGGACCATCTCTCACCCTAGCCATACCTGACAACTACACCATCCTCAGAGCAGATAGACCTAACGCGCGAGGAGGTGGGGTAGCCATTATCTTTAAGTCCTCGCTTGATATTAGACTAGCACCCTCTCCTTCACTTAAATCTTGTGAGCATCTCACAGTCAAATTACAAACTTCCCCCAAAAGCACTATTACGCTGCATTTACTCTACAGACCCCCGGGCCCACCTGGCTCATTTGAGGAAGACATCACATCTCTAGTTGCTGAAAGCTCCAAACCATCAGCACAAATGATTATACTTGGAGACTTCAATCTTGGGTTTAATGACCCTCTTGACACCCCTGCCACTGCCCTGGCCACAGCATTAGGGGAGCATGGCCTAAAACAGTTCTGTTCCAGACCCACCCACTCGAAGGGTAGAATCCTGGACTGGATAACCGCCCTCAACTGTAACATTACCGTGAAAGACCCCACACAGCTTATTTGGACCGATCACTACCTTCTCCCATTTGACATTAACACCAGTAATCTAATGTACAAAAAACCCATTATTGCACCCGCATGTTTAACTAGGAAAAAGAGTAACATCACAGCGGATGCACTAATTCCTCTGGTGATCCCGACTCTAAACGCACTGCCAGCTACAACTGACCTGAACCAATTGGTCAAAGTCTATAACGACTCCATGGCCAAAGCCATTGACATCATTGCCCCACTGAAAATGCGAAAAGGCAAACCTAAAGCGCACCTGAATACATGGTACACCCCGGAGCTCAAAATTCTCCGTCAGCAAAAAAGTAAACTCGAAGCACTATGGAAATCAGTGCCTTCAGTAAACAATAAGACTAATCTCACTAATATCTCCACTCTCTACAAAAATGAGATTACACGCGCTAAGAAAGATTCTCTCAACACTAGGATTTCCCAGGCAAGCTCTAGCACTAAGGAGCTCTTCAACATCCTAAGGGAATTAGAAAACCCTACTCCTCCCACTGACTCTTGCACCAAGGATAAACCATGGTGCACAGGGATCCAGAATGCTCTTGCTAACAAAATTTCAGGGCTCCAAACTAAAATTGACAACAAACGACAACAACTCACTCCTGGTCCGATTTCCAGCTCCACCCCTCTCCCTCCCACCGCCACTAGCTCAGGCTTTACCTTCAAAAAGGTATCCTTACCGGAGGTACAAAAAATTATTGCATCTCTGAAACCCTCGAACTGTAAGGGGGATAGTTGCCCCTCACAGATCATAAAGGATGCAGCCAGGGATCTTTCCCCCTTCATTACTAAATTAATAAACCTGTCTTTCTCCAACAACTTGGTCCCCAGTAACCTAAAACAATCCTGGGTCCTACCTCTACTAAAAAAAACCACTCTCGACCCGGACATACCCACGAACTATAGACCCATTACCACCGTCCCATTCTTACTAAAAATTCTTGACAGAGTGGCCTATCTACAAATCCAGGATTATCTTGAGACTAACCATTTACTTGGAACTCGCCAATCTGGCTTTCGACCTCAACATGGGACAGAAACGGCCCTTGTTGACCTCAAGTGCCAGATAGACGAACTAAAAGATAAAGGTAAGGCTGCCATTCTCCTTCTACTCGACCTTTCCGCTGCCTTTGACCTGGTTGACCACAAAATCCTGTGCAACCACCTGTCATCGGCAGCACACTTCTCCCACTCTGCGGTCACATGGATTCAATCCTTCCTGGACAACAGGACCATGCGGGTCTTCTCACCCCTAGCAGCGGCGGACCCTATTCCCATTACCTGCGGTGTCCCACAAGGTTCCTGTGTCTCACCTACATTGTACAATATATTTACAAAGCCCCTATTCGACAAGCTGGACAATCTGGGTGTCACCTACACGAACTACGCAGATGACACCCAGATACTCCTCACCCTATCTGGTAATTACAACGCGGATACCAAATGGATCAATGAAGTCTTCTCCATCATTCAGGCATGGATGGCCACACATGGCCTCTGCCTGAATGATGATAAGACCAAACTGCTCCTTGTAGGCTCACCCAAGACCATCCGGAAACTCTGCCCCAGCTACACTAGCTTCACCATTGATGGTAACACCTTACCCACTGCCAAGAGTGTAAAAACCCTCGGTTTCTATTTAGACACGAACACCAACCTAGCCAAACAAATCAATATGACTGCCTCAGCCACCGCCTACACTGGCAAATTAATCAGGGCCTGCAGACCATTGATCTCCCCTAACAACTGCCTTACTTTAGCCAGGGCACTCATTCAATCCAAATTGGACTATTGCAACAGCCTCTATGTAGGCGCCAACAAAACAGTAATCAACAAACTGCAAGTCTTACAAAATAACGCACTCCGTGCCGCCCTAAATATTCCTAGAAGAGAACATATCTCTGATACTAGAATCGCCTGTAATTGGCTTTCCATCCAACAAAAACTCGACCTCAAAACCTTATGCCTCACATATAAAGCTCTTAACCACCTAGCCCCACCCTATCTCACTAACAAATTTACATTAAGACAGAACACCAGAACCACTAGATCCTCTAACACGCTTCAACTGACGGTGCCCAAATACTCCCTCAAAAGAGGTGGTGGATCCAGCTTCCCAACCTTGGCCTCACAACTCTGGAACACTGTTCCACTGGATATCAAATCCACTCCCACCTTCCAACCCTTCAGAAATAAGGTCATCACTTGGTTACTCAACAAATAGCCAACCATGTATATATGCATTCCCAATGTATAATTGCTTCTTATTATGCTTTGCCCATTATCGACTATGCCCTATCTGCCTATCTGTTACTCTGCCTCATTAATTCTGTACTATTGTTTCCCCACTGTTGCCTGTAACTTGATGTTCTAAGCGCACATATACCCCTGGGTCAAGAGCGCTATATAAATAAATAAACAAACAAACAAACAAACAAATCATGATTGATTTAATTTGTGCCAACTGTGCATCATAGACGTGTAGATTTGTTTCCCCTTTCAAACCTAGACCGTGAGTTGAGGGGTATCTAGCTCCGGAACCCTGGGACTCAATGAAGCAATCATAGTGTACAACATTGAATGTATTAAGTTTCCATTCAGATGTGGTGGTAATCATTATTTCTCACAATAATTTTGCAGCTTTATCAACATTCACAGCAATGCAACAGACAGCGTTGCCCCAGGACAAACTTTTACATTCGTAGGACCCCAGGTTCCCTTTTCAAGAAGCAGAGATGGCAGATGTATAAGGGCATGTAGCATGCAATGATCACTCCAACCCATTGGGGTTATTGCAAAATCAGAAGATAGTTCTTAAAGCACTGGGCCGGCAAAAATATAGTCAATCATACTTTTGCTCGCATCTCTGAACCATGTATAATTAGTTAATTTATTTCTTCTAAATTGGTTGTAGAGGGAAAAAAGGTTCTGTGAGAAGAGGGTGGTATTCCATTCTAAATCATTGCCCAGTTGTTGAGGGTAGGTATCTGATTTAAAATGATCTAACGTATCATCAGCGCAGACAGGAAAACATTTAGTGTTCAAGTCTCCCACTAGCAAAACACACCGAACATCATTTCGGGCCGTCCAATTGCGAACAATATTAACAATAGATGAGAGGAAGTCATCCAATTTGCCCACTCCCGGATGCCAGTAGATATTCAATAGGAGGACACGAAATTCATTGAACGAGCACTGCAGTTGTACTGCCAGGATACTGTAAGGTTCATCAGAAATATGACCTGCTCTCATGGAGGGGGCTGATTTTATGGCAGTCATTAAGCCTCCATAGGGTATACCTCTCCCACCAGGTTTTGCAGGTTGACAGAAAACTTGGTACCTATCAAGAGCCGGTAAGGTTGTAAGCCAGGTCTCCTGTAGTAGTATACGTTGTGCATTCCCCAATGTCTCTACCACTGCAAGATTAGTATAAAGATGGGAGTGTCCCCTGATGTTCCATGAAATAACCTTCAGTTCCCCATTTGCGTTATTGGCAGAGGGCTAACCTTTTCATTGTTGACACTGCCAATTGCCATTAGAAGCCCCCTAATTGCACTAGCTCATTCCAGACGAGGGTCCGAACTATGTTTTCCTCCCTCCCACCGTTTAAGATAGTTAGTGAAGGAGTTGGTTATCTCAAGCATCGGCTTAGCCTCATCGTGGCCCAACTTTCAGTTGTACCACCGAAAATCCCATATTCAAGAGTGAAGTTCCCCCTGCCAAAATTAGATCAAGCACTAGTTTTGAGCAGAGATGAATGTGCATGCTTGATATATCAGATTTGTCGTTACTTTGGGGTTTATTGTGTAATGCACCAGAAATTCAACTAGCAAATGGGATTCTTTGGTATTGATTTGTACATCGCATTAGTTTTATCTCCTTTTTGTGGCATCTGAGAGGAACATGATGCTCAGAAATAGCTGCTCCATGTAAGCACTATTGTTGTGGGAAGTGGAATCCACAAAGCCTACAGTTCTGGTGCTACCAGCTTTGCACACTTTTGCAAAATTATCAACTTCATGAAATATTTGTCTAATCCTGACAGACACATGCAGTGATATGCAATATGATTGCTACCATGACATTGACAATATCTGCAAGTGGGTCATCTCAGGCTTGTTTTGTTATCTTTATTGGTGCTGGTGGAATATTCATTGCAATTACCGTTATATTGATTGTCAATGTATGTGTGTTTCTTGATCTCATACACTTAATTTTTGTATTTGTTCTTCCCAGACACTCGTATGCACTTGTCTACAGGCAGTATTGACAGCCTTGATGGCTTCTTGCAATGCTTTATCCTTGTGTATCCATAAAACCTCTTGTACTTTGGGATATTGAGAATGCAATACCGTCTGGTCCCGAAAGAGGTGGTCTGTCATTGTGCAAAATGAACAAGCGCTGATCAGTTCTGAGCAGTAGCAAAGTCACCTATGTATTCAGAGGCCATCTACAGTACATTGTACTGCCACTTACAATGCTAGAAGCATTAATGCAAAGTCTGATACCTGCGCGATCTTCACCATCCTCAGTGTAATAGAAGACCCCTGACACTCCCTGCCACCATCACTAAAAAAGAGACATGGTACACTAATATTCAAAACACCATACAAAATTGACATCCTCCACACAAAAAATTACCTCAAGCTATCTACGCCTAAATAAATCCTCTCAGCAGCCTGGATACCTCCACCCCCACCTTCTCCCTTCAAGACCTACCTATGGTCCACTTCACCAATGTCTCAGAGGCAGAAGTCAATTCATTTTTTTTAAAGGGACTGAAGCATTCAAGATGAAAAGGGGCTCTATGTCCAGCGGCCCCCATTAAGGACTGCTCAGAGGTCCCGGCACTGTTCATCGCAGACTTTATCAATGCCTTTGTCTCCACTGGCGTAGTCCCCACAAGCCTTAAAGAAGCTATGGCCACTTACTTATAAACCCACTCTAGACCCTACAGTCCCAAACAACTACTGTCCAATCACAACCATGCCTTTCCGAGTAAAAACTTTGGACAAAGCAGCCTATGTGCAAGTTCAGCATTACCTGGAAGCTAACCACAATGTGAGTGTGCACCAGTCGGGGTTCCATCCTGGCCATGATACTGAATCAGCAATGTTTGACCTTAAGAACCAACTCGATGAGATCAGGGATGAGGGCAAGTCTGCCCTATTGCTACTCCTTGATCTTTCGGCTGCATTCAACCTGGTCGCCACAAGATCCTTTGTCATCACCTAACTTCTGCAGCCAATTTTGCATTGCAAGGCCTAGTCATGGATTGACTTCTTTCAAGAGGAAATATCATTGAGAGTATTTGCAAAAAACACCAGTGCCACCCCTGTCTGAATTCATCTTGTGCTGCGTGCCACAAGGGTCATGTGTTTCTCCGATCCTGTAAAATAGCTTGATGAAACCTCTATTTGAGTTATTAAAATGTATCAGCATATCCAATACCAACTATGCTGATGATACCCACATTTTACTCCACTCTCCTGCAACTACCTTGAAGACTCTATCACTCTAAATGCTATTTACATGTCCACTCAGGTCTGGATGGCTACACACCGCCTCTGCCTTAGTGATGAAAAGAGGAGATCCGTCTGGTAGGCCCATCGGCAGTGATCAAGAATCTTGATGCCCGATACTCCAAGTTGAATATTGATGGCATTCCAATCCCGGACTCTTCTTCAGTGAAAACAAAGTGAGTCTAATTGGATGCTACTCTCACGCTCACTCATCAAGTGAATTCCATCGCCTCCTCTGCCTCCTACACTACAAAAATCAACGCATGCAGACCTTTTTTTATCCCCCGACAGCTGCCTTACAATTGCACAAGCTATTACTGGATCCAGGCTCGACTATTGAAACACACTATTTGCAGGCACTTCTGAGAAAAATATGATAAATGCAGGTTATCTAAAATAACGCTGTTCGAGTAGCTCTAAACATCTCCAAATGTGATCATATTATCTCGACAAGAAGAAATGCCTGTTAGCTCCCCGTCACGAACAGATTATTTTCAAACCATTGTCAATCACACACAGATGTCTCTCCAATGTGACTCCCCCTACCTCTCACAGAAAATTAGGAAAGACAATGGGCCTCATTATGACTCTGGCGATAGCCGTGCCAGTAAAAATGAAAGGCTACCACCGGAGTCATGTTTCTTTTCAATGGGGAATCACTGGGGCATTACAGCCCCGGTGGTCTCTATGGCCAGGCACCGGAAAAAGAAACTCCCCTTTCCCATTTGAGTCCCGTTGGACTCAATGGGAATAGGGAGGACGGATGCACCAGCACTGTGTGCATCCGTCAAAGTCTGCGGGCGGGTGCTGTTGCTCCTGCCAGGTCAGACCTTGCGGCCAGGGAAAGCATCCGCTCGCAAACTTGTAATCTGCCGGTCCGGTAACAACGGTGCCAGTAGCTCACCAGCACCATTGTTACCGCGACCAGCAGGGTATGATGAGGCCCAATGTAGCCAGACACACCCGATCGGCCTATGTTAACCAGCTCGTCCAACCCAGATATAAACAGACTAACGCAGGAAGCTTGAGTTTCCCCACTATTGCAGCCAAACAATGTAACTTACTCCTGCCGGCCTTGAATACCGAGCAATCATACTGGACCTTCCGTAAATCTCTTAAGACTTGGCTGTGATCTTGAAATGTCCTGTTCTACTGTCTGTCTGTATATCTATCCTTGTGAGTAACTGGTTTATGTAACAGTGCCTCAATGCCCTTGGTTTTATTGTGCTTTGTAAATGGGAAAATAAATCATTCAATAAATTATAGAATTTCTGACGTGACACGACTCTGTATCTATTTCCCAACACATAATTTCCAGTTTGTCATGACCTCAAGGAATAATACTTAAAGCTGTGCCGTCTTCATGTTCAGCAGGTGATGCTAGTGCCAATAAACTCTAACCTTCGCTGCCCAAGGAGTTGATGAGTAGGGCATTTTGCCTGGCTGGAGCAAAAAAAAAACATTGGTAGACTCCAAGTAAGTCTCAAAAGATAATTTTGTTTGGATCAATTAGATGTGCTGCGTGCCCTGGTTCTAGTGGGCAAGTCATGTGGGGTGCTGGGCTCACAGGAAGGAGATACCACAGGAAACCACATTCTGAGCTCGAGAATAGAAACAAACTCTGACCTTTACTGACATCTTGACCATCTTCGTGCAAAATGAGAATATCAGAAATACAGAAAGCAGATAATAAGCAATTGCACACACATAATTCAGTGATTCAGATCTTACAAAGTTAGGGCCGGAATTATGTGAATCAGAAAATGCAGAATGCTTATAATTTTTGACTTGGGCAGTTTAACAACAGATATGTTCAGAACAACATCCTCCACGGAATCATTAACGATAAGAATGCCACAACTGTCCTAGTAGGTTTACGCATACGTATGGCAGGTCAGCAATATCTTGTTTGCTTTTTTGTGCGCTCAGCAGTGACATAACGTCATTATGAAACATTTCTCTATGTTTCAGTGCTGATTGTATGTGCACAATCCTATTAACAGACACACTCATGCGGTTTGCTACTGAACAATCACATTAGCATTATCGCAGTTCTATGACAAGACTGGTGGCAAGCATTATGCTTCAACTTCTTTATTACTACTCCTCAGTTTGCACAGGTAGCTTAGACATGTGGAACTTACCATGGTTGTGCCCATGTTGATTATTTGGGTTTCAGCAAGCTGTAATGATGCAAATGGCAACCAATAGGACATTGGGTAACCTCATTTTCTTATACAATCCCTTCGAAATCCTTATGCCTTGTGAGATGAAAAAACACTGCCACCCTCCCTCAGTCCCTCTCCCCACGGACATACTGATTGCACAATATGCTGACTGCATCTGCTGCACATGGCTTGTTAGCTTTGTTTGCAGAAGGGAAAGACCTCGGGGGCATCAGCATTTAGAGTTGGTTTAAAAATTGCTGAAATGTGCCGTTCTTCCAGAGTGGGTGGCCTGCAAAGCAACTCTGAAGAAACGCTTTGTGTTAAACGGTAGACGGAGATGAAAAAAAAACAATGTGTTCTGCTATGTTCCTATTATTAGCATGCACTGTAAAAAGATGCACAGATTGTTTTTTTCTTTTTTTTCTTTTACCCTTTTTTTCAATTCCTGGTACAAACCTCTGTGTCCCAGAGAATGATTCAGCGGCTCTGCATTCATTTATTGTTGTTTGACCTACCTGCCAATTTCCCGCCACTGCAATTAATCACGCAGTCTCCAGTTGTCCAAAAGACGGGTTGAAAGGCTTTTAGCCCGAAGAAAATGAAAGTGACTAAAACACAGCATTAGTAAAACCAAAGGGGTTAATCCATGACAAGATAATTTATCCTGGGTCCAGAGAACCTCAAACATTTTGCCACAGATTGCAGGCGTGATTAATGGGCCGCTGCAATCCCATCTCTGACAAATGTTTATCAGACTTCATTTCAAAAGAAAAAGAATGGCTTGTGTTTTTCGAAGCTGAAAGATGTTATGGCGCTGGAACCCATGGCGTGATTTAATTACGAGGGCAGCGTGTCCAGGAAACTGTAAATCCTAGAACAAGACAAAAGTCTTAGCATAGTTCCATGTGAAGAAAGAAACGCACGTCTGCAAAATTGAATCTGTGTTCGGACTATTTTGATGCAGCCAACAAGTGAAATGCGGAAATATGTATTTGGAAGTTATCTTGGGGTGGCCTTATGGGAAACGCATTTCATTGCCGTGGTTTTGCAAATGGAGCTCGCTACGAAAACTGTATTTTTAAATATATATATATATATATATATATATATATATATATATATATTTATATATATATATGTATATATATATATATATATATATATTCACTCAAAAAAAACTTTGTTAAGGGGACATTATGGTTAAGTTGCACTACTAAGAACCTGTGCAATTCACTAACTACACTTTACAAACATGCCACTATGGTTCAAAGTAAAACCGATACACCCTTGAAATTCGCCGGGTATGGTAGGCTAAGCACCCATACCTGCACGCACCACTGTGCACTGCTAGCACTAACACCCAGACATGAAAGATGGCATCACAAATGTCATTGATGACATCACTGATGATATCAATTTTACAGGTTTTAAGTACGTCATTTTAACTATAACGTCTTGTTAATAAAAAAAAACTGTACTGAATGTCACAGATTTTCAGTAGGGCAATGTAACCCTAACGTCCCTTTAGCAAGGGTCTTTTGCTAAACAGTATACACCTTGCGAAGAATACCACATGACAATATGCTGGAGTACAGCACGGTGACATGTTCCAGAATCAGTACACACTTAACAGTAAGATGTATGCCTCGTGGACAGTATGGAAATAGATTTTATATTGATGTAGGAACGTCCACCTTCAGCATTTCCCTTACACAACGTCAACATGTATTGGTATGCAGCGTTTACCAATTCACTACACATTATATATCTTTAGCCAAAGTTGTACTTATCTGAAAATGACATCAGCTAAAGGCATCCTTCCTCCCCAAGATACAGCAGCACTGCTGTAATGAAGAAGCATGAGAAACAGTGCTGCTACCTTACAAATAACGAACGGACAAAATGTGTTGCCGTACATCTACCGACCCATATTACCGTTCATTGCCTCTTTGCTCATTGTCATTCGCAAATTGCCTTATTACCTGTCGTACCAAAAAATAAAGCCACCCTTAAACAAAGTAAATAATGCGTTAATAGCGACCTTTCAGTGTAAATAAATGTTAAAAAAAAAACTGCATACACTCCAAGTACTGCATATTTTTCAGTAAAATACATAGACACAATAATCTTTGACAGTAATAGTCTAAATTTCCAAAGCAGTAACATGTGCTACTAAAAAGGAGGATTACTTGTTCTAATCTGGGACGGCTCGGAGGCTCTGATTACAAAACATGATCCTTTTTCCAAGATGGTCACCATAGAAATGGAAGGCAGTTATTTCATACATAGTCCCTCTTCCCTTTCCATGGTAGGCTGCAAAAAGCAGAACCTTTAAATAAACATACAGCGATGTACAACCTAATAACTTACATTTGGAAATAATAGACTGGATTGTAAAAGAAAACGTGAACATTTTAGAGTTTGTAAAGTAGGTTTATTTAACAACAAACTGTCAGAGACCATCAGAGTAATCCCATTATCAATGCAATGATAACAATGGTTCTAAGGGTGGCATTGCAAATGTTAAAAATGGGGAACACGTTGGTTTTTTGCCATACAAAAATTATGGGGTTTTGGTTAAAGCAGCTGCTTTGGTTCCACAGTGATTTCCAAAAAGGTGCCATGACCTTGAGCCTACACCACCATAAATGATGTGATGTTGCTCCGAATAGCAAGTTACGCATACGGGCAAAAAATACACAAAACATGTGCAAAGTAATACACAAATGTAAGTGGTCAAACATGACATTTTAGTGAAATGTTACTAATGACCATGTGTAACTATAGTAACAGGCTACAAACGCCGAGATTGTGCATGCGGCGTATTGAGCATCCAACCAGAAAAACAATTCATGTGACCTTCACTCAGAAGGCACATTTTTTTTTACTTTGCAACAACATATTGAAATCCAATTATGAGAACCGCTACTCCCATACACCTCCAGAATCGCTGTTTCCATCAAACAGTGCAGATGGAGGCCTTAGTTTTCAAAACTTAGGACGCCAGTCTGACGGCAATATTATTCCAAAAACATTTTAACCCACATGCACTAATTGGTAGTGGTACAGTAAGCATGAACTTCCATTTAAACGTATGACTTTGGTGACAAGAAAACTCCACTTTTTCAGTTTCTGCTTCCACAGACCATCCCACCCCCTTCAAAGGTCACCTTCTGAAATAGTTTTTCATAAGTGTGCCAAGGGCAATGCTGTCTTGTGTTGTATATGTTTCTGGTGATGTCCGCATACACCAAAACATTAATAAAAGATAGCAGGGGCACCGAAGAAAGCTGACATACTTCTCGCTGTTCCACAATCAATCAGAGAAAGCACCACATGTTCAGTCTAAGGGGAAAAGAGATGTTTTGAGAACCCCCCTCTTATAACTTTCCCCCTCCTGGACCAAACATTACCAAACTTTACAAAGAAATTCAGTGTCCGATATATTTCTTTTGCAAACTTTGTTGAGGAATCGTCCAAAGGGAGCACAGTTATAAGGTACCCAAAAAGTGTTCTTCCTATGGAAAGAGCAACATCACCATAACAATACAGCCACTAACGTGCCTATCTAATATGCCTCAGTGGTTGTGGGCAGGACCTAGAGATTTGGATATATGTTCATAGATATTTTAATGTATGGGTGTACATTGGTTTATAACTCCTCTTCTTCCAAAGGCCATGCACCCAAGACTGTACACCCTCCCCAGAACCATCAGACTGCTAAGCTATAGTACGAGTGTATGCATTGCTTCAATATGATGTGGTGCTTCTGGCCAGGGCCTACAGTTTTAGGAGTATGGCGTATAGCCTACGGCCTGCAGCCATGCACCCAAAACTTAACATCCTGCCCAAAACCACCTGAGTGATGTGCGGTAGTACGGTTGTATCGATAGGTGTGGTATGCTTCACTTGTTCTGGCCAGTGCTTATAACATTGGTCTTGGGTGCATGAACTTCGGCCATGCACCCAAGACTGTACACACTCCCCACAACCATCTAATCGATAATCAATACTAGAGGTGTATCCATTGCAGTGACATGCTGCGGTGGTTGTGGCCAGAGCCTACAGTCTTGGAAGTATGACCTTCCGCCTACGGCCATGCATCCAAGACTCTAGGCCCTGGCCACAACCACCGCAGCATGTCACACCCATAGCGGCGTACTAAGCAATAGCACACCCATAGGAAAAAATAATGTAATAACGACATGTACTCAATTTCAATGTTCCCTAACACCACGCGTGTCCTTAGAACAGTTTCAAGGTGCCTGTACACAGCACAGACTGAAATACTACCCTTATTACACCCCTCATTTTCTGCACGTACAAACATCCCGAACAAGGCGGGCATAGAGAATACATCATTAACACCTGCCAACCAAATAAATACACTATTTCACCCATCTCTTACTCTCTGAACCTACCCAAGCACTGTAGGAGATCAAAATAGTTTCCGAAACAGCATTTGGCATGGTGAATATATCATTAACACTTGCTGCCCAAACAAGTACAGTATTTAACGCATCTCTTACTCTGTGAACCTCCCTACGCACTGTAGGAGACGTAAACAGATTCCGAAACAGCATTTCGCCTCTGGTGGCGACCACGCTGTCTTTGGATCCAAGATGTTAGGCGCATCCACACATTCTGATGCACATCACGGCTCGCTGCAGCCAATCGGCGAAGACGTCGCATGTCCGCAGTCATGACGCCACCCCCTGGCCAATCGGTATCTTGTCCGCGGAGCGAACAGGGAAGTGTGACCGCGGAGTGGACCTAGATATCACTAATTTTTTTAGACATATTTTGTGTTCGTTTTAAAGGAAACTACTGGACGGATTGTCACCAAATTTACAACAGCACGCTTTCAGCGCCAAGCTCCTGCCCCTGCCACAAATTTGGTGAAAATCCGTCCAACGGTTTGACCTTTAGGCGTGCGCAAAGTTTTTCCCCCATTCAGTCTATGGGAAAAAAAGACATTTTGGAACCCCCCCATAACTTTTGCCCTCTTGCACCAAACATCACCAAACTTTGCAGAAACATTCAGAATGCCCCATATACTTGTTTTGCAAAGTTTGGTGATGTTTGGAGTGCTCTTCCTATGGAAACAGCAACTTAACCATAACTACAAAGCCACTATTGTGGCTGTGTAATATATAAATAATACATATATATATTCAATGAAAACCTTTGAAATTCACTGAAAAAACGTTGTAAAATGGACGTCATGGTTAAGTTGGACTAATAAGAACCTATGAAATTCAAAGAAAAAACTTTGTTAAACAGACGTTATGGTTCCAAGTAAAACCGAAAACCCCCTGAAATTCGCCAGTTATGGTAAGCTAAGCAACCATAACCCGCGCCACCACCGTGCACTGCTAAGACTAACACCCAGGACATCAAAGATGACATCACAAATGTCATTGATGACATCGCTGATGACATCACACATGAAATACATTTTGATGAAAAGTCTCTAGAAGGAGTTGTGTTTATATTGTTGATAACAAGATGTCAGGAGTGATCGGGGGACAGGCCCCTCTTCGCTTTACATAGCAGCCTGCAGAAGGCAAAAAGAGAACCCTATGACCATATTACCACAAGCACATTTTTCTTCCCTTTCAAATCTATCCTAATTTCGAATAACTTTACCACAAAGCCAGACCCAGGTGGACATGGCCACTTTAATCCTATGTTTTGTCCCTTGTGGTCATGGCCAGTAGCCAGATTGTCTGGATCATGACCTTATTCCATGAACCGGACAATCAGGCCACTGCCCATGGCAACAGGCTACCCCTCAGTCACTAAAGGTATACCGCTATTTTTTGTAGCTACATTTTGACAGTTGTGAAATAATAAAACACTGACACATTTGCAAAACCATGCTTGTAGGTCCATGTCAATGCTCCTTACGCAAGTTTGCCGGAAATCCACCCATGTTTTCTTTTTTCAAAAGTATCAAATGTATGCACATACAATCGTCATATAACCTAGCCCCCATTTGACAAAATCCATTCAGACTTTACAAAAACAAAAACAAGTGATGTCGTCATTGATGTCATCATTGACATTTGAGATGACATCTTTCAAAGGGGAGGTGGAAAGTTTTTTTTAGTGAAGTGTACAGGTTTTTGTTAGGGCAATTTAACCATAACGTCCCCTCAACCAAGTTCTTTTTGTAGTGAATTTCACTGGTTTTTGGGAGGGCAACTTAACCATAACGTCCCCTTAACAAAGTTTTTTTTGTAGGGAATTGTGTAGGTTTTTGGAAGGTGGAAGGTAAGCATAAAATTGTGGCAATGAAGTTGGTGAGCAGAATATACTCTGTAATCATGTGATTTTGAGAGATATTTAGTGTAGTCTACGTACTTGACATACATTTAACATGGAACATACAGAACCCCCTCCCTATTGATATTGGAAAGGTACGGACTGAGCGCCTGTTTGGGGACGGGGTTGGACAGGATCAACATTACCCAGAGAGGCGGGGGTAGTTGAAAATGTACTATTGTCTTACACAAAAAGTGTGCAACGTAGAAGGACATAAAGATATTATAAGTAGTAATAAGTAAATATGGAAACCTGAAGCTGGGAAAAGAAAACAACAATTTTAATAAGCATGTAGAATGAAGTGGATGGTACCATAAATAAAGGATGCCTCCAGCGTAATCACTGCACAGAAACTCGGCAGCCTGGAACAACACTGGATGAATGCAGTAAGACAAAGGGAGATTACAGCAAAAGAGTGAGTGCAGATCATTTTATATGTGTGAGGTTTTTTTTTTTGGTATGTGGCACATAAATAATAATTTATTTCTGTTGTTTTGACTCAGAAATGGGTAGTACTTTAGAGTGGCTGGAGGAGTATTTCCCACATGGGGAAATGTCTGAAGACAGCGACAATAATGGTACACATTGCTCTGCATATGCAAAATAGGCATTCAACTTATGTATTTTGTTTTGTGAACAGACCAGGAAAAAAAGATGAAAGGGTAACAAACGAGACAGAAGAAGACAGGATAAAGAGTATAGAGGAGAAAATGGACATATTGAACGCCAATTTTCTAAGTTTACGGGTGTTTGTGGAGGACTGTGTGAGAGGAAAAGTTTGTTATCATTGCCCCACCCGCACCTGCCCTGCTTCTCCATTCCCCAGTGAACCATCCCCAAAGCTTGAGCAGGAAAATAGACGTTTTGATAAAATATCCAACCCTTTTTCCCCTCACAAATCCTCTCCTCATAACCAGCCGTGTTGAATCCTAATTTCCCCATATTTGTTTCAGTGTCCGCTTCCCCCGCTATTTCTTCAGATTTATGTGTGTGTGCGTGTGTGTTTGAAATGTTTGAAATGTTTTTGTACAGTAGTTGTAGAGAAAGAGTTTGTGTGTAGAAATTTTCTGGGAAAAGATGTAAAATGTTTGCGAACAGCGCGCCTGTTCGGCCTATCCACAAGGAATGGAATGTGGGTGCTGTGTAATGTCAAGTAAGACAGATGTGATGTGTGACTGCACCATCTGCTGAAATTATGCTTACATAAACAGAAAGGGGTGTTCAAAGGATATACTACCTCGGCATACCGCTTGGAAACAAGGTAATACATGTTCGTAGAACACACCTGATGTGCAGAATGGGTGTAAATGAGGAAAATGGGAGTGTGTGAAGGACAGTATAGCGGTATGTGTCGGGCGCACCCAAAATGGTGCCGTCCGTAGACCAGACACGGTTGCCTGAAAGTTCGTAGGCAAACAAAATTGAGTTGTCCTAAGGACACAGGAACTGTCCGTACAGTGAATATAGCATGCATGCACATGCGCAGTAGAAACGTAGGTTTTGCGAACATTGCGCCTGTTCCTAACTGACCGTCTCACTTGTGTCACACTTTGAAGTAGTTTGAGAACCCGAACACTGTCCGTAGAACATTGTGCGCATGCACACATTTGATTCTTTGCATTTGCCCACCAGGAGACTTTCATTACTGGGCGGATATGTTGAGGACATCATCATGTGACTGCACCTACGCTGAGCGTGGGGACTAATTTCCGCGGTTGGTGTGCTTCCGCAACAATACAAATGACCTTGTAGACACAAGGCAAAGTATTCTAGAGTGTAAAAATGTAATTTCACACATTCCAAACAATAGGCCACCTCAGGACATGCTGTGTAAAATTTGTGTACCGCTTTGTAGGGATGAAGATGGTCACGAGGCACACCCCTGCTCCCCTACAAAAGGCCACACCCCCAAGCACATCTTCATTGTCCTTCTAGCTATAGCAGATTGAGGTGTGTTGCCTTTACTGCTGTAGTGACCAAAAGGAAACTAATCGGTATGGCTTCCATGGCTGCTGTTGGGTCATTAGCATCTGCACCATCCCCAAACCCGCCACCACCACCACCTCACCAATGGCCTGCAGAGAAATATGTGGGTGAGGATGTAGAGATTGAGGAAGAAGAGGAAGAAGAGAATGAAGTGGAGGAACTCTGCACTAGGAGCACTCAGCGGGAGTCATGGGTGTGGCGGTTGTTTTCCGTTTATGGGAATGTACCAAAAGCGCGTGCGAACCTGGTGAAGTGTAACCAGTGCGAGGTGGTGTTGAGTGGTGGGAGATTTGGAGTGTACAGTTTTGGTACGACAACTATGAAGCAACACCTCACTTCGTTCCACACTGTGGATATTCGCAAGGTGGTGCCATGTGAATAGCATAGTCATTTGAGTTCCTCTACAGCATCATAGGTATCCAATCCTCCCACCACAAGAGACACTCCTGTGGGGGAGCGCCTTCCTCCAGCTGTCTCACAAGCCATTTGCAATGCTGTTGACCCTTACCTTTCAAAGGTGACAGTACTGTGCATGTATTGTGACGCAGTGCTCTGCAGGGGGGAGAGTTTTCGAAGTGCTTTTGAGGCTGCAGTCACAGAGCACCAGAAGATCTGCTCCTTACCTAAATAAAGCTCACCCTAAATCTTTCTATGTTCAGTTGCGCTTTTTTATCCCTGTGGCTGGTGTTCCTTCCTTACCCTCCTTTCGCCCCTTCTCCCAGTGTGTCGTGTGCTGTTAAGCATTGAATGTAAAAACAACAAAAATTACAGAAAAGGCTCTTTTCAGAGCTGCCTTTCTCAGTATAACAATAGAACTATGAAGTGATGGCCGTAGACCCTTGCAGAGTTCTGAAAAAGTTTGCGGACAGTCGTAGAGGAAAAAAGGGAGGGTGCATGTGGAGCAAACACAATAAAGTGTACGTTTAGAGTAAGTGGTGGCTCTGAAAAGAGCCTTTCGGTGGTGTGTTTTGTGGGTCAAAAACAGTGGATTGGGGAAAACGGATTGTCAGATAGGTTAGTGTGATTGCAAAAGAGTTTGCAATGTATTTTGTACATTGCGAAGAAAAATCTGATTGCCAGCATATGTGAGGTGGACTCCATCTCTGCGGAAAATGAAAGTGCTGCGAAACAAAATGTTTTCATTGTGGAAAGAGGACATGCCAACATCTCTTAAAAATGCACACACAGCCTTATTCACATTGCATCTCGCTTTCTCCATTTGTGGACCAAACGCAGAAGAACGCAGCCATATTTGTCTTTGGGCAATACGGGAAAAAAGTATTTGACAATTTGGAAACATGTCTATGAGCTTCGCGAGTCCTTCCTTCATTGCAAATTACAAAGAAATTCCAGATACATGGCCTAAACTGTTTCCTCCCCAATGAATGATCAGTATATCTGGAGGATGCTATGACATTAAAGTAACACAAAGAGGTACCAAGTCCAGCCATGTCATGCCACGCACGCCATGCCAGTGCACTTCCGCATGTGGAAATCTGAGATTTGTAGATAAACTGCAGCTTTCTGCATGCACCTTCAACCAATGTATCCATGAGTCTCCCAAAATCCATATAATCTGTTTTCGAGCATAGACAGTCATGGCTGTGTGGTCTCCTGTGAGGGAATAGACGGTCTTATTAAAGTACGTCAGTCAGAACACACCCACTGAACTTTATGGACCAATCCCTAGCACCACTTATTCTCATTTACATGCGGCTCCACCCTTGAATCCCCGGTGATGATATGTGCTGGCTGCTAACTACCACCATGTTCGCGGACATGTAGAGGATCAGAGCATGATGACGGTACAGTAAAGTATTATTCCCCTTTTTCCCCCTTAAGGTAGGCTCTGATACCGTACAGACATCTGGTATTTTATGTATTTGTTTGTATTTTTTGTCCTTGCTTTACTCTTGCAAACATTACAGAACCTTCTCTAAAGCAAGCCTTACATTCCAAAAGAACATTGCATTTCCCAAAGAAGATAGCGCAACACCATCTCCTTCAAAGTAATGTGCATTGCTTGGAGCAATGTTTTCGTGGCTGAAAAAAAACATACCAACTCGTAGCATGAATGCACGCATGCCACAATTGATGATACACCTCCCGATGCTTTGATCTGGACAGAAAGCAGAAGTGTTGTTCCATTGTACTCTCGAGAGTAAAGCAGAACAAATTACTTTTGTTGTTGGGAAGATGGTCATAAGTGCTTCAACCAACTGTGCCTAAACTGCCAACAAAGTATGTGAAGTCAGGTATCCCAAATGGCAAGTGCCGTAGTGCAAAATTACCATTTGAGGAGTGGTCATTCTACGCATGTCTCTACAAACTTACAGAATTGCCGCAACATTGGCATCAGTGTCAGCGCTCCACACCACCTCCAATCCTCGCACATCGAAATGGTGTGCCACTTGCCTACTCTCGGCATAGTGTTGTAAGCCTTGGACAAAAATGTCTCCAAGCATCAAAACCCTGACCCTCTCCAACCTTGCCATCTTCAGTGTGCGCACCGTCTTTCCACACAAAAGAGTAATGTGAACATCTGATTGGCTGATGCCTACCGTCGCCTTTCCATGCAGGATTTGCTGTAGAAACCTGTATGTGACACACCCTATTAGCGGACAAGCGTTGCCTTCGTGCGGCACGTAACTCTTACCCAGTCCTTCCACCCTTTCTACAGTGGTACCAAAGCGAGTCCCTCATTGGACACAACTAAGCGGTCGGACAATCATCCACCAATCACATAGAACATCGCTAATTTTAACTCTGTCATCAACATTGCACACTTCAAAATGACTGTCAATGATTCTTAATGGAAGTCGCATACCATTGCAAAGCACCTACTTCACAAGCTACTGTGCAAGGATTGCGAATTTCTACATACAGCTCCATACATGTCCACATGCATCAGTATAGAGCACAGGTATGTATATTTTAATCAGAGAACATGTGGAAGCCTCATGATTTAAATTAGACAAAATAATGCTGCTAAATGTCCATAGGGAACACATAACAACGCCCCCCCTTTAAAGAGCAAGATTTTCGATTTGTCATTCACTAATCGCACGACTGCTTACTGTCTTCCGCATAACCCGTACATACGTTGCAAGCGTGCCTATTTAGGGCAGACCTCAATTTTGTATGTGAAAATGTCGGAGTTCTGTACTCTGTACGGCCTACAGTAATGCTACTTGCAATGTGATCGTATGAGAATAGTAAGCACTCCAGATTGTAGTGCTGACATTTCCTTCTGAGGGTCTCCCGATTTTTAGATATCGTGCTTTTCATTAACAAGTAAAAAATGTTTCCCCATCTAGTACTTTTCCCTATCGCTTACAAACCTCTCTCCTATGCATAGTACACTTTGTAAAAAACAAGGCATTTCCATACCCTTAAAAGATTTAGTTATTTTGAAGGACTTACAAGTACCATATTGCAAGCACTATGCCAAGACTTCACAGACTGAAGTTAAATGTGCACATGCACTGGGTTGAAATATGAAAGTTCGATCCTCTGATGAAAGAAGCACAAGTAATGTCTGCATTATCATCACTGCTGCAAACCCACAAAGTAATTGATTTTGTTATTTTAATTCACAGCGAAGACTATTCTCCTGAGGATCAACAGCATCTACACTGCAGACGACATATCCGAAGAAACCTGGTCATCTTGCACCAAAAAGTAAGTACAGTACAACCTTTATATTGTAACTACTCGTCAGAGAGGCTGCGTGGTTTAGTTGTTTATTTTGGGCACCAAAGCAAGCATTGATTTGTAAACCATTCTACCTACAAATATCCATTTATTGTACAAAGAATGACAGGCAGAATGGCTGACAAATCCCTGTGTGTTTGGTACTGAAATAACATATGTTATCCTTAGAAGGTTAGATTGTAAAAGAAGTTGCTTTAGCAAGTTTTTGGCATTTCGGTTATTAATAATGGTTCTCGTCACAAGTAGGGCACTTTGTTCTCTCATCTGAAGCACATTGTAATAGTATACTGAAGTGGGAGAATGGAAAACCAGGCTCCCGCCCTTCCCCTCTCGCGCTTGGCCTAGAGGATCACGGCCTAGACACCCGCCACAAGAGGAGTTTGCCTATCTACCAGATGACCAAATACCCTGGTACAGGAACATACGGATGTGCCCATCTACCTGCCCAGCAGCCCGCCCTGTCCATGCCGACACCTGCGGCACGGATCAACTCGACTAAACCTACACGTCGTTAGAGATGCCATGACGACCTAGCCAACGGTCAGCACACCTGTGCAAATATACACACTGGACACTCCCACACCAATCCACACGAAGAATATACTCAGTGCTATGACGTAGGCGACAGACATACTCACGGACGTGCATCTTTATTATTTTCCACATAGGCTCTCAAAATGCAGAAACGCAAGACGCATCATGAACTTATCTAAAAAGGCTTGCTCACGCTTCTTCTAAGAGCCATGCACCATAATGAAGAATATAACGGGGACACGATACTGAGGATAAAGCAATATGGTACCGCAACCTAAAGCGCTCTGCATCAAACGGTTACACCTATGCACCAGGCCCAAGTAGGCCGCAAGCAAAAGCTTCCATGAACATTGAACAAGCAAGAACTGGGTTGCTGACCCTGCAAAAAGGGTACGATGTTGCAATCTCGCACGCTGCAGGCCAACGCCAAGGTCGCACCTGCAAGATAAACCAGGCACACAGTAGGAAAAACAATATTAATTGTGCTGAATTTTGCCTCAAACACGGTCTCACCTCATGTGACAAAGCCAAACCTGACAAGATGCCAAGCCCAGGAGGAAGGAGACGCCTGAATCCCACGTTTCAAGACACAGGCAGATACAATTAAAAGACTCATTGGACATCTGCAGCAGTGGGAGTAGTCGACCTCCCAACATATGAATAAATCCTCACATTGTTTACACCTACCCATATTAAAACATTGTTGCAAATGACAGGTGCACTGCGAGCTGGGAACAGCGATAGTCCCAGACTGGGAGGCTCGCGAGCGGACCAATTAGAACATGGGGTTCTTATCACTGACGCCATTAACATTGACCAATCCTCAGAGGTCTTCATGTAACAATTTTCATGTATCAAATTGAAGGGACAGCCCAGGTATACCACCTGACTAACCCTCAGCCACTAACACCGTTCTCTATATGTGCGCTATACTAACCCTACCACTCGAGTAACCAATCCAGAGTGGAGATAGGTTTTTTACTAAACTTTGTAAGATGACGCAAGTAGCGCGTCATACTAAGGTAAAAAGGGCCTGCGAGCCCCACGATTGTGTGTGTGTCAGGACGGACGCGTACGCTCCTTGACCCATCCCTGCCGTTTTGTCTAATAAACAGCAGAGTCACCTTGCTTCTTGTGTGTGTCTCATACTCTATCTCTTTTGGGATATACGGGAGGAGTTGGGGCCTCCCTGGCCGGAGGTCTGCGGACGGTCCGGCCGACCCCGGCAGAATTTCCCCCCCGACAAGTTGGAGGCACTGCTGAGATCTGTTTAAGATCTGCTTTTATTTTTACTTTTTCCAGTTACTACTGTTGCGAGGAGGCCCGGCGGCGCGGCCCCCTCTGCCGTTGCCCCCTTCTGAGGACTACAGGACCATCGCGGAACTGCGAGAAGACCGGACAGCGCAATCCGGGTATTGGCCTTCGGGAGCCGGTTGAGAAGTATCCCGCCCGCGGTTGGCGAGTGTCCAGACGTGGTCCAGACGAGGGGAGGTGGCGAGCCGCTTGGAGGGGTGCACGCAGTCGAGCGGCCCCGCATCAAAAGAACTTGGTGAGCATGCCACGCACAACAAGCAATGTGAAATTGTGAGGGAGGGGGGAGGAATTAAATACGGGAGGTGGGAGGTGTTGCACAGGTGCGCGGCGAAAGTTTTGACAATTTAGTGTTGGCAATGAAATGAATGGTAGCCGAACGAGTGCGAGAGCAGTCGGCTACGTTACGCGAGAGAGGGGGGCGGAGCACGAAAACATCACGTGCAGCCGCTCGTAGACATTGATTGGCCTAGGTCGCGACTACGTGTAAGGGTGTGTGTGTGTGGTTTCCTACGATTTGGCATTTATTGATCAATGAGTAGATGAGGATCCCCATTGTTCGAGCAAGAAACTCGATAGGTAGATGACGTTTCCCTGTAGGCGGTAGCTAGTCAGTTGCCCAATACAGAAGATAATTGGCTGGTTAAGCCCTCCTGTCGAGGGGCGTATCAAACACGAGGCGACGCAGTGTGCGCAGTCCGATTATATTATTGATTACCTTGTTCCAGGCGAGACAGGAAGACAGCTGTGAGGTTAACGGGGGTAGATTGCAAGTGTATTTTGAACTTAAAGAATATATGAAGAACTTACCAGTAGCTCGAAGAGATCGGTGACGTCACCAATAGGGCTTTCATAGGATATCCCGAGCACAAGGCATCCTTCCGTCTGAGGGTGGTGGGGAAGAGAACTGTGGTAAGGGAGTGGAAACGGAGATAAACGGTAATGAATTGACCAAGGAAAGGCGAAACGGGGGACGTGGCGGCGCACAGAGAACGCCGGCCACGGCAAGTGTAGAAGAGGGAGGAGGAGCAAGTGAAAGTAGGACGGCTGTATAAGAACGTCACAAGGGGTACGCAGCCGCAGGGGGCTACGTGCGCCTCGGCCGCAGGGGGCCGTAAGGGTGTCGTGTAAAGGAAGAAAGAAGAAAATAAAATATACAAATGTAAATACTATATTTTTAATAATTTTCCTTAGCGGACTATCGCAAGTCCCCAAACTTACGGGGCCAGGTAACGATATAAGGCTGTATATTGTAAACTGCTAGTGAGATAACCGCTACCAAATAGGGGAAGGGTAACAAGTGGAGCGCTACTATGTCATACGGGACAGGATCGGGAGGGTGGGGGAACACCCTCACTACCCCACTACAACACATATGTACCACACTGTCACCCCATAGGGAGAAACTGATCAAGTATAGCATAGAATGGACCCAGGGGACGGACAACAAAATGATAACACCGTGGCCGCCTAATGGTAGCTTCGATCCATATGCCCAGCGTTCACTATTAAACCATCTGCATAATACATACAAAGGGAAGAAGTTGGCAAACCACGTGGAGGTGTTTAACTTATGGAGGATGTTCCAGGGGTCCCGACCAGGACCAAATGGAATGTTCACTATGGGGGAAATACCGGAAGAGAAAGAGATTAAGGAGGAAGGAGAGGATGGGGAAAAGGGGAGTGAAGACCCAAAGAACACGGGGAATGGACAAGAGGGAGGAAAAAAGAATAATACATCAAATGAAATAAAAAAGGAACCGAGCAACGATATACCCCTAGCAAAGGGAGTGAAAACAGAGGGAGGGGGGTTGTACCCTTTAAGAGAGTTAGGAGAAATAGAAAGAGGTCAGTTAAGGGCGGCTGAGGGGTACTCGAACCCGGCATACAGCCCTCCACCATATGTGGCTCATAGGAAGATGCCAGAAGGGGAGGGGAGGACTGGAGAAGAACAAACTGTGGAAATAGGAAATGATGAGTGGGTAGCTGCACAGATACTATTAAAATTACGAGGTTCATTAACAGGAGAAGAGAAGGAGGTAGTAAGGAAAACAGACGAGGATAATACCAGGGACAGTGAAATGAGGGGGGAAGAGCTGTTACGACAAAAGGAAGAGATTTTGGACGAACGACTAGCAGAGTTAAGGGATGAGCAGAATGAACTGATTAAACAGCTCGAGAGGGAGGAAAGAGAGAGAGCGAGGAAAAAGAAAGAAGGTAAGAACGAATTGGAAAAAATAAGGGAACGAACTGAGGAGCAAAGGAGAGAAGCTGAAAGGGTAAAAGCTGCAGCAGAAAGGGTATCAAGAGCAGTGCTGCGAGAAAAGAAAAGGGAAGAAGAAGAGAAAGAAAGAGAAATGGCAATGTGGAAGAGGAGATTACTATCAGAAACGACTAAGAAATACAAAGAAGGGAGGGTGATAGGGAGTATATTAGAAAGGGAAAGGGTGAAATGGGAAAGGAAGAAAGAGGATGAAAGAATACTGGAACAGATGAGTAGTGAAGTAATGGAGGAATTAAAAAGGAAAAGGGAGGAAAATAGTAGGGAGATGGAGGAGAGAAATGAAGGAGAAAGAGAAGATAGGAGAGGGGAGAGTGAAGTATGGGGAGACGAATATAGAGACACAGAAGTAGCAACAACATCAGCGCAAAGGGGAGCGGTTGATAAAGGAGAAAAAGGAGAACTGGACCTAATAGACTTAAAAACAGTAACAATCAAGGGGAAAAAGACCGAGTGGGGGGTGCCGTTTATGACTGACTTTTGTAGTGAGGAAGAACAAGGAGTGGAGAAGGAAGGAAGAAACAGTGAAAGGGAAAGCCTAGATAAACTATACATCACCCGGACCAACACAGACTCACCATGGATCTGTAGGAGAAAGGATGAACTGGAGAGAAGTGAGGAGGGAGAGCAAGGAATAGCGGAAAGACAGACACATGAGGCCGCACCGTCCCCATCACGCCCTCTCCCATCCCACCCTACATGCTCAACCACCTCACGCTCGTTACGCACAATAAAATTTGCACCCTTCACAGACGAACTGACACCCTATGCATGTCGGCTTAGGGACCTCCCTAGGCGCAGGCAGGAAGGATGAATACGCATACCCACAAAAGATGGAGAAGAAAGAGTTACGAGCAGGGGAAATACGGATGAAATTGACGACGTAGAAGAAAGGGAAGAAGAGGAAGGGTGTGAGGACTCGATTTTATGGAACACAAAGGGTAAAACGAGACATAACGTAATGCCACTTCTGGAGAGGGGAGGGGTTAGACCACAGTATGTCCCTTGGAAGCATACAGACAAAGAAAATATAAAATGCAGGCTCCCATCATTAAGTGGAGGTGCGGGTAAGTGGATATATGAAATGGAAAAACACACCGCAGGACAGAAACTGGCAGTAGGAGATGTAAAGGGCCTTCTAATATCGATATTAGGGGATGCAGCGGATGACATTTGGAAGAGAGCGGGATTCCCTGGGGTAACAATAACAAACACATCGCATGATGGGGCACTATTCGCAAACTGCAGACATGCACTATGGCAGGCACTGAGGGTACAGTACCCAGACACAACAGACATAGGAGCAATTACCTCCCGCAAGATGCGTGAGAACGAAGATCCTGTTGATTATATCCAGGAAATCCAAGAGAAGTGGCGCATGGAAACTAGAGAACAATGGGACAAAACACCAGCAATATTTTATCATATACTAGTACAAGGGCTCCCAGAAGGAGTTCAGAAACAACTAAAGAAAGTAGTGGGAATGGAAGCAAAAGCATGGCCAGAAATACAACTGACTATAGTGCATCATTGCAGGACATGGCAAGGAAAAATGAAACAAAAAGAAGAGGACAGGAAAACGGAAGAGGCTAAACTAGTGCAGAAAAAGCTTACTAAATGCACAATGGAAGGGGCACTAATAACTACGCCTACAACAATGACCCAAAGCCCCACACAAGTAGTGGCTGCACAAGATCCCTCCCAAATACCACCTTCACAGATTATAACACAACAGGTGCCGCCACTCCAACCATACACGACCAACATGGGAGGAGGATACCCAATGCCAGGAGTTGGGTATTATAATTATAACAGGGGAGAGGAGGAATTATGAGAGGGAGAGGATACGGATATAACACCCAACAGCAGGTGGGAGGACTTAGAAATTCCTACCCCACAGGGCAACCAGTATACCAGGAAAACGCAGGGAGCTTTCCATCGCAGAGTAGGGAACCACCGTTGTGTTGGAGTTGTGGATTATTAGGGCACATGTCACGCACGTGTAGAGTTAGACCAGGAACACCATCATGGAGTGAACAGGGACAACCAAGGCCCACACAGGAACAGCAGGGCATACAGCAACAGCAGACGTTGCAACAGGGAAATGAACAGCAACAACTAATAACACAACAACAGTCACAGACACATTCACTGCCACAACAACAGGTAGCAATAACACAACAACCCCAAGTACAACAAACACAACTGGGTAGGGTGACGGTCCTAGGACACAACCCTTACACTGGAAATGGCCAATCGTTGTACCCTCAATAGGACAGCCCACAGACGGCCTTGGTGTGTCCCATCCTGTCAGTAACACCTAATAGTGCGGAGGAACCACGCATAGAGGTAACGATAGGTGACAAAAAGTTATCATTCCTTGTTGACACCGGGGCGACCCGGTCTTGCATAAGGGAAGGTAAATTTAAGATGTCAGGCGAAGCCATGAACACCCAAGGATTCTCTGGGGCTAGGGGGTTGGTTCCTTTTACTGATAACATTCCCTTATCTATAGGAGATTATGACCTGTCAGTTCCCCTTCTATATTATAGTGCCTCACCAGTAAATATACTGGGGAGAGACATAATGAACAGGTTGAATATGACGATCTCCTTTACTGAGGACGGCATAATTTGCTCTACTCCAGGGATTAACATGCTCACAGCACGACAGATTATGCAAGCATACTGCGGACAGACAGCGATTAGGGCGAAGCCAGTAGATGGAAAACTCTTCCAGTAAGGGACAGACATGGCATTTGCATGGATAACAGGGATAGAGGGAAAAATCTGGAGGAGGCCAGCAGCCTATCTGTTTAGGCCAGAAACACCAGTCAATGAACCAGAAGGAAAGGTGGTTCCAGTGGACATTGAGAGCATTATAGCAACAGCTGATTACATTGCTGTACATGCCCAAGACAGAGAAGGAAGAGCATGGAGGGCAGTGATAGCACTAGCAGAAGGATGTAGACTCACCCAGGTGTCAGATGAGGAGCTATTCTCAGAAGAAAAGGAGGAAGGTGAAATGGTGTTTATGATGAGTGTGGAAATATGGCTAAGAGTGGCGTACAAACAAGTAGCACAGAAAATTGCAATGGCACTTGAGGCACCCGCATGCACCCCAGTCCCCTTCTTTAAGGAGGATATGACCAAGGTACCCACATCATTGTGGACTACTAGCCCCTATGACGTGGGGTGCATAAAAAGTATAGGGGGAGTAAGGATAAAATTGAAAAAAGGTGCAATACTCCCCAGAGTGAAACAGTACCCACTATCAAAAGAGGCAGATGAGGGCATATATGAAACCATAACGGCCCTTATAAATAATGGCATATTGGTCCCCTCAGAATCACCATGTAACACGGCTGTATATCCAGTGCGCAAGGCTAAAGGGGGTTCTTGGCGCTTCATACAGGATCTCAGGCCCTTGAACAACATAGTAGAAGCAGAATACCCCATAGCAGCTAACCCGGCCACAATATTGTGTGGCATTCCAGCAGAAGCATCACGATTTACAGTTATCGACCTTAAAAATGCATTCTTCTCAATACCATTGCACCCAGACTCACAAGATCTGACAAGCTTCACTTACAGAAACACAAAGTGGAAACACACCAGATTGCCACAAGGGTATTGCGAATCACCCTCAATTTTCAACAGAGTAATACAGATGGATTTGGGTAACATTGAAGTGGAAAGCACAGTGTTGCAGTATGTGGATGACATAATAATTTGCAGTACAAACGAAAGAACATGCAGAGAGGACTCATTAAAGATGTTGACAATATTAGCTGAGAAAGGTTACAAGGTAGACATGGAAAAGCTACAGTACTGTCAAGAACAGGTACTTTACATTGGTCAGCTCATATCCCAACATGGAAGAAAGATTGCACCACAAAGAGCACAGGCCATTTCAAACACACCTGTGCCACAAACAGTGAGGGAACTGCAGCAGTTCCTGGGGCTGTGCAACTACTGTAGAGCATGGGTGTTTGATTACAGTTCATACATAGGACCCCTGCTTGAGGCGTTAAAGGAAGCTAATAAAGGGGAGAAAAAGCTGGGGTGGACAATGGAAATGAAAGAGGCTTTTGATGAATTGAAAGATGCGATATCAACTGCTCCGGTACTGGCATCCCCAGACTATGAGCGACAATTTTTTATATTTTCACATTGCGACTCAGCAGTAATGAAAGCAGTTTTGGCCCAAAAAACAAGCATGGGCTACAAACCAGTAGCATTTTACAGCGGCCACTTAGATCCTGTGATGCTAGGTCATTTCCCTTGCGAACAAGGTCTCGCCGCAGCTGCTTTTGCGGTAGAGAAAGCATCAGCAATCACCATGGGGTGCCCAACTACACTGTTTGTGGAACATGCACTATTTGCCATATTGAATAAACCTAAGTCCACCCTAACCACACAAAGGGCATCAGGTTATGAGATCATCGTATTCAGAGCTGAACTATCAATTGTTATATGTAGCACGGTCAACCCTGCAAGGTTCCTAGCAGAAGTAATTGAGGAGGGAGATTATGCCCACGACTGTACGCAAATAACTGACATGTACTCATGTACTAGAAAGGTTGAAGAAAACGCACTAGAGGGAGGTGAGCTCTTGTTCATTGATGGGTCATCAACTATCGACCAAAGGGATGGTGTAAGGAGGACTGGGGCAGCAGTGGTAAAAATGATGGAGGTACCGGTGTGTGTGGCAATGAAATGTGTACAATTACCACAGCATTACTCCGCTCAAGCAGTGGAATTAGTTGCACTGATCTTGGCGTTGAAGGAAAGCTTTGACAAACGAGTGACCATATATTCCGACAGCGCATATGTTACATCCACTGTCCACTCAGGGCTGTCGAAATGGAGAAGAAGAGGGTTTAGGAGAGCTGATGGCACTCCAGTGCAACATGCCCTCCTATTGGCTGAACTAATTGAAGCAATAAATGACCCCCAAGAATTAGCTTTGGTCAAATGCACCGCACACACCAATGGTGAAGACCACATCTCAAAAGGGAATGCAGCAGCAGACGCACATGCGAAGTATGCTGCATACTTTGGTGAGATATGGAACCCCCCAGAGTCACAGAGAGGGAGAGGGAGGGGAATGGCTAAGGAGATGTTGATAAGAGAAGGGTACACCCATCTCCCAGCCACACAGATTATGGAGCTACAAGCGGCTGCACCAATGGCCGAAAAAGAAATATGGGTAAAAAGAGGATGCACAATGTCACCAACCGACGCACTATGGCGCCAGGGTGACACTGGAAGGATTGTAATACCACTGGCACTATTGAACACCGCCCTGAGCTAACTACACTACCCAGCCCACACAGGCAAGGAAGTAATTGCAGCACGAATTAGGGAAGACTGGTTCTGCCCCGAGTTAAATTCTCATGTGTCAAACTGTCTCACATGTCAACAGTTTACGGCCGGTCATACTCTGAAGGTGATAAGAGGTACTATACCCCGGCCAGAGGGACCTTTCCGGCATCTCCATATTGACTATGTTGATATGATCAATGTATGTCAAGGAAATAGGTATATGATTGTAGTAGTATGCCCATTCTCGAGGTGGATTGAAGCAGGGCCCTGTTCACACCCAGATGCATTTAGAGCAGCTAAATTCCTAGTGAGGGAGGTCTTCCCCAGGTGGGGAGTGTGTGAGGTACTGAGGTCAGACAATGGCCCACATTTCGCAAACGAAATGTTCCAGCACATCACATCCTTGCTGAACATCAAGCATAAATTTGCATGTGCATACCACCCACAGGCCAACAGTGTATGTGAACGCCTGAATGGCCTATTAAAGGAGGCAATTGCAAAGATACAGCAAACAACAAAGAAGAGTTGGTTATATTGCCTTCCATTAGCCCTATTTGAGCTAAGGAATAGAACAGGGTCCGACCGCCACCTCACCCCTCACGAGGTGGTTACCGGACGTCAAATGCGCCTTCCCCTAACACCAATATCAAGAGCATTTACTGACCACGAGAGTACTGCGAGTGTTCTTGGTGATGAAATGTACCAATATGTGTCTTCTTCGATTACTAGTGTACTGTTTGTGTCTCAACAGCTCGAGCGCACGCGGGGCGGGTCCAACAGCGATCGGCAAGAAGACGTGGATAAAGAATTGGAAAAGGAAAGACTGTGCAAAGTTGCTAAAGGTGACCACGTACTACTTCGCAATTTCAACAGAAAGTGGAACAGTCCACGATTCACTGGCCCCCATCTGGTAGAGGAGGTATCAACGAGAGCAGTAAAGTTACAGGACAAACGTGCTTGGAACCACCTACACGACGTAAAGATCTACAAACCCCAGACCCGCCCCAGCGCCACCAACAGGGCATCTGGAAGAACAACAACAGCGTCACCAACGGAGGAAGATACTTCTACCACAACTAACAGCCTAAGTGTCCCCATACCCTGCCACCCCCCAGATTCCCCAAAGACAACTATTAGAAAAGAAAGGGGTGATCCCTATACCGCCCACCCCATGGTTACACGATCAAAGGGTAAAGAGACTTCCGCCAGTTGAGCCCAAACCCTCTGCCCATTGACCCCCTGCCAACTGTAGTAACAATTGAACTGAAGGACATTGTTTTGCACATATACACATGTAAACACCTGAATGTTCTCTTTCTTTTCTCTCGCACATGCAGGTACAGCGTATTATTGTACTGTTAAGAAAGTTGATAACTAACCAATTCACTGCCCAGGAGTAGATGGTACCCTCAGACGATAATTACCTGGAAGAATTGTCACACCAATTTGTATATGAAGTAAAAAGGCCAACGTACCTGAAAAGAAGGAGGGTACGTGTCTACTACACAGCATTCCTCTTGGCCATAGAACATTCAATGCCCCACCTCCAACCATACTTGCCCGCCCTGAGAGATAGATCGCTTAGATTGGCGTGGGAACAGCTCTTCGCCTGGGCACTGAATGACTACTTGATAGGGAGAGCTTAATAACAATAACTAACCTTAATAACGAGCATATTAGGAATTTTCAGGCGGGCAACTGTAACGTCGCAAGAATAAGCTGCCGGACTGCAGCAAGGTAAGAGCAAAATGCCGGTGAAATTAGCATTTGTAATAAAATTGATAGGGATTTTAATGATCACCGGGTTCTTGGCTGCCTCTGTATGGCAGTACAGCTATGCTATCAATATTACTGCTGTACCCAAACCTAATACACCCCCACCCCCAGCTGCAACAGGTGTTATGTCAGGTGGTACTAGTAAAATCCCACACAAGGAAGATAGAGTCAAACGCAGTACATACTCAGATAATAAAGGCATTGACAACTACGTACAAGATTCAGCACACATCTCAAACAACATATGGTATCAACACATGACCCACATAGGTAAGCAGACAACGGAAGACAGCTGCTACATTTGCTCATTGATCCCATACGCTATGAGCGCTTCTCGAACCTTCGTTGCCACGGAGATAGATGGGAAAATAGCACGATGTATAATATACCTGGCACTGTTACAGACGAAAGGAAGATTTCAAGGGACAGTGGTGCACCTGGTGTGCAAAACACGAGATACATATCCATATGAAAACAACTTCCTCAAGACTTATTTGAGTTACCACAAGAGCAGTTTACATGCTGAAGGATTCAAATACATAACAAGTGGTCCTGAAAAAGGAGAAACAAAGAAGGTAACACTGCAGTACCTACCATGTGATTGGTACGCCACTGAAGTCCCTGGTAAAAACGGATGTTGGGAAAGACCACTGATGATAATAACAGGGAAGGTGTACATGGACAACAAATGGGACACAGGAGTGGTTGGCAGCAACATGGTAACAAGAGAAAATATTTCAACTATTGATGGACATAACCATAGATGTTGGATGACTTGGATCAAGTACGTACCCATGCTCACGTGGATGGAGAAGGATGAAGACCCAATAACAATACTGCCGCTAACTGCGCCTAAGGTATGCTACCAACATAAAGGAGAGGTGGATGTAGGATACAATACCAACTGTGAAAGCGTGATGGAGTTACCTGAGGGGGGAGCAGGAACAGCAGTAGTAATGGACCATTACTGGGCCTGTGGAGACAAGGCATATCACACACTGCCCCCTTTGTGGAATGGTGTATGCACTATAGTACACGTTAATGTACCATCACTAGTGGTACCCCAGAAACATGTGAATATGGCGAATTTCCCCAAGATGGATGAAGTAAACAAAAGGAAGAAGAGATCTGCACAGCCTCGGAAAGGGCCAGAGAACAGACGCAACGGCAACAACACGGTCCTCAACAGAAGGAAAAGACAAGGAGAACCTCTGACAGGAAATTACCTGTGGGGAAGGTCGGAAACAGCACTGACCTCAATCCCGCCGGAACACAGACTATTCAGCAGAGCAGCTATGTTCTTATCCTCAATAATACATCCTGGACTGCAGGCTTACGCAAACGCAAAATGGCTCCAGATAACTAGGTGGGAACTAATGATGACAATTAACTCTACAGTAAATGGATTCAACGCAATAAAAGAGGAATTGCGAGCAGTAAGAATGGTTGCACAACAGAACAGATATGTACTGGACCTCCTCACCGCAATGGAGGGAGGAGTTTGCGCAAAGATAGGACAATCATGCTGCACATTCATTCCTGCTAACCATGCTGACAATGGTACACTCACGGAAGCTGTATCACAATTGGCCCAAATGCACTCAAAAATGATGGATGAAAGTAAAGGTGTGAAAAAAGATGAGAGTTGGTTTTCAATATTATGGTCATGGATGCCATCTTGGCTGTCAGATGGACTGAAGATTATAGTTGGATGTACTATTCTGGCTGGAGCTACACTGATCACAATAAGATTTTGGAAACCCGGAAGGCACGCACCACAGACGAGATGATCGAAATGGTTGGTATACACCTCTTGATGCCAACAGATGACGGCCAACACACAGGCACAATCATAAAAGAGAGAGGGAAGTTGCGCAACCAGATCATCACCAATCACCTGGACCTACCATCTGTGAAGCTCGAAAACCCAAGAAACCCAAGGAGCTACATAGGGAAATGGGTATACTGCACCCCTGGAGGAACCTGTGAATATATGTATTGGTCATTTGAAGACCATGTTAACCACTATGGACATTTGGGAGGAATAACTAAAATATGGAGAGTAAGAGGAGATAATGAAAAGGATATGTTTGTGGTCGACAAGTCGACCAGAGGGGGGACTGAAGTGGGAGAAAGGAAGACTAGGCTCCCGCCCTTCCCTTCTCGTGCTTGGCCTAGAGGATCACGGCCTAGACACCCGCCACGAGAGAAGTTTGCCTATCTACCAGATGACCAAATACCCTGGTACAGGAACATACGGATGTGCCCATCTACCTGCCGAGCAGCCCGCCCTGTCCATGCCGACACCTGCGGCACGGATCAACTCGACTAAACCTACACGTCGTTAGAGATGCCATGACGACCTAGTCAACGGTCAGCACACCTGTGCAAATATACACACTGGACACTCCCACACCAATCCACACGAAGAATATACTCAGTGCTATGACGTAGGCGACAGACATACTCACGGACGTGCATCTTTATTATTTTCCACATAGGCTCTCAAAATGCAGAAACGCAAGACGCATCATGAACTTATCTAAAAAGGCTTGCTCACGCTTCTTCTAAGAGCCATGCACCATAATGAAGAATATAACGGGGACACAATACTGAGGATAAAGCAATATGGTACCGCAACCTAAAGCGCTCTGCATCAAACGGTTCCACCTATGCACCAGGCCCAAGTAGGCCGCAAGCAAAAGCTTCCATGAACATTGAACGAGCAAGAACTGGGTTGCTGACCCTGCAAAATGAGCCCGGCGAAAGCACAACGCCAAGGGCACGATGTTGCAATCTCGCACGCTGCAAGCCAACGCCAAGGTCGCACCTGCAAGATAAACCAGGCACACAGTAGGAAAAACAGTATTAATTGTGCTGAATTTTGCCTCAAACACGGTCTCACCTCACGTGACAAAGCCAAACCTGACAAGATGCCAAGCCCAGGAGGAAGGAGACGCCTGAATCCCACGTTTCAAGACACAGGCCGATACAATTAAAAGACTCATTGGACATCTGCAGCAGTGGGAGTAGTCGACCTCCCAACATATGAATAAATCCTCACATTGTTTACACCTACCCATATTAAAACATTGTTGCAAATGACAGGTGTACCGCGAGCTGGGAACAGCGATAGTCCCAGACTGGGAGGCTCGCGAGTGGACCAATTAGAACATGGGGTTCTTATCACTGACGCCATTAACATTGACCAATCCTCAGAGGTCTTCATGTAACAATTTTCATGTATCAAATTGAAGGGACAGCCCAGGTATACTACCTGACTAACCCTCAGCCACTAACACCGTTCTCTATATGTGCGCTATACTAACCCTACAACTCGAGTAACCAATCCAGAGTGGAGATAGGTTTTTTACTAAACTTTGTAAGATGACACAAGTAGCGCGTCATACTAAGGTAAAAAGGGCCTGCGAGCCCCACGATTGTGTGTGTGTCAGGACGGACGCGTACGCTCCTTGACCCATCCCTGCCGTTTTATCTAATAAACAGCAGAGTCACCTTGCTTCTTGTGTGTGTCTCATACTCTATCTCTTTTGGGATATACGGGAGGAGTTGGGGCCTCCCTGCCCGGAGGTCTGCGGACGGTCCGGCCGACCCCGGCAGAATTTCCCCCCCGACAATACAAAGAGTAAAGTAGCCTTACCAAATGATTGTTAGAGTTCACTGTACGTTGGCACACCATGACAAAGAGCTTCCCCATCAGACTTATGCACACATGCACACTGCACACATACATTGGACAACAGACCAAGTATATTTTTTTTCTCAACAGACACCAAAGAATGCCTACCAAAAAGCAACTCCGTAGAAAGGAATGCAGAATTAGAGCAAAGAAAAATAAAGGTGCCCAATGTAAGCATCCGCCTGTCGTAGATTATGCAGAGAATCTTGGTACAAACCAGCTAATGCAGTTGGGTAACATAATAAAGGAAGTCTCAACTACCGAAACGGTAGCTCCTCCATCAACAAGTGTCACAAAACACAGAAATGTTGTCAAAAAAACGGCTGCCCGTACAGCTAACAATGTTCCTAATAATCCTGATAGTGTAAGAAGAACCCATAGTAAAAAAAGTATTTTAGCAAAAATGTTTAGTCACAGAGTCCTTCAGAATCTACTAAGAAGAGGACCAAAATCATCCATACCCCTTAAAACATACCATAGAAAGTTAATCCTACAAGCTCTCGTGGACAGTGCAATCCTTCTCAAAAGGAAGTTGTTCATATTAGTGTTAAATAAGATGAAAGCACTAACAATACTAAGTACCAAACTACAAAAGAAACTGAGCAATAAACGGAATCTGAGCAAAAATAATGTCTTGCATGTTTGTGGTGGTGAATGGAGTCACACAACAACCACAGAGCCATATTTTAATGAAGAAACATACAAACAAAATCAAACAAACACAATTGCACCCATAGCAGTGGACGAGGGTATGTGAAAATCAATACTACCATCATGGAACAAGAAACACTGCTTACAAAACTATCTCCTGAACATTCAGAATTACCTCTCGATTCAGTAGAACCACAGCGTCCAGTATACAAATGGCTGTGCACATCAATGTGTGCCATTCCAAACAAAGCTTTCAAATCTTTACGTCAGTTTCTCAATCAATATGTAAAAGGTAAAGACAAAAGTAAAATGAAATTGCTGCAAAATATGGATATGTGTGCAGTGCGGAAAGACACAGGACTAAAAGGACATTCATTAGCCTGCATTTCTGGGCCTATTTGCAAAAGTACCTTCCATGATAGCAAAAGAATATCAGTACATCATTCCAATGTAAGAATGTTAGTGTATAAAATATACTATGCAAAAAATCCAGCTTCAGAATTAGGCAATTTAAATACCACTCTTCTGCATGGTACACCCAAATACTTACCAGAATAAATGGACTGTACCTTCAACAATTGACAAACAACAAACTGTCAGCTGTTGTAACAGGCCCCACAGGTTTAGCTGCCTACAACATAGGTGGTGTGACTTTACACCGATTACTACTGCTTCCCGTAGAGCATCAAAATAAATTAGACTACTACAAACTTTCTGCAGAAGCTGCAATTGAATTACGTAGAGTATTGAAACAAATGAAAATGCTACTAATAGATGAAGTGAGCATGGTCTCCAACCTAATGTTGGCTTTAATTCATCTCAGATTGCAAGAAGTACTTAAAAGTAATAACGAAGAACTCTTTGCAGGGAAACACATTATCATTTTCAGAGATCTTCTACAATTGACACCAGTGAAAGGTGAACCGATTTTTAAAACCTTAGGCCACAAACTCTGCCGGAAAACTGTTGGTAGCAAAGGTAATGTTAACCTTTGGAAACATTTCCAATACAGAGAATTGATAACATGCGGCAATCTGCACATCTCACTTATGCCAACATCTTAAAAAGTATTAGAGTTGGTGTATTATCGCAGAAAGCACAAGCTGTATTGAAAAAACGGCATTTACATGCACTTTATGGCGATAATGCATGTGCAACTGATGTTATGGAACAAATAGCGCACAAAAATGTCAATTGTATGACCTTAATGCCATCTCTTGCAAGCTGTTTTAAGTTCAATGAAACAATGTTAAAGAAAGAAATGCAAGCAATTATAGAAATTAGCGCCACAGACAAATTAGCCGTACATGGTATGACAGTATCCATGTGTGAGAAAGCCACAACAAGACTAAATAGTTTAGAAAATTCAATCTCCAACAAAGCTGGGTTAGAAAAAATATAGAAATTATCATTAAATTGTAGAGTAATGCTTAAACGTAACCTTGACGTAGAGCAAGGGCTAGTTAATGGAGCACTGGGCACAGTTGTTGGCTTTCAATCATACCCATGTGATAGCAACATTCAGTTTGTAAATATTTGCTTTGATAAAGTTTCAGAAGTGAAAAGGATAGGGCGCTCAATTGCTCGATTCCTTCTCTTCAAAGACATGTATGTACATAGAGAGCAATTTTCTCTAACACTTGCATATGCAGTTACCATTCATAAATCCCAAGATCTTACCCTAGAGAAAGCATTGATAGATATAGGAAAGACAGTGTTTAGGAAGGCATGAGCTACGTAGCATTATCACGCTTGTGTACACTTGACGGTCTATTGCTAATAAACTTTGATTCAAGTAAAGTCAAAGCTGATATTCCTTGCATTCTAGAATACAAGAGATTGCGTTCACTGTACACACCCCATCTGAAACAATACCCTGTTCCAGATAAAGTGAAACGTGGTAAAAGAAAAGTAAATGAAACAGGAATGCAACAGAATGCAACAGCAAATTCTGCAAAGAAAAGAAAAGAAGCTAAAGTTTCATCAATTGCCGAAAACATAGAACAACCTATTAGGGAATGTAAACCAGGCATGTCGGCAAAGAAGCAACAGAAAAACCGAAAAATGCACTCAGATACAGAACTTGCTGGCCCATTCAAATTTACAAATGAAAGTGGGGTAAGTTGCTATGCAAATGTAGCAATGAATATTCTATTTCAATTGCCACCAATTGTTAACAATATTTACCTGCACAGCACAGACCAATTGTGTTTGCAAATGTTAGTGCTGCATAGAAATGCAACAAGCAATCCTAACAACACATACAGTGTTCATGGATTAATGCAACAATTGGACACCTGTGCTGGAATGCTGTGATTCACTATGAACTCACAAGAAGATCCACAAGAATTTCTAATCTACATACTATTAGTATTGGAAAACAAAAGCATACCTGTAAATGAAATCTTCCAAATTTCGTACATGTGGAAACATACATGCACTCTCTGTAACAAAGTAATACAGGAAGAAATCCCAAATGAGCGATTTGTGTATGTTTCCATACCAAATAGTGAGAGCATTCCATTTCAGCAACTTGTACAAAATGCAAACCATGGCAGACTATGTAGTATTTGCAATTCAGAAGCTCTACCTTACTGTTACAATCACATAGTGCCTACATAATTCTTATGCTTCTACGTTATAATGCAGATGGCACAAAAAACAACTGTATACTGACTGGATTCACACATGGTCAAGTGTCACTTGGAAAGAAAACCTTAACAACAGTAGGAATAATCTACCATGCAGGAGCTACAACCAATGCAGGTCACTACACTGCATACATTAAAATGAATTCTGGATGGTTTGAATGTAATGATAGCACCATTACTCTAAAGCAGAGGTTGCCAGCTAACCTAACAAATGCGTATTTAATGTTCTTGAAGCCAAAATGTACGAATTAATGTGTACTTCAAAATTGTCAACAAAGTATGTGAAAGACTACAAACAGAATACGCCCACAAGTATCTAACTACCCAACAGGATGGAAGAATGACACAAATAAATGATTATCACAGATTGTTGGAAACAAATGCACAGATCGAATACGCCTATAGGTATCTACCTGTTGTTAGAAATCGTCAGGAAGGCAACAAAGAAAACATTAATGGGAAAGATAAAGGAAACAGGATATGACAACAACACAAATGAATGAGTATCACAAATCTGTAGGAACAAATGCACAGTCAGAATACGCCTACAGGTATCTAACTGTTGTTAAAAATGGGCAGGAAGGCAACAAACATAACATTGATCAGAAAGATGAAGAAAACACTGAAAGGAAAAAATGAAGTAGTTAGTACCATATAAAATGAAACAAAACTGAAACTGAGCGCATTGCAAAGTACACTGGTTTGTAAACTAAATATGAGGGTAAAAAAAAAGTTAACTGTCTATTATGCAATGTAGTACATTTTTAAAAAAGATGCAAACACTAACACACCTTTTTCTTTCATGACAGAAATGGAAAAAGTGATACTTCCGCCAAGTATGATAGCCAATTAAAAAAAGTATGTGGAATCTGAACAAAGTAAGGAGTAAGTATATTGGCAGGCATTTTCTACACATGGGAATCTACATTTCTAATCTATGGTACTAATATGCTGCAGTGCCTGTAGGCTGCCTCTCCATTTTTGGTGAGTAACCTACCACCTACGCCTTACAACCAAGATACAAGGAGTAGAGTTCCTATCCACAACCATCGCTGCATATGGAAACCATGGTCCTTGTAAATTAGATGCTTATAAATTTACTTTTCGGACCATTGCCTACAGCCATGAAGTTAAGACACTAGGGGCCTCATTACACGGACGGCGGTAAGGGTTAACGGTCACCGTTAATGATAACGGTGACCGTTAACCCTTACCGCCGTACTACGAGGTCCCTTTGCGGGTTGGGGAATTTAACGCCTGCTTTTTGCAGGCGTTAAAACCCATTCCGCAAAGGGACCTTGGTGCTAATTACGGCACCACAAATTTGCGGTACCGTAATTAGCACCTTCCCCATTCCAATTATGCCCTATGGGAATGGGGAAGGGCAATGGTGGAAGGGGGAATTACCGCCCCACCAACCTTGGAGTAGGGCAGTAATTCCCCTTTCTGCCAAGGCGGTGCCGGTAATTTACCGGCATGGACCAAGGTGCTAATAGCACCTTGGTCTACCGCCTACCGTGTAATGAGGCCCTAGGGCATCAACACAACTAGCACTTGTAACTCCACTGCTTATGACTTCATTCTTGTGTGCATGGGCTTTAGCCATGCACCCAAGAGTGCAGGGTCTCCCCACAACCGCCTCTGTGAGTGTGGTAGTGGGGGTTATTCTATAGGTGCGTTATCCTTCAGCACCTCTGCCCAGAGGCTTCCCTCCTAGCTTTATGTCTGTAGATCTTACATGGGATGGGTGTGCAGTGTCTTCCAAGTCTAGCACTTACCACTTTGTTCTTGGTTGCATGGACACAACTAGCACATTCCACCACACCCATATTGACTTGTAACTCCACTGCTTATGACTTCATTCTTGCGTGCATGGGCTTTAGCCATGCACCCAAGAGTGCAGGGTCTCCCCACAACCGCCTCGGTGATGTGATGTGTGGCAGTGGGGGTTATTCTATAGGTGTGTTATCCTTCAGCACCTCCATATCATGTGTCACCCATGGCGGCGTACTAATCAATATAATAATAACCATTTGAAAAAATAATGCATTCACGCCATATTGTCAATTACAATGTTCCCTAACACCACACGTGTCCTTACAAATGTAACAACTCCCCCGTGCACTGCACGGGCTGAAATACTGGCCTTATTGGATCCCTCATTTTCTGTGCGTACAAGGAGGCCATAGGACATATGTCATTAAGTAGGTATAAGTGTATTATTGGGTGCAAGGCCTTCGGCCCTGCACCCAAGAGTGCATGGTCTCCCCACAACCACCTCAGTGATGTGTGGTAGTGGGGATTATTCTGTAGGTGTGTTATCCTTCAGTGCGTCTGCCCAGAGGCTTCACTCCTAGCTGTATGTCTGTGGATCTTACATGGGATGGGTGTGCAGTGTCTTCCACGTCTAATACTTCCCACTTTGTTCTAGACTGCACGCATTCCCCACAACTTGCCAACCAGAATGCAACACTACGGGTGTATGCATGGGTGGCACATGCGGCGGTGGTTGTGGCCATGGCCTATAGTCTTGAAAGTAAGGCCTTCAGCCTTTGGCCGACGGCCATGCATCCAACACTCTAGGCCCAGGCCACAACCACCGTAGCATGTGCCGCCCCTGGCGGCATACTAATGAATATAATAATAGCCATTCGAAAAAATAATGCATTCACGGCATGTTGTCAACTCCAATGTTCCCTAAAACGACACGTGTCCTTACAAATGTAACAACTCCCCCGTGCACTGCACGGGCTGAAATACTGGCCTTATTGGACCCCTCATTTTCTGTGCGTACAAGGAGTCCATAGAACATAAATATTAAGTAGGTATAAGTGTACTGTGCGTACAAGATGTCCATAGAAATTACATCATTACGACCGACCCCCGGAACAAATGCATTGACCACCCATATCTTAAGACTCTAGCCCATGGCCACAACCACCGAAGCATGTGCCACCCATGGCGGCATACAATGTATACAATAATAGACATTGGAAAAAATAATGCATTCACGGCATGTTGTCAATTTCAATGTTGCCTACCAATACGCGTGTGCTTTCAACAGTTACAAATTTCCTGTCCACTACATGGACTGAAGTGTTACAAATTTCCTGCCCACTACATGGACTGAAGTGCTATCGTTATTACACCCCACATTTACTGTGCGTACAAGGTGTCCATAGAAATTACATCATGACGACCGAAGAACAAATGCATTGATCACCCATGTCTTACTGTCTGAAACTTTCCCAATGCTCTGTGACACAGCAAAATAGTTTCATGAAAAAAGCATTTGTATGCTGGTTGTTGCTCCGCTTTCCGCGGATCCAAGATGTCGGGCGCATACAAACCATCTGACGCAGAAAACGTCTCGCAGCAGCCGAAGGGCAGAGACGTTGCGTGTCCGCGGTCATGACTCCAGCCTCTTAGCAAATCAGTATATTTTTCGTCGACCGAACAGGGAACGAACATAGATATCACTCATTATTTCAGACCTACTTTTTGATAATTATAGAGAAACATACTGCATGGATGGTGACCAAATTTACAAAATCACGCTTTCTGGACCAAGCCACAGTACCTGTCGCAGATTTCATCAAAATCTGTCCAGCGGTTTCACCTGTAGCCGTGCGCAAAGTTTTTCCCCCATTCAGTCTATGGGAAAAAAAGAAGTTTTGGGACCCCCCTATAACTTTGCCCCTCCCTGACCTAAACCTCTCCAAACTTTGCAAAAAAATTCAGAGTGGCCCATATACTTTTTTTGCAAAGTTTGGTGAGGATTCGTCCAGGGGGAGCAAAGTTATACGCCGCCCAAAAAGTGCTCTTCCTATGGAAACAGCAACTTAACCATATCTACATGGCCACTACTGTGGCCATGTAATATATTACACAAAAACCATGCTGTGCGTTGTGTCAGTTCAGTGGAAGAGTATTTGCTGTTTACATATGCAAACACGGTGCTGTCATGTGAAATTCAGATTAATGCATTAGCAATACAACTGCAAACAGAAGGCCCGGTTTTATCCTGTTAGGGTCGGGAAGTGGCGGGGACTTCCCCTTCTGCCACAGTATGTTTCTCCCCACTGCTACTCTTATACGTGAGCTTTAGGTTACTTCCATAACGGATCTCAACCACCTGGACATCCCTGGAAAGCCCCTCTTGCTTCTACCACGTACTCCTTTCGCCTGTTCTGGCTGTGCACATTCTCTTCTAAATTAGGCCTACCAGACCAATTCATTGCTGTTTACATATGCAAACACGGTGCTGTCATGTGAAATTCAGATTGATGCATTAGCAATACAACTGCAAACAGAAGGCCCGGTTTTATCCTGTTAGGGTCGGGAAGTGGCGGGGACTTCCCCTTCTGCCACAGTATGTTTCTCCCCACTGCTACTCTTATACGTGAGCTTTAGGTTACTTCCATAACGGATCTCAACCACCTGGACATCCCTGGAAAGCCCCTCTTGCTTCTACCACGTACTCCTTTCGCCTGTTCTGGCTGTGCACATTCTCTTCTAAATTAGGCCTACCAGACCAATTCATTGTGTTTCACACAGACCTCTCTTGGTTTACTATCTTGTTTTTCACTGCAAACATACCCCTAGACCTATCCTACTTGGTTCAAAATTCAGTCCTACTTTTCCTGTGCTCACAAACATAACTGATACCTGCAAGTTATGGAGTATGTATTATATTAGCTTTGTTATCTTATATGGTTGAAACCTGCATTTTTAATGCTGTATTGTGTCTCGGTCACTAACTGCATATTTAAAGCTGTTTTGTGTCTGGGTTGCTGCGAGGGCTGTACTGAATATTAAAACAAGGTTTCTGGGAGCCCTTCTTCCCAGAACAAACACAGCAAAATAACTGGTTCTTTGGGAAGGTGTCACTCGGGAGTGTCTACATGCAGTCTTTAGCTCACTGTACCTTTCATAGAGAAGAAATAGTCATTTGCATATTTGCATATCTGTCTGGTCCCATCCACTTGGGCAGTTCGACACTGAAATGCTAGGCAAATCTCATCTGAACAAAAGTACCAACAGCAACCACAGACACCTGTTTCGGCCTAGTCAGGCCTCATCAGTGAGGTGAATCAGTGCCTCTCTAAGCACAGTGAGCAAGGGGCCTTAATCTGAATTATCCTGGGCAACATAGGGTCCAACAAGGCCAAAACACGTGTTTGGTGTTGCTGATGATACTCTTGTTCAGAGGAGAGTTTCCTAGCATTTTGGTGCTGGACTACTCTTGTTGTTCGGAACAGACTGATATGCAAATTATATTTTTCTTCTGTGAATGATGCTGCAAGCTAAAACATAGTTGTAGTCCCTCTTGAGTTGGAGAAATTCTATAGAAAAGGATATTTGACTCAAGCTCGTTCTAAGTAGAGAGGCTTCCTCACCTGTTTTTAATCTGTACTGAATATTATATTAAACAGAATACAGAATAGTTTGTCAATTGTTTGGATGACACCGAATATGATGCTGAATAGTTTTTTAATGAAATAAATCATGTTCCAAACTTGATAATCACCTGGTAGTACCCAAATTTATCATTTCAATTGACTGAGCGGTAAATCTGGCTGAATTCGGCCATTTCTATTCAATCGTTTGGAAATGATCAATTTGGGTGGTCACTACCAAACATGGGGAACAGGGTTTCTGGGTGTCCCCCTCTCCCTGTGTTTGGTAGTGATGGCATTTTATGGTAGCGGGGGACACTTCCTGAGGTATGGAGGCGGGGGACGGGAGTGAAGGTAAAAAAAAAAAAAGCTGACCCTGCAGCGTCAGATCCAACCCATGTAGGAGGGACGGATCCAACGCAGCAGGGTTAGATGATTAGTGGACGGCAAAAACGTAAGTACGGGCTGGGTGGCGGATTGTATGGGGGTGGGTCTGTTTAGTTTGGGTGGATTTTGCCGCTGGAAAATTGGCTTTGCGGCCGAATTGACCATGGTCAATTCGCCCAAAAACAATTGTGCCATAGCCAAACCGTATACATGCAAGCACCATGGTGGGGGGTGCCAACCAATCAGGTGGCTAGGAATGCTGGCTTGAACTGCCACTGAAAGCCTGCATTCCATGCCGTCTGATGCCGGCTCCCCCGCCACCATCTTCCCGCCACCCTCTGTTGCCTTTTTTTCCCCATGCCCCCCCACTTGCCTTATTTCCACAGGGGCGGGTGCCATTGTGCTTCCACTCCTTCACCTTGCCTCCCACTGGCCTCCATGGAAAGGGAACGGGAAGAGGGGGTCCGTACCGAGCCACCCTCTCCTTTCCTAGGCAGCCATCTTTCTAAAGGATTTTCCTTGGATCAATTGGATGTGAGCAGCGTCCCATTGAACGATGGAAAATCATTTTTTAGGCATCCCTTGTTACCGCTTTGGTGGCTGGGAGGTAGGAGGGGGTAATGGCCTTAAGCTCCCGTTCTGTGACAGAACCTTGCGTCTCTCGGGCCATTAACTTGGGCTGCCGGGCCGTTACCCCCTGTTCTAGCTTGGAACAGGGGCTTAACGCCACAATAACACACATAATAATAATAATAATAATAATAATAATAATAATAATAATAATAATAATAATAACGCATTATTTTAATTATTTGCTATATTTGTTTATTTGTCTTAATTTCAAACCACCATATCAACTTGCAAAGTATAAACAGAAACTAACATAACATAACACATCAGCTTGATTCAAAACATAAAAGCAGGAACAACATTTATGGAAGGATGTTGCAAATGCAAAACCAGTGCTACACATAGTGACAGTCTCTATTGCAATTCAAACACATTGCAATCTATTGAAAATTGTAAGGTAGCATACATGGGAAGTGAGTATAAAACATTACTTGAAGAGCTCACATAGCAATGCATGCATGGTTTCTGTCTGGTTGTGAAGTATACAAGACGAGGGCCAAACTCAGGTGATTAGACTGCAGCACCTGATTGTTTTTACCCTCTCTGACGTATGTTTATACTTTCCCAAATACTACACACTCTAAGAAGACACTTACCTGTTAGACAGTCAAACAGTTCCACCAAATCTTAAAACATATCAACGTACCCTTCCTCCTTCCCACCACACTAGATGATGCAAATCACTTTAAGCCTCAATTGGCAATAAGTTCACAATTTTTCTGAGAACTTACTTCCAGACTCTTCTACTGCCACTCATTCTTACAATTTATTACTAGATTACGAGTGGTTAAGGCACTGTTAAATCCTATTTTTGGAGACCATTTTACTCTGTGAGGATTTTTGTGGATTTGCTATGCTCATGTGTGGTTGTGAAGTGGAGGATTTACTTCCAGCATATGTGTGTATGTTGGAGGAAAAAACCCCACTTCGCTTCCAAACTCATGGAAGTAAGAAAGTGGCGGCAATTCTATTACTGCCATTTTACTATTATTTTGTCCGGTTACGCATAACTTATTATGAGTCGCTATGTCTTTTTCTACGTCTCTCCCTTTTCAACCATCCAAATTAAACATTAGATATTGTTATTTTTGTCTCTCTGCTCACATCGTTTGCTTTATAATCTCTCTGTCAGACTGGCCCACAGTTGAACTGAAGAGATTTCCCAACATGAAATGTATTTTATTGTTTAAAGCATGGACTTAACTTGAGAGTAGTGCAGTGCTGTACAGAATGTGGGTACCCTGTGTTTGGGCTGGTATCTGTTAATAGCAGTGTAGTACTGTGAGTTGCCGTCTGTGAATCCATTTGGATTAGTTTTTTGTCAGGTGGTGCTCTTTAAAGATTTGTGCAATTGGAGTATTGTAAGGGCATTTAGAGCTGATACCGGGATCAAGTTCCAGAGGGTGGAACCATGCCAAAAGAAGGATTTTTGCAGTTCTGTTTGCGGATTAGTTGTGATTGGAGCTGGTTGGTCATTCTGCTATGCGAGGTGTATGTGTGTCACCAAATGTGTGGAGCTTATCTGCCAGGTATGCTGGTATTCTACTCGTGACTGCTTTGTCATACTGCAATCTTGAACAGTATCCTGGCCTGGGGAGGTGGCCGATGTAGTGGCGTAAAATGGGGGTAATTTGGTGGAAATTCTGCACACCCATAATATGATATGCTGTACTGTGGTGTACTGCTTTTAGGGAAGCCAAGTATGTGGTTGGAAACCTTGTCAGGAGGGCATTCCTCCCATTCATGTGCTAGGCCACAAGGGCGTACGGTCTGGAAGCGCTGCGTTTCTGGAATGGTGAAGGCTAAGGAGTTTGCTGATTCTGAGCACTGCAGATCAAATCCATCTAGGTGCATATCATTGAGCCATTGTTGGACAAGTTGTTGTTTAGCGGGGCAGAGGACTGTTGAGGTTGAATTTAGTCTTGGATGGGGTAATTTTGAGATAATCAGTTGACATAAATGGCTTGATGATTTCTGGGTAATCGCAGGGATGACTGATGTCCTGTAGGCTTTTTACTCTCATGTAAAACTGAATATTATCCACATACATCTTTATGACTATATCAGGATCTATGAGGAGTGTGCATAGAGGTTCCATGTGAATGCTAAAAAGGATTAATGAGAGGATGGAGCAAAGTGGTTCTGCACAGTAGATTAGGTGTTGGTTAGAATGCAATGTGTTCATCTGGACAGCCTGTTGTCTGTACAAGAGGTATGAGGTAAACCAATACAAGACAGTGCCAGCAAATCACAGACTATCGGCAAGGAGAGAGAGGAGGATGTGATGATTGATGGATTCAAATGCAGCAGAGAGATCTAGGAGGACAAGGAGACCGAGTAGGCCTTATCCACGTCATGGATGGTGACTGTCTAGATACTACAATTGTGAGGAAACCCTGACTGATAGTCTTTAAGTATGATATGATATGATATGATATGATATGATATGATATGATATGATATGATATGATATGATATGATTGGTTATTTATAACGTGCTTAATACCCAGAGGTTTCTAAGGTTGGACCTTGGGATAGAACCTGGGTTGCTCCATGTCGTCTTTTTTCCAAGGCGAGCATGTTGCCCTGAGCTATCCTCCCAAGAGTATGTGTAGTTGTTTGATTCTGGCAAGCATTTGTTTAACAGATACATTTCCGAAGATTTGGCAATAAACATTAGGCATGTATTGGTTCACACACAGTTCCCTGGACCCACTCTTTATGGTACTTCAAGATCTTGTACTTATACTCTGGAAGCACCTTACCCATATGCTTCAATGACTTATCCATGCTGTCACAATGCTCCAATTGAGCTCAAAAGAAAGCCTGCCTACACTGGCCTAGTGGATACCCCCTTAACAAAAGTGCCAGATGTTCCTATTTTCTAATTTCCAATCCTAATAACAGATCTTCTTAGTCATGCACCTACTGACAACATTTAACAAAAGACCACCCTAAACACAACTTCTACAAATATCTGACTCCAAACACCTTCTTTACATGCGGCACACAATAATTATACTACCTAATAACGAAACACCTCATTTAGACAATGGCCAATAACAGCTGCAATAAAACACATTTATTTACACAATGATGTAGATCCTCCCCCTGTCCTCTTATCTTTAGTCGAGGGCATTAAAAACTCCTCCCATCCCCTTCTCTGGAACTGAGGGAAATCCCATACGACATTGTCCTTCCCCACCAAAGAGGTTCTTCACCACAAAATGTGTTACTACACAACACCATCTGTCCCTGCTAAAGGGGAGATTCTCCTCAATTATTCATCAATAAACAAGCACTATTATACGCCTTTGTTAAAAGGAGTTTTTCCACAATACGTCATCAATTCATAAATAATAGCAATTCACAGGAAATAACAAAATGTTAAAAACAAATCAATTTTATACAAAATGAATGCCCAACTTACTATGGCCCTCATTAGGACCCTGGCGGATTTTTTCCGCCATCGACGGACTTTTCCGCCATGGCGTAAAGTCCGTTTACGCCATGGCGGATGGTGGACTTACCGCCCCATTCCGAGGTCGGCGGGGCGGTAAGTCCCCATTGACCCATTTACCCTTCCCCATTCCCATTTCGGCCCCATAGGGTATAATGGGAGTGGGGAAGGAGTTAATTACGCCACCGTAAATTACGGTGGCGTAATTAACACCAAGGTCCCATAGCGCCATGGATTTTTACGCCCGCAAAAAGCGGGCGGAAAAATGACCATGGCGCTCTGGGAACTCGGAATTGGCGGTAAGGGGTCGGCGCAGCTAACGCTAGCGTAAACCCCTTACCGCCAGGGTCGTAATGAGGGCCTATGTGTCTTCGAGTCCTCCCGATGCAGTGCCCCCATCACCAGCCTGCGTGACCTCTAGTCCGGCAGCCCCAAGCCAGAAACAAGGCAGACCTTTAGCAAAACACCCCGTCTGCTTGCTTCTCTGTTTGATAAATGCTCAAACTGATTTGAGGAAGCAGGTGCAGCGGCTCGGGTCAGGTGGCGTGGGGAAATTTGGCACCCTCAGGGGTGCATTTGGCACCGTCGGGGGTGCACTGCAGAACTCATCATGGTCACCACTTTGGAGACCCTCAAAAAAATCCAAACAATGATGACAGGGCCTGTAAACATCACAAGGGGGTATCTGTACTTTTGCGCTCTATATGGTTCAGACAAAGGCACAGAGAAACCCAGCCAAGGTTCTCTATATGGTAGAATGGACGGGCAACCAAGACTTAAGCTCTCAAGAGGTGATGCATTCAGGTTCCTAAGTACAGTGTGTCCCAAAGCCCCACAAAGGAATGTCCACACTGTATGTTAGATGATAACGCTGCATCTTTATATAAAATAAGGTTGCTACCACTAGGGGGCATGGCTAGCAGTCATGTGAGACGGAGGAGTTCACTGGAGGCTCCTGTTGATCCGAACACTGAGAAGCTCCATGGGTTTGTTTCGTAACTATAACACAATTCAAAATGAGGGAGAAGCTGCTGGAAACATCAGAGAGGCACATGGCTGCCTGTGGAGCCCCGAAAGACCACAGAGGAAGAACGGCCTTGTCGGAGAGGAACCGCGCATAACAAAAATAAAAAAGTGGGGAAGCAATGTGAACGAATGCAGAGTTAAACAAGCTGGAAGGCACAAACGTGAGCGGGAAGCGGAGGGACCAGGATAAGTGGGTGCATCCGACGAGCATGAGACACAGAGAGCAAAGCAGTAATGGGAGGAGGAGGAACAAGGCAAGCAAAAGTTTGATGTAGAAGGCTCCAAGAAGGACAAAAGAAGCCTGGTGGCAGCAAGAGCAGTGTGTTCGGGACTCAGAAGACACTCTATTGAGGTCAACAGGAGGCGGCCTCTGCAAGCACAGTGGGGATACAAAAGGAGATTGGCAGTAATATTCATACATCCTGACGGTGTAAAGAGGCTGGTAGCAGGCGTACCATCACGGCCGATACACACAATAAGCCATAGCATTGGTACGATGAAGGACCTTCCCCAGAGAGTGTTAGGAAAGATTTGCATTTAATGCTTTGTTTTGCTTTGTTTAAACACCATAGTCTGACTTTACCAGAGGAGCACATCCTTCTGCTGCAGTCCTGGGATTTTCGCTCACTTCTTATAGGGAAACAGACATGCCCTTAGAGACAGTCAGTACTGGGAGACTTTGTTTCCCTTATTCCTTGTTCATGTGGCAACTTTTCTGCAACATGTAACAAGTGTACAATGTACCTTACAGGACAGTGCACTTGGGTCTTCCAGTCTTTTCCAAAGGCCCTAGATACTCTCAAAATATTTTTTTATGTTCAGCTGTGCCTTGGACAGGGCAGGTGGCAGACTATCATTGCGCATATTTGTAACCCTTTCTTGCCAGGTAAACTGTGATTACCGCGTTTGGCATTGTTAGGTGGCCTGGCTCCAAAATGGCCACGCCACAAGGTTCTTTGTCCTGTCCTTTGGCCATCTTGTCCCTTCACCTTCCCCAGTTGGAGCTGTCCTGGGTCAGTCCTTATTTTGGTATGCATTTTCCTGCAAAACGCCCAGCTTTCACAGGCTTCTTCGTCTTGTGTGTCCGCACCCAGGATGTAGGCTGGAATGTCTGGTTCCAATACAAATCCTGGTGCCAGAGGGTCTGGTGTGCTGTGATGGCTGGGACCACAGTGGTCCATGATTGGTCCGTGTATGGTATGCCTGTATGTGAGCGGATCTCCCATTGGGTCCTCTTTGTTTTGGCGAGAAGGAGATTTTGGCAAAGAGAAGGCTCCAAACACCCATACCATGTCGATTTCTGAAGTTCCTACTGAACGAAGGATAGGATCCAAGTTTCCTGAAACTAGGAAGCCGAGTCGAGGAACTGCTGGTGACCGGCTGGAAGGTTTGGCACCCTGAGCCCGCTGTCGTCCCGTGGGACACCTCTGCATCTGGTCATCCTAGAAGGTCTGGAAAGATGCTTCGAACAATTGGAATAGTCGGACAAACTATTCTCAGCACCTTCATCAAATTGTGTAAGTAAGCCTTTTCAGAAGCGTCTCTGGGACAACCAGTGGGCTGACCAGCTTGTGCAGGAGTTTTGCCCTTATACCGCTGCCATTTCAACGATGCGCTTGAAACTTGGAACATCACAAGCTCTGTGTTCTTGGCAGCCCTCAAACTGATTTTCATACACTTGGCATTCCCAGGTCTGGAGTAAAGTAGGTGCACCCAAAACCGCAGTATATGCGGTTACCGTGTTGCCCAGCTTTGGTGACGAACTTTGCAAGTTATTGCAGCTGTGGTCCTCTGTGCCCTGAAGCCTGCTACAGCGGAATTGGCCTGATCCATCCACCAGGAGCAGAGAAATCACCAATGTCCCGTAGGGGAATTAACACTGTATTTCCGTCCATAAAAGCCGCAGAGCCACGAGATTGCCACATTTGAACCTGCAACCGAAGTGGACTCGACTGCCGAAGTTTGGTCTCAAGTGCACCTGGGATCGGTTAGTAAATGCAACCCTAAAACGTGGCCACTAGTGCATCCATCCATTTTTATGCATGAGTGGCCCCTGAGGGCCCTTCTCCTTTCCATTGCTAGTGCGAACTAGCAAACTATTCCCAACTCTTGGAATCGACTCTGCCCTAAAGTGGAGGCCCTCCTCGAAATAGTGGGAACCTATTCTGCATCACTTCATCTACCTTCCTGAGTTGCTACAGTCCCTACAAAAGACCCTGCTTTGCCCATTTGAACTACCGCGTGCACCAGCTTCGCAAGTACATTTGAGAATTAGGCACCCCTCATCTTGGAGATTGGACTGCCTTTCAGTTAGGACTGTGTTTGATGCAGAAAGACTGTGTTTGATGCAGAAGGGCCTAAACATTATTTGAACCGGCTGCGTCCTTCCCTGTTTAGGTTGTGTTCTCTTGGTGCATTCATCCTTTAGACCCCATTGATATTTTATATATGAGTATGGATAGGATTGTGTTGGGTAAATAGTATTGATGTGATTTTCTTACTGTGTGTTGAATTGTAAGGCCTTGGAATAAATGTATTTGTATTTTCGATATATATACACCTGACTGGGAGTGATTTCTAAGTTTCTTTTTACTCTGTGTGCTCATTAAGGTCTTTCAGTCACCCTCACCCCTCCTGAGACCTAGTCTTGACCGCCGACAAGCTACCTTGATTGGTCTGGCTTGTCCAGAAGGTTACCCTGTTTCAAGAATCTAGGCTGGCCTTCTGAACCTCTGCCCACCAGGTCAGAGTTCAGAAATCCGTCTTAACAAATTAGTGTACAGCGGTGGGATAGGAATGAAGGTATCCAGTGTTGCACACTAGTCAAGGCATTTCAAGTTATTCCTACCCAGGACACATAGTGAACTTTGTAGTGATATATGCAAAAGGCCATAGACCTATCTTATATAATGGAAACAAGTACCTTTATAACCTTAAATGCTTCTAGATCAGAAACATTGAGAAATATGTGTACTGAGAGGGGTTTACCTGCTCAGGGTACAATATTGGAAATGATTCAGAGAATTATGGAATGGCAAGAGTTGCAACTGAGTGCCATAGCCTCTGATGAGAGTGCAGAATGAGGTGGGGCTGCTCCCACTGACAGAAATGACAGTTCTGTCGCTGCTCCTATCCATGGTGCCCATGAGAATATGGATAATGTAATGTCCAATGTTTCCTCTGCAAGATCTGAGGCTGAGGCCATGCTGGAATTCAAGAAGAACGATCTGTTGTTTAGGCAGAAGGAGCTTGAATTTCACATGGCTAAGCTGAAGCTAGAGCACGTAGAAAAACAGAAAGACAGGGATCACCAGTTGGATCTGACAAAGCTTCAAGTTTGAAATGGATCCAAGGGATCTGGACATGGGTCTGGGTCCTCCTCTCATCCAAGATGCCCTAAAGATCTGCTCAGTGTGTATGATGAGAAGAATGACACTATGGTCTGGCTGAATGCATTTGATTATGCATGTGAAGTTCAATAGGTTGTCAATGCTGATAAGATTACATGGTTGCTCAGCAGACTACCCCATTATGGCTGCAGTGCTATTATGGAAATGTCAAAAGCTGAAAGAGTAGATTTTTCATCTCATTTTAAAGCTTGGAAAGACTCCTGCCCAATACTTGAATATGTTTAGAGAGTACAAAAGGAAGAAGGAAGTACTTGGGTGTCATATGTGACTGATTCCTTAAAGAACCTGACTGGCTGGGTTGAAGGCTATAAGGTCTCCACCTTTGAAGGTATAATATGTATTGTCATGCTTGAACATATGTTTGCATCTTGTTCCCCTTAGCTTAAGCAGCATGTGGCAGATTCTAAGGAGTTAGATCCTAAGAAGCTGGCTGTTGCAGCAAATGTGTGGATGTCAAATAGAGTGTCCCATAAGGACAAGACTCATCCTGGTAAGCAGGAGGAGGGGAAACAAGTCCAAAGGTAGGGACGGTGGGGGGTCTGTTGAACCTTCCTCCCAAAAGAGCCACAAATAGAAATTTAAGGGAATGTCACAGGAGAACACACAGGATAGTGGAGGTTATCCTCCAAAACAGAATTCTGGTTACAGTAAGCCTCCCTGTGTCCCAAGACCCAGTGGAACCTTTGTGGGTTGTGGAGCCAATGATCATGTGAAGGGTGGCCCCAGATATAAGGCCAAAACCTGGGAGTCCACTCTGGTAATCTGGCCTTCTCCTTCTACGAGGAAGAAGAGATTACAGGGCGTCCTTCTCCTCAGACTCTTTCGCCAGTGGAGTAGATTCTGAGGTAGTTCTAGTTTCCCTGGGTTCCCTGGAGCCTAAGGTCTCAGAGGCTTATGCAATGATTCCTGATAATACCAAGCACTACATTAAGGACAGTGTGCTGATTAATGGAGTAGATACTCCTGCTCTTGGGGTTAGTGGGTGCAGCACAACTGTAGTGGATTCTACCTTGGTAGACCCAGAGGAAGTTGCCAGAGCACCCCTGTTCCCCGCTAGGTTGGCTGATGGCCCACCTCTCAAGTTCCCAGTTATACCTGTAAATCTTATTATAAATGGTACAGTGGTCAGGATTCCAGTGAGCATTCAGAGAGATGCCCCAGGAAAGTTCTTGCTGGTAAATGATCTCAGAGTTTTAGGGCTTGTGGGAGACAGAACAGAGAGACCCGGCATTACTCACAAACAAGGGTTGCCTTGGCCAAGTCCAATGCCGAGGCTAAGCCAAAGGGGAAACCCAAGGCTAAAGGAGTCAGAAAAAGTAACAGAAGGAAAGAAAACATTCCCTCAAACTCACCTACCACTGAGGCAGAGATAGTTTGTTCAACACCTGAACCTGATGAGGAAGATGTGTTACCTGATGTTTTTGATCCCAATGACCACCCTGAACTACAAGGATTGTTAGTAGAAGGTGGTCCTGACAGGATTGAATTCAGTAGGGGCCAACGTAAGTGCCCATCTCTGGAAGGCCTAAGGAGACAGGCCTGCTCCCAGCTTGAGGGCGAACCTCCTGAGAAGCATAGGATTTATTGGGAAGGTGGGCTCCTCTACAGTGAGCCTACAGAGTCTAGAGAAGGAGACCATAGGCGGTTGGTGGTTCCCCTTGTGTAAAACCCTTCCTCCTGCAGCTGTTGCATGAAGTGCCCCTTGCTGGTCACCTTGGTATCAAGAGAACCAAGCAAAGGTTATCAATGCATTTCTACCTGCCCAAAATGGGGGTGCAAGTAGACAGTCACTGCAGGAGTTGTGTCACATGCCAGTTATTTGGAAAAAGTGGCACAACAATCCAAGCTCCATTGGTACCACTCCCCATTGTGGGGGTACCATTTGAGAGGGTAGGGATCAACATTGTTTTCCCCTTGACCACCAAACATCTTCAGGCAATACTTTTATTCTGGTGCTGTTCGGCCATGCCACCAGGTTCCTGAGGTCATCCGAAAGATGACTGTGACTGACTACCAAGTCAGTTGCAAAAGCTTTACTTGGCATATTTACTAGGGTCGGCTTCCCTAAAGAAGTTGTGTCTGATAGGGGCAGCAACTTTATGTCAAAGTACATGCAGGCCATGTCGAAGGAATGTGGAGTCACATCTACGTTTTCATCTGCATATCACCCAAAAATCAATGGTCTAGTTGAAAGGTTTAACAGAACCGTAAAGAGCATGATTGGGGCTGTGGAATAGCCCCAAAGAAGAAAATGGGATCTTCTACTGCCATGCTTACTGTTTACCTACAAAGAGGTACCTCAGGAGGGTGTTGCCTTCAGCCCCTTTGAATTTTTGTTTGTTCACCCTGTGGGGCCACCCTTAGCCATAGGCAAGGAGGGATGGCAGATACCCACTCCCCCCATAACTACCAACGTAATAGACTAAAAAGGATGGTACTCCTGATGGGTCCGGCTAGTGTGAAACTGAAGGGCAAGCACTGGTGAAACATTGGTATGACCAGAAGGCTGCCCTCATGAATTGCACACTTGGTCAGCAAGTCCTGATCATGAATCCTATAAGGCCTAGAGCTTTAGAGGACAAGTGGTCAGGCCCTTACACAGTGGTGGAGTCACTGGGTGAGGTCAACTATTTAGTGGATCTTGGAAGGGCTGGACAAGCTCCAAAAGTGTTCCATGTGAATAGGCTGAAGGCTTTCATCCCAAGAGTTGAAATTGTTGCACTTCTGCTGGCTTTAGATGTTGAGGAGGAGGAGTCAGAACCTCTGCCTGACCTGTTCCAGGGAAGTCCTTCAGACAGCTCCATTGAGGGCGTCTACGTGGCCCCTCACCTGACTGCTGATCAACAAGCAGAGGTGAAACGTTTGCTGAGGCAATTTCCCCCTTGTTCTCACAGTCTCCTGGTTTGACACCTTGGTGCAAACATGACATTGACACAGGAGACGGTGTACTTACCAAATGTAGGGGATACAGGATGTCAGACAAAGTAAGGTCTTACATTAAGACAGTGGTCAACAAAAGGATCCTGGGGTGATTGAACCCTTTAGTAGTCCTTGGCCGAGCCGTGTGGTTTTGGTTCTAAAGGTAGGCACTTCTGAGTTGAAGTTCTGTGTGGATTACAGGGTTCTGAATGCTGTCACCAAGACAGATGCCCACCCGTTGCCTAGATCAGATGAGCTGGTGGATAATTTGGGTGCCTCCAAATACCTCAGCACATTTGACCTCACTCAAGGCTATTGGCAAACAGCACTTGCAGAACATGCCAAGGAGAAAACAGCTTTCTCAACACCAGAGGGCCTTTACCAGTTCAGGGTAAAGCCTTTTGGGTTGAAGAATGCCCATGCCACTTTCCAGAGGCTTGTGAATCATGTACTTAATAGGTTGGATGAATTCTGTCTTGCATATCCGGATAATATAGCAGTTTTCAGTGCCACTGTGAGGATCATGTGAAACACCTTAAGATTGTGTTGCAGGCTCTTCACAAGGCACACTTGACCATAAAGGCCAGTAGGTTCCAGAACGGACAAGATTCAGTGGTCTACCTTGGACATGAAGTAGGTGGAGGGAGGATACAGCCTCTACTCAGTAAAGTACAATCAGAACAAGAATGGCCTACCCCCACCACTCAAACCCAAGTGAGAGTGTTATTAGGACTCACTGGGTACTACAGGAATTTCATGGCAGGCTTTTGCACCATAGCTGCCCCTCTGACTGATCTCACAACTCCTAAGAAACCCTAGAAGGTATCTTTGTCTAAAGAGTGTGGGAAGGCCTTCAATGACTTAAACGACTCCCTGTGCCAGGCCACTGTTCTCAGGGTCCCTGATTATCAAAGACATTATGCCTCTGACACTTGGATAGGAGCTGTACTATCACAAGTAGATGAGAAGGGTAAGGAACACCCTATTGGCTTCATTAGTCACCAGTTTAAGGACAGAGAACTCAGATGGTCCACAGTAGAGAACTAATGTTTCTCTGTTGTGTGGGCCCTCAGGAAGCTGAAGTCCTACCTCTATGGGAGCCACTTCACTGTACAAACTGACCATAAGCCCTTAAAGTGGCTAATGAACTTGAAGGGAGGGAATTCAAAGTTGCTCAGGTGGTCCATAAGCCTTCAAAACTTTGACTGCACTATTGAGCATAGCCCAGGTGTCCAACATAGCAATGCTGATAGGTTGTCCAGAATGTTTAACCAACCTGAACATAAGACTCATCCAGGGGTGGATTAATTCCCCCTGTCCTTGGTCTGGGAGGGGCAAGTGTTAGGAAAGATTTCCATGTAATGTGCCACCCCTGGTCCGGCTGCCCCAAACTATAAACCAGCCAGACCTTTAGCGAAACACCCCGTCTGCTAACCTCTCCGTTTGATTGGCACTCAAATTGATTTCAGAAAGCAGGTGCTGTGGCTCGGGTCAGGTGGCGGGGGAAACTCAACACCCTCGGGGGTGCACTGCAGAACTCATCATGATCACCACTTTGTAGACCCTCGCACAAATCCAGACAATGATGACAGGGCCTGTAAACATCAGAAGGGGGTATCTGTACTTTTGCCCTCTATATGGTTCGGACAAAGGCACAGAGCAACCCCAGCCAAGGTTCTCTATATGGTAGAATAGATGAGCAACCAAGACTTGATCTCTCAGGAGGTTATGCACTCAGGTTCCTAAGTACAGTGTGTCCTCAAGCCCCACAAAGGAATGTCCACACTCTATGTTAGATCATAACGCTGCATCTCTATATAAAATAAGGTTGCTACCAATAGGGGGCATGGCTAGTAGCTATGTGAGGAGGACATGCTCCCTGGGGGCTCCTGTTGATCCATACACTGAGAAGCTCCATGCATTTGTTTTGTAACTTTAACAAAGCTCAAAATAAGGGAGAAGCAGCTGGAAACATCGGAGAGGCTCACGGCTGCCCGTGGAGCCCCAAAAGACCACACGGGAAGAACAGCCATGTCCGAGAGGAACTGCGTAAAATGAAAAAAATAAATGGCGACACATGCAAATGACTGAAGAGTTAAACAAGCTGAAAGGCGCCAATGCTGGCATGTATGTAAGTGGGTGCATCCGATGAGCATGAGACACAGAGAACCAAGCAGCAATGGGAGGAGGAGGAACAGGGCAAGCAAAAGTTCAATGTAGAAGTCTCCAAGAAGGACAAAAGAAGCCTGGTGGCTGGAAGAGCAACGTGGCAGAGTGGGTATACAAAAGGAGACCGGCAGGAATATTCATACAGGAATATTCATACATTCAGATGGCGTACAAAAGCTGGTAGCAGACGTACCATCACGGCCGATACAAAAGGAGAGTGCGGAGCGAGAAGTAAAAAAACATAAATAATAAATAAAAAGGCAACCAACAATGGTAGTGCAGCCAGCAAGTGGCAAGTGCTGGGTTTATGGCAGCAGGTCATGTAGGTCTGAAAGTACTGGAAGACAAGGGGAGGGCTGTATGGGTACAGATACAGACCCCAGTGCAGGGGGTGGCCCGGAGGCAGTGCATGAGGGTTGCAAGATGAGCAGGCACCTGGGCCTGGAGGACAGAGGGTGGCCAGGGGCATGGTGCTGAGGGAGAGTAGAATCAACAGGGGAGAGGAGAAGGCAGAAGCAAAGAGGAAGGTTTTGAGGTGCTTCCGGAACCGCAGATGGTTCTCCTCAGGTTTTAGAGTGGCAGGGAGGCTGTTCCAGAGGGAGGCCCCAGCCGAAGACCGAAATCTACCCCCAGCTCATTTCTTTGAGAAACGACTGACCCTCAGGGAGTTAGAGGTAGAGGAGCTGAGTGCTCGAGATGGGAGGTATTTCCAGAGGGAGAGCTGAAGGTATGTTGGACCCAGGCCTCAGAAAGCCTTGTGGACAATGCAGAGGGTTTTGAATTTAGTTCTTGCATCCACTGGGAGCCAATGGAGAGATTTCAGAGCTGGAGAGATACGATCCCAGGGCTTGAGGCCAAGGACGAGTCTCGCAGTCCTGTTCTGGATAAGTTGTAAAGGGCGGAGAGTAGAGGCAGGTAGATTAAGAAAGAGGCTGTTGCAATAGTCCAACATAGAGAGAACCAGAGCTTGGGAGACAGTGAGCTTCTGGGGGAATGAGAGGAAAGGAAGAATACCTCTGAGGAGGTGCAGTAGGAAGTTTGACTTTTTTGATACATCAGCGATGTGGGCGGAGAAGGAGAGTGTGGAATCAAAAGTGACACCAAGGTTCTTAGCCTCACAGGTGGGGATAGGAGGAGGGCCAAGGGAGGCCGGCCAGAGAGTGAGGGGAAAGGAAGGTGATGGTGTGCCAATGAGGAGGATCTCTGTCTTGCTGGCATTAAGACAAAGATTGTTGGCGGCTCACCAATCTTGAATGGCTGTTAGGCAATCAGTGATGAGGGAGGTGGAGGAGGTGGCCGAGGGCAGCCTGAAAATGAGTTGAGTGTCGTCTGCGTAGCACTGGAAGTTTGAGCAGAAAATGGCAATACAGCGGGAAAGGATTGCCAGGTATTGGTTGAAAAGGCAGGGCGAGAGGTTAGACCCCTGGGGAACACCACAGGTGGAGAGGAGGATAGATGATAGGAAGGACCCAAGTTGTACCTGGGAGGGTCGATCAGAGAGGAAAGAGGTCAGCCAGGCCAGAGCCTGATCGGTGATGCCCAAGTTATCCCAGAGACGGTTGAGCAGGATGGTATGGTTGACCGTGTCAAAGGCAGAGGAGAGATCAAGTAGGATGAGAACAGAGGGAATGCTAGAGTCAAGGTTGGAAAGCAGATCTTCACGGATGTTCAGGAAAGCAGTTTCCGTGCTTCTGCCAGATCTGAAGCCAGACTGATGGTCATGGAGACAGCCATCAGAATCAGAATGAAGGTTTAGCTGAGAGATGGCCAGCTTTTCACAGAGTTTGCCTAAGAAGGGGATAATGGAAATTGGCCGATAGTTGGACGGACAAGAGGGATCCGCTGGGGGTTTCTTGAGGAGATGATGCACAAGGGAATGCTTAAGAGGGGAGGGGAAGGATCCTGAGACAAAGGAGTGGTTGCAGAAGTCGGCAAGGGCCAGAGCAAGGGTATCAATGTGGTCCTTGAGAGTTTTAGAGGAACAGGGATGAACCTGTTTTGACGAGGATTTCATAGATCGGATTTGTCTAGCGACCTGATCATGGGAGAAGAGAGGAAAGGAAGAGAAGGAGAGAAGGAGGGTGGGCGTGGGAGGTGGCTGGAGGAGGGTCAGTGAGTCCAGACGGAGAGGGGAGAGGAGAGGGAGTGGAGGAGAGTGTGGACAGGATGTCCAGGGTTTTTATGATAAAGTGTGAGGCCAGGGCTTTGCAAAGAGCCTGAGAGGCAAGGGGAGGGGTAGAGACTGCAGCAGGGTTGGCCAGCTCCTTACAAATTTTAAAGAGTTCAGCTGAGCTGTCTGATGCTGCAGAGACACAGGCTTGAATGTGGCTCTCTTCTTGGTATGGACAGAGAGACGGTATTGCCTTTGGAGTAGGCGACAGGCCAGTTTGTCGGAGGATGAGCAGGAATCCCTCCATTTTCTCTCATACCAGGAATTGCACTTGGCTTTGGACTTCAGGCGGATCCTCATGACAGGGGCAAGAACATCAAGAGTATCAGAAATAGAAGAATAGAGAGAAGACAGGGCTGTTTCAGGGTGTGAGTCAGCCAGAGGAAGAGGGGGTGGGGAGAAGGTGGAAGCAAAATCCTCGACTGACACACGCTTCATGGGCAGGATGTCCAGGAAGGTAGGTGGCAGTGTTGGGTTACGCTTAGCTTGGGGGGAATAGAGAAAGAGATGAGAGGAGAGGAGGTAGTGGTCACTCCAGGAGAGGGGAGTGGACAGAGGGATAGATAGGGGGAGGCTAGAGGAGATCAAGACGTCAAGTGTGTGCCCTGGAGAGTGCGTTGGGCCAGAGGGGATGATAGAGAGGGAGAGGGAATCACAGAGGTCGCGAAAGAGCAAAGTTGGGGGACAGGGAGAATAAAGGTGAATGTTGCGGTCACCAAGGAGGAGGAGTTGAGTGGTTGAGGCCAGGAGAGAGGAGGAGAGTTCAGCCCACTCAGAGAGAATGGAGGTGATTTGACCAGGAGGCTGGTAGAGAGTGGCAACAGTAAGAGAGTGGCTAGGAGAGATTGAGAGCCTGCAGACGAGGCATTCGAAAGAGTAGTTTATCTGATTGGGAAGAGTAGATCTGATTGGGAATTATAGTGGAAAGAATCCACTCAGGAAAGATCAAGGCTACACCGCCTCCAGGGCTAGTGGATCTGGGTGCGGAGAGGATCATGTAGCCATCAGGGAGGAGAGTGTCAAACCTTGTGACAGAGCTGGCCGTGAACCATGTCTCTGTATGACCAAGGACTTCAAGGTCAAGTTCTTCAAGGAAGTGGCAGATGTCAGAGGAGTGTTTGACAGCAGAGCGAGAGTTGAGAGTGGCAAGATGAAGAAGGTTGCCAGCCTTAAAGAGCTTCCGGGGAGGGGTACAAATCAGAGGTACGCCCTACGGAGTTGTGGAGGTAGCCAGAAGATGGGCAGAGGAGGGAAGAGTGGGCAAGGTAGCCAAGGAATGAGAGGAGGGGACAGCCAGAGAAGAAAGGAAGTTGATGAGGTGAGGGAAACGCCTATCGAAGAGGAGGAGATTGGCCTGGGGACCTTGGACCATGACAGTGCCATTTAGGTAGATGTTAAGGATGACTCTGGAGGAGTCAAAGAAGCCAGGAGGACTTCCCAGCGAGTGCCACCATTTATGGGAGATGAGGAGACAGGACAGAGCACAGAGATCATATGGGGGGTCCAAAGATCCGGTGAAGGAACAACAAAGAGGATGCCGGTGAGGGTCTGTCTGGAAGAGGCGCTGGTATAGGTATCAGCAATAGGGAGACCAGGGTTGGAGGCCAAGATATCCTTTTTAAACTTCTTCTTTCCAGTTGGTACGATGAAGGACCTTCCCCAGAGAGTTAGGAAAGATTTCCTTTTAATGTGTAATTTCCCCTCCAGTTGTGTACACCCCAACTTGTTGCTTTGTTTAAACACTATAGTCTGACTTTACCAGAGGAGCACAGTATTCTGCTGCACTCCTCTCAGATTTTCACTCACTTCATATGTGGAAACTGACATGCCCTTAAAGACAGTCAGTACTGGGAGACTTTGTTTTCCTTAGTCCTTGTCCATGTTGCAACTTTTCTGCAAAATGTAAAAAGTGAACAATCGACCTTACAATACAGTGCACTTGGGTCTTCCAGTCATTTACAATGGCGCTAGAAACTCTCAAAGGATTTTTTAGGAGAAGTGCGGATGTGCCTTGGACAGGGCTGGTGGCTGGTTATCAATTCGAATATTTGTAACCCTTTCTTGCCAGGTAAACTGTGTTTGGCATGGTTAGGTGGCCTGGCTCAAAAATTGCAACGCCACAAGGTTCTTTGTCCTGTCTTTTGGCCATCTTGCCCCTTCATCTTCCCCACGTCGGACCGACCCTGGTCAGTATTTATTTGGACATGCATTTTCCCATGAAATGCCAACCTTTCCCAGGCATCTGCATGCCTTGTGTGCGTGCCCCTAGGAGGTAGGCTGAAAAGTCTGGTTCTAATACACATCCTGGGAGCCCGAGAGTCTGGTGTGCTGTGAATGCCTGGGACCACCATGGGCCATGATTTTCCCACGTATGGTATGCCTGTATGTGAGCAGATCTCCCATTGGGTCCTCTTAATTATGGCGCAAAGGAGATTTTGGATAAGAGAAGGTTCCAAACACCCAAACCATGTCGATCTCTGGGGTTCTCACTGAACGAAGGATAGGATCCAAGTATCCTGAAACTAAGAAGCCGCATTGAAGAACCGCTGGTGACCCGCTGTAAGGTTTGGCACTCTTGGCCCACTGTCGTCCCATGGGCCCCCTCTGCATCTGGTCATCCGAGAAGGTCTGCGAAGACACTCCGACCGATTGGAATATTGGGACCAACTATTCTCAGCACCTTCATCCTGAGGACCCCTCTCCATTGCAGGAAGCTATTCTGCATCACCTCGTCTACCTTCCTGAGCTGCTACAGCCCTGCAAAAGACCCTGGTTTGCCCATTTGAACTACCGTGTCCGCCAGCTTCGCAAGTACATTTGAGCATTAGGCATCCCTCATCTTGGAGATTGGACTGCATTTCAGTTAGGACTGTGTTTGATGCAGAAGGGACTAAAGTCTATTTCCACTGCCTGTTTCTTTCCCTGTTTAGGTTGTGTACCCATTTGGTGCATGCATCCTTTAGAGACATTGGTCTTGTATATTTGTTTATAGATAGAATTGTGTTGGTTTAATAGTATTACTGTGATTTTCTTACTGTGTGTTGAATTGCAAAGGCCTTGGAATAAATGTATTTGTATTTTTGTTACGTATACACCTGACTGGGAGTGATTTGTAAGTGACCTTTACTCTGTGTGCTCATTGATGTCTTTCAGTCACCCTGACCCCTCCTGAGGCCTAGTCATGACTGCCACCAAGCTATCTTGATTGGTCTGGCTTGTCCAGAAGGTTACCCTGTTCCAAGAAACTAGATTGATCTTCTGAACCTCTGCCCACTAGGTCAGAGTTCAGAAATCTGTCTTAACAGAGAGCAGCTATAGAGACCACAACCGGAGAGACAGGAGAGGGACTGCTGGAGGGAGAGACCACGGACACTGTACGAGGCAGTAAGGAGTCGGGGGGAGGGGAGACCTGCACGTTTAGGCACCAGGAGACTAGGCTACCGCCTGGGTCCCATGGAGCATAAATGGGGAAGTCCTAGCATGCTTAGCACAGCTGGACAAGTTGAGTTTGAGTTTGGTTTGGTGTTGCAGGGGGAGGGAGCAGGGGGGAGGGGGAGCGAAGGGTGGCTTGGCAAACGTGGAAAAATGCTGCATAAAGACTTCACTATAGCTGGTATCAGACTGAATACCCCATTAGTTCTCTGAGTATGGAAATTTAATGGCTACGACAATTAAAATCATGACATGACAATTATGTTAAACGCAGTAGAGTACACATGTATACACATGTATATAAAGCGAAATAAAGTGGCAATAGTATTGCTGCAGGAGACACATTTGGATGCACAAAAACAAAAGAGCCTGACAGGGGCGTTTTGAGGAGTGTTGGTGGTCTCCTCTTATTCTTCATATGCAAGATGGGTCCTCATTTGGGTGGACCCGGTAATACCATTTAAAGTGTTGACCACGAGGATAGACAATGAATGTAGAATGGCTATGATACATGGGATGATAGAAAATAATGAAATATGCATTGTTAGCACCTATGCACCAAATCATGAAGCTACATTATTTTTCAGATCATTGTAAACTGGACCAGGACCTTACAGGGATGGAATATTGATATGGGGGCAGATTTTAATTGCACACTTGACCCCGCTATGGATAGGTCTGATACCAAACACAAATGGCCGTCCCCCCTGCCAAAGTATTAAACTCACTTTTGAAACACTTCCAGTTGAGAGATCTATGGAGAGTACAACACGGTGATGGCAGAGGCTATTCGTATTACTCTGCCCACATAAAGTCTACACAATAAAAGATCACCTGTTTGCAGGGGAGGAACATGTGACTGATTTTACAAAGCAGGATCCTGTCAGACCATTCCCCACTCACGGTGAAATGGCGGATATTTGCCCCTAGTCCATCCATACCCACATGAAGGTTGAGAAGTGAATAACTATTAGACAGAGCATTCGCTGAGCACATTAGGAAGAAGACTGTGGATTTTATTGCAATTAACAAGGGGAGCATGCAAAAGGTGTGCCCGGCTGGGAAGCATACAAGGTGGTCGTCAGAGGTGAAATTATAGCAGAGTCAGGGAGAGTACAAATACATTATGTCAGTGACCTCAACAACATTGAGAGAAATTGATAATAGTGGAGAGGGAAGGAAATATAGACAAGGAGCATATATAAGAAGAAATCTGATTGAAGCAAGCATACCTAGTGCAGTGGGACAGGTTGGGGAAATGTAATCATGTGAGATACCTAGAAAGGAGCCACGCACAAGGTGACAAACCCAGCAGAATGCTAGCCTGGCTGTATAAGTGAAAAGACACAAGTTCCCCTACATGCTCCATCCAAAACTCGGACCAAGAGGAGATAAATACGCAAGCTGGCATAAACAAAGTATTTTCTGAGTATTTTAAGACATTATACACGGATCCCCGATAGCTGAGGAGAGAGACATAAAGGATGCTCTAGATCCTATCACCCTGCCGCGTCTGGATACACAGCATTCAGATTAATTGGAGGCGCCTATAACCCAGACGAGGTAGTAGCTACCATCAGAACGTTGCCCTCCGGGAAAGCCACAGGTACGGATGGGCTAACAGGTGAATTTTATAAGACCTACGCAGAACTCTTTCCGCCACTTCTTGCTAGGGTATATAATGAGGTGTATGAAGGGAACATCCTCCCTGATACCACGAGGAAGGCCCTGATAATACCGATACTTAAACCAAATAAGGTAGATACTGACTGTGGATCCTACATTCCACTGTCAATGCTGAATCAAGACATCAACATTTTCACAGAAATCTTGGCTAATAGACTCCGTAGAGTAATACCAACGCTAATCAATCTGGACCAGACTGGGTATGTACCAGGGAGGAATATTGCAGAGAACCTGAGAAGGCTGCACCACGTAATCTATAGCACAAAAGACAGCGTAGCACAGTGTGCGGTTGTTTGATTGGATGCAACTAAGGCATTTGGAATTGATTGTATGCCACAATTATAAAGATGGGAATAGGACTGCAGTATATACATCGGGTACAGCTTATATATACTAAGCCAATGGCCAGGGTTAGCATGGGGAGCACACATTCAGATAAATGGCAACTGTATAGAGGTACGAGACAAGGATGCCCCTGTCCCCCACGCTATATATTATAGCGGTGGCACCCATAGCCGCCTATTTGAGGCAGGAATATAGTGATGCTGGCATTGAGGTGGATGGTGTGAAGCATATAGTGTCCATGTATGCTGATGATATGTTGCTGAACCTGTGCAATCCAGGGTTGAATATGCCTTATGAACTGGAGGTGCTGGACAACTTTGGTACATTGACGGGGATCAGAATAAACAAGTGTAAGTCATGTCTGTTCCCACTGGCCAAGACAATGAATGTAGCAGGGGAGGACCTACCGGTCCTTCCCCTACCATGGAGCAAGACCTCCTTCAGATACTTGGGGATTAACGTATGTCACAATTCCAAACAGGAACACAAATTTAAAACATTACAGGCTAAACATGGGTTGGTGAAATCAATGGTGTTTTTGGGCAATTTATCTCTGTCTATGATGGGAAGAGCAGCATTGCTAAAAATGGTGGTGCTGCCGAGACTCATGCATTGCTTGGGAAATGTCCCATACAATATTCCACAGCAATTCTTCCGAGACTTAGAAAAGGTATGTAGAGGCTTCCTTTGGCGTGAAGATAGACACAGAGTAGCACTGAGTGTATTCCAAAGGCCCTACGACCATGGGGGGTTGAAGATACCAAATATTGATTTGTACTTTCTGGCATGCCAGCTACAATATGTAGTGCAATGGATGGCAGATGGCCCCATGGCAAACTGCACTTTTGCAACCAGCTATTAATAAGATGTACCTCAGAGACCTAATTTGGATTCCCGCTAGAGAACAAACTAGGTATCCTTATCGGGTGGAAATGGGGATCCAAATTTGGAAAAGGACTTGCAAAGTCATGAGATTGGAAGATCCACTCTCTCCACAGACCCCCATAGCAGCGTTATTGGAATGTATGCCAGGCAGTAGAGCAATGTTGCGATCACAATGGGAATTACGCGGCATAGCTACCGTCGGAGACCTGAGGAAGAAAAAAGGGTTGATGAAGTTTGCTGAGCTGCAGGAGGTCACAGCTATACACAATGGTCATAATACAGTGATAAGGGTGTTAAAAGGCAGGTGGCCGAACATCACAGAGTAGACCATAGGGAGTGAAGAAATAGAGACATTGCTTACTGTAGCAGAGGGGGGACACACCATTTCAAGGATCTTTTTGATATTGATTGAGCGAAGCTCGAGAGCACAATTGAAGTGCAGGGAGAGATTGGAAAGGGAATTGGGCAACATTTTTGAAAATGGGGAATGGAAGGACATACCATCATTCCATAAGAAAGTCTCTAGAAATGCCAGATTGAAACTAATACAACTAAAGATTGTGCAGAGAGCATACCTCACGCCAGTTGCTATTGCAAAATGTAAGGGAGCAAACAAACAAGAATATCCTTGATGCAGGCTAGAGGAGGTGAGACTTACACACATGTTCTGGGGATGCCCAATTGTGCAGGGGTTCTGGAGGGGGGTGGCACATGGAGCGGCTCAAGAAGGTATCAACCTCGATATTCATACCCCGGAAGCTTGCATACTTGGCCGATAGAAGAGAAGTGCGAAGGGCAAACCTCTGAACACGATTAAGGATCTGATGTATATACTGGCCAAACACAGCATAGCTATGTGGTGGAAGGACAGGAAGGAACCGAGTGTTAACAGATGGTGGGGAAATTTGGAAAAATGGGTGACAGCAGAAACTGGAGTGTGTGAAAAGGCACTGGGTGAATAAAAGTTGCACGTGGGAATAGACATCCAATGGTGAATCGCTCTAACTGTGACTTTGTTTCCACGAAACGAAGGGGAAGTCGCTATGCAGGCTATGTTTTTAGAAGTAGATGCAGTGTAATTTGATACGCACATCTAAAGGACACTATGCCCAGGCTGATTTGGGAGGAGAGGGGTAATCTTAGGAGGGGATATTGAGGTAGATACTGTAATAGGATAATATACAGCGTTGTGTGGTTTGTTATTGTTTGTTGTTTAGAACATGTAATAAATATATATTTTTTAAAAGGTTTCTACCAATATATACAAATAAATAATAACACTTTGTACCCTGGAAAGAGTGTATACACTCCATGTGGTACCACACAAGACTTAAATTCAGTACTAAATTCAATAACTGCCGACAGTTTTAAATAGGCATGTGAATTTGTGAGTGAGTTGAATCAGCTTAGATTTGGGAACAAAGGCAGGTTAGTTATGAACATTTGTGCAATGTTTCTTTGGACCAGATATAGCATTCTGTGTGAGGATCCCCTCTCATGGGGAACCTAAAAGGGAAAAGTTAGGGAGTAACTTATCTTGTTTTTTACAGCCCAGTCCAATAATGTTCAATAACCTTCTGCTTTCTTTTAAAAGGTTCTACTACCTCAAAGTACTTGAGAGGCTGCAGGAGAACACGATCCAAGACTCATGTGGCTAGAAGATGCTCTTCCTCGTCACAGTACCTTTGGTGCCTTGGCAGGCGAAGTGGCAGAGCTTCTCGGTTTCACTCGATGATCCCTTCAGAAGATGGACACCCCTTGGATGAAGGAGCCACTGGGATACAGAGGCCAAGAAGAAAAATAGAACCACAGTAATTTGGAAGTGCAGCAGTTTGACTCTTCACAGTGCTCTCCGTTGGTCGTTAATTTCTCTGACTGCAGAGGTCCTGTGAACACGAAACTTGCTGTGGCCTCCTTAAAGGCTTGGCAGATGAGAATAAGACCTCTGCGATACTCAATGACTTCTGGCGGCACAGGTGCATAGGTCACTTTTGGTATCGGGTTTCAGATTCATGCAGTTTTCATACTTTTGGTTCTTTGGTGCTGCAGCCAGAGCACAGACATCTTTACGGCTTCTGGGGACTCAACTACTGGAGTGGACCTCAGACCCTAACCGAGTCTGGACCCTCAGGATGTCTTTGTTAGCTTCTAGTGGCGGGAAACCCACTAATGGACCTTCCTCTCCAATCAGCGACTCTGGACTTTCTCTGGCTGGAAAAAGTGGTTTGTGACGATGGCAAGGATGTCGCTTGAAATATTCTTAGGCAGTTTGGATCTTTTGCAGCTCTGGGTTTCCAGCAGTGTTATACCAGTGTACCCCCTCTTCTGGCGGCAGGCAGCAACAATTCCAGCGGTCACAAAATGCACCTCCGGACCCTCGGTGACACCAATGAACTTTCCTCGACTTGAGATGTCTGGGAACACCTCTTTAGGACTCATGAAGACCCCTTCTCCGAATGGCAGACAAACAGGACTTGCTTCCAGGGCACTTCCGATGAAGAGTAGCAGGTTGGATGATGGTCCCTCGTAGCTCGGGGAGAGGTCTCCTTTGCAGGTCCTCTCTGGATCAGTCCTGGGAAGAACTCAGATGCTTTTGTATTACAAAAAGAAAATGCAGCAGAAGACTTCTCCAGCTGGGCTTCAATTAACAGCTTATTCTTGCTTCAGCTTTGACTTCCTTTTCTGAACAAATTGGTAAGTGAGCGGTCCCCAGATATGCACATCTGTTCCCCATTCACTCTGGCTGAGCCAGGCTCAGTCAGCCAATCACGCAGAAGGGCATTCATACAGGCAGGCAGACAATGAGTCTCACAAGCATTCAGGCCATTCACTTCACCCAGATATCCATAACAAAGAATGCAGATTGGGGTAAGTACCCAGCTTATCAGCACACAACACTGCATACATGTCAGTTTCAGTTAGGGCTGTCTCTGACTTTGTGTCTGTCACGATTTATTACATGGCACACACAAGTCAGGGATCTCCTTCCCCTACAAGGAATGTGGCACACAATAAAAACGCTTTGATGTCTATAGTTTAGGTCCTTTTTGGGAAGGCCTCCAACCCGTCTCGCACACAACATCCAATGAATAACATGCATCACAATCACTAAAAAACAGAACAGTGTGTGTTAATAAGGTATTTATTAATATATTCATTAAAATCAAATAAGAATCAACAGATTACATCACGCACCAATGTTGTGGCAATACAAAAACGTAATGACTTCTGTAAAGCGCTCACTCCAGCGACCCTCACCCCCCCAAACATCAATTGGCCTTGATTCCTTGGAAGGGAAGCCAGTGGCAGGGAGTAGGAATGCAAGGGAAACATTGTTTTTTGGGTGGTTCTCACAGAAACAGTATGAGAGACAAAAAGGGAAGGGAAAATGTGTTTAGCACAGAACAATGGTAAAATATTGTTTTTAAAATATATCACAACTGCTATGGGAACGAATGGAAGGGAAGGGAATTTATTCTGCTCATACTTGAAAAACAGGCCGGGCTTTAGAGAACACTAATCAGTACACAATGGGAACATTGGATTTTAGAAGACTTAATCATAACAACATTAAAGAGGAGACAGGGATTCAAGGGGTATAATATGTTTTGCCGCACCTGACAAGAACACAGAGGGCTTTAGGTCTGTGATCAGAACAAAAAGGGGAAAATCAGTTTTGGGATGTTTAAAACAATTCCAGTGGGGAAGGAACATAGACATGGGAATTTGTTTTTACCTTACAATAGGGAAATAGGAACAAAATGGGTAAGTGGAACAATTTTGTGTTTCACCTTACAATGGGACATTAGGAACAGAATGGGAAAATGGGAACAATTTTGTTTTGCACATTATAATGCGACACACATGGAAACAGGAATTTTCGGAGTCAATTCTTTTGGCAAACCTTTAAGACTATACCGGCTAACAAAACACTGGGAAAAGATTGTTGGTTTTGAATTCCATCAATACAGATCCCATGAAGTTCAATGGGGGAATTAATTGATTTACTTGTATAAAGAGACTAAGAATCTACACATGCGAATGGGGATTCTTGAATGAGGAAATGACAGAAATGTACAGGTAAATGGGGATTTTGCAATGGGGACATTATCTAAGGAAATGCTACAAGTATACAGGGCCTACATACTCTATGGCTTTTAGGGTTTAGTTCTACTTACAGGAGAGGTCTTGGGCTGAACATCAGAGAACTTCAGGGCACTGCTGGGATAGCAAGAGTGGGCCAGTCAAGGTCTTTGCTGAGTCCTCCAAGGGGTCCCAAATCAGTTTCCAATCTTCTGCTCCTCTAAAAGATTTAGGTCTCTCACAGCTGGGGTGTTTCTCCAGATATTGACAGCCAATCGCCTCATGTGATTAGTGGGAAAAGTCCTGCTCTGAGGCGCGCAGACTAAGTTATAGTCCAAATGACATCACTGACTTGTCATAGTTCTTGCAGAAGGGATTGGTTAATGCTCCATTATCCCACTCCTACCCGAAAGCTGATAGCTCCAAATGTGGGAGTGCTTTAGGACAGCAAGGGGAGAAGAGCCCTTCATCATCTCACTTGACAGGTGGGCTTGGTCAAGTTTTTGCACTTAAAATCTCACTATTTTGCAAATAACCATAGCTTCCACGTTTTAACAGATATGACTTCAACCAAAGACGTTACTTAGGACCCTGTATGTCATCCCTGTGCAGAGCCACAGTTTTTCTTCATTTACTCTGGACTCATATCAGTGAAAAATATGGCTCTTTATGGGTGCCATACTGATCATATTTTACTTGTGATATCAATTTTCCGCATTACTGGTAACCACAATAGGGCCCCTATCACCTTTTTTTCTGAATATCTTTAGTTAGGTTTACCTCACAAACATTGTTTTGGGATGACCATAAAGGGTTAACGGTCACCTTTCTAGAAATCCCACAATGACTATTGTGCTATAACTATTGTCAGTTTTACACAGTAAAATACATTACTCCCATTTTACACAATGAGCAGCCTAGCCATTCACTGGCTCAGGCCCCTTCCCACCTGGAGCACATGACATCAGCAGAGGAGTCTGTGTTTATATTAACTCATCCTTCATGAAATGATGAGCACTAATGCACTTTTTAGTGCAGCTTGGGTGATCCGCAGGTCATAAAGGCTGGAGTCAGATCTCTCTTTATCTTCTCCGCCCCGTGGATTTGATCTCTAAAGTATCTTTCAGTTGTATTTTTAAGGAAAGGCACTGATGTTTGAAGTTGCAGGCCTCTCAAGTTTTCCAGGACAACAGGGGCCCTGGAATGCAGTTTCACATCTTGAGCAAAGAGAAAAAAAAACACATGGCAAGCAGCAGAGAGCCTTTCAAACTCAGCCATAGATTGCCTTTTGACTTCACATTTCATTTTAAAATGAACTCTTGGAAAGCGCACAATTTTACATGTATAAGTGTCACTAAAAAGTTGTCCCATGCATAGTTAAATGAGGGCGTCATAATCACACTTTTAGTGGCTTTGGTGAACATTTCGTTTTGCAGATTGTCATTTTGGAGGAAACATGAAAGGAATTTTCTTTACTTCACACATGAGAAAAAACATTTTGACTGCAGCTGTTTAAAACTTTATCTTGGCATTTCTCACATAAGATTCCTTGGAGGGTTGTTTCATGGACATATTAGTACAGCACTTCAAGAATGTGTCAAACATTTGTCACATGTCTTTCGCTTACATCATGCAAGGCAGCTCGCCTCTTTTAGTATCTTCAGATTTTTAGGCCCATTTTCTCTGCTTGTTGTCTTTGATTCCTTAGGCCTTATGTTCCACATTATTTCAGGGCTGGCCTTTTAATTAGAGGCATGTCCCCCAATGACTCTGGCCTCTTTCTTTCTCGCATCACAGTGCTATTTCAACCCACATGTCACACACACACAGAAAGCAGACACCCATAAAACAGAATGTGAGTTCACTTCAGACTCCATTCATACAGGTCCCATACCTAGGGTATACTCACAACACACAGCCCCAGGGAAGGCTCAAGTCAGTTTGAAAGGAGGTAGTCCCAGAGCCATATATATTATTTCTACCCAACAGCCAGTCAGGAAGAAACGGAACAGAGTCAGGGCTTCCCAGGACTTTGGTAAAAATGTAATAATCAATAGAAACCAAGTGGCCATATTGCCTTCTATCAGGAATCCATTGACTCCTATTGCAGGGCCTGGGTGTGCCAAAAATTAAGGACTTTCAGAGCCACTCCCAAGCCAGCATGTAGCTGTCACCAGCCCATGCCCTGCTCTGTGGGCAACACACAGGTGCCCAAAAACACACATAAGGGGTACAATGATGTACCCCCACCCACTGGTGCCATAATGGTATCCCATGGGTGTTGTTCACCAAAAGTAAAAATGAAGAGCTGCACTGCCAGAGGTCCAGGCCGAACCTCACTGGCGAAAACATAGGGGAAACACACATAAAGAAGTGGTAGGACAAGGACTAGGTGGACATGTCCCTCAATAAGGCATTTCCCGCATCACAGGGCCCAATTGTAGAAAACACTACTTTATTGCAAAACACAAAGTAACGGCTGGGAGAGTCAGACAGTCTTGTAGGACTGAAAAGCTGAGAACCCGCCCAACCCACATCAGACAGTAATATTTAAAAACAAAAACCACAAGATTAGAATGAAATTGCATAGAATCTAAACATTATTTCTAACTACATTTTAAGCATTTTAAGCATCCTATTAATGCCTAGCTATATTTAACTTAATCAGCAGAAATTACTCTGTTCTAGTTGGTTAGTACATTTTCCTATTCTTGATTGGCTAGTACACCAACAAGTTACATTTGGATGTGCATGCCCCCACAGATGACCTAATTATGTGCAGTCAGTGTGAAGAGCGAAATCTGACATCCCCAGCAATAAAATAGATACAAGGCCATCCTCCTCCTTGAGACCAGATAACTTGGCATCCTGTGTTACTACCTGCACTTGCTGCTCCTCCACGTGAAAGCCCATCCTCGATACTATCACATAATTGTATGGCTATGCCAATGCTTAAAACCATGATTGTAAAGTGTGTTTGACTCCCTAGGGAAATATTTCAGGAGAACATGTAAAAGAGGCCCTACCTTTAGAATAGTAGCTAATATTGGTGCTGCCTGGTCACCCTACTTCACAGCTGATCGCCCGTGCTAAGATGGCCGCCGCCCATTTTTGAATTTCACAATCTCAAAGTTGTCAAGCATCGAGGCAAGCTTATTGTCTGCACACTTCCACACACTGGCGGAAGCTGGCCCTCATCAGAAAAGGCCCTCAGGATAAGGCCATGTTTGCCCCTGTTTGCTCCGGTTTGAAAAGGGTAGACAAGCCGTCCACCCTGCCCATACACAGTACCTGTCCAGAATCTCAAAAACAGCTCTCAGCGCCTGGACAGGAGAGGAGCCACATCCTTTAACAAAAACTGTTTGAGCGTTCCACCGATATCACCGGCCTCCTAAGCCTGCAGCCTCACCAAACATGCGTGCGGCTTCACCACTAACTATGTCTCTTTGCCATCTGGCCCCGCCTATAACGCGGTAACATTTCATGTCTTTTATACTGCTTTTAACTGCACATAAATATTTGCATGCCTAAACTGCTCAGAACTGTTCAGATAACACCTCCCTTGTTAGTGCGCACCGCTTTTTCTTTAACCGCGAGCCATGAGTAAGATGTCTAAGACATATATTTCTTGAATTCCCTTAAACTTATGCAATCACGCCACGCTCTCAGCTGGCTCACATCCCATCATCCTTTGGCGCCTCAGAGATGTCAGGGACTTGCTCTGCACCCCCAAAAGGTAGCACACGGCACTGAAGGTGGACTAGCTTACCTATTCACCGCCATTATTCTGACTATTGTACTAGCCCTAAGCACTACATGTGTACATCATTCACAGGAGCCTCCAAAGGACTCTGTTTACTGCTCACCTTGATAGCTGCGCCACCCTGATTCACCACACTATCCAAAGTCAAACAATTGCATTTCTCCTGCTTCTGCACTAATGTAACCTTGCCCTCTCCCTACTACTTGTACCCGCTGAATTATTCCGACTATTGTATCAGTCTGAACAAGCGATACTAGCCTAAGGATAGTGTTTGAAACCTTTCTGTACCTGCATTACTGTAACCTTGCATTGATTTAATCTCCTATGTACTACCATTATTGTATCCATGCACACTATTGACCTACTGCACTAGCCTTAATGCCCCAGCACACTCCGGTCTAGATGTATTACCCAAAGTGAAGTAACTGCATTTCTCTAAGGCTCATGACTGCTAAGGAATTTCAAAACCTGCATCGTGCTACACCAGCTTTACCTCATGCACTAACAAACCAGCTTACTGTAACAACCTCGCCCATTGGTCACTGCCAGTACTAGACCAAGTGTCCCACCGTAGACTACCTACTCCAGCCTAAATATCAATCGCTTATCACTATACCTTACACACTGTACATCGCGTGTACTAGCCCCAGTGACTGTGCTTGCTACATGCCAGATACCTACCAAACATACGAGCCCAAAGTGTCCTGCTCATCACACACTGGCTATATGGCCCTCCTACTCAGTGTCACCCTAGCTATGGCAACCGTCCTTCCAACAATCAAATCATTCCTATATTCCGACAACAGGACCCCAATTTTTCCATGAAAACACAAACCGGCACTCTCTCTGAACACACCCTTGGTGAGGCCACAGCCCCCAACAATTGGCAAACACTCACCCCTCCCATTACCTTCCTAAGTCCAGCTGAATGGATCTGCCACTTTGCCTCCCCACCCGCCCCTTGGGCTCCCTGCCCGGTGAAAACTAGAAACCTCAGACTTTGCTCTAGGATCCCTAAACGCAGGCAACCGCACTGGCGAGATCGCCTTCCACGCCCCCCGAAACTCCCTATCACCAGCCCCCTACCACATGCACCTAAAAGCCCTAACATGGCCAAACATCCTAAACAACCTGCCATCAGAGGCACACTGATTAATGCCTGTTCTCTGGTCGCCCACTCACTTGACATCGCAGACATAATCACCAGCAATGACCGCTACTTCCTTGCCATCACCGAGACGTGGCTGCATCAAGAAGCAGGCCCATCCTTGTCCCCAGCTATGCCTGATGGCTATTCAATAATAAGGAAAGATTGAGAGCTCAGCAAAGGAGGTGGACTAGCATTCATTGTGAAAATGTCCCTATTCCTCAGAGCCTTCCCGACGGCCAGCCCCTGCTCTACAGAATTACTATCAGTCAAGCTACCTCTATCACCATCCCAAGCTATCCTTATGCACCTCATTTACCGCCCCCCAGGTCACATCTCCTCCTTCGAGAAAGACATCTCAGACCTCATGACTAGCAATACCAAACCAGGATCCCAAATAATCCTACTTTGTGACTTCCGTTTAGGACTCCTTGATCCAAATGACATTAATGCAGCCTTAATCGAAAAACTCTATCTTCCAGCTAGGCTTCAATCACTGCATGAAAACACCAACGCACAACAAAGGAAGAACATTGGATTGGCTGGCAGACTTCAACTGTACTACCACCATCCTCAAAAATGAACCTACTGCGTGGTCCGACCATCACTTCATCTCCTTTACTATTCAGGGGAATGAAACTAAAACTTCTAGCCCACTCATTGCCCCTCAAGTCCTCACCAGAAATAATCAAAACTCCACACACCAAAATCTCCTACCTCTGATCCAGAACATCCTAGAGCCATCTAGCTACAAGGACCTGGACTCAAACAAGTTAGTTGACCTCTACAACTACTCAATTGAGACTGCTGTAAAAAGCATTGCCCCCATCAAACTTTCCAGAGCTAAACAAATAGCCCACCTCAACAAATGGCTTACTCCCGAACTTAAAATCCTTTACAACAACAAAAGGGCAGCAGAATCAATCTGGAGGGGGGCACCCAATCCGACTAACAAGGCACTATTCTCCTCAGCTGCCTCCACGTACAAAACCGCTAAAAAGGAAACTTATGATAACCGTATTCTTAACGCCAACTCCAAAACCAAAGAGCTCTTTAATATCCTCAGGGAACTTGAGACCCCAGCACAACCTTCGGACATTTGGGTGAAAGATGCTGTTTGGTGCGCTAATAATCAGAAAGCCCTTGCAGACAAGATTGCCATGTTCCAACTCAAAATTGAGCAAAAAAGAAAGAGCTCAGTCAAAAACGGTAAACCTACCCCCACTCTGCCCTTAAGCACCCCAGACTGCCCATTCTTTTCTTTCTCACCTGTCTCGATCTATGAATTGGAAAAGATTATAAAAAGCCTTAAACCCTCCAGGTGTCAAGGTGATCTCTGCCCAGCTGCAGTCATACAGGAAGGTGCCAAGGACTTGGCGCCATTCATCACGGCACTAATCAACTCATCCTTTAAATCCAACACAGTATCCAACAACCTCAAGGAGGCATGGGTCATGCCCCTTCTAAAAAAGCCCAACCTAGACCCCAACATCCCCACAAATTATAGACCCATCACCACTGTTTGATACATCTTTAAGATCCTTGACCGGGTAGCCTACCTCCAAATCCAGAAGCATTTGGAGGACTACAACCTTCTAGGCCTTAGACAATCAGGCTTTAGACCCAGACATGGAAAAGAAACAGCCTCCAGGACCTTAAAATCCAAATGGAAGAGGCTAAGGACAATGGTAAGCTTGCCCTGCTCCTGCTGTTAGACCTCTCAGCGGCCTTTGACCTTGTTGATCATCAAATGCTGACTGATCATCTCTCCTCAGCCGCTGCCTTGTCAAGCAATGCTTCCTCCTGGATACAATCTTTCCTGTCCAACCTCACTACTAGGCTCTGTGCTCCCTCCGCTGCAGCAGACCCTATTCTCATCCTATGTGGTGTACCACAAGGCTCATGCGTCTCGCCAATGCAATACAACATCTTCACCAAGCTCCTCTTTGACCGTCTCGACAACCTGGGTGTCACATACACGAGTTACGCTGATGACACCCAGGTTCTCATCACGCTCACAGGGTGCTATGAAGAGGATGCCAGAGGGATTAACAACATTTATTTGGAAATCCAGGCCTGGATGGCTGAGCACGGCCTTTGTCTTAACTACAAAAAAACTAGATCCTGATCGTCAGCTCCCAAACCCGCATCAACAAACTTGATAACCGTTATGCATCGATCAACATCGATGGCAACCAGATCAAGGTGGCTTATGACATCAAAACATTAGGAATTTACCCAGACTCGACCTTATCCCTCAAAAAACAAGTGAATGCCACGGCCTCCGCCACGGCATACACTAACAAGCTTATCAACGCTTACAAAGCATTCCTATCAACTAACAGTTGCATCACTCTAGCCAGGGCTCTTGTGCTTTCTAAAATTGATTACTGCAACACCTTATACCTAGGCACATCAAAAAGGAACCTCAACAAACTCCAGGTCCTACAAAATAATGCCCTAAAATCAGCAGTAAGCATCCCCAGAACCACACATATCACCAGACACAGACAAGACGCACACTGGCTCCCTATTCGGAACAGAATTCCCCTCTGCACGCTCGTTATCACACACAAGTGCCTGTCAAACTCTGCTCCCAATATCTGGTGGAAAAAGTCAACAAGCGAGTTCTATCTAGACCAAATAGCACCCTACACACACACTGCCTAGCTGTGCCCAGATTCCTCCTTAAAAAGGCAGGAGGAGCAAACTTCCCAGTACTAGCTGCATCTTTGATCTTCCTTGTCTCGACCCAATTTAACCTCGGTCGACATGCACTTAACCTCCTCCTCTCTTATTGTCTGAAATGACCTGTATCTGTATGTTAGCAACTCTATAAGTAAACTTCTGTGTATAAGCTTTGGGCGCCCAGTTACCGCAGGGTTTGGTGCGCGGTACAAATAAAGAAACTCAACTAAACTAAACACAGCCACAAACACAGCAGCCGAGGGCTCTCTTCGATGTGGCAGCATTAAATGTAATTCAAAATGGCAGAGACATGAAATAAAATGGCTGAACATTCAGAGGCCTACTTTTTAATCCAATGGTCAATATTTGTGCTGCTAGTTTCTCGGCCACATACGTGGCAGTCCACGTACTCTCTAGAGTGATGCAGAAACAAGGCCTAATTCCATTACACTGGTAAACACGTTTTTGCTAATTGCAGTCCCTAAGCTTATATTTTCTCTTGCGCTTAGGCTGTTGTAGCCCCATTTTAAAAGTTGTCTGGGTTTAAAAGTGGTCATGAGACCAGTCTTGAGGTTGTCTGGGAATTACCATTCTCTGAGGCAGGTATTAATGATGATGAGGAGTGCAATAAGCACCGGGCCCATCAATTGTTTAAGGATGGATGCTGGATCATATTGTGATTGTGCTGGATCATATTGTGATTGTTTTTAGAACATCAAGCAGAGAGAGATAGGTGAGAATTCAGTCCAGAGGGGCAGTGTGTGCACTGGAGCGCAGGGAGTGATAATGCTATGGCAGGTCATTTTGATGGTCTGTAAGATTATTTTTAAATACTTGTTAATTATGTCACCTTTTCCTGAGTAGCTGGCAGCTCAGGGTTGGGTGATGGTTTGGTGCAATGCTTTACTACTTCAAAGAGAGCTTTGCTCATGTTAGGGGATGCTGCAATAGTGATGGAGTAGTAAGCAGCTTTGGCCTCAGAACCCTATCTTTGGACCAGAAAGATTTTAGTTTGGGGATATCTCCTGGGCTGTTTTTTTATGCCACCATTCTCATTTCTGTGCTTATTCCCTTCAACCTTAGAGACCCCCAGCTCTTTTTGCTGGACTTTAGGACTTTTCATTTTTATCCTGGAGTGAGTGAGAACTTTTTCTCACTCTCTCATATATTCTTTATCTGATTAGGATTCTGTGTTTCTGTGATTTCTGGAGTCTGACAAACTCCACAGGCATCCACTGTTGTATTGTGACACACAGCACCCTCAGTGCAGTGTCACAGAGAAGTCCTTTGGATTTCTCATAAGGTTTAACTACCTTCTCTTGGATAAACTACTGTTTCAAAGAGTAGTAAAATGAAATTGACTTTACTTACCTTTTTCTCTCTGTAGACACAACACACACCATCTAATGTGGAGTGCTTGGGGTCTACTTAGTATCCCCTTTATCTCATTACTCATGTAACATTTTTTATGTTATCCTCACTACATTTAATGGCTCGAGGCAGTGGTTTAATGTTCCTATCATTGTGTGTTTTTACCACAGGCTAAATCCTCAGCTGCAGTATTGCACCCATGGGTGCCCATTTTGTCAAAATGTCCCTGGTCTTTTTTTTTTCCACCATTTCTTGCTTGTGAGGTCTTTCTTTGGCTTTACTCTCCGCGCCAAACCAGGTTTAATCCTTTTGTTGATTTTACTTTGGTGGAATTCAATGCTGAAGCCGCCTCTGGCTCTAGTGTGTCTGGCAGGGCATGAAGCGAGGGAGATGCCTGAAAATCCCTGTCCTTAGTCTCCTTGGTTACCTTAATTCACCCGATGCGTAGTGGATGACTGGTTGTCCTTGGAGGCCAGCCACCCTGCTGTGTGAGTGACAGCTAGGCTGTGCATGAATGGGAGAAACTGGAATAAAAGGTGAGGCCTCTTGAACAGAAGGCAGAGTTGACCACTGGAAGAAACATCTGATGAAGAAACTGGAAGAGAAGCTTGCTGTAATCTCCTGGACCCTTGGAGTACCCGGTGAAGCCCTGCTGCAGTGCTGAAGCTCCAATTTTGCATCAACTAGAGAAGCCCAGAACAGACGACTTCTTCCCTTGGGTTGGTGAGATCAACTGACCCCAAGACAAACTTTACTGGAACCCCTCTCTCTGCTGGCTGTACTTCCTTGCTGCTGCTGGAACCGAGTGCCAGGTGTCAGAAACACCAGAACACCAGAAACAAGTGCATCGTCGTTAAGCCGGGCCAGAGATCCAGGGGACCCCCCGTGAAGCAGGACTACCGAAGCCAGAGTCACCACACCAGAATGCTGTACTCCAGAAGCAAGGGGAGACCATCAAGTGTTCAAGAACTGCAGTGTTGCTATTGACCGGTAGCTGAAACTGCAAAGTGCTGCTGATTTGGAAAGAGCCCATTTCGGCCACCGACCTTCGAACCACAGTGCAGGAGTCCCCGGATGTCCTCCCTCTTGTCCCCACAACTGAGGCCCAGGAACCCAGAATCTGCAGGACTGTATCAGGAACAGAAGCCAGCTGGATCCTCTTCTTCCAAACTAAGGTACTGTCTTGACTTAAGGGGTACTTGCCTTTTTGGTTAATAGCTTGTTCAATCTCACTGGAGACTTACAGTAGCGGTTTCTTTCTGCAGAGTTGCTTGCAGATTTTCCCTTCACAAGCCTTACAGCTTGTGGCCCTGCAGTGATTATTTTTCTACAATCTCTTTGAATAACATTGTGAAAGACTTTTGTGCTATCTGAAGAAGTGCCTCAGCTCCAGAGACATTGCGAAATTGACTTTGACTGTCCTGGCTCCCTGCACACTCTTCTGGCCCATTGACTTTGGTTTTTACTGTCCCTCATAAGTGGTGCATAATTTTAACTTGTTTTGCTGGGAATGGTCTAACCTAGACTTCATTGGAAACGATTGAAAAGTATCAACATACTCTGAGAACCTGTTAACCCCCCCTAACCTTTTCCTTTCCCACAACCTCTGTATTGCATTAAGTGTAAAAAGTGATATATCAGTGTCCACAGTGTCCTAGCAATTGAAGTCACGTCAGGGTGCAGAAAGTGTGTGTGTGACATCCCAAAAGGATATCTCTTTCTCAAAGCGTAGCGGGTGAGAGCAGCTCGTCAGCAGTCCTGCAGCAGACTTGACCCCATCCGATCCTCGGGGTCCTATGAGTGCTATTTCTGTTATATTTTGTTGGTTTGTTGTTTAAATTGTGATTGCGCTCTGAGCGTGTTGTTTTTTCACCCTCCCCCCACCCCTTACAGCCACTTCCTGGTCCCCTCCTGCCTCCCGCCTCCCTGACCGCCCACCCCCCCTCTGATTGGTGCCGCTGGTTGTCCCTCTGGACTACCCGACGGCTGCTCACCCCGCTGGCCTCTTTCTCAAAGCGTAGCGGATGAGAGCAGCTCGCCGGCAGTCCTTCAGCATACTTGACCCCATCCGATCCTAGGGGTCCTGTGAGTGCTATTTCTGTTATTTTTTGTTGGTTTGTTGTTTAAATTGTGATTGTGCTCTGAGCGTGTTGTTTTTTTCACCCTCCCTCCACCCCTTCCAGCCACTTCCTGGTCTCCTCCTGCCTCCCGCCTCCCTGCCCATCCACCCCCCTTCTGATTGGTGCCGCTGGTTGTCCCTCTGGACTACCCGACGGCTGCTCACCCCGCTCACCTCTTTCTCAAAGCGAAGCAGGTGAGATCAGCTCTCCGGCAGTCCTGCAACAGACTTGATCCCATCCGATCCTCGGGGTCCTGTGAGTGCAATTTCTGTTATTTTTTGTTGGTTTGTTTTTTAAATTGTGATTGTGCTCCGAGCGTGTCGTTTTTCCACTCTCCTCCCACCCCTTACAGCCACTTCCTGGTCCTCTCCTCCCTCCCGCCTGCCTGATCGCTTACCCCCCTCTGATTGGTGCTGCTGGTTGTCCCTCTGGACTACCCGACGGCTGCTCTGCCCGCTCGCCTCTTTCTCAAAGCGTAGTGGGTGAGAGCAGCTCGCCGGCAGTTCTGCAGCAGACTTGACCCCATCTGATCCTCAGGGTCCTGTGAGTGCTATTTCTGTTATTTTTTGTTGGTTTGTTGTTTAAATTGTGATTGCGCTCCGAGCGCATTGTTTTTTCACCCTCCCCCTACCCCTTACAGCCACTTCCTGGTCCCCTCCTCCCTCCTGACTCCGTGCCCGCCCACCCCCCCTCTGATTGGTGCCACTGGTTTTCCCTCTAGACTACCCGATGGCTGCTCTCCCCACTCGCCTCTTTCTCAAAGCATAGCGGGTGAGAGCAGCTCGCCGACAGTCCTGCAGCAGACTTCACCTCATCCGATCCTTGGGGTCCTGTGAGTGCTATTTCTGTTATTTTTTGTTGGTTTGTTGTTTAAGTTGTGATTGTGCTCCAAGCATGTTGTTTTTTCACCCTCCACCCACCCCTTACAGCCACTTCCTGGTCCCCGACGACCTCCCGCCTCCCTGCCCACCCACCACCCCCTCTGATTGGTGCCGCTGGTTGTCCCTCTGGATTACCCGACGGCTGCTCTCCCCACTCACCTCTTTCTCAAAGGGTAGAAGGTGAGAGCAGCTCGCCGGCAGTCCTGCAGCAGACTTGACCCCATCCGATCCTCGGGGTCCTGTGAGTGCTATTTCTGTTATTTTTTGTTGGTTTGTTGTTTAAATTGTGATTGCGCGCCAAGCACGTTGTTTTTTTCAAACTTCCCCGACCCCTTACAGCCACTTCCTGGTCCTCTCCTCCCTCCCGCCTCCCTAAAGGCCAACACCCCCCCTCTGATTGGTGCTGCTGGTTGTCCCTCTGGACTACCCGACGGCTGCTCTCCCCGCTCGCCTCTTTCTCAAAGAGTAGCGGGTGAAAGCAGTTCGCTGGCAGTCCTGCAGCAGATTTGCCCCGATCCGATCCTGTGAGTGCTATTTCTGTTATTATTTGTTGGTTTGTTGTTTAAATTGTGATTGCGCTCTGAGCGCATTGTTTTTTCACCCTCCTCCCACCCCTTACAGCCACTTCCTGTCCCCTCCTCCCTCCCGCCTCCCTGCCCCCCCCCAATCCCCCTCACTGATCACCCTTTGGGTGCACATCTCTTCTGGTCTTAGCTGACCCTCCTAGGCAGCCCCCTGCCCGGCAGCCCCCACAGATAAGGGCCTCTCAGGCAAAGGGCGGCTCCTGTGTGTATCTGCAGGTGTCCGCAGGGGACGCCAGGCACCAGCCCTCTCCCTCTCCCTTCGACCTCCTGCTCACCCCTCCTTCACCTCACTAGCTGTTAACCTCTGCTGTTCTACTTGCAGAAATCTGCCAGCCTTTAGTACCGCATTGTGAAACCTAGGCCTTTTTTTTCCTCTTTAGGACTCTCAAATTTAGGTGGCGTTAAATTGCTTGTATCTGTACCACCACTATAACTGCATTGTGAAACCTAGGCATTTATCTCCCTCTTTAGGATTCTCTATTTTAGGTATGTCCCCTTTCCTGTCTTAGAATGTCCGGTGCCTTTCTTACGCTCACCTCCTAAGTGCCGTCGTCTTGTCCCACTCTGCTGCGCACTTGCCTCTCTCTGTCTTGTCTGTCTACCCCTTTGACCCCCACTCCTCTCCCACCTACTCTATGGTGCTCTCTGTCTCCCCTATCTTTTCAAACTGGTTCTCTATTGACTATCCTGCTCTCCTCACTAAGTCTGGTAAGAAAAAGTTTAAAAAGGACATCCTAATCTCTAACCAAGGCCTCCCTATCGCCGACACCTATATCAGTGCCTTCTCCAAGGAAAATCTCACTGATATCCTCTTTGTCGTTCCTTCACCAGATCTATGGACCCCTCATATGGTTTCTGTTTTCTCTCCTTTCTCTTCTTCTCCCATTAATGGGGGTACCCATTGGGATGCACTCCTGGCCTCCTTCCTATCCTCTAGGGTCATCATTAATGTCTACTCTAATGGGACCGTCTTGGTCCAAGGCCCTCAGGCCAACCTTCATCTCTTCGATAGACACTTTCCGCGCCTCATCAACTTCCTTTCTTCTCCTGCTGTCCTCTCCCCCTTTCCTTGGCTACCTTGCCTTCCCCCTCCTTCTCTGCCCCCTCTCGGGCGCTCTCTACACATCCGCAGGGCATACCTCTGATCTGTACCCCTCCCGGAAGTCCTTGAAGGAAGGCAACCTTCTCCACATTGCCACTCTTAACTCCCGCTCCGCTGTCAAACACTCCTCTGATATCTGCCGCCTTCTTGAAGAACTTGACCTCGATGTCCTCAGTCTCACTGAGACATGGTTTATGGCCAGCTCTGTCACCAGCTTTGACACACTCCTACCTGATGGCTACAAGATCCTCTCTGTGCCCAGGCCCATCCGCTCTGGCAGTGGCATAGCCCTTATTTTCCCTTAGTGGATTCCTGCCTCTGTCATTCCTATGCAGGCCAACTCCTACTTTGAATGCCTCGTCTGCAGGCTATCTCTCTCGCCTAGCCATTCCCTTACTGTGGCTACTATCTATCGGCCACCTGCTTAGATTTCCTCCTTCCTCTCTGAGTGGGCGGACCTCTCCTCCTCACTCCTGGCCTCAACCACTCAACTCCTCCTTCTTGGAGACTTCAACATCCACCTGGATGCCTCCTGTCCCTCCTCTGAACTCTTTCGTCACCTCTGCGACCCTCTCTCACTCACCATTCTACCCTCTGGCCCGACTCATTCTGCAGGGCACACTCTCGATGTTCTGATCTCTTCAGACCTTCCCCTCTCTGTCCCTCTCTCCACTCCTCTCTGCTGGAGTGATCACTTTCTCCTATCCTCCCACCTCACCCTCCCTACCCGCAGGCCAAGCCACCTCCATCACTGCCACCCACTTTCTCGGTCACCCGACCTATGAAGTGCGTGTAAGCTGAGGCTTTCGCCACCACTTTCTCACCCCCTCCTTCCTCCCTGGCTGACTCTCACCCTGACACAGCCCTCTCCATGCTCCACTCTTCTATATCTGATACTCTTGATATCCTTGCCCCTGTCATGAGAATCCACCTGAAGCCCAAAGCCAAGTGGAACACCTGGTATGACTCAGACCTTGTCACCCTAAAACGCAAGTGTAGGGTTGCCGAGAGGAAATGGCGTGCTTCAAGTTCATCCTCGGACAAACTGGCCTGCCGCCTGCTGCAAAGGCAATACCGGCTCTCCATCTTCACCAAGAAGAGAGCTCATATCCAAGCCCGCGTCTCTGCAGCATCTAAAAACTCGGCTGAACTCTTTAAAATCTGCAAGGAACTGGCCAATCCTGCCGCTGTCTCTACCTCTCCTGTCCCTTCCCAGGCCCTCTGCACGGCACTGGCTTCTCACTTTATTTCAGAAACTCAGGACATCCTGTCCTCACTCTCCTCCTCTCTCCCCTCCAGCTATTCCCTGCTCTTCCTCTGGCCCTTCTGCAGCCACCCTTCCTCCCTCCTTCTCGGCCTTTCCCCTTTTCTCTCCAGATGAGGTTTCTAGACAAGTACGATCTATGAAAGTCTCGTCGAAACAGGTTCACCCATGATCCTCCAAAACTATCAAGGATCATATCGACTCCCTGGCTCCTGCCCTGGCGGATTTATGCAATCACTCCATCGCCACTGGAGTCTTCCCTTCCCCCCTGAAGCACTCCCTTGTGCACCCTCTTCTTAAGAAACCCTCTGCCAACCCCTCCTGCCCGGCTAACTACTGCCCAATCTCCATCACTCCCTTCCTGGGAAAGCTCCTGGAGAAACTGGCCATCTCCCAGCTCAATCTCCACACTGAATCTGTTGGTTGTCTTCGTGACCATCAGTCTGGCTTCAGAGCTTCCAGAAGCATGGAAACTTCTCTCCTGAACATCCGTGAAGACCTTCTCACCAACCTTGACTCTAACACCCCTTGCGTTCTTATCTTGCTTGATCTCTCTTCTGCCATTGACACTGTCAACCATGCCATCCTACTCAACCGTCTCCATGATAACCTGGGTATCACATGTCAGGCTCTGGCATTGCTGACTTCTTTCCTCTACGACCAACCCTCCCACATCCAACTTGGGTCCTTCCTCTCCGACATCTTTTTCTCTACCCGTGGTGTCACCCAGGGGTCTAACCTCTCTCCCTGGCTGTTCAACCAATACCTGGCACTCCTTGCCTACCGCATTGCTGCTCTCTGTCCCAAATTTCAGCGCTATGCGGATGATACCCAGCTCATTTTCAGGCTACCCTCGGCCTCCTCCTCTCCTTCCCTCATCTCTGACTGTCTGTCTGCCATCCAGGAATGGTGTGCCGCCAACAACCTCTGCCTTAATGCCAGTAAGACTGAGATTCTACTCATCGGCACACCCACTCCCTCCTTCCCTGCAGCTCTCTGGCCGGCCTCTGTTGGCCCTCCTCCCCTCCCACCTGCAAGGCTAAAAACCTTGGGGTCATCTTCGACTCTGCACTCTCCTTCTCCCCTCACATCTCTGAAGTCTCTAAGAAGCCACACTACCAGCTGCAGCTCCTTAGAGGTATTCTTCCGTTCCTCTCCTTCCCCCAGAAGCTCACCATCTCCAGAGCCCTGGTCCTCTCCAAGCTGGACTACTGTAACAGCCTCTATCTAAATCTGCCTGCCTCCACTCTCCGCCCTCTGCAACTTATCCAGAACAGGACTGCGAGACTTGTCCTTGGTCTCAAGCCCAGGGATCGTATCTCTACAGGACTGAAATCTCTGCACTGGCTCCCAGTGGCTGCGAGGATTAGGTTCAAAACCCTCTGCATTGTACACAAGGCCTTCTGGGGTCTGGGCCGCACTACCTTCGCTCATCTGTCTCCAACTCCCTTAGGGTCAGTCGCTTCTCCAAGCAATGAGTTGGTGGCAGATCACTATCTTCGGAAGGGCCCTCTCTCTGGAACAGCCTTCCTGCCTCCTTTAAACTAGAGGAGAACCATCTCTGGTTCCGGAAACACCTCAAAACCTTCCTCTTTGATTCTGCTTTCTCTCCTCCCCTCCCTTGCTGAATTCCTGACTGAGATTGCACTGGTTACCTGGCCACCCTTTCTGATCTCTGGCCCAGGCCCTGTCAATTACACACCTGCACTGCCTCCCTGGCAACCCCGTGCACTTGGGGACTGTTTTTCTGTACCCCTTCAGTCCCCCCTACCAGCGCTTACGTCTGCACTTCCTTGCACTTGTCACTAGCTGGCTGTTTTATGTGTCTTATTATTCCACTTCCCATGTACTGCACTTTCCCCTCTCCCCACCCCCTGCGCACTTTTCCTTTCCCCCCCTTCCCATGCACTTGCGCGATCTGACTGACACCTGGCCTAGTAGGATCATTGTCTGTCCTCCCTTTGCCCCCCCTTGCCTCGTCGCGCTTGAAACACTTGTGTATAGGCACGTTATAAATGCCATATCTTATCATATCTTAAATCTGAGGAAGTGTTATGAAGTGTATTTGTATTGCTGCATATTGCTCTTTCTAAAGAATGCTTATTTAAAACTGACCGTTAAATAAATAAATATTTATTTTACTAGAAAACCTTGAGTAGAAGTGTTATTTGGATACCCGTAACTGTGAATTTCTATGTTGCATCTCTACAGCTCACATTTACCCCTCCTGAGATAGGTCTGGCTGCTCAGTTACTCTACCAACTTGTTTAGTACAGTCCTATACCCATAGGTGGGTTACCTATTACCAAGAGGACAAGGCAGTGTAGTCTCCCACAAGGTTATTACAAACAATAATGCCTAACAACCAGTAGAAGCGACTACTTTGTAAATAAAATGTGGGATAGCGGGTCAGTCCTTTGGCCCTATGAGTCCCGAAAAGGCACAAACAGGTGAGGTCCTCCTCTTCATCTGTTCTTTGCTAAGGATGCTGGAGGAGGACTAGTTAAATAAATGATGGGTGAATCAACTGAGTTGCAGGGCCAGGTCAATGGACCAGCAGCCTCCTTGATGCAGTCTGTCTGGAGCTGGCCTGGAGTACTTTTGTAGGTGCATGGAAGCCTAAGAAAATGGTGATGGGTGGAGCAAATGAGCGGCAGGGCCTGATCACCTGACCGACAGCCGGCGCAATGCCGACTGCATAGAGCTTCCCTGGAGTCTTTAAGCAGCTGCCTGGAAGGTGCAAAGACAGGTGATGGGTAGAGCAACTGAGTGTCAGGAACTAGTCACATGACCTGCATCCTCCTCAATGCAGTCTTACTGGAGCTGCACGGAAGTACTTAAGTAGCTTCCTCAAACGCTCAAAATTGATGGTGGATGGAACCACTGAGTAGCAAGGCTTGGTAACGTGACCAGCAGCCACCTCAATTCAATCTGCCTGGACCTGGCCTGAAGTGCTTAAGTAGATGCCTGGAAGGTACGAAAACTGGTAATAGGTGGAACAAATCAGTATCCGGGCCTGGTCACATGACCAGCAGCATCTGCAATGTAAGTTGCCTCGAGCTGCTCTGGATTCCTTAAGTAGCTGCCTAGAAGGAGCAGAGACTAGTGGTTGGCAGAGCAGCTGATTTGCAGTGCCTGGACACGTGGCAAGTACATTCCTCAATGTTGTCTGCCTGGAGCTGGACTGGAGTACTTAAGTAGCTGCCTGGAAGGAGCAAAAACTGATGGTGGGCTGAGCAGCTGAGTGGCAGGGCCAGCATCCTCCTCGGTGCAGTCTGACTGAGCTGGCCTTGATTCCTTAAGCAGCTGCTTGGAAGGCTTGAAAACTTTTGGTGACACGGCAACTGAGTAGCAGGCCCTGATCACCTAACCTAACCAGCAGATGCCTCAATGCAATCTGCCTGGAGAGGGCCTGGATTCATACAGTACTTTCCTAGAAGGTTTAAAAACAAGTAATGGGTGGACCAACTGTGTGGCAAGGACTAGCAGCTTCCTCAATGCAGTCTGCCAGAAGCTGGCCTGGAGTCATCAAGTAGCTGCCCGGAAGACATGTAACCTAGTGCTGGGCAGGGAAACTGAGTTGTAGGACTTGGCCTCATCACTAGCAGCCTCCTCAATGCAGTCTGCCTGGATATGGCCATGAGTCCTTAAGTAGTTACCTAGAAGGTGTGCAATCTGGTGGTGGGCAGTGCAAATGAGTGAGTAGCAGGGCCACATAATGTGACCAGCAGCCTCCTCAATGCAGACTGCCTGCAGCGCTTCAACGAATACACAAACATGTAGTCTGGTATTTAATCTAGAATGCTGTCATTATATAATTCTAATCTCTTTACAATGAACATGTCATATTTATATCATTGAAATTTACATTGCAAACAAATCAGAGGCAACATTTTCAGCAGGATCCATATAGCAAAACAATGTTAATCTTGAAAGAAATAGCTACTTTTCAGCTGAAATTCAGCCAAATACTTACTCAAAGCCGAATTTTGGTGCACCCCTAGTTGCTACCGGCCTACATAAAGCTGTATTGTGTCTTGGTTGACACCAACGCATTTGGATGTTACTGTTCAATTTTAATACCGTGGTCCATGCTAGCCTATTTAAACCTGCACTGTGTCTTGGTCACTACAAGCCTCTTAATTATATTTAGTTTTTCTGTGACTACTGGCCTCTTTAACACTGTATAGTGCCTTGGACACTACTGGCCTCTTTCAGCTGTATTGTGTCTTGGTCCCTGGAGGCCTACACAAAGCTGTATTATATTTTGGTCACTATTGGCATATTTAAAGCAGTTTTGCGTCATTTTCACTACTGGTCTATTTAAATAAGCATTGTGTTTCAGTCGCTGCTAGGCCCTTTAAAGATATTATCTGTCCTGGTCACAGTCAGTCTATTCAAACCTGCAAAATGCCTTGGTCCCTCTCAGCCCATTTACATCTGGATTGTGTTTTTGTTGCTGATGTTGTTTTTTATAGATGTGTTGTGTCCTGGTTGCTACTGGCCTTCTTAAATCTGCACAGTGCCTTGCTTGTTACCACCCACATCTGCATTGTGCATTGGTTGCCAGCTATCCACTGACTGTTCTCGATAAAATCTCCTAAGGTACTTTGTCAGACCCATCCTCGAGTAGTCTCTCCATATGTCACCTCTTGTCCCCTCACCTCATTATGCTCTTAGCAATCCTAATTCTCATACTCACTGTTCTTTCTTTATCACAGAGTCTCCACCCACTCTTATGCTCGGTTCATCCACTCCCTATATACCTGTCTATATACCTGTCTTTCTCTCTCCTCCTTTCTCTCTCCTCATCCTTTTCCTCCTAGTGTTACATATATTTACATATATTGCTCCTCTCTCACTTGCACAACCCACTTCAACCTCATTGATCATGCCACCTTCCATCTACCACGAACCCCAAAACCTCCTCATCCCCTACTACCTCTATGACCTCACTCTGAGACCCTGAAATGACCAAACCATCTTTAATTACATTTCTTGCATCTATAAAGGCGGACCGTTAATCACCTCAACCGAAGCTGGCCAACCACTTCCAGAATGAGTGCACGTTTGTACATGAAGCAAGTTTATTGTAAAATTACCAATTACCCGAGGAGCAGTTAGATGGTATTGCAGGACCAAACTAACCCAAGTCTCAACAAACCACATCAGTTTACATTTTATATACAAGTTTGCAACAGTTAAAACACTCTGAGATTCTTTATTACAATCCACCCTCACAACCCTCTTCAAAGAAATCCCATTTTTCTCCATTTCCGAAGTTTTCATTGGTAGACCTTAGCTTAACTACCATCTTCAGCTCATGTGTAGAACACACCTTTTCTTAGGATTCGTTTGGGGTGGGTCACGACATCATTGTTCATTTAAACATTGGCATTCAAACATAATTCCTTACTAGCAATAACTGGCCTAAGCCCTTTTAACCCTAATTTGTACTTGCACATGGTGCACATAAATAGTTCATGTGATATGAGGAAGGCTGGATAAATCATTTCTCTTTGAGTTAGTGATGCTATCTCATTCCCCAGGTAACTGATTTCATTGGAAGATTCTAATCTAACAAAAATGCCACTTTATAGCACATAGCACATCAGAAAACATAGTGAAACTACTGGTTTTCCCATTAGTTAGCCTTGGGCATTGTCTCACTCTGTGTTTTACTGCTAGCCACAACAAATGATGAAACCTCTTCTGTCACGGAAGCTGGTTTGAACCTGGATACCTTGCGTCGATTGTTTAGATAGGTATCTACACAAAGCATTTTAAACCCAATGGGCCTCATTACAAGCCCGGCGATAACCGTGCTGGTAAAACAAGCAGGTTGCCTCCGGACTTGCAAATTCTTCCGGCACCTGGCTTGCTGGTAACATCGGGGGATTCTAACCCCGCTGGTTCGGAAAGTCAGGTGCCATAAAAACGTAATTCCCCATTCCCATAGAGTCCTATAGGACTCTATGGGAATGGGGAACACTGAAGCACTGATACCGTTGATAACGGTGCCGGTGCTTCTGTGTAAGTTTGCCTACCGTGGCGGCTGTGTCCGGCAGAATCAGACCTGCTGGGCACAGCAATTTCTATAGGCAGACTTGCAATGTGCCGGTGCGGTAACAACGGTGCCAGTAGGCTTACCAGCACCATTGTTACCGGACTGGCACACTTGTAATGAGGCCCAATGTGATTTTATTGGTGTTTAGACAAGCGGTCATAAATGGTCAGCCGACACATGATTTGACTGCAAGGGTCCTTTTCAAGGCTAGAGTCTTAAAAATAAATTACCTGTTTTATGGATCATGGGCTGGAAGTTTTCCTGCTGTCATAGTTAGGCTGGGTGCTGTTTAGCCGTGCGCTGTCGCAGTGTGCGCTTCCCCTTTTCGGGAGCCTGTCTCCCATGTGGGTCAAACATCTCCAAGCCCAGCAGTGGTTCTGGGGAGCCTGTATGTGTCCACATCCCTACCCAGAGGGAAAATGCTCTAATGTGGCACGGCCAGAGTTTTAGTGCTGTGTCCGGCCTTGATGTCTGCCTCACATGTGGGCTGACCACCCCCCAGCCATGTGGCGGTCCAGGGGAGCCCTGGTGTGGTCCTGCATCCCTCCCCAGAGGGAAAAGCTTTATCATGGACTGGCCAGAGCTCCAGGATGGCTGCAGGTGCTGGCCTTGGACGCCTCCCTCCCCGTGCTGGCCGACCCTCCCCAAACCCAACAGCAGACCTGGGGAGCCCTGTCAGGGTCTCCATCACTCCCCAGAGGGAAAGCTCTAAAGTGGCCCAGCCAGAGATCCAGGACATCTGGGGTTTCTCTCCCCAGCCTTGGGTGACTGTCTCCCATGGGGTGGCTATGCTCAAGCCCAGCGGCAGTTCCAGGGAACCCAGCAGTGTCCATGTCCTGGAGTATACATCTCTAACGCAGCCTGGCCAGAGCTCCAGGCCAAAGGGTGAAGCTGCCCTCAGCCTTGGGAGCCTGTATCCCATGTGTGTTGACCATCCTCAAGCCCAACGGCTGTCCCATGAAGCCCCAGCGGGGTCCCCATCCCTCCCTGGAAGCAACAACTGTAATGTGACATGGCCAGATCTCTAGGATGGTCAGGAGTGCTGCCCTGGCCTTGGTTGTCTGTCGCCCATCTGGGTCGACCTTCCCCAAGGCCAGCAGTAGTCTCGGGGAGCCCAGGCAGGAAAATCTCTAACACAGCCTGGCCAGAGCTCTAGGACTGCCAGGGGTACTGCCCCCAGTATTGGGTGCCTGCCTCCCAGGTGGGTCGACCATCTCCAAGCCCAATGGCGACTGCCCCCAAGCCCAACGGCAGCCATGGGTAGCCCCAGCGGGCTCCCGTCCATTCCCGAAGGAAAAAGCTGTAATATGGCCCAGCCAGAGCTTCAGGATGGCCAAGGATGATGCGTGGGGCATTGGGAGTCTACATCGCATGTGGGTCAGATGTCCACATGCTGAGAGGCGTCCCTGTAAACCCCGGCAGGGTTCCCATCCCTCCATCCTGGGGAAATGCTCTAATGCGGCCCAGCCAGAGATCTAGGATGTCCAGGGTTGCTGCCAATGGATTTTGGCATCTGCCTCGCACATGGGCCAACTGGCCCGCAGCCCAGCTGCGGTCCCAGGGAGCCCCAGTGGGTTCCATGTCCCTCACTGGAAGGAAACGCTCTAATGCAGCCCGTCCAGATCTCCAGGAAGGCTGGGGGTGCTGTCCTCGGCCATGGGCCCCTGCCTCCAAAGTGGGTCAACCATCTACAAGCCCAGCGGCAGTCCCGCGGGTTCCCCGTCCCTCCATGGAAGAAAAAGCTGTAAAGTGGCCCTGCCAGATCACTAGGATGGTGTGTGTGCTGCCTCCAGCAGCCTTGGGCTTCTGCCTCACATGTGGGTCGACCACCCCCTAGGCCAGCAACGCTCCAGACGAGCCCTGGTTGGGTTACCGTTCCTCCCTCAGGGGAAAAGCTGTAATGCGGCCCAGCCAGAGCTCCAGGATTGCAGGGGTGATGCACCCGGCCTTGGCCAACTGCCTCCCATGTGGGAAGACCATCCCCAAGGCCAGAGGTGGTCCTAGGGACCCCCGGCACAGTGTCCATCCCTCTCTGGAGGGAAAAGCTCTAATGTAACCCATCTAGAGCTCCAAGACATCCAGGGGTGCTTCCCTTGGGCTTGAGTGCCTGTCTCCCGTGCAGGTCGAACGGCCCAAAGCCCAGCGGACATCAAAGGGAGCCCTGGTGGGGTCTCCATCCATTGCTGGAGGAAAAAGCTCTAACATTGCCTGGTCAGAGCTCTGGGACAGCTGTGGGTACTGCCCCGGCCTTGGGCAGCGTCCTTGCATGTTGGTAGATCACCCCCCAGCCCAGCGGAATTCCTGGGGAGCCTTGGTGGGGTCCTCCTCATTCCCCAGATGGAAAAGCTGTAATGCGTCCCAGCCCGAGCTCCAGGGTGGCCATATCAAATGTTACTCTCCCTAAGGGCAGATTTGCAGGTTATGCTGATGATCAGCCCCAAGGAGGGCAGAAATTGCATGCCCCATCCCTTTTGTGGAGAGGGCTGCTTATGCCCTAAAAGCAATCGCTGGGGGTCTAGTGGCCTCTGGAAAGCAGCAAGGATATGCACCTCCTTGCAGTGTTTCCTGGAAGGGCTTGCCCACAGTCACAGGGCCAGCCCCCTGCTACCCCCAAGTCTGCCAATCTGTATAAACTGGTATGTTGTTTTGACTGCCTTGAGGCAAATTGGTGCCCCCACCTTTGTAGCAATATTCAGGGTGGGGGTTAGGGTTCAGGACTGTTTGGCCCCTTCCCCACTCCCAAAATCATTTACCTTGTGGCCTAGTGGTCGTTGATGCTTTCCAGCAGTGGCACAGGGTCAGCCCAGTGATGCCTCCTAATGTGCCACTATATAAATAGTGGTATGTTGTTTTGCCTTCCTGGGGGCAAATCATTGTAAAACACAGTCACTTTGCCTCCAAAGAAGGAAAAAGAACATTTTGCCAACTTTGTGGGAAAGTTCAGGGTGGGAGTAGGAGTCCGTTTTGCCGGTGGGAGGCCCTCACCCCCTAATTCAATTCTCTGGTTGTCCAGTGGGCATTGCTGATTGAGGCTCACAAGATTCTAGAGTCCCTCCCCTTTCCAACAAGCCCTCCCCCAAGAACATTGGTCAAAAACTGCCCAAGCGGCATGGAAAACCATGTCTGCAGAATGTACATGCTGAAGCTCGATAGCTTCAGCATGTACATTTAATTTCCTGAAGACATCAGTGCATGTTGCTATGGGGCATACATTATGTCAGTGGTTCTGTGTTTATAATTGGTATGTTTGATTGTTTTCATTGTGTTCTTTTATGTGATAGGTTGAAGTCAAAATGTGTCACCCATTTTGTTAAATCTGGAGGTTTGGTCCTCTTTCATTGTCATTGTTTTTTTTAAAACTTTCATCGGCACCATTTTCATTTGAACTGTCTTTCTGCTTGCAGAAAGACTAATTTGCTGATGGTTTATGCTTGGCATATGTAAAAGAATATGTGGCTCTTGTGGTGAAGTTGACAGTGCTACATCACATGTTTATTTGAACAGTTATAGATTTCAGGGATTGCCTTGAATGAGCTGGGTAAAGAAACATAATTCACATTTCACTTTTTTGGTACTTAAGGTTATAAATGTGGTACTTGAGAAATATTATACTGAGCTCTAATCGTGATTCTAGAAAACAAGTGTTCCTGTATTACTGGGTATGGTTAGGATACACGTACAATTAGACTGCAGCACTGTAAAAGCTGCTGGTAGTATTTAGTTATATAGAGATATAATGAGAAGAATGTAGTGATTATTAGTGTGATTACTGTGCACACAAACATGTACATTTACATTCACATTCATGAATATGTAATACGCAACCGCTGGCCTGGAGGTATACAGGAGCTATCAGATGTTAAATAAAAAAGCAGGGACATACAGACAAACATGCATGGATAGCTATAGAGCCGTTATTGACCACTATTAAAACGAAGCTTGTAATTGTCTAAATAGGATGGTTTTCGGTTTCTTTTTGAATGAGTTGAGTGATTTAATTGCTCTAAAACCTTGCTACAGCTATGAAAAAGGCACTTTTACTGACCTGGGTTAACTTAGCTCTCGGTACCACTAACGATATTGTTGATAGATCTGAGGGTTTTAAGCACAGGTTTCATCTTTGTAGTTTCTGAGAGGCATTGTGGATTGAATCCCTCCAGACATTAATGCGTTCATGTCAGCATTCAGTATTCGATCCTGGCATCAATAGGTAGCCAGTGAAATTATTTTCTTGCCTCTTATTTGTGTTCATGTTTTTTTGTCCTACTATTGCTCTGACGGTACTATTCTGAGTGACTTGATGTCTAGCACAGTCTCCTGTTCCCATATCTGCCAGGAGGCTACTGCAATAGTCAATCTTGGAACTTACAATGGCTCTAGCCACTGTCTCACAGCTTTTTCTCTGTGAGAAAGGGATGGATTTGAGGTAGTAGTCTAATGTACTAAGCTGAGGTTGACACAAAACAGTTGGCTTGGACTCTCATATTTAGATTTTGGTATTCCCCTAGAGTTTGAACCTTTTCTTTGCTGGCAATTTTACAGTTTGCTGTTTCAAAATAAGAGTATGCAGGTCAGAGTTGTTGTATCATCAGTGCGATTTTATCATTGTTTATTTCCAGCCCACTTTCTAGGATCCAGTCTTGAATCAGGCCATACTCATCATTAATGTCACATGTGTCTTAGCTATGTTTTCCTGTGAGGGAAATAATGCACTGTGTCTCATTAGGGTAATTCGCAAAGCGTATTCCCTTATCCTCAACTATCTGGAAAAGAGGTGCAGCAATTATAGACTTCTCTCAATGTTGGATGTCACGGGGAAAATATTTTCCTCACTTTTATTGAAAGAGCTACAGCTTTGGGTAGAGCAATCTGACATACTTTGCAAATTTCAGAGTGGCTTTAGGCAGGGATATTCCACGGCGCATAACGTCATGGTTATGGACCTCCTAAGGTCACGGGCAAGATCAGGGGGGCAGCCTCCATTATATGCCCTCTACATAAACTTCTCGGCGGCATTTGATTCTATTGCCCGAGAGTGTCTTTGGCGGAAATTAGAATCAATGGGCTGTCCGGATGGTCTGATTTATTATCTCAGACTGCTCCATCAGAACACCTCAGTAAAGGTAAAATTGGATCAGGAAGGACACACCACCAGGAGCATGCTCCAAAACAGGGGTGTTAAGCAAGGCTGTGTCACGGCCCCGCTAATATACAATCTATATGTACATGACATCCCCGTGGCTATTGGGGCTGCGACAAATTGTCCACCGAAAATAGGAGACTCCATCTGCCCTGTTCTTGCCTACGCGGACGACCTAGTAATACTCGACCATACCATCAGTGGATTACGTAGGTCTACCACTGCCCTGTGGGAATATGCCAAGAGAAATGGCCTTAAAATTAACCTGGAGAAAACTAAGGTCATGAGATTTACCAAAAGGAACACCACCCGTGTGCAGCTCAGAGTGGGCCTTGATAACATCGCCTATACTCCTCACTACCACTATTTAGGGATTGAATTTGAGACCGCTGGTGACTATGGAATATGCAAACAGTCACGCATCACTAGAGCGGCGCAATTGACCACCCTGTTCCATAGATTTACAGTAAACCAGGGAGGTTTTTGCTATTTGGGGTACACGTCAACTTTATATCCAAGTTTTATCCCCAATGATTACTTATGGTTTGGAAGCTCTCCTAAATATTTACCTGGAATGGTTACAGGTGATTGAAGGAAAATGTTGGCGCTCCATCTTGAGCCTACCACCAGGAATCCCCATGGCAATAATAAGACTAGAATTGGGGTTGACCTCGTTGAAAGTTCTAGTGTTAAAAAAGCGAGCTCTTCTCTACCTGAAGATGAGTGGTAAGACCAATAATGGGCTACTAAAAGCTGTCCATCAAGAGATGCCTAAGGTCAATCTCCCGTGCCCCTTGAAGGAGCAGATGTCCAATTTCTGACGGCCATTGGGTGGCAAATTTGTGTGGGTAGTGTTACAGCAGAAACATAGAGGGCCCTGTGTAAACGTACATATCTCTGGGATTGGTTAGAGAACTATGACCATCTCCGGGATCTGAAAAGTTATCAGTTTGTGCAGTACAGACTGTACTACTTTAAAAAACCTCAGAGTTACCTTAATTTGTGCCCTGATGCGAGACTTAGACGCATTATTTTACTCCTAAGGCTCAAACAACTACCTACCTTAATGATCACCGGGAGAAGAGACATGATCGCTCTAGAACTGCGGTGTTGTCGACTGTGTAATGAAGCGAACCAGCCAGAGACGGCCAGACATTTGTTGACTGAATGCCATAAAATGTTAAGTGCAATAAACCTCTGTTTGGACAATTTTGTGCACAGTTACGGTGACATCAAAGAGGAACTATTTTGGCATCATTGTATCAATTCCAATAGTATGAGGCTATTGCTTGCATTGTACAATATCTGGCTGAAGGTGGAAACTAGCCTCAATATAACCATATAGGAAGATACAAAGATTAGTCAATAGTCACTGCCGAAGTCCAACTGATCCTGATATTTGCCATGGGTTTGCATTCTAACAGGATTTGCTATAACATTAAACCATTACTGTTCTGTTAATTAAATGCTGGAAGTTTGCCCTGAGGAGTAGCTGTAATTTTGAGGCATTGTACGGTTGTTGAGACCATTGACATTTTTAAACTTAACGATGACAATATTATGGTTCGTTTGTTTAAGGAATTTAATGTCTTTTTTTTTTCTCTTTTTTCCTTTTTTGTATTTAAATGACATGTGTTTTTCTTCTATGATAATCTTGTATTCTTCTTATGATTTGTTTTATGTGAAACTTAAATTAATGTGTAAAGTTTCAATGTAAACTAAATCACAATAAATAAATAATAATAATAGGTCAAAAATGTTATATAGTGATGGTGATAGGCAAGTCCCCTGTGGGACACCATATTGTAGTGGTGCCTGGCTAGCTTCAGCGGTGCTTCTGCAAACCCTACTTGATCTATTTTCAAGAAAAGATCTCACCCAGGCTGTTGCACTGTCACTGAAGATGGCCACTTCCTTAAGTATATTGATCAATAGTGTATGTTGAACCAAATCAATGCAGCAGGTTGATATTAAGTAAACTACATTGTATTGGGCATAGCGTGCTACAGAAATACATGTGATATTTTTTGGCTAGAACATTGATCAGGTTTCTTCTGTTGTAGGTTACAATTTTTTGGACAATTTAACAGCGACGAAGAATATGTAAACAATCTCTTCATCCACGCAGGAGTAGTGGCATGGCGTAATAGGTATATATGCATATATTGTTTTAAATGAGTGATAGTGCTATGGTGAAGGTTGTAGTTTCAAAAGCACTATAGGGTTGTTATGGAAGGCATGACCACATTGAATGATAGGAATACACGTGGGGTCACCACTTAGATGAGTAGGTTTATCGTAGCACTACATAGTTTTTGCGGTCACGTGAATTTGTGATGAAGTGAGGGAGTAGTGGTTGTGTTGTTCACACCACTGTTTGTTTGTTGTTCCTTTCTCAGCTGAAATCAGGTTCCTGGTTACCAAAGAACCATTTAGAGAACAGTATCAGACTTATTGAAAGAGGTCGGAGGGCATTCGGGTGCACTGTGGCACACCTACACTGCAGTAATCCTACTTGTGAGGTATGTAGTGACCATTGGGTTCAATTGATCTTACCAGTATATAGGTACATATTTGAATGTTACTGGAATATAGTTAGCATTATGGAGCTGACTTATGTATTTGTGATGATGTTGATCTGTAGTGATACCCTATTTTTCTTTGTGTATTGAATAATTATAGGAGTACGGTTTGAAGGGTTCTGTTGGGGCCCTGGATTACATGGTGGAGAAAAAATTAAAAGTGTTCTTCCCCTGAAGAAGGTTCATGCATTTAGTGCTACGAGGAACTGAAACATGTCGGGACTGTTTATTCTGAGTTAATAACACTCAGTGATTGGAAATGTTTAAATCATTATATAAATTTTATATGCTGATGTATTGTATTGTCATGTTATAGGAATGGATGTGAGTGAAACTAGTAATTTGTATTGTAAATGTATCCACTGTATGTTGTGTTGTGGGGTCCTTTTAACTGAAAATACTGTTTTAGAGTTAGTTTTATAAAAGAACAAGTGGGGTTGTGATTCAACCTATTAAAATAAACTATTTTTGATATTATAAAAAAACAAATAAGTACTAGGTCTATTTTTTCAAGACTATTGGTATAAAGAGGGTCTTTCAGCATCACACGATATGTAAAGATCAGTGTTGAGTGGGGAATGTATTTTCTGTCTCCTTTATATGATGAAAATGTTGGTTATCCCCTAACCGTGAGAGAGAGGGAATGTTAAAATAAGGGGAACGGTAGACCTTTGTAAAGATAGATATTTAGGAGGCTCCTTGTGGTCTCGAAGGTGTGTTTTGAAAATAGGAACTCTAGATTTAGTCTGTGAAAGGAATAGTCTTTGTCCTTAATGTTGTAAAATTGTATTTGTTTGTTCCTAGTGGTTATACTGTCCAGTTACCATTATGGCGACCGCCTCAGACAAATGTCTTGCATACAGTGAAGAACACATACAAAAATTATTAGCATCTTTGTCAGTATTGGCAGACGCGGATGATGGTATTTTAAACAGGAATAATGACCAATGGGACGAATTGGCTCAACTCAGACAACGTTTAATTCGTACAGAATTACATGGGGTCATCATGTTACAATATCTTAAGAACCAAGCACTACCCCAAAGTCTCATAGTTAGAAATGAACCGAGGTTATTTCTGGATAATCCAGAATTTAAGATAAAATGGAGCTACATTTCGAATAAGTGCGGTCGCGATTGGCTAGTCCTTATAATAGATACGGCTACAGAAGTCTCTAAAAAAATTGAAATGGATATTTCTAAACTACAAGAGGAAATAAAAAAAGACCTTGACCTTGATGCTTTCAAAATGAAGTTAGATCTACATCTCAAAGAACTTACAGAATTTAAAAATGACACCAATGTTGATCGCATTAAGAGGATGAAAAAAGATCTGTCTACATTTGCACACGAAAAAGCATTTCCTTACATTGTCGAGGGCTTTAAGTTTGGCAATAATTATCAGGGTACTAACACTCAAGCACCTGTTAGAAAAAGGGTACATTTTCGTAACACCTCTTATAGCTCGAGTGAAGATGGGAGTACAGGTACTGCAGACCCTATTAATCAACAAGGAGGAGGTAATAGTAGGGGTTGAGGACAACGTTATCAAAATAAACAAAGACAAGGACGTCCTTTTTTAGGACAATGGCCCAACCGAGGAGACTGGGGCAACCAAATTCAAACCCGCAGTCGATCGAGGAATCAATGGTGATCAATTTATCCAATTACGAATTGAGCATTGAGGAAGAAATGGTTCTGAATAAAGGTTTGAATTTTGTTGCCACCAAACACCATGATCCATTCGAGTTCAGATCTGAATTCCACAGTTTTATGCGGAAGGTCCATTTGAATGAGTTTTTTCGTAATGACAATGTGTATGAGAATGTTAACCATACGGGTCTTAGAAATAAATCTACTTTTTGTGCCCCTACACACAGTTATACCCCTGAATCTCGTGTCTTCGAGAAACAGGTTCTCAAAGAGGTATATAAATTGGAACAACAAGGCATACCGCATCATTCAAATTTTGGTAATGCTCAACGAGAACTGGTGTCACGGTTGGCCAGATTACAAGATGTAGTAGTGAGGCAGGCCGATAAAGGCGGAGCCATAGTGCTATTGAACCGTGAGGATTATGTGGGGGAATGCCAGCGTTTACTGAGTGATGGCAGAAGTTATCATTCAATACCTTCTGATCCATCTATTGCTATGATGGAGATCATAGAAGCCAAAGTACAGAGCGCATATGAAGCAGAAATGATCAGTAAACAGGAATGTGATTACCTCATTAGAAAACAAGGACGCGTACCTGTTTTTTATATTCTACCTAAGGTGCACAAGAGCCTTACTAATCCCCCAGGCAGACCAATTGTCTCTGGAGTCAACTCTATCCTTGAACCCTTGTCCAAATTTGTTGATTTCTATTTAAGACCATTTGTGGTCAAAATGGATAGTTACCTAAGAGATACTTCGGATGCTATCAACAAAATTGAAAATGTACCTTTTACCTCAGGCCAGTTCTTATTGATCAGTCTGGACATACAATCCTTGTATACAGTTATTCCTCAAAGGGCTACTTTAGAGGTTATAGAAGAAACTCTACGAGAGAGGGTAGATGGTCATCCTGTCAGTAATGCCTTCATTATGTGGTGTGCGGAGTTTGCTTTGACTCGTAATTTTTTTCAGTTTCAAGGAGCATTCTTTGAACAAATTGAAGGCACAGCCATGGGTGCTGCCATGGCACCCAATCTTGCTAATCTATATGTGTAATTATTTGAAAAAACGGTCATTTATCCAGTCACCAACCCGTATAAGAAACACCTTTTGAAATGGCTTCGGTATATAGATGACATTTTTATACTATGGGAAGGAACAGCTGTAGAGGCAGAATTTTTTGTCGAGTGGTTAAATGTACAGAACCCTTTCTTAAGATTCACTAAAGAGATCAATGCACAAGAAATTAACTTCCTAGATATCACCATATTTCACCATGAAGGCTACCTTAAAGTTAAACCTTACAACAAGAGAACTGACAAAAATGCTCTTCTCCATTTCTCCAGCCACCATGCTAATCATATCAAGGCGAATCTGCCCTTCGGGCAGTTTTTGAGGCTAAAGAGAAACAGTAGTTTGGGGCAGGATTATAAAGAAAGTGCAGCTCTGTTGTCAAGAAAATTGTGTAATAAAGGCTATCCTGCTGAGCTGGTAAAGAGGTCTTGCAAAAGAGCTTCTAACAATAATCGAGAGGCTTTACTAGAGAAAAGACAAAGAGATGATAAAGGTGATCGGATTGTATTTGTCAATACGTTTTCGAATTTGTCATATAAAATCAAAGGCATTATTAATAAGACATGGAAGAAAGTGTACAATGCTGAATCGACTCCACCTCCATTGGTGGCTTTTAGGAAAAGCCAAAATATCAGACAGATGCTTATTAGGAATGATATATCCATCAAACGTCCATTAGCACCCAGGCAAACTACTTTATGGGGCCTTCCGCCTGTTAAGGGACATTTTCCCTGTGGAAAATGTGTGATGTGTGCCACGACGAAGGAAACAAAATATATTATGTTAAATCCTGATATTAAGTGGGTTCTTAATGAAATGACCAATTGTAACACGGAAAATGTTGTCTATTTAATTACGTGTCCTTGCGGATTACAATATGTAGGCAAAACCAATAGGAAATGTCGTACTCGCATGATAGAACATCGCAGTTGCATAAAAAACCGAGTACTACTAGCTCCTATGGTTAAACATTTTGTACAGATGAAACATTCTCACGAGGATTTCAGTTGGGTGATCTTAAAGAAAATTTATGGCAAAAATAAATCAGAAATAGATGATAAACTCATCCTATTCGAACAAAAAATGATTTACAGGTGCCAAAGTCATATCATTGGTCTTAATGAAGAAATTGACTGGCTGCATACTCAGAGATAAAAGGACATTGGGTGGTGGTACATCCCTATGGAGATATAGATATATCTGATGGGTCATTAGTGAGAAATATGAAGAGTTAGTAAGATGCACTATGAATAGAAATGTTTTTTTCAAAAATGACACTGTTTTAGACTTTGAAAATATAATGTGATGAGTTGGATATGGTTTAGGTATTGTAATGTATTTTTGTAATGTGTTGCATGGTTTACTTCACTTTGTGGGGGCAACTTTGATTATCTACAAACTATTACATTTAGAACTTGGTCTAATAATGGTCCCCTGGTTATGTTATAACCCCAGGTTTTTTACCTGTCGAATGGACTAGACTTTCTCCAGCATGGAATTCTGGGTAAATTGTAATTGTGGTCACTAATTGGCCTACCTTGGTAGGTGTATGTGAGCTGGTTTATTGTACTTACGAGAGCAGTGGTTTAGCAGCCGAACCGCCGCGCTTACCGGAATTTTGTTTTGGGTTTCCGGAGCTGCATTGGGTGAAATTCCCGTCCTTATGCAAGGTAACAACTATTGATATTGAATACATTATAGTTTAGAGATATCGGTCGATTACCCATGATCGAGTTCATCTGTTTACTATGTTTATGAAATAAAGAAGGTTAGTCCTTCGTTTATGTCTCAGCAATAGGATGCACGACGTTCCATGAAACAAAGAAGGTTAGTCCTTCGTTTTTGTCTTAGCATTTGTCTACTTGAACTGCTTCTCATTATGAAAACATGGGTTTAGCAGCCGAACCGCCGCACTTAATGGAATCGATCCCCGGTTGCCGGAGCTACATTGGGTGAAGTTTCCGTCCTCAATTAAGGTTACAACTATTGATATTTAGTACACTGTACTGCAGACGTTACTAATTGGGTATTAAATGATGGGCCATCGTTTTACACGAGCATTTATTTGGATTTTCTAATTATGGTTGATATTAAGTAAACTACATTGTATTGGGCATAGCGTGCTACAGAAATACATGTGATATTTTTTGGCTAGAACATTGATCAGGTTTCTTCTGTTGTAGGTTACAATTTTTTGGACAATTTAACAGCGACGAAGAATATGTAACCAATCTCTTCATCCACGCAGGAGTAGTGGCATGGCGTAATAGGTATATATGCATATATTGTTTTAAATGAGTGATAGTGCTATGGTGAAGGTTGTAGTTTCAAAAGCACTATAGGGTTGTTATGGAAGGCATGACCACATTGAATGATAGGAATACACATGGGGTCACCACTTAGATGAGTAGGTTTATCGTAGCACTACATAGTTTTTGCGGTCACGTGAATTTGTGATGAAGTGAGGGAGTAGTGGTTGTGTTGTTCACACCACTGTTTGTTTGTTGTTCCTTTCTCAGCTGAAATCAGGTTCCTGGTTACCAAAGAACCATTTAGAGAACAGTATCAGACTTATTGAAAGAGGTCGGAGGGCATTCGGGTGCACTGTGGCACACCTACACTGCAGTAATCCTACTTGTGAGGTATGTAGTGACCATTGGGTTCAATTGATCTTACCAGTATATAGGTACATATTTGAATGTTACTGGAATATAGTTAGCATTATGGAGCTGACTTATGTATTTGTGATGATGTTGATCTGTAGTGATACCCTATTTTTCTTTGTGTATTGAATAATTATAGGAGTACGGTTTGAAGAGTACTGTTGGGGCCCTGGATTACATGGTGGAGAAAAAATTAAAAGTGTTCTTCCCCTGAAGAAGGTTCATGCATTTAGTGCCACGAGGAACTGAAACATGTCGGGACTGTTTATTCTGAGTTAATAACACTCAGTGATTGGAAATGTTTAAATCATTATATAAATTTTATATGCTGATGTATTGTATTGTCATGTTATAGGAATGGATGTGAGTGAAACTAGTAATTTGTATTGTAAATGTATCCACTGTATGTTGTGTTGTGGGGTCCTTTTAACTGAAAATACTGTTTTAGAGTTAGTTTTATAAAAGAACAAGTGGGGTTGTGATTCAACCTATTAAAATAAACTATTTTTGATATTATAAAAAAACAAATAAGTACTAGGTCTATTTTTTCAAGACTATTGGTATAAAGAGGGTCTTTCAGCATCACACGATATGTAAAGATCAGTGTTGAGTGGGGAATGTATTTTCTGTCTCCTTTATATGATGAAAATGTTGGTTATCCCCTAACCGTGAGAGAGAGGGAATGTTAAAATAAGGGGAACGGTAGACCTTTGTAAAGATAGATGCAGATAAGTCTAGCAGCATGAGTAATATGGTTTGCCCATCATCTAGGTTTTATTTAAGATACAATAAGGCGGATACAGTTCCATAGCCTGGTCTAAACCCTGATTACCATGTATTGAGAACATTATCATTTGTTAGGGGTTCAAGGATGTGTTTGTATGCTATCCTATCCAAGATTCTGAGCAAAAAAGGGGTATTGGCAATTGGTCGATAATTAGCTGGTGTAAAGTGGTCAAGTCCAGGTTGTTTGAGCAGTGTTGTAATCCATGCTCTTTTTAATTGTACTGGCACATGACTATTCCTTCAGTGATTAATTCGAACATTTAGTAAGCATGCCTATCAAAGATGTAGTTTATGCTATAACGGTAATGGCTGGGCATATGTCTGCCTTACAAATAGTAGGTTTGCGATTGCTGATAATGGTGGTTAATTCGAACTCCAGAATAGGTCTAAAACTAAACGGATTACCTGACTGAGGCCCTCATTAGGACCCAGGTGTTAAGGGGTTTACGGCGCCGTAAACGGCGCCGACCCTTAACGCCTGATTCCAAGGTCCCTTTGCGGGATGGTGATTTTAACGCCTGCTTTTTGCAGGCGTTAAAAACCATGCCGCAAAGGGAACTTGGTGCGAAGTACGGTGCCGCAATTTGCGGCACCGTACTTAGCGCCTTCCCCATTCCCATTATGCCCTATGGGGCAAAAATGGGAATGGGGAAGGGCCATGGTGGCATGGGGAATTACCGCCCCACCAACCTCGGAATGGGGTGGTAATTCCCCATTCCACCATGGCGGACTCCGGCATCAACCATGGTGCTAATAGCACCATGGTTTAGCGCCGGAGTCCTAATGAGGCCCATTGATTATTTCTGCTTTTATGATAGCCATTTGCTGCTGTACTGTATGCTTCTTTGTCTTTGTCTAGTTTTGTTTGTTTCCATGTATACACATGTTTCCTTTTGGTTACTTTGAGCTTTTTCTAACTCAGGTGAGAACCAAGATTTACTTTTTTTGCAAGGCACTAATCTCGTCTTTAGTGGCACTAAACTATCAATGGCTTTAGTAAAATAAGGTTGATCATTTAAATAAAAATAAGAGCAAACTGTAGTACATATGTTGCAGTATTACCCAGGATTAAAACCCATTGAGAGAGTACATTATTTCCATGTAAAAGCAATTTCAATTTACAAGTGCAATGCTTGAGCATAACCGGATTCAGACATGGGTGTTGCTAGTGGTCTTTAAGGGCTGATTTGCTGAAGAGTGAGGTAGGTGGACACAATAGTTTGTAATAAATTGTACAACAAAGGGCTAGATGGTGATGTAGTAAAACGTTGTAATGAATGGCTAGAGTGCAGTCACAATATTTTAATCAGGAACATGTTTCTATTGAAAGCTTTTCTACTGATAGGTTAGTTGCATTTTGGGAAATATGTAATGGCAATTTTGAAAAGTTGTTAGTATGTCTGCATGGTAAATAATGGTTTCACGTGTAGCACATTCCTGTGCACAAAGGTGAATATTTTAGGGAAGGTTCAGTTATAATTAAACACATTCCCTACCATGCTTGCATGCCTTTTAGCACCTACAATGGGTCCCTATGAGGGTGTCTGATATATAATGGTGAATAAAGCAGCCGCAACCCATATGGATGTTATACGTTTTTATATACAGCATTTAGTAAATAAAAAAGAGTTGCAAAGCAAAGTTTCACAATATTCAATTTTCTAGAGTGAATATTAGATGTGTGTAATATGAGTAGAAGGTTTTTTTTGGCAGAAAAATACATTGCAACACTTCGAAGGATGCTAGCAATTTATTTTCTAATTACATATATATATATTCAGTAAAAAAACTTTGGTAAAGGGACGTTATGGTTAAGTTGCGCTACTAAAAACCTATGAAATTCAGTAAAAAAACTTTGTTAAAGGGAGATTATGGTTCAAAGTAAAAACGAAAAACCCCTGAAATTCGCCAGTTATGGTAAGATAAGCAACCATAACTCGCGCAACCGTGCACTGCTAACACTAACACCCAGGACATCAAAGATGACATCACAAATGTCATTGATGACATCACTGATGACATCACATGGCTGGCTCTCCCTTTTTTTCCTTTACTGACATATCTAAGCCACATAGTTTTCTTCAGTAACAGTCAGGAAGTAAACATTGAAAAGGTACTATATTTGTAGACTTAGGGTCAAGTCAAATCATATGAAACATATACATAGCGGAAGACACAGGCTTGAAAGAGAACAATCCTTTCTGTGCTCATATTTGTATACATTATACTCACTCTCCTTTTCTTTGGGTGTGGTCATATCATGTGATACACATACATATGGTAAGTAGCAGCTTTGAAACAGAGCAATAGTTTCTCTGCATAAAGACAATCAGTTAGGTTATGAACTCTTTCTGCTACTACTTCTGCTTTTTTGTTTACTTCACTGTCCCTGTATATACTCAGATTTGTATGTGTTGTTGTCTCTGTGTTTTGTCTGTAATAATTATGTATTAAGTGGATTTTATTATCTACTTATTACATGTTTCACAGTACGCAAAACTCTAATAAGAAAGCAGTTATCATTTCACTATTCAACATGGCAAGATTATTAATATGGCACCTTCATCATATATGCTGCACACACTGCCTATGTTTCTGCATGAGTAGCTTAGTATACTGGATTTCATAATAGAATGCTATTTATATCAATGCATTGCTTAATGCACTAATTAGCTCATGATATTCATCCCAATGATCCTTGACAGTTTTTGGTCAGCATTATAAGAATCCCTTGTACAGAGTGTTTATGAAAAGTAAATGCACATGTGATGTCATCAGTGATGTCATCAATGGCATTTGTGATGTCATCTTTGATGTCCTGGGTATTAGTGTTAGCAGTGCACGGTGGCGCGAGTTATGGTTGCTTATCTTACCATAACTGCCGAAATTCAGGGTTTTATGTTTTTACTTTGAACCAAAGTTTTTTTTACTGAATTTCATAGGTTTTTAGTAGCGCAACTTAACCATAACGTCCCTTTAACAAAGTTTTTTTACTGAATTTCATAGGTTTTTAGTAGTGCAACTTATCCATTACGTCCCTTTAACAAAGTTTTTTTACTGAATTTCATAGGTTTTTGTTAGTGCAACTTAACCATAAAGTCACTTTAACACATTTGTTTTTACTGAATTTCATAGTTTTTTATTAGTGCAACGTAACCATAACGTCCTTTTCAATGGAGGAAGACCACTAGCATCCTAGGTTCTCAAAGTGGAAACCCGGGGTGGTAAAAAAAAGATTTTTCTTCCCAAACCGGGACGCCGCAGGCAGGCGTCCCGGTGCAGGAAGGAAAATCTTTTACCAAGATGGACACCAGGGAAAGGGTAGGCAGGGTGTATAAAGAGAACACAACAGGCCATTGGCGGGGGGTCGGGAAGACCAGGAGAGAGACACGGGGCATGAGCAGGGGGTGGAAAGAAGGGAGACACTGGGCATGAGTGGGAAAGAAGGGAGACACGGGGCATGAGCGGGGGGTGTGGGGGAAGAAGGGAGACACGGGGCATGAGCAGGAAAGAAGGGAGACACGGGGCATGAGTGGGAGGTGGGGGGGAAGAAGAGAGACACGGGGCATGAGCGGGGGGGTGAACAGGGGAGACACTGGCCATGAGCGGGGGGAAAATGAGGGAGACAGACACGGAGCATGAGTGGGGGTGGGGGTGAACAGGAGAGACACGGGGCATGAGCGGGGGTAGGGCAAGGTGGGGCCCCCACCCCCGCTCATGCCCCGTGTCTGCCCTGTTCCAACAGAGCAGACACGGGGCATGAGCAGGGGGTGGGGGGAGAAAGAAGGGAGACACGGGGCATAAGCGGGGAGTGGGGGGGAAAGGAAGACACGGGGCTTGAGCGGGGGTTGGGGGGGAAGAAGGGAGACACGGGGCATGAGCGGGGGGTGGGTGGAACAAGAGGTCAACAAGGGGCATCTTAGGAGGGGGTACAAGAGGAAGACACAGGGCATGAGCAGGGGGTGGGGGGCAACAAGAGAGAGACACGGGGCATGAGCGGGTGGGGAGAACAGGAGACAGACACGGGGCATGAGCAGGGGGTGGGAGTGAACAGGGGAGACATGAGCCATGAGCGGGGGGAAAAGGAGGGAGACAGACGCGGAGCATGAGCGGGGGTGAACAGGAGAGACACGGGGCATGAACGGGGGTAGGGCAAGGTAGGCCCCCCACCCCCGCTCATGCCCAGTGTCTGCCCTGTTCCAACAGTGCAGACACGGGGCATGAACAGGGGGTGCGGGGGGAAAGAGGGAAATAAGGGAGACACGGGGAACGAGGGGGGAAGGAAGACACGGGGCATGAGCGGGGGGTGGGGGGAAGAAGGGAGACACGGGGCATGAGCAGGGGGTGGGAGGGAACAGGAGGAAGACACAGGGCATCAGCGAGGAGAGGGGGGACGGGAGGAAGACACGGGGCATGAGCGGGGGGTGGGTGGAACAAGAGGTCAACAAGGGGCATCATAGGAGGGGGGACAAGAGGAAGACACGGGGCATGAGCAGGGGGTGGGAGGGAACAGGAGGAAGACACAGGGCATCAGCGAGGAGAGGGGGGACGGGAGGAAGACACGGGGCATGAGCGGGGGGTGGGGGGAACAAGAGGTCAACAAGGGGCATCATAGGAGGGGGGACAAGAGGAGGACACGGGGCATGAGCGGGGGTGGAGGGTACAGGAGACAGACACGGGGCATGAGCGGGGGGTGGGGGGCAACAGGAGAGAGACACGGGGCGTGAGCGGGGGGCAACAGGAGACAGACACGGGGCATGAGCGGGGGGGTGGGGCCAACAGGAGAGAGACACGGGGCATGAGCAGGGGGTGGGGAGAATAGGAGACAGACACGGGGCATGAGCGGGGGGGTGGGAAGAACAGGAGACAGACACGGGGCATGAGCGGGGGGTGGGGGGAACAGGAGACAGATACGGGGCATGAGCGGGGTGGGGGAACAGGAGACAGATATGGGGCATGAGCGGGGGGTGGGGAGAACAGGAGACAGACACGGGGCATGAGCGGGGGGTTGGGGGGCAACAGGAGACAGACACGGGGCATGAGCGGGGGGTGGGGGCAACAGGAGAGAGACACGGGGCATGAGCGGGGGGTGGGAGGGAACAGGAGACAGACACGGGGCATGGGTGGGGGGCAACAGGAGACAGACATGGGGCATGAGAGGGGGGTGGGGGGGTACAGGAGAGAGACACGGGGCATGAGCGGGTGGGGGGAACAGGAGACAGACACGGGACATGAGCGGGGGGGTGGGTGGCTGGTGGGGAGAGACACACGGACATGAGCGGGGGGTGGGGAGAGGCACACGGACATGAGCGGGGCTGGGCGGTGGGTGGGGAGAGACACACGGACATGAGCGGGGGGGTGGGCGGCGGGTGGGGAGAGACACACGGACATGAGCGGGGGGGTGGGCGGCGGGTGGGGAGAGACACACGGACATGAGCGGGGGTGGGAGAGACACACGGGGGGTGGGAGAGACACACGGACATGAGCGGGGGGGTAGGCGGCGGGTGGGGAGAGACACACGGACATGAGCGGGGTGGGAGAGACACACGGGGCATGAGCGGGGGGTGGGCGGGAGTGAGAAAGACACACGGACATGAGCGGGGGGTGGGCGGGAGGGAGAAAGACACACAGACATGAGCGGGGGGTGGGCAGGAGGGAGGAAGACACACAGACATGAGCGGGGTGTGGGCGGGAGGGAGAAAGACACATGAGCCGGCGGTGGGCGGGAGGGAGAAAGACACACGGACATGAGCAGGGGGTGGGAGGAACAGGAGACAGACACAGGCATGAGCGGGGGTGGGGGACTTACTGTGCAGGCGGGATAGAAAGCCTCTCATGCAAGGAACAAAGATGGCGGGCGTCTCTGAAGCCAGACGCACTGCACGCTTTCACGCATCCAATGAGAGAGCACGTCAGATGTCCGCGGACATCACGCAAGCTGCTTGCCCAATCACCGTCCTCTCCGCGAAGCGAACAGGGAAGTGTGTCCGCGAAGCGAACACAGATATCACTAATTTTTTTCACTTACATTTTTGTCATTTTTTAAAAAACTACTGGACGGATTTACACCAAATAAAGCAAAGCACGCTTTCGGGACCAAGCCGCCGCTCCTGCCGCAAATTTGGGGTAAATCCGTCCAGCGGTTTGGGCTGTAGGCGTGAGCAAAGTTTTTTCCCATTATGTCTATGGGAAAAAAAAAAGTTTTGGGACCCCCCCTATAACTTTGCCCCCCCTGGACGAATCCTCACCAAACTATGCAAAAATATTCAGAGTGACCCAAATACTTTTTTTGCAAAGTTTGGTGAGGATTTGTCCAGGGAGAGTGAAGTTATAAGCCGCCCAAAAAGTGCTCTTCCTATGGAAACAGCAACTTAACCATAACTACATGGCCACTACCGTGGCCATGTAATTCAGTAAAAAAAACATTATTATAGGGACGTTATGGTTAAGTTGTGCTACTTAAAACCTATGAAATTCAATAAAAAAATGTGTTTTCAAGTCTTTCAAGTCTGTGTCTTCTCCTATGTATATGTTTCATATGATGTGACTGGACCCTAAGGGTATAACTGTAAGAACATACTTGAAGGATAAGTGTCCAAATATAGTACCTTTTCAATTTTTAGTTCCTGACTGTTACTGAAGAAAGGCATGTAGCCTAGATATGTCAGTAAAGGAAAAAAGGAAGAGCCAGACATGTGATGTCATCAGTGATGTCATCAATGACATTTGTGATGTCATCTTTGATGTCCTGGGTGTTAGTCTTAGCAGTGCACGGTGGTGGCGTGAGTTATGGTTGCTTAGCTTACCATAACTGGTGAATTTCAAGGGTTTTTCGGTTTTACTTCGAACCATAACGTCCTGTTAACAAAGTTTTTTTTAGTGAATTTCATAGGTTTTTAGTAGCGCAACTTAACCATAATGTCCCTTTAATAAAGTTTTTTTACTGAATTTGATAGGTTTTTAGTAGCGCAACTTAACCATAACGTCCGTTTAACAAAGTTTGTTTACTAAAGTTCATCGGTTTCTAGTAGTGGCACGTAACCATAATGTAAAGTAACATCTGACTTCATTGCACACCTTGCGGAGAATGCCACATGACCATATGCTGGCGCACAGCACGGTGACGTGTCCAAGAATCTGTACACACTTAACAATAAGAGGTATGCCTCGTGGACAGTGTGGAAATACATTTTTACAATTTAACAATGTAGTACACAGTACATACTTTTAGCAAAAGTACTATTTATCTGAAAACGACATGAGCTAAGGCCATCCCTCCTCCTCAAGAAAAAGTAGCACTGCTGTAATGAAGGAGCATGAGAAACACTACCCCTACCTTACAAATAACACACGCACAACATTTTGCCCCGTCCACCAACCCCCCCATATTACTTTTTGGTGCCTTCTTAGCTGTCCTTCCAAAAAAAAAAAGAAATCTGTAAACAAAGTAAATGTTCCTTTAAGAACCACCTTTCACAGTTTAAAAATATATATAAAAAAATCGCATACACTCCATCTACTTTATATTTCTTAGTGAAGAACATAGACGCAATAAGATTTTTCAACATTTCCATTTGCAGTTTGTTTTATGCTAATGAGAATATTGTAGTGTTTGTCCTCCGTTCCAGGGACTGGAACGGTGAATAAAGGGCCAGCAGGCCAAGTTATCAGGCCAATTGAAGCAAGAGTGCATAAAGCGATCTCTACATTCTACAATGGGGGATGAATGCCATTAACAATCTAGATTTGCAAAGCAGTAACGTGTGCTACTAAAAAAGAGGATTTGTCGTTGTAACCCGAGACACCTGTGGTGTCCCGGATTAGAAAACAAAATCCTTTTCCAAGATTGCCACCATAGAAAGGGAAGGCGGTTGTTCCATACATGGCCCCTCTTCGCTTTCCATGGCAGCCTGCAAAAAGCAAACCCTGTTAACATATTCCCACAAGCACTTTTTTACTCCCTTTCAAATGCATCCTAATGTCGAACAACTTTACCACAAAGCCAGTCCCAGGTGAACATAGCCACTGTAATCCTACCTTTTCTCCCTTCTGGTCATGGCCAGTAGCCACACTGTGCGGATCATGACCTTATACCATGACCCAGACATTCTGCCCACTCCCCATGGCTGCAGCCTACCCCTCAGTCAATAACTGTATACCGCTACATTTTTTAACTACATTACGACTCTTGTGTAATATGAAAACACTCCCACTTCTTGTCACATAATCAACCATAATGATATTGCACACCTTTTTTGGATGACGTTCCTCTCCATCGTAGCCAAATGCAACCATAAGCACCTACGTGCTGTGACGCAGAACATGAATATGAACACACAGCGACATATAACTTTGGGATGTTTTAACCCACTAGTCTATGCCATGCAACCTCACTGTGCGCTGCTGCATCAGAAACAACAAAATGGGCTGCCAAAAAGATCTTTGCGCTAAAAATCTCTGAAAGTGTGCAGGAAAACCTGAAAAATAGGCCGCCAATCCATTTTGCTTATGTCAGTGGGAACACAGGAGACCACTGCCAAAACCTATCATTTGGCTGCCCACAGAGGAAAATGAAAGTACTTGAAAAAGCAGTGCCGCATTGCAAAGGAAACCCCAAAACTGCTTTAAAAATCCGTTTTTCCTTGGCTGTGGAAAGTGCAAAAATCATGGTTCCCAAAAATCACAAAAGATCCAACATTCTTGTTGGGTGTTAAACATCACTATTTAAAGAATTCACCTGAGCACAATGTCAGCAGAAACATATTTTATCAGAAGAAAATCCACATTCAAAGATGCCTGCCTGGAAAAATATGTTAGAAATGGGCACAGTACCGCCGCTCGCCTGTGTCAGAAGCCGATATTACTTAACCTGTCAGTTTAAACTTGTACATCAAAATCAAAATATGGAAAATAAGAAACTTCCCACCAAAAGCAATATAGGGTGACAATTCAATATCTATGTTTTAAGAAGGCTGGAATTAAGAGATTTGTGGCTATATTTGTAAAAATGTAAATTGTATTTTAGAGAAAGACTATTTTAAACATTGTTTTAAAAGTAAGTTAAAGCCAGCCAAACGGAGCTTCAAAGACATTCCACAGTTCCTCTCAAACAAAGGAATCCCCCCCCTGCCCTCTGCTGAAGAACTAGCAGGGAGGTCTGAAAGGAAATGGGAGGGGACTTGGGCCTGTTACTCTGACAAGAAACAAAAGACTCAGTTTAATGAAGGGAAATGCAAATTCGGGTGTGACAGAAAACAACTGCTGGCAGGAAGGAGCCTGGGACTGCTCTGGCCCAGCCAAAACCTTGGGGGCGGAGACTTACAATTTTGTTTATTCAGATAGCACAGAATATATCTTTTTGAAAAACACTCATAGAAAACTGAACAAAATTGGTAAAAATCTGTAAATATAGTATTGTTAAAATGAAAATTCTGATCACGTTTTAAAACCACTCTGGAATGTGTGCGATATTCAGAGACATAACTATCAGAATGTGGACTTTGTAGCAGTTGTGATAATGCTAAAAATATGAAACTTCACAGGAGTATGCCCAGACAGATGTTATGCACAGATCTGACACTGGGTAACCAACCAAAAGCGTGAAAAAGTGTCATTTGTGAACCGAAACTGTAATGTAAATATGTATTATTAGCAAGTTGGTGCTATTGGAAATATGTTTTATATGAAAAACAGAGGGGAGGATTTTCCCTGGATTGTAAATTGCAGCATCACTATGACACATTATGACACTCTGGTTGCTTCTAAAATCAGGAGAGAGGGAAAACTTTAACCAATAGGCTTCTTAGAGGGTTGGGCTTAGTGCAATCAGTATACCCACCCCTTTGGGAAATACATAAATAGGGACCGTTGAGGACCTAGAGACACACACACATTCACCCATCAAATGATTTACTGGCAAAGCACTCTGCAGGAAGAACCAAGACTCCAGAACCCATATCAAGACTCCAGAACTCTGAAAGCAGAAGGCACATTCCAAGCTGAACCCTTCTCAGCGGGCCTTAAAAATCTTGCAACCTGATTTTAACCCCAAACTTCCAAGGGGCACAACCAATTCAACAGCCGGGCTGTGCTGATTTTCTGCTTCTTGTCAAGAACCTTGCTAGAACCCAGAGATCCAAACCAGTAGAGTAGGGCTGTAACCCAGAACCAACCCGTCAGATCCAGTTCAAGAGGCCGTGCCGAGACCAGAGTGCCTTGCTGATTGCTGATTGCAGAACCAAGCGCCTGAATAGGTTTTTAGTAGTCTTTCTTGTGCTGACCTGTTTGTTTTCTCTTTCTTGCAGGCCGCCGCCTTGTCCCGGAATGTATGCTACATGAGAAGATGGAGAGTGGTGAGTAAAGCGGCTGTTCTGTGAAGGGGCGCGTTATGGATGGGCGCGTTGCAACCTAGTTGCTTCACTGGTCTGGGTCCCTCAGAGTCCAGACCTGCTGCGACTCCGTTCATCAGGTAAGTCTGCTGTTTTGGTAGTTTGTTCTTTATTTGCAATTGCCCCTATTAATGTATTTACTTCTTTCTTAGGTGCAAAAGGAGTTCTGGTGATGCCATGGTGCCTGGGGCTGTGCACGAGATGGTAAGCGAAATTGCGAAGCGCGGTGCTATGTGTCTTTCTTGTGCTGACCTGTTTGTTTTCTCTTTCTTGCAGGCCGCCGCGATGTCCCGGAATGTATGCTGCCGAGAAGATGGAGAGCAGTGAGTAAAGCGTTGCATGTGCCGCCTGCTAGAACTTCTGCGTGTTAATCAGCCTTTTCTTTCTTCTTGCAGATCGTTAAATGGCCCGGGATGGATGTGGGCCAAGAGCAAGTCAAGTGCAGGTAAGTGTGTGCTTTTTTGGTTGTTTTTCAATGCCGAAGAATAAACACTTACTAACGCTGCTTTTCCGTTCTCTTTCTTCCAGGTTACGGTTTTCACGATAAAGAGGGAGTTCGCCGAGATGCTGGTTGTTCGAGATTCAGGAGCGGAGTACAAAAGTAGGGATCACTTGCAGGTAAGCGAATACTAACAATGTTGTTGTTCTTGTTCTTTCAGGTAGTCGAGCCAGGGATGCAGATGAGGATTCCAACGGACCATGGTGAGCGTCAGGCTGCAACAGCAGAGTAATGCGAAGCGTGTTCCCCAGCTTGTGTATGGCTTATATAGCCTGCAGGTATCCCAGGTGCCCCCAGGCCTGACCACACCAAAAATGCTAGACTGCAGAGCTCAGTTCTGGAACTGAGCTATGCAGGGGCATCCATGTTGTGTAAAGGCTATTGTAAGTCCCAGTTCTCTGACTTTCCATAGGAGCCTGGCACCAAAGGCGCCAGGACTGACTCCAGTAGAGTCTTGGGGAACATGATAGGGCACTTGAGGCCATGATGGAAGACCGCGGTGCAGCCCAGATGGCCTGTCTGACAAGGCCAGGGACAGGGGTCATGACATGAGATTTTGGTTTGTAGCATGACAGAAGATGAGTGCAGACAAGACTCGATTCAGTTAATGACTATTCTAGCAGACAATGGATATAAAGTGGATAAAGCGAAGTTGCAGTATTGTCAAGAAGAGGCGTTGTGCATAGGCCAGTTAATCTCACATGAGGGGAAGAGAGTCACACCTGAAAGAGTTGAGGCGATAATGAAAACAGCAAAACCGCTCATGATAAAACACATGCAGCAGCTTTGGGGATTATGCAACTATGTTAGAGTGTGGGTATTTGATTATAGTTCATACACAAGACCCATTTTGCAGGCTCTGAAGAAATCACAAGTGAATTAGGAAAGAATAGAATGGACTGAGGAAACGGAGAGAGGATTTGAAGAGTTGAAGAAAATAATTTGTACAGCTCCAGTTTTATGAATTCCCAACTATGATGAGGAGTTCTTTTTCTTTTCACATACAAATTGGACAGTCATGACAGCAGTGCTTACACAGAGAACTACATTGGGGTACAAACCCCTGGCATATTATGGCAGGATTTTAGATCCAGTTATGAGAGAGCACATTCCTTGTGAACAGTCACTGACAGCCGCCATGTTTGCGGTAGAGAAGGCTCCTAGTATTGTGATTGGGTGTTTTAAGACATTGATCGTTGAACATACTATGATTGCCATTTTGGAGAAACCTAAGGGTACATTAACATCAGAGAGGGCTTCTGCATATGAGGTGGTTATATCAAATCCAGCTATCAAAATAGTCAGGTGTAAAATAGTGAACCCTGCCACTGTTGTAGAGGGTTTGCATGTGCATGATTGCGCTAACTATGTGGAATTCTATGATAACATCCTGCGCGTAAAGGAAAATGCGTTAGCAGAGGGGAGATTCTCTTTACTGATGGGTCTTCAAAAATTGATCAAACTGATGGGGAAAGGCGTTCAGGTGCTGCCGTGGTGAAGCATAGAGCAAACGGGGAATTTGAGGTTAGCAAGTGCAAGACTACCGCCTCACTTTTCAGCGCAAGCAGCAGAATTAGTGGCGCTTATTGCCGCGCTCGGGAAATCATGCAGGACAGGAAGTAATGTGTACAGTGACTCCAACTATGTGACCTCAACCGTGCATGGAAGACTAGCTTATTGGAAAAAGAGAAGCTACCTCTGAACGGGTGACACTCCACTGCACCACGCAGCATTATTGAACAGGATTAAGGCATTACAACTCTCAGGAGCCATTGCAATAGTTTAATGTGCAGCACATACTAAGGGAACTGACTTCATCACTCGCGGGAACAAGGCCGCAGACAAAGAGGCCAAAAGGTTTGCATATTCACAAGATATTTCAATTTTTGATTCTCCAGAAGTAAAGGAGAAAGAAGTCACAATTATGATTGTAAATGAAGGGTTTAATCATTTGTCAAGAACAGAGTTGATGGAGGTTCAAGGTGGTGCACTATAGGAAGAGCAAGAATTGTGAAAACGGAGGGAGTGTTCTTTATCCCTCTCTGAAGCATTGTGGTGACAGGACAGCACTGGAAAGCCGGTGATGCCTGTAGCCTTGTTAAGGGTAGCACTTGAACAGCTGCACTACCCTGCACATGTAACTAGGGAAAGCCTTGCAGCAGCTATTGTGGAGGACAGGTTTGTACTGAACCTGTGAGAACATGTTGCATTTTATGTAGTAAATTGCATCTTATGTCAAATGTTTACCACTGGGCCTACACTGCAAATGATCAGAGGAGTGATTCCTTGACCGAACGGTCCCTTTCAGCATTTACATATTGACTATGTTGATATGCTGCAAGCATGTAGTAGATACAGGTATATTTTAGTGGTGGTGTGTCCCTTTTCTAAGTGGATCGAAGCAGGTCCTTGTACACACCCTGATGCCACTTGCACAGCAAAGTTTTTAGTCTGAGAAGTCTTTCGCAGATGGAGAGTGTTTGAGGTGTTGAGATCTGATAATGGGGCTCATTTTGTTAATAAAGTATTTGAACAGATTAGCCTATTATTAATTATAAAGCACAGTTTTTTCTGCTTATCACCCGCAAGCGAACAGGATACGTTAGAGACTCAACAGTCTCCTTAAATAGAGAAATGCCAAATTGAAATTGACATTGAAGGAGAGATGGCTGTATTGCCTGTGCATTGCATTATATGCATTGAGGAATCATCCTGGGTCGGACCACCACCTCACACCCCACAAGTTAGTGACAGGGATGTGAATGAGAACGTCATTGTCTCCTCCATCGAGGAGCAGAAGTGATGCCCAGAAGACTGCAGAAATGTTAGGAAATTAGTTACTTGCTTATTTGACATGTATGACCACTAGTATCTCTGTCATTTCAAATCAACTCAAACGCAAGTGGGGGTCGGTCTCAGGACACAGATGAAGACCATTCATCAATGAGAGCTGTGTAATTACTACCTGTACCTAGTCTATTTGTTGGAAATTCCATTCTAGTGCATAACTTCACAAGGAAGTGGCACAAGCCCAGTTTTAGTGGTCCCTTTATTGTAGAACATGTTACTGCATCAGCAGAAAAAGTCCAAGAGAGACGCGCATGGATACATTTAAAAGATGTAAAGCCTTATGCTGGTGAGACCAACACACCCCCAACCGTTGATTCAGAAGCAAGACAAGAAGAAGTTCAGCATGTGCAGACTCGATCGATAACGAGGAAGAAGGACACTAAGGTTGCTGACTGAATAAATGCAAGTGCGCATTTGGACTGTGGCTCACCCCAGACACTCTTTATAGATAATATAGCAGGAGTGCAGAACTATGTTCTTGAATCACAAGAATCTTTTGAATAGTACTTTAGAAAGTATTAAAGTACTGCAGATATGCTAAACTTGTTGTTTGAATTCAATGACTGGAAATGTGTGTAGTTTCCAGACTCGTTCCTCAGTGAGTTTCCATTCAGATAAATCAATGGTTCTATCCGATGTCGAAATCCATAGGCTCCTTCTCGCTGCTTTCATTTTTGTTCTTAGAGCTTATCCTGCTATTGTTGGTGGCAGTACTAATTATATGTATTTTTCTGCACAATCCTAAAAATGTCCCTGCAATCAGGAGGTTGCTTCTGCCAATAGTTTTACAGATCCTGGAGTTACCTGACCATTTAATGGAGCTGCCTTATTAAAAAGGTTTTTTTTTACCTAAAGCTATATATGCCATTAACAATCTAGATTTGCAAAGCAGTAACGTGTGCTACTAAAAAAGAGGATTTGTCGTTGTAACCCGAGACACCTGTGGTGTCCCGGATTAGAAAACAAAATCCTTTTCCAAGATTGCCACCATAGAAAGGGAAGGCGGTTGTTCCATACATGGCCCCTCTTCGCTTTCCATGGCAGCCTGCAAAAAGCAAACCCTGTTAACATATTCCCACAAGCACTTTTTTACTCCCTTTCAAATGCATCCTAATGTCGAACAACTTTACCACAAAGCCATTCCCAGGTGAACATAGCCACTGTAATCCTACCTTTTCTCCCTTCTGGTCATGGCCAGTAGCCACACTGTGCGGATCATGACCTTATACCATGACCCAGACATTCTGCCCACTCCCCATGGCTGCAGCCTACCCCTCAGTCAATAACTGTATACCGCTACATTTTTTAACTACATTACGACTCTTGTGTAATATGAAAACACTCCCACTTCTTGTCACATAATCAACCATAATGATATTGCACACCTTTTTTGGATGACGTTCCTCTCCATCGTAGCCAAATGCAACCATAAGCACCTACGTGCTGTGACGCAGAACATGAATATGAACACACAGCGACATATAACTTTGGGATGTTTTAACCCACTAGTCTATGCCATGCAACCTCACTGTGCGCTGCTGCATCAGAAACAACAAAATGGGCTGCCAAAAAGATCTTTGCGCTAAAAATCTCTGAAAGTGTGCAGGAAAACCTGAAAAATAGGCCGCCAATCCATTTTGCTTATGTCAGTGGGAACACAGGAGACCACTGCCAAAACCTATCATTTGGCTGCCCACAGAGGAAAATGAAAGTACTTGAAAAAGCAGTGCCGCATTGCAAAGGAAACCCCAAAACTGCTTTAAAAATCCGTTTTTCCTTGGCTGTGGAAAGTGCAAAAATCATGGTTCCCAAAAATCACAAAAGATCCAACATTCTTGTTGGGTGTTAAACATCACTATTTAAAGAATTCACTTGAGCACAATGTCAGCAGAAACATATTTTATCAGAAGAAAATCCACATTCAAAGATGCTTGCCTGGAAAAATATGTTAGAAATGGGCACAGTACCGCCGCTCGCCTGTGTCAGAAGCCGATATTACTTAACCTGTCAGTTTAAACTTGCACATCAAAATCAAAGTATGGAAAATAAGAAACTTCCCACCAAAAGCAATATAGGGTGACAATTCAATATCTATGTTTTAAGAAGGCTGGAATTAAGAGATTTGTGGCTATATTTGTAAAAATGTAAATTGTATTTTAGAGAAAGACTATTTTAAACATTGTTTTAAAAGTAAGTTAAAGCCAGCCAAACGGAGCTTCAAAGACATTCCACAGTTCCTCTCAAACAAAGGAATCCCCCCCCTGCCCTCTGCTGAAGAACTAGCAGGGAGGTCTGAAAGGAAATGGGAGGGGACTTGGGCCTGTTACTCTGACAAGAAACAAAAGACTCAGTTTAATGAAGAGAAATGCAAATTCGGGTGTGACAGAAAACAACTGCTGGCAGGAAGGAGCCTGGGACTGCTCTGGCCCAGCCAAAACCTTGGGGGCGGAGACTTACAATTTTGTTTATTCAGATAGCACAGAATATATCTTTTTGAAAAACACTCATAGAAAACTGAACAAAATTGGTAAAAATCTGTAAATATAGTATTGTTAAAATGAAAATTCTGATCACGTTTTAAAACCACTCTGGAATGTGTGCGATATTCAGAGACATAACTATCAGAATGTGGACTTTGTAGCAGTTGTGATAATGCTAAAAATATGAAACTTCACAGGAGTATGCCCACATGTTATGCACAGATCTGACACTGGGTAACCAACCAAAAGCGCGAAAAAGTGTCATTTGTGAACCGAAACTGTAATTTAAATATGTATTATTAGCAAGTTGGTGCTATTGGAAATATGTTTTATATGAAAAACAGAGGGGAGGATTTTCCCTGGATTGTAAATTGCAGCATCACTATGACACATTATGACACTCTGGTTGCTTCTAAAATCAGGAGAGAGGGAAAACTTTAACCAATAGGCTTCTTAGAGGGTTGGGCTTAGTGCAATCAGTATACCCACCCCTTTGGGAAATACATAAATAGGGACTGTTGAGGACCTAGAGACACACACACATTCACCCATCAACTGATTTACTGGCAAAGCGCTCTGCATGAAGAACCAAGACTCCAGAACCCATATCAAGACTCCAGAACTCTGAAAGCAGAAGGCACATTCCAAGCTGAACCCTTCTCAGCGGGCCTTAAAAATCTTGCAACCTGATTTTAACCCCAAACTTCCAAGGGGCACAACCAATTCAACAGCCGGGCTGTGCTGATTTTCTGCTTCTTGTCAAGAACCTTGCTAGAACCCAGAGATCCAAACCAGTAGAGCAGGGCTGTAACCCAGAACCAACCCGTCAGATCCAGTTCAAGAGGCCGTGCCGAGACCAGAGTGACTTGCTGATTGCTGATTGCAGAACCAAGCGCCTGAATAGGTTTTTAGTAGTCTTTCTTGTGCTGACCTGTTTGTTTTCTCTTTCTTGCATGCCACCGCCTTGTCCCGGAATGTATGCTACATGAGAAGATGGAGAGCGGTGAGTAAAGCGGCTGTTCTGTGAAGGGGCGCGTTATGGATGGGCGCGTTGCAACCTAGTTGCTTCACTGGTCTGGGTCCCTCAGAGTCCAGACCTGCTGCGACTCCGTTCATCAGGTAAGTCTGCTGTTTTGGTAGTTTGTTCTTTATTTGCAATTGCCCCTATTAATGTCTTTACTTCTTTCTTAGGTGCAAAAGGAGTTCTGGTGATGCCATGGTGCCTGGGGCTGTGCACGAGATGGTAAGCGAAATTGCGAAGCGCGGTGCTATGTGTCTTTCTTGTGCTGACCTGTTTGTTTTCTCTTTCTTGCAGGCCGCCGCGATGTCCCGGAATGTATGCTGCCGAGAAGATGGAGAGCAGTGAGTAAAGCGTTGCATGTGCCGCCTGCTAGAACTTCTGCGTGTTAATCAGCCTTTTCTTTCTTCTTGCAGATCGTTAAATGGCCCGGAATGGATGTGGGCCAAGAGCAAGTCAAGTGCAGGTAAGTGTGTGCCTTTTTGGTTGTTTTTCAATGCCGAAGAATAAACACTTACTAATGCTGCTTTTCGGTTCTCTTTCTTCCAGGTTACGGTTTTCACGATAAAGAGGGAGTTCGCCGAGATGCTGGTTGTTCAAGATTCAGGAGCGGAGTACAAAAGTAGGGATCACTTGCAGGTAAGCGAATACTAACAATGTTGTTGTTCTTGTTCTTTCAGGTAGTCGAGCCAGGGATGCAGATGAGGATTCCAACGGACCATGGTGAGCATCAGGCTGCAACAGCAGAGTAATGCGAAGCGTGTTCCCCAGCTTGGGTATGGCTTATATAGCCTGCAGGTATCCCAGGTGCCCCCAGGCCTGACCACACCAAAAATGCTAGACTGCAGAGCTCAGTTCTGGAACTGAGCTATGCAGGGGCATCCATGTTGTGTAAAGGCTATTGTAAGTCCCAGTTCTCTGACTTTCCATAGGAGCCTGGCACCAAAGGCGCCAGGACTGACTCCAGTAGAGTCTTGGGGAACATGATAGGGCCCTTGAGGCCATGATGGAAGACCGCGGTGCAGCCCAGATGGCCTGTCTGACAAGGCCAGGGACAGGGGTCATGACATGAGATTTTGGTTTGTAGCATGACAGAAGATGAGTGCAGACAAGACTCGATTCAGTTAATGACTATTCTAGCAGACAATGGATATAAAGTGGATAAAGCGAAGTTGCAGTATTGTCAAGAAGAGGCGTTGTGCATAGGCCAGTTAATCTCACATGAGGGGAAGAGAGTCACACCTGAAAGAGTTGAGGCGATAATGAAAACAGCAAAACCGCTCATGATAAAACACATGCAGCAGCTTTGGGGATTATGCAACTATGTTAGAGTGTGGGTATTTGATTATAGTTCATACACAAGATCAATTCTGCAGGCTCTGAAGAAATCACAAGTGAATTAGGAAAGAATAGAATGGACTGAGGAAACGGAGAGAGGATTTGAAGAGTTGAAGAAAATAATTTGTACAGCTCCAGTTTTATGAATTCCCAACTATGATGAGGAGTTCTTTTTCTTTTCACATACAAATGGGACAGTCATGACTGCAGTGCTTACACAGAGAACTACATTGGGGTACAAACCCCTGGCATATTATGGCCGGATTTTAGATCCAGTTATGAGAGAGCACATTCCTTGTGAACAGTCACTGACAGCCGCCATGTTTGCGGTAGAGAAGTCTCCTAGTATTGTGATTGGGTGTTTTAAGACATTGATCGTTGAACATACTATGATTGCCATTTTGGAGAAACCTAAGGGTACATTAACATCAGAGAGGGCTTCTGCATATGAGGTGGTTATATCAAATCCAGCTATCAAAATAGTCAGGTGTAAAATAGTGAACCCTGCCACTGTTGTAGAGGGTTTGCATGTGCATGATTGCGCTAACTATGTGGAATTCTATGATAACATCCTGCGCGTAAAGGAAAATGTGTTAGCAGGGGGGAGATTCTCTTTACTGATGGGTCTTCAAAAATTGATCAAACTGATGGGGAAAGGCGTTCAGGTGCTGCCGTGGTGAAGCATAGAGCAAACGGGGAATTTGAGGTTAGCAAGTGCAAGACTACCGCCTCACTTTTCAGCGCAAGCAGCAGAATTAGTGGCGCTTATTGCCGCGCTCGGGAAATCATGCAGGACAGGAAGTAATGTGTACAGTGACTCCAACTATGTGACCTCAACCGTGCATGGAAGACTAGCTTATTGGAAAAAGAGAAGCTACCTCTGAGCGGGTGACACTCCACTGCACCACGCAGCATTATTGAACAGGATTAAGGCATTACAACTCTCAGGAGCCATTGCAATAGTTTAATGCGCAGCACATACTAAGGGAACTGACTTCATCACTCGCGGGAACAAGGCCGCAGACAAAGAGGCCAAAAGGTTTGCATATTCACAAGATATTTCAATTTTTGATTCTCCAGAAGTAAAGGAGAAAGAAGTCACAATTATGATTGTAAATGAAGGGTTTAATCATTTGTCAAGAACAGAGTTGATGGAGGTTCAAGGTGGTGCACTATAGGAAGAGCAAGAATTGTGAAAACGGAGGGAGTGTTCTTTATTCCTCTCTGAAGCTTTGTGGTGACAGGACAGCACTGGAAAGCCGGTGATGCCTGTAGCCTTGTTAAGGGTAGCGCTTGAACAGCTGCACTACCCTGCACATGTAACTAGGGAAAGCCTTGCAGCAGCTATTGTGGAGGACAGGTTTGTACTGAACCTGTGAGAACATGTTGCATTTTATGTAGTAAATTGCATCTTATGTCAAATGTTTACCACTGGGCCTACACTGCAAATGATCAGAGGAGTGATTCCTTGACCGAACGGTCCCTTTCAGCATTTACATATTGACTATGTTGATATGCTGCAAGCATGTAGTAGATACAGGTATATTTTAGTGGTGGTGTGTCCCTTTTCTAAGTGGATCGAAGCAGGTCCTTGTACGCACCCTGATGCCACTTGCACAGCAAAGTTTTTAGTCTGAGAAGTCTTTCGCAGATGGAGAGTGTTTGAGGTGTTGAGATCTGATAATGGGGCTCATTTTGTTAATAAAGTATTTGAACAGATTAGCCTATTATTAATTATAAAGCACAGTTTTTTCTGCTTATCACCCGCAAGCGAACAGGATACGTTAGAGACTCAAAGGTCTCCTCAAATAGAGAAATGCCAAATTGAAATTGACATTGAAGGAGAGATGGCTGTATTGCCTGCGCATTGCATTATATGCATTGAGGAATCATCCTGGGTCGGACCACCACCTCACACCCCACAAGTTAGTGACAGGGATGTGAATGAGAACGTCATTGTCTCCTCCATCGAGGAGCAGAAGTGATGCCCAGAAGACTGCAGAAATGTTAGGAAATGAGTTACATGCTTATTTGACATGTATGACCACTAGTATCTCTGTCATTTCAAATCAACTCAAACGCAAGTGGGGGTCGGTCTCAGGACACAGATGAAGACCATTCATCAATGAGAGCTGTGTAATTACTACCTGTACCTAGTCTATTTGTTGGAAATTCCATTCTAGTGCATAACTTCACAAGGAAGTGGCACAAGCCCAGTTTTAGTGGTCCCTTTATTGTAGAACATGTTACTGCATCAGCAGTAAAAGTCCAAGAGAGACACGCATGGATACATTTAAAAGATGTAAAGCCTTATGCTGGTGAGACCAACACACCCCCAACCGTTGATTCAGAAGCAAGACAAGAAGAAGTTCAGCATGTGCAGACTCGATCGATAACGAGGAAGAAGGACACTAAGGTTGCTGACTGAATAAATGCAAGTGCGCATTTGGACTGTGGCTCACCCCAGACACTCTTTATAGATAATATAGCAGGAGTGCAGAACTATGTTCTTGAATCACAAGAATCTTTTGAATAGGACTTTAGAAAGTATTAAAGTACTGCAGATATGCTAAACTTGTTGTTTGAATTCAATGACTGGAAATGTGTGTAGTTTCCAGACTCGTTCCTCAGTGAGTTTCCATTCAGATAAATCAATGGTTCTATCCGATGTCGAAATCCATAGGCTCCTTCTCGCTGCTTTCATTTTTGTTCTTAGAGCTTATCCTGCTATTGTTGGTGGCAGTACTAATTATATGTATTTTTCGGCACAATCCTAAAAATGTCCCTGCAATCAGAAGGTTGCTTCTGCCAATAGTTTTACAGATCCTGGAGTTACCTGACCATTTAATGGAGCTGCCTTATTAAAAAGGTTTTTTTTTACCTAAAGCTATATATAGGCATAATGAGGACTGTCGAGAATGGTACAGTTTTGGAAAGTGAGCAAGCCCAATGACGTGTGGAAAATCCTTGATGGTGATTAACGTATTAGTGCATATCATATGTGTGCTCAGCATTTATTGTTTTTCTGATTTTGCTAATCCATACTCTCTACTTCATTGGACCAAGGAAGGTTGAAGTCCCTTCGATTCTTCCCACTTCAGTGACCTATGCAGAATTTTCTGATACAGAAAGACCAAGGCCATTTGTGATTATCCCTACACCAGTGACACATGTAAGGTCACCCATTTCTCTGACAAGTGTTCCTATGATTCCCTCTATAGGAAAGACCCTTATTTATGTACTTCATGAGCATTATGCACGCACCCTTTTGATGAGAGGTAGATACAGGAGAAGTACAAGGGAAGAGTATTATGAATTAAATAATTATCTAGACAGTACAACACATTTGGGGAATAACATGTGCTATCAGCACATGAAAAAGGTGGGTGAGAGAGAACCTCTAAGGAGAGTTGTTGTGTTTGTTCTCTCATACCTTATGCCACGGAATTCTAAAATAGTTATAGCTATAGAAGTAGCAGTCCAAAAAGCTCACTGCCTGATGCACCTTGCACTCTGCCATATGAGAGGTCAGTTCTGGGGTCGAACAGTATCCTTGGTATGGGTAACCAAGAAGACAGTTCCAGAAGAAGATGATTATGGACCCTGAAGAAATACAGAGATGCAAGGAGAGCGGTTAGCTGCAAATCAAGGGAATAGTGTTTTCTCCAGGTGGATGGGAGGAAGGCCTGATTGTGTGTAAAGTGCCAGCATTAACCGGATGACCTGAAACAATTGTGTGGCATGCAGAAAATGTATGCAAGCATCACTGGCCGAACATTGCAAAGTTGCTGATATGGGTTGATGATAAAACCAGACCTTTGCAAATAGTACCTCTATCGAATGCATCCTGGTGCTTCAAGAACAATGGCACAAGAAAGGTTGAAATATATCAGCATTGCAGTCGAATTCTCAATGTACCAGGCATGAAGGATGGAACAGTAGTGATAATGGACCACTACTGGGCCAGTGGATCCAGAACTTAAATGAAGTTGCCCAAAGACTGGGGAGGGTTGTGTTCTATAGTGATTGTTCATGTTCCAGCATTGGTGAGTCCGAAGAGTGACCTGAACATTGGAGAGTTTCCAAAAGCAGATGCTCATCTAAGGAAGAGGATAGTACTACTTTTCAGCTAAATCAATAGACGCCTTTGATTCTATTCCATATGAACACAGATTGTTCAGTCAAACTGCTGCAGTTTCACAATTATCTTCATGCCAGGAATCCAGACAATGGCTAATGCCAAATGGTTACAGATTATCAGATTACCAGATGGGAACTGCAGATGATCAAAACTACCATAAAGGGATTCAACGCTATCAAAGAAGAGTTGAGAGCTATAAGACTGATGACCCTGCAGAATAGATATGTTCTGGACATGACTTCAGCCATGGATGGAGGTGTTTGTGCCAAAATCAGAGAATCATGTTGCACATTCATGCCTTCTCAAGATGACGATAATGGGACCTTGACAGAGGACATAACATTGCTAACAAATGTGCACATCAATGTGGAAGATGAAGTAGAAGATAGCGCAGATGACAGCTGGTTTGCCTCAATCTTCTCATGGGTTCCACAATGGATGGTGAATATCTTCAAGTTTCTCAGCGCATTGTTGGTGATGATCATGTTTGGATTATGTGTGATCAGAATAATAATCACACATCGCAAGAGGACGGCGAAGAAAGCAGTAGGAATGAAGATCATGATAGAGTTTGGACCCAAAGAGTTGACAGATGAAGAAATCAGAAATATATAGAAAGAAGTATTCTAGCACCCGAGGGAACAAAGTTGCTTTATCCAAGAAACCACAAGAAGTATGTCGGAAGATGGATTTACTGCAGCCCAAATGGACAATGTAGTCAAATGACCTGGAGTGTTGATGACCATGTAAAATCAGCAGGATCAATGAAAGGAGTAATGAAGATATTGACTCTGAAGAAGCACTTTTTCAGAAGAGGATGTATAGATGTGGAAACTGATGGGAGAGTGGTCGATTGAATCAACCATAGGGGGGAGTTTAGAGCAGGAGCCAAGTGCCTCTACCAGAAATCCCACCTCTATTTTGCCTATATGTTGGAAGCTGGACATTGAGATATGCACAACACCAATAAAGGTCCCAATACCACGAAGAATCCTCGAAACAAGGTATCCATTGAGAAAGCCCTATATGATGTACCCACAGAGAAATGACAGTCTCTTAAAGGAGGACCCGGAACAAGTGTGAAGATGAATGAAAGTGAAGACTGGTGACGTCACATGAAGCAGACATGCCGCACCCAGAAGAGATGCCATTGAAGAAGGTGAATAGACCTTATATAATCTGATGGCGAAGTGAAGAATTGAGCAACATGTATAGAATCTGGTTGTTGTGTTGTAAGTAAACTACAACCCCATGAACAGAAGGGCTGAAAGTGTGGCATAGTAGAAGAAAACAGCTAACAATGAGGGAAGAGTCAAGAAAGCTTGTCTGGCCTGGTATCAAGGGTTGGGGCAGCCAAGAAACTGGTTATCTATTCGAGAAGATTAAATGAACGTGAGAACTGAGGCAAGCCCCTGTTCAGGTGTGTTGGAAAAACACTAGAAGCATCAGGTTTCTTTCACTTAATAAGATATCATTTAATAGTGTTAAATACTAAAGGAAGTGCTGAAACATGGTCTCCTGTCGCATGGTCGAGATGAAAATAAACTTTGGGCAAGCTAAACCGATACTTGAAGATAAAACCATGCTCACACTCCCTTCTATTCTCAGGCGCATTGATACTTTGCACAACCAAGTTCAAAGACAATTTGAATGGCAGACAGCAAGAGGCTAATTGGGTCGGGAGGCACGGTCAAGTCGAAAACACCAGCACCGGGGGTACGAGCTTGTGTGCTAATGTCGAGTGGAATATTTCAGAAGGGTACAAGTGTGCGAACCAATCATAGAGGGTCACATAGCGAAGAGCCCTATAGTCTCAGACCCAATGATACTTTGTGTATTTTATGACACTGAATATGACTTACACTAGGGGTGGGCATAGCTGTCCACCTGACCTTAGAGACCCAATCACAATCCTATCGCCCATATAAAGTATACCTAGATGTTCCCCGTAGACCAACTACAATCTAACTTCAGTTTTCTTATTTTGCCGCGCAGTATGACGTCAATGATGATGAGTTTTTACTATATAACTGAGTTTTTTATGTAAATCATTATAAGGCTTGAGTGAACGTCCATTTATGTCCATTGTACTCCCTGTTTTATATAATTGTTAATAAAAAACAGCTAAATATTTGCCAACTTCCTGAGTCTTTCTTATTATTGGTGTAGGAGTAAAGTGTGCATCCCCATCCATCCTATATGGCGCTGCCTCACTTAAGGGGCCTACAGGTTCATGATGTTACGTTGCTGAACTCACTTCTGCCAAAGCCTTACCAGTTAATTAATTGTCCAACCCCGCAAGCTTCCCAGAAGCTGGTTAGGGCTCCTTTTCCATTCCAAACATGTTTTTTTCCTCCAACCGATATATAGAGAAGCACACTCTTAACACAAAAGTATCCATTTCACACCAGCCTTCACAAAGCCAAAGGGCCAAAACATGACAAATGGCTCCCCATCTTAATTCTATGGCAAGACTGGAGGCGAGCATCATGCTTCAACTTCTTTTATTACCACTCTCAGCAGTTTCAACAACTATACCAAAAACAAACAACTTCTGAAATGTCCAAAGTGACTTTCTTCTTTCTGAACTACAAGTCCCACAGTCTCTCTAGTCCCTTAACTCCTCAGCTATAACCACATCCTGTCCCTGAGCTCCTCCTCTTCTTTTACTGCTCTTCAAGCAGATAAGTAAGTTTTCTTTCCCCTCCTGTTATTCATGCATTAGAGGGATTTATCATATACATGCATAGTATAGGAATCGAGTATGCTTTTAGCAGAGAAAGACAGGCGTCAAGTAAAGCGCGCATAGCAATATTTGTCAGAAATTTCTCACATTTCAGTGTGCATGTGTAGCTACATTTATCATTAGAGGCTTACATGGCAGGGCAGAGAATTTCTCCTCACGGGATACCCATAAATAAGTAGATCCTCAAAGCTCCAGCAACCCACGGCCCTGTGCCGTAAAACCGGCACGTCAGGGGTTTCGGTTCGCCTCAGAGCCAGCCCTCAGGTGAAGGCAGAATTCAGGAGTACTCCGGCCCCCTCCTTTGCAGAGGCGCGGCCACATAGCGAGTATCAGCGAGGCCCTCGGAAGATGGAACGGAGCGTCTACGCTCGGCCCCCTCCTTATCAGAGGTGTGGCTAGAGCAGGAGATGCTCGGCTTCCGGGTCGCATTTCGAAAGTGACGCGGAGCAAGCAACAGCTGTCACCGACTTTACAATTAATTGCAAAGCGGGCTGAGAACGTTTCTAAACGAAGCTCTCCGCCCGGAGCAGTAAGATGCTGCTCGCACAGACACTCAGTCTCCAACATCATGTAAAGGAGACAAGATACAGAATATAAGCCATCACAGGCATTATGAACATTCAATAAGCCTCACGTAGAAGGAAAAGAGGCTAAAGTGAATGAAAGCCATCACAGGCACATACAAAATGAATAAGTCCGGTGCAGCCACAAAATAAAAAAAAATATATATATATATAATAAATACACAGTGGAGTATATAGGAGCATCTACTAGCGCTGTGGGCGTGCAAAGACACCTATTCAGGTATCCAGGCACACAGCACGCTCCTGAAAATGACAGATTTCGAATGGAGCGAAGAGGAGCAGTCACTAGATCTAGCTGCCAGCTTCAAGGAGGTGCTGGGAAGCTTGCTAGTAGATGCTGTGGCTCAAGGGGTGAAACCCCTATAAGAAGGGCTTGAAACATTAGAAGCAATGCTTATTAAGCCTAAGGAGAGCACGACAAGGACGGACTGCACGCCAACTGGACCCTCAGGATCATGGTCAAAGGGGAGTACTCAGGCCCTAAAGAGGAAATCCCCTGATGACCCCCAGGGCCCTTCGGAAGGGGCAAATAATAAGGCCCCAGAGGTTGCCGACGTCTTTGCTAAGCTCAAAGAGGCCTACTTACAGCATCAGGCAGTGCCAGACCTCACAACCCCCACTCCTGGGGATGACAATGAAGGAGATATGGACCCAGGCTCGGAAGAGGAGCAAGCAGAGGGAGACTCCTCTACCCCAGATACGGAAGAGCCAGACGAGGAAGAATGGGTAAAACCCAGCGGGAGTAAGCGAGCCCGCAAGGAGAAACACCTCGAGGAGGATCAGGATGACATGCCATCACGCAGGGTAGCTCAATATATGACAGTGAGACTAAGGAAAGCCCTTGACAAGGAGGTGAGACAGTGCCTTCGAGCAGAAGGCCCATGCCTGGACCTTCCCGGCAAAGTAGCAGAGGCACCTGAGCTGGATCCTAAAATGCTCACCTTCGTATCCAAGACCAGCAAGGACCCTCGAAGGGCATAGATAGATCTTTGAAGAGTTGCCAAGAGAAAGTGCTGGACTTAGCTGGTCCTCTAGCTAAGATCATGGATCTTGCAGAAAGAGCGAGGGATACAGGAGAAGAAGTGGATCCAGAGGCCTTGGCAGGATGGGCGGAAAGAGCAGTTTGTCTACTGGGAAACGCTAACCATGCCATCGCCTCGGAAAGAAGGAGAGGGCTCTTGCTCAAGATCGACCCAAAGCTCAGTGACCTAGCGTCTTACGAAGCAGGGGAGTCAGCACAAGGTTTGCTTTTTGGAGAGACCTTCGGAAAGAGATGGGCTGCTTCATAGGAACTTACACATCCTTAGAGAAAGCTCAGGCCCCCATCTGGAAAATCTTCCCGAGTAGAGTTTTTGCCAGGACCAGCCGTTTCAGGGGTCGTTCGGCCGGTCGTCAGCAAGGAGGAAGAAGGCCCCCCCCAACCAAATGGCACAATACTGGGAAAACAGACAGCAGGACACTTTCTTCCCAGTCAGAGGTCATAACCCCAGAGTACGCAGAGGCAGAGGCTTCAGCCGAGGGCAAGGATTTACACCAGGTAAGAAAGATTGCCTACCCCCGGGTGGCAGGGAGAATCAGCATATTTTGGTAAAACTGGCACGCGCTTTCCAGCAATGCCTGGATCTTGCAAACCGTGAGAGGTCTGCAGATAGAATTTAATCAACCACCTGTTCAGGTATGCACCCCCCATCTGCAGCGCTTAGCGACAGTAGAGCAAGAATGCCTAGATGTGAACTATCACTATTAGTACAGAAAAAAGCCATAGAGAGGTGCACAGAAGCCCCAAGCTTCATAAGCAACATGTTTCTCATTCACAGGAAGGAGAAGGTGCGGCCAGTAATAAATGTGAGGGAGCTGAATGGATGGGTAGTGTACCATCATTTCAAGATGGAAGGCATCCAACAGCTCAGAGATTGTCTCAGAGAAGGATACGGTTGACAAGGTTTTCGCTGGAGAAATCAGCTCTCGCAATTCAAGACGATGCCCTTTGGGCTTTTGTCCGCACCCTGGGCTTTGACCAAGCTGATGAAACCAGTGGCAGCAGTGATCCGAGAGAAAGGGATAAGGTTAATCATATATTTAGACGACCTACTGTTGTTAGCAGAAGATCGAGAGGCCCTAGTGTATCAGACAAGTTGGGTGCTCGACCTGATGCAATCTCTAGGATTTCTAGTGAACACAGAGAAGTCAGATACCAAACTAGCACAGAGACTGGACTTCCTGGATTTTATGTTAGACACAAGGAAAACTATGCTGGAGCTTCTGGCAAGGAAAATACAAGATTTAAAGAGAGAGATCAGGCTATGTCTGAGGAAGCGAGTGATTTCGCTGAGAGTTCTGGCAAGACTTGTAGGGCTGTTAGCAGCTTCCATTCAAGCCATATTTCCAGGTCACTTACATTATCGAGCATTACAAAGATTGAAAATAAGACACCTGCAACAATGGTTGAAGTATCACTAATTGATACAACTAGACCCGGAGTCCGTCTTGGAACTGGAACGGTGGTTGCAGAATATGGACGCCTAGAATGGGTGTGCCATTTTCGGAAACCGACCGGACCTGATTATAGAGTCAGAAGCCAGTCGCCTTGGCTAGGGAGCAAGATGCGGAGAGTTGCAAACAGGAGGTAAGTGGAGCGAAGAAGAGCTGAGTCTTCACATAAACTGCCTAGAGCTCCTTGCAGGTTCCTTCACGATCAAAGCATTTACAAGGGACAAAGTGAAGTCATACGTACTGCCGAAGATGGACAATATCTCAGCAGTGCGTTACATAAATCACCTAGGAGGAACTACATCCAAGCTGTTAGCAGAGCTAGCGAAGGATCCGTGGCATTTTTTCCTACAAACAGGGACTTCAGTGACAGCAGAATACCTGCCCGGGGCACTGAACGTGATAGCAGACTTGAACTCCAGATACCTCACGAATTCCAGCAACTGGAAGCTGGATCCGACAGTATTTCAGATACTGAATCGGATGTGGGGACCAGTGCAAACAGATCTGTTCGCGTCTCATCTCAACACTCAGATAGCCAGCTACTTCAGCTGGAGATTAGACGCAGGGGCAAAAGGGACAAACACATTTCTGCAGAACTGGTCAGGCGAGCTCTACTATGCATTTCCCCCCTTCATGATGTTGAGCAAAATGTCGGAGGGAGAAAACTGAGCTAGTGTTAGTAATGCTGTTATAGAAGTGTCAAGTGTGGTTCCCGACACTGATGGAGCTTTCCGTAGATCGGCCAAGAGTCCTCCTCGAAGGAGAAGGGTTACTCATGGACACAGCTGGGGTGTGTCATCCTCTGAGAGTGAGAGGGACACTCCTGCTCATCGTGTTCAGAATATCAGGACACAATGGGAACTGCCAGGCATTTTGATGCAAGCTGCAGAACTCATTGCAGAATCCTGGGCGCCATCCACTAGGAGGAGCTATGATGCGGCTTGGGCCAAGTGGACTAGCTGGTGCAAAGGGAGAAGTCTTCATCCCATTTCAGCACCTGTAGTAGCTATACTAAACTTCCTTGCCCAGCTCCTGCAAGCCGGTAAAGCATTCCGCACCATAGGAGTGTATAGATCAGCCATCTGAGAAGGACACCTGCTGATCAAGGGAGCGCCTGCAGGAGAACATCCAGCCGTAGCTAGACTCATCAGGGGAGTTAAGTTTAAGGTACCGCCAGAAACCAAGTACAGCGCACTATGGAACGTGACCGCAGTTCTGCGGTTTATAGAAAGCTGGACAACAGACAGATACCTATCTCACAAGCAGTTGTCAGGGAAGCTAGCAATGTTACTTTGCCTCATATCCTGTTAAAGAGTGTCAGATGTCAGAGCTATAGAGATCAATAGGAGGACATTTGGGCCTCAGAGAGTAACTTCCACGATTGTACGGAGAACCAAGACAGAAACTTCTTCAGTTCACTACCCGTACTTTCTGAGTAATATCAAGTGGTGCGTAGCAAGCTGTATCAAGGAATACGAAGCTAGGACAGCGGAAAACAGGGCAGCGAGTACTAACCAATTATTAATTGAGCGCAGGAGGCCTTTCACGCAGTAAAGACAGCGATCATTGCAAAATGGGTCAGGGAAGTGATGCAAGCAGCAGGGATTGATTTACGAAAGTATGGAGCACACTCTGTAAGAGGGGCTATGGCATCCAAAGCGTATATGGCGGGAGCACCTTTACAAGAGATTATGTTAGCAGCCGATCGGGCTAATGATCGTACCTTCAAAGAATTTTACTTTAAGCCATCTCAGAATATAGCGGCAACAGTATTGGGGAAGCTTTGAACAAGCATAATGCTCGCCTCCAGTCTTACCATAGAATAAAGATTACCCCTGCTATCTGCGCAGGGAGTATTATTTCTATTAAAGACTAGGAGGCGAGCATTAGTTTCCCACCCTGAACATATTGTGGATAATATGCATTGTTATTGATATGTATTGCTGTTTATAATTCATAATGAGATGATAACAATACATGGGCACCACCCTTACGTTTTGTATTCTTCCTTAGGAGAGGAACAGAAGAATAGTTGAGGGAGATGTTCTATCAATCGAGTTGTGAGCAAGCAGCCGGAGGTGAGCGGCAGCCAGTTGCAGTGGATAAAGTCTTTGCACAGTTGTCCGGACAAAGTTTGGAATTTGAGAGACAATCAGAGCATCTTAAAGAGAGGAGGAGCTCAGGGACAGGATGTGGTCATAGATGAGCTGAGGAGATAAGGGACTACAGAGACTATGTGACTTGTAGTTCAGAAAGAGGAAAGTCACTTTGGACATTTCAGAAGTTGTTTGTTTTTGGTATAGTTGTTGAAACTGCTGAGAGTGGTAATAAAAGAAATTGAAGCATAATGCTCACCTCCTAGTCTTTAATAGAATTAATACTCCCTATGCAGATAGCAGGGGTAATCTTTATTATCCTTCATAAATCTTACAATACTGGCCTACGATCGCCTTACTGGATGTATTTAATATAGTCTGGCCTGGATAATGAAGTAGTTTTCGGTTTTAACACAGGTTTAACAAGACCACATACATTCTGAATATAAAAGGAAACACTCTGAGTTTAAACTCTTTAAAAGTATTGGCCAATAAGTCAGTAAAGTTGGTATGTTCGAACCATGTTTTTGCCTTAGTTAAGGTAATATATTTCTAGTTTGCAGGTGTAGTGATTCCCATAATCTTAGCTTTCTTGATATCCCGCAATTACAGCTCAGAGGTGGCCCCTAAGGAGCAATGCAAACAACAACTAATGTTGTGGAATAAAAGACCTCTTGTGGAAAGCGTTCATCTGGATATTATGAAAACACCACACTATTAACAATTAAGCAGACAGTAGGAGAGGTATACAATAATACAACAAATAATTGGGTAACTCCTTTGGATTCGCTCTGATTGCATTGTTGACATGATTTAGGGAGTGAGTCCACGCAGAGTTTAAGATCTAGCTGTGTTATCAGATAAAAACACAGCATGCAGATCCTAGTCAATGGTAATTCCTCGTCGTGATTTAAATATGCAACACCAAATTGATAAAAACATGATGAATTTTTCACTGTAAAGAAAATGTCATGTCAACAGAACTAAGTGATTTATAAAGAAACAAGCAAATCATTGCGCAAAATCAATAATAACGAAAATGATTATATTATTTCGAAAAATGGAACAAACTGTACAAATATATGTATAATAAATGAGAAATAATTGCAAATTTCATGATGAAACCCATTAAAAAAATCTCGCTATTAACGAGGCCTGGGTAACCGCTGTATTTCCAAAATGTGGACAAGGATACAAAGTGTAAGAAGCATTTAGAGTAAAAACGAATGTGTGGCTTTGACAATGACTCAAAAGGTGATACGCATGATACATTCACATCATGCAGGAGAACAGAAGGCTAGACAATTGTGGATGAAGTCTTATTAGAACGGTGCAGGCTGACATTGTAATGTTTGCTATGCACCTTTTCAAGCATACTTATAACGTGCACAGGTTTTGTAAGTCTATCCACACACATGGCTAATTGGCTAATTGGCAAGCTCCAGTCAGTACAAAACTATGTGTGTTGGAGAGGATACTTTAGCATCCAATATAAAATGCTTGCCCCTCACCCCCATGCAGATAATTCTGTGAATTTGCCTGATGTGCCCAGAGTGAGGCCCACCACAGCAGGCTTGGGGGACACACAAGTCCTTACCCATCTGAGTGAAGGCTGTACTGGGGCTTGCAGTTCAGGAAAGAGGTGCTCTGTCTCTGGCTCAGTAGGGGTCAGAGCCAAACGGTGCATGCGACATGTGTCACAGCATGCCACATCCCAATGACATGGATTAGAGCAGATTGTGTGACATGCTGTGGCACATGTCAAGTTCCGCTCCTTCCCCTTCTCCTCTTGCTTCCTTGTGCTATGTCATTTACAGAAACTAGGAAGCTCTTCAGGCTTCCCGGTTCCTATCTGTGAACAACGTGGAGGGACAAGAACATGTTTGTATGTGTATTTTGCATGTGTGTGGTGGGTGTCAGATGCTGTGATATATGTTATGTGTCAGTGACTGGTGGGTGAATTAGTATGAATGTAATAGTGTGTGTGTGAATGTTCTCGATGGGTTAGTGCACACATGTGTGGAGAATACAGTGTGAGTGGATGTGAGAGAAGGTGTATGAGAGAGCAACTGGTGTGGTGATTGGGTATGCGTGTTCTCGGTGGGTGAGTGTGTGCCTGTGTGGAGAATTAAGTGTGTGTGGATGTGAGAGAAGGTGTATGGGTAAGTATGGGTATGGTAAGTGAATGGTGGGTGAATGAGTAGGCTAGGGCCTGTTTGTGTGTGTGTGTCTGTTAATGTTCTGGTGGGGGGAACCTGTGTAAGAGAATTAAGTGTGAGTGGATGTGAGAGAAGGTGTATGAGTAAGTGTCGGGTGGGTTTATGAATATGAATGTGATTATGTGGGTGTTTGAATGTTCTGTTAGTGGGTGTCTGTGTGGAGAATACCGTGCAAGTGGATGTGAGAGAGGATGTATGGTTGAGTGACTGGTGGGTAAATCGGTATGATTTTAATTGAATGTGTGTGTGATAGTGTGAATGTTCTGGCTGGGTGGGTGCCTGTGTGGAGAATGCAGTGTTAGTAAATGTGAGCCAAGATGTATGGGGCAGAGTGACAGGTGGGTAAATGGGGATGAATGTATGTATGTGTACATGTGTGTTTGTATGCAAGGCCCTGTGAGTCCAGGGATCAGGAAAACATTGCTAACACATCCATAAGTCACATGGCATGTTTTACTGGTATTTTTGGCCAAAACCAACTTAATGTGTCTTATGACGTGGCAAGACTGGTATTTTGGTGCAGCAGGTCTACACACTGCTTACTGTTGCATGACATGTATTACTGGGCATATTTGATACAGGAAGCATGATAAGTAGTATTACATTGATAGACTGGAATTTTGGTGTAGCAGCCTAACTATCTCTTACTGTAACATGTATTTTATTAACTGAGCATCTATCATGAAGATAGCGTGTTTTTTTTTAGTCTAGATTGCCCTATTTTGGAAACAGTTTGGACATGTTTTCTTATTGTGGCATGGCACTTTTAATTCTCAATCCAACAGGAGCATGTTCTTAAATAGAAGTACTGGCATATTGGCATCTTTGACGTTTTTTTATAGTATCATTCATGGCAATATGCGCAAAGCGAATACGTGTATGTTCTTTTATGGGAATGCTGGCATAGTTGGTGGAGCCAGCACGGAAATCTATGGGCACAGCCAGCATGAACATTCTTTTTTCATACTGACATATATTGCGGGGAAAAGCACGAAAATGCATTGGGAAATGCTCCTGTGTAGTTTTGATGACTTGAACCTATTGTATTAATTCATGAGTTATCTTACAAATCCAATTGCAAACTGTCAAGGCTTCATTTTTTCACAGAAAGCGTGCTATATAATGCAGCATTTTAACGAATTATTGAAACCTGTTTTTGTTGGATCAGGCTCCCTCGGTCTCACATACTTTTAGTAAATTTTACTTCACCCACCAATACAACAACTCACCTGGAGCAACACGTGCTCCTGCAGCGGCATGATCTCACTGACATTACGCACACCTAGTGGTCCGAGCTGTCCCGGAGTGTGGTGTGCCCTGTGCTTAAAGAGCTTGGCGGGGAGAGGGGGAGGGGTGCCCTGAGAGTGGCTTGCAGTACCATTCGGTAAAACTGGAAACCATAATTGCGGAAATGAGAAATATTTTCACAAATGGGCCTACCTACTCATCAATTTAGTGATTTACCTTCCCAGCTGAGAAAAAAAGAGGACCGTTAATGCACGTGCTTGTTTAAGAGGCACCCAAAGCACTTAAACACTGGCCATCCTCATTTATACGAGCTATTAACGTGCATTAAAATGTTACCATTGATGGGAAGTGAAACATATAAACAGCCAACAAATCACTGAGCGCAGAGCTGTAAAATGAACATTAAGGGAGAACCGCGGAAACAGTAATAACCCCGTTGAGCGGATTAGATAACATCAGCACTTATTGTGCACCCTTCCACAGAGGCGCAATTGTCTACCTTGAGATCTGGCTTTAGTTGGCAATAGTTTAACCCAGAGTTCTCCAATTCCAGCACCCGAGGGCCAGAATCCTGAAGGGTCTTCAGGATATAACTCATTAATATTCATGAGAAAATATTGCACACATTTAGAATCGTTGTAAGCAATTTATCTCATGAATATTAATGAGGGGTATATTGAAAATCTGACATGCAGTCGGTTCTCAAGGCCTTGAACTGGACAACCGTGGACTAACCAGATATCCGTATTTGCTAGTATGAATGTGTTACTTTAGGACCTGAATGTCTGCATATCCAAGTTAATTTTGTTGCAAGCTTGTAACGTTATATGGGAAAGTGGTGTGTTTGTAAGTGCAGATTTGTGTGCACACCCCCTCCCCCCATCTTCATCCAAATGTTTGCAGTTTAGGTCACAGAATTTAATGCCTTCACAATGCATTTTTTTGCGTCATTCCTCTTTAAAATATTGTTAACTCTTGGATGATATGTTGAATTCCGTTTCTTATACTTCAAAGGCAGAAAGAACAAATGGAAACATAGAATAATAGCAAATTATATTGATTTGAAGACGTATTAATTGGCAAACCATTCTCTGGTGCAGTCATTTCCGAGGGGCCATGAAATTGTTGCTTTTGTTTCCCTAAAATACTTAACAGTAACACATAATTCAGTGGGAGTTGTGGTTACTAGTTCCGTTGTTGGCAAATAGTTAATATTCTCCTCCTTGGCACATGCTGCATACATGTGAATACTCTCATTTGGGCCCTACCATTACCGGGCGCATTGCAGAGCATGTCCTCGCATGGGAATACCTAGGATGCACTGTGCTTTGTGAACACTCTGGGGGTCATTCCAAGTTTTGTGGCAACTGGAAATCCAGCATTATTTATCAAGTATAGTTGGATGGTCTTCCCTCCAAATTCTGATTTGGGTGAAATATCACTAGTTGTATTCCACGGCAGTATCACCAATGGTATTCTAGTCCGTGTTTTTACTTAAAGTGTGCTCTTTTATAACTTTACCAATGAGATGGAGGAAAACATTTTAAATAGCCTCAGAAACTTCTGACATAAACCATCTAAATCTGCTAATCCTTTTGAGAAATCGGGTTGTATATTCTTTCAAGGCAACTTTTGCCCTACTTGTAGTCCTTTGCTTTGGAAAAGAAATTAACTTATATATATATTACATGGCCGCGTTCGCTGATTGGACGCGAGGGGCGTGGAGCGCATCAGATTTTCTGTGGCGCCCGCCATCTTGTATTCGCCGTCGACCGCGTACAGCGCGGTGAAATGTGGATAAATAATTGTATTTAGTGCCCTGTGTTGGTATGTAAGAGTGTTTGGGGGGGTGGGGGAGTATGAGATAGGTTCAATGTTTTGTTTTTTTATGTGCCAGACGTTTTTGTTGCGTTCGATTTGTCCGCGGAGAACACGGCTGTTCTGACATTTTGTAAATAAACTAAATGGTGGGGTGTTTAGAGGACGGAGTATGTGTCATTTTTGTTCGCAAGGAAGGTAAAAATGAGCTATGAACACTCGCGGTGTACTTAATTGTTCGTAAATACACAAACTGGGGGTGTCCTCAGGACGCTGTCCGTATTGTAATCTGTCTAGTTGAATGTGTTCTAAGAACACTCGCGGTGTCCCGAAATGGTTGCAATTACACAAAATGGGGGTGTTCTGAGAATGTTGTTTGTATTGTTCGTTGTCAGGGTGAAAGTGTTTTAAGACCACTCCTTTTGTCCGGTAATAGTACAATTTCCTATGGGCGTCAACTGACTTTTTGTCCACTAAAGAAACGAAAAAATCCGGCTGGTGTGCGCCGACATTATGTGATAATCCTATGACTGGCGCTATTGACCTGGCTGACTTGCTTTTGCGACACTAAATCATATCTCCCGCCCCTAAGCCTGATATTATCAAAGCATTCATATTCCCCGCCTCTCTCTGTGACGTTACAGGGTGCGTCATCATACGGGCCCAGTTCTCTGCAGTCCTAAGTGACTTTACACAGAGCCCGGAAGACAACACATATTATGTCACAACACAGCGCGCCACAATTCGGAATATGAAACAGTGATTTTAAAGCAAACAGCAAGATTTTAAATTTTGTAAAGTACATTTATTTGACATCAAATGTTTAGAGAATATTCAGAAATTTGCATTTGTCTTTGTTGTCGATCCGCAAAAGTTCATGTTGAGGCACGCGATGTTCCTTTGCGGTACAGAGGGTGTTAGATCAGCTTACAACTCAGTGCGCCACAATTCGGAATATGAAACTGTTGTTTAAAAGTAAACAGCAGGATTGTACATTTGGTAAAGTACATTTATTTCACATGAAATGTTTAGTGAATATTCAGCGATTTGCTATTGTCTCTGCTGTCGATCAGGAAAAGTTTATTTGGAGCCACTCGTTGTTTCTTTGCGGTAGATAGGCTGTTGGTTTATGATAAAAGCAGTAAATGGTCGCTCTGATAATCGGAAGGTTGCTTCCACAACGAGCCATTAGACCACCCTATTGGTTGGTATGTTGTTTGTAGCCGCTAGTACTGCGTAAGGGCATATTGGTCCTTGGCGATTGTCCCATAAAATGGTGAGGGTCATGAAGTTGCATATTTGGACCTGCACCTGGCAGTTGAAGACCCCATCCGCTGGAGTCTGTAAATCGTGACATAGGCAAAATGGGGCCACATACCTGTAAATTAGTCATCAATGACATTTGTGATGTCATCTTTGATGTCCTGGGTGTTAGTGTTAGCAGTGCACGGTGGCACGAGTTATGGTTGCTTATGTTACCATAACTGCAGAATTTCAGGGATTTTTCGGTTTTACTTTGAACCATAACGTCCCTATAACAACGTTTTTTCACTGAATTTCATAGGATTTTAGTAGCGCAACTTAACCATAACGTCCCTTTAACAAAGAGTTTTTTTACTGAATATATATATATATATATATATATATATATATAGTGTAAAAAAAAAACTTTGTTGAAGGGACGTGATGGTTAAGTTGCGCTACTAAAAACCTATGAAATTCACAAAAAAACGTTGTTAATGAGACGTTATGGTTCGAAGTAAAACCGAAAAACGCTTGTAATTCGCCATTTATGGTAAGCTAAGCAACCATAACTTGCGCCACCATTGTGCACTAACACTAACACCCAGGACATCAAAGATGACATCAGAAATGTCATTGATGACATCACTGATGACATCACATGTACATTTACTTTGAATGAAAACTCTGTAGAAGGTATTCTTATTATAATGTTGACCAAAATGTGTCAAGGATCATTGGTATAAATAGCAAGTGTTAATTAGTGCATTAAGCAATGCGTTGACACACGTAGCATTCTATTATGAAGTTCTATGCAGTATACTAAGGTACTCATGTAGAAACATAGGGATTGTGTGCAGCATACATGATGGAGGTGCAATATTCATAAGCTAGCCATGTTGAACAGTGAAATGATAACTGTTTTCTTATTAGAGTTTTGGGTACTGTGAAACATGTGATAAGTTGGTAATGAAAACCACTTACTACATAATTGCATTATTATAGACAAATCACAAAGAGACATCACATACAAATATGAGTATATACATGAAAATTGAAGTAAAGAAAAAAACAGCGGTAGTAGCAGTATGTGTTCATAACCTAACTGATTATCTTTATGCAGAAAAATGGTTGCTCTGTTTCAAAGGTGCTCCTTACCCTATGCATATTTATCACATGATTTGACTGGACCCTAAGGGAATTACTGTAAGAACATACTTGAAGGATAAGTCTACAAATATAGTACCTTTTATATGTTTAATTCCTGACTGTTACTGAAGAGAACCATGTGGCGTAGATATGTCAGTAAAGAAAAAAAGGGGGAGCCAGACATGTGATGTCATCAGTGATGTCATTAATGACATTTCTGATGTCATCTTTGATGTCCTGGTGTTAGTGTTAGCAGTGCACAGTGGTGGCGCGGGTTATTGTCTCTTAGCTGCCCATAACTGGCGAATTTCAAGGGTTTTCTGGTTTTACTTCGAACCATAACGTCGCGTTAACAATGTTTTTTTGTGTGAATTTCATAGATTTTTAGTAGCACAACTTAACCATAACATCCCTTTAACAAAGTTGTTTTTTTCTGAATTTCACAGGTTTTTAGTAGGGCAACTTAACCATAACGTCCCTTTAACAAAGTTTTTTTACTAAAGTTGATCGGTTTCTAGTAGTAGCATGTAATCATAATGTAAAGTAACATCTGACTTCATTGCACACCTTGCGGAGAATGCCACACCCCATATGCTGGCGCACAGCACGGTGACATGTCCGAGAATCCGTACACACTTAACAATAGGATGTATGCCTCGTGCACCGTGTGGAAATACATTTTTTACTGATGCAGGAACTTCCACCTTCAACATTTACTTTTCACAGCTCGAACACTTAATCGTAGTCAGCCATTAACAATGTAGTACACAGTACATACGTTTAGCAAAAGTACTAGTTATCTGAAAAAAACATGAGCTAAGTCCATCCCTCCTCCCCAAGAAACAGCACCACTGCTGTAATGAAGGAGCATGAGAAACACTATCCCGACCTTACAAATAACACATGCACAACATTTTCCCCCGTCCACCTAGACCCCCATATTACTGTTCGGTGCCTCTTTCCTCATTTCCATCCGCAACTTTCCTTCTTAGCTGTCCTTCCCACCTTCCCAAAAAAAAGCCATCCATAAACAAAGTAAATGTTCCTTTAAGAACCACCTTTCACAGTTTAAAAATATTTAAAAAACAAAAAAAAAATGGCATACACTCCATCTACTTTATATTTCTCAGTAAAGGACATAGACACAATAACATTAGCCATTAACAAGATTTGCAAAGCAGTAACGTGTGCTACTGAAAAAGAGAAATTGTCGTTCTAACACGGAACGCCTGTGGCGTCCCGGATTAGAAAACAAAATCCTTTTCCAAGATGGCCACCATAGAAAGGGAAGGCGGTTGTTCCTTACATGGCCCCTCTTCACTTTCCATGGCAGCCTGCAAAAAGCAAAAAGGAAACGCTGTTAACATATTACCACCAGCACTTTTTCCTCCCTTTCAAATGTATTGTAATGTCAAACAACTTTACCACAAAGCCAGTAGCCACATTGTGCAGATCATGACCTTATACCATGACCCCGACATTCTGCCCACTACCCATAGCTGCAGCCTACCGCTCAGTCAATAAATGTATACCGCTATGTTTTTTAACTACATTACAACACTTTTGTAATACGAAAACACTCCCACATCTTGTCTCATAACCAACCCTAATGATATTGTACACTTTTTTGGATGACGTTCCTCTCCAGCGTAGCCGGATGCGCCCTTAAGCACCTACGTGCCGTCACGCAGAACCTGCAAATGAACACACAGCGACGTAAAACGTTTCATGTTACATTTTGAAATAATAAACAGTTTTTTAAAGGAAAACATTAACAATTTTAGAATTTGTAAAGTACTTTAATTTCACAATAAACTGTCCAAGACCATCGGACTATTCCCATTTTCTATCAAATAGTAACTTTGTTTGTTCGGTCGTCATCGAAAATGTTAATCGTGAGGCACACGTTGATCTTTTCGCATACACAACCGCTTCAGTCGCACATTGATTTCCAAGACGTCAGCATGAACTTTGGCCTACACCACCATAAAAGATGTTATGTTACTCCTAATGGCCACTCCAGCGTATGGACACATGGGGCCGGGCCGGTTGTCCCAAAATACAGTGATGGTTAGGCAGCCGGTCACGAGTACGTGCATCTGGCGTGGAAAGAATCCATCACAGTGCGGCAGAATGTAGCTGTTTGGAAAACGTAAAAGAAAATACGTATCAATACTCAACCTTTACCAAACAATTTAAAAAAAGACAAAAAGAACGTGGAAACTGATACACAAATGGATGTGGTCATACATGCAAGTTTAAAAAAATAATAGCGTTGAACATGGGTGAACCTAATGAATCTGCACTCTCCATAAGTTTAAAAAAAAATTACAACTACACAGAAAGATAGTACCTCAGTTATAATGCCAAAATTATTGTTCTGGTAATAAAAAATTAAAACTTGTTCCGGTGTAGAGTCATCAAAAGTAAACTTACACGATATTTACTGTCTCCATTGTCTTCAATAAACCCAGACAGCGATGTACTTGCAGCAAAGAATCTTCTTTAACTGATATTACATGTGTGTTACAAACGTTTTGAATACATAACCTTATCGTGTTGTTTCCAAACTTGCACTCCCTGCATTCTTACTGAATTTTCTCTTTCGCTCAAGCTCAAAAAACAATTGACCGTTATGGGTTCAGTCGGATGCGTGGGCCTACTGAGCTCGCAACCAAAAAAGCAAACCAAGTGACCTTCACTCAGAATGAAAATACATTCTGACTTGGCAACAACATATCTGAATGCATGCATGAGAACTGCTACTCCCGTACACTTGCAGAACCGCTGTTTCCATCAAACAGTTAAGGTGCCTGCCTCGGTTAACAAGTGCAATAGTGTGTTGTTTTATATGTGTTATTGGCGATGTCCGCGTACACCAAAACACGAATGAAAGATGGCGGGCGCAGCGACAGAATCTGATGCACTTCACGCCGTTCAACATCCAATCAGTGAAGGCGCCACATGTCCGTGAACATGACGCTACAGATTAGCCATTCGGTATCTTGTCTGCGGAGCGAACAGGGAAGCGTGTCCGCGGAGCGGACATAGATATCACTAATTTTTTCAGATGTACTTTTTGGTCATTTTAAAGAAAACTACTGGACGGATTGGCACCAAATTACAAAAGCATGCTTTTGGGACCAAGCTCCTGCCGCAAATTTGGTGAAAATCCATCCAGCCGCTTGGGCTGTAGACGTGCACAAAGTTTTTCCCCCATGCAGTCTATGGGAAAAAAAGATGTTTTGGGACCCCCCTTATAACCTTTCCCCCCCTGACAATCTTGAAGTACACATTATTTATTACATTTTGGCTTTAAGAAGATTAAGGGGGTAATTCATAGAATTCAGCGCACAAGTGGCGCACGCGGCTGGCGCACAGTGTGCGCGTGCGAATCCCTGCGCCAGCCGCGTGCGCCAAAATCCATTTCCGCACACAGCGTATTCATGGATTCCAGCCACCAAAACCAGCCGTGGTGCACAGTGGCGCAGCGACCCTGCAGCAGCGCCAGTTACACCCCCAAGAACGCCTCTCGCGCAGGGAAAAGCCATCAACATACCCAATCCAGCGCAAAGGGCTGCGCTAACCCTGTACCAGCACAGCAAGCGTGCTACGTGTATCACTGGGGTGCGCGGGAAGTACCTCACGCGATTGGCCCCGTGCGAGCAGGCTACGCGTATTTCAGGGGTGCGCGGGAAGTTCCACACGCGATTCCATCAGGGTACGTGTATTTCAGGGGTGCGCGGGAATTTCCACATGCGATTGGGCCCATGCGAGCAGGGTACGCGTATCTCAGGGGTGCGCAGGAAGTTCCACACGCGATTCCATCAGGGTACGTGTATTTCGGGGTGCGCGTGAAGTTCCACACGCGATATCAGCAGGGTACGTGTATTTCAGGGTGCAGGGGAAGTTACACACGCGATTCCAACAGGGTACGTGTATTTCAGGGGTGCGCAGGAATTTCCACACGCGATTGGGCCCATGCGAGCAGGCTACGCGTATCTCAGGGGTGCGCGGGAAGTTCCACACGCGATTCCATCAGGGTACGTGTATTTTGGGGTGCGCGTGAAGTTCCACACGCGATATCAGCAGGGTACATGTATTTCAGGGTGCAGGGGAAGTTACACACGCGATTTACGCAGGGTACGTGTATTTCAGGGGTGCACATGAAGTTCCACACGCGATATCAGCAGGGTACGTGTATTTCAGGGTGCAGGGGAAGTTACACACGCGATTCCAGCAGGGTACGTGTATTTCAGGGGTGCGCGGGGAGCACCACACGTGAATTGCATGTGTGGGCCCTCCCAGGTGTTCCCTCTACACCCTCCATGGCCCCTGCAGGTGGCTCACACCACAGGGGCCTACCCTGCACATGTCCTGCAGGCACCCCATCCACCATGGCCATGCCCCCCAGCCAACTCACATGTCAACTTGCACTACTGCCCACCAACGCATGTCCCCCTGCACCCCCAGCCACCAGGGGCACCGTCCACAGGCCCCCACCCATGTCTCCCACCACCCCCCAGCAGTGCAGGGGCACCCTCCACCAGGCCCCCACCCATGTCTCCCACCACCCCCACCCCCCAGCCACCAGGGGCAGCCTCCACCAGGCCCCCATTCATGTCCAACTCATGTCTCCCATCACCCCCACCCCCAGCCACCAGGGGCAGCCTCCACAAGGCCCCCACTCATGTCTCCCTGCACCCCCACCCCCAGCCACCAGGGGCAGCCTCCACCAGGTCCCCACTCATGTCTCCCATCACCCCCACCCCCCAGCAGTGCAGGGGCAGCCTCCACCAGGCCCCCACCCATGTCTACCACCACCCCCACACCCCAGCAGTGCAGGGACAGCCTCCACCAGGTCCCCACCCATGTCTCCCACCACCCCCACCCCCCAGCAGTGCAGGGAACCCACCACCAGACCCCCACCCATGTCTCCCACCACCCCCACCCCCCAGCCACCAGGGGCAGCCTCCACCAGGCCCCCACCCATGTCTCCCACCACCCCCACCACCCAGCAGTGCAGGGGCAGCCTCCACCAGGTCCCCACCCATGTCTCCCACTACCCCCACCCCCCAGCCACCAGGGGCAGCCTCCACCAGGTCCCCACCCATGTCTCCCACCACCCCCACCCCCCAGCAGTGCAGGGCACCCACCACCAGACCCCCATCCATGTCTCCCACCACCCCCACCCCCCAGCCACCAGGGGCAGCCTCCACCAGGCCCCCACCCATGTCTCCCACCACCCCCACCACCCAGCAGTGCAGGGGCAGCCTCCACCAGGCCCCCACTCATGTCTCCCTGCACCCCCACCCCCCAGCCACCAGGGGCAGCCTCCACCAGGCCCCCACTCATGTCCAACTCATGTCTCCCATCACCCCCACCCCCAGCAGTGCAGGGGCAGCCTCCACCAGGTCCCCACCCATATCTACCACCACCCCCACACCCCAGCAGTGCAGGGGCAGCCTCCACCGGTCCCCACCCATGTCTCCCACCACCCCCACCCCCCAGCAGTGCAGGGGCAGCCTCCACCAGGCCCCCACTCATGTCTCCCTGCACCCCCACCCCCAGCAGTGCAGGGGAGGCCTCCACCAGGCCCCCACCCATGTGCAACTCATGTTCCCCAGCCAACATGTCATCACAATCTAGATCCCTGGTCCCTATGGTCAGCCTCCAAATGCAAAACACCCACCCGAGTATTGCATCCGCCCACTCATAATTTGCAATTACATCACAGAACACCAATTGCAAGTTCCGAAACAAACACATTTCCCTAACATACACCCAATGGGTGTCAGTGAATCTCAAAACACATATCATGAAATGCATGAAACCAATGAGATACCACACATTGAAGTTCACCAAAAATAATATGTATTAAAGGAAACATCAATAGAATAAAAAATGAAGAAACAGAAACGTGAATGTACAAAAATGAAAAGAAGCATGACCGTCAAAAAAAGCAAAACCAAAAATAAAAATCCAAAGTAATGTCCAAAGTCAATGTCCACAAAACAAAATCCAATGTGAAATAAAAAAGAAAGCCATTGCTCCATGGTCAAAAATAGAAAAAAAAATACAATCCAACTGTCAACTATGTACATGGGAACAATCCAGGGTCCATTATCCCAACAAAATAAAGGAAACCTATCTAACTACACTAACTAAGACCATTGTGAGCCGTGCCTCTTCCGCCCGCTGCCGCTCCGCATCTATGGCGTGGCCCAACCGCTGCCACACGGAAGACACTCTCTGTCCTGGGTCCTCCTGCCCTCCGGCCGATGCCTGCCCCTCCGATGTCGAAGGCCCCGAGCCTTCATGGCTCGCACCACGTTGCTGCTGCTGCTGTGCCTCTGCCCGTGCACTGCCTCCTGCTGCCTGCACATCCTCCACCGGCTGGGGTGCAGTTGTTGATGTGGCCACCCCTGCTGGACGTCCGACTCCCAACTGTGGCAGGGATGCCTCCTCCACCAGCCTGGCCGCACCGTCAGAGGGAGCTCCACAGGGCACCCAGGTGACTGATGGGTGGGAAGATGGCACAGAGGACGACTGGTGCGTAGGGGGTCCAGTTGAGGAGGGGGTCGGAGCAAGCCCCATCAGACGGAGGAATCCGGCCTGGGTGACCTGTCCCAGCAGGCTGACGTGGTCAACGAGCCATTCGAGATGACTCGCAGTCTCTTCATGAAAAGACTGCAGGTCACCTTGCATGGCTCGTTGACGCAACGCCACACCAGCCAGGACAGGCTCAACCCGGACCTGGATAGCCACGTCCGCAGGCAGAGGAAGGCCAGTTGACGTGAGCTCATCCCCTGCCTGAAAACGGGTCTGGACGTAGGCATCCCTGCTGGTGCAAGATGATGCAGGGACAGGATCGGGGACAGGATTGCACACAGGCACCTCAGCAGCGGCCTGTGCTGCCTCCTGTCCCTGGTCCTGCACTGCACCACTAGCACCAGTGGGATCCCCACCTCCAGACCCCGTCTCTGGTGCTTGCACGGCCTCCTCCTCCACCAAACCCCCCATCAACCTGGATGACTCCGTGCCATCTTCCCCTGTTGGGCCCTGTGGGGTCCCAGCTGCCCCTTCTGCTGCCGAGGAGTCCAACTCCAACCTCCGCCTCTTGGACCTCCCCCCGGCAGCTGCGGCCTGGGACGCGGCACTGGACTCCTCACTCCCCGACGAGATGACAACCTGGGAGGGGAGCCGGGCCTTGCGTCTCCGGCTGGCGGTCGGATCCCCGCCGCTGTGCTCCACAGCACCTTCTCTGCCCTCTTCATCAGTTGACGCTGCAGACAGGGAGAAACAAAACACAGGCATCAGGGCACTGTACAATGGACACATACACACATGACAGTTGTACATGAGTGGCATTGGCAAACCTCAGACATGTCATCACAATCCCCAACACACATGTCATTACAACTCGCACACATGAGCCATACCACAGCCATATCGCAACTGCCACCACCATCCATACACATACAACAGCATGAGCAGCCAAAGGTGAGCCAGACATCACATGCAACACAGGAAGTGCACCACACATGTACACACACCACCACACTTGCATGCATGTGTACAACTCTGCCAAGTGTCGCACTGTTCAGACGGGCATCCATGTCACATCTGCCAATCAGGCTTCCACATACCGCTGTCACATGCATCCATGTTGCATCACTGTTGCACCCTTGTCAAATACACACACATGCACATGTACACAGTGCTGATACATGCAGCCGAAAACAACATACATGCGTGACATCACGGACATGTCTAATTACATACACATTCATCCAAACATGTGTGCCCACACAACTGCATTTGGCATGCAAGCCTACACACACAAGCACCATCCATGTCTCACACATTACAGCCCTCGCATGTGTCAGCCCCATGGCCCTGTACACCCCCACCCATACTCAACCCCATACAACCAGATGTGCAACCTGCACACTACTGAATAATCACCACACGCACTGCTCACAATCAGGATGCATGTACACTCACCACTCGACTCCAGACGGTTCTGCTTCTCAAGGACCTGGACGTGGAGCGCTGGGGATATGCGTTCCAGGACCCTCATCTGTTCTTCCGACAAGTGGCCCCGGCGAACCTTGGCATCCGCTGCCTTCAAGAGGCGCCGGGCCTTGTTCAGGGTCCTGGACCTGAAGTCCAACCAGCGCTTCTTGACATGTTGTAAGTCGCGGACTGCCACCCCCTCCGCGTTGATGGCAGTCACGATGTCAGTCCAGATCCGAGTCCGTCCTTCCTTGTTGGCGCGGGACCTTCCGAAGAGGGGATCATACTGCCCCAGGACTTGCTCCACCAGGACACCAACTTCGGTGGCACTGAAGCTGGTGCCCCTCTGCCTCTCTGGCCGGGGGTTGTCAGTGGTCACAGATGGTGTTTGCCCCGACATGACAACCCCAGAGGCAGGAGTGGGTGGGCAACTGGGTCCTGGGTCTGGGCTGTGGAGCGGTGGAATCCCATTCGGGAGTCTTCGGTTCCAGCAGGGATGGTCACAGCAACAGCACCCCTGGCTGATGTGCAGGCAGCAAATGGCAGGGCACGTGGGCAGCAGGCAGTCAGGCAGCAGCAGATGGCAGGCGGGAGCGTGCTCGGGGCTCTGGGGGGCAGTAGTTCGGCCTTCTGGGCAGGAGCGTGGTCTTCCGTGTGCTTACGTGTGGCCAGCTTGATACGGAGTGATTTGGCACGTGAAAAATCTGCACGTCAGCGTGTAATTCGAGGAAAGGCCCTTAGCGCGTAAGCGCGTCTGCACGCATACGCATTTTCATTGGACAGAAGGCCCCACAAGCGCAAGCGCCCCTGTGACGTGACGCGTACAGACGTGCATGCGCATTTCAGTGCGCGTGAAAAACTGCACGTCCGCGTGTTATACGAGATAAGGGCCCATGCGCGTAAGCACGCGTGGAAACTGCACGTCCGCGTGTAATACGAGGAAAGGGCCATGCGCGTAAGCGCGCGTGGAAACTGCACGTCCGCGTGTAATACGAGGAAAGGGCCCATGCGCGTAAGTGACGTGACGCGCGCGTGCGTTTCCCTCAGCACGGGTTAAAGGTGAGCGGGCCCAGCTGTTCGCTGTACGTGCCTTTCATGGAGACCGACGTGTGTTGGTGCTTCCTGTTGTTTCGCGCGCCATCACAACTTCACAGCTATCAAGGACGTATCTCTTCTTTTGGCGGGGGTATTGGCTATGCGTGTTTTTCTGCATCGCGCTAGTCAGACAGTGAGTCGCACACGCTCTTTTTCCCACTGCGGTTGCCCCTGTGTATCGCACCCGTTTTCGATGTCATAGTAGCCTGCGTGTCCCACGCGTATGCGTTATTCGTGTTACTGGGTGCCACCGCGTACTGCGGGAGGTTGAATCCACGCACGTAGGCTGCAGGGTTGTGTGCACGGTTTTACTGCAGTTTTGGGGTGCCTGAGCGTTGCGTGACCCGTCACCACATCACCGGGGTCACATACAGCCTTGCAGGTGCAGGGGGGCTGTTAACATCTTGCTTCCCACCCTCTTCACCCCAATTGCCCAGGTCAATTGTGGTGTACACCTCCCATTGGCACCACTCCATCTGTGCCAGCACTAGTACATCTGTGCCATGGTTGGGAGGCCACCAAATGTGAGGGGCGCCTCAGCTGGGCGTACTCCTCGTGGCGGGCGTGGTCGGGGACGTGGCCGTGGTGACCAGGGAGTAGGGGGACTCCAGGGTGTCCAGGGCAGCCACAGAGGGGGAAGAGGCAGGGGTGCGCCACTTGAGCACAATGTTGTGCCATGTGTCGGTGTAGCCATGCCACCACCCCCTGTGGTTCCGGGGGATGCAGCTCCTGCATCTGGCACTGGCACCCACATGACCCGGCAGTCCGTTCCATCGACTGCCACGGGCCCAAGGGTAGTGGTAGCTGCAGGTGCAGCTGTGGACACCGCCACCCAGGCTCAGGGTCTGCCAGCGCAGGCTGCGTTGGCACTTGAAGAGCCCTTGGTAGATCTCCAACAGGCCAGGGGGGAAACCATAGGGGCAGGCCGGGCTGCTCAGACCAAGACACGTGTCCCTGGGGCAGTCATGTCATCTGCTGCCCCGAACCGGGTGTTGGCAAGTGCAGGGGCAGATGCACCCAACAGCACCCCGGTTGTGAGTCTGCCAACCAGGACCGTTGCGGCCAACGACCCTCCCACAGCTGATGTTGCTGCGCAGGGTCCATTAGTGGGCACCCAGCTGCTACTGACACAAGTCAGGCCTTTGGTCATCCCTCCACCTGCCAAACCCTTGGCTCAATCCACCGAACCCACTGGCCATACTGGTCAGGGCGGCATTAGCCAGCCAGGGTCTGCGCCACAGTCCAAGAGGAGGAAGGTTGCACCTGCAGCACAGGCTGGGACCCCACACACAGCCACGACCTCCTGCACGTCGAGGAAGAAGCCTTTCTGTAAGCAGGAACTGGACTTCCTCGTGGACTACGTGCGGGGCCACAGCCGTGACATACTAGTGGGTGCCAATAGTCAGACCACGGCTGCCCAACGTGACACCCACTGGAAGCATGTTGCGGAACATGTCAGTTCATTCGGCCATGAGGTGCGCACGGCGCAGGAGTGCAAAAAGCGTTGGAATGACATCAAGCGCAGCACTAAGGCCAAGCGTGCCTCAAATTACAACTTGACTCTGGTGACTGGCGGTGGGCCTGCACCAGAGGAGGAAGAACTCACTCCGCATGAGGCTCTCGTTGCGGAGTTCATACCACCAGAATTGGTCGAAGGAGTGGGAGAGAAGCTGGACTTTGATGCCCAGTCCAGTGAGTGTTGATGCGTGTTTGTTGAGGACGTGTGTGTTTCACTTGTGGGATGTGTTGTGCATGATTGCTGCTACATGTGACGTGTACATGGTTCTGATGTGTAAGTAATGCAATGCTACCGTCATGCATGTCTCCTCTGCCTGCATGCGGGACTCCATGTAGGCATGCTCCCTTGCCCCTCCTCCGCCACTCTGCACCCCAGATCCACCTTTGCACTGGTCTGCTTCAATCTTGCCAATGTGTACTTTCTTGTTCATGTGTCCTGTGTAGATGCAAACTTCCAGCGTAGAATCTGCCAGACATATGCCGTGTGGTACAGCCTTAGTATGCGATGCAGGGTATCTCACTTGTACTGTGCATGGGTCAGATGTCCCGCAGGGACATGAGTGCCCACTCATGCTCCATGTGCATTGCACGCATGCCCCTATGTGTCCTTGACTGGATGATCACTGTAATATAAGTCCTTGGTTATATACATTGCCTGCCATCTCATCAGCCTTCCCATGTCAACTGTGGCTCAGTCCTGCGTTGCACACATGTTTAGGCTCTGACAATCTGTGTGGCTCACAGGCCTCAGCCTGTTCAATGGCCAATGACTCTGTCCAACTCTTGTTGTGTCTTCTTCACACGTGGGCGGCCTCCGGAGTTTCCATCATGTGTCCTGCCCACTGTCCCAGCATCATTTGCAGTGTTGTAATTTCAATCACATCAAGCTGTTGATGCCAGTCAACACTGCCTGTCAATACACAGGTTTATGGTCAGCCTTTTGATTCCATGCTAGGCATCCCTGCTTTGGTACTGGGGTGGAGGGGTGCTTGGCTTCTAGACATGTTACACATTGAATGCACAATGCACGTGATGTCTGAATTTGACATTGCACTGCCTTTCCTGGCACACACCATGTAGTGCTTGTACATATAGGTAGTGAGTGGCGTACACATTTTCTGCAACGCATAGACCCACTTCCATGGAAACTGCCACCTTTCAACAGGTCTGATCACAGAAGCTATTCAAAGTAGACCCAGCATGCATGCCAGGTCATATGTTGTGTGTCACATGTCTGCCGGATGCCTTTGCTGTCGGTGTGTGTGTGTGTCGTGTGCTTCTGACATGTGTATTGACATTTTTCTCTCTATTTTTCGGGTGATGACGCAATGGAGGCAGAGGATGGTGTTGTCATGCCAGACACATGGTTGGTAACGCCACATCAACCCGGCACTAGTGGGGGTCGTGGGGTGGTAGGCCACGAAAACCCCCAAGTGCTGCAGTCCATCTTGTCTCTGGCTGCCTATAAATCCAGCCTTGATGACGACTCTGACGTCCATGTTGAGTTGGATGAGCATCAAGTCCATGTGTCAGGGGTGAGTGATTCTGATGTGGACACTCCTCTGTCTGCGACACCTGCACTGAGGGATCAGACAGTCTTGGTTCCTCCGCCCGTGGTGGATCGGGACGCAGGGTCACCCTCCACACCAGTCACTGATGTGCCTGGGACATCACGTCGATGGGGGCATGTAGTCGTGCAGCCGCAGGCGGTGCCAACACAGCGAGGACCCCCGGTCCTTGGGTCCCGCAGGGGTCAAGCCCGGCAACGCGGTCGCCGCGCGTAACCGCTGTATACTTAGTGGGAGCAAGACATGACTGCCAATTCCGAACGGCAGGGGGCAGCAATGGAGAACATCGCTGAGAGCATGGAGCGTGTGGCCCGATCTGTGCTCCCCCCTGCTAGGCAGGTGCTTCTCCAGCAGCAGGCGGCACGGTCCACGGCCCGCTCGCTCAGGCTGGGCCTGGCGGCCTCAGACAGGGCACGCCAGGCTGAAATGTCGTCTCTGCGTCAAGCAATTGCTGCTCACGCAGAGGCGCACATGGATGCCCTGAGGGAGGAGTATGCTTCCCTCAGATCCACGCTGGGTGTCCTTATGATGTCCCAGAGGCAGCAGGCAGAGGAGAGGTTTGCACAGCTTGAGCGTACCATCTCGGCTGAGCTACAGGCTTGCCGGGAGGTGCAGCGGTTGTCCAGCCAGGCCTTGCAGGAGGAACTCCGTGTTACACGTGCTACCTTGCAAGAGGAAGCATGTGTATCACGGGAGGTTCTGCATGCAGACCTACGTCACATCGCCACACAGAACCAGGCTCACCCGTCCGGCAGACTTGCTGCCGACGAGGGGCAAGCTGCGGCTAGGCGTGGCCAGGCTACTGTGCCACGTCCTCCTTTCCAGGATGAGCCAGACTCGGACGACCATCTATCTCCCACATAGGTCGTGCTGTGCAGGTGTTGAGCCCATGGAGGATTTTTTTTTGGCTCAGCATCATCGCATGTGGATGTTGAGCAGCACCCTGTACCTCCCCCCTCCTGGGTGCCTCCCCTCCCCCCCGGGTCGTATGTGGCCATTTTTGATTTTTCTTTTAGTTTAGTTAGTTAAGTTTCTGTTTGATAGTTAGTTTAAATAGGTAATGTAGGTTTTCCATAGTTAGTGTAATTAGTTAATAGTTGATTTAGTTTAAAATTGCTAGTCTATTGTGCTTTCATGTGACGGTGCGGTGCTTTGTGGCTTTTGAAGGCATCCACTGTCTGTTACAGCTGGGCCCTTCATGGTTGTCTTGTGTATGTGTTTGCTGCTTGGGTTCCTTGACTCACATATGCCACTCCTGCCTCCCTTATCCATGGGCTCGCAAGGATGGTTCGGTGTTACAGCATTTTACACAAGGGCCTTGGACTGTCATATCTGTGGCATGTCTGGTGCTGTGTGACTTGTGTTGACACCCCTAGTGGGGATGATTTAGGTGTCATTGTCCACTGTTCAGCTTTTGCTAGATGGGGTGTGTCATGATTAATGTGGACATTGATTGCTATGCATTGTGTAGTATGTTTCATATCTTTCCTGTACATGTGCCTGTTGCAATTCATGCTGTAGATAGTGTTCCACACTATGGAGGTGAAAGACGGACTGATGGTGTGATTTGTGATGTGACTCTCTGACATGGTCAAGTAATGAGATGCCTGATGAGACACACACAGATGACTTTGAAGCATTAATCATGTGTTTCATGCCCTTTCTGCAGGGGGATGAGCCTCCAGAGCACCTTTGCCAGCAGACATGGCCCATTGGACGACGGAATTCTGGACCCGTTTGTTGGTGCCCACATGCACATGTGTGCAGAAGCAGAGGCACAGTGATTGCAGACCCACATCCTAGAACTGCTGACATGTTCCAAGGAACTCCAGGCAAGGTGAGCATCACAGGGGGGCCACGACACAGCAAAGCTTGTACCAGGCGATTTGCACATGCAGGCTTAGTCACAGCACTGAGGGTGAGCTTAGACAAATATTGGTGTTGAAGCACACAATGCAGCTCAGATGTGTATGTGGACTGATGGCTGCTGATAGTAGGGTTGTCTGGGACACATGCAGGGGCAGTGGCACATACCCTCCGGTACACCAAGGTCCATTGAGGCACTTGTATCAACCATGTAGCCTTCCGAGACATGGAAAGGGGCAGCTCACAGGGACATACAGCAAGGGACATACTCGGGTGCAGTGCATGTCTTTTCCACGTACTTCATGATAAATGCACTGCCAACTTTGTTTCGGTCATGGTGGTACGCAACTTGCTCTGTAGTCATGGCTTTCTATATGGGTCTGTCTGCTTACCCAGGGAACATTGCATGTTGTGTGAATTGTGACACATTGATGTTCCATTTGCCACGCACCCAGCAGCGGCTGCCTTACTGCATTGACTGTGTATGACCCGTCACAGGGGTGATGTTATATATGGGTACGAAGCATCAACCACAGATTGTCTGTTTGTAGAGTAGTCTGTTGCTATGGGGCATGTTTGGTGTTGTGTTTTTGTGCAATTGGCACATACAGGTTGTTGACTGTGTCTCTCTTTGCAGCATTGCAGTGCTCCTGTAACCGGACCTGAGAGTGCGCAGGCAGGAGGCCAGCACTCAGTGTCTTGTTGTTTTTCTTACGAACTGCTCTGCATAGGTTTGCTGGGGAGTGTACTGAGGCATGGATGTATGTGTGGTTCAATTTGGTATGTTTTTTTCTCCCTAATCACCCGTGATCCTATGCAATTTTGAAACCTGTACCCTCTACCCGGTGTTCCTGCTTCCCGTGCCTATCCAAGCAGCGTTCCCTGACCCTCTTTCCCCACTGGGGTTGTGGATGCCTGTGTAAGCCCCGAACTTGCAGGCGCCAAAACCCTAGAGGGGGTGGTTGGTTCGTACCACTCCTGAGCCTGGACTACAGAACGCCATGACAATGATGTCCAAGTCTGTTTCGTTTGTGTATGTGTTCATGCAGGTTGTACATTTTCGTGCATTCCCTAGTTTCATGTGTCATTCCTCCTCCCCTCTCCTGCCGCTCATTCCAGTCATCCAGTGTGTCAACACCTGTCCCGACTGCATATCCCTGAACCTCCTTCCCCACCAGAGTCTCAGGGGCCTGTGTGAGTCTGACCTTGCAGGCACCCGGAACATGGTGGGGGTGGTTGTTTCGTGACACTCCCGCGCCTGTACAGGGGACCTGTGACAGTAGACATCCATTCATGGTGCATCGTCCTATGTCATGTACCATACATGGCTCACATCCTGTCGAGACATTGTTTTGCTGTGCTACCTTGGTTGTTGCATCATTGTGGTAGTACTTGGCCTTTGTGAGGTACTGCTACGTCAAGTCATCTACTGGAGGGTGTTCGGGTTCGTTTTTATGCCTTGGATTTTGTGATTTTGGAAATGAGTGTGGATTCTGAGGGATCAGGCATCTTTTTACACACAAGGTGGGAGATGGTGACGAAGGGTAAAGGTGATCCTGTGGCCAGGTGGAATTGAGGTTTGGTGGCTCCATGACCCAGGTGCAGTTGTTCAGTGGGTCATGGTCATTTGTGAGGGAGGGGGGGGTTGTTGTTGATAGTTGCCTTGCCCTGCAGTGTGATGGGAACTCTGACATAGTAATGGTGGTATCCTATGTACATGTTGTGCTCTGCTGATCAATGCCTGTTCATGTGTTGTGTTTTCCTTTCAGGTGCGAGGGGATAGTTGTGGTTTGACATGCTGGGGTGTACACATGGTGGATGTTCACATGTGATGTGTAGGGAACACTGATGGTCACTTGAGTGCACATGCATATGTGGAGTGCATGTCCTTGCAGAACCACACACTTGCACTCTGATGCACTACATGTACTCCCACCCTTGCATATCCACGTGTACACTGTTTGCCTTCTGGTGCCCACTGTGTCCCGGCAGCACATGTTCTGTGACTGATCATGGATTCAGTACATGCCTAATTTGCTGTTTGACGTGGTCTGTCACTTAGATGTGATGCTCAGGGTGTGCATCACACATAATGGCTGTTCACTGTCCTGTGCGCTGAGCAGTGTGATGCAGGAGTAGGACACTGCACACATGAGCTGCAGTGTTGATTTTGCAATGCATAATGTGCATGTAGACAGGCATTCATTGTGATGTTACGTCTATGACTGTTGTAATGCATTTGGAAATGACTTATTTTGGGTGGGAGGTTGTTGATCTGTCATTTCATCTGATTCTGGGTCAGGCAGCAGTGACCGATGCCACTGTGCATTTAGGACATGGCAATGTGTACCTTATTGTTACTGCATTGGTGTATGGGTATTGCGTGCCATGTCATGTTGATGTTTGGGAGGGTTTGAGTGACATGACAGTGATGGCCATGGCCTGTTTTGCAGGTGTGTGTGATGCACACCTTGCATGTCCGTGTCATCCGCTTCTCAGAGCAACTAGCTGGGGGTAGATTTCTCTCCACAGCAGGGCCCTCCTCCTGGAACAGACTTCCGGCCTGACTTGAGGGGAATCATCTGCAGTTCTGGAAGCACCTCAAGACCTTCCTATTTGCTTCTGCTTACTGTCTGACTCTCCCTTGCAGAATTCTCCACTGGAACTGCACAGGAGCTGCAACTGGCCCACTCTCACCGACCTCGGTCCCTGGCCCAGCCACTCTCCACTTGCACTGCCTCCCTGGCAACCCCTGCACTGCAGTACTGTCTCTCTATCCCTACAGCCCTCCCTTCCCAGCACTTTTTTGCACTTACCTTTGTAGTTGCCACCAGGCGACCTATGTATTATTTTTTTGGGCTACTTCCCCTGTACTGGACTCCCCCCCACCCTTCCCCTTGCACTTTTCCCATTCCCCCTACCCCTGCACTTGCACGATCCCAATGACACCTGGCCTAGTAGTACCGTTCCCTGTGTTCCCTTGTTCCCCACTCCCTGCCTCATTGCGCCTTGCAATACTTGTGTATGGCCCATATCATGTCATATGCCATATGTGTGCCTTTTGGTCACACAGGATAGCTTGTGTTTAAGTAGCTAGGGATGCAGACGATGTGGCACTTCCATGGCAACTTTCTCAGGGTGGTAGGGTTGTGACAGTTAACTGTCTCTTTGTCATCATCGATTGTCACCTGGTATGTGCCAGGCCTGTGTGCACTCCGCAGGGGTGGGAGTTTAGGTGAAAAATCTGGCCACAAGCTGGGTCCGGGCTTCCTCGCCACGTGCCCTGTCCCCTCCCATGGGCAGCGCCTGTGCCTGTGGTTGGGGATGTGGGGGCACCACCATGTCCACCAGGACGCCCTGCCGTGTTGCAACATTGTGCAGGACACATGCTGCCACAATGATCCTGCACACTACTGGTGGTGCATAGAGTAGTTGGCCACCAGAGCGGTCAAGGGAGCGGAAACGTGACTTGAGCACTCCGAATGTGCGCTCCACCATTCCCCCTGGTTGCAATATGGGCGGCGTTGTATCTTACCTGGGGTGGTGTGGTGGGGTTCGGAAAGGCGTCATCATGTGGTTGCTCAGAGGGTAGGCACTGTCCCCTGGGCAGGTGATAATAGTTGAGATTATTAGGGTTTGGATATTTGTCTGTGTGTGACTTGCATGCATGTGCAAGGGCATTTGTACTGACCTAGGAGCCATGTGTCGCCATGCTGCCCAGCTTCCAGGGCCCGGCTCAGGGCGGACATTCTGTATATGAAACTGTCATGGGTGGAGCCAGGGTAGTTTGCATAGACAGAGGTGATGATTCCCTTTGCATCACATACCACCTGTACATTGATGGAATGCCAGTGCTTGCGGCTTCGGTAGATGTGCTCAATGGCCCTAGGTGGACGTAGGGCCACATGGGTGCAATCTATGGCACCGAGCACTTTGGGGAAGTGTGCCACCCTGAAAAAATCCAGGACAACGGCCTGCCTTTCTGCGGGTGTTCTGGGCATGTATATGTGCCTGCGGAATGAGGGGTGCGCTGTCATGATTGCCAGTACCTGGTGTAGGCAGCGTGACTGCGTGGCCTGTGAGACCCCCCCCACTATGGCAGTAGTCCGCTGAAATGACCCAGTGGCCAAAAAATGCAGGACATTGAGCAGCTTCTCCAAGGGGCTCAATGCTTAGGAGCAAAGGGTGGGGGATGTGAGGTCATCTTCCCACTCCCTGACCAGGTCTAGGATGAAATGGGGTGGAAACCTATACCTGCCATAGACCTGGTTGTCAGGCATCCCAAAAAGGCTTGTCCGTGGTGCGAAAATGCGTGCCCCGGCTATTCTCCTCCTCCTGCGGTGTCCCACGATCAGTGCAGCGACAAATGGGGCATTCATCGTAGCTGTATATACGCGTTTGTTGTTTGCGCGCACTTTTATGCTGTGCGCAGGGACGCTTCCGCCTGCCTTCGTGTGGCAGACGCGTTGACGCCTGTGCACGTCTTTTGCCGTGCGCGGGTTTCCCGTATTCGGATACGGTCCGAGTGTCATCGCGTGTGATCGGAGGGGAGTGAGCGTACACGCAACTGGCCTGGGTACTTGTGTTTCGGGGTGGGCGGGAAGTTCCACACGCGATTAGCCTGGGTACGTGTGTTCCGGGGTGCCGGGAACTTTCACACGCGATTGGTGGAAATCCACGTGTGTTCTGTCATCACGTGCAATGAGGGAAACACCTGCGCGCGTCACGTCACAGACGCGCTCACGCGCTAAGGGCCTTTGGTCCAATGAAATCGCATATGCGTGCTGCCGTGCATACGTGCATGGGCCCTTTCCTCGTATTACACACGGACGTGCAGTTTTTCACGCATTCTGAAATGCGCATGCACGTCTGTACGCGTCACGGCACAGGGGCGCTTGCGCTTGTGGGGCCTTCTGCCCAATGAAAATGCGTTTGCGTGCAGACGCGCTTATGCGCTAAGGGCCTTTCCTCGAATTACACGCTGATGTGCAGATTTTTCACGTGCCAAATCACTCCGTATCAAGCTGGCCATGCGTAAGCACACGGAAGACCATGCTCCTGCCCAGAAGGCCGAACTACTGCCCCCCAGAGCCCCGAGCACGCTCCCACCTGCCATCTGCTGCTGCCTGACTGCCTGCTGCCCACGTGCCCTGCCATTTGCTGCCTGCACATCAGCCAGGGGTGCTGTTGCTGTGACCACCCCTGCTGGAACCGAAGACTCCCGACTGGGATTCCATCGCTCCACAGCCCAGCCCCAGGACCCAGTTGCCCACCCACTCCTGCCTCTGGGGTTGTCATGTCGGGGCAAACACCATCTGTGACCACTGACAACCCCCGGCCAGAGAGGCAGAGGGGCACCAGCTTCAGTGCCACCGAAGTTGGTGTCCTGGTGGAGCAAGTCCTGGGGCAGTATGATGCCCTCTTCGGAAGTTCCCGCGCCGACAAGGAAGGACGGACTCGGATCTGGACTGACATCGTGACTGCCATCAACGCGGAGGGGGTGGCAGTCCGCGACTTACAACATGTCAAGAAGCGCTGGGAGGACTTCAGGTCCAGGACCCTGAACAAGGCCCGGCGCCTCTTGAAGGCAGCGGATGCCAAGGGGCGCCGGGGCCACTTGTCGGAAGAACAGATGAGGGTCCTGGAATGCATATCCCCAGCGCTCCACGTCCAGGTCCTTGAGAAGCAGACCCGTCTGGAGTCGAGCGGTGAGTGTACATGCATCCTGATTGTGAGCAGTGCGTGTGGTCATTATTCAGTAGTGTGCAGGTTGCACATCTGTTTGTATGGGGTCGAGTATGGGTGGGGGTGTACAGGGCCGTGGGGCTGACACATGCGAGGGCTGTAATGTGTGAGACATGGATGGTGCTTGTGTGTGTAGGCTTGCATGCCAAATGCAGTTGTGTGGGCACACATGTTTGGATGAATGTGTATGTAAGTAGACATGTCCGTGATGTCACGCATGTATGTTGTTTTCGGCTGCATGTATCAGCACTGTGTACATGTGCATGTGTGTGTATTTGACAAGGGTGCAACAGTGATGCAACATGGATGCATGTGACAGCGGTATGTGGAAGCCTGATTGGCAGATGTGACATGGATGCCCGTCTGAACAGTGCGACACTTGGCAGAGGTGTACACATGCATTCAAGTGTGGTGGTGTGTGTACATGTGTGGTGCACTTCCTGTGTTGCATGTGATGTCTGGCTCACCTTTGGCTGCTCATGCTGTTGTATGTGTATGGATGGTGGTGGCAGTTGCGATATGGCTGTGGTATGGCTCATGTGTGCGAGTTGTAATGACATGTGTGTTGGGGATTGTGATGACATGTCTGAGTTTTGCCAATGCCACTCATGTACAACTGTCATGTGTGTATGTGTCCATTGTACAGTGCCCTGATGCCTGTGTTTTGTTTCTCCCTGTCTGCAGCGTCAACTGATGAAGAGGGCGGAGAAGGTGCTGTGGAGCACAGCGGCGGGGATCCGACCGCCAGCCGGAGACGCAAGGCCCGGCTCCCCTCCCAGGTTTTCATCTCGTCGGGGAGGGAGGAGTCCGGTGCCGCGTCCCAGGCCGGAGCTGCCGGGGGGAGGTCCAAGAGGCAGAGGTTGGAGTTGGACTCCTCGGCAGCAGAAGGGGCAGCTGGGACCCCACAGGGCCCAACAGGGGAAGATGGCACAGAGTCATCCAGGTTGGTGGGGGGTTTGTTGGAGGAGGAGGCCGTGCAAGCACCAGAGACGGGGTCTGGATATGGGGATCCCACTGGTGCTAGTGGTGCATTGCAGGACCAGGGACAGGAGGCAGCACAGGCCGCCGCGGAGGTGCCTGTGTGCAATCCTGTCCCCGATCCTGTCCCTGCATCATCTTGCACCAGCAGGGATGCCTACGTCCAGACCTGTTTTCAGGCAGGGGATGAGCTCACGTCAACTGGCCTTCCTCTGCCTGCGGACGTGGCTATCCAGGTCTGGGTTGAGCCTGTCCTGGCACAATGAACAGAGACCCTCCAAAGTGGTGCCATTCTGTCTGGGTTACCACAGGGGTGTGGGAGGGGGTTTAGGCACCCCAGACCGAGTTGCCTTGCCAACTCCGGTCGCCCTCTGGAGTGATTGGCCCAGGTGGTGAGCCTTCCCGCTCACCACTTAGCATGCATTGATTGACAGCTAGGCTGAATGAATGGGGGTCTTCTGCATAAAAGCAGGGCTTTTGGGACTGGATCTTCAGAAGTCGCCACAGGACCTAAGAATCTGACGAGGGTAACGCTGAGCCGAACCTGCAACGATGACACCTCTGGTGGAGCCCTGCTGAGCCGACTCACCACTTCCCGATGACAGAGGAGATCTCCCTGCCGGAGAGTCTCTTCCCGTGACTGGTGGGAACAACCAGTCCCCTTTGCTTTTTATTCGCCTCAGGACGCAGTGGTCGAATTTCCCATGCAGAGCACCTCGGCAACCGGATAGCCACTACCCCTGTACCGCGACCAAAAGGTGGTGCCTTGTGACGGAGCACTCCGCGGCTGGTCTCTTCCCAGGTGGTGCACCGGACTTCACTTTCCTTCGACAACGAGATCATCTCTACTCTTGGCCAAGACCCGACGTCCATCCACCACCAGGAACAACTGCCCCCGCCGGAGCTGCCCACCACAACAAGGTACCGTGTCCGCCTGGCTTCCCTTTCATTCGGTTCGAGTGAGGTGTCTTAATCCTCTCCGTTCCACTGGGTCGCCTCCAAGCTTTGCTCATTCTTTGTTCTGAACTGGTTCAATCTGCCAATAACAATTTGCTATAAAGACTTGAATGCATCTCCACTAGAGACTTTTTGGGATATCGCGCCTTGCCTCTCTCCGAGTGGGCCTGGCCTCCGAACTTTATGATCTATTGTGATTCTTGCCTTCCTGCCTTGCATTTTATCCACGTAGGATTGAACTGTGTTGATTTCATAACCTGCCTATCTTTTTCTCTCCCTTCCTAACTAATATTCGAGTGTCATCTAGGTATACACCTCTGTCTGAAAATAAGTGGTACCAGAAGAACCTAGAGTTGTCGATATTTTGCTAGGGGGATTGATCGTTTTCTACTTCGTAGAGTAATTGTGTTTGGTTTGTTTGCCGTGATTTGCTTTAGTGTTTTGCATAGATGTTGTGTTATAAATAAATACCTTGATATCTTTACACTAAGCCTCGTTGCGTGTTTGCTTGTCTTGCTGTGAAGAATTGCCCTATTTTGTATACTCAACATACTGCTCAACTTTTCTTGAGAGAAGTCTGACTGCTCAGCCACAGCTACCAAGTGAATCTGTGTGGTACAGACTGCTACCAAGTGGGTTCACCGCCAACGCCTGTAGTCCTAAATCTTTTGCAGTGGTCCCAGAGGGAACTGCACAGGTTTCCGCCTAACAGACATGAGTGGGGGCCTGCTGGCAGGTGCCCCACAGTGCTGGGGGGTGGGGGTGCAGGGGAACATGAGTTGGGGGCCTGCTGGCAGGTGCCCCACAGTGCTGGGGGTTGGGGGTGCAGGGGGACATGAGTTGGGGCCTGCTGGCAGGTGCCCCACAGTGCTGGGGGGTGGGGGTGCAGGGGGACATGAGTTGGGGGCCTGGTGGCGGGTGCCCCACAGTGCAGGGGGGTGGGGGTGCAGGGGGACATGAGTTGGGGGCCTGGTGGAGGGTGCCCCACAGTGCTGGGGGGTGGGGGTGCAGGGGGACATGAGTTGGGGGCCTGCTGGCAGGTGCCCCACAGTGCTGGGGGGTGGGGGTGCAGGAGGACATGAGTTGGGGCCTGGTGGAGGGTGCCCCACAGTGCAGGAGGGTAGGGGTGCAGGGGGACATGTGTGGGGGCCTGGTGGAGGGTGCCCCACAGTGCTGGGGGTGGGGGTGCAGGGGGACATGAGTTGGGGGCCTGGTGGAGGGTGCCCCACAGTGCTGGGGGGTGGGGGTGCAGGGGGACATGAGTTGGACATGAGTGGGGTCTGCTGGCAGGTGCCCCACAGTGCTGGGGGGTGGTGGTGCCGGGGGACATGAGTTGGGGGCCTGCTGGCAGGTGCCCCACAGTGCTGGGGGGTGGGGGTGCAGGGGGACATGAGTTGGACATGAGTGGGGGCCTGCTGGCAGGTGCCCCACAGTGCTGGGGGATGGGGTTGCAGGGGGACATGAGTTGGGGGCCTGCTGGCAGGTGTCCCACAGTGCTGGGGGGTGGGGGTGCAGGGGGACATGAGTTGGGGGCCTGCTGGCAGGTGCCCCACAGTGCTAGGGGGTGGGGGTGCAGGGTGACATGAGTTGGGGGCCTGGTGGAGGGTGCTCCAGAGTGCAGGGGGATGGGAGTGCGGGGGGACATGAGTTGGGGGCCTGGTGGAGAGTGCCCCACAGTGCTGGGGGGTGGGGGTGCAGGGGGACATGAGTTGGACATGAGTTGGGGGCCTGCTGGCAGGTGCCCCACAGTGCTGGGGGGTGGGGGTGCAGGGGGACATGAGTTGGACATGAGTGGGGGCCTGCTGGCAGGTGCCCCACAGTGCTGGGGGTTGGGGGTGCAGGGGGACATGAGTTGGGGCCTGCTGGCAGGTGCCCCACAGTGCTGGGGGGTGGGGGTGCAGGGGGACATGAGTTGGGGGCCTGGTGGCGGGTGCCCCACAGTGCAGGGGAGTGGGGGTGCAGGGGGACATGAGTTGGGGGCCTGGTGGAGGGTGCCCCACAGTGCTGGGGGGTGGGGGTGCAGGGGGACATGAGTTGGGGGCCTGCTGGCAGGTGCCCCACAGTGCTGGGGGGTGGGGGTGCAGGAGGACATGAGTTGGGGCCTGGTGGAGGGTGCCCCACAGTGCAGGAGGGTAGGGGTGCAGGGGGACATGTGTGGGGGCCTGGTGGAGGGTGCCCCACAGTGCTGGGGGTGGGGGTGCAGGGGGACATGAGTTGGGGGCCTGGTGGAGGGTGCCCCACAGTGCTGGGGGGTGGGGGTGCAGGGGGACATGAGTTGGACATGAGTGGGGTCTGCTGGCAGGTGCCCCACAGTGCTGGGAGGTGGTGGTGCAGGGGGACATGAGTTGGGGGCCTGCTGGCAGGTGCCCCACAGTGCTGGGGGGTGGGGGTGCAGGGGGACATGAGTTGGACATGAGTGGGGGCATGCTGGCAGGTGCCCACAGTGCTGGGGGATGGGGTTGCAGGGGGACATGAGTTGGGGGCCTGCTGGCAGGTGTCCCACAGTGCTGGGGGGTGGGGGTGCAGGGGGACATGAGTTGGGGGCCTGCTGGCAGGTGCCCCACAGTGCTAGGGGGTGGGGGTGCAGGGTGACATGAGTTGGGGGCCTGGTGGAGGGTGCTCCAGAGTGCAGGGGGATGGGAGTGCGGGGGGACATGAGTTGGGGGCCTGGTGGAGAGTGCCCCACAGTGCTGGGGGGTGGGGGTGCAGGGGGACATGAGTTGGACATGAGTTGGGGGCCTGCTGGCAGGTGCCCCACAGTGCTGGGGGGTGGGGGTGCAGGGGGACATGAGTTGGACATGAGTGGGGGCCTGCTGGCAGGTGCCCCACAGTGCTGGGGGATGGGGTTGCAGGGGGACATGAGTTGGGGGCCTGCTGGCAGGTGCCCCACAGTGCTGGGGGGTGGGGGTGCAGGGGGACATGAGTTGGGGGCCTGCTGGCAGGTGCAACACAGTGCTAGGGGGTGGGGGTGCAGGGTGACATGAGTTGGGGGCCTGGTGGAGGGTGCTCCAGAGTGCAGGGGGATGGGAGTGCGGGGGGACATGAGTTGGGGGCCTGGTGGAGAGTGCCCCACAGTGCTGGGGGGTGGGGGTGCAGGGGGACATGAGTTGGACATGAGTGGGGGCCTGCTGGCAGGTGCCACACAGTGCTGGGGGGCGGGGGTGCAGGGGGACATGAGTTGGAAATGAGTGGGAGCCTGCTGGCAGGTGCCCCACAGTGCTGGGGGGTGAGGGTGCAGGGGGACATGAGTTGGGGGCCTGCTGGCAGGTGCCCCACAGTGCTGGGGGGTGGGGGTGCAGGGGGACATGAGTTGGGGGCCTGGTGGAGGGTGCCCCACAGTGCTGGGGGTGGGGGTGCAGGGGGACATGAGTTGGACATGAGTGGGGGCCTGTTGGCAGGTGCCCCACAGTGCTGGGGGGTGGGGGTGCAGGGGGACATGAGTTGGGGGCCTGCTGGCAGGTGCCCCACAGTGCTGGGGGGTTGGGGTGCAGGGGGACATGAGTTGGGGACCTGGTGGAGAGTGCCCCACAGTGCAGGGGGGTGGGGGTGCTGGGGGACATGAGTGGGGGTGCAGGGTAGTCCCCCGTGGTGTGGGCTGCCTGCAGGGGCCATGGAGGTTGTGGAGCGAACACCTGGGAGGACCCACACAGCCAATTCATGTGTAGTACTCCACTGAACCCCTGAAATACACGTACCCTGCTGATATCGCGTGTGAAACTTCCCGGACACCCCAAAATACACGTACCCAGGACATTCGCATGTGGGACTTCCAGCGCACCCCTGGAATACACGTACCGAGCTGAAATCACGTGTGAAACTTCCCGCGCACCCCAGTAATACACGTACCACGCTCGCACAGGGCCAATCGCGTGTGAAACTTCCCGCGCACCCCTGAAATACACGTACCCTGCTGAATTCACGTGTGTAACTTTCCGTGCACCTCAAAATACACATACCCAGGACATTCACGTGTGGAACTTCCAGCGCACCCCTGATATACACATACCCTGATGGAATTGCATGTAGAACTTTCCGCGCACCCCTGAAATACACGTAACCTGCTGAATTCACGTGTGTAACTTACCGCAAACCCCAAAATACACGTACCCAGGACATTCGCGTGTGGAACTTCCAGCGCACCCCAGTGATACACGTACCCTGATGGAATCGCGTGTAGAACTTTCCGCGCACCCCTGAAATACACGTACCCTGCTGAATTCACGTGTGTAACTTCCTGCCCACCCCAAAATACACGTACCCAGGACATTCGCGTGTGGAACTTCAGCGCACCCCTGATATACACGTACCCTGATGGAATCGCGTGTAGAACTTTCCGCGCACCCCTGAAATACACGTACCCTGCTGAATTCACGTGTGTAACTTCCCGCGCACCCCAAAATACACGTACCCAGGACATTCGCGTGTGGAACTTCCAACGCACCCCTGGAATACACGTACCCAGCTGAAATCGCGTGTGAAACATCCCGCGCACCCCAGTAATACACGTACCCAGCTGAAATCGTGTGTGAAACTTCCCGCGCACCCCAGTAATCCACGTACCACGCTCGCACAGGGCCAATCGCGTGTGAAACTTCCCGCGCACCCCTGAAATACACGTACCCTGCAGAATTCACGTGTGAAACTTCCAGCGCACCCCTGATGTACACGTACCCTGATGGAATCTCATGTGGAACTTCCCGCACACCCCTGAAATACACGTACCCAGCTGAAATAATGTGAGGAACTTCTCGCGCACCCCAGTGATACACGTACCCCGCTTGCCCTGCTGGTACAGGGTTAGCGCAGCCCTTTGCACTGGATTGGGGATTTTGATGGCTTTTCCCTGCGCAAGGGGCGTTCTTGGGGCGTAACTGGCGCTGCTGCAGGGTCGCTGCGCCACTGTGCGCCACGGCTGGTTTTGGTGGCTGGAATCCATGAATACGCTGTGCGCGGAAATGTATTTTGGCGCACGCGGCTGGCGAAGGGATTCACACGTGCACACTGCGCCAGCCGCGTGCACCACTTGTGCGCTGAATTCTATGAATTACCCCCATAATGTCTGCAATTAGTGATACTTAGTTAAAATTCAGCATACTAGAATTGATTAAAATTATTGTTAATACAAATAAAATTAATTATTAAACATATATCAAAAACCTATATGGGTATTGGATAGTCAATTCATGCTGATGTTTTCAAGATGTTCGTACTTCGTGAACAATAGACTGTAAACCGTTCTCAATGTTGGAATCTACCAGCTCCTCTTACCAAAGATGCACTGTAGGCATCACCTTTCCTTATCGTTAAAACATTTCCTGACACATAACTCACCAATAACAACATTATTTAAGAATCACCCTGAGTGCATAAAACCGAGAGAGAAGGTCCCATACTTGGCCTTCATGTTGGACAGCTGCCTTTTATCTCAAACCATGATGTTTTGGGAAGAGAAAGAGAGAAAGGTATATATATAAGAAGAGAAAAGAGAATAACAAGATGGAAGGAAAGACACATAGAAAGGATAAGAGTACAGAATAAAATAGAATAGGATTTAATAAAATTATATATATATTTATTCACTGACAAACTATTTGAAAGGGACACTATAGTTACTTTGCACTAATAACAACCTATCCATATTATGGTTACAAGTACAACCGAAAACCCTCAGAAATTCACCAGTTATGGTAAGCTAAGCACCCATAACTTGTGCCACCACTGTGCACTGCTAAAACTAACACCCATGCCATCAAAAATGACATCACACATGTCATAATGTTTTTTTTCACTGAATTCCATAAGTTTTTAACAGGATACTGTTAGTTTGTATAGATGTACGGTACATCATACAGTGGCCCTATACTAATAGCCACAGCGGTTGCGAACAGTGCATCTGTTTGCATACATCAGATGGAGTCCAACCTGCCGAGAAAAGGAGGCGGAATCGTACAAAGTGGTACCATGCAACAAAGACAAGAAATATATACAAAAAGCAGCAAGTGTGTGAATGAGAAGGGAAAATGCATTAGCTGTACATAGTCTGTGCTTTCGAAACAAACAGCCCAAAGGCATAGGGTATGCAGGATAATGGAATGCACCTACAAGAAAACTTAATTGGCATTTGTATGCCTTGCCTGACTGCATTAGCTTGTGCAGAGCTCGCCCTGATTGCATGATTTTTTCTTCTCCCTGAATTTGCCACCAGTGCGTCCTTTGGGCACCTACTGCACCAGATGTGCCACTGCTGCATTCATTTATACTATACTCGACTGCATCGCTACCTTTTGCACCCCCAACTAAGCAGCCTCACACCCCAATTAATATACTGCTGAATGTACTACCTGTACCACTTGCTCCAAGTACCCCTCACATCCGTTGCCGAGCATTTCTTTGCTCAACACGAGTCGGAATGCCTTATCTTCATTGCACCATTACCACGCCCTTACTCAGTATGTACATGCCCCAAATATTACACTGTATACTATTCCTACTCTGCAACCTGACTACGACTGTCTGGACCCTTCCCAGCCTCAGTAGAGCCATACACATACAGACCACCATGTTATTTAATATGTCCAGTATGACTTGCTCAACACTCACCACTAACCTTAGTCTACCAGCAGCAGAGAGCATCCCCCTTACCTGTCTGCCCACCTGCTCACAGTCTATCACCAGCACCACACCCACCACTACTGCAACACCACCTAACCCATACCTGAACTGTCCTGCATTATGGCTGGAACACTTTGCCGCCAAACCTAAACCTAATCAACATCGCACTACGCATATCAGGAACTCTAGACTAGGTACGAGATTCCCTCTTGCAGCCCAGTGCTTACACAATCTCATTTCCAATTCCAAATTCCAGAACATCTCTAGCAAACACACATACACTCCTAAGTTCATATCTTCCAAGAATATCCCACCCAAGGCTCCTACCATCACCAACACCAATCACGCCTGTGATAAAGCCTCAATCAGTCACTGTGCTTTAATAAATGCACATGCTCTGGATATTGCAGACTATATCACAGTCCATGACTTAGATATCTTAGCCGTTACTGAGACCTGGCTACATGCAGCTGCAGGACCAACTCTCTCACTCGCCCTCCCTAACAGTTACTCCATCACTAGATGTGCCAGAGATTCCAACCAATCCAAAGGCTGGGGCGTCGTCTTTATCGCTCAGAAGTTGCCTCAGCCTCAGACCTATTCCAAATCAGCATATCCTATCAGCTGAGTTATTGTCCGTCAAGTTGCCTATCTCGCCCACCCAAACGGTTACCATGCATCTCATTTATAGGGCTCCAGGTCCAGTTTCTACCTACGCAGAAGACATTACCACCCTCTTAGTAGCCAACAGTAAGCCCACCTCAGAAATCATCCTTCTAGGTGATCTTAATCTTGGCTTCCAAGATGCCAAGACCATAAAGACCTAGACATTGCTAGCACTATAACTCAATTGGGCTTTTCCCATCCCATCCAGGAACCACCCACATCAAAGGGAGAACCCTCGATTTGCTGGTAGACCTTAACTGCAGCATCAACATAGTGTCCAATACACCCTGCGCCTGGTCAGATCACCACATGGTAACTTTCAATATCAACTCTGACAACATATGTTCTAATCAGAACATCGCCCCACCTATCAGCACGAGAAATAAAAGGGACATAACAAGTGAGAAACTAATATTACCCATATGAAACAATTATACTGTCATGTGCCGACCCTACGGCCCTAGTCGACATTTATAATCAAGCTATACTCAAAGCCATCAATACCATTGCACCACTTAAACTTCGAAAATCTAAACCACGTGCACACCTCAACTCTTGGTTTATACCACACCTTAGAACGCTTTGCAAGGAGAAAAGAAATGCCGAAGCCCACTGGAAAGGCCTACCATCTCCTGTGAATAAGGACAGACTCATATTAGAATCCCTCAACTACAAAGAGGCAATCCTCCAAGCAACAAAAAGACATCTATAACAATCAGATTTCACAAGCTAAGCCGAGTACAAAAGAGCTCTTTAAGATACTTAAAGAACTAGAATCTCCTTCAGCTCCCCCAGATACCTGTGTCAAAGATAGCATGTGGTGCTATAATATCCAAAAAGCACTCTTTGAAAAAATTACTATGCTACAAACCAAGATCAACCTAAAAAAGCAGCCAGTCCACTGACACACAGCACAGTATTCCCACCAGAGCGTCTGACCTTCCTGAACACACCCACAAACCCTTCAACTTCTCACCACTCTCTATCAAAGAGGTAGAAAACATCATCTTCAAACTTAAAACTTTGAACTGCCAGGGTGGCACATGCCCAGCCCCCATCATTAAGGAAGCCACCAATGAAATAGCACCATTCATCACTGCCTTAATAAATGCCTCTTTCAACACAGGCATTGTGCCAAACAACCTCAAAGATGCCTGACTCCTTCCCTTACTAAAAAAAACACATTAGACCCGAGTACCCCCAAAAAATACAGGCCCATCACCACCATCCCTTTATTACTCAAAATCCAGGATAGAGCAGCTTACCTGCAGATCCAAGACTATCTAGAATCTAAAGACCTCCTCAGCCTTAGACAATCCTGCTTCCGAACTGAAACGGCTTTAATCGATTTAAAAACCCAAATCGAAGACCTCAAGGATAACGGGAAGTTGGCCCTCCTCCTACTGCTCGACTTGTCAGCAGATTTTGATTTGATCAATCACCAAATACTCTGCCAATACCTCAAATCTGCAGCCCACTTCTCTGACAAAGCCACCACCTGGATCAGTTGATTCCTGGAGACTAGATCCATGAGGGTCTTCTCTCCACTGACATCTGCGGAACCATCACTAGTCCTGTTTGGGGTCCCCAAGGATCATGTGTATCACCAACTCTCTACAAGGTTTATGGTCTTTCCATCGATGGAAATGCATCGAATGTAAATCCATCAAAATGCTATCTTTAACATGTAATGGTACATATCCATCAAAACCAGTCCATCGAATATAGGAATTGACACATTTCAAAGATAGCATTTCGATACATTTATTTTTCAGATTAAAATGTTACATGGGGCCGCCCAGTGCTGATATCTTCAAAGTATTTTGTCACTAGCCAACTTCATGTAACTTTTCATTTCTTTTTTGTTTTTTGGGGGGTTTCCCCCAACCGCTCACCCTAATCCCCAAGGCACCCCCAACAATAACCAAACTCTAACCCTAATTCTAACCCCTGCCCTACCCCTTACACTAACCCTAATACTAAATCCAACCCTTCACCCTACCCTTACACTAACCCTAACCCTTGCCCTAGACCTTACCCTACCCCTAACACTTACATTTAAAACATCCATTGAATATCAATTGAATTTTATTCAAAGAAAATACATTTTGATGGAAAGTATTTTCAATGAATAAAATTCAATGGAAATGACTTAGATGAATAGATTTTCGATGGAAAGTCTAGATACCCTCTACAATGTATTTACGAAGCCCTTCTTCGATATGCTTGACTATTTGTGTGTCACCTACATGAACTACGCAGATGTCACCCAAATACTCATCCCAATTACTGGAGACCACAAAGCAGATTCCAAAGCACTAAAAGACATATATCTGGTCATCCAGGCTTGGATGGCTCAACATGGGCTCTTTCTTAATGATGATAGGATAGAGTTACTCATCCTTGGATCCCAACCAAGCCTTAATAAACTAGATCCAGCCTTCAACTCTTTCATCATCAATGACAATACCATCAAGGTATCCCACGACACAAAAACCCTTGGCATATATCTAGACTCCACACTATCCTTAACAAGACAAACCAATGCCATAACCTCCTCAACAGCCTATACATGTAAACTCATTACATGTAAACTCACCACATTCTGTCAACCATTCCTCACCGCTACTAATTGCATTACCATTGCTAGAACCCTGACCATGTTGAAACTCGACTATTGCAACACCCTTTATTTAGGTACCAGCCAAGGGAACCTAAACAAACTACAGGTAACACAAAACAACACCATCTGGGCAGCATTAAATATCCCACAAAACCATCACATCTCTGACACTAGAAGTAGCCTACACTGGCTTTCAATCACTTGAAGAATCACCCTAAAATCATTGTCATTGACACATAAATGCCTCGCCAATCAGGCACCAACATATCTCTCCAACCGATTCACACGTAACACCTCTGATTGCCCTCATAGAGCAGCCCAAGTACACTGCCTACTATTACCTAGGTTCAGGCTTCAGAGAGCAGGTGGCTGCAGTTTCCCAGTGCTCGCCGCAAGGCTGTGGAACTCGTTACCTCACCCACTTAGATAAGAAACCTTGTTCCACTCTTTCAGAAGCAAAGCCAAACCTGGCTTGCAGAGCAGGACCATTAGAGTCAACACTGGTCACCTTGACCACATCTTCCTACGCTCTTATCATCCTACGCTCTTATCATCTTACCCTCTTATCCTGGTATATGTCATTCTCCCTGTGAACACCCATGTAAAAGGTGGAACTCACTTGCAAATATATACTGTATGTAAATAGTTATGTAAAATGCTATTCTTGGTATATACTTCATTGTAAATACTTGTACCCGTAACCTTTTAAGAAATGCACCCAGATGCCCTTGGTGCGCTATGCAAATAAACAAAATACAAATACGAATACAAATACATTTGCCTTCACCAATCTTACCGTACACATGTTTCACATTGCAACAAAGGACGAAGAGGCAGAGTTAGGGACGCCAATAACCGAGAGTAGAACATCACTGCAACGTGGTAAGTACACCACAGTTTGTTATAAATGCACAGGTCCGGTAGTGTACACTAGTAGGAAAGCATGATGTTTTCTGTCTTTGCGCAGCAACGTCAAACACCCTAGAATGGCTGGAAGAGAATTTCCTGCATGAAGAATGAGTGAGGAAGATAACCCCATTGGTACCCACTGTAGAGAGAAAAGGGAAAGAGTTACTGCAAGGGCATGCACCGTAGAATGGCTGGAGAAGAATTTCCTGCATGATGAAATGAGTGACCATAGTAACCACATAGGTTGGGAACGCAGTGTGAAAAGTAACACAATTACAATATATTGCCTCATGTATACTAAAAACATTTGGTTTTTTTAACAGAACATACAGGAATACAAAGGAGTACACCATAAGCGGCACCTTTTCCACAGCAACATACAGCCACAGAAACTGAAGGAAACTCTGTAAATATAAAAGTAGATCGCATGGACGCCAAAATGGATGAATTGCTGAACAATTTTGTGCCTTGGAAATTTTGGACAAGAATATGTTATGGAGAAAAATAACTGCCCCACCTGCACATGCCCCCTTCTCCATTTCCCATCCTCCCATGCCTGCAAATTACGTGTCAGGAGAGACGCTTCGATGAGAACTCAATCCCTTCTTCGGCTCACCACCAACTTATAGAAATGCAAAATCCCCCTTCCCTTTCTGAATAGTGGCTATGCATGTGTGCTAATAAAGGTTGATATGTACATTTTTACTAAATGTATATGTGCCGTTTCCTTTGTTTTAAGAAGCCCATTGTAACTGTGAAGGGCAAAACACTGGTGGGAACGATCGCAAGTGAGGGAAATGGTCCTCCATAGTGCAATGAAGTGAAAATGCAGTTGTATGACTGCCGCACCTGGCAGCCCCATGCGCAATCACAATGGAAGCATCCTTAATACGCATGTTTGCATGCACAGAAGCACCTGTAAGTAGTTGTAGGAACATACGTTTGTCAGTCGCACAACTTTGCACATGTGTATCTCTTCATGTGACGCCTGGTAACACTGGCCCTGGCCAAGATATGTGAAGAAACGTGTGATGAAGATTCAGTAGGTGGAAGCGCTGACCCGGGTCCTGTGAGTACCTTTGCATGTGAACATTCCACCTACTGTATTGTGCACACACAAAGCTTATTTAGAAATGTTCAGTGCACGTGTGCCGTACATTTAAGTAGTCCGGGGATGCCAAGGGTATCTGTAGGAGACCTATGCACGTGGTCACAAAGTATTTCAGCCAATACGCATCATGCGGACAGCCGTCCAAATAGAGAACAATGGCAACATCACCATGGGAACGGAACTATGCAGCGCGTGGCCCCTTATTTGGTGGACACCATCCAGACCTGTGCACATTGAAAAAGGACTATTTTATGCAAATGTATGGAGTGTTACAGGGAGAGTGAACCCTTACAGAGGTCCTACACTATCCCTTCTGCATTTAGTTATTGTAGGGAAAGATTGAGGGCCACATTCCGGTTGTACATTCTCCACAACAGTCCTATAAAAGGGCATACCCCACAACTGCGCTGCAATCTGCATTTGGCTTTCCAGAGAAGAGCAGCAGTGCACATTGTTTCGTGCAGAAATTGCTTCCTGACCAATTCTGTACCTGGAAAGTACCTCTCCAAGTAACAGCCACCAGGGCTTCTGTTACTACCTCTGACTCAGGAGCACCCACACCCTCACCACCAACACCTCCTTCTGAAGTTCCTGACCAAAGGAACATGCGTGATGATGTGGATGGACATCAAAAAGGAAACCGAGATAAAATAGAGGGAATCCCCAAGTCCTGCAGCCAGCATGAGTCGTGGGTGTGGAAACTATTTATGACCGTTGGAGTTGTGGCCAAATCTTGTGCAAACCAGGTAAAATGCACTGAGTTCAACATATCACTCAGTCACGGAAACCCTGGCTTGTACAGCTACAGCACCACCTCCATGCGGTGGCACCGGAAATCTAACCACAAGGCAGCAGCTAAGAGGGTTGTCCCCTTCCAAGAAGGCAGTAGGTTACTTTCCTGTACAGCATCCTCCACATCTGCTCCTGCCACCACTCGGGAATCCCTCAGCACATCCCTCAACCAGCCTTGCAGGCCAAATGCACTGCAACAAACCCGTACCTTTCAAAGGTCACTGTATTGTGCATGTACTGTGACGCAGTGCTGTGCAGGGGAGAACAATTTCGAAGTGCTTTTGAGGCTTCAGTTTGGGAGCATGACAAATAGTGCCCCCTACCCAAGTAAGGTCCACCCAACATTTTCTGTTCTCCACATGCAATTTCTTATCCCTATGGTTGGTACCCTTTGCCAAACCTCCCTTCCATTCCTGTCATTCTGTGGCGTGTCTTATAACAATAGGAATATACAACACAACCAGAAGGGGCAGAACATAAAGGCTATTTTCAGAGCCACCTTCCACTGTTCAAAAATAGAATTTAAATGAAAGCATACAGGCGGTGGCACAGCCTATGAGTGCCACGTACAGGGTTTTCAACAATGGGTGGTGGGACTCAGTCAAAAACATTGTACGCATTCGCAAAACAAAGTGGTGGCTCTGAAAAAAGCCTTTTTGTGCTGTATGTGTTTGCAAAGTTTGAAGTGGCAAACACCCACAGGGAAAATGCTTGCTAAACTTGCAGGAAGCGCTGCACTGCATTTGGGATATTACGCAGAAGCAGCTCATTGCCAGCATCAGTCAGATGAACTCCATCTGAATGAAAAATGGTGCTACTACGAAGTAATGTTTTTATTGCCGAAGAAGAACATGCCAATGTCTCACAACAAAGTGCAAACAGCCTTGTTCACGTTGCGCTGTGCTTTCTCCATTTGTGGCCCACATGAGGAAGAACGCAGCCACATCTGTCTCTGGGCAATGCGAGAAAAAATTATGTTCAACTTTGGAAACATTTCCATGAGTTGCTGAAATGTCTCTTTCATTGCAAACTGCAGTCAGATGCTGCTAGCATGTTCTAAACTGTTCTCTCCACAATGAACAATAATAATGTCTGAATGAGTGAGTGTCACCAAACTGGCACAAAGAGGACCCAGATGGAGCCACTTCATCCCACGTATTCCATACCAGTGGATATCAACATTCTGGAACACAAGGTGTGCTGCCAGTGCACAGCGTTCTGAGTAAACCTGTACCCAATGTATCCAGGAGTCACCAAAAAGCCATATAGTCCACCTACTGAACAGCACAACCATACCCATAGCCACTTCCACTCCTATTTGCAAACACACGTTCTGGCACAATCTGTTGCTACACACCACACCCAGGAAATCGCGTTGACCAATCCCAACTCCTGCACAGTCCCATTTCCATTCCAGCCACCTTGAAAAAACCTGGGTGTAGCATGTGCGCATCTCCAAATTCTGCAGATCTTGCGAACATATTGTCCTTTGGGTTGGGTAGCGCAAACACATTTGAAGCATGATAGAAAATGGCCGCTTTGTTGGTAGCTGTGAAAAGTTTTTTTTTTTAAATGTTTGTAAAGCGACATGTAAAGAAACACTTTTTGTGTGGTAGTTGTTATGGATTGTTCTCTGCTTTTACTCCTTACAATATTACACAAGGGTCTGCAACCTACATTTTACATTGTGGAACAGAAGACTAATTTCAATAGGGAAAAAAAAATATATCAGCTCCACTGACAAATGTCACACTAGAAGCGCTAAGGTTCTCATTGGCACAGAAGACCATGCTAACATTAAACAGAAAAGCTAACATACACCTGATTCGCTAATCAGTAGTCCCATTTCCATGGCAAGCATATTAAGGAGGACAGCAAGTAGCATGTGCGATTTCCCCCACTACTGCGATGGCTGCGCCCCAGTAAAGCAGGGCCCGTCCTTTTTCCCTTTCCTGTAGTCTTTTCCCAGCACTCCCACATTGTCTACTGTTAAACGGTCACATACGCATCCACCAATTACATCCAAGAATTCTGCATCCAACGCTATCACCCCTGTTGAACAGTCCATACCAACCGTTAAACACACAGAGTTCAAGTGTCCTGTAAATCAAAAGCACCTGCATGGGAAAGTACTGTAAAATGATCCATGAGTTCTACATCCACATACATCGGCATCCCTACCCATCACCACGGCTTGTAGGTATTACTTCTTTTTGTATAGTACATTGCAACTGTGTTATAGGTTTGTAGCAACAGGGTACCTGGCACTGAATCTCCATTACATACTCAAAAGTCATACTGTTATTTTTCCCATCACCTACCATTAAATGGCTTCTATAGTGGTAGGTGGTGGCCAAGATGCCATTTGCCCATAGCAGCCATTGTTATATGCAAACGGTTACTCTGTTATTTTGTTACATCAATTTTAAGATGCTTTCCCCCTATCAAAAGGATCAGTCAGCGCATCCCCCCAACCTAAGCCAAGTGCATACATTACATGCATAACAACAGTTTCCTGCCATTTACCTTTCACACTTCATAGATTACAACATTACTTAAAAAAAGAAAAAACATGTATGTGTGCATTGACAACAGTAACATTGATACATGCACATAAGCAAATTAAAGACCGGAAACAATGGCTACACTCATGTAGCAAGCATATATATGCAGCGAAGTACATGCAAATGCACACACAAAAACATTCTGCTTTGCAATCTGTACATCTTTCTGCACCTTTTTGTCATCCTTCCACAATGCAAAGTACTCCATTTAGAAAGTAGATAGTCTTACACTAATGCACACACGTGTTCAATAAGATGTCATACAATACATCCCAAATAACCCACATACCCCCGTAACAAACAGTCCCCAGTCATATCGTAACTCATCCATTTATACACACATACTTGCTCTTCCTGCCAAGACATCCCCCTAGAGTTTTAAAGAATGTTGTACAAATGTAAGCACTATACCATTAGTCAACATATTTTCTTCATCTTCTTATACAGGTGCAGTACCAACCACTCTCTGAAAAGCCGCTGGTAAGTGCACTTCAAAATACAACCTGCAATAAACCTATTCTCACCAAGCAAAAAAGTAAGTACAATACCATCATAGTGTTGTAGGTCTTACTAGAAGAGTGCACTGTTGTTGTATTATAGCATATAGATTTGCAGCGACCCACCAGTATGCACTTCAGTGTTACTCATGCCACTTCTATAGGGGCTCAGTGTTTGTTATGTCACCACCATTAGACTAATCCCTGCATAGTAAGATATTCTTCCCAACAGAAAGTTAGAGGCCATTACACAGTGACACACTTCCATGTATATGCCTACCCTCCTATTGACCCACTCATGCAAATTGCACACATATATATTTGAAAATCTGCACACACATGCCTTTCTTTGCCAACAGCTACTACACAATGCCTACCAAACTGCAACTCCATAAAAAGCAATGCAGACAGGGCTGGACTGGGAACTAAAAGTGGCCCTGGAAATAATTACTGGGGACCAAAAGAGGCCCTGGAAATAAAGTTCAAAGTGGCCCCATATGACACATTTTCAGCAAGCCCAATGCTTTTCCTATGAGAAAATTTGGAAATACCACAAAAAAGAGGCCCAGGGTGCAGAGGCCCACCGGGAAATCTCCAGAGTTCCCTATAGGCCAGTCCACCCCTGAATGCAGACATAGAACCATGCATCCTAAAAACATAGAAAGTAGCCATCCACTGCAAGCAGAACCTCTACAGAAAGTTGAAAGAGAAGGGCTAATCAGTCATTAAGGAAAATGGATGCATCCACCAGTAATGTAAGAATGAAAAGAAAAGCACTAAAAACAGTGTAACACGCATTACTGCTAACAGAGCACGTACTAATGGTAATGTAACCACAAGCAATCATTCCAAAAAATGTTCCACCACAGATTCCTTCAGAAAAGTCATCATGGAAGCTCTTGTAGACAGTGCAACGATCGCGAAACAGAAATTGTTTATAGTAATTATGAACAGAATGAAACCACTAACAACGTTAAAAGCACTACTTCAAAACAAATGCAATATCAGCACAGACAGCTTTTGACAACTCTGTACAGGCGAGTGGAGTCACATCACCAACACAGAGCCATACTTCAATGAAGAATCATACAAACAAGAACAAACACACCAAATTACATTACATCGGAGTGGATGAGGGTATGAAAAGATACACAATACCATAATGGAAGAAGAAACACTACTTTCAGAAATATCCCCATCAAACTTAGATGGTACTCCCCATTCCACCAAACCAACATGCCTCACCTACAAATGGCCTTGCACATCAATGTGTAGCATTTGCCAATACTAATCAGATCTTTGCAGCAATTCCTCAATCAGTATGTCAAAGGCAACGCAAAAATGAAAATAAAATATTACAAACTATGGACTCCTGTCCAGTGCGCAACTACACAGGAATACAAGGACATTCCTTAGCCTTTATTTCTGGACCTGCTTGCAAAAGCACCTTCGACTGTATCAAAACGTTAGCAACCCACCATTCAACAGTCAGAAATCAAGTTTACAAACTGTACTATATAAAAATTCCAGCTTTAGCACTGCAACATTTAAATGATATTCTCCTACACGGTACAGCCAAACAAGTGCTCGAAGAAATAAAGCACATCCAAAGGAAATATTGTGGAACTGAAGAGCACTTACAAACTCCAGCATTTTCAGACAACAGTACTGACAAAATTGCAGCTATCAACTTTTTATATCACACATACAAAAAAGAAATCCAAAAGTTCAAAAGCACATCTGCTGAAATGCCACACCAAGTATGTGAGTGTTGTCGTAGAACTTTCTATAGAAAGAGCACCAAAACTATAGATATAATACAGAAAATAGAAGGCAATGAGGAAACCCTATGGTTTCAATTATCTCTGTACCTTATAGCTGAAAACAAATACAAAATTACAAACAGCTCCATACTGTGCACATACTGCACTGCATAATTGACAATAACCAAAGGCCTTCACGGGCAATCAGTAATAATTTGGAAGCATTTCCACTGCCAAACACTGCAACAGCTTAATTTGTATGAGAGCATTGTAATCCAAACAGTGCACCCATTTCAAGCAATAATACAACTTCACACGAAAACTGGAAAGAAATTGCCTCCCACCGAATTACTGCGAGGCATTCATGGGAAAGTAGTTTATTTACCATTAGATCTCAAAGAAAATGTAGACACTCTACGAGTGCAAAGGCCAATAGAAGAATCTTTGATTATTCTGGTAAATGGTGTACCTAAAAAATACAAAACCATTTGGCAGCAACTAGTGGACTTCAACAAAGTTAGGGAAGCCTTGCAATACCTTAAAGAAAACATTGAATAGTACAAGGAAATAAATGTTGAAGAAAAGCTGAGAGAAACAACCAAAATAATTCAGGACTCCTAAAAAACTGGGCAATTTGAAAGTTTAGATCCTAGTGCAGCCTCCAATATTTTAGACAATTTTACAATTCACCCACTTCACTCCAAAGACACCATAGACGATGCACTATAAACATATCAAATGAGGCAAGCCAAAGGTGCGACAATCAGTATATGGGAAACCAGTGTAGAAGCACAAGCCTTTCCGACACTCTTCCTGACTGGAAAAGTCGGAAGATATGATGGAAGATGCACACAAATAACAGCATCAGGATACTGCTGTTTACAAATTTATTCTGAAGACCCTAGATTTAGACAGAACATTGAGTACATATTCCACCTCCTCTTTGGAAGTGAACTGGCAACGCTATGTTATGGAGTTGCCCAAACATTGAAAACAGGTTCCCATTTTCAAAACATGTCTGCTACACAGCTACTTTAAAAGGTGCAAGAGAAGGATGAAGATTTACAGTCAAGTATTACCAATCTCTTGGAAAACATGCATGGTACAGAAGAGTACTGGTACCGATGGTACGCAGATGTACGGTGTATGCTAGGTTTAAACATGGTTTGTCACTTTAAGTTGTACAGAGTATGCATGGGAAGACTTGCACAATGGGCCTGGCTGCACTTTATAAATAAACCAAATACTTCCCTATGCATAGCAAAGAAAAACAAAACAGGTGTAGACATGAAAACAACTATGCTCTCTTGATCCAGTAAATGTTTCACGGTACTTCCATTATTGCTTCCTTGCCATGCTACACTTCATTTGCAATAAAGCACTTCCACCCATCAGAGAAGTGAAACACTTCTATTGGAGAAAAGAATATCAAGCGAGAGGAGCACCACACATCCACATGCTTTTGTTGATTAAAAAAGCTCCTAAATTTGGTGACGAGATTGATGAAACTGTTTTGCAGTAAATTCACAAATATTTCACTTGCAAAATCCCTTCGGAAAGTACACATAGTGACCTACAATCAAAAATGTTGCAACTCCTATGACACTAGTGTGGCAAGTATTGTCGAAGCAAATATAAGAAAAGAGGCAAATACTACACCAAATGCCGCTTTGGTTTCCCTAGACCAGTTTCAACAACAGGGCAAGTAAACAGCTTCATGTCTTCAGTTCGACACAGTGTGAAAGGGAAATCTCCTAAGAAAACATACTGTATAATAAGGATCGAAGCATCACAGTACATCACTGATTACAATGCAAAAAATTGCCCTCCAATGGAATGCTAATGTTGATGTACAGTACTTTGCAGACAATTCCACTGCAGTTACAAGATATGTCACAGCCTACTTAACCAAATCAGAGAAAACAGAGCTCAAAGACCTCTGGGATGACATATCATCTGACAAAACACTGGAACAAAAATTGTACAGCTTTGGCATAAAAATGCTGTCCCACAGGCAATGCGGCTGCTACGAAGCCACAGACCATTTAACCGGCACTGCCTTACATGGGAAATCTGAAAACATAGTGTGCTAAAACTTGGTCCTGCTACATCCAGAAAAAGAGTACTTAAATTGTGCAAAGACATACAAACATTAGCCAGAATCAATCCCAACAGGCAGGACATTTTGAAGAACAACTTATTGGACACATTACTACCCGAACAGGAGTATTACTTTAGAAGCCTTGTGCCTGTACCAGATAGCCCCAAACTTTGCATACAAAAATAACATTAAACCAGATAAGAAAAAAGGTAGATCCAGAGTTGAAACTTGTGAAGGCAGCCTGGGGAAACTTAACCAACGCATCCTAATTAATCATATGAAATTGGGCCTCATTGAGAGTCCGCCGACCCGGACTTAATGCCACCGGTATAATCACGATCCTGGAAAAACCACCACCACAAACCGACGCCGCAGAGTTAAGGGACCTGTAAAGTGTGTCGGCGGCGAAACTCCCCAGTTACCGGCAACACGAAACACCATAGGCATTATGAGTACCACCGACATGGAAACTCCACCATAAAAATGGCAGAAAAACCGTGGCCACGGAGGCGGTATTGGCGCCACTGCGAACATGACGTTAAACAGTGCCTGTTGAGCTGAATCAGGCCACAGGTGCCCCAAATCAACCCAGCTGGACCCAGCAGGTCACTGGGAGCCCACAAAAGGGCCACACCCAGGACAACTCCAAACACAACTATGCAGGCAGCAGCTGCAGCAGCATTGGGACTGGGGCTATTGAACCTAAGGGGCAGCAGTGCACATGGTGGCAGTAATGGTGCAGAGGAGGATGAGGCGGAGGCAGAGGAGGAGCAGGCGGCAGTTAGCAAACCCTGCACCCATGCCAAACCCAATTGTGCAGCTGGCATGACCCCGCAGGCAGCCTGCAATACCCCGCATCAGGGCCTCACCCTGGAACCTGACCCCAGGACAGATCCAGACATTATACCAGCAGGACCGTCCAACAATCATGTACATCACCACCATGATTGAGGACAACATCAGCAGCCACATTGCCATTTTGACCACAACCCCCCCCCCCTCCTGAAGGTGGTGTCAGTACTGCATTTTCTAGGCACTGGAACTTATCAGCACACAGTTGGTGAGCTGCACAGGCTCTCACAACCCTGTTTCTCTAAAATATTGGGACAGGTACTGGATGCCCTTCTGCGCCATGTGTCGGAACACATCGCCCTACCCCGTACTCTTGCAGAGGTCATTGCCACCAAGTTGGCCTTCCATGCCATTGCAGCCATGCCAAATTGCATAGGTGCAGTAGACTGCACCCACATAGAGCTGACAGCACCACGTGCAATGGAGATGGTGTACCGCAATAGGAAACAGTACCACTCACTGAATGTACAGACGGTATGTGATGCCGGACAGGTGATTACACATTGCTGCACACATTTCCCAGGGGCAACACATGACTCAAAGGTCCTGCGGAATTCCACATTGCCACGCTACATGGAGCACTACACAGGACAAAGCACATGGCTATTGGTTGAGTACAACTGCCGATGCACAGGCCCTATGGAAGTGTGTTGTGTGCCCAGGGCAATGACCTGTGTGAATGGGCTGCTACAACTGCACATGCCTCACCCCCTGGCCCATGTAATGTACGGTCAGCATAACCCACACATCACAAAGCTACACATGACAGGTTGGCACAGTACACACCCTGCCAAAAGAGACATACGACCAATGCTACCACAAGGCCATACAAGTTGATCCACTCAATACATCAACCCACACTTAGTACCACTGCCCCCCCAATGCACATGACGGCTACACATGAGACATCCTGCAACAGCCAAATCATCACAGCCCATAGATTGACTCCTCCCTGTATGCACGTCATTGCACAGTGTCATACTTACCAACCACTATTGTCCGCAAGGCCAACTACATATGCACAGCAAGTCATTGGGCAATGTCCAAATGTCACTATCTACAACAATTACCCATGATTGGCAATCAGCCATCCGTCCAACCACTGTTTGGCCCATATGGATGAATGAATGATGACACAAGATTGCACTGCATCAGATCAAGAGATGATACCACAAACATTGACATGTCCCACACATTTCCATCCCATGTAGGTGATGCTGGATATGCACTCACGCCATGGCTGATGACGCCTGTACGGAGGCCAAGGAATAGGCATGAGGAGGCATACAATAGGGCACACGTCCGCACACATGGCATGATTGAGCAGACATTTGGCCTACTGAAGGCCAGGTTCCGTTGCTTGAGCAGATCTGGAGGATCACTGCTCTACAGCCCAGTGAAGACAGCAAAATTGTGCTTGTGTGCCATGTTGCACAATCTGTGCATGCGCAGGAACATTCCTCTGCCCCCAGACACAGAGAATGATGATGAAGTTGAAGATGGGGATGGGGATGTGGTGGCTCCACACCCTCCTAGGGGTGCACAAGATGGCCAACAAGCATGGGATACACTCATTCGCATTTACTTTTGAGAGACTGCACATTGACAGCAATGAATGGATATGCCGATGCCGGTGAATAAATGGATTTTGTCTGCAAATGAAATGACAGATGTCCACTCATTATGGTAGTTTTCAAAGGTGTTGTGTTATCAATAAACCAGGAAAGAAAGTGCATTGGGTAGGGAAGCTGTACACCCGTGCCCACCCACCACCCAAACATACCCACCCCCAACCAGGCCCCACACAACTAACCCCCTAATGGACCTCCCCCACCACCCAAGCATACCCACCCCCAACCAGGCCCCAAACAACTAACCCCCTAATGGACCTCCCCCACCACCCAAACATACATACCCCCAACCAGGCCCCAAACAACTAACCCCCTAATGGACCTCCCCCACAACCCAAACGTACCCACCCCCCTACACCCATGCTGTCCCCAAATGTCATGTTCACTGCCATCCCCACATGCCATTATTTGCGGGGACGCTTATGCGCAGGCGTATCCTTGCTGGCGGGTCCAGTCAGCCAACTAGAGTGCCTCTGTTGGCTGCCAGTGGCAGAGCTGGATGGTGTGGTGCTGGCTGGCTGAGGGGACTGTCGGGGTGACTATGGACATGCATCCTTGAAACGCCTGCTGGGCAACCAACATTGTTTGTGGGGGCATTGTGAATGGGTCCATTGGGTCACTCCTGGCCTGTTTGGGGGGGCATTGTGAGTGGGTCCATTGACTCACTCCCATTCACACTTATGGCTTTGTACTCTGTGCACTTACTGGCATCTGCATGTGGGCTCACTCCTGCCTCTGCGTTTCCTATGCCGTGAATGCCCTCAAGGTGCATGACACTGCTGCAGCGCTCCTCCCATGATTGCAACTTGAGAGGGGATGCAGGGCTTCAACCAGTGCCAGTGCTGTGTTGGCGGTGTGCAGTGATGAGGTTGCGCACCCAGTGCCTGAGGTCATCCCACCTCTTATGGCAGTCCTTCACAGAGCATGTGGTCACACCGACCGCTGTGCACTTGCGTGCTGCCTCCGTCCACACCTCCTTGCGGCGTTGCTGAGTAGTGCGCTGCTCATCTGCACTAAAGAGCAGTTCCGCATGCTTGATAATGTGCTCCACCAGAACTGTGAGCTCAGCCTCACTGAAGCACTGCTTTCTCTGTCTGCATGCTGGGATCATGGATGCCATGATGGTGTTAGATGTGTTGTCAGTCTCAGGGAGGTGTTCTAACCTGTGGTGTCTGAGGATGGCAGTGGATAGTGCTTTATATAATGGCCGCCTCTCTGTTTCTGTTTTTTTCCCGCGGTCATGGCATTTCCGCCTCCGGTGTTTCCATGTCGGCGGGGGCGGACACAGGTTTTGCACCATTAAAGTCTGTGTGCGTGGGTGTTTAAATGACGGCGGTGACTCTGTTTCCGCCTCGGTGTGTCGCACGCGACCCATGTGCCGTAAATGGCCCTTCTTTCCGCAATCTTGCGGTCATGGAAGCGGAGTCACCGTCTCCACGGAATCCCCGTATTCCAGCACGGCGGACTCGTAATGAGGCCCACTGTCTTTAAAAACATCTCAACACAAAGAACTGTACTAAATGGCTCTACTGCAACTTTTCTAACCATGGAGAAAAGAAGAATATTTATTAACCACCCACCTCTCCTATGAAGATGCTTTCAAAGCAAGTGAAAGTACCATTACAGATGAAAACTTTACACAGTACAAAACCACATTGGACAATGAACGGCAATAAGAAGAGCTTCAAGCACAACTAAATGTATACACTTCTGAGAGCAGTGAACCTTCTGTAACAGGCAGCCAAGAACCACTAGGACTGCCACTCATAGCAAATGAGACAGAATTATCTATGACAGAAGTAACCACCACCATGTTTCAATTAACACCAGTGAAAGGTGAACCTATCTTCAAAACCTTAGGACACAAAGTGTGCCGTAAAAGTCTTGGAAGAATTGGGAATGTAAATCTCTAGCAACATTTCCAATACAGAGAACTAACTCAAAACATGCATCAGTCTGCAGACATCACCTACGCCAACATTTGAAAAAAATATAGATTGGTTTACTACCAAAGGAGACGCATCCTACCCTCAATACTAGACGCATCCATGAGCTGTACGGGCATATCACACGTGCTACTGATGTCATGGATCAATTCGCTCACATAAAGGTCACCTGTATGTCCTTAATGCCAACTCTAGCAAGCTGCGCACAATTCAATGCAACAATGCTGAAAAAAGAAAAACCACCACTAGTGGAAATTCATGCCACAGACAAACTGGACGTACACGGTATGACATTCCCTATGTTTCAACAAGGCATAGAACGACTAAGGGGTCGATTCATGGAAATAATGTGCGCCGAAAATTCCCGCGCAGAGGTGCCAAAACGTGCGAATCGCAGTGCAAGTGCGAAAATCGCAGTGCAAGTGCGAAAATCGCAGGGAAACCAGCGCACATCGATTCATGGAAGTCCGTGCGCGAGAAAAACATTGGATGAGCGCTAAAAATGTGCGCCGCGCACGCCAGCGCACTGGTCATCCAACAGCATGCGCCACGGCCACTGCGAAATCGCACATAGCGCGGCGCACATCACAAAAGTAGGCGGAACACGGGGCGTAACACTCAGAATGGGGAACAACGCATGAAAATATGGGCGTCACAGGGGAAGTGTTTTGCACCATTTTCTGTGGCGTAAAGTCTGAGTGCGTGGGTGTTTAAATGACGGCGGTGACTCCGTTTCCGGAACGCCCACACGCTCGCCTACAACCCGTATTCATGGAATCGAATAGGGCAAACCAGCGCATGGTCAAAGAGGCGCACAGGGCCAATACAAGTACGCCACAAGAAAGCAGGCGGTAGCGCCCCTGCGCCTGAAGAAAATGTGCGCCAAAATGTGTGCTAACAAAAAGCACCCATATACAGCCATGATGAATGGGCCATACAGTGGCCCTCTAGGACAAATGAGGTGCAAAGGGGTACCGACAAACACGGACACCCGCTGTGTGAAAAATAGCATGTGCGTGTGTTCCTGGGTGCGCGGGAAGTTCCACACGCGATTGGCCTGGGTACGTGTACTTCGGGGTGCACGGGTGTTAGGTGGAAACCTGTGCAGTTCCCTCTGGGACCACTGCAAAAGATTTAGGACTACAGGTGTTTGGCGGTGAACCCACTTGGTAGCAGTCTGTACCACACAGATTCACTTGGTAGCTGTGGCTGAGCAGTCAGACTTCCCTCAAGAAGAGTTGAGCAGTATGTGGAGTATACAAGATAGGGCGATTCTTCCCAGCAAGACAAGCAAACACGCAACGAGGCTTAGTGTAAAGATATTAAGGTATTTATTTATAACGAAACATCTATGAAAAACACTATGGCAGGTTCACGGTAAAACAAATCAAACACAATTACTCTACGAAGAAGAAACGATCAATCCCCCTAGCAATATTTCGACAAGTCTAGGTTCTACCGGTACCACTTATTTTCAGACAGAGGTGTACACCTCATCCTAGAATACACTCCAATATTTGTTAGGACGGGAGAAAAAAAGATAGGCAGGTTATGAATTCAACACAGTACAATCCTTCGCGGATAAAATGCAAGGCAGGAAGGCAAGAATCACAATAGATCGTAAAGTTCAGAGGCCAGGCCCACTCGGAGAGAGGCAAGGCGCGATGTCCCAAAAAGTCTCTAGTGGAGATGCATTCAAGTCTTTGTAGCAAATTGTTATCGGCAGATTGAACCAGTTCAGAACAATAAATGAGAAAAGCTTGGAGGCGACCCAACGGAACAGAGAGGATTAAGACACCTCACTCGAACCGATCGAAAGGGAAGCCAGGCGGACACGGTACCTTGTTGTGGGGGGCAGCTCCGGCGGGGGCAGTTGTTCCTGGTGGTGGATGCACGTCGGGTCTTTGCCAAGAGTAGAGATGATCTTGTCGTCGAAGAAAAGTGAAGTCCGATGCACCACCAGGGAAGAGACCAGCCGCGGAGTGCTCCGTCACAAGACACCACCTTTTGGTCGCGGTACAGGGGTAGTGGCTATCCGGTTGCCAAGGTGCTCTGCACGGGCAATTCGACCACTGCGTCCTGAGGCGAATAAAAAGCAAAGGGGACTGGTTGTTCCCACCAGTCAGGGGAAGAGACTCTCCGGCAGGGAGATCTCCTCTGTCGTCGGGAAGTGGTGAGTCGGTTCCGCAGGGCTCCACCGGAGGTGTCGTCGTGCAGGTCGGCTCAGCGTTACCCTCGTCGGATTCTTAGGTCCTGTGGCGACTTCTGAAGATCCAGTCCCAAAAGCCCTGCTTTTATGCAGAAAACCCCCATTCATTCAGCCTAGCTGTCAATCAACACATGCTAAGTGGTGAGCGGGGAGGCTCACCACTTGGGCCAATCACTCCAGAGTGCGACCGGAGTTGGCAAGGCAACTCAGTCCAGGGTGCCTAAACCCCCTCCCACACCCCTGTGGTAACCCAGACAGAATGGCACCACTTTGGAGGGTCTCTGTACAGAGCCCGCCAAAAGTGGAACAAAGGGCTCGACCTTTGGTTTAGGAGTCACAGAGACGAACACAGACGCCATTTTAAAAACCGAGTTCTGGCAGAAAATACCATCCGATAAACTTATTTAAGATAAGTAGACCGGTGGTACGTTAGAGATTAACGAGGAAAAGTATCAATCTCCGACAATGGGATGAATGCCATAGGGTTAGGTTCGGGGTCGAACATAACACGTAGTTTCCACTGCCACCAGCCAAAACTCGACGAGGGGGGACGGGACAGTGCCCCCTCGAGTAACAGATCCAGGAGTAATCGAATTACCCCTACTAGTACATCCACAATAAGATGGTTTGTACTAGTTCTGTTAGTAGATTTAGGTCTAGTAAAGCCAATGGTGACTTTACATGCCCGGGGAGACAGTAGTCAGTCCCCGGGTATGGAGTCTATGGTGGGGGTCCGCTAGGACGCCCCAGTGCTACGGCACATAGGGTGCGGTGTAACACACATAGAAAAACACATGAGACCCTATGGAGTAAAAGACCCCATAGCCCATAGAATACATTGACATTCAAAGGAATTACACACATACATGTCCAAGAGTGGGAAAAAAAGAGTCTCACTCTTGGCAGGATGGAAAAAACAAACTCCCGAAATCCAGCAAAGCTGCTGGGGGACTCACTAGGTTAGGAAATTCAGCCTAAACAGAGAATTCTCCCTAACAGCGGGAAGTTCCACACGAGATTAGCCTGGGTACGTGTACTAGGGGGTGCGTGGGAAGTTCCACAAGCGATTAGCCTGGGTACGAATACTACGGGGTGCGCGGGATGTTCCACACGCGATTGGCCTGGGTACGTGTACTTCGGGGTGCGCGGGAAGTTCCACACGCGATTAGCCTGGGTACGTGTACTACGGGCTGCGCAGGAAGTTCCACACGCGATTAGCCTGGGTACGTGTGTTTCGGGGTGCGCGGGAAGTTCCACATGCGATTTCAGCAGGGTTCGTACATTTCGGTGGTGCCAGGGAATGCTACACCTGATTTGGCCATGTGGGTCCTCCCAGGTGTTCCCTCTACACCCTCCACGACCCCTGCAGGCAGCCCACACCACAGGGGACTACCCTGCACCCCTGCTCATGTCCCACAGGCAACCCATCCACCATGCCCATGCCCAATAGCCAACCCACATGTCACCTTGCACTACTGATCACCAACACATGTCTCCCAGCACCCCCACCCCCCAGCAGTGCAGGGGCACCCTCCACCAGGCCCCCAAACATGTCTCCCACCCCCCCCACCCCCCAGCAGTGCAGGGGCAGCCTCCACAAGGCCCCCACTCATGTCTCCCACCACCCCCAAACCCCAGCAGTGCAGGGGCACCCTCCACCAGGACCCCACACATGTCCCCCTGCACCCCCACCCCCCCCAGCCACCAGGGGCAGCCTCCACCAGGCCCCCACTCATGTCTCCCACCACCCCCAGCAACCAGGGGCAGCCTCCACCAGGACCCCACACATGTCCCCCTGCACCCCCACCCCCCAGCAGTGCAGGGGCAGCCTCCACCAGGCCCCCACTCATGTCTCCCACCACCCCCACCCCCCAGCCACCAGGTGCAGCCTCCACCAGGCCCCCACTCATGTCCTCTATCACCCCACCCCCCAGCAGTGCAGGGGCAGCCTCCACCAGGCCCCCACCCATGTCCAACTCATGTCTCCCTACACCCCCACCCCCCAGCCACCAGGGGCAGCCTCCACCAGGCCCCCACACATGTCCCCTATCACCCCCACCCCCCAGCAGTGCAGGGGCAGCTCCACCAGGCCCCCACTCATGTCCCCTATCACCCCCACCCCCCAGCCGCCAGGGGCAGCCTCCACCAGGCCCCCACTCATGTCCCCAATCACCCCCACCCCCCAGCAGTGCAGGAGCAGCCTCCACCAGGCCCCCACTCATGTCTCCCACCACCCCCACCCCGCAGCCACCAGGGGAAGCCTCCACCAGGACCCCACACATGCCCCCCTGCACCCCCACCCCCCAGCAGTGCAGGGGCAGCCTCCACCAGGCCCCCACTCATGTCCCCTATCACCCCCACCCCCCAGCAGTGCAGGGGCAGCCTCCACCAGGCCCCCACTCATGTCCCCTATCACCCCCACCCCCCAGCAGTGCAGGGGAAGCCTCCACCGGGCCCCCACTCATGTCCCCTATCACCCCCACCCCCCAGCAGTGCAGGGGCAGCCTCCACCAGGCCCCCACTCATGTCCCCTATCACCCCCACCCCCCAGCAGTGCAGGGGCAGCCTCCACCAGGCCCCCACTCATGTCTCCCACCACCCCCACCCCCCAGCCACCAGGGGCAGCCTCCACCAGGACTCCACACATGTCCCCCTGCACCCTCACCCCCCAGCCATGCAGGGGCAGCCTCCACCAGGACCCCACTCATGTCCCCTATCACCCCCACCCCCCCAGCAGTGCAGGGGCAGCCTCCACCAGGCCCCCACTCATGTCTCCCACCACCCCCACACCCCAGCCACCAAGGGCAGCCTCCACCAGGCCCTCCCCTATCACCCCCACCCCCAGCAGTGCAGGGTCAGCCTCAACCAGGTCTCCACTCATGTCTCCCACCACCCCCACCCCCCAGCAGTGCAGGGGCACCCTCCACCAGGACCCCACACATGTCCCCCTGGACCTCCACCCCCCAGCATTGCAGGGGCAGCCTCCACCAGGCGCCCACTCATGTCTCCCACCACCCCCACGCCCCAGCAGTGCAGGGGCAGCCTCCACCAGGCCCCCACTCATGTCTCCCACCACCCCCACCCCCCAGCCACCAGGGGCAGCCTCCACCAGGCCCCCACTCATGTCCCCTATCACCCCCACCCCCCAGCAGTGCAGGGGCACCCTCCACCAGGGCCCCACTCATGTCCAACTCATGTCTCCCTGCACCCCCACCCCCCAGCCACCAGGGGCAGCCTCCACCAGGCCCCCACACATGTCTACCACCACACCCACCCCCCAGCAGTGCAGGGGCACACACCACCAGGCCCCCACTCATGTCTCCCATCACCCCCACCCCACAGCAGTATAGGGGCAGCCTCCACCAGGCCCCCACTCATGTCCCCTACCACCCCCACCCCCCAGCAGGGCAGGGGCAGCCTCCACCAGGCCCCCACTCATGTCTCCCACCACCCCCACCCCCAGCCACCAGGGGCAGCCTCCACCAGGCCCCCACTCATGTCTCCCACCACCCCCTCCCCCCAGCAGTGCAGGGGCACCCTCCACCAGGACCCCACACATTTCCCCATGCACCCCCACCCCCCAGCCACCAGGGGCAGCCTCCACCAGGCCCCCACTCATGTCTCCCATCACCCCCACCCCCAGCAGTGCAGGGGCAGCCTCCACCAGACCCCCACTCATGTCCCCTATCACCCCCACCCCCCAGCAGTGCAGGGGCAGCCTCCACCAGGCCCCCACTCATGTCTCCCACCACCCCTACCCCCCTGCCACCAGGGGCAGCCTCCACCAGGCCCCACTCATGTCTCCCATCACCCCCACCCCCAGCAGTGCAGGGGCAGCCTCCACCAGGCCCCCACTCATGTCTCCCACCACCTTCACCCCCCAGCCACCAGGGGCAGCCTCCACCAGGCCCCCACTCATGTCCCCTATCACCCCCACCCCCCAGCAGTGCAGGGGCACCCTCCACCAGGCCCCCACTCATGTCCCCCTGCACCCCAACACCCCAGCAGTGCAGGGGCAGCCTTCACCAGGCCCCCACTCATGTCCAACTCATGTCTCCCTGCACCCCCACCCCCCTGCCACCAGGGGCAGCCTCCACCAGGCACCCGACACATGTCTACCACCACACCGACCCCCCAGCAGTGCAGGGGCACCCTCCACCAGGACCCCACACATGTCCCCCTGCACCCCCACCCCCCAGCCACCAGGGGCAGCCTCCACCAGGCCCCCACTCATGTCTCCCATCACCCCCACCCCCCAGCAGTGCAGGGGCAGCCTCCACCAGGCCCCCACTCATGTCTCCCACCACCCCCTCCCCCCAGCAGTGCAGGGGCACCCTCCACCAGGACCCCACACATGTCCCCCTGCACCCCCACCCCCCAGCCACCAGGGGCAGCCTCCACCAGGCCCCCACTCATGTCTCCCATCACCCCCACCCCCAGCAGTGCAGGGGCAGCCTCCACCAGACCCCCACTCATGTCCCCTATCACCCCCACCCCCCAGCAGTGCAGGGGCAGCCTCCACCAGGCCCCCACTCATGTCTCCCACCACCCCTACCCCCCTGCCACCAGGGGCAGCCTCCACCAGGCCCCACTCATGTCTCCCATCACCCCCACCCCCAGCAGTGCAGGGGCAGCCTCCACCAGGCCCCCACTCATGTCTCCCACCACCTTCACCCCCCAGCCACCAGGGGCAGCCTCCACCAGGCCCCCACTCATGTCCCCTATCGCCCCCACCCCCCAGCAGTGCAGGGGCAGACTCCACCAGGCCCCCACGCATGTCTACCATTACCCCACCACCCAGCAGTGCAGGGGTACCCTCCACCAGGACCCCACACATGTCCCCCTGCACCCCCACCCCCCAGCAGTGCAGGGGTAGCCTCCACCAGGCCCCCACTCATGTCTCCCACCACCCCCACCCCCAGCCACCAGGGGCAGCCTCCACCAGGCCCCCACTCATGTCCCCGATCACCCCCACCCCCCAGCAGTGCAGGGGCAGCCTCCACCAGGCCCCCACTCATGTCTCCCATCACCCCCACCCCCCAGCAATGCAGGGGCAGCCTTCACCAGGCCCCCACTCATGTCCAACTCATGTCTCCATGCACCCCCACCCCCCAGCCACCAGGGGCAGCCTCCACCAGGCCCCCACACATGTCTACCACCACACTCACCCCCCAGCAGTGCAGGGGCACCCTCCACCAGGCCCCCACTCATGTCTCCCATCACCCCCACCCCCCACCAGTGTAGGGGCAGCCTCAACTAGGCCCCCACTCATGTCCCCTATCACCCCCACCCCCCAGCAGTGCAGGGGCAGCCTCCACCAGGCCCCCACTCATGTCTCCCACCACCCCCACCCCCAGCCACCAGGGGCAGCCTCCACCAGGCCCCCACTCATGTCTCCCACCACCCCCACCCCCCAGCAGTGCAGGGGCACCCTCCACCAGGACCCCACACATGTCCCCCTGCACCCCCACCCCCCAGCCACCAGGGGCAGCCTCCACCAGGCCCCCACTCATGTCTCCCATCACCCCCACCCCCCAGCAGTGCAGGGGCAGCCTCCACCAGGCCCCTACTCATGTCTACCATTACCCCCACTCCCCAAACAGTGCGATTTGCCTGGGTACGTGTATTCCTGGGGTGCGCGGGTAGTCTCCCATGCAATACCATCAGGGTACGTGTATTATGGTTCCGCGTGAACTTCCACATGCGATTCCAGCAGGCTACGTGTTTTATGGGTTTTGCGGGAAGTTCCACACGCGATTTGCCTGGGTACGTGTGTTTCGGGGTGCGCGGGAAGTTCCACACGCGATTGGCCTGGGTACGTGTACTTCGGGGTACGTGGGAAGTTCCACACGCGATTAGCCTGGGTACATGTACTACGGGGTGCGCGGGAAGTTCCACACGCGATTAGCCTGGGTACGTGTACTACGGGGTGCGCGGGAAGTTCCACACGTGATTGCCCAGGGTACGTGTATTTCGGGGTGCGCGGGAAGTTCCACACGCGACTGGGCCTGTGAGAGTGGGGTACGTGTATTACAGGGGAGGGCGGGAATATTTACTTGCGACTGGGCCTGGGAGAGCGTGTTACGTGTATTCCTGGGGTGGGTGGGAAGATTCACAAGTTCGCCTACGACGCGGCCGAAAAATAAATGGTCCAATCCTGAAACACGTACGCCAGCATGAAGCAGGCGTACGTCGACCTGCACAGCAAAAAAGTGCGCGCAAACAACAAACAAGCTCAGACACCAGGATGAATATACCGTTCCTAGCAGCAGTGGCCGTGGGTTACCAAAGGAGGAGGAGGAGGATAGTGAGGGACCGAATTTTCAGTCCCAGAACCAGCCTTTTTGGGATGCCTGATGACCGGGTGTATGGGAGGTACAGGTTTCCACCACACATAATACTGGACCTGGTCAGTGAGTGGGAGGATGACCTCACATCACCCACCCTGTGCTCCCAAGCACTCAGCCCCCTGGAGAAGGTCCTCAATGTACTGCACTTCTTGGTCACAGGATCATTTCAGCGGACAAGTGCCATAGTGGGTGGGGTGTCACAGGCCACGCAGTCACGCTGCCTACACCAGGTCTTGAACATCATCACTGCACACCCATCAGTCTGTAGGCACATATATCTGCCCAGGACACCTGCAGAAAGGCAGGCTGCCGCCCTCGATTTCTACGGTGTGGCACAATTCCCCAAAGTGCTAGGTGCCATTGTCTGCACCCATGTGGCACTACGTCCCCCCAGGGCATCTGAGCACATCTATAGGAACCGCAAGCACTGGCATTCCATCAACATGCATGTAGTATGTAATGCCAAGGGAATCATCACCTCAGTATATGCCAACTATCCAGGGTCCACCCACGACAGCTTCATTTACCGAATGTCTACCCTAAGCCGGGACCTAGAAGCTGGGCGGCATGGCGATACATGGCTGCTTGGTGAGTATGAATGCCACTGCACATGCATGCATGTCAGATGCAGAGTTATGTCACTACCCCACTAATGATACCCATCACCTCCTCACCAGGGGACAGTGCCTACCCTCTGAGCACCCACATGATGACGCCAATTCGGAACACCATCACGCCTCCAGAGGTAAGATACAACACAGCCCATATTGCAACCCGGGGCATAGTGGAGCGCACATTCGGAGTGCTCAAGTCACGCTTTCGCTCCCTTGACCGTTCTGGCGGGCAGCTGTTATATGCGCCCCCAGTAGTGTGCAGGATCATAGTGGCAGCATGTGTCCTGCACAATGTTGCAACACGCCGGGGCCTGGCTCTGGACATGGTGGTGCCCCCACATCCCCAACCACATGCACATCCGCTGCGCATGGGAGGGGAGAGGGCACGGGGTGAGGCAGCCCGTACGCAGCTGGTGGCTAATTACTTCACATAGAAATCACACCCCTGTGGAGTGCACACAGCCCTGGCACATACCATCTGATAAGCAATGATGACTCGACCTGACAATTATGACGAACAAAAGGACAGTCAACTGTCAGACCCATACCAGCCTGAGATTGTTCATGTGGAAGTGTCACAATGTGTGCATCTCTACCTACACAAACACCACCAATGCAGTGTCATCAAAAGACACACTTCCATGCTGCAGAAATGAATACCCACTTGCAAAATACTACACGAAAACAGTGCCATGTCACCCAACCCTTCCCCGGCACGGCCACACAACACACCATGGCATGTCATGCAATGTGAGAGCAAACAAATTCATCCCCACAACATGCCCTAAGTGTCACCAGCTACAGTGTCCCTAATGGAAACATGGCCACACATGAAATGCTCACAGTAATGCAGGACCTACAACACACATTACCAAATACTTATCAAGAATACCAATCACCTACACAACCTCCAACCTACCTTAAACATGACATTACAGACTTAAAAATTAGCTAGCCTCACTACCTGATGATGCCAGCACTTCAAACTCTTCCAAGTATACAGTGTTAGCGCCACGCAAGAGTGTAGGTGCACTGCTTACAACAGGGACTCCAGTTCCAAGGTGGACCGCCTTGTGAAGACATGAGAAATGGACCTGCAAAGTAGGAGGATGAGATGGATGCAGAGGCACATCTCAATACACCATGCAGTGTACAATACAAGAACAATATGCACTATAAATGCATACACAGTATTGTATACAGACTTCACACACATCGAATGGGAGTCCAATGTCACCATGTACGTCAATGTCACTTGGGCACACCCTTTGCAAGCCCATGGAAACGGGAAGCAGGAGGGGTGTGTGTCACAAAAACCCAAGCATCTGAACCAAATTCATGACAAGCCTGCATGTGCCCAGCCACAATGCAGCATATGCCCACGGGAGCCACACAAGGCAACACACTGTTTAAAAAATAAATAAAAAAATAAATAATAATAATAATCAAAAATGGCCATTAATGGGCCCGGGGGGGGGGAGTGGGGGAAGCCACCCAGGAGGTCCGAGGACAGGGTGCACACCAAAACCCACCTGTGTGGATCTTGCGGAAAAAAAAACACCTCCATGGGCTCATGGCCTACACGGCTACCCTATTGTGGGAGAATCACTGCTGTCGCTCTGCTCACCCTCTGCAGCTGCATCAGGCGGTGGTGGCACTATGGGAGGCAGCCCACGCAAAGCCCTAGTCTGTTGCTCCATGGCTGCAAGCATGCGGGTGTGGTAGGTCTCGTTCTGGAGGATAATTGTGCGGAGGTCCCCATGCAACAACTCACGGGATGCCCGGACCTCCACCCTAGTTGCCTGCATCTCAGCTGAGAGCGTACGTGTGAGACGCTCCAGCTGCTGTTCTGTCCTTCTGTTTGTTGAAGCCTCAAGCTCAACAAGAGTCGTCCAGAGGTGAAGGAGTTCCACCCTCAGGGCTTCCCTGTGGCCCTGGGACTCTATGGAAATGGCTTCCTGCAGAGTCGCCAGTGCCGCCCGCCTGTCCCTGTCGGACGCCAACATGTCCTCCCTGTGTGACTGGCAGATGGAGTCTGTTGCCTGCTGTAGTCGCTCCATCAGCCTTTCAGGGGGGACAATGGAAGTGGCCACCCTATCCATGGCCTGAGCCATCATCTCTGATGATGCTGCCTGTTGGGTTGTCATACCGTATATGGATTGCTCCCATGCGGTATTGCCAGGTGGCTGACGGCCACCGCGTTGGCGGGTACCACACCTGTCTGGGGCAAGGTGAACTGCCCCTTGCTGTGCCGGCACTGCCTGAGGCTGCAGGACTGCATTCCCCCTCTGATCTGCTGGCCCAGGAACAGGATCAGATGTCGCGGAGTGTGACCCTGCATCCGTAACCACCAAAGGCATACCTGCCAACACTGACATCCCCATTGAGGGTTCTAACCCTGGTGCAGGTGGGTCAGACAGAACAGAATCCCTCCCAGGAACACTCACCTGCAACGGCACTTAGGTCTCATCATCCAAATCGACACCTGAATACAGCTCGGGGGAGGTGCAGCCAGAGACACCCCTTGAGAGCACGACCTGCAGCAGTTGTGGGTTCTCACCCACCACCACACCACGTCCCTCACTGGTGGTCGGTCGGCCCTCAGACCCCTCCTGGGTCTGCACCATCTCCAAAACCCCAGCAGTATCAAGTGCGTCATCCCCTGCAAAGACATAAAAGAAAACAAATGGAAACAGGCATTAGCACTATTTCACACAATTAGGGCTGAGAGGCTACAGAAACAGTACTTGATTGACACATGTCCCACATGACTGAAACCCTCCCATGCATGCACCGTCACTGCGTGTGAAGGGTAGGCAGATGGCACACATTGATGACACCAAGATGGAAGATGAACACATTTGCTTTATGCTGCCTAGCAGTGGCATCACAAATTGGCCAGTGATTGGCAGGTCAAATACACATGCCATCACACAGATGGCATGTACCCTAGCCATGAAGTGAAGAGGGAGAGGAAGTCACCAATTGTTCATTTAGTCCAGTTTGCTAATGAAATTGATTTTTTAATTGAAAAGGTTCAAATGTTTAACCTGCAGCTGCCAGTCCAAAATGGTCCTATAGCACAGGGACATGGCTAAACAAATCATGTCCAGGAAACAAAGCCAGTCCGCTTTACCATAGCCATGTCAGACATGTGACAATAGGACTGAGAAATCCCGAGTAAAAGTGGTGGTATGCAAACAATCTGCCTGAATAAACAGAGGTAAATAAGTAACAATGTTGTGGCAAGATGACACTCCAAGGGCAACTGGCGTGGTGTTGGGCTGGATGTCTAATGTTGGCAGAAGGGATGCTGCTATACCCAAATGATGGTGCGCAGAATGTATAGGAAGAGGCACATGGGTGACCCAAACCACTCAGGCACACACACCCTCACCTGGCACCCAAACAGAAGCCCACCCACACACACCATGCACATGGATGACACACACATGCATGTGCACTCACCGGACAATGCCTCGTAATCTGCCAGTTCTCCCACGCCTTGGATCTATTCCTCCGTGACGTAGGTCCCAGCAACCTGCTCATGTGGAGTGAGTTCTTTGTTGTCTGCTGGAGACCCACTTCCAGTCACTAAAGTTGCGGCATGACTTGAGGCCAGCTTATTCTTTGCCCTGCACTTCAGGTCATTCCAGCGCTTGTAACATTCAGTAGCTGTGCGCCTCACGATTCCAAGGGCACTTATGATGTCCGCAATGGTCTGCAGTGTGCCTGACGTTGTGCAGGTGTGGTCTTGGATCCTGCAACAATCACCATTTTGGGGTCATGTGCGGACACATACTCTACAAGTGCATTCAGTTCGGCCTCATTGAAGCTGGGCTTCCTTGACGGGCCAGACTGTGTAGCCGTGTCTGGGGCATCAGCCTCTACTGGACGAGCACTCTTCTTCTTCCGCTTGGAAGGTGGTGGGGATCCTGAGTGTTCTACGCCGCTCTGGACACTAGGGGCAGGAGCCCCGGTGGACTGTGGACTAGGAGTGTGGGATTGCACACTCAGCATGGGAGTTGGTGCAGGCATTATCTCAAGTGTGTTGGTGTCAGGGGGAATGTCAGCATGATTGACTTGGACCGACACTGTCCTGGCTGGGTGTGTGAGAGGTGGGGTGGATGGAGCCGCAGCTGCCCCTGCAGCCTCCCCAGCCTGCCTACGCGGGGCAGCAGATGACCTAGCTGCCCCTGATCCACGTGTCCTGATGACACCAACGTTCACCGGTGCACGTGGCCTAGACCTGCTGACCTGGAAGTCAGCCATGGAGTCATCCTGTGCCAGGTCTGGTTCCACAGTGGGCTGGTCCAACAAGGGCTGAGCATGGATGGTGTCAGCCACGTTAACCTCAACGATGGGGGGGGCATGGGTGTCCCTGACTGCTCCTCCACACATGGGGGGCTAGGGGCACCCTGCAAGTCACGGACACATCCCCGACCGCATCCACCACAGCCACCACAGCCACCACTTGGGGCTCGGCCACCTTTGCCACCCTTACGGCTTGTTCGCCTCCCAGCCATGGCACTGATGTTATTGTGCGTATGGGAGTCGATGTGAACTATTGTCCTGGGCAATTGGGGGTCAAATGGGTTGGGTACCATTTGGTAATCGTACCCTAGTTCTCTAGCAAGGCTGTATGTCAACCCTGGGGAAAGATGACGGGTCATGCAACGCACAGGCACCCCAAAAAAGGGAAGTAAGGTTCACGCAACCCCTCCTAGAGCACGTGCGTGGAAAAATAAACCTGCACTACGCTGTGGCACCCAGAAACACAAGAATGAACGTATGCGTGTCACACGCAGCCTAGAATTACCTCTGAAGGGTACGCGACACACGGGGCAAGCACAGATGTTAAATACGTGCACGACTCACCGTCTGTCAGGAACAAAACCGTGAAAAATATGCACGTGTGCGCGTTGGCAACACCCCCGCCAAAAGAAGAACTGTACGCTGTTTGAGGAGACAGGACAACAGTAGAAGGGAACGCTGTTTGAGGAAACAGGCCCAGGAAAAAGAGGAAAAGAGAAAAAGCTGTCAGAGGTAACAGGGAGTACGAACTGGAAACGCTGTGAAGTAAATTGCGTGTGAACCAACAAGAAGTACAGATTTCACCCACTCGCTCTCCACGAAAAGCACGTACAAGGAAATGGCGTTCTACACGTACCTTTTATACACACGTCACAAACGCGCATACGCGATGAGGCCATTTCCACCAATTACACGCTTTGACACTCGGACGTGTATCTCTTTTTTTTTACACGCGCCATTCTCTACGGCCATGCGCGTGACATCACAGCTGCGCATGGGGGCCTTTGGGCCAATGAAATCGCGTATGCGTGCAGAGGCGCTTACGCGCTAAGGGCCTTTCCTCGAATTACACGCAGAAGTGCAGGACTTTTCACGTGCCAAATCACTCCGTATCAAACTGGCCACAAGTAAGCACACGGAAGACCACGCTCCTGCCAAGAAAGCCGATTTACTGCCCCCCAGAGCCCCGAGCATGCTCCCAACTGCCATCTGCTGCTGCCTGACTGCCTGCTGCCCACGTGCCCTGCTATTTGCTGCCTGCACATCAGCCAGGGGTGCTGTTGCTGTGACCACCCCTGCTGGAACCGAAGACTCCCGACTGGGATTCCATCGCTCCACAGCCCAGCCCCAGGACCCAGTTGCCCACCCACTCCTGCCTCTGGGGTTGTCATGTCGGGCACTGCAACATCTGGCACCACTGACAACCCCCGGCCAGAGAGGCAGAGGGGCACCAGCTTCAGTGCCAGGGAAGTTGGTGTCCTGGTGGAGCAAGTCCTGGGGCAGTATGATGCCCTCTACGGAAGTGTGCGTGCCGACAAGGAAGGACGGACTCGGATCTGGACGGACATCGTGACTGCCATCAATGCGGAGGGGGTGGCAGTCCGCGACTTCCAAAATGTCAAGAAGCGCTGGGAGGACTTCAGGTCCAGGACCCTGAACAAGGCCTGGCGCCTCTTGAAGGCAGCAGATGCTAAGGGGCACTGTGGCCACTTGTCGGAAGATCAGATGAGGGTCCTGGAACGCATATCCCCAGCGCTCCACGTCCAGGTCCTTGAGAGGCAGACCCGTCTGGAGTCGAGCGGTAAGTGTACATGCATCCTGATTGTGAGCAGTGCGTGTGGTGATGTGCCAGTAGTGTGCCGGTTGCACATCTGTTTGTATGGGGCCGAGTATGGGTGGGTGTGTACAGGACCGTGAGGCTAACACATGCGAGCGCTGTCATGTGTGAGACATGGATGGTGCTTGTGTATAGGCTTGCATGCCAAATGCAGTTGTGTGGGCACACATGTTTGTATGAATGTGTATGTAAGTAGGCATGTTCGTGATGTCACGCATGTATGTTGTTTTCAGCTGCATGTATCAGCACTGTATACATGTGCATGTGTGTGTATTTGACAAGGGTGCAACAGTGATGCAACATGGATGCATGTGACAGCGGGATGTGGAAGCCTGATTGGCAGATGTGACATGGATGCCCATCGGAACACTGCGACAGTTGGCTGAGGTGTACACATGCATGCAAGTGTGGTGGTGTGCGTGCATGTGTAGTGCACTCCCTGTGTTGCATGTGATGTCTGGCTCACCTTTACCTGCTCATGCTGTTGTAAGTGTATGGATGGTGCTGGCAGTTGCGATGTGGCTGTGGTATGGCTCATGTGTGCATGTAGAAATCACATGTGTGTTGCCAATTGTGATGCCATGTCTGAGGTTTGCCAATGCCACTCATGTGCAAATGTCATGTGTGTATGTGTCCATTGTACAGTGCCCTGATGCCTGTGTTTTATTTCTCCCTGTCTGCAGCGTCAACTGATGAAGAGGGCGGAGAATGTCCTGTGGAGCACAGCGGCGGGGATCTCACCGCCAGCCGGAGACGCAAGGCCCGGCTCCCCTCCCAGGTTGTGATCTCGTCGGGGAGTGAGGAGTCCAGTGCCGCGTCCCAGACCGCAGCTGCCAGGGGGAGGTCCAAGAGGCGGAGGTCAGAGTTGGACTCCTCGGCAGCAGAAGGGGCAGCTGGGACCCCACAGGGCCCAACGGGGGAAGATGGCATGGAGTCATCCAGGTTGATGGGGGGTTTGGTGGAGGAGGAGGCCGTGCAAGCAACAGAGACCGGGTCTGGAGGTGGGGATTCCACTGGTGCTAGTGGTACAGTGCAGGACCAGGGACAGGAGGCAGCACAGGTCGCCGCGGATGTGCCTGTGTGCAATCCTGTCCGTGATCCTGTCACTGCATCATCTTGCACCAGCAGGGATGCCTACGTCCAGACCCGTTTTCAGGCAGGGGATGAGCTCACAACAACTGGCCTTCCTCTGCCTGCGGACGTGGCTATCCGGGTCCGGGTTGAGCCTGTCCTGACTGGTGTGGCGTTGCGTCAACGGGCCATGCGAGGTGACCTGCAGTCTTTTCATGAGGAGACTGCACGTCATCTTGAATGTCTCGTTGACCGCGTCGGCCTACTGGGACAGGTCACCCAGGCCGGATTCCTCCGTTTGATGGGGCTTGCTCAGACCCCGTCCTCAACTGAACCCCCTATGCGCCAGTCGTCCTCTGTGCCATCTTCCCACCCATCAGTCACCTGGGTGCCCTGTGGAGTTGCCTCTGACGGTGCGGCCAGGCTGGTGGAGGAGGCATCCCTGCCACAGTCGGGAGTCGGACGTCCAGCAGGGGTGGCCACATCAACGACTGCACCCCAGCCAGCAGAGGATGTGCAGGCAGCAGGAGGCAGTGCATGGGCAGAGGCGCAGCAGCAACGTGGTGGGAGCCATGATGGCTCGGGGCCTTCGACATCTGAGGGGCAGGCATCGGCCGGAGGGCAGGAGGACCCAGGACGGGAAGTGTCTTCCGCGTGGCAGCGTTTGGGCCACGCCATAGATGCGGAGCGGCAGCGGGCAGAAGAGGCACGGCTCACGATGGTCAAGGCGGAGAACTCCATGCGGAGGGCCCTGAGGCGGGCCGAGTGCCTCGAGGCAATCCGCAGGGAGTATGGGGGGAACATGTGGACGGCCCTGCGGACCCTCGGGGCCATGGAGGAGGGGCGCCTCCGGGACATTGACCAGGAGTTCGATGATGCCCTGGCCCGGAACATCCCGAAGTGAGCCGTCGGACTAGCCCGCTGCCCTCGTAAATAGTTCTGTAGTTAGTGTTAGGTTTCCTTTGGTTTAGCATTTTTTTGGACCTTTTGGACAATGGGCCACATTTTTGTATATATTATTTTTTTTTTAGGTAGTGTTATTAGATAGGTTTGATTTCTTCTGTTGGGATCATGGACCCTGGATTGTTTACCTGTATATAGTTGACTTTTGGATTTTCATTTTTTTTATGATTTCCCCATGGAGCAATGGTTTTCGATTTTAATTTTCCATTGGATTTACTTTTGTGGACTGTGACTTTGGCCACCTTTCGTTTGCATTATGATTTGTGGCTTTTTCATTATTTAACGTACCTGCTTGTTTTTTTAAATATAATTTCCATTATTGTTTGTTTATTTTTGGTTCAATTTATGTTGCGTTTAATACATATTTTTCTTCAAACTTCAATGTGTAGTATCATCTCATTGGTTTCATGAATATCATGATATGTGTTTTGACATTCACTGACACCCATTGGGTGTATGTGAGGGACATGTGTTCATTTCCAAACTTGCAATTGTGGTTATATCATGTTTTTGTCATTTCTAAGTGGGTGGATGCAATACTCAGGTGGGTGTTTGGCATTTGGAGGCTGACCATAAGGGCCAGGGTTCTAGATTGTGTTGACATGTTGGCTGGGGGACATGAGTGTGGGCCTGGTGGAGGGTGCCCCTGGTGGCTGGGGGGTGGGGCTGATGGGAGACATGAGTGGGGGCCTGGTGGAGGCTGCCCCTGCGCTGCTGGGGGGTGGGGGTGATAGGGGACATGAATGGGGGCCTGGTGGAGGCTGCCCCTGCACTGCTGGGGGGTGGGGGTGATGGGAGACATGAGTGGGGGCCTGGTGGAGGCTGCCCCTGGTGGCTGGGGGGTGGGGGTGCAGGGGGACATGTGTGGGGACCTGGTGGAGGGTGCCCCTGCACTGCTGAGGGGTGGGGGTGGTGGAAGACATGAGTGGGGGCCTGGTGGAGGCTGCCCCTGCACTGCTGGGGGGTGGGGGTGATGGGAGACATGAGTGGGGGCCTGGTGGAGGCTGCCCCTGGTGGCTAGGGGGTGGGGGTGGTGGGAGACATGACAGGGGGCCTGGTGGAGGCTGCCCCTGCACTGCTGGGGGTGGGGGTGATGGGAGACATGAGTGGGGGCCTGGTGGAGGCTGCCCCTGGTGGCTGGGGGGTGGGGGTGCAGGGAGACATGAGTTGGACATGAGTGGGGACTGGTGGAGGCTGCCCCTGCACTGCTACGGGGTGGGGGTGATAGGGGACATGAGTGGGGGCCTGGTGGAGGCTGCCCCTGCACTGCTGGGGGGTGGGGGCGATAGGGGACATGAGTGGGGGCCTGGTGGAGGCTGCCCCTGGTGGCTAGGGGGTGGGGGTGGTGGGAGACATGACAGGGGGCCTGGTGGAGGCTGCCCCTGCACTGCTGGGGGTGGGGGTGATGGGAGACATGAGTGGGGCCTGGTGGAGGCTGCCCCTGGTGGCTGGGGGGTGGGGGTGCAGGGAGACATGAGTTGGACATGAGTGGGGGCCTGGTGGAGGCTGCCCCTGCACTGCTGGGGGGTGGGGGTGATAGGGGACATGAGTGGGGGACTGGTGGAGGCTGCACCTGGTGGCTGGGGGGTGGGGGTGGTGGGAGACATGAGTGGGGGCCTGGTGGAGGCTGCCCCTGCACTGCTGGGGGTGGGGGTGATAGGGGACATGAGTGGGGGACTGGTGGAGGCTGCCCCTGGTGGCTGGGCGGTGGGGGTGGTGGGAGACATGAGTGGGGGCCTGGTGGAGGCTGCCCCTGCACTGCTGGGGGGTGGGGTGATAGGGGACATGAGAGGGGGCCTGGTGGAGGCTGCCTCTGCACTGCTGGGGGGTGGGGGTGATGGGAGACATGAGTGGGGGCCTGGTAGAGGCTGCCCGTGGTGGCTGGGGGGTGGGGGTACAGGGGGACATGTGTGGGGTCCTGGTTGAGGGTGCCCCTGCACTGCTGGGGGGTGGAGGTGGTGGGAGACATGAGTGGGGGCATGGTGGAGGCTGCCCCTGATGGCTGTGGGGTGGGGGTGATAGGGGACATGAGTGGGGGTCTGGTGGAGGCTGCCTCTGGTGGCTGGGGTGTGGGGGTGCAGGGAGACATGAGTTGGACATGAGTGGGGGCCTGGTGGAGGCTGCCCGTGCACTGCTGGGGGGTGGGGGTGATAGGGGACATGAGTGGGGGCCTGGTGGAGGCTGCCCCTGGTGGCTGGGGGGTGGGGGTGATAGGGGACATGAGTGGGGCCCTTTTGGAGGCTGCCCCTGGTGGCTGGGGGGTGGGGGCGCAGAGGGACATGTGTGGGGTCCTGGTGGAGGGTGCCCCTGCACTGCTGGGGGGCGGGGGTGGTGGGAGACATGAGTGGGGGCCTGGTGGAGGCTGCCCCTGGTGGCTGGGGGGTGGGGGTGATAGGGGACATGAGGGGGGGCCTGGTGGAGGCTGCCCCTGGTGGCTGGGGGGTGGGGGTGCAGGGAGACATGAGTTGGACATGAGTGGGGGCCTGGTGGAGGCTGACCCTGCACTGCTGGGGGGTGGGGGTGGTGGGAGACATGAGTGGGGGCCTGGTGGAGGCTGCCCCTGGTGGCTGGGGGGTGGGGGTGCAGGGGGACATGAGTGGGGTCCTGGTGGAGGGTGCCCCTGCACTACTGGGTGGTGGGGGTGGTGGGAGACATGAGTGGGGGCCTGGTGGAGGCTGCCCCTGCACTGCTGGGGGGTGGGGGTGATGGGAGACATGAGTGGGGGCCTGGTGGAGGCTGCCCCTGGTGGCTGGGGGGTGGGGGTGCAGGGGGACATGTGTGGGATCCTGGTGGAGGGTGCCCCTGCACTGCTGGGGGGTGGGGGTGGTGGGAGACATGAGTGGGGGCCTGGTGGAGGTTGCCCCTGGTGGCTGGGGGGTGGGGTGATAGGGGACATGAGTGGGGGCCTGGTGGAGGCTGCCCCTGGTGGCTGGGGGGTGGGGGTGCAGGGAGACATGAGTTGGACATGAGTGGGGGCCTACTGGGGCTGCCCCTGCACTGCTGGGGGGTGGGGGTGATAGGGGACATGAGTGGGGGCCTGGTGGAGGCTGCCCCTGCACTGCTGGGGGGTGGGAGTGATGGGAGACATGAGTGGGGGCCTGATGGCGGCTGCCCCTGGTGGCTGGGGGGTCGGGGTCCAGGGGGACATGTGTGGGGTCCTGGTGGAGGGTGACCCTGCACTGCTGGGGGGTGGTGGTGGTAGGAGACATGAGTGGGGGCCTGGTGGAGGATGCCCCTGGTGGCTGCGGGGTGGGGTGATAGTGGACCTGAGTGGGGGCCTGGTGGAGGCTGCCCCTGGTGGCTGGGGGGTGGGGGTGCAGGGAGACATGAGTTGGACATGAGTGGGGGCCTGGTGGAGGCTGCCCCTGCAATGCTGGGGGGTGAGGGTGATGGGAGACATGAGTGGGGGCCTGGTGGAGGCTGCCCCTGGTGGCTGGGGGGTGGGGGTGATAGGGGACATGAGTGGGGACCTTTTGGAGGCTGCCCCTGGTGGCTGGGGGGGTGGGGGTGCAGAGGGACATGAGTGGGGGCCTGGTGGAGGCTGCCCCTGGTGGCTGGGGGTGGGGATGATAGGGGACATGAGTGGGGGCCTGCTGGAGGCTGCCCCTGGTGGCTGGGGGGTGGGGGTGCAGGGAGACATGAGTTGGACATGAGTGGGGGCCTGTTGGAGGCTGCCCCTGCACTGCTGGGGGGTGGGGGTGGTGGGAGACATGAGTGGGGGCCTGGTGGAGGCTGCCCCTGGGGGGTGGGGGTGATAGGGGACATGAGTGGGGGCCTGGTGGAGGCTGCCCCTGGTGGCTGGGGGGTGGGGGTGCAGGGAGACATGAGTTGGACATGAGTGGGGGCCTGGTGGAGGCTGCCCCTGGTAGCTGGGGAGTGGGGGTGATAGGGGACATGAGTGGGGGCCTGGTGGAGGTTTCCCCTCGTGGCTGGGGGTTGGGGGTGCAGGGAGACATGAGTTGGACATGAGTGGGGGCCTGCTGGAGGCTGCCCCTGCACTGCTGGGGCAGTGGGGGTGATAGGGGACATGAGTGGGACCTGGTGGAGGCTGCCCCTGCACTGCTGGGGGGTGGGGGTGATGGGAGACATGAGTGGGGGCCTGGTGGAGGCTGCCCCTGGTGGCTGGGGGGTGGGGGTGCAGGGGGACATGTGTGGGGTCCTGGTGGAGGGTGCCCCTGCAATGCTGGGGGGTGGGGGTGGTGGGAGACATGAGTGGGGGCCTGGTGGAGGCTGCCCCTGTACTGCTGGGGGGTGGGGGTGATGGGAGACATGAGTGGGGGCCTGGTGGAGGCTGCCCCTGGTGGCTGGGGGGTGGGTGTGCAGGGGGACATGTGTGGGATCCTGGTGGAGGGTGCCCCTGCACTGCTGGGGGGGTGCGGGTGGTGGGAGACATGAGTGGGGGCCTGGTGGAGGCTGCCCCTGGTGGCTGGGGGTTGGGGGTGATAGGGGACATGAGTGGGGGCCTGGTGGAGGCTGCCCCTGGTGGCTGGGGGATGGGGGTGCAGGGAGACATGAGTTGGACATGAGTGGGGGCCTGGTGGAGGCTGCCCCTGCAATGCTGGGGGGTGGGGGTGATGGGAGACATGTGTGGGATCCTGGTGGAGGGTGCCCCTGCACTGCTGGGGGGGTGCGGGTGGTGGGAGACATGAGTGGGGGCCTGGTGGAGGCTGCCCCTGGTGGCTGGGGGGTGGGGGTGATAGGGGACATGAGTGGGGGCCTGGTGGAGGCTGCCCCTGGTGGCTGGGGGATGGGGGTGCAGGGAGACATGAGTTGGACATGAGTGGGGGCCTGGTGGAGGCTGCCCCTGCAATGCTGGGGGGTGGGGGTGATGGGAGACATGAGTGGGGGCCTGGTGGAGGCTGCCCCTGGTGGCTGGGGGGTTGGGGTGGTGGGAAACATGCGTGGGGGCCTGGTGGAGGCTGCCCCTCGTGGCTGGGGGTGGGGGTGCAGGGGGACATGTGTGGGATCCTGGTGGAGGGTGCCCCTGCACTGCTGGGGGGTGGGGGTGGTGGGAGACATGAGTGGGGGCCTGGTGGAGGCTGCCCCTGGTGGCTGGGGGGTGGGGGTGATAGGGGACATGAGTGGGGGCCTGGTGGAGGCTGCCCCTGGTGGCTGGGGGATGGGGGTGCAGGGAGACATGAGTTGGACATGAGTGGGGGCCTGGTGGGGCTGCCCCTGCACTGCTGGGGGGTGGGGGTGATGGGAGACATGAGTGGGGGCCTGGTGGAGGCTGCCCCTGCACTGCTGGGGGGTGGGGGTGATGGGAGACATGAGTGGGGGCCTGGTGGAGGCTGCCCCTGGTGGCTGGGGGGTGGGGGTGCAGGGGGACATGTGTGGGGTCCTGGTGGAGGGTGCCCCTGCACTGCTGGGGGGTGGGGGTGGTGGGAGACATGAGTGGGGGCCTGGTGGAGGATGCCCCTGGTGGCTGTGGGGTGGGGTGATAGTGGACATGAGTGGGGGCCTGGTGGAGGCTGCCCCTGGTGGCTGGGGGGTGGGGGTGCAGGGAGACATGAGTTGGACATGAGTGGGGGCCTGGTGGAGGCTGCCCCTGCAATGCTGGGGGGTGGGGGTGATGGGAGACATGAGTGGGGGCCTGGTGGAGGCTGCCCCTGGTGGCTGGGGGGTAGGGGTGATAGGGGACATGAGTGGGGCCCTTTTGGAGGCTGCCCCTGGTGGCTGGGGGTGGGGGTGCAGAGGTACATGTGTGGGGTCCTGGTAGAGGGTGCCCCTGCACTGCTGGGGGGTGGGGGTGGTGGGAGACATGAGTGGGGGCCTGGTGGAGGCTGCCCCTGGTGGCTGGGGGGTGGGGGTGATAGGGGACATGAGTGGGGGCCTGGTGGAGGCTGCCCCTGGTGGCTGGGGGGTGGGGGTGCAGGGTGACATGAGTTGGACATGAGTGGGGGCCTGGTGGAGGCTGCCCCTGCACTGCTGGGGGGTGGGGGTGGTGGGAGACATGAGTGGGGGCCTGGTGGAGGCTGCCCCTGGTGGCTGGGGGGTGGGGGTGATAGGGGACATGAGTGAGGGCCTGGTGGAGGCTGCCCCTAGTGGCTGGGGGGTGGGGGTGCAGGGAGACATGAGTTGGACATGAGTGGCGGCCTGGTGGAGGCTGGCCCTGGTAGCTGGGGGGTGGGGGTGATAGGGGACATGAGTGGGGCCCTTTTGGAGGCTGCCCCTGGTGGCTGGGGGGTGGGGGTGCAGTGGTACATGTGTGGGGTCCTGGTGGAGGTTGCCCCTGCACTGCTGGGGGGTGGGGGTGGTGGGAGACATGAGTGGGGGCCTGGTGGAGGCTGCCCCTGCACTGCTTGGGGGTGGGGGTGATGGGAGACATGAGTGGGGGCCTGGTGGAGGCTGCCCCTGGTGGCTGGGGGGTGGGGGTGCAGGGGGACATGTGTGGGGTCCTGGTGGAGGGTGCCCCTACACTGCTGGGGGGTGGGGGTGGTGGGAGACATGAGTGGGGGCCTGGTGGAGGCTGCCCCTGTACTGCTGGGGGGTGGGGGTGATGGGAGACATGAGTGGGGGCCTGGTGGAGGCTGCCCCAGGTGGCTGGGGGGTGGGGGTGCAGGGGGACATGTGTGGGATCCTGGTGGAGGGTGCCCCTGCACTGCTGGGGGGGTGGGGGTGGTGGGAGACATGAGTGGGGGCCTGGTGGAGGCTGCCCCTGGTGGCTGGGGGGTGGGGGTGCAGGGTGACATGAGTTGGACATGAGTGGGGGCCTGGTGGAGGCTGCCCCTGCACTGCTGGGGGGTGGGGGTGGTGGGAGACATGAGTGGGGGCCTGGTGGAGGCTGCCCCTGGTGGCTGGGGGGTGGGGGTGATAGGGGACATGAGTGGGGGCCTGGTGGAGGCTGCCCCTAGTGGCTGGGGGGTGGGGGTGCAGGGAGACATGAGTTGGACATGAGTGGCGGCCTGGTGGAGGCTGGCCCTGGTAGCTGGGGGGTGGGGGTGATAGGGGACATGAGTGGGGCCCTTTTGGAGGCTGCCCCTGGTGGCTGGGGGGTGGGGGTGCAGAGGTACATGTGTGGGGTCCTGGTGGAGGGTGCCCCTGCACTGCTGGGGGGTGGGGGTGGTGGGAGACATGAGTGGGGGCCTGGTGGAGGCTGCCCCTGCACTGCTTGGGGGTGGGGGTGATGGGAGACATGAGTGGGGGCCTGGTGGAGGCTGCCCCTGGTGGCTGGGGGGTGGGGGTGCAGGGGGACATGTGTGGGGTCCTGGTGGAGGGTGCCCCTACACTGCTGGGGGGTGGGGGTGGTGGGAGACATGAGTGGGGGCCTGGTGGAGGCTGCCCCTGTACTGCTGGGGGGTGGGGGTGATGGGAGACATGAGTGGGGGCCTGGTGGAGGCTGCCCCAGGTGGCTGGGGGGTGGGGGTGCAGGGGGACATGTGTGGGATCCTGGTGGAGGGTGCCCCTGCACTGCTGGGGGGGTGGGGGTGGTGGGAGACATGAGTGGGGGCCTGGTGGAGGCTGCCCCTGGTGGCTGGGGTGTGGGGGTGATAGGGGACATGAGTGGGGGCCTGGTGGAGGCTGCCCCTGGTGGCTGGGGGGTGGGGGTGCAGGGAGACATGAGTTGGACATGAGTGGGGGCCTGGTTGGGCTGCCCCTGCACTGCTGGGGGGTGGGGGTGATAGGGGATATGAGTGGGGGCCTGGTGGAGGCTGCCCCTGCACTGCTGGGGGGTGGGGGTGATGGGAGACATGAGTGGGGGCCTGGTGGAGGATTCCCCTGGTGGCTGCGGGGTGGGGGTGATAGTGGACATGAGTGGGGGCCTGGTGGAGGCTGCCCCTGGTGTCTGGGGGATGGGGGTGCAGGGAGACATGAGTTGGACATGAGTGGGGGCCTGGTGGAGGCTGCCCCTGCAATGCTGGGGGGTGGGGGTGATGGGAGACATGAGTGGGGGCCTGGTGGAGGCTGCCCCTGGTGGCTGGGGGGTGGGGGTGGTGGGAAACATGCGTGGGGGCCTGGTGGAGGCTGCCCCTGGTGGCTGGGGGGTGTGGGTGATAGGGAACATGAGTGGGGGCCTGGTGGACGCTACGCCTGGTGGGTGGGGGTTGGGGGTGCAGGGAGACATGAGTTGGACATGAGTGGTGGAGGCTGCCCCTGGTGGCTGGGGGGTGGGGGTTATAGGGGACATGAGTGGGGCCTGGTGGAGGCTGCCCCTGGTGGCTGGGGGGTGGGGGTTTAGGGAGACATGAGTTGGACATGAGTGGGGGCCTGCTGGAGGCTGCCCCTGCACTGCTGTGGGGTGGGGGTGATAGCGGACATGAGTTCGGGCCTGGTGGAGGCTGCCCCTGCACTGCTGGGGGGTGGGGGTGATAGGGGACATGAGTGGGGACCTGGTGGAGGCTGCCCCTGCACTGCTGGGGGGTGGGGGTGATGGGAGACATGAGTGGGGGCCTGGTGGAGGCTGCCCCTGGTGGCTGGGGGGTGGGGGTGCAGGGGGACATGTGTGGGGTCCTGGTGGAGGGTGCCCCTGCACTGCTGGGGGTGGGGGTGGTGGGAGACATGAGTGGGGGCCTGGTGGAGGCTGCCCCTGTACTGCTGGGGGGTGGGGGTGATGGGAGACATGAGTGGGGGCCTGGTGGAGCCTGCCCCTGGTGGCTGGGGGTGGGGGTGCAGGGGGACATGTGTGGGATCCTGGTGGAGGGTGTCCCTGCACTGCTGGGGGGGTGGGGGTGGTGGGAGACATGAGTGGGGGCCTGGTGGAGGCTGCCCCTGGTGGCTGGGGGGTGGGGGTGATAGGGGACATGAGTGGGGGCCTGGTGGAGGCTGCCACTGGTGGCTGGGGGGTGGGGGTGCAGGGAGACATGAGTTGGACATGAGTGGGGGCCTGGTTGGGCTGCCCCTGCACTGCTGGGGGGTGGGGGTGATAGGGGATATGAGTGGGGGCCTGGTGGAGGCTGCCCCTGCACTGCTGGGGGGTGGGGGTGATGGGAGACATGAGTGGGGGCCTGGTGGCGGCTGCCCCTGGTGGCTGGGGGGTGGGTGTGCAGGGGGACATGTGTGGGGTCCTGGTGGAGGGTGCCCCTGCACTGCTGGGGGGTGGGCGTGGTGGGAGACATGAGTGGGGGCCTGGTGGAGGATGCCCCTGGTGGCTGCGGGGTGGGGGTGATAGTGGACATGAGTGGGGGCCTGGTGGAGGCTGCCCCTGGTGTCTGGGGGATGGGGGTGCAGGGAGACATGAGTTGGACATGAGTGGGGGCCTGGTGGAGGCTGCCCCTGCAATGCTGGGGGGTGGGGGTGATGGGAGACATGAGTGGGGGCCTGGTGGAAGCTGCCCCTGGTGGCTGGGGGGTGGGGGTGGTGGGAAACATGCGTGGGGGCCTGGTGGAGGCTGCCCCTGGTGGCTGGGGGGTGGGGGTGATAGGGAACATGAGTGGGGGCCTGGTGGACGCTACGCCTGGTGGGTGGGGGTTGGGGGACAGGGAGACATGAGTTGGACATGAGTGGTGGAGGCTGCCCCTGGTGGCTGGGGGGTGGGGGTTATAGGGGACATGAGTGGGGCCTGGTGGAGGCTGCCCCTGGTGGCTGGGGTGTGGGGGTGCAGGGAGACATGAGTTGGACATGAGTGGGGGCCTGGTGGAGGCTGCCCCTGCACTTCTGGGGGGTGGGGGTGATAGCAGACATGAGTGGGGGCCTGGTGGAGGCTGCCCCTGCACTGCTGGGGGGTGGGGGTGATGGGAGACATTAGTGGGGGCCTGGTGGAGGCTGCCCCTGGTGGTTGGGTGGTGGGGGTGCAGGGGGACATGTGTGGGGTCCTGGTGGAGGGTGCCCCTGCACTGCTGGGGGGTGGGGGTGGTGGGAGACATGAGTGGGACATGAGTGGTGGAGGCTGCCCCTGGTGGCTGGGGGGTGGGGGTGATAGGGGACATGAGTGGGGGCCTGGTGGAGGCTGCCCCTGGTGGCTGGGGGTGGGGGTACAGGGAGACACGAGTTGGACATTAGTGGGGGCCTGGTGTAGGCTGCGCCTGGTGGGTGGGGGTGGGGGTGCAGGGAGACATGAGTTGGGCCTGAGTGGTCGAGGCTGCCCCTGGTGGCTGGGGGGTGGGGGTGATAGGGGACATGAGTGGGGGCCTGGTGGAGGCTGCCCCTGGTGGCTGGGGGGTGGGGGTGATAGGGACATGAGTGGGGGCCTGGTGGAGGCTGCCCCTGGTGGCTGGGGGTTGGGGGTGCAGCGAGACATGAGTTGGACATGAGTGGGGGCCTGGTGGAGGCTGCCCCTGGTGGCTGGGGGGTGGGGGTGATAGGGGACATGAGTGGGGGCCTGGTGAAGGCTGACCCTGGTGGCTGGGGGGTGGGGGTGCAGGGAGACATGAGTTGGACATGAGTGGGGGCCTGGTGGAGGCTGCCCCTGCACTGCTGGGGGGTGGGGGTGATAGGGGACATGAGTGGGGCCTGGTGGAGGCTGCCCCTGCACTGCTGGGGGGTGGGGGTGATGGGAGACATGAGTGGGGGCCTGGTGGAGGCTGCCCCTGGTGGCTGGGGGGTGGGGGTGCAGGGGGACATGTGTGGGATCCTGGTGGAGGGTGCCCCTGCACTGCTGGGGGGTGGGGGTGGTGGGAGACATGAGTGGGGGCCTGGTGGAGGTTTCCCCTGGTGGCTGGGGGGTGGGAGTGCAGGGAGACATGAGTTGGACATGAGTGGGGGCCTGGTGGAGGCTGCCCCTGCCCTGCTAGTGGTGGGGGTGATAGGGGACATGAGTGGGGGCCTGGTGGAGGCTGCCCCTGGTGGCTGGGGGGTCGGGGTGCAGGGAGACATGAGTTGGACATGAGTGGGGGCCTGGTGGGGCTGCCCCTGCACTGCTGGGGGGTGGGGGTGATGGGCGACATGAGTGGGGGCCTGGTGGAGGCTGCCTCTGGTGGCTGGGGGTGGGGGTGCAGGGGGACATGTGTGGGGTCCTGGTGGAGGGAGCCCCTGGTGGCTGGGGGGTGGGGGTGGTGGGAGACATGAGTGGGGGCCTGGTGGAGGATGCCCCTGGTGGCTGCGGGGTGGGGGTGATAGTGGACATGAGTGGGGGCCTGGTGGAGGCTGCCCCTGGTGGCTGGGGGGTGGGGGTGCAGGGAGACATGAGTTGGACATGAGTGGGTGCCTGGTGGAGGCTGCCCCTGCAATGCTGGGGGGTGGGGGTGATGGGAGACATGAGTGGGGGCCTGGTGGAGGCTGCCCCTGCACTGCTGGGGGGTGGGGGTGATAGGGGACATGAGTGGGGGCCTGGTGGAGTTTTCCCCTGGTGGCTGGGGGGTGGGGGTGCAGGGAGACATGAGTTGGACATGAGTGGGGGCCTAGTGGAGGCTGCCCCTGCCCTGCTTGGCGGTGGGGGTGATAGGGGACATGAGTGGGGACCTGGTGGAGGCTGCCCCTGCACTGCTGGGGGGTGGGGGTGATGGGAGACATGAGTGGGGGCCTGGTGGAGGCTGCCCCTGGTGGCTGGGGGGTGGGGGTGCAGGGGGACATGTGTGGGGTCCTGGTGGAGGGTGCCCCTGCACTGCTGGGGGGTGGGGGTGGTGGGAGACATGAGTGGGGGCCTGGTGGAGGCTGCCCCTGCACTGCTGGGGGGTGGGGGTGATGGGAGACATGAGTGGGGGCCTGGTGGAGGCTGCCCCTGGTGGCTGGGGGGTGGGGGTGCAGGGGGACATGTGTGGGATCCTGGTGGAGGGTGCCCCTGCACTGCTGGGGGTGGGGGTGGTGGGAGACATGAGTGGGGGCCTGGTGGAGGTTTCCCCTGGTGGCTGGGGGGTGGGGGTGCAGGGAGACATGAGTTGGACATGAGTGGGGGCCTGGTGGAGGCTGCCCCTGCCCTGCTGGGGGATGGGGGTGATAGGGGACATGAGTGGGGGCCTGGTGGAGGCTGCCCCTGGTGGCTGGGGGGTCTGGGTGCAGGGAGACATGAGTTGGACATGAGTGGGTGCCTGGTGGGGGTGCCCCTGCACTGCTGGGGGGTGGGGGTGATAGGGGACATGAGTGGGGGCCTGGTGGAGGCTGCCCCTGCACTGCTGGGGGGTGGGGGTGATGGGAGACATGAGTGGGGGTCTGGTGGAGGCTGCCCCTGGTGGCTGGGGGGTGGGGGTGCAGGGGGACATGTGTGGGGTCCTGGTGGAGGGTGCCCCTGGTGGCTGGGGGGTGGGGGTGGTGGGAGACATGAGTGGGGGCCTGGTGGAGGATGCCCCTGGTGGCTGCGGGGTGGGGGTGATAGTGGACATGAGTGGGGGCCTGGTGGAGGCTGCCCCTGGTGGCTGGGGGGTGGGGGTGCAGGGAGACATGAGTTGGACATGAGTGGGGGCCTGGTGGAGGCTGCCCCTGCACTGCTGGGGGGTGGGGGTGATGGGAGACATGAGTGGGGGCCTGGTGGAGGCTGCCCCTGGTGGCTGGGGGGTGGGGGTGCAGGGAGACATGAGTTGGACATGAGTGGGGGCCTGGTGGAGGCTGCCCCTGCAATGCTGGGGGGTGGGGGTGATGGGAGACATGAGTGGGGGCCTGGTGGAGGCTGCCCCTGGTGGCTGGGGGGTGGGGGTGGTGGGAAACATGAGTGGGGGCCTGGTGGAGGCTGCCCCTGGTGGCTGGGGGGTGGGGGTGATAGGGAACATGAGTGGGGGCCTGGTGGACGTTACGCCTGGTGGGTGGGGGGTGGGGGTGCAGGGAGACATGAGTTGGACATGAGTGGTGGAGGCTGCCCCTGGTGGCTGGGGGATGGGGGTTATAGGGGACATGAGTGGGGCCTGGTGGAGGCTGCCCCTGGTGGCTGGGGGGAGGGGGTGCAGGGAGACATGAGTTGGACATGAGTGGGGGCCTGGTGGAGGCTGCCCCTGCACTGCTGGGGGGTGGGGGTGATAGCGGACATGAGTGGGGGCCTGGTGGAGGCTGCCCCTGCACTGCTGGGGGGTGGGGGTGATGGGAGACATGAGTGGGGGCCTGGTGGAGGCTGCCCCTGGTGGCTGGGTGGTGGGGGGTGCAGGGGGACATGTGTGGGGTCCTGGTGGAGGGTGCCCCTGCACTGCTGGGGGGTGGGGGTGGTGAGAGACATGAGTGGGACATGAGTGGTGGAGGCTGCCCCTGGTGGCTGGGGGGTGGGGATGATAGGGGACATGAGTGGGGGCCTGGTGGAGGCTGTCCCTGGTGGCTGGGGGGTGGGGGTACAGGGAGACATGAGTTGGACATGAGTGGGGGCCTGGTGTAGGCTGCGCCTGGTGGGTGGGGGGTGGGGGTGCAGGGAGACATGAGTCGGACATGAGTGTTGGAGGCTGCCCCTGGAGGCTGGGGGGTGGGGGTGATAGGGGACATGAGTGGGGGCCTGGTGGAGGCTGCCCCTGGTGGCTGGGGGGTGGGGGTGCAGGGAGACATGAGTTGGACATGAGTGGGGGCCAGGTGGAGGCTGGCCCTGCACTGCTGGGGGGTGGGGGTGATAGTGGACATGAGGGGGGGCCTGGTGGAGGCTGCCCCTGCACTGCTGGGGGGTGGGGGTGATGGGAGACATGAGTGGGGGCCTGGTGGAGGCTGCCCCTGGTGGCTGGGTGGTGGGGGTGCAGGGGGACATGTGTGGGGTCCTGGTGGAGGGTGCCCCTGCACTGCTGGGGGGTGGGGGTGGTGGGAGACATGAGTGGTGGCCTGGTGGAGGCTGCCCCTGCACTGCTGGGGGGTGGGGGTGATGGGAGACATGAGTGGGGGCCTGGTGGAGGCTGTCCCTGGTGGCTGGGGGGTGGGGGTGCAGGGAGACATGAGTTGGACATGAGTGGCGGCCTGGTGGAGGCTGCCCCTGCTGGCTGGGGGTGCAGGGAGACATGAGTTGGACATAAGTGGGGGTCTGGTGGAGGCTGCCCCTGCACTGCTGGGGGGTGGGGGTGATAGGGGACATGAGTGGGGGCCTGGTGGAGGCTGCCCCTGGTGGTTGGGGGGTGGGGGTGGTGGGAGACATGAGTGGGGGCCTGGTGGAGGCTGCCCCTGCACTGCTGGGGGTGGGGGTGATAGGGGACATGAGTGGGGGCCTGGTGGAGGCTGCCCCTGGTGGCTGGGGGGTGGGGTTGCAGGGAGACATGAGTTGGACATGAGTGGGGGCCTGGTGGAGGCTGCCCCTGCACTGCTGGGGGGTGGGGGTGATGGGAGACATGAGTGGGGGCCTGGTGGAGGCTGCCCCTGGTGGCTGGGGGGTGGGGGCGCAGGGAGACATGAGTTGGACATGAGTGGGGGCCTGGTGGAGGCTGCCCCTGCAATGCTGGGGAGTGGGGGTGATGGGAGACATGAGTGGGGGCCTGGTGGAGGCTGCCCCTGGTGGCTGGGGGGTGGGGGTGGTGGGAAACATGAGTGGGGGCCTGGTGGAGGCTGCCCCTGGTGGCTGGGGGGTGGGGGTGATAGGGAACATGAGTGGGGGCCTGGTGGACGTTACGCCTGGTGGGTGGGGGGTGGGGGTGCAGGGAGACATGAGTTGGACATGAGTGGTGGAGGCTGCCCCTGGTGGCTGGGGGATGGGGGTTATAGGGGACATGAGTGGGGCCTGGTGGAGGCTGCCCCTGGTGGCTGGGGGGAGGGGGTGCAGGGAGACATGAGTTGGACATGAGTGGGGGCCTTGTGGAGGCTGCCCCTGCACTGCTGGGGGGTGGGGGTGATAGCGGACATGAGTGGGGGCCTGGTGGAGGCTGCCCCTGCACTGCTGGGGGGTGGGGGTGATGGGAGACATGAGTGGGGGCCTGGTGGAGGCTGCCCCTGGTGGCTGGGTGGTGGGGGGTGCAGGGGGACATGTGTGGGGTCCTGGTGGAGGGTGCCCCTGCACTGCTGGGGGGTGGGGGTGGTGAGAGACATGAGTGGGACATGAGTGGTGGAGGCTGCCCCTGGTGGCTGGGGGGTGGGGATGATAGGGGACATGAGTGGGGGCCTGGTGGAGGCTGTCCCTGGTGGCTGGGGGGTGGGGGTACAGGGAGACATGAGTTGGACATGAGTGGGGGCCTGGTGTAGGCTGCGCCTGGTGGGTGGGGGGTGGGGGTGCAGGGAGACATGAGTCGGACATGAGTGTTGGAGGCTGCCCCTGGAGGCTGGGGGGTGGGGGTGATAGGGGACATGAGTGGGGGCCTGGTGGAGGCTGCCCCTGGTGGCTGGGGGGTGGGGGTGCAGGGAGACATGAGTTGGACATGAGTGGGGGCCAGGTGGAGGCTGGCCCTGCACTGCTGGGGGTGGGGGTGATAGTGGACATGAGGGGGGGCCTGGTGGAGGCTGCCCCTGCACTGCTGGGGGGTGGGGGTGATGGGAGACATGAGTGGGGGCCTGGTGGAGGCTGCCCCTGGTGGCTGGGGGGTGGGGGTGATAGGGGACATGAGTGGGGGCCTGGTGGAGGCTGCCCCTAGTGGCTGGGGGGTGGGGGTGCAGGGAGACATGAGTTGGACATGAGTGGCGGCCTGGTGGAGGCTGGCCCTGGTAGCTGGGGGGTGGGGGTGATAGGGGACATGAGTGGGGCCCTTTTGGAGGCTGCCCCTGGTGGCTGGGGGGTGGGGGTGCAGAGGTACATGTGTGGGGTCCTGGTGGAGGGTGCCCCTGCACTGCTGGGGGGTGGGGGTGGTGGGAGACATGAGTGGGGGCCTGGTGGAGGCTGCCCCTGCACTGCTTGGGGGTGGGGGTGATGGGAGACATGAGTGGGGGCCTGGTGGAGGCTGCCCCTGGTGGCTGGGGGGTGGGGGTGCAGGGGGACATGTGTGGGGTCCTGGTGGAGGGTGCCCCTACACTGCTGGGGGGTGGGGGTGGTGGGAGACATGAGTGGGGGCCTGGTGGAGGCTGCCCCTGTACTGCTGGGGGGTGGGGGTGATGGGAGACATGAGTGGGGGCCTGGTGGAGGCTGCCCCAGGTGGCTGGGGGGTGGGGGTGCAGGGGGACATGTGTGGGATCCTGGTGGAGGGTGCCCCTGCACTGCTGGGGGGGTGGGGGTGGTGGGAGACATGAGTGGGGGCCTGGTGGAGGCTGCCCCTGGTGGCTGGGGTGTGGGGGTGATAGGGGACATGAGTGGGGGCCTGGTGGAGGCTGCCCCTGGTGGCTGGGGGGTGGGGGTGCAGGGAGACATGAGTTGGACATGAGTGGGGGCCTGGTTGGGCTGCCCCTGCACTGCTGGGGGGTGGGGGTGATAGGGGATATGAGTGGGGGCCTGGTGGAGGCTGCCCCTGCACTGCTGGGGGGTGGGGGTGATGGGAGACATGAGTGGGGGCCTGGTGGAGGATTCCCCTGGTGGCTGCGGGGTGGGGGTGATAGTGGACATGAGTGGGGGCCTGGTGGAGGCTGCCCCTGGTGTCTGGGGGATGGGGGTGCAGGGAGACATGAGTTGGACATGAGTGGGGGCCTGGTGGAGGCTGCCCCTGCAATGCTGGGGGGTGGGGGTGATGGGAGACATGAGTGGGGGCCTGGTGGAGGCTGCCCCTGGTGGCTGGGGGGTGGGGGTGGTGGGAAACATGCGTGGGGGCCTGGTGGAGGCTGCCCCTGGTGGCTGGGGGGTGTGGGTGATAGGGAACATGAGTGGGGGCCTGGTGGACGCTACGCCTGGTGGGTGGGGGTTGGGGGTGCAGGGAGACATGAGTTGGACATGAGTGGTGGAGGCTGCCCCTGGTGGCTGGGGGGTGGGGGTTATAGGGGACATGAGTGGGGCCTGGTGGAGGCTGCCCCTGGTGGCTGGGGGGTGGGGGTTTAGGGGAGACATGAGTTGGACATGAGTGGGGGCCTGCTGGAGGCTGCCCCTGCACTGCTGTGGGGTGGGGGTGATAGCGGACATGAGTTCGGGCCTGGTGGAGGCTGCCCCTGCACTGCTGGGGGGTGGGGGTGATAGGGGACATGAGTGGGGACCTGGTGGAGGCTGCCCCTGCACTGCTGGGGGGTGGGGGTGATGGGAGACATGAGTGGGGGCCTGGTGGAGGCTGCCCCTGGTGGCTGGGGGGTGGGGGTGCAGGGGGGACATGTGTGGGGTCCTGGTGGAGGGTGCCCCTGCACTGCTGGGGGTGGGGGTGGTGGGAGACATGAGTGGGGGCCTGGTGGAGGCTGCCCCTGTACTGCTGGGGGGTGGGGGTGATGGGAGACATGAGTGGGGGCCTGGTGGAGCCTGCCCCTGGTGGCTGGGGGTGGGGGTGCAGGGGGACATGTGTGGGATCCTGGTGGAGGGTGTCCCTGCACTGCTGGGGGGGTGGGGGTGGTGGGAGACATGAGTGGGGGCCTGGTGGAGGCTGCCCCTGGTGGCTGGGGGGTGGGGGTGATAGGGGACATGAGTGGGGGCCTGGTGGAGGCTGCCACTGGTGGCTGGGGGGTGGGGGTGCAGGGAGACATGAGTTGGACATGAGTGGGGGCCTGGTTGGGCTGCCCCTGCACTGCTGGGGGGTGGGGGTGATAGGGGATATGAGTGGGGGCCTGGTGGAGGCTGCCCCTGCACTGCTGGGGGGTGGGGGTGATGGGAGACATGAGTGGGGGCCTGGTGGCGGCTGCCCCTGGTGGCTGGGGGGTGGGTGTGCAGGGGGACATGTGTGGGGTCCTGGTGGAGGGTGCCCCTGCACTGCTGGGGGGTGGGCGTGGTGGGAGACATGAGTGGGGCCTGGTGGAGGATGCCCCTGGTGGCTGCGGGGTGGGGGTGATAGTGGACATGAGTGGGGGCCTGGTGGAGGCTGCCCCTGGTGTCTGGGGGATGGGGGTGCAGGGAGACATGAGTTGGACATGAGTGGGGGCCTGGTGGAGGCTGCCCCTGCAATGCTGGGGGGTGGGGGTGATGGGAGACATGAGTGGGGGCCTGGTGGAAGCTGCCCCTGGTGGCTGGGGGGTGGGGGTGGTGGGAAACATGCGTGGGGGCCTGGTGGAGGCTGCCCCTGGTGGCTGGGGGGTGGGGGTGATAGGGAACATGAGTGGGGGCCTGGTGGACGCTACGCCTGGTGGGTGGGGGTTGGGGGACAGGGAGACATGAGTTGGACATGAGTGGTGGAGGCTGCCCCTGGTGGCTGGGGGGTGGGGGTTATAGGGGACATGAGTGGGGCCTGGTGGAGGCTGCCCCTGGTGGCTGGGGTGTGGGGGTGCAGGGAGACATGAGTTGGACATGAGTGGGGGCCTGGTGGAGGCTGCCCCTGCACTTCTGGGGGGTGGGGGTGATAGCAGACATGAGTGGGGGCCTGGTGGAGGCTGCCCCTGCACTGCTGGGGGGTGGGGGTGATGGGAGACATTAGTGGGGGCCTGGTGGAGGCTGCCCCTGGTGGTTGGGTGGTGGGGGTGCAGGGGGACATGTGTGGGGTCCTGGTGGAGGGTGCCCCTGCACTGCTGGGGGGTGGGGGTGGTGGGAGACATGAGTGGGACATGAGTGGTGGAGGCTGCCCCTGGTGGCTGGGGGGTGGGGGTGATAGGGGACATGAGTGGGGGCCTGGTGGAGGCTGCCCCTGGTGGCTGGGGGTGGGGGTACAGGGAGACACGAGTTGGACATTAGTGGGGGCCTGGTGTAGGCTGCGCCTGGTGGGTGGGGGTGGGGGTGCAGGGAGACATGAGTTGGGCCTGAGTGGTCGAGGCTGCCCCTGGTGGCTGGGGGTGGGGGTGATAGGGGACATGAGTGGGGGCCTGGTGGAGGCTGCCCCTGGTGGCTGGGGGTGGGGGTGATAGGGACATGAGTGGGGGCCTGGTGGAGGCTGCCCCTGGTGGCTGGGGGTTGGGGGTGCAGCGAGACATGAGTTGGACATGAGTGGGGGCCTGGTGGAGGCTGCCCCTGGTGGCTGGGGGGTGGGGGTGATAGGGGACATGAGTGGGGGCCTGGTGAAGGCTGACCCTGGTGGCTGGGGGGTGGGGGTGCAGGGAGACATGAGTTGGACATGAGTGGGGGCCTGGTGGAGGCTGCCCCTGCACTGCTGGGGGTGGGGGTGATAGGGGACATGAGTGGGGCCTGGTGGAGGCTGCCCCTGCACTGCTGGGGGGTGGGGGTGATGGGAGACATGAGTGGGGGCCTGGTGGAGGCTGCCCCTGGTGGCTGGGGGGTGGGGGTGCAGGGGGACATGTGTGGGATCCTGGTGGAGGGTGCCCCTGCACTGCTGGGGGGTGGGGTGGTGGGAGACATGAGTGGGGGCCTGGTGGAGGTTTCCCCTGGTGGCTGGGGGGTGGGAGTGCAGGGAGACATGAGTTGGACATGAGTGGGGGCCTGGTGGAGGCTGCCCCTGCCCTGCTAGTGGTGGGGGTGATAGGGGACATGAGTGGGGGCCTGGTGGAGGCTGCCCTGGTGGCTGGGGGGTCGGGGTGCAGGGAGACATGAGTTGGACATGAGTGGGGGCCTGGTGGGGCTGCCCCTGCACTGCTGGGGGGTGGGGGTGATGGGCGACATGAGTGGGGGCCTGGTGGAGGCTGCCTCTGGTGGCTGGGGGTGGGGGTGCAGGGGGACATGTGTGGGGTCCTGGTGGAGGGAGCCCCTGGTGGCTGGGGGGTGGGGGTGGTGGGAGACATGAGTGGGGGCCTGGTGGAGGATGCCCTGGTGGCTGCGGGGTGGGGGTGATAGTGGACATGAGTGGGGGCCTGGTGGAGGCTGCCCCTGGTGGCTGGGGGTGGGGGTGCAGGGAGACATGAGTTGGACATGAGTGGGTGCCTGGTGGAGGCTGCCCTGCAATGCTGGGGGGTGGGGGTGATGGGAGACATGAGTGGGGGCCTGGTGGAGGCTGCCCCTGCACTGCTGGGGGGTGGGGGTGATAGGGGACATGAGTGGGGGCCTGGTGGAGTTTTCCCCTGGTGGCTGGGGGGTGGGGGTGCAGGGAGACATGAGTTGGACATGAGTGGGGGCCTAGTGGAGGCTGCCCCTGCCCTGCTTGGCGGTGGGGGTGATAGGGGACATGAGTGGGGACCTGGTGGAGGCTGCCCCTGCACTGCTGGGGGGTGGGGGTGATGGGAGACATGAGTGGGGGCCTGGTGGAGGCTGCCCCTGGTGGCTGGGGGGTGGGGGTGCAGGGGGACATGTGTGGGGTCCTGGTGGAGGGTGCCCCTGCACTGCTGGGGGGTGGGGGTGGTGGGAGACATGAGTGGGGGCCTGGTGGAGGCTGCCCCTGCACTGCTGGGGGGTGGGGGTGATGGGAGACATGAGTGGGGGCCTGGTGGAGGCTGCCCCTGGTGGCTGGGGGGTGGGGGTGCAGGGGGACATGTGTGGGATCCTGGTGGAGGGTGCCCCTGCACTGCTGGGGGGTGGGGGTGGTGGGAGACATGAGTGGGGGCCTGGTGGAGGTTTCCCCTGGTGGCTGGGGGGTGGGGGTGCAGGGAGACATGAGTTGGACATGAGTGGGGGCCTGGTGGAGGCTGCCCCTGCCCTGCTGGGGGATGGGGGTGATAGGGGACATGAGTGGGGGCCTGGTGGAGGCTGCCCCTGGTGGCTGGGGGGTCTGGGTGCAGGGAGACATGAGTTGGACATGAGTGGGTGCCTGGTGGGGGTGCCCCTGCACTGCTGGGGGGTGGGGTGATAGGGGACATGAGTGGGGGCCTGGTGGAGGCTGCCCCTGCACTGCTGGGGGGTGGGGGTGATGGGAGACATGAGTGGGGGTCTGGTGGAGGCTGCCCCTGGTGGCTGGGGGTGGGGGTGCAGGGGGACATGTGTGGGGTCCTGGTGGAGGGTGCCCCTGGTGGCTGGGGGGTGGGGGTGGTGGGAGACATGAGTGGGGGCCTGGTGGAGGATGCCCTGGTGGCTGCGGGGTGGGGGTGATAGTGGACATGAGTGGGGGCCTGGTGGAGGCTGCCCCTGGTGGCTGGGGGGTGGGGGTGCAGGGAGACATGAGTTGGACATGAGTGGGGGCCTGGTGGAGGCTGCCCCTGCACTGCTGGGGGGTGGGGGTGATGGGAGACATGAGTGGGGGCCTGGTGGAGGCTGCCCCTGGTGGCTGGGGGGTGGGGGTGCAGGGAGACATGAGTTGGACATGAGTGGGGGCCTGGTGGAGGCTGCCCCTGCAATGCTGGGGGGTGGGGTGATGGGAGACATGAGTGGGGGCCTGGTGGAGGCTGCCCCTGGTGGCTGGGGGGTGGGGGTGGTGGGAAACATGAGTGGGGGCCTGGTGGAGGCTGCCCCTGGTGGCTGGGGGTGGGGTGATAGGGAACATGAGTGGGGGCCTGGTGGACGTTACGCCTGGTGGGTGGGGGGGTGGGGGTGCAGGGAGACATGAGTTGGACATGAGTGGTGGAGGCTGCCCCTGGTGGCTGGGGGATGGGGGTTATAGGGGACATGAGTGGGGCCTGGTGGAGGCTGCCCCTGCACTGCTGGGGGGTGGGGGTGATAGCGGACATGAGTGGGGGCCTGGTGGAGGCTGCCCCTGCACTGCTGGGGGGTGGGGGTGATGGGAGACATGAGTGGGGCCTGGTGGAGGCTGCCCCTGGTGGCTGGGTGGTGGGGGGTGCAGGGGGACATGTGTGGGGTCCTGGTGGAGGGTGCCCCTGCACTGCTGGGGGGTGGGGGTGGTGAGAGACATGAGTGGGACATGAGTGGTGGAGGCTGCCCCTGGTGGCTGGGGGGTGGGGATGATAGGGGACATGAGTGGGGGCCTGGTGGAGGCTGTCCCTGGTGGCTGGGGGGTGGGGGTACAGGGAGACATGAGTTGGACATGAGTGGGGGCCTGGTGTAGGCTGCGCCTGGTGGGTGGGGGGTGGGGGTGCAGGGAGACATGAGTCGGACATGAGTGTTGGAGGCTGCCCCTGGAGGCTGGGGGGTGGGGTGATAGGGGACATGAGTGGGGGCCTGGTGGAGGCTGCCCCTGGTGGCTGGGGGGTGGGGGTGCAGGGAGACATGAGTTGGACATGAGTGGGGGCCAGGTGGAGGCTGGCCCTGCACTGCTGGGGGGTGGGGGTGATAGTGGACATGAGGGGGGGCCTGGTGGAGGCTGCCCCTGCACTGCTGGGGGGTGGGGGTGATGGGAGACATGAGTGGGGGCCTGGTGGAGGCTGCCCCTGGTGGCTGGGTGGTGGGGGTGCAGGGGGACATGTGTGGGGTCCTGGTGGAGGGTGCCCCTGCACTGCTGGGGGGTGGGGGTGGTGGGAGACATGAGTGGTGGCCTGGTGGAGGCTGCCCCTGCACTGCTGGGGGGTGGGGGTGATGGGAGACATGAGTGGGGGCCTGGTGGAGGCTGTCCCTGGTGGCTGGGGGGTGGGGGTGCAGGGAGACATGAGTTGGACATGAGTGGCGGCCTGGTGGAGGCTGCCCCTGCTGGCTGGGGGTGCAGGGAGACATGAGTTGGACATAAGTGGGGGTCTGGTGGAGGCTGCCCCTGCACTGCTGGGGGGTGGGGGTGATAGGGGACATGAGTGGGGGCCTGGTGGAGGCTGCCCCTGGTGGTTGGGGGGTGGGGGTGGTGGGAGACATGAGTGGGGGCCTGGTGGAGGCTGCCCCTGCACTGCTGGGGGTGGGGGTGATAGGGGACATGAGTGGGGGCCTGGTGGAGGCTGCCCCTGGTGGCTGGGGGGTGGGGTTGCAGGGAGACATGAGTTGGACATGAGTGGGGGCCTGGTGGAGGCTGCCCCTGCACTGCTGGGGGGTGGGGGTGATGGGAGACATGAGTGGGGGCCTGGTGGAGGCTGCCCCTGGTGGCTGGGGGGTGGGGGCGCAGGGAGACATGAGTTGGACATGAGTGGGGGCCTGGTGGAGGCTGCCCCTGCAATGCTGGGGAGTGGGGGTGATGGGAGACATGAGTGGGGGCCTGGTGGAGGCTGCCCCTGGTGGCTGGGGGGTGGGGGTGGTGGGAAACATGAGTGGGGGCCTGGTGGAGGCTGCCCCTGGTGGCTGGGGGGTGGGGGTGATAGGGAACATGAGTGGGGGCCTGGTGGACGTTACGCCTGGTGGGTGGGGGGTGGGGGTGCAGGGAGACATGAGTTGGACATGAGTGGTGGAGGCTGCCCCTGGTGGCTGGGGGATGGGGGTTATAGGGACATGAGTGGGGCCTGGTGGAGGCTGCCCCTGGTGGCTGGGGGGAGGGGGTGCAGGGAGACATGAGTTGGACATGAGTGGGGGCCTTGTGGAGGCTGCCCCTGCACTGCTGGGGGGTGGGGGTGATAGCGGACATGAGTGGGGGCCTGGTGGAGGCTGCCCCTGCACTGCTGGGGGGTGGGGGTGATGGGAGACATGAGTGGGGGCCTGGTGGAGGCTGCCCCTGGTGGCTGGGTGGTGGGGGGTGCAGGGGGACATGTGTGGGGTCCTGGTGGAGGGTGCCCCTGCACTGCTGGGGGGTGGGGGTGGTGAGAGACATGAGTGGGACATGAGTGGTGGAGGCTGCCCCTGGTGGCTGGGGGTGGGGATGATAGGGGACATGAGTGGGGGCCTGGTGGAGGCTGTCCCTGGTGGCTGGGGGGTGGGGGTACAGGGAGACATGAGTTGGACATGAGTGGGGGCCTGGTGTAGGCTGCGCCTGGTGGGTGGGGGGTGGGGGTGCAGGGAGACATGAGTCGGACATGAGTGTTGGAGGCTGCCCTGGAGGCTGGGGGTGGGGGTGATAGGGGACATGAGTGGGGGCCTGGTGGAGGCTGCCCCTGGTGGCTGGGGGTGGGGGTGCAGGGAGACATGAGTTGGACATGAGTGGGGGCCAGGTGGAGGCTGGCCCTGCACTGCTGGGGGGTGGGGGTGATAGTGGACATGAGGGGGGGCCTGGTGGAGGCTGCCCCTGCACTGCTGGGGGGTGGGGGTGATGGAGACATGAGTGGGGGCCTGGTGGAGGCTGCCTGGTGGCTGGGTGGTGGGGGTGCAGGGGGACATGTGTGGGGTCCTGGTGGAGGGTGCCCCTGCACTGCTGGGGGGTGGGGGTGGTGGGAGACATGAGTGGTGGCCTGGTGGAGGCTGCCCCTGCACTGCTGGGGGGTGGGGGTGATGGGAGACATGAGTGGGGGCCTGGTGGAGGCTGTCCCTGGTGGCTGGGGGGTGGGGGTGCAGGGAGACATGAGTTGGACATGAGTGGCGGCCTGGTGGAGGCTGCCCCTGCTGGCTGGGGGTGCAGGGAGACATGAGTTGGACATAAGTGGGGGTCTGGTGGAGGCTGCCCCTGCACTGCTGGGGGGTGGGGGTGATAGGGGACATGAGTGGGGGCCTGGTGGAGGCTGCCCCTGGTGGTTGGGGGGTGGGGGTGGTGGGAGACATGAGTGGGGGCCTGGTGGAGGCTGCCCCTGCACTGCTGGGGGTGGGGGTGATAGGGGACATGAGTGGGGGCCTGGTGGAGGCTGCCCCTGGTGGCTGGGGGGTGGGGGTGGTGTTAGACATGAGTGGGGGCCTGGTGGAGGCTGACCCTGCACTGCTGGGGGTGGGGGTGATGGGAGACGTGAGTGGGGCCTGGTGGAGGCTGCCCCTGGTGGCTGGGGGGTGGGGGTGCAGGGAGACATGAGTTGGACATGAGTGGGGGCCTGGTGGAGGCTGCCCCTGCACTGCTGGAGGGTGGGGGTGATAGGGGACATGAGTGGGGGCCTGGTGGAGGCTGCACCTGGTGGCTGGGGGGTGGGGGTGGTGGGAGGCATGAGTGGGGGCGTGGTGGAGGCTGCCCCTGCACTGCTGGGGTGTGGGGTGATAGGGGACATGAGTGGGGGCCTGGTGGAGGCTGCCCCTGCACTGCTGGGGGGTGGGGGTGATGGGAGACATGAGTGGGGGCCTGATGGAGGCTGCCCCTGGTGGCTGGGTGGTGGGGGTGCAGGGGGACATGTGTGGGGTCCTGGTGGAGGGTGCCCCTGCACTGCTGGGGGGTGGGGTTGTGGGAGACATGAGTGGGGGCCTGGTGGAGGCTGCCCCTGGTGGCTGGGGTGTGGGGGTGATAGGGACATGAGTGGGGGCCTGTTGGAGGCTGCCCCTGGTGGCTGGGGGGTTGGGTGCAGGGAGACATGAGTTGGACATGAGGGGGGGCCTGGTGGAGGCTGCCCCTGCACTGCTGGGGGGTGGGGGTGATAGAGGACATGAGTGGGGACCTGGTGGAGGCTGCCCCTGCACTGTTGGGGGGTGGGGGTGATGGGAGACATGAGTGGGGGCCTGGTGGAGGCTGCCCCTGGTGGCTGGGGGGTGGGGGTGCAGGGAGACATGAGTTGGACATGAGTGGGGGCCTGGTGGAGCTGCCCCTGCACTGCTGGGGGGTGGGGGTGATGGGAGACATGAGTGGGGGCCTGGTGGAGGCTGCCCCTGGTGGCTGGGGGGTGGGGGTTATAGGGGACATGAGTGGGGGGCCTGGTTGAGGCTGCCCCTGGTGGCTGGGGGGTGGGGGTGCGGGGAGACATGGGTGGGGACCTGGTGGAGGCTGCCCCTACACTGCTGGGGGGTGGGGGTGATGGGAGACATGAGTGGGGGCCTGGTGGAGGCTGCCCTGGTGGCTGGGGGGTGGGGGTGCAGGGGGACATGTGTGGGGTCCTGGTGGAGGGTGCCCCTGCACTGCTGGGGGGTGGGGGTGGTGGGAGACATGAGTGGGGACCTGGTGGAGGCTGCCCCTGCACTGCTGTGGGTGGGTGATGGGAGACATGAGTGGGGGCCTGGTGGAGGCTGCCCCTGGTGGCTGGGGGTGGGTGTGCAGGGGGACATGTGTGGGATCCTGGTGGAGGGTGTCCCTGCACTGCTGGGGGGTGGGGGTGGTGGGAGACATGAGTGGGGGCCTGGTGGAGGCTGCCCTGGTGGCTGGGGGGTGTGGGTGATAGGGGACATGAGTGGGGGCCTGGTGGAGGCTGCCCCTGGTGGCTGGGGGGTGGGGGTGCAGAGAGACATGAGTTGGACATGAGTGGGGGCCTGGGGGCTGCCCCTGCACTGCTGGGGGGTGGGGGTGATAGTGAACATGAGTGGGGGCCTGGTGGAGGCTGCCCCTGCACTGCTGGGGGTGGGGGTGATGGGAGACATGAGTGGGGGCCTGGTGGAGGCTGCCCCTGGTGGCTGGGGGGTGGGGGTGCAGGGGGACATGTGTGGGGTCCTGGTGGAGGGTGCCCCTGCACTGCTGGGGGGTAGGGTTGGTGGGAGACATGAGTGGGGGCCTGGTGGAGGATGCCCCTGGTGGCTGTGGGGTGGGGGTGATAGTGGACATGAGTGGGGGCCTGGTGGAGGCTGCCCCTGGTGGCTGGGGGGTGGGGGGCAGGGAGACATGAGTTGGACATGAGTGGGGGCCTGGTGGAGGCTGCCCCTGCAATGCTGGGGGTGGGGGTGATGGGAGACATGAGTGGGGGCCTGGTGGAGGCTGCCCCTGGTGGCTGGGGGGTGGGGGTGGTGGGAGACATGAATGGGGCCCTGGTGGAGGCTGCCCCTGGTGTCTGGGGGGTGGGGGTGATAGGGGACATGAGTGGGGGCCTGGTGGACGCTACGCCTGGTGGGTGGGGGTGCAGGGAGACATGAGTTGGACATGAGTGGTGGAGGCTGCCACTGGTGGCTGGGGGGTGGGGGTGATAGGGGCCATGAGTGGGGGCCTGGTGGAGGCTGCCCCTGGTGGCTGGGGGTGGGGGTGCAGGGGGACATGAGTTGGACATGAGTGGGGGCCTGGTGGAGGCTGCCCCTGCACTGCTGGGGGTGGGGGTGATAGCGGACATGATTGGGGGCCTGGTGGAGGCTGCCCCTGCACTGCTGGGGGTGATGGGAGACATGAGTGGGGGCCTGGTGGAGGCTGCCCCTGGTGGCTGGGTGGTGAGGGTGCAGGGGACATGTGTGGGGTCCTGGTAGAAGGTGCCGCTGCACTGCTGGGCGGTGGGGGTGGTGGAGACATGAGTGGGGCCTGGTGGAGGCTGCCCCTGCACTGCTGGGGGGTGGGGGTGATGGGAGACATGAGTGGGGGCCTGTGGAGGCTGTCCCTGGTGGCTGGGGGGTGGGGGTGCAGGGAGACATGAGTTGGACATGAGTGGGGGCCTGGTGGAGGCTGCCCCTGGTCGCTGGGGGTGCAGGGAGACATGAGTTGGACATAAGTGGGGGCCTGGTGGAGGCTGCCCTGCACTGCTGGGGGGTGGGGGTGATAGGGGACATGAGTGGGGGACTGGTGGAGGCTGCCCCTGGTGGCTGGGGGGTGGGGGTGGTTGGAGACATGAGTGGGGGCCTGGTGGAGGCTGCCCCTGCACTGCTGGGGGTGGGGGTGATAGGGGACATGAGTGGGGGCCTGGTGGAGGCTGCCCCTGGTGGCTGGGGGGTGGGGGTGCAGGGGGACATGTGTGGGGTCCTGGTGGAGGGTGCCCCTGCACTGCTGGGGGGTGGGGGTGGTGGGAGACATGAGTGGGGACCTGGTGGAGGCTGCCCCTGCACTGCTGGGGGTGGGGGTGATGGGAGACATGAGTGGGGGCCTGGTGGAGGCTGCCCCTGGTGGCTGGGGGTGGGTGTGCAGGGGGACATGTGTGGGATCCTGGTGGAGGGTGTCCCTGCACTGCTGGGGGGTGGGGGTGGTGGGAGACATGAGTGGGGGCCTGGTGGAGGCTGCCCCTGGTGGCTGGGGGGTGTGGGTGATAGGGGACATGAGAGGGGGCCTGGTGGAGGCTGCCCCTGGTGGCTGGGGGATGGGGGTGCAGAGAGACATGAGTTGGACATGAGTGGGGGGTCTGGGGGGCTGCCCCTGCACTGCTGGGGGGTGGGGGTGATAGGGAACATGAGTGGGGGCCTGGTGGAGGCTGCCCCTGCACTGCTGGGGGGTGGGGGTGATGGGAGACATGAGTGGGGGCCTGGTGGAGGATGCCCCTGGTGGCTGTGGGGTGGGGGTGATAGTGGACATGAGTGGGGCCTGGTGGAGGCTGCCCCTGGTGGCTGGGGGTGGGGGTGCAGGGAGACATAAGTTGGACATGAGTGGGGGCCTGGTGGAGGCTGCCCCTGCAATGCTGGGGGGTGGGGGTGATGGGAGACATGAGTGGGGGCCTGGTGGAGGCTGCCCCTGGTGGCTGGGGGGGTGGGGGTGGTGGGAGACATGAGTGGGGGCCTGGTGGAAGCTGCCCCTGGTGTACGGGGGGTGGGGGTGATAGGGGACATGAGTGGGGGCCTGGTGGACGCTACGCCTGGTGGGTGGGGGGTGGGGGTGCAGGGAGACATGAGTTGGACATGAGTGGTGGAGGCTGCCCCTGGTGGCTGGGGGGTGGGCGTGATAGGGGCCATGAGTGGGGGCCTGGTGGAGGCTGCCCCTGGTGGCTGGGGGTGGGGGTGCAGGGGGACATGAGTTGGACATGAGTGGGTGCCTGGTGGAGGCTGCCCCTGCACTGCTGGGGGGTGGGGGTGATAGCGGACATGATTGGGGGCCTGGTGGAGGCTGCCCCTGCACTGCTGGGGGTGATGGGAGACATGAGTGGGGGCCTGGTGGAGGCTGCCCCTGGTGGCTGGGTGGTGGGGTGCAGGGGGACATGTGTGGGGTCCTGGTGGAAGGTGCCGCTGCACTGCTGGGTGGTGGGGGTGGTGGGAGACATGAGTGGGGGCCTGGTGGAGGCTGCCCCTGCACTGCTGGGGGGTGGGGGTGATGGGAGACATGAGTGGGGACCTGGTGGAGGCTGTCCCTGGTGGCTGGGGGGTGGGGGTGCAGGGAGACATGAGTTGGACATGAGTGGGGGCCTGGTGGAGGCTGCCCCTGGTCGCTGGGGGTGCAGGGAGACATGAGTTGGACATAAGTGGGGGCCTGGTGGAGGCTGCCCCTGCACTGCTGGGGGGTGGGGGTGATAGGGGACATGAGTGGGGGACTGGTGGAGGCTGCCCCTGGTGGCTGGGGGGTGGGGGTGGTGGGAGACATGAGTGGGGGCCTGGTGGAGGCTGCCCCTGCACTGCTGGGGGGTGGGGGTGATAGGGGACATGAGTGGGGGCCTGGTGGAGGCTGCCCCTGGTGGCTGGGAGGTGGGGGTGGTGTTTGACATGAGTGGGGGCCTGGTGGAGGCTGCCCCTGCACTGCTGGGGGGTGGGGGTGATGGGAGACATGAGTGGGGGCCTGGTGGAGGCTGCCCCTGGTGGCTGGGGGGTGGGGTGCAGGGAGATATGATTTGGACATGAGTGGGGGCCTGGTGGAGGCTGCCCCTGCACTGCTGGGGGGTGGGGGTGATAGGGGACATGAGTGGGGGCCTGGTGGAGGCTGCACCTGGTGGCTGGGGGGTGGGGGTGGTGGGAGACATGAGTGGGGGCCTGGTGGAGGCTGCCCCTGCACTGCTGGGGGGTGGGGTGATAGGGGACATGAGTGGGGGCCTGGTGGAGGCTGCCCCTGCACTGCGGGGGGTGGGGGTGATGGGAGACATGAGTGGGGGCCTGGTGGAGGCTGCCCCTGGTGGCTGGGGGGTGGGGGTGCAGGGGGACATGTGTGGGGTCCTGGTGGAGGGTGTCCCTGCACTTCTGGGGGGTGGGGTGGTGGGAGACATGAGTGGGGGCCTGGTGGAGGCTGCCCCTGGTGGCTGGGGGGTGGGGGTTATAGGGGACATGAGTGGGGGCCTGTTGGAGGCTGCCCCTGGTGGCTGGGGGTGGGGGTGCAGGGAGACATGAGTTGGACATGAGGGGGGGGCCTGTTGGAGGCTGCCCCTGCACTGCTGGGGGGTGCGGGTGATAGGGGACATGAGTGGGGGCCTGGTGGAGGCTGCCCCTGCACTGCTGGGGGGTGGGGGTGATGGGAGACATGAGTGGGGGCCTGGTGGAAGCTGCCCCTGGTGGCTCGGGGGTGGGGGTGTAGGGGGACATGTGTGGGGTCCTGGTGGAGGGTGGTGGGAGACATGATTGAGGGCCTGGTGGAGGCTGCCCCTGGTGGCTGGGGGATGGGGGTGATAGGGGACATGAGTGGGGGCCTGGTGGACGCTACGCCTGGTGGGTGGGGGGTGGGGGTGCAGGGAGACATGAGCTGAACATGAGTGGTGGAGGCTGCCCCTGGTGGCTGGGGGGTGGGGGTGATAGGGGACATGAGTGGGGGCCTGGTGGAGGCTGCCCCTGGTGGCTGGGGGGTGGGTGTGCAGGGAGACATGAGTTGGACATGAGTGGGGGCCTGGTGGAGGCTGCCCCTGCACTGCTGGGGGGTGGGGGTGATAGCGGACATGAGTGGGGGCCTGGTGGAGGCTGCCCCTGGTGGCTGGGTGGTGGGGGTGCAGGGGGAGATGTGTGGAGTCCTGGTGGAGGGTGCCCCTGCACTGCAGGGGGGTGGGGGTGGTGGGAGACGTGAGTGGGGACCTGGTGGAGGCTGCCCCTGCACTGCTGGGGGGTGTAGGTGATGGGAGACATGAGTGGGGGCCTGGTGGAGGCTGTCCCTGGTGGCTGGTGCGTGGAGGTGCAGGGAGACATGAGTTGGACATGAGTGGGGGCCTGGTGGAGGCTGCCCCTGGTGGCTGGAGGTGCAGGGAGACATGAGTTGGACATAAGTGGGGGCCTGGTGGAGGCTGCCCCTGCACTGCTGGGGGGTAGGGGTGATAGGGGACATGAGTGGGGGACTGGTGGAGGCTGCCCCTTGTGGCTGGGGGGGTGGGGGGGTGGAAGACATGTGTGGGGGCCTGGTGGAGGCTGCCCCTGCACTGCTGGGGGGTGGGGGTTATAGGGGACATGAGTGGGGGGCTGGTGGAGGCTGCCCCTGGTGGCTGGGGGGTGGGGGTGGTGTTAGACATGAGTGGGGGCCTGGTGGAGGCTGGCCCTGCACTGCTGGGGGGTGGGGGTGATGGGAGACATGAGTGGGGGCCTGGTGTAGGCTGCGCCTGGTGGGTGGGGGGTGGGGGTGCAGGGAGACATGAGTCGGACATGAGTGTTGGAGGCTGCCCCTGGAGGCTGGGGGGTGGGGGTGATAGGGGACATGAGTGGGGGCCTGGTGGAGGCTGCCCCTGGTGGCTGGGGGGTGGGGGTGCAGGGAGACATGAGTTGGACATGAGTGGGGGCCAGGTGGAGGCTGGCCCTGCACTGCTGGGGGGTGGGGGTGATAGTGGACATGAGGGGGGGCCTGGTGGAGGCTGCCCCTGCACTGCTGGGGGGTGGGGGTGATGGGAGACATGAGTGGGGGCCTGGTGGAGGCTGCCCCTGGTGGCTGGGTGGTGGGGGTGCAGGGGGACATGTGTGGGGTCCTGGTGGAGGGTGCCCCTGCACTGCTGGGGGGTGGGGGTGGTGGGAGACATGAGTGGTGGCCTGGTGGAGGCTGCCCCTGCACTGCTGGGGGGTGGGGGTGATGGGAGACATGAGTGGGGGCCTGGTGGAGGCTGTCCCTGGTGGCTGGGGGGTGGGGGTGCAGGGAGACATGAGTTGGACATGAGTGGCGGCCTGGTGGAGGCTGCCCCTGCTGGCTGGGGGTGCAGGGAGACATGAGTTGGACATAAGTGGGGGTCTGGTGGAGGCTGCCCCTGCACTGCTGGGGGGTGGGGGTGATAGGGGACATGAGTGGGGGCCTGGTGGAGGCTGCCCCTGGTGGTTGGGGGGTGGGGGTGGTGGGAGACATGAGTGGGGGCCTGGTGGAGGCTGCCCCTGCACTGCTGGGGGTGGGGGTGATAGGGGACATGAGTGGGGGCCTGGTGGAGGCTGCCCCTGGTGGCTGGGGGGTGGGGTTGCAGGGAGACATGAGTTGGACATGAGTGGGGGCCTGGTGGAGGCTGCCCCTGCACTGCTGGGGGGTGGGGGTGATGGGAGACATGAGTGGGGGCCTGGTGGAGGCTGCCCCTGGTGGCTGGGGGGTGGGGGCGCAGGGAGACATGAGTTGGACATGAGTGGGGGCCTGGTGGAGGCTGCCCCTGCAATGCTGGGGAGTGGGGGTGATGGGAGACATGAGTGGGGGCCTGGTGGAGGCTGCCCCTGGTGGCTGGGGGGTGGGGGTGGTGGGAAACATGAGTGGGGGCCTGGTGGAGGCTGCCCCTGGTGGCTGGGGGGTGGGGGTGATAGGGAACATGAGTGGGGGCCTGGTGGACGTTACGCCTGGTGGGTGGGGGGTGGGGGTGCAGGGAGACATGAGTTGGACATGAGTGGTGGAGGCTGCCCCTGGTGGCTGGGGGATGGGGGTTATAGGGGACATGAGTGGGGCCTGGTGGAGGCTGCCCCTGGTGGCTGGGGGGAGGGGGTGCAGGGAGACATGAGTTGGACATGAGTGGGGGCCTTGTGGAGGCTGCCCCTGCACTGCTGGGGGGTGGGGGTGATAGCGGACATGAGTGGGGGCCTGGTGGAGGCTGCCCCTGCACTGCTGGGGGGTGGGGGTGATGGGAGACATGAGTGGGGGCCTGGTGGAGGCTGCCCCTGGTGGCTGGGTGGTGGGGGGTGCAGGGGGACATGTGTGGGGTCCTGGTGGAGGGTGCCCCTGCACTGCTGGGGGGTGGGGGTGGTGAGAGACATGAGTGGGACATGAGTGGTGGAGGCTGCCCCTGGTGGCTGGGGGGTGGGGATGATAGGGGACATGAGTGGGGGCCTGGTGGAGGCTGTCCCTGGTGGCTGGGGGTGGGGGTACAGGGAGACATGAGTTGGACATGAGTGGGGGCCTGGTGTAGGCTGCGCCTGGTGGGTGGGGGGTGGGGGTGCAGGGAGACATGAGTCGGACATGAGTGTTGGAGGCTGCCCCTGGAGGCTGGGGGGTGGGGGTGATAGGGGACATGAGTGGGGGCCTGGTGGAGGCTGCCCCTGGTGGCTGGGGGGTGGGGGTGCAGGGAGACATGAGTTGGACATGAGTGGGGGCCAGGTGGAGGCTGGCCCTGCACTGCTGGGGGGTGGGGGTGATAGTGGACATGAGGGGGGGCCTGGTGGAGGCTGCCCTGCACTGCTGGGGGGTGGGGGTGATGGGAGACATGAGTGGGGGCCTGGTGGAGGCTGCCCCTGGTGGCTGGGTGGTGGGGGTGCAGGGGGACATGTGTGGGGTCCTGGTGGAGGGTGCCCCTGCACTGCTGGGGGGTGGGGGTGGTGGGAGACATGAGTGGTGGCCTGGTGGAGGCTGCCCCTGCACTGCTGGGGGGTGGGGGTGATGGGAGACATGAGTGGGGGCCTGGTGGAGGCTGTCCCTGGTGGCTGGGGGGTGGGGGTGCAGGGAGACATGAGTTGGACATGAGTGGCGGCCTGGTGGAGGCTGCCCCTGCTGGCTGGGGGTGCAGGGAGACATGAGTTGGACATAAGTGGGGGTCTGGTGGAGGCTGCCCCTGCACTGCTGGGGGGTGGGGGTGATAGGGGACATGAGTGGGGGCCTGGTGGAGGCTGCCCCTGGTGGTTGGGGGGTGGGGGTGGTGGGAGACATGAGTGGGGGCCTGGTGGAGGCTGCCCCTGCACTGCTGGGGGTGGGGGTGATAGGGGACATGAGTGGGGGCCTGGTGGAGGCTGCCCCTGGTGGCTGGGGGGTGGGGGTGGTGTTAGACATGAGTGGGGGCCTGGTGGAGGCTGACCCTGCACTGCTGGGGTGGGGGTGATGGGAGACGTGAGTGGGGGCCTGGTGGAGGCTGCCCCTGGTGGCTGGGGGTGGGGGTGCAGGGAGACATGAGTTGGACATGAGTGGGGGCCTGGTGGAGGCTGCCCCTGCACTGCTGGAGGGTGGGGGTGATAGGGGACATGAGTGGGGGCCTGGTGGAGGCTGCACCTGGTGGCTGGGGGTGGGGGTGGTGGGAGGCATGAGTGGGGGCGTGGTGGAGGCTGCCCCTGCACTGCTGGGGTGTGGGGTGATAGGGGACATGAGTGGGGGCCTGGTGGAGGCTGCCCTGCACTGCTGGGGGGTGGGGGTGATGGGAGACATGAGTGGGGGCCTGATGGAGGCTGCCCCTGGTGGCTGGGTGGTGGGGGTGCAGGGGGACATGTGTGGGGTCCTGGTGGAGGGTGCCCCTGCACTGCTGGGGGGTGGGGGTTGTGGGAGACATGAGTGGGGGGCCTGGTGGAGGCTGCCCCTGGTGGCTGGGGTGTGGGGGTGATAGGGGACATGAGTGGGGGCCTGTTGGAGGCTGCCCCTGGTGGCTGGGGGGTGGGGTGCAGGGAGACATGAGTTGGACATGAGGGGGGGCCTGGTGGAGGCTGCCCCTGCACTGCTGGGGGGTGGGGGTGATAGAGGACATGAGTGGGGACCTGGTGGAGGCTGCCCTGCACTGTTGGGGGGTGGGGGTGATGGGAGACATGAGTGGGGGCCTGGTGGAGGCTGCCCCTGGTGGCTGGGGGGTGGGGGTGCAGGGAGACATGAGTTGGACATGAGTGGGGGCCTGGTGGAGGCTGCCCCTGCACTGCTGGGGGGTGGGGGTGATGGGAGACATGAGTGGGGGCCTGGTGGAGGCTGCCCCTGGTGGCTGGGGGGTGGGGGTTATAGGGGACATGAGTGGGGGGCCTGGTTGAGGCTGCCCCTGGTGGCTGGGGGGTGGGGGTGCGGGGAGACATGGGTGGGGACCTGGTGGAGGCTGCCCCTACACTGCTGGGGGGTGGGGGTGATGGGAGACATGAGTGGGGGCCTGGTGGAGGCTGCCCCTGGTGGCTGGGGGGTGGGGGTGCAGGGGGACATGTGTGGGGTCCTGGTGGAGGGTGCCCCTGCACTGCTGGGGGGTGGGGGTGGTGGGAGACATGAGTGGGGACCTGGTGGAGGCTGCCCCTGCACTGCTGTGGGTGGGGGTGATGGGAGACATGAGTGGGGGCCTGGTGGATGCTGCCCCTGGTGGCTGGGGTGGGTGTGCAGGGGGACATGTGTGGGATCCTGGTGGAGGGTGTCCCTGCACTGCTGGGGGGTGGGGGTGGTGGGAGACATGAGTGGGGGCCTGGTGGAGGCTGCCCCTGGTGGCTGGGGGGTGTGGGTGATAGGGGACATGAGTGGGGGCCTGGTGGAGGCTGCCCCTGGTGGCTGGTGGCTGGGGGGTGGGGGTGCAGAGAGACATGAGTTGGACATGAGTGGGGGCCTGGGGGCTGCCCCTGCACTGCTGGGGGGTGGGGGTGATAGTGAACATGAGTGGGGGCCTGGTGGAGGCTGCCCCTGCACTGCTGGGGGGTGGGGGTGATGGGAGACATGAGTGGGGGCCTGGTGGAGGCTGCCCCTGGTGGCTGGGGGGTGGGGGTGCAGGGGGACATGTGTGGGGTCCTGGTGGAGGGTGCCCCTGCACTGCTGGGGGTAGGGTTGGTGGGAGACATGAGTGGGGGCCTGGTGGAGGATGCCCCTGGTGGCTGTGGGGTGGGGGTGATAGTGGACATGAGTGGGGGCCTGGTGGAGGCTGCCCCTGGTGGCTGGGGGGTGGGGGGCAGGGAGACATGAGTTGGACATGAGTGGGGGCCTGGTGGAGGCTGCCCCTGCAATGCTGGGGGTGGGGGTGATGGGAGACATGAGTGGGGGCCTGGTGGAGGCTGCCCCTGGTGGCTGGGGGGTGGGGGTGGTGGGAGACATGAATGGGGCCCTGGTGGAGGCTGCCCCTGGTGTCTGGGGGGTGGGGGTGATAGGGGACATGAGTGGGGGCCTGGTGGACGCTACGCCTGGTGGGTGGGGGGTGGGGGTGCAGGGAGACATGAGTTGGACATGAGTGGTGGAGGCTGCCACTGGTGGCTGGGGGTGGGGGTGATAGGGGCCATGAGTGGGGGCCTGGTGGAGGCTGCCCCTGGTGGCTGGGGGTGGGGTGCAGGGGACATGAGTTGGACATGAGTGGGGGCCTGGTGGAGGCTGCCCCTGCACTGCTGGGGGGTGGGGGTGATAGCGGACATGATTGGGGCCTGGTGGAGGCTGCCCCTGCACTGCTGGGGGTGATGGGAGACATGAGTGGGGGCCTGGTGGAGGCTGCCCCTGGTGGCTGGGTGGTGAGGGTGCAGGGGGACATGTGTGGGGTCCTGGTAGAAGGTGCCGCTGCACTGCTGGGCGGTGGGGGTGGTGGGAGACATGAGTGGGGGCCTGGTGGAGGCTGCCCCTGCACTGCTGGGGGGTGGGGGTGATGGGAGACATGAGTGGGGCCTGGTGGAGGCTGTCCCTGGTGGCTGGGGGGTGGGGGTGCAGGGAGACATGAGTTGGACATGAGTGGGGGCCTGGTGGAGGCTGCCCCTGGTCGCTGGGGGTGCAGGGAGACATGAGTTGGACATAAGTGGGGGCCTGGTGGAGGCTGCCCTGCACTGCTGGGGGGTGGGGGTGATAGGGGACATGAGTGGGGGGACTGGTGGAGGCTGCCCCTGGTGGCTGGGGGGTGGGGGTGGTTGGAGACATGAGTGGGGGCCTGGTGGAGGCTGCCCCTGCACTGCTGGGGGGTGGGGGTGATAGGGGACATGAGTGGGGGCCTGGTGGAGGCTGCCCCTGGTGGCTGGGGGGTGGGGGTGCAGGGGGACATGTGTGGGGTCCTGGTGGAGGGTGCCCCTGCACTGCTGGGGGGTGGGGGTGGTGGGAGACATGAGTGGGGACCTGGGTGGGAGGCTGCCCCTGCACTGCTGGGGGTGGGGGTGATGGGAGACATGAGTATGAGTGGGGGCCTGGTGGAGGCTGCCCCTGGTGGCTGGGGGTGGGTGTGCAGGGGGACATGTGTGGGATCCTGGTGGAGGGTGTCCCTGCACTGCTGGGGGGTGGGGGTGGTGGGAGACATGAGTGGGGGCCTGGTGGAGGCTGCCCCTGGTGGCTGGGGGGTGTGGGTGATAGGGGACATGAGAGGGGGCCTGGTGGAGGCTGCCCCTGGTGGCTGGGGGATGGGGGTGCAGAGAGACATGAGTTGGACATGAGTGGGGGTCTGGGGGGCTGCCCCTGCACTGCTGGGGGGTGGGGGTGATAGGGAACATGAGTGGGGGCCTGGTGGAGGCTGCCCCTGCACTGCTGGGGGGTGGGGGTGATGGGAGACATGAGTGGGGGCCTGGTGGAGGATGCCCCTGGTGGCTGTGGGGTGGGGGTGATAGTGGACATGAGTGGGGGCCTGGTGGAGGCTGCCCCTGGTGGCTGGGGGGTGGGGGTGCAGGGAGACATAAGTTGGACATGAGTGGGGGCCTGGTGGAGGCTGCCCCTGCAATGCTGGGGGGTGGGGGTGATGGGAGACATGAGTGGGGGCCTGGTGGAGGCTGCCCCTGGTAGCTGGGGGGGTGGGGGTGGTGGGAGACATGAGTGGGGGCCTGGTGGAAGCTGCCCCTGGTGTACGGGGGGTGGGGGTGATAGGGGACATGAGTGGGGGCCTGGTGGACGCTACGCCTGGTGGGTGGGGGGTGGGGGTGCAGGGAGACATGAGTTGGACATGAGTGGTGGAGGCTGCCCCTGGTGGCTGGGGGGTGGGGGTGATAGGGGCCATGAGTGGGGGCCTGGTGGAGGCAGCCCCTGGTGGCTGGGGGTGGGGGTGCAGGGGGACATGAGTTGGACATGAGTGGGTGCCTGGTGGAGGCTGCCCCTGCACTGCTGGGGGGTGGGGGTGATAGCGGACATGATTGGGGGCCTGGTGGAGGCTGCCCCTGCACTGCTGGGGGTGATGGGAGACATGAGTGGGGGCCTGGTGGAGGCTGCCCCTGGTGGCTGGGTGGTGGGGTGCAGGGGGACATGTGTGGGGTCCTGGTGGAAGGTGCCGCTGCACTGCTGGGTGGTGGGGGTGGTGGGAGACATGAGTGGGGGCCTGGTGGAGGCTGCCCCTGCACTGCTGGGGGGTGGGGGTGATGGGAGACATGAGTGGGGACCTGGTGGAGGCTGTCCCTGGTGGCTGGGGGGTGGGGGTGCAGGGAGACATGAGTTGGACATGAGTGGGGGCCTGGTGGAGGCTGCCCCTGGTCGCTGGGGGTGCAGGGAGACATGAGTTGGACATAAGTGGGGGCCTGGTGGAGGCTGCCCCTGCACTGCTGGGGGGTGGGGGTGATAGGGGACATGAGTGGGGGCCTGGTGGAGGCTGCCCCTGGTGGCTGGGAGGTGGGGGTGGTGTTTGACATGAGTGGGGGCCTGGTGGAGGCTGCCCCTGCACTGCTGGGGGGTGGGAGTGATGGGAGACATGAGTGGGGGCCTGGTGGAGGCTGCCCCTGGTGGCTGGGGGGTGGGGTGCAGGGAGATATGATTTGGACATGAGTGGGGGCCTGGTGGAGGCTGCCCCTGCACTGCTGGGGGGTGGGGGTGATAGGGGACATGAGTGGGGGCCTGGTGGAGGCTGCACCTGGTGGCTGGGGGGTGGGGGTGGTGGGAGACATGAGTGGGGGCCTGGTGGAGGCTGCCCCTGCACTGCTGGGGGGTGGGGTGATAGGGGACATGAGTGGGGGCCTGGTGGAGGCTGCCCCTGCACTGCGGGGGGTGGGGGTGATGGGAGACATGAGTGGGGGCCTGGTGGAGGCTGCCCCTGGTGGCTGGGGGGTGGGGGTGCAGGGGGACATGTGTGGGGTCCTGGTGGAGGGTGTCCCTGCACTTCTGGGGGGTGGGGTGGTGGGAGACATGAGTGGGGGCCTGGTGGAGGCTGCCCCTGGTGGCTGGGGGGTGGGGGTTATAGGGGACATGAGTGGGGGCCTGTTGGAGGCTGCCCCTGGTGGCTGGGGGTGGGGGTGCAGGGAGACATGAGTTGGACATGAGGGGGGGGCCTGTTGGAGGCTGCCCCTGCACTGCTGGGGGGTGCGGGTGATAGGGGACATGAGTGGGGGCCTGGTGGAGGCTGCCCCTGCACTGCTGGGGGGTGGGGGTGATGGGAGACATGAGTGGGGGCCTGGTGGAAGCTGCCCCTGGTGGCTCGGGGGTGGGGGTGTAGGGGGACATGTGTGGGGTCCTGGTGGAGGGTGGTGGGAGACATGATTGAGGGCCTGGTGGAGGCTGCCCCTGGTGGCTGGGGGATGGGGGTGATAGGGGACATGAGTGGGGGCCTGGTGGACGCTACGCCTGGTGGGTGGGGGGTGGGGGTGCAGGGAGACATGAGCTGAACATGAGTGGTGGAGGCTGCCCCTGGTGGCTGGGGGGTGGGGGTGATAGGGGACATGAGTGGGGGCCTGGTGGAGGCTGCCCCTGGTGGCTGGGGGGTGGGTGTGCAGGGAGACATGAGTTGGACATGAGTGGGGGCCTGGTGGAGGCTGCCCCTGCACTGCTGGGGGGTGGGGGTGATAGCGGACATGAGTGGGGGCCTGGTGGAGGCTGCCCCTGGTGGCTGGGTGGTGGGGGTGCAGGGGGAGATGTGTGGAGTCCTGGTGGAGGGTGCCCCTGCACTGCAGGGGGGTGGGGGTGGTGGGAGACGTGAGTGGGGACCTGGTGGAGGCTGCCCCTGCACTGCTGGTGGGTGTAGGTGATGGGAGACATGAGTGGGGGCCTGGTGGAGGCTGTCCCTGGTGGCTGGTGCGTGGAGGTGCAGGGAGACATGAGTTGGACATGAGTGGGGGCCTGGTGGAGGCTGCCCCTGGTGGCTGGAGGTGCAGGGAGACATGAGTTGGACATAAGTGGGGGCCTGGTGGAGGCTGCCCCTGCACTGCTGGGGGGTAGGGGTGATAGGGGACATGAGTGGGGGACTGGTGGAGGCTGCCCCTTGTGGCTGGGGGGGTGGGGGGGTGGAAGACATGTGTGGGGGCCTGGTGGAGGCTGCCCCTGCACTGCTGGGGGGTGGGGGTTATAGGGGACATGAGTGGGGGGCTGGTGGAGGCTGACCCTGGTGGCTGGGGGGTGGGGGTGGTGTTAGACATGAGTGGGGGCCTGGTGGAGGCTGGCCCTGCACTGCTGGGGGGTGGGGGTGATGGGAGACATGAGTGGGGGCCTGGTGGAGGCTGCCCCTGGTGGCTGGGGTGTGGGGTGCAGGGAGACATGAGTTGGACATGAGTGGGGGCCTTGTGGAGGCTGCCCCTGCACTGCTGGGGGGTGGGGGTGATAGGGGACATGAGTGGGGGCCTGGTGGAGGCTGCACCTGGTGGCTGGGGGGTGGGGGTGGTGGGAGACATGAGTGGGGGCCTGGTGGAGGCTGCCCCTGCACTGCGGGGGGGTGGGGTGATAGGGGACATGAGTGGGGGCCTGGTGGAGGCTGCCCCTGCACTGCTGGGGGATGGGGGTGATGGGAGACATGAGTGGGGGCCTGGTGGAGGCTGCCCCTGCACTGCTGGGGGGTGGGAGTGCAGGGGGACATGTGTGGGGTCATGGTGGAGGGTGCCCCTGCACTGCTGGGGGGTGGGGGTTGTGGGAGACATGAGTGGGGGCCTGGTGGAGGTTGCCCCTGGTGGCTGGGGGGTGGGGGTGATAGGGGACATGAGTGGGGGCCTGTTAGAGACTGCCCCTGGTGGCTGGGGGTGGGTGTGCAGGGAGACATGAGATGGACATGAGGGGTGGCCTGGTGGAGGCTGCCCCTGCACTGCTGGGGGGTGGGGGTGATAGGGGACATGAGTGGGGGCCTGGTGGAGGCTGCCCCTGCACTGCTGGGAGGTGGGGGTGATGGGATACATGAGTGGGGGCCTGGTGGAAGCTGCCCCTGGTTGCTGGGTGGTGGGGGTGCAGGGGGACATGTGTGGGGTCCTGGTGGAGGATGCCCCTGTACTGCTGTGGGGTGGGGGTGGTGGGAGACATGAGTGAGGGCCTGGTGGAGGCTGCCCCTGGTGGCTGGGGGGTGGGGGTGATAGGGGACATGAGTGGGGGCCTGGTGGAGGCTGCCCCTGGTGGCTTGGGGGTGGAGGTGCAGGCAGACATGAGTTGGTCATGAGTGGGGGCCTGGTGGAGGCTGCCCCTGCACTGCTGGGGGGTGGGGGTGATGGGAGACATGAATGGGGGCCTGGTGGAGGCTGCCCCTGCACTGCTGGGGGGTGGGGGTGATAGGGGACATGAGTGGGGGCCTGGTGGAGGCTGCCCCTGCACTGCTGGGGGGTGGGGGCGATGGGAGACATGAGTGGGGGGCCTGGTGGAGGCTGCCCCTGGTGGCTGGGGGGTGGGGGTGCAGGGAGACATGAGGTGGACATGAGTGTGGGCCTGGTGGAGGCTGCCCCTGCACTGCTGGGGGGTGGGGTGGTGGGAGATATGAGTGGGGGCCTGGTGGAGGCTGCCCCTGCACTGCTGGTGGGTGGGGGTGCAGGGGGACATGTGTGGGGTCCTGGTGGAGGGTGCCCCTGCACTGCTGGGGGGTGGGGGTAATGGTAGACATGAGTGGGGGCCTGGTGGAGGCTGCCCCTGCACTGCTGGGGGTGGGGGTGATAGGGGACACGAGTGGGGGCCTGGTGGAGGCTGCCCCTGGTGGCTGGGGGGTGGGGGTGCAGGGGGACATGTGTGGGGTCTCCTGGTGGAGGGTGCCCCTGCACTGCTGGGGGGTGGGGATGGTGGGAGACATGAGTGGGGGCCTGGTGGAGGATGCCCCTGGTGGCTGCGGGGTGGGGGTGATTGTGGACATGAGTGGGGGCCTGGTGGAGGCTGCCCCTGGTGGCTGGGGGGTGGGGGTGCAGGGAGACATGAATTGGACATGAGTGGGGGCCTGGTGGAGGCTGCCCCTGCAATGCTGGGAGATGGGTGTGATGGGAGACATGAGTGGGGGCCTGGTGGAGGCTGCCCCTGGTGGCTGGGGGGTGGGGGTGGTGGGAGACATGAGTGAGGGCCTGGTGGAGGCTGCCCCTGGTGGCTGGGGGGTGGGGGTGCAGGGGGACATGTGTGGGGTCCTGGTGGAGGGTGCCCCTGCACTGCTGGGGGGTGGGGGTGGTGGGAGACATGAGTGGGGACCTGGTGGAGGCTGCCCCTGCACTGCTGGGGGTGGGGGTGATGGGAGACATGAGTGGGGGCCTGGTGGAGGCTGCCCCTGGTGGCTGGGGGTGGGTGTGCAGGGGGACATGTGTGGGATCCTGGTGGAGGGTGTCCCTGCACTGCTGGGGGGTGGGGGTGGTGGGAGACATGAGTGGGGGCCTGGTGGAGGCTGCCCCTGGTGGCTGGGGGGTGTGGGTGATAGGGGACATGAGAGGGGGCCTGGTGGAGGCTGCCCCTGGTGGCTGGGGGATGGGGGTGCAGAGAGACATGAGTTGGACATGAGTGGGGGTCTGGGGGGCTGCCCCTGCACTGCTGGGGGGTGGGGGTGATAGGGAACATGAGTGGGGGCCTGGTGGAGGCTGCCCCTGCACTGCTGGGGGGTGGGGGTGATGGGAGACATGAGTGGGGGCCTGGTGGAGGATGCCCCTGGTGGCTGGGGGGTGGGGGTGATAGTGGACATGAGTGGGGGCCTGGTGGAGGCTGCCCCTGGTGGCTGGGGGGTGGGGGTGCAGGGAGACATGAGTTGGACATGAGTGGGGGCCTGGTGGAGGCTGCCCCTGCAATGCTGGGGGGTGGGGGTGATGGGAGACATGAGTGGGGGCCTGGTGGAGGCTGCCCCTGGTGGCTGGGGGGGTGGGGGTGGTGGGAGACATGAGTGGGGGCCTGGTGGAGGCTGCCCCTGGTGTACGGGGGGTGGGGGTGATAGGGGACATGAGTGGGGGCCTGGTGGACGCTACGCCTGGTGGGTGGGGGGTGGGGGTGCAGGGAGACATGAGTTGGACATGAGTGGTGGAGGCTGCCCCTGGTGGCTGGGGGGTGGGGGTGATAGGGGCCAATGAGTGGGGGCCTGGTGGAGGCTGCCCCTGGTGGCTGGGGGTGGGGGTGCAGGGGGACATGAGTTGGACATGAGTGGGGGCCTGGTGGAGGCTGCCCCTGCACTGCTGGAGGTTGGGGGTGATAGCGGACATGATTGGGGGCCTGGTGGAGGCTGCCCCTGCACTGCTGGGGGTGATGGGAGACATGAGTGGGGGCCTGGTGGAGGCTGCCCCTGGTGGCTGGGTGGTGGGGTGCAGGGGGACATGTGTGGGGTCATGGTGGAAGGTGCCGCTGCACTGCTGGGTGGTGGGGGTGGTGGGAGACATGAGTGGGGGCCTGGTGGAGGCTGCCCCTGCACTGCTGGGGGGTGGGGGTGATGGGAGACATGAGTGGGGACCTGGTGGAGGCTGTCCCTGGTGGCTGGGGGGTGGGGGTGCAGGGAGACATGAGTTGGACATGAGTGGGGGCCTGGTGGAGGCTGCCCCTGGTCGCTGGGGGTGCAGGGAGACATGAGTTGGACATAAGTGGGGGCCTGGTGGAGGCTGCCCCTGCACTGCTGGGGGTGGGGGTGATAGGGGACATGAGTGGGGGACTGGTGGAGGCTGCCCCTGGTGGCTGGGGGGTGGGGGTGGTGGGAGACATGAGTGGGGGCCTGGTGGAGGCTGCCCCTGCACTGCTGGGGGGTGGGGGTGATAGGGGACATGAGTGGGGGCCTGGTGGAGGCTGCCCCTGGTGGCTGGGAGGTGGGGGTGGTGTTTGACATGAGTGGGGGCCTGGTGGAGGCTGCCCCTGCACTGCTGGGGGGTGGGGGTGATGGGAGACATGAGTGGGGGCCTGGTGGAGGCTGCCCCTGGTGGCTGGGGGGTGGGGTGCAGGGAGATATGATTTGGACATGAGTGGGGGCCTGGTGGAGGCTGCCCCTGCACTGCTGGGGGGTGGGGGTGATAGGGGACATGAGTGGGGGCCTGGTGGAGGCTGCACCTGGTGGCTGGGGGGTGGGGGTGGTGGGAGACATGAGTGGGGGCCTGGTGGAGGCTGCCCCTGCACTGCTGGGGGGTGGGGTGATAGGGGACATGAGTGGGGGCCTGGTGGAGGCTGCCCCTGCACTGCGGGGGGTGGGGGTGATGGGAGACATGAGTGGGGGCCTGGTGGAGGCTGCCCCTGGTGGCTGGGAGGTGGGGGTGCAGGGGGACATGTGTGGGGTCCTGGTGGAGGGTGTCCCTGCACTTCTGGGGGGTGGGGTGGTGGGAGACATGAGTGGGGGCCTGGTGGAGGCTGCCCCTGGTGGCTGGGGGGTGGGGGTTATAGGGGACATGAGTGGGGGCCTGTTGGAGGCTGCCCCTGGTGGCTGGGGGTGGGGGTGCAGGGAGACATGAGTTGGACATGAGGGGGGGGGCTGTTGGAGGCTGCCCCTGCACTGCTGGGGGGTGCGGGTGATAGGGGACATGAGTGGGGGCCTGGTGGAGGCTGCCCCTGCACTGCTGGGGGGTGGGGGTGATGGGAGACATGAGTGGGGGCCTGGTGGAAGCTGCCCCTGGTGGCTCGGGGGTGGGGGTGTAGGGGGACATGTGTGGGGTCCTGGTGGAGGGTGGTGGGAGACATGATTGAGGGCCTGGTGGAGGCTGCCCCTGGTGGCTGGGGGATAGGGGTGATAGGGGACATGAGTGGGGGCCTGGTGGACGCTACGCCTGGTGGGTGGGGGGTGGGGGTGCAGGGAGACATGAGTTGAACATGAGTGGTGGAGGCTGCCCCTGGTGGCTGGGGGGTGGGGGTGATAGGGGACATGAGTGGGGGCCTGGTGGAGGCTGCCCCTGGTGGCTGGGGGGTGGGTGTGCAGGGAGACATGAGTTGGACATGAGTGGGGGCCTGGTGGAGGCTGCCCCTGCACTGCTGGGGGGTGGGGGTGATAGCGGACATGAGTCGGGGCCTGGTGGAGGCTGCCCCTGGTGGCTGGGTGGTGGGGGTACAGGGGGAGATGTGTGGAGTCCTGGTGGAGGGTGCCCCTGCACTGCAGGGGGGTGGGGGTGGTGGGAGACGTGAGTGGGGACCTGGTGGAGGCTGCCCCTGCACTGCTGGGGGGTGTAGGTGATGGGAGACATGAGTGGGGGCCTGGTGGAGGCTGTCCCTGGTGGCTGGTGCGTGGAGGTGCAGGGAGACATGAGTTGGACATGAGTGGGGGCCTGGTGGAGGCTGCCCCTGGTGGCTGGAGGTGCAGGGAGACATGAGTTGGACATAAGTGGGGGCCTGGTGGAGGCTGCCCCTGCACTGCTGGGGGGTAGGGGTGATAGGGGACATGAGTGGGGGACTGGTGGAGGCTGCCCCTTGTGGCTGGGGGGGTGGGGGTGTGGAAGACATGTGTGGGGGCCTGGTGGAGGCTGCCCCTGCACTGCTGGGGGGTGGGGGTTATAGGGGACATGAGTGGGGGGCTGGTGAAGGCTGCCCCTGGTGGCTGGGGGGTGGGGGTGGTGTTAGACATGAGTGGGGGCCTGGTGGAGGCTGGCCCTGCACTGCTGGGGGGTGGGGGTGATGGGAGACATGAGTGGGGGCCTGGTGGAGGCTGCCCCTGGTGGCTGGGGTGTGGGGGTGCAGGGAGACATGAGTTGGACATGAGTGGGGGCCTTGTGGAGGCTGCCCCTGCACTGCTGGGGGGTGGGGGTGATAGGGGACATGAGTGGGGGCCTGGTGGAGGCTGCACCTGGTGGCTGGGGGGTGGGGGTGGTGGGAGACATGAGTGGGGGCCTGGTGGAGGCTGCCCCTGCACTGCTGGGGGGTGGGGTGATAGGGGACATGAGTGGGGGCCTGGTGGAGGCTGCCCCTGCACTGCTGGGGGATGGGGGTGATGGGAGACATGAGTGGGGGCCTGGTGGAGGCTGCCCCTGCACTGCTGGGGGGTGGGAGTGCAGGGGGACATGTGTGGGGTCATGGTGGAGGGTGCCCCTGCACTGCTGGGGGGTGGGGGTTGTGGGAGACATGAGTGGGGGCCTGGTGGAGGTTGCCCCTGGTGGCTGGGGGGTGGGGGTGATAGGGGACATGAGTGGGGGCCTCTTAGAGACTGCCCCTGGTGGCTGGGGGTGGGTGTGCAGGGAGACATGAGATGGACATGAGGGGGGGCCTGGTGGAGGCTGCCCCTGCACTGCTGGGGGGTGGGGGTGATAGGGGACATGAGTGGGGGCCTGGTGGAGGCTGCCCCTGCACTGCTGGGAGGTGGGGGTGATGGGATACATGAGTGGGGGCCTGGTGGAAGCTGCCCCTGGTTGCTGGGTGGTGGGGGTGCAGGGGGACATGTGTGGGGTCCTGGTGGAGGATGCCCCTGCACTGCTGTGGGGTGGGGGTGGTGGGAGACATGAGTGAGGGCCTGGTGGAGGCTGCCCCTGGTGGCTGGGGGGTGGGGGTGATAGGGGACATGAGTGGGGGCCTGGTGGAGGCTGCCCCTGGTGGCTTGGGGGTGGAGGTGCAGGCAGACATGAGTTGGTCATGAGTGGGGGCCTGGTGGAGGCTGCCCCTGCACTGCTGGGGGGTGCGGGTGATGGGAGACATGAATGGGGGCCTGGTGGAGGCTGCCCCTGCACTGCTGGGGGGTGGGGGTGATAGGGGACATGAGTGGGGGCCTGGTGGAGGCTGCCCCTGCACTGCTGGGGGGTGGGGGCGATGGGAGACATGAGTGGGGGGCCTGGTGGAGGCTGCCCCTGGTGGCTGGGGGGTGGGGGTGCAGGGAGACATGAGGTGGACATGAGTGTGGGCCTGGTGGAGGCTGCCCCTGCACTGCTGGTGGGTGGGGGTGCAGGGGGACATGTGTGGGGTCCTGGTGGAGGGTGCCCCTGCACTGCTGGGGGGTGGGGGTAATGGTAGACATGAGTGGGGGCCTGGTGGAGGCTGCCCCTGCACTGCTGGGGGTGGGGGTGATAGGGGACACGAGTGGGGGCCTGGTGGAGGCTGCCCCTGGTGGCTGGGGGGTGGGGGTGCAGGGGGACATGTGTGGGGTCTCCTGGTGGAGGGTGCCCCTGCAATGCTGGGGGGTGGGGGTGGTGGGAGACATGAGTGGGGGCCTGGTGGAGGATGCCCCTGGTGGCTGCGGGGTGGGGGTGATAGTGGACATGAGTGGGGGCCTGGTGGAGGCTGCCCCTGGTGGCTGGGGGGTGGGGGTGCAGGGAGACATGAATTGGACATGAGTGGGGGCCTGGTGGAGGCTGCCCCTGCAATGCTGGGGGATGGGGGTGATGGGAGACATGAGTAGGGGCCTGGTGGAGGCTGCCCCTGGTGGCTGGGGGGTGGGGGTGGTGGGAGACATGAGTGAGGGCCTGGTGGAGGCTGCCCCTGGTGGCTGGGGGATGGGGGTGATAGGGGACATGAGTGGGGGCCTGGTGGACGCTACGCCTGGTGGGTGGGGGGTGGGGGTGCAGGGAGACATGAGTTGAACATGAGTGGTGGAGGCTGCCCCTGGTGGCTGGGGGGTGGGGGTGATAGGGGACATGAGTGGGGGCCTGGTGGAGGCTGCCCCTGGTGGCTGGGGGGTGGGGGTGCAGGGAGACATGAGTTGGACATGAGTGGGGGCCTGGTGGAGGCTGCCCCTGCACTGCTGGGGGTGGGGGTGATAGCGGACATGAGTGGGGGCCTGGTGGAGGCTGCCCCTGGTGGCTGGGTGGTGGGGGTGCAGGGGGAGATGTGTGGATTCCTGGTGGAGGGTGCCCCTGCACTGCTGGGGGGTGGGGGTGGTGGGAGACGTGAGTGGGGGCCTGGTGGAGGCTGCCCCTGCACTGCTGCGGGGTGGGGGTGATGGGAGACATGAGTGGGGGCCTGGTGGAGGCTGTCCCTGGTGGCTGGTGCGTGGGGGTGCAGGGAGACATGAGTTGGACATGAGTGGGGGCCTGGTGGAGGCTGCCCCTGGTGGCTGGGGGTGCAGGGAGACATGAGTTGGACATAAGTGGGGGCCTGGTGGAGGCTGCCCCTGCACTGCTGGGGGGTAGGGGTGATAGGGGACATGAGTGGGGCACGGGTTGAGGCTGCCCCTTTTGCCTGGGGGGGGTGGGTGGAAGACATGAGCGGGGGCCTGGTGGAGGCTGCCCCTGCACTGCTGGGGGGTGGGGGTTATAGGGGACATGAGTGGGGGGCTGGTGGAGGCTGCCCCTGGTGGCTGGGGGGTGGGGGTGGTGTTAGACATGAGTGGGGGCCTGGTGGAGGCTGGCCCTGCACTGCTGGGGGGTCGGGGTGATGGGAGACATGAGTGGGGGCCTGGTGGAGGCTGCCCCTGGTGGCTGGGGTGTGGGGGTGCAGGGAGACATGAGTTGGACATGAGTGGGGGCCTTGTGGAGGCTGCCCCTGCACTGCTGGGGGGTGGGGGTGATAGGGGACATGAGTGGGGGCCTGGTGGAGGCAGCACCTGGTGGCTGGGGGGTGGGGGTGGTGGGAGACATGAGTGGGGGCCTGGTGGAGGCTGCCCCTGCACTGCTGGGGGATGGGGTGATAGGGGACATGAGTGGGGGCCTAGTGGAGGCTGCCCCTGCACTGCTGGGGGATGGGGGTGATGGGAGACATGAGTGGGGGCCTGGTGGAGGCTGCCCCTGCACTGCTGGGGGGTGGGAGTGCAGGGGGACATGTGTGGGGTCGTGGTGGAGGGTGCCCCTGCACTGCTGGGGGGTCGGGGTTGTGGGAGACATGAGTGGGGGCCTGGTGGAGGTTGCCCCTGGTGGCTGGGGGGTGGGGGTGATAGGGGACATGAGTGGGGGCCTGTTGGAGACTGCCCCTGATGGCTGGGGGTGGGTGTGCAGGGAGACATGAGATGGACATGAGGGGGGGCCTGGTGGAGGCTGCCCCTGCACTGCTGGGGGGTGGGGGTGATAGGGGACATGAGTGGGGGCCTGGTAGAGGCTGCCCCTGCACTGCTGGGAGGTGGGGGTGATGGGAGACATGAGTGGGGGCCTGGTGGAAGCTGCCCCTGGTTGCTGGGTGGTGGGGGTGCAGGGGGACATGTGTGGGGTCCTGGTGGAGGATGCCCCTCCACTGCTGTGGGGTGGGGGTGGTGGGAGACATGAGTGAGGGCCTGGTGGAGGCTGCCCCTGGTGGCTGGGGGGTGGGGGTGATAGGGGACATGAGTGGGGGCCTGGTGGAGGCTGCCCCTGGTGGCTTGGGGTGGAGGTGCAGGCAGACATGAGTTGGTCATGAGTGGGGGCCTGGTGGAGGCTGCCCCTGCACTGCTGGGGGGTGGGGTGGTGGGAGACATGAGTGGGGGCCTGGTGGAGGCTGCCCCTGCACTGCTGGTGGGTGGGGGTGCAGGGGGACATGTGTGGGGTCCTGGTGGAGGGTGCCCCTGCACTGCTGGGGGGTGGGGGTAATGGTAGACATGAGTGGGGGCCTGGTGAAGGCTGCCCCTGCACTGCTGGTGGGTGGGGGTGCAGGGGGACATGTGTGGGGTCCTGGTGGAGGGTGCCCCTGCACTGCTGGAGGGTGGAGGTAATGGTAGACATGAGTGGGGGCCTGGTGGAGGCTGCCCCTGCACTGCTGGGGGGTGGGGGTGATAAGGGACATGAGTGGGGGCCTGGTGGAGGCTGCCCCTGGTGGCTGGGGGGTGGGGGTGGTGGGAGACATGAGTGGGGTCCTGGTGGAGGCTGCCCCTGCACTGCTGGGGGTTGGGGGTGCAGGGGGACATGTGTGGGGTCCTGGTGGAGGGTGCCACTGCACTGCTGGGGGGTGGGGGTAATGGTAAACATGAGTGGGGGCCTGGTGGAGGCTGCCCCTGCACTGCTGGTGGGTGGGGGTGATAGGGAACATGAGTGGGGGCCTGGTGGAGGCTGCCCCTGCACCGCTGGGGGGTGGGGGTGATAGGGGACATGAGTGGGGGCCTGGTGTAGGGTGCCCCTGCACTGCTGGGGTGGGGGATAATGGTGGACATGAGTGGGGGCCTGGTGGAGGCTGCACCTGCACTGCTGGGGGGTGGGGGTGATAGGGGACATGAGTGGGGGCCTGGTGGAGGCTGCCCCTGGTGGCTGGGGGGTGGGATTGATAGGGGACATGAGTGGGGGCCTGGTGGAGGCTGCCCCTGCACTGCTGGGGGGTGGGGGTGATAGGGGACATGAGTGGGGGCCTGGTGGAGGCTGCCCCTGCACTGCTGGGGGGTGCGGGTGCAGGGGGACATGTGTGGGGTCCTGGTGGAGGGTGCCCCTGCACTGCCTGGGGGGTGGGGGTAATGGTAGACATGAGTGGGGGCCTGGTGGAGGCTGCCCCTGCACTGCTGGGGCGTGGGGGTGATAGGGGACCTGAGTGGGGGCCTGGTGGAGGCTGCCCCTGGTGGCTGGGGAGTGGGGGTGGTGGAATACATGAGTGGGGGCCTGGTGGAGGCTGCCCCTGCACTGCTGGGGGTGGGGATGATTGTAAAGCTCACCTGGTTCCCACGGGGGCGCTGGTCAAGTCTGGATTGCTGTGGCCTCTTCTAGTGTGATGCGCAGGACTCGGAACACCGATTGGACAGGACCTCCAAATCGTGCTTGCCTGGCCCGTAGGAATATCCTTCTGCAGATGAGAAAGGCGATTAACAGTCTGCAGAATAGTGTGCTAACTCCCCCCTTTCCCCCTTCCCCCTTCGTTCCTCTCTAACTTCCTCCAAACCCCGGTTTAAGCTCACCTTATGGTTTGGAAGGATGAACTCTCCATCCTGCTTCTGGTGCAGGGGCGCGCGTTCGTCCAGTTACTTCACTGGTTTTCAGAATGGCGCTGGCAAAATCCACTTGACTTTCCTGAGCGATGCGCCGTAAGTATGAAAGTTCAAAGTTCAAGTGAGGCCCCCTTTATGTTGTCTTTCTAACCTGTGATCTGTCCTTTATTTCAGGTGCAGAATGAAGGCGATGCGTCGAGGGGTTAAACTGCCGAGGTGAGTAGTGATGAGGGCGATCCCTCTAAATGTCCTTATCATTCCCCAGAAATGTCTCTTGTCCTTTCCCCATAGGGGCCGGGGTACGGTACCTACCAACGGGGCGGCGCCGACCCGAAATGTGGAAGAAAAGCCGGTAAGTAATATGGCTGTTAATCAGGCTTTCCTTCTGTGTTCCTTCTGCTCACCTTTTGTTTCTTCCTCTCTGCCCTAGGTGCAGAGATGTGGCGTCCGATGCTGACAGCCGCAATGGAGCCGGGAGATGTCTCGAGGACAGGTGAGTGAAGCGTGGTGCTGCAGTGAGCAACGTGATGCTTTTAAATGGAAGTCTTTCTTCAGGGATGCTGGCGAGAAGATTCCGGATGCAGGTAAGAAGTTTGAAATAGTCCTTGGTTTTCACCTTTCTCTTCTCTTCCTTCCTTGCAGGTCTTCCAGGTTCGAGGCGGGCGTTGCTGGAGTTTAGGAGCAGACACAGTGAGCGTTAAGCTGCAGGAAGCAGAACAACGCGAAGCATGAGCTGCTGTCTGGGCATGGCTTAAATAGCCTCCAAAGAAGTCCCAGGTATGTATCCTTCCCCAACTAGGTATGTATCCTTCCCTGGCCACGCCCGAGTGAAAAAATAGTCCCTATGAAAAAATAGTCCCTTTCAGGTCTCATGGAGGCCTGAAGCGTGCAGCATCGTCTGCATCAGGTAAGTGCACAAAACACCTCCCTTTATGAGCATGGCGCCTATGGCGCCAGGACCGATGTCCAACATGAGCCTGGCGCCAAAGGCGCCAGGACTGAGTCAAAGAGCCCCTATAAGGGGCCGCTGGGCTTTTACCCGAGGGCATGATGCCTGCTTGGTACCTGCAGGTGCTGGGCCTGGCCTGGTGCTCCGGGGGTAGGCATCATGACAGCACTCCCCCCCAAGGCCCCTCCCAAGGTCGTTCCTTCTGGAGGTTTCGGTTTGTTTGGGAAATTCCGATGGAACCTTTTTACCAGCCGAGGTGCATGTACGTGATCACTGGGTTCCCAAGACCTTTCCTGAGGCCCGTACCCTTTCCAATCAATTAGATAGAAAAGTTTTGATTTTGAGATCTTAGAATCCAAAATGTTCTTCACCTCGAATTCAGGCTCCCCATCTATCTGAATCGGTTCTGGTGGCTTTGTTAATCTGGTTCCTGGGTGCACTGGTTTCAAAAGTGACACATGAAAAACGGGGTGAATCTGCATGTTAGCTGGTAGATCGAGCTTGACTGCCACTGGGTTGATTATAGCTTTGATCGAGTAAGGGCCTAAATACCTTGGATTAAAAGTTCGAGGCCCCTTGAGTGATAGGTGTTTGGTAGCCAACCATACTTGATCCCCTATTTGGTATGGAGGCGCCTCTCTTCGATGCAGATCCGCATTCTTTTTGTATTTCCCTTTCGCATGTTGCAAATGTGCAGTTGCATCCTTGAAGGCTTGAGTAATCGTAGAATGCAAATAGTCCACTGGGGCATTTCAAGGCTCAGAGGTGAGTCCAAGTCTGAAGTACGAGGGTGATGCCCATATAGGGTATAAAAGGGGCTCTGACCAGTTCCAGAGTGTATCGAGTTATTGTATGCATATTCTGCCACCCATAAAATGTCCTTCCAATTACCCTCTGATTGGTGCAACATACATCGTAGATATTGTTCAAGGGTCTGGTTCGTTCTCTCCGTCTGACCATCGGTTTGTGGGTGGTGGCTGGTCGAGAGTCTTACGTCGATTTGTGCCAGTTGACAACACTTTTTCCAAAAATGAGAAATAAACTGGCTTCCCTGATCGGAGACTAGTATGGACGGGAATCCATGGAAACGGATGATATTTTCGAGGAATTCTTTGGCAAGAACAAAGGCTGAAGGTAATCCTTTCAACGGAATAAAGTGGGCCATTTTGGAAAATAAATCCACCACGACCAGAATAGTATTGTAACCATTACAAGAGGGCAGGTCTGTGATAAAATCTAGTGACAGGGTGTGCCAAGGTGCTGGTGGAATGTCTAAGGGCTGAAGAAGACCGGCGGGTCTTGTCTTTTGACCTTTGTTTTGGGCACAAACTCCACAGGACATCACAAAAGATTTAATATCCTTTCGCCAGGAAGGCCACCAGAATTGTCGTTTAACCTTTTCCTCTGTTTTGGCAATGCCAGGATGTCCTTCCATCAGGGTATCATGATGACGGGAAATAACCAGTTCTTGCAATTCCTTTTCTGGCAAAAATAAGCGTCCTTGGAAGTAAGGTAAGCCATCCTTGACTGAAAAGTTAGACCCCCTTTTGATCCAATCCTGCAAGGCTGAAGAGTCCAGGAATTGTTTCACTCGTGCTTGAATGTCTTCAAGGGTTTGTAAAGTGGTTATCCCCAAAATTCTTTGTTCGGGAATTATCGGCACAGGTTCTGAGTTTGTGTCTATTTCTTCCATTCCAATTCAGGATAGAGCGTCCGCCTTACCATTCTTATAGCCGGGGCGGTAGGTGATTACAAAATCAAACTCAGCAAAGAACAAAGCCCATTGGAGCTGTTGAGACGATTGAGCCTTGGCAGTTTTTAAATATTGTAAATTTCGGTGATCAGTGATCACGGTGATGGTATGCCGGGCGCCGAGGAGATAATGCCGCCAAGCCTTCAAGGCGGACTTAATGGCTAATAGTTCCTTATCGGTGATCGCATAATTTATCTCCGGCGGCGAGAACTTTCTGGACCAAAATGCTACGGGGTGCAGTTGGTTGGTTTCAGGGTCTCTCTGAGACAGGACAGCTCCCATGGCTAAGCTGGATGCGTCGGTTTCGACTATATATGGGAGATCGGGACGCGGGTGCTTCAAAATAGGTGCAGACGTGAACTTAGCTTTCAACTCCTGAAAGGCCTGTTCGGCTTCCTCGGTCCATTCAAAACGTTTATTTTTTCGCAAGAGTGCAGTGATGGGTTGCACCACACGTGAAAACTCCGGGATAAACCTGCGATAAAAGTTGGCAAAACCAAGCATGCTTTGGACACCTTTCACCGAACTAGGTGATGGCCATTTGAGGATGGCATCCACTTTCCGTGAATCCATTCGGACCCCTTTAGGTGTCAGGATGAATCCGAGAAACTCAACCTCGGTGGTATGGAAAACACATTTTTCCAGCTTGGCAAACAGTTTGTGCTGGTGCAGTTTCTCTAGGACGGCCCTGACATGCTTTCTGTGATCAGATTCCGAAGAGGAGTACACAAGAATGTCATCGATATACATGACAACACAGACATCGATGAGTTCCCGAAGGACATCGTTCATGAAGAATTGGAAGGCTGCAGGCGCGTTGCACAACCCCAAAGGCATCACCTGGTATTCGAATAGTCCATATTTTGTACGGAAGGCCGTTTTCCATTCATCGCCTTCCTTTACTCGTACCAGATGATAAGCCCCCCGGAGATCTAACTTGTTGTATATGCAAGCGTCCTTCACCTGGTCAAGGAGTTCAGGGATCAGAGGCAGAGGGTAACGATTTTTAACAGTTATCTGGTTCAATGCGTGGTAATCGATACAAGTTCTAAGGTCGCCTCTTTTTTAGGCACGAAGAACAAAGCTGAGGATGCCGGGGACTTTGACGGGCGAATGAAACCATTGGTGAGGTATTGATCTAAATATTGTCTCAAATGCAGATTCTCTGGTTCAGTAAGGGCGTAAATCCTGCTACAAGGGGGTTGTGCACCGGGCACCAGATCGATTTGGCAATCGTACGATCTGTGGGGAGGTAACGTGTTGGCCTGTTCCTTTTGGAAGACGTCCTGAAAGTCTTGGTACTCTGGCGGTAGTTGCACGGGGACAGAGGTTACTGATGCTAGATTAATCTTTGGATTTTCTGGATAGCAGGTTTGTGCACAAAACGGGAAGGTTATTCTCTTCGCTCGCCAATCAATTCGAGGATTATGTGTCTCTAACAAAGGGATTCCGAGAATAAGCTGAAACTGTGGAGCCTTCATTACATCAAACACAACTGCCTCCCGATGGCCATCCGGACCTACAAGTGTCACCTCAGCTGTGGAATGTGTTAACGGTCCAGAGGCAATTTCGGTTCCATCTACTGTGGTGATGACATCTTTGTTGGTTTTAGGACGCAGAGGGAGGTTTATCCTAGAGACCAATTCTCGATCCACATAGTTTCCTATAGCCCCGCTATCGATGTATGCCTTTATAGCATGCAACCGTTTAGGCTGTTCCGGATCTACGAGGACCATTGGCACAATGAAATGCGAGGTCTGAGAGTTAGTTTTCAAGCTCAGCAAGCGGACACCTACGCTTGCCGGGCGTGGTCGTTTCCCGATACAGAGTTTCCATGGATTTTATCAGCGGCTCCTACCACCTTCTTGGGCGGCTTAACTGGGCAATCTCGTAGAAAGTGTCCAGAGGACCCACAATAAAGGCATAATTGCATCTGTCGTCTTCTTTCCCGTTCTTTTTGAGTTAGGGGTCCTTTAACACCTCTGATTTGCATAGGCTCCGAGGCATCAGCCCCTTGGGGTTAGCGTGGGTCTTGGCCAACACCCGGGTTTCAAACTTGGACCGATCTGCTTTTCTGTTTTGCAGCCTGTGATCCAATTTGACCACTAAGTCTATATATTCAGTGCATTCTTGGGGCGGATTTACAACTTGTGCCAGGACATCTTTAAGTTCTCCGCGTAGACCTCGATAGAATAACGTGATTCTTTTATCCTCTGGCCAACCAGTTTCCACAATTAGTCTATTGAAGGTTGCAATGTAGGATAGAAGGTCTTGATTGCCCTGTCGCAGAGATAGAAGTTCGTCATCCAGAGCCTGTCCCTGGGAGTCTTGAGCAAATAACCTTTCAATGCTTGTTTGAAATCCATGAAAATCACGAAGAATCGGGTCATCTTGAGTTACCAGTGGGACTGACCAATCGGCAGCACAGCCGCTGAGATATGACAACACAAAGGCTACCTTGGTCTGATCATTAGGGAAGGCCCCAGGTCTGCATAGGAAGTGCAAACGACACTGATTCATGAATACGGCGAATCGTTTGGGGTCCCCAGCAAAGCGTTCAGGTGGGGCCAGCGGCATGTTTCCAGGTAGATTAATCTGCACGGGTTACTGGAAACCACAGGAGCGGGGTTCCCCCCCGGAACCGGGTAAAGGAGTTTGTCCAGCTTGACCTTGCAAAAGCTGTCTAGCCAGGTCATCAGCTCTATCCTTTATTACAATCACTTCCCTCCTGAGGGCACTAGTCTCTTGATGAGCGGCGTGTACTTTGGCCCGTGATTCCGCCAGTAATTGGGCCAACTGGTCAGTTTCGGAAGTTTCCATAGCGCCTGGGTGGGAATTTGTAGGAAGGCTTCGCGTTCTGTAATGCTCACCTGGTTCCCACGGGGGCGCTGGTCTAGTCTGGATTGCTGCGGCCTCTTCTAGCGTGATGCGCTGGACCCGGAACACCGATTGGACAGGACCTCCAAATCGTGCTTGCCTGGCCCGTAGGAATATCCTTCTGCAGATGAGAAAGGGGATTAACAGTCTGCAGAATAGTGTGCTAGCTCCCCCCTTTCCCCCTTCCCCCTTCGTTCCTCTCTAACTTCCTCCAAACCCCGGTTTAAGCTCACCTTATGGTTTGGAAGGATGAACTCTCCATCCTGCTTCTGGTGCAGGGGCGCGTGTTCGTCCAGTTACTTCACTGGTTTTCAGAATGGCGCTGGCAAAATCCACTTGACTTTCCTGAGCGATGCGCCGTAAGTATGAAAGTTCAAAGTTCAAGTGAGGCCCCCTTTATGTTGTCTTTCTAACCTGTGATCTGTCCTTTATTTCAGGTGCAGAATGAAGGCGATGCGTCGAGGGGTTAAACTGCCGAGGTGAGTAGTGATGAGGGCGATCCCTCTAAATGTCCTTATCATTCCCCAGAAATGTCTCTTGTCCTTTCCCCATAGGGGCCGGGGTACGGTACCTGCCAACGGGGCGGCGCCGACCCGAAATGTGGAAGAAAAGCCGGTAAGTATTATGGCTGTTAATCAGGCTTTCCTTCTGTGTTCCTTCTGCTCACCTTTTGTTTCTTCCTCTCTCCCCTAGGTGCAGAGATGTGGCGTCCGATGCTGACAGCCGCGATGGAGCCGGGAGATGTCTCGAGGACAGGTGAGTGAAGCGTGGCGCTGCAGCGAGCAACTAGATGCTTTTAAATGGAAGTCTTTCTTCAGGGATGCTAGCGAGAAGATTCCGGATGCAGGTATGAAGTTTGAAATAGTCCTTGGTTTTCACCTTTCTCTTCTCTTCCTACCTTGCAGGTCTTCCAGGTTCGAGGCGGGCGTGGCTGGAGTCCAGGAGCAGACACGGTGAGCGTTAAGCTGCAAGAAGTACTAAGTAAGAGTGTTCAAAACTATCCTCAGTAACCTCTGAAAGCACCAAGTATGCAAATGAGTCGCCAGCTCTCTAAGAAAACTCATACAACTGCAAGACATATGCAACTATCACTACGAAAACCCATAATAGTAGACTACCACTTCAGAATGTACACAGATGTGAAACTAATAACAGGAAAGCACAAGCTTGTAAAGGTACCCTTTTGGAATGGGACACTGTAAACAGTTATAATACGCCACCTGGTATCTAACTGCAACCATAATACTACAATGTTATTTGTAGCATTAAAACAACCCAACTCAACCTTCAACAACAAGTGTGCTAAAAACATATCCTCAAACACTTCCAAAGTATGAGCAGTTACAGTACGCCAACATGTACCCAACTACCGTCACAATTCTGCAGTAGCACAGTACAATGCCACAATACTTGCAAAACACCACCAGCAACCAAACACATAAAGAAATAGTGCTACAAAAAGGAAACAGGCAAACATTTAGAAAACACCAACTGCTATACAACGCCACCCATTGTTAGGGAGAATTCTCCATAATGGATAATTTCCCTTACCTACCGAGACCCTCATCAGCTTTGCTGGATTTCTAGGATTTGTTTTATCCCCTGGTAAGAGTGTGAGCCTTTTCTCCTTACTCTTACATGTGTTTTGCTGTGTGTGTTTCACATGTTCTTGTGTTTATAGACTGTGGAGCCTCACCTACTCCAAAGGCATCATCGTTTTACTGTGTGTTACACAGCACCTACACTGCAGTGATACAGGGTTGTCTTTTAGACTTCCCAATGCAGACTCCATTTTCTGGGAATGACTGCTGTCTCCCAGAGCATGTAAAGTTGCCAGTGACTTTATTAGTCTCTTTTAAAACTCACAGACCCAGTAAAAACTATCTTACATATAGTTCTGGAAAGGGTTAATACTTATCCCTTTTTGTCTGTTTCACTTGGAACATTGTTTCATTCCCTTTTCATTAAGACTTTGCTGGTGGCAGTGGTCTCTACCCTATTTTTCCTACCACGGTTTTCTTAAATAGCCCTGATATTGCTTTAGGCTATCTTGGTTGCCTCAAACTTAAACCCGCCGGACCATATACATTCTTATACGGTTCCGGCTGGGTTTATTCGCCATTTCTTTTTGTAAAAGTCTTTCTCGTGTTTTACTGTGCGTGCCAAACCAGGTTTGGTTCCTTTGTTTGCCGTCCTTTCACGGGCTTCTGCAAAGAAGCCCCCCTTAGTTGCCTGTATGGCTGAGGGTGACCGGATGTGAGGGAGGGGTTTAAGACTCCCTGCACAGGGTCTCCTTGGAGACCCATGTCACTCTCTGATATCATTGGCTGTGGTGAATGTACCGGCAGGACACCCACCCTGCTGTGTGATTGACAGCCAGGCTGTGTGAATGGGGGAAAACTGCATAAAAATCTGGTCTCTGGGTATGGAAAGGCAGAGTCACCACTAGATCGAGAGAACTGATGAGAAGCTGACAGAAGAGGACCACTACCACGACTGAACCTCCAAGCAAAGCCCTGCTGCAGGTCCAAATCTTCAAACTTCGACAACAGGGAAGATCTGCAAGGAATCTTCTCCCCTTGAGCTGGTGGGAACAACCAGTTCACCAAACTGCTCACCAGGCCTCCCTTCTCTGGTCAAATTTGCTGTACAGAGCTACAGTGAACCGGATAGCCAGGAGGAACGGACCCTGCTTGTGTTTTAAGGAACACACCTTTTATTTGTTGCTTTGCTTTTTTTTTTGCTTTTTTTTATTTCATTTAGTTTTTGAAAGCTTTAACTTTTACAATTCTCTATTCCTCATTTCTGCAATCAGAAAAAAAGAACACTCAATTAAACTAGACTGGTCAGTAGTGAACTTACACTTGACTCGTCACATTTTAGTTCATGTCTTACGACCATTGAAAGAGTTCATATGGACACTTTCCTTGGTTGCAGTCTTCATCATTTGCTGGCTGTATCTTCTATTGCTTATTGAATGTTTCTTCTTTTGGGGTGTCTCATCCTCCCCGTACGGTGTTGTCGCCTCTAATTGGCTTTGCATTTGATCCAGGAATCGCGTTGTTGCAATCAACAGTGATCGGCTCTCAGCAATGTGAAGGTGCTTCCACCATTCCTCTAAATCATATGTTTGTACTCTGCTTCTCTCCTTTCCGAGGCAATTTTCACGTTGGACTTTAAATTCGGTACAACACAAGACTAGATGTTTTAGATCTTCTATTTCGCTTGCGCAGAACCTACATTTGGAATTGTCCACAGGAATCTTCCTGCGATGAATTAAGACTTCTTTAGTTTCGTAGATGTTCAAACGAAATTTCAAATATAGCCTTCTTAGACGTTTGCAGGGTGACAATGTTAAGTAGGACGGAAGCATGTTGCGTCTTTTAGCTTCTGGAGGAGTATTCTGCATAGATTTTTGTGATGCCCTTTTATCATTGATTTCAATCCAGTCCCAGTCGAACAACTTCTTTTTAACCAGGTCTGGATTCCACCACAAAGTTTTTTCATCTGTGCCCAATTGTGCTAGTATCACTCTGCACAGATTTTTCCAAAGATACATTGCCGAATTTTCCTCTCCTTTTTCCTCCGACAAAGATTTTACAGATGGGAGGTTTGCCTCCACATATGTCTTCCTAAATAACGCCAGCTTGTTCCAGGTGATTCTTGCGTTAAGGGTAGAGACTCCAACCTCAAACAGTACGCAGGCTGTAGGTGTACTTAAAGGAATCAGAAGAATCCTTTTCCAAAAGAGACTTTCACATCGGGCCCATACTTTGTAACCACATCCTAATATGTTCTCGGCTCCGTAAACGAGAATTGGAGTCACTTTGCTTTGATAAAATCTCCTTATTGGCTCGTAAGAGAATTTGCCATATCTTTGCTGTAAGATGGTACCTTGAGCTATTAATAATTTACAGTTGTTTAGGAGTTTTTTAACCATTGGGGTGTCGTTGATGCTAGAGTTGAAAGTAATTCCTAGATATCTAGTGTGTGGTACCTGGTTTAGTTTGTTTGTGCCTATGGACCACATTGTTTTTTCTTTTGTTTACAGATCTGCCTCTTTGGTTTCCTAATATTAGGATCTCCGATTTGGCCACATTGATGTCTAGGCCTAAGTCTTCAGTGAACATGTTAAAAGCTGAAAGTTTTCTTTGGAGACCAACAGGGGTCTGATCTAGAATCACCATATCGTCCGCGTACATGATGTGATTTATTGGCACTCTGTTTATCTGTGGTGGAAATGACGCGACAGCTGCCAGAGCTGTTCCAACTTCGGAAATATAGAAGTTAAACAAGATAGCCCCTAACGGGCATCCTTGCTTCACACCCCTCTCCGTTGGAATGGGGTTGGTTAAATTTCCTTCTCGATCTAATCTCACCTGGATATGGGTGTTGGAATACAGCTCTCGGATGGCTTGGATGAGGCTCGCATTACATCCCCTTTCTTTAAGTTTTTTCCACAGGGTTTCTCTATCCACACCGTCAAAGGCATTCGCCATATCGATAAACGCCAGATATATTTTTCGTCCAGTTCTAATGACATCAATTTTTAGCAGGTTCAGTATAAGAAGGTTTACACTACAACCTACACCTTTAACAAAGCCCGACTGGTGTTCATCATAAACTTTCTCGTCATGGATCCATGTGGTCAATTGGGCTAGCAGCATCGAGGCGAACACTTTCCCCACTACGTCCAATAAGCCGATTGGACGATACTTTGCCGGGTCTGAGCGAATACCTTTCTTGTAGATCGGGACAATAATCCCAGATTTCCAAGTCTTAGGTGTTTTCCCTTCCTTTTTTATGGCAGTAAAAGTGTATAGCAGAAGTCTGACCATTGTTTGCTGTTTGCCTTTAGGTCTGCGTTCAACAGACCATCTGGCCCTGCGGCACGAGAGGCGTTACATTTCCTGATGGTAGTTCGTATGTCATCTCTCTCCATTTCAATTTCCCACTGCTGGCTTGACTCTACTTTTGTCGGGCTCGAGATTTTTCTTCTTTTGAATAGTTTTGTGTAGTGATTTTCCCAATCCTTTTCCTGAACTGTGCTTGATAGTAGTGCCTTATCAGCGTTCTTTGCATCATTGATAATATCTCAAAAGCCTCTTGTGTTCTTTCGATTTAATGCCTTCAGCATTGCTTCCGCATCCCGTTGTTCCAGGGCTGCCTTACGCTGTTTACACTAGTTGTTATACTTGTTTTTTCCTTTTTTATCTGCATCATTAGGTCTTCTGGGTTTAAGGCACATATTTTCCTTATGATTTTTCTTGACTCTCTCTTTCTGACTGCTACGTCTGGATCATATTTGTGCCTTTATAGCACAGGTCTTGTCAAGGACGTTTTTTTTGTTGACTTTATAGATCTCAAGGAACTGTTGATATTCCGTTGACCTTGATGGATTCTGATCTTGCGCTTCCTGTAGCAGTTCAGTGATAGTCACAATGTCGCACTGGTTTATACGCAGTCTGTTGTGACCTGGGACCAGGGATAGATCTTGTCTCCATTGCCTACGCTCCATTTTCTTAGTGTTGGTCCATTCTGCTGCCACCATGCTGTGGTCACTGTATTTTGTCGTAATCACTTTGAATGATTCAATTTCCTGGAATATGTTGCCGGAGACGAACAAATAGTCTAGTATTGAATTTTGGGTTCCTCGTGACCATGTCGGTCTAGCTGGGGTATCACCCTTTGTTCCTCCATTCAGCATTACTAGATTTCTTAGCATCATATAATCAAGCCATCGCTCACAGTTTGTTTTTTCTCTGTGATTCATTTGTTGCTTAGAATGTGGGTTCTCTATCAGTTTCATACTGAAATCTCCACATATAATTATTAAAGCTTGTGGATCTCCCACTAGTATGCTGTCGATTGCGTCTAAGAAGTCATCTTCGAATTTTAAATGCAGTTTTGAGGTTGTATTCCAGGAGACGTTAAGAATGTAAATAGTGTGGTTATCTGGTGTTACCTTATTCACTGGATCAATGCAAGTCATTTGAAGATAGGACGATATGTTCCAAGAGTTTTGGATTCTCAGGCCACTTTTTCTGTTTATCAGGGTTAACTGTCCTGACATTGGACGACCTTTCTCTTTGCAGATTGCGGGGTTAAAAGCTACATCGAAGCCTTCTACACATGGTGTACTTGTTAACCATGTTTCTTGTGTACATATGATGTCTGCATTCTTCAGGAACATGGGTGCTGAGCTCAGCAGATGGGTGAACCCTCTCGTATTCCACGAGGTTCTCACCAACTTTTCCTTTTGGCATTAACTCATTGCTGATCCATTTAAGGATTTTGCTATCCAACCCCATGAGTGGGGCTCCTCGTCCATAAACGAGGTGTCCTTACCTGTCACCCTCTTTGAATCCTGGCTATTCTCCACTGTTATTTTAAATTTCTTCAATTTTATCTCGTCCAATGAGTATTGTGCAACCACATCCTCATCTACTGATTTTCTTTTGACTAGATTGTGGTCTTTTTTTTTTGCACTATTGTCCAGCTGAGTGGCCAGCTGTGAATCTTTTTGATTTTTCTGCAGACCCTAGTCAGCTAAGTTGCCAGTGTCGTCTCCTGCCAAAACACTGTCTACCTCATATACTTGGTAGCCTGCGTTGAATAATTGTCTCTCATTTGACATAATCTGTTCCACGGCCTTTGTTTCTACAATGTGTAGCAGAACACATTTTTGGTTTGAGTCTGCTATTATTTCAACCCTTTCAATTTGAGGACTCTTTATAGATCTCAATGCCGGGATCTTTTGAAATATCTGTAGTACTGTGTATCTATTTAGCGATGGGTCGCTTTTGTTGCAGTTGGTTTTTTCCACCAAAATTCTGTATCCAATTGCTTTGACATTGTTGGTAGGTTTCCTTTTTAGCTCACTAGAATTAGAGGTTTTTCTTCCGCTTTCAGAAATTGCTGTTAAAGCAACTTGAGCCCCCTCCATCACTTTGCTTATCGAACCTTTCTTGGTGACCTTGGTCGCTGGTCCCAGTGTGATACTGTCACACCGCTCCCCGCACAAGCTACGTCTCTTCCTACTAAGACACGCCCCCCCACTTCCACAGCCTCTTCTCGACCAGCACCCAAACACACACGTCCCGACAGGGGTACCTTATTACCTTATCAGGTGTCACGCCATGGGGCACGGCGTGGCATGCTCGGCAGGGCTGGAGTTTATCGCCCTTCATGTTTGTGGCAAGCGAACTGGAGGCTTCATCACAGAAACGCATGGAGGACTGCGCGACCCAGCGCGGCTCGGAGCACGTGACTCGTTGCCTAGCAATTCTCAACACTTGGGTACACGCGTCACGTGACAGAGGTCACGTGTTTCCTTTCCATGGATAAAAGGAGTCCGGTTACGGGAAGCGTTGCTTCACAGCTGTTCTCTCTGGATCACGTGTTGCTTACGCTTCGTTTCTAGATTCCTTCCTTCATCCGACCTCGGCTTTGTTCTACGGATCGCTCAGTGCCTAACTCTTGTCTGCTTTGGAACTTTGGACTAATTGTTGACAAACTATTTTGCCCAACGGATTGCTTGTGTCTTGCCCCTTTACTACCTTGGAATTCGGATCCACTGATGCCGACCTACGCTCTGCCCTACGGACTGCCTTGTGTTTAGCCCCTCGGACTGATCTGGTGCTCTCTACGTTTCGTGTGTTACAACAGGACTCCGGTCCTGTCTTAGGTGGTTACCTGCCCGTCTCTGCTGCCACGTCTGCCCGGACCCGCTGCCCCTTTCTGAACAACTGGCTAACGCCTACTTTCGATTTCCTGGGACAACGCTCCAGTACTCACAGGTATTTAGTGCCCTGGATATTCCCACTACGATTACTACATTCTGTACAGTTACATAACCTTATACCTTCCTTTACAGCGCTCCAGGGGTTCTTCCGGTTGTTCCCGAGTCCTGGCTTTACAGACTACCTTCTTTGGCCCTAAGCATCACTCTGGCGGTATTACCATAATTGTCAGTCTGATACTTGGGAACAGAGGGATAGCCCATACTCTGCACGACCAACAGCTGCGTAACAGACTGTGAAGCCTTTTGGTCATCCAGAGTATGAATCCCTCCACCGGGGACCCAGTGACCACTTTGATGCAAGCAGTAGCGGCCCTCAGGACCGACATGGCCGCCGCCACAACAGCCATACATGACCGTCTTGACGCCTTACAGAGCACACGTTATCCATTACCCCCAGACACCGAATTCGGGGACTCAGGCCCCTCGGATCAGCCAGCACCTATCCCGGCCTCTGCACCCACTCCTATGTTGCTTCCAACACCCGTCCCTCTTGCTGCCCCAGAACTCTACCAGGGGGACCCTCGGAAATACCGTACTTTCATTAATCAATGTAAACTCCACTTCTTGTGCAGACCCTTGGCTTTCCCCGATTCAGTCACAAAGGCCGCATTTCTTCTGTCACATTTATCTGGGGTGGCGGCCACCTGGGCAAATCCAATGTTGGAAAACGATCATCCCGCTCTGTATGATTTTGACCTTCTCATAACGGAAATGGCCAAGGTCTTTAATACACACCATAAGGCCCAATCGAGGGATCTGGAACTCCTGGACCTAAAACAGGGTAAACTATCGTTGATAGAATACTTTGCTCGGTATAACCAGCTCGCCGCCGAGACTTCCTGGCCGGAGGAGAAAAAGGCGATTGTGTTTTACCGTGGCTTATGTAACACCATGAAGGATGCGCTTTCAGTAGTTCCCGCCCTTCCCTCGGTGTTTTCGGATCTGGTGGATCTCGCTTTACAGATAGATGCAAGGAGATCCGAGAGAAGGACAGAAACAATGTTCACTAGCCAGTCCGGTCAGGCCTCTTCTACCACCCCTTCCGAACCCATGCAAATAGGTGGTATCCGAAGCCCGATAACGCCGTCCGAGCGTGAACGCCGGAGGGCGGATAACGCCTGCTTTTATTGCGGGTTAAACGGGCACTATGTAAGGGAATGCCCCCGACGCCCTAAGAACAAAACCCCGGGTTTTCAGAGGGCTCGACCATGATACAGGGGGCACCGGCGAGCCTGTCTTCAAACACCTCTGAACCCGCCTTCGGCCCTGTCAGACCAGTGATAGTCCAGGCCCTTATGAAACCCACTAGGGAGGTCGCACATATGGTCCAAATTGTAATTGACTCTGGGGCCACAGGTTGTTTTATCGATATAGCCTTGGCCCATCGTCTCAACCTACCCCTGGTCAGAAAAGAATACCCGGAACCCGTACATGCTGTTGACGGCAAGTCCTTGTCGTCCGGCCCCATTCAGTTTCGGACCGCGCCCTTGGAAGTATTGATTCAGAGCACCCACAGGGAAATCATGTCATTTGACCTTATCACTACACCACAATTTGGTGTCATATTGGGAATACCCTGGTTACGGCAACACAACCCGTTGATTAACTGGGGGACAGGACAGGTCACGTTCAAGTCAGAGGTGTGTCAGCAGTTTTGTCTTGTGGATGGCGATACGCTCTCCTCTCCTGCCACTATCCTGGGCGCCATGGCCTCTACTCGCATTACTGACGTAACTTCAGAGACTGGGCCTTCACATACTGTGGGGGCCATCCTGGCTAATATCCCCATCGAATATCATGAATTCCACATGGTATTTGATAAAGCCACGGCGGAGGGTCTACCCCCACATAGACCATACGACTGCCCGATTGATTTGGTTCCGGATGCCCCTATACCCAGGGGGAGGGTCTACTCGTTGTCCCAATCAGAGGAGCAGGCCCTCAATGACTACATCCATCAGGCGTTGCAATTGGGTCACATCCGTCCATCGTGTTCCCCTGCTGCCAGCCCGATATTTTTTGTGCCAAAAAAGGAAGGCGATTTGCGTCCATGTGTGGACTACAGGAAGTTGAATGCCTTTACCATAAAAAACAGGTACCCTCTCCCGCTCATCTCCACACTGCTGGACAGATTAACAAGGGCTACTGTTTTCACCAAGTTGGACCTAAGAGGGGCATACAACCTGATCCGTATGCGACTTGGGGATGAGTGGAAGACGGCCTTCTGCTCTCGGCAGGGGTTATTTGAGTACACCGTAATGCCTTTTGGGCTTTGTAACGCTCCCGCAACTTTCCAGCGATTTATCAATGACATATTCTCTGACATCTTGGATACATACGTGGTGGTATACCTGGACGATATATTGGTTTTTTCGCCCTCGTTGGAGGAACACATTGGTCATGTCAGAGAGGTCCTCTCTCGCCTTAAGGCGAACGCCTTGTTCGCCAAGCCGGAGAAATGTACTTTCCATTCAAAGGAAGTGGAGTTCCTAGGTTTCCACATCTCCCCCGGAGGCCTGTCCATGAACCAGTCCAAGGTTCGTGCTGTCATGGAATGGCCGACTCCGACTAACATTAAACAACTTCAGTCCTTTCTGGGTTTCGCTAATTTCTACCGACGGTTCATCGCCGGCTTCTCTTCCATCGTTTCTCCCCTAACCGCTTTGACTAGTCCTCTTGTCCCGTACTCTTGGACCCCTACGCAGCAAAGGGCATTCGAGGCACTCAAATCCAGGTTTACTTCTGCCCCGGTCCTACAACACCCCGATCCCGACCTCCCCTACGTCCTGGAAGCAGACGCCTCTTCGTTTGCACTAGGTGCGGTGTTGTCCCAGCCATGTCCAGCCACGGGTCGGTTACATCCGGTGGCCTATCATTCTCGGAAGTTCTCAACAGCCGAAACTCACTACACTGTAACCGAGAAAGAGCTGCTGGCCATCAAGGACGCCCTCCAGACATGGCGACATCATCTCATGGGGGCAAAGCACCAAACGGTGGTTTACACAGACCACAAAAACCTGCAAGACCTGGCCTCCCTGAAGTGCGTAAACAGCCAGCAGGTACGCTGGCACTTGTTTTTTGCTGCCTTCGATTTCGTTGTGAAACACAGACCAGGCCTCATTAATGGCAAGGCTGACGCTTTGTCCCGATCTCCCGGTGGTGAATCCTTGGTTTCATTTCCAGACACATTATTAGGGAAAAGCCATGTTGTTTGCATGTGTACGCCCTCACCACCCATGCTCACTGCCATTAGAGAATGGGTTTCTCAACATCCTCATACACTCACGGAATGGGACATTACTCTCCAGGACGGGCTACCTTTCATTCAGGGCAAACTATTCCTTCCTACATGCGATGCACGCAACCAGGCGCTGGCATGGTCGCATGATGCGGCCATAAACGGCCATCCCGGGCAACAACGCACCCTTGAATTGTTACAACGCTGGTGCTGGTGGCCATGCATGAGAAAGGACATAGAAAATTATGTAAACACATGTTCTATATGCGCACAATGCAAAACACGTAGAGGACGGCCATTGGGGTTACTCCTGCCATTACCCATACCTCCCAGGCCGTGGCACACCATCTCTATGGTCCTCATCACTGATCTACCTTGCAGACAGGGTTACGATACCATATGGGTTATCGTCGACTCATATACCAAAATGGCCCGTTTTATTCCCTGCACAGGCATACCATCAGCCCCAACACTGGCCCGCCTGTTCTTCAAGACAGTTTTCTGGCTTTTCGGTTTACCACATGTCATTATATCAGACCGGGGATCCCAGTTCACGTCCTGCTTCTGGCGCGCTCTTACCGGACTCCTGAGGATCGATGCTCGCTTCTCCTCGGCGTACCACCCTGAAAGCGATGGGCAGACGAAGAGGGTTAACCAAGCCCTAGAACAATACCTGCGCTGTCTATCCCTTCAGTACCAGGACTCCTGGTTCAAGCTGCTCTATCTGGCTGAGTTCGCATACAATAATTCTCGTCATTCGGCCACTGGGTTCTCCCCTTTCTATTCCCTGTATGGACAACATCCTCGCGCCCTACCGCTCCCTGATTTCTCCTCTGTCACTCCGGCTGCTAACGCCTGCGTACGAGATCTAGCAGGAGTCCATGCACAAACTCTGGTCCACCTCCGCGAGGCCCAGTCGGTGATGAAGGTCAAAGCAGACCGTAAGCGGGCCGAGGCGCCGGTGTATCATGTGGGCGATCGGGTGTGGTTGTCGACCAGACACTTGCGAATCCCTGGTTGTCGCAAGCTGATGCCCCACTTTTGTGGGCCCCTATCGGATCGTCAGGATACTAAATCCCGTGGCCCTGCGTCTGTCTGTTCCGCGTGCTTGGCGGATCCACCCGGTTTTCCATGTCTCCCTCCTTAAGCCATTCCTTACTTCTACTTGCATCCTTGTTCCTCCCGCCCCAGTCTCTGTGTCTTCTCAGGACGTATTTGAGGTCAGTGCCATCCTCGGGTCCCGTTTCCATAGGGGCCGCCTACAGTACCTAGTGGACTGGCTGGGTTATGGTCCCGAGGACCGATCCTGGGTTCCCTCCCATGACGTCCAGGCCCCTCTTCTGGTGTCACAGTTCCATAGGGATAACCCGGCTAGCCCACGGGGTCGTGGGCCATTGCGGGGGGATTCTGTCACACCGCTCCCCGCACAAGCTACGTCTCTTCCTACTAAGACACACCCCCCCACTTCCACAGCCTCTTCTCGACCAGCACCCAAACACACACGTCCCGACAGGGGTACCTTATTACCTTATCAGGTGTCACGCTATGGGGCACGGCGTGGCATGCTCGGCAGGGCTGGAGTTTATCGCCCTTCATGTTTGTGGCAAGCAAACTGGAGGCTTCATCACAGAAACGCACAGAAACGCACGGAGGACTGCGCGACCCAGCGCGGCTCGGAGCACGTGACTCGTTGCCTAGCAATTCTCAACACTTGGGTACACGCGTCACGTGACAGTGGTCACGTGTTTCCTTTCCATGGATAAAAGGAGTCCGGTTACGGGAAGCGTTGCTTCACAGCTGTTCTCTCTGGATCACGTGTTGCTTACGCTTCGTTTCTAGATTCCTTGCTTCATCCGACCTCGGCTTTGTTCTACGGATCGCTCAGTGCCTAACTCTTGTCTGCTTTGGAACTTTGGACTAATTGTTGACGAA